>NC_056625.2:82877189-84374689 GCF_002870075.4 Lactuca sativa | reverse complement strand
AAACAATCAAGGAGTTTGTTCAGATTAGCACATTCATCGATGACTGATTTGCATTGTTATTGACAAAGCATGACGAGATGAGGGCTACCGACGGCGACCAGGATGATTTTTTTGGTGACTGGAAAGAACCTTGTTCTTCATTTACACATCAACCCTTTATTTATTGGTTCTACTTCATCTCATACTGACCCTTATAATCGATGGAAAAATAGCTACACAAAGTTGTAATCTGATTTGAAGAAAAAGCTAATGCACGGAAGCTATTTGATGAAATGTGTGTGATAGATATGGTGTCTAAAACTCAATGATATATGGGTATTTTCATATTGGTTTTTCTTAGTTCCATTTGTTCTAAAAAGGGAAAACTGAGGACTGAGCTAGAGAAGGTTCAACGAGAGATCGAGAAAGGTAATAAAAAATCGTTTAGGTTGTTTTTCTCAATTCCCGATCCACTCTTTGCTTTCTAATTGAATTTTCTATATCATTAGTTTTATGTAGGAAAATAAATCGATTCGTGCATCACCAGCTAACAATTTTTTTTCAACCCTTTTATTCATTCTCGCATTTTTACTTGGTTCTATTAACAACCTTGTGAAAATCTTGGTTGTAAGTAGAGAACCTAATAATGAATTATGAATTTTTCATTGTTGGTTGTATTTTGTTATGGAAATTTAAAGTTATTTTATTGATATTGTTATTCTTTTCCATTCATTTGCCAAATTTTCTCTTGTTTTTTGTATAATTTTTATGGATTCCGTGCTAATGTATTGAAAAGTTTTGAAAACATTATAAGAGTAGGACTGTAATATATTTTATTCACCTTGATTGTATATCTTTCATTACCGCTTGTAACATGATTCATTTCTGAATAGAGATTTTTTTTTGCGATTTTGTAATATAAATGTGCTTTTTCAAATTCAGGAAAATGGTGTGGCTAGTTCATCAAAGGTGTTTTGGATAGTGGATGACTTTTAGGAAACATTCAAGATTATTTAGAAGACTCTCAAGTGAACGTCAAAACTGATAAATCAGATTTTATAAATAAGTTGTTTGAGTTTAATCATCAATGAATAGAACTATATTATAATTGCATGTGTTTAATGATTGATGTTTTGAACAGGTTTAATGTAAGAACTTGATATTTTGAATAATGCTAACTGTAATTAAGGAAATCGACAACATGATCAAGGGCGACCCTCTTTGAATTCAGCCATGATTAGTGGTATATTTATCAATGAATATAACGGCTGGAAATGTAGAAATTTAGATGTCTTTTGTATTTTGTTAAAATATATTCATATATGGTTAAAAATGTATGGCTAAAGTTGTATTCGTGTATGATTATGATTAGAGGTTCATTATTTTATAATGAAATGATTATGTTTAGATTTGTATTCATTTATGGTAATCATTAGTAGTTTATTTTTTTCGAATGAAATGATGAATTCTTAAACATTTTTGTTTTCAATTCATTAAAAAAACGAGTCTGGTAATGGCATCTTCACTTATGAATATGACACTACTTGATAAATATTTGGATAAAATGATTAATGCACCAATATTTTTGATGTGGTTAGTTAAAACATAACTTAAAGAAAAAAAAATGTTTTATTTTTTAAATTATGGTAAAAACGTTTTTTAAAATCATTTTATTGATTTTGTTAACTAAAAATAGATTATATAAATTCCTAATATTTAGGTAAAAAAAATCTATTAATCATATTAAATCCCATGATTTTAGGAATTAATTAATTACCCATAAATTATCCATAATTAATTATATTGTAAAATTCCTTTTATGCCCTTATATGATGACTTGTTCACAATTGTTTTCACGTTCTCAACCTTTTAGGTGTTCTCATTTGATCATTTTCATATATATATATATATATATATATATATATATATATATATATATATATATATATATATATATATACACACACACACACACACACACTAATCATTACCCGCGTAAAGCAACGTGTATAAATAGTTTGTTTGTAACAATTAGTAATTTTAGGTCGAAATGCGTCAACCAAACCACCGTTATAAAATTATTTTATTATGAACCAAAGAATAAATGATGGAATGATAAAATATATGTGGAAGATTTTAAATTACTAAACACTTGCCAAGTATCTCAAGTGGTTAAAAAGCTTGTCCGACGATACAAAATTTGTAAATCTTATCTCTCTCTCATACGGACTCCATTTTTGGTATTCTTCGTCTCGTTGGTTTTATATTGAGGACTACTCCGATTCTCCTTTACAAAGTTTTAGCTAAAACTAAACCGATTTCTCTTTAAAATTTTATGACACACATTGTTTGTGCGCAGTTAATTTTATATCTTATAAAATTTATATCTCTTTCATATGAAATTGTATTTTTACAAAAAAAATTATTTCCAGGATCAGGACAACATATATTTTCGGAATATGTTATTATTTCTTCATAATAACAGAACTTTATGTACAATTATTTTTATCATTTTTGAATGATTTGAGTGATTTTTTCTTATCTAAATTTAATACAAAATCTTGTACTTTTTTTTTATCATAGTTTGATATGTATTAAATCTATTATACTTGTCGTTTGCCACTTCCATCCTTTAATGATCGGTGACAATTTTCGCAATTGTTACAATGGCATAATCTTTCACCGACTAGAAAGTAAACGATATATAGTAAAGATTAATCCATCCTTTATTATACTAAGGCTGTAAATGGTTCTACTAGTTTGTATCTCAAATTTATATTTGAAAACTTCAACAAAGGTTTCACAATTCATTGTGTAGTTCCTTAATAATTATTTTTTCTATAGTTTAGTGAAAACATTATTAGGAATTTTGTACATATAAATAAAATTCACATATGTTAAATAAACTATATTATTTGCCTTCAAATATCAATTTCTTGAAGTTGGAATATGTGTATATCATTTATATAATAAAGATAACAATGTCTTAGATAAGTTTGATTAAAAACAAGTTTAAATTAAAAGTGTTTGCATATATAACGTGTTATTTAGAAAACATTGATAATTACTTTATATTCTATTAAGAGATCTAGTTCGCTAAAGTAGAATTTTAAACATTACCGAATATGAAGGTGATTTGTTATGAAAATGACTTAAGTAAATAATCACTTTATCTAATCAATTAACTGAGACATATGTATTTAATCAGGGTAAATTAAAACATACATTGTTCCAATAACAAATATTGTTTTATAATATAAGTACTTTATGTTCTAAGCATAAGTAATAAACTAAACTCTGAGTGAAGTACAAATTTGCTTGTGCTCATGTAGTTACTCTTTTTGAATATCTGCAATCCATTTATAAATATTAGATTAACATTAAGGACCAAGTAATTGAGTGTTATATGAAAAGTATGAGTTTTATCTAGTGGATACCAGAAGTACTAGTCTCTCCATACTTTCTTCTCAGATAAAAGGGATAGTTCATCTTTGAGTGTCATATTTCTCCATAGAAGAAACAAGATCCATCTTTGCAGGCCTTCTTGGATTTCTTAGGCATAAAGGTGTCCTTTCCCTAAACTAATGATCACTTAGAGCACACATGGTGACTCTCTTCAGCCTTGCATTCTTCCTGTTTTTGAACCGGTTTATTCCAAATATCACTATATTTTAGGAATATCTTCTCCACTTGATGAAACATATAAAATGCATTTAAGTTTTTAAATTCCTTCCGAAGGCCAGTAATAACTTTACCAAGTATGATTTTTGAAACATCTTCAGCATCACAACAATGCTTCCACAAAGCATTATGTTTAATTCTACCGGTAATTGAAGTTTGTTTAGGAATATAGCCTTTAGGAATGTAAAATTTATTATCTCTCTTGATATTGTCTCCCAAGACATGAATCCATTCGTTTATATTGTATCCATCAAATGTTATTGTTTCATGTAGATCAGCAAGTGAAAGATCGTGCATGGTTACGAGATTGAATTTTGTTCTCATCTATAATATTTTAACAAAATTCATTTAATATTTTTAATATCTAAATCTTTAATAATAAATACCCTTAAATTTTAAAAACGTTAATTATTAAAGTTTAGGATCCAAGTTGAAAAACAAATAAATGGTTATGAACTTTATCCCATTCATTGAATCCAACTAGCTAGATATCGAGTATCAATTATATTCGGATATATAATTCATAGTGTTACGGGATGGATAATAGCAAATTTTAATAGATATGTTTGATCTCATCTATGCCTTGAATCTCTATTGCTTTGGGGTCAAAGTTGTTAAGATCGGGATCATATGTAGAATCGTTTTTGGTTTGCAAGATCAGGATCGGGATCTTAAGATCCTACAAAAAACATAATTTTAACTTTTTATTTTAAAACATGAAATATCCCTCAAAAATCCAGTTTTTCGTTCAAAATCTATAAAAAAAAATTCAAAACATTAGTCACAACTTACAACACAAAATGATAAACAAAAAACTAGTGAAAGGTAAAAGGCACAAAAAGATAAATTCATTTTTTTCTTTTTCCAAAAAAACATCAAGGGAAAGTAGGATCGAATCGGATCCCAATCCTATAATCTTACTCTAAATACGATCTGTATACGATCCAACTCATTTTTCATACCTAAGATCGTAGGATCATACGATCTTACGATCAAGATTACGATTTTAACAACCTTGGTTATGGTGACCTTTATCACAACAAATTTCCGATCAAATCATCCCGTTTGAAGAACTTGTGTGGCCTATAACTAGGTTATGGAAATTGTGAATACACCCCGCCCATTAAAAGATAATATTAATGTTAGGTGTCATTTACCCCACTAGCTTATACAAGTGACATTTGAGTGCTATTAAAATATGATTTCATAGATTTGAGTTTAAATAAGGGGTCTTTGATGTTTTTAAATTCCATTTAAAAAATTATAGGATATCGTGGTTATGGCATGAATCTAATAAGCCATGGTATATTTTTATATAAAATCATATTTTAACAAGGTTATTTTATAAAATCCAAATTTTATATAATTGACGAGATCAAATTTTAAAATTAATATCTACTATTAAGTTTGGACGTTTGAGGCTTAAGAACATTTATTAACCTTTTAATAAAACTCCCTTATTAAAAATAAGGTTTGGAGTTTGATTAATCTCTAAAATCTTAATTTCAAACATATATAATTTTAATATTGAAATATACTGTTAGCTAGTTTAGAACGATAAAACTGATCATTTTATGTTTAAATCTTTTTTCTATATTATGTTAAAAGATAAATTTCATTAAAACCAAATTCTGGTGATGTTATTTATGTTTAAAATATTATTTTTTTTATGTGAAATCAAATTTAACAATTATAAACATGAAATCAACATAAATATAAACAACACAAGCATGCAAAACATATGTGTATAAAAAAACCATAAACTAGTGACATTTTGTGAGCCATCACAAAAATGTCTAAGTTCATTCCAAAGGGACATAAATGTACCAAGACTTCTTGTAATGCTTCATGCTCTCACTTGCTTCAACACCTTATAGCAAGTTTATAAAAATAATATTATAAAGTTTGTGAAACTTTAATAAAATCAAGTTCATAAACTTTTGATCTTCAAAATGGTCACCATCCTTATTCTTGTTACTTGTTTATAAAAAAAAACTATTTCTAAAGCTAATTTATTACTTACAAAATAAGCAAGCAACCTTCCCTTCTCTCATGTTCAAAACAACCTTCCCTTCTCTCATGGTATGAGACTGTGGCGGCCACCACGCTACGAACGACAAGACAACCACGTTGTCACTTAAATGATGTGGTCGTGCCGCGAGTATTAAGTAGCCACGTTGTGGCACAGCCAAAACCCCTCCAATTCTTAAGTTCAAACTTAAACCCTTAACACCCGAAACCTTCTATTGATTAAATTAAAGTTCACCATTCCGAAAAAAAAACATCTCGGAATCAGATGTTAGATGTAATTCCATGTCAATTTGGAAAACTTTAACATCCTTGTTATCACAAAAACGTTTCTCTAGGTTTATCCAAACAACATAAGAGAATGCATTCTATTTGTGGACAGTGTTGAGTAGTGTCTGAGACAAAGTACCATAGATCTAGGATTTAACAATGACATTGACGTGATCCCATTCAACATTAACCGTATTATGCAAGGTTTTAATAAGTGAAGTCAAGTGACTCGTAAGACCATAACCCGCACAGTGAGTCTAGAATAATTCCCGCCATGCATCATAGTTGTGACGATCCAATTCAAGGATTAAGGGGACGTGCATACATATATTGATCATTTTGTATGGCTTCTCAGAGGTATTGGTTACCATTAGGGAATGGATTAGATAAAGATGAAGGAGGGATTTGGAAGACTGAAAGAAGAAAGAAAGGTAAGGTACGACGATTTTAGAGAGAGAAAAGAGAGAGGTCTGATACCATATTGAATGATAATTTCCCCATAATAAACTCTCATTAAGTATCGAGAATATATATGTATACAACGAAATACAAACACAAGACCTTGGGCCAAGTATGGGCTAAACTATCTAGATACATAAATACATAAATAATGACATAAATATATGATACTATGTATGATTGAATATTTTCCGAGTTCTTATTGAATAGAGGAACAAATACGAAATTCAAAAAAATGATTAAAAAAATTATGTTTTTGTTCAAAAATAATATATGTTTGACTTTTCAAAAACATAGCACACACAAAAATTAACTTTTTTTTTGCCTCATCTTCAAAAACTTCATAGGTCTTCCCCTAAATACATATAGGCATACAACACTAATATGATTGTCCAATGCTTCAAGTAGACAAGTAAACAGGTAGGGAGGCGGAAATAAAACAAAATAACTGTTTCACGTACCATGTGATTGTTAACTATAGTTTAAGGACAGAAAATGGACGATAAACGATGATCTGACACCCTTTATGTAACTTTACTAGACATTTCAATATAACGAGTTTATAACCCGTGTATCACTTGGGTGCCAAGTTAAAATAACATAAAAACTTTAAAAATCGTAATTAATAATCATAAATGTATAAACAGAGTATTAAGAAGTCTAACAATTGAGTGAATCGAAAATAAACTAATCATATATCTTGTTTTGTATAAATGAAAGAATACCTTTTTGAACGTTTAGAATATAAAAAAGAAATTCAACAGACAAATATGTGACATCCCCTAATTTCTCAGCCAGAAAAGACCGATTTAATTTATGATTTTAAAATAAAATCAGAGAAATCCTTTTAAAAGATGTCGCGGAAGTGGTCCCCAAAACAAAACATGATAGAAGTTTATCAAAACCTTTATTTAATAAATATATAATTTCCTTTTATATCAAAACCTCGGGATGTCATGTTCCGATACAGATCAGAAGCATAAACAAGACATTATAAGCCTTACAACAGTTATTTACAACTACTAGCCTAGAATCCAAAAATCTCTCATCATCATCCGACTATGCTCGGGGTCCACTACCTGTAACATAAAAAGCTGAGTGGGTCAAGCTTGGGAGCCTAGTGAGCATATAGGGTTTTCAACCCACAATAATAATAAACTTATTAAGTTCACCAATCAACAATAACCCTGATTACCCATTCCTGTTATCCTCACTTTGCGTCCCTAAACACCTATCACAAGGGACCTAGCCTAAGGAATATCATCGGGATAGACACTATTGCTAAGGGGATTCCTCAGCCATACATGTCCAAAGGCAACCATGAGGGGGATGGAGTACACCAATGAACATATAGTTCAGCAACACCTACAAGTTGTGAACCTGCTAGTGTTCCACTGGACTGTCTAGAAAGGTCCGTGGTCGTCATATATACTCCGCTGGATGACTACAACAACAACAACAAAAACATCGAGGCATCTCATCATTTTAACACACATCGACTATTTCGTCTACCCATGTTTTTGATGGATTTTAGCCATAAGAACTTTCCTATGTGCGCATGCAAAACCCTAATGCTTGGATCTAGGCTTTCTAATTAAACATGCTTTGAATCCAAGACTTCTAATGACTAATTAGGTTAAATAACAACATTGAAACAGATCTAGAACCATACCTTTGAATTCCTTGTTGATCTTGTAGTCTTGGAGCTTCTAGAGTCACAAATGTCACTCCTCTAATGGCTTACAAACACCAATACCAAGGAAGATGATTTAGGAGAGAGGAGAGGGGAGGAAATTCGGCCAGGGTTCTCTTGCTTTTGGAGAAGTGCCGATTTCCCTTAGCTATGGGGTCTATTTATACTTGTAGACTCCTTAAGGGTTACAACCTAAACCCTAATTGGATAATCTTCTCTTAAGGCTATCCAAATCCTTTCCTTAGATAAGCCTTGGACGAATTAGCTATCCTTTTAGCTTCTAGAATTCGTTCCTAGCATATCCATAAGGATTTACAGTCTAAAGCTTAACTATCAAACAATTGACAGTTTATACCCCTTTACTTAATTAATCTCTTTAAGTCACCAAATTAATTCTAATTAATTCTATGACTTATATTAATCAAATAACAAATATATTATTCATTATAATATATTAATAATATTTACTCTCTCGTAATAAATCATCCTATCAAGTTGCTATGGTGAAGGCAACCCAAAAGGACCATGCACAACCGGGTCAAATACTTGCCTAATATAGTTGCAGCCTTAGACACTATTCCAACAGTCTCCCACTTGGATAAGTCTAGTAACTATATTCACAAGTACAATTCGGTTTGCAATCGTAGCTCTCAAAGACGCTGTCAACTCTGATCTAATCAATCTTGTCCTTTAGATAAGGGAACGTACAGTCCTCTGTTAGATATCATGCTGACAATCCTATGGAATGGTTAGTCAAGCATTTAGGTTTCTCGATCTCTGATTTATTTGACATAGAACTTAATCGAACACATCAATTCAGTTCTGACCGGGCCCGGCACATAAGTCAAATCAAATCATCGAGCGGCCGAGATATCGCCTTTATCTTCTTAGTTAAAAGTTACAGATAAACTTCGACTTATATGCATTTACTTATTCATTAACCAACTATACACAATAATACGTTTTATAACACCGAGTTACTGATGCGTTTTCGTATTATCAATGTACAATCAATTAACAAATAACAAATCATATATCTAGGTTTTAAGACCATATGATATTATCGTCTTGCGATCACCCTTTATATCATATTCCATAAGGTGATTCCAGCAAGCGCGGGTTTATTCCAATGCTCAAAACTAGTTCATAAGCACTCATGAACGTTGCAGCAATCCTTTGCTATGTCTAACACCATTTAGACATTCTACACACCAATTCATGACAATCTTCATTCATATCTACTTCCAACATATGAACGATTGTGGACAATTTGAACAATTCGATTATTCCTAATAAACTCAAGTATTCTGGAAGTCAAAACATGCAAAATGAAACAATAGCTAAACAATTAACATAAGATAGTAACATTACTCATAAATAAAACTCCTTTATTTAATCATCAAATGTTAATTACATTTATCTATTACACGTTTCTAATACTATCTAATCTATGCTAATATCATCCTTCAGCCCAATACTCCTAGCATGCTGCAAGTGCTTAACCCTACTCAGTCCCTTCGTAAGCGGATCTGCTGGGTTATCTTCTGATGATATCCTCTTTACTACGAGTTGTCCTTCTTCTACACGATGTCTAATGAAGTGATATTTTCTATCGATATGTCTTGATCTACCATGATCCCTCGGTTCCTTGGTCAAGGCAACCGCACCTTCGTTATCACAGAAAATCTCCATTGGCTCCTTTATGGCAGGAACAACTCCAAGATCACCGATGAAGTTCTTCAGCCATATTGCCTCCTTCGACGCTTCGCTCGCTGCAATGTACTCTGATTCGCACGTTGAATCAGCTACGGTTTCCTGCTTGGAACTCTTCCATGTCACTGCTCCTCCATTTAGGGTAAAGACCCAGCCCGACTGCGAACGGTAGTTGTCCCTGTCGGTCTGAAAACTGGCGTCACTATACCCTCGTACCTTCAAGTCATCACTCCCTCCGAGGACTAGGAACCATTCCTTCGTCCTCCGAAGGTACTTAAGGATGTTTTTCACCGTAATCCAATGTGCTTTGCCAGGATTCCCTTGATATCTGCTAACCATGCTCAAAGCAAAGGCTACATCAGGGCGAGTACAAGTCATAGCGTACATGATTGAGCCAACTGTGGAAGCGTATCGTACTCGGCTCATTTCTGCTATCTCAGCTTCGGTACTCGGACTTTGAGTCTTACTCAACTTGGCATTACTTTGTATCGGTAATTCTCCCTTCTTTGAGTTTTCCATATTAAAACGTTTTAGTACCTTCTCTAAGTAAGTGTTCTGACTAAGTCCAATTAGTCTCTTACTTCTTTCTCTTACTATCCTTATTCCCAAAATGTAAGAAGCCTCTCCGAGGTCCTTCATAGCGAAGCACTTCCCGAGCCAGGACTTAACCTCCTGCAGAGTCGGGATGTCGTTTCCTATGAGTAATATGTCATCGACATATAGAACGAGGAAACTTACTATACTCCCACTGGCTTTGACATATACACAAGACTCGTCTTTGCTTCGTACAAATCCAAATTCTTTGACTTTCTTATCGAAGCAAAGATTCCATCTGCGAGACGCTTGCTTAAGTCCATAAATGGACTTCTCAAGCTTACACACTCTATTTGGATGCTTCGGATCCACAAACCCCTCTGGTTGAGCCATGTAAACATCCTCAGCCAACTTTCCATTAAGGAAAGCGGTCTTGACATCCATTTGCCAAATCTCATAATCATGAAATGCGGCAATAGCTAGCATCACTCTAATAGATTTAATCTTCGCAACTGGTGAGAAGGTCTCATCATAGTCAACTCTGGGAGTTTGAGTAAAGCCCTTCGCAACCAATCGCGCTTTATATGTGTGCACGTTTCCATCCACGTCGGTCTTCTTCTTGAAGATCCACTTGCACCCAACGGTCTTACGTCTGGGCACATAATCAACCAAATTCCAAACTTGGTTATCATACATGGATTGGATCTCGCTATCCATTGCCTCTTTCCATTTCGCAGACTCCGGGCCTGCCATGGCTTCCTTATAGCTATTAGGTTCATCAAGATTTACTAGTGTACCATCACTAATATACGTGTCCCCTTCGGTAGTAATATGAAAGCCATAAAACTGGGGATGAACTCTAACTCTATCGGAACGTCTAAGAGGTAAGGATTCATCAATCGGTTCAACCGGAGTTTCCTCCTCGGGTTGACTGCCAGCAGCAGAGGTTCCTTCATCTATCGACTCTTGAATCTATTCAAGTTCGATTTGCCTCCCACTGTCTCCTTGGCTCATGAGTTCTCGCTCTCGGAAAACTCCTCTCCTCGCAACGAAGACAACATTGTCCTTCGGTCTATAGAAGAGATATCCAAAGGATGTCTGCGGGTAGCCGATGAAAATACATCGCTCACTTCGAGGTTCAAGCTTGTCGTGAGTATCTCATCTTACGAAAGCCTCGCAACCCCAAACCTTGATATGTGCCAACGAGGGAGCTTTCCCTGTCCACATCTCGTGAGGTGTTTTGGCAACCTTCTTAGTAGGGACTCGGTTAAGGATATGGGCGGCAGTCTCTAAGGCATACCCCCAAAAAGAGATAGGTAGTGAAGCACGACTCATCATAGAGCGAACCATATCCAATAAGGTTCGATTACGCCTTTCTGCCACACTATTTAACTGCGGTGTCCTAGGAGGCGTCAATTGTGAAACTATTCCACACTCCTTGAGATAATCGTGGAATTCAAGACTTAGGTATTCTCCTCCTCGATCGGATCAAAGCATCTTGATTTTCCTGCCCAATTGATTCTCTACTTCATTCTTGAACTCTTTGAACTTTTCAAAGGTGTCTGACTTTTGCTTGATTAAGTAGATATACCCATATCTACTATAGTCATCGGTAAAAGTCACATAGAAGCGGTTCCCATCCTTCGTGGTTAATCTAAACGGTCCACATACATCGGTATGTATTAGGTCCAATAGACCCTCGCCCCTTTCACATGTACTCGAGAAGGGTGACTTAGTCATCTTTCCAAGCAAACAAGACTCGCATGTGTCATCTTCCCTAAGGTCGAATGACTCCAACACTCCATTCTTTTGGAGTTGGGCTATGCGTTTCTTGTTGACATGTCCAAGACGACAATGCCACAATGATGCTTTATCCATACTAGTGGAAGAATCAATATTTAAAACATCATTTCCTAAGTTATCAACAATCATAACGGTTTCATATATTCCATTACATGGTATAGCTTCAAAGTAAAAGACACCATTTAGATAAGCCAAAATAGAACCATTCTCATTATTAAAAGAAAATCTAAATCCTTGTCTATTTAAACCATGAAATGAAATGATGTTTCTAGCCATTTCTGGCGAATAGCAACAATTGTTCAAATCTAAAACCAAACTATTCCTAAGCACTAAAGAATACACTCCAATCTTGGTCACAGGCGACGATCTTCTGTTCCCCATGATTAGATTGATCCTTCCTTGCTCCATATCCCTACTTCTTCTTAGTCCCTGCACATTGGAACAAATGTGATAACCACAACCGGTATCAAGAACCCAAGAAATAGCATGATTAGAATCGTTAGATTTGATTGTGTATATACCTGCGAAAGATGGCTTGAGCTTTCCCTCTTTGATTGCTTGCAGGTAATCCGGGCAGCTTCTCTTCCAATGTCCTATCTTGTGGCAGTGGTGGCACTCTACCTCCTTTGGGTTAGAGCAGGGCTTAGCGGGATCAACTTTGGTCCCACTAGAAGAGGCACCATCTCGGGCTTTCACCTTGCGATAGTTCTTCGATGAAGCTTTCCTCTTCTTTCCCTTTCCTTGACCAATAGCCAAGACAGGAGCAGCGGGTGGATTGGGAGTAGGTGCAACAGACTTGTCCTTGAAGTTGCTCTCAGCGACCCTCAAGAGACCTTGGAGTTTGCTTAGGGTGACCTCTTCTTTGTTCATGTGGTAGGTCATCCTAAATTGGTTGTACATCGGAGGCAAAGAGTGAAGCACCATATCGATCGCCAAGTCTTCACCGAAGTCAACATTTAACTTGCGAAGGCGGTCGACATACCTTTGCATCTTTTGCAGGTGCACGGTAAGAGATTCTCCATGACCCATCTTAGCGGAAATCATGTTGGTGAAAATCTCATAACGCTCTTGTCTCGCGTTTTGGTGGTATCTCTCCAATAAGTCTTGGTGCATCTCGTACGGGTACATGTCCTCGTAGGACTTTTGGAATTCGGAGTTCATGGTAGCGATCATGATGCAATGTACCTTCGTTGCATCTCGCTCATGAGTCTCAAAAGCGGTGATTTCGGCGGGAGTAGCAACTTCGGGGTTGATTTTCTCGAGCTTCTCATCGAGGACATACTCCTTATCCTCATAGCGAGCAATAGTGCGAATGTATCTTATCCATTCGCTAAAGTTCGTTCCATCGAAGGTGACCTTTTGGCAAAGGCTCATCAACGTGAAAGAACTAGCAGCAGCGTTGTTTGCGTTTGACATCTTTAATTAGAAAGGACAAAGATAGATTAGAATAAGAATCCCTAATTATCACCCAATAAGAAAAATTAGGGCTAGGATCCAACAATAACATTTACATACTAGAAAAGGGATGCCGTAATCTAACATGCAAATAAATTGAAGGTAAGTGAATGACGATTCACTAATTCTCCATCACAAAACTTAAACTATTAGTCCTAAGTGTTTTTGAGAATTCCTAGGTTCGGATGAGATTCATTGAAACTATTCAATGGCATGTTTAAATCTCGATATGCCCCTCTTGTTTGTGACTGGGATACCGAGGATCACAAAGCGGGTGTGAATTACCATGCAAATTCACATGGTGCCTTCATTGTAACGATCACCTATTCGATGTGCCGGTAAACCACACACGCTCCATCGAACTATGATAAACAATGAATCACCCTTTGCCACCTTCGCTTAGAACCAATTAGTGTGCCGGTAAACCACACACGCTCCACTAACTTCTTAGCAAGGTGCAAAGTGTAATTTCATGGGATTGCATCAATTCACTTTTCCTAAAGTAACTAAGATTGGGAAATTTTTAAAATATGTGTAGTTACTTTATATTTCTTATTATACTTTTAATGAGAGGATGAGGTTGCCCTATCCTACCCGTTCGGCTAACGACCCTCCACCAATCAAGCAAGCGGTGGGTGTGAGTGTACACCCATTAAGCGCCATTTTATAGGCCACAACCTTATACTCACCTTATAGATCGGCTTCGTGAATGAGGCCTACTAACGGTAAGACTAGCATTTAGTTATACATATATATATATATTATTCTAGTAATATCATATTAGTATAGGGCTATATTTTAAAACCCTTTAAGATCTAGGGTTTGAAATTTAAGTTGTCTAAATTAAACTTTTAATCACAAATATGAATTTCAAAACTTGTGGGTAAGTTTTAAACATTTAAAACATGGAGGATCAAACAACAAATAATTCCAATTAACAATTAATATCCTAATTATCTATATTTGATTTTATTCAAGATAATTACCAAAATAATTAAAATAATTAATTAATTATCATATAAGGAAATTAAATATTTTATTAGTTGATAAATACCTTTAACTAGATCAAGATAATAGTCATATGTATCAAAAAATCGGATTTAGATTGATCTATTATGATTAAGTTAAGTTTCCATAAGATAATTATGAAAAAATCCCGAATCTGGTCATTCCTGACGCCTGGACTCGCCGAGTGCACAAGGGGACTCGCCGAGTCAGGCCTACTCGCCGAGTCCACCTTGGAACTCGCCGAGTCCATGACTCAGAAACCTAAAAATCGAATTTTGCAGGTTTGTTTCAGTTAATCAAGCAACAATTTAAAGAAAACCAAGCTAGGCTCTGATACCACTGATGGATTTTAGCCATAAGAACTTTCCTATGTGCGCATGCAAAACCCTAATGCTTGGATCTAGGCTTTCTAATTAAACATGCTTTGAATCCAAGACTTCTAAAGACTAATTAGATTAAATAACAACATTGAAACAGATCTAGAACCATACCTTTGAATTCCTTGTTGATCTTGTAGTCTTGGAGCTTCTAGAGTCACAAATGTCACTCCTCTAATGGCTTACAAACACCAATACCAAGGAAGATGATTTAGGAGAGAGGAGAGGGGAGGAAATTCGGCCAGGGTTCTCTTGCTTTTGGAGAAGTGCCGATTTCCCTTAGCTATGGGGTCTATTTATACTTGTAGACTCCTTAAGGGTTACAACCTAAACCCTAATTGGATAATCTTCTCTTAAGGCTATCCAAATCCTTTCCTTAGATAAGCCTTGGACGAATTAGCTATCCTTTTAGCTTCTAGAATTCGTTCCTAGCATATCCATAAGGATTTACAGTCTAAAGCTTAACTATCAAACAATTGACAGTTTATACCCCTTTATTTAATTAATCTCTTTAAGTCACCAAATTAATTCTAATTAATTCTATGACTTATATTAATCAAATAACAAATATATTATTCATTATAATATATTAATAATATTTACTCTCTCGTAATAAATCATCCTATCAAGTTGCTATGGTGAAGGCAACCCAAAAGGACCATGCACAACCGGGTCAAATACTTGCCTAATATAGTTGCAGCCTTAGACACTATTCCAACAATTTTACCCAACATATATGTAGATAAAATACATATACAGTTTAAAACTTGTATAAAACATCTATTCAACAGTCACCTCAAATAAACAATTAATATAATTACATATAGCACGTATTTTATAGAAAATACTTCATATCTATGTGTAAGATGAAAGTTACTACACACTCACTTGATATAATGATAATCGGCAACACTCCGTTTCCTAAAACGATCGTTTCTAATAAAACCGGGAGTTTTATTGAGAAACCGGGCTCTGCGAAGGTTGGGCTTCAAAACCGAAAAGATAAATTTTTCCGAGTCTTCGGGCACTTCGTGACGTATTTTGGGTGTTTGGTATAATAACGGGGCTTTGGGGGAAGTTGGAATGGAAGAAATATGAGTTTAGGTGTGTAAAATGGCAATTTTCCAAATTATCCTCGGGAGGTCTCTTACGCTTCTATTTATAGGGGCGAGGCTTCTGATCGGACGGCTGAGAAGACTCCACGCGGTAGCAGATCCGAAGACAAGGCATGTGCGAGGGTCCAGTTGGCTGCTTCTGATTGGACCGAGGTCTAGGTTCGAGGTTTGAGTCGTGGCGCGCCTACGAAGCTCAGACACGTCTAGAAAGGCACGCGTCGGACTCCTACTGGACCACTTCGGATGCGAGAGCATGCGACACGCCTCACCAGCTGGCTTCGGTGACTCAGCAATTTCGGATACGTGGCGCGTTATGAGCGAGGGTGACGTGACCGAAATCCCACCATGCGAAATTTCTCGGATTTGACATTTTTTTTTCGATTTTTGTGTCAAAACTTCCAAAATGCATAACTTTCGCATACGAGCTCCGTTTTTTACATTCTTTATATGCACGTGTAGGTAAAATTAATTTCTACAAATTTCGTTTAGATGTCGGCTAATATTGACTTTAATTTTTATATTATTATTTTTAACAGACCGGGATAGGAAATCCGTTAAAAAATCATAACTTCTTCATCCGACGTCGGTTTTCGTCTGTCTTTTTACCGTTGTACTACTATTGATGAGACCTTTGATTCTCTTTTAGGTTGTGTCGGCTAAAAATCACTCGATCTAAAATTCAAGTTCTTAGGTGTCTACTGCTAAACTGAAACTTAGAAAAATCATAACTTCCTCATACGAAGTCAGATTTGGGCGTTCTTTTTATACATACTCTCGGTTTGACGAACACTACGACTTTCGTTTAGATCACTAAGGCTAAAAAGTAGTTTATTAAAAACTTACTTTTTACATCATTCGACGGCGTGCCGATTTTGTTGCGGAACTTCGACAGGTCATAACTTCTTTATTATACTCGGATTTCGGTGTTCTTTGTATATCCAGAATCCATGTCGCGACCA
The DNA here is from genome assembly GCF_002870075.4 of Lactuca sativa. Lineage (NCBI taxonomy): Eukaryota > Viridiplantae > Streptophyta > Magnoliopsida > Asterales > Asteraceae > Lactuca > Lactuca sativa. The sequence continues at coordinate 84,357,615 of NC_056625.2, read as the reverse complement.
CTACAACATTCTTAATAGATATCGACTTTATTTAATATTTATTTTCGACGCTTATTTTTATTCTTAATTAATTAATTCCTAATAATTAAGCATAAAAGACATAATTCACATAATAATCACATAATTCCTTTTCATTTCTTCAAAATGAGTTACAAAGGTTGACCTAGACTATTACATCTTCCTTAATGCCTAGCCTAGAAACACGGGCGTTACTATTATCTCGCCCTTAGGATAATTCCGTCCCCGGAATCACACATCAGTAAACAAATGTGAGTAGCAACTCATCATGTCACTCTCCGTTTCCCAGGTGAGATTTGGCCCATTCGTATGTTTCCAATGCACAAGCACTAAATCGGCCATCTTGCGTCGCAACTTCTTAGTATTACGGTCAACGATTGCCTCAGGTTCTCAAATAACACACATGAAAGGTATTATGAATACCCTCTAGTTCTTCTGGTAATTCTAGCTTGTAAGCTTGATTCCCAATCCTCTGAAGAACTTTAAACGGTCCAATAAACCTTGGACTCAACTTTCCTCTTTTACCAAATCTTATAAGTCCCTTCCACGACGAGACTTTAAGTAAAACCTAATCTCCAACTTCGAATGATATCGGTTGTCTTTTCTTGTTAGCATAGCTCTTTTGTTAATCTTGAGCTGCTAACATCCTTTCCCTAATCACTTTCAACTTTTCAGCAGTCTGATGGACTATTTCAGGTCCCATAAACTGCTTTTCCCCAGCTTCCAGCCAACATGTCGGCCTTTGACACTTTTCTCCATACAAAGCGTGATAAGGTGCCATCTTAATGCTCATCTGGAAACTATTATTATAGGAAAATTCTACTAGAGGTAAGTGTTCATCCCAGTTACCTTGGAATTCCATGGTACATGCTCTCAGCATATCCTCCAACATTTGAATTGTTCGTTCGCTCTAACCATCGGTTTGCGGATGGTAAGCTGTATTCAAACACACCTTGGTACCCAATTCCTCTTGTAGGCTCCTCCAAAACCTTGAGGTAAAACAGCTGTCACGATCTGATACAATCATTAACGGAACACCGTGAAGCCTCCCAATTTCCTTCACGTAAGAATTTGCAAGCTTATCCATAGACCATTTCTCGTTGGCTACTATGAAATGTGCACTCTTAGTGAAGCGATCAACAACCACCCAAATCATGTCGTGACCGTTCTTTGTTCTAGGCAGTTTATTCACAAAAACCATGGTGATATCTTCCTATTTACCCATGGGTACAAGTAAAGGTTCTAAACTCCCATATGGTTTCTGATGTTGTAGCTTAACCCTAGCACATGTCACACATTCGGCCACATACTTAGCAACATCGAGCTTCATCGTCAGCCACCAGTAGTAGGGTTTCAGATCCCTATACATTTTTGTGCTGCCGGGATGAATCGAGTACATGGTCTTGGGAGCTTCTTCCATCAGAAGATCTCTTACTCCTCCCGTATTAGGTACCCAAATCCTATCTTGGAATACCTTCTGTCCTTGACCGCTTGTATCAAACACTAACGTTTTTCCCAAACCTTCTTCCTTTCGGTCATTTTTCTCTAAAGCTTCCTCTTAAGATTTCCTTATACTTTCCACAATTGTAGAGACAACTTCAATTCTCAATGCTCTTGGCCTTGTCTTTTCAAGGTTTACCTTCCGACTGAGAACATCAGCAACAACATTTGCTTTACCAGGGTGGTAAAGTATCTCACAGTGTAGTCCTTGAGTAACTCTAGCTAGCGTCGCTGCCTCATGTTCAATTCCTTCTGATTAAATAGATATTGAAGACTCTTATAATCAGTGAAAAGTTTTCACTTTGTGCCATAAAGATAATGCCTCCATATCTTTAGGGCGAATACTACCGCTGCCAACTCCAAATCATGAATGGGGTAGTTCTTTTCTTGCTCCTTCAATTACCTCGATGTATACGCTATCACTTTATCCCTTTGGGCCAAAACACAACCTAACCCAACTCCAGATGCATCGCTATAAACTGCAAAGTCATCAACTCCTTCAGGCAAGGAAATAATTGGTGCTTCAAACAATTTCTTCTGTAACTTCTCAAAAGTTTCCTTATGCTTCTCATTCCAAGTATAAATAGCTCATTTATGGGTCAAAGTTGTTAACGGAGTAGCGATTGAAGAAAAGCCTTGGATAAAACTTCGGTAATATCCAGCTAATCCTAAAAAGCTTTGAATCTTTGTAGGACTTTTTGGTTGTTCCCACTTCATCACAACTTCAATCTTTGCTAGGTCAACCATTATCCCTTCTTGGTTAACCACATGACCCAAAAATTAGACTTCTTGAATCCAAAATTCACATTTGGAGAACTTTACATACATCTTCTCCCTCTTTAATAACTCTAACACTTCTTGCAAGTGTTTACCATGTTCCTCTTGGCTTTTCGAGTAAATTAGAATGTCATCTATGAACACTATCACAGATTCATCTAGGAATGGTTTACAAACCCTATTCATTAAATCCATAAAAGCTGCTGGAGTAATTGTTAGTCCAAAAGACATAACCAAGAACTCATAGTATCCGTATCTTGTTCTGAACGCAGTCTTCTTAATATCCTGCTCTCTTACCTTTAGCTAATGATATCCTGACCTAAGATCGGTCTTCGAGAAATAGCTCGAACCTTGCAACTTGTAACATTTCTGAAATTCAGAAGTATAGTTGAAGGCATAAAGCGTAAATAAGAAGGTCGACTCGGCGAGTCGAGTCGCGTTACGGGTCGTGTGTTAAGTGACCAACTCGGTGAGTCGCATGGGTGGACTCGGCGAGTTGTGCTGTATGGAGAAAACCCTAATCTCGGGGGTTGTGCCCTATATAAAGAACATATCATCCCTTCTTTAGCCTCCTTACCACCCTTGAGAGCCTGCAAACCCTAGAAATCGAGTGGAACTCCATTAATAGTGAAATTGGAGCTTTGGGAAAGGAAATCTTGAAAAGGGAACTTGAAGACTAAGGGATTTCAGCAAGGGAGTGGTATAGATTCGAGGTCTACTTTAGTGGGAGCTTGCATTGGAGGTAATAGATCTTTTCTTGAGCTTTTGTGCATTTAGATCTATCAATTGTGGGGTTTTGGGGGCATAAATGAGGTCTATCTCGAGTTTGGTGTGAGGTCTGAGGTTGCTACCTCAGATCTAGGCTTGTAATGACCCAAGGAGTATGTTCAAGAGATGTATGTGAAGTTCTTTTGTCCCAAACCTTAGCCCAAGAGTGTTTTATGCTTAGATCTCTTTGGATTCACGTAAAGTTTGCCACTTTACGTGATGGATGGGTTGTAGGGGAGTGGATCTATGGTTTGGAGCCTCTGCATGCTTGGAAAGCCACTATATGGATTAAGAACTAGAGGTACTCGGTGAGTCACATGGGTGAACTCGGCGAGTTGGATGAAGATTGGCAGGAACTCGACGAGTTAGAAGAACAACTCGGCGAGTATGTTGAATGTTGCCTTGGACTCGGTGAGTCTGTTCTTGGACTCGACAAGTTTGGTCGTGGAGTCCTAACCTTTTTGCGTTGAGCTGTGAATCGGTGAGTTGAGGGACGATTCGATGTATATGGCTAGACTCGGAGGGTGGACTAGGTGAACTGAAGGCCCGGTACGGCTAGTACTAGGCTAGGGATCTTCAGGAATTTCATGATAGAGTTGCCTGATTTATGATGCCTGCTAGCCTAGGGTTTCTTTCTATATGAGATTTCCAGTGTTCCTCTAGGAGTGAGGGTTGAGTTCTTGTTATGTATGATCATCACTAGGGTGTTGTGGTGATACTTGATATAAATATGGGTAGATGTGGAAGGTAGTATCCGCCCGTACTATTAAAAGCACAGGACCCATACGCGTATCAAGAAAGCCACAACCTCTAGGGTTGGGTTGGGAGTTGGTTCCCGGGGTTTCGGGAGAGCGTCTGATGTTTTGCGGCATTTTCAGTATGGTGGTTACGAGGCATGCTGGGAGTAGTTCCGGAACAGGATCGGGAGCAGGAGAGGGCGGTCAGGGTGGGTCAGTACCGCCCGAGGTTATTGGTCAGATGAGCACAGATGAGTTGGATGCTAGGATTCATGAGATCCTGCATGATGAGGTTGCTGCGATGTTCCGGGCCGAGTTGCCAGAACTGTTTCGGTCGATCAAGACCGCCATGGTCGAGTATTTTGATGAGCGCTATGCAGCTCTTACAGAGACGGCCGCCGCAGCGGCTACAACAGCTGTAGCAGCGGCAGGGGGAGGAGCCGGTAGAGGTTTTCAGTATCGGGACTTCGATAATACGAAGCCCCCTTCCTTCGATGGAGTTCAGGACCCGATTGTTGCTATGAGATGGTTGTTACACATGGAGGGGTGTTTCTTCACGTGTTCATGCCCTGCTGATCAGAGAGTGAGGTGTGCTCTGAACCTGTTGAGGCTCGGGGCGAAGGATTGGTGGAGATTGACCACAGGGTCATATTCGGATGCGCAGAGGGCTGCGGTTTCATGGGATCAGTTCCGGGAGATGTTCAGTACCCGTTATGTTCCACGGGTTGAGAGGGAGAGGTTGGCTCAGGAGTTCCTGGAGCTAAAACAGGATTCAGAGTCGGTGACGGAGATCACCATGATGTTCACTGAGAGGGCAATGTTTTGCCCAGAGTTTGCTTCAGAGCAGGTTCAGATGTCCCGATATCTGAGTATGCTCAAGAGGGATATCAGGCAGTTTATGTCTACGCAGAGGTGCGTGACCTTGCTGGAGTTGCAGGAGGCCGCTCGGCGGCGAGAGTTGGAGATTGAGTTACAGTTGAGAGAGTAGAGGCAGGCTTCGACACAGTCGCAGCCGGCGCCGAAACGGTCCAAGACCGTTGATTCTAGGTTGGGAGATCAGAGCAGCCGCACTTGTGGGAAGTGCGGGAAGGGTCATACTGGAGTTTGTAGGTCCGGTGGTGCGTGCCACAAGTGTGGGAGAGAGGGGAATTATGCGAGGGATTGCCGTCAGTCAGCCCCAGTTCAGGATATGAGGATTTGCTATTAGTGTCATGAGGTTGGTCACATGAGGGCCAACTGTCCACAGCTTGCTGCAGGATCGGTGCAGGCTGCAGCACCGGCCACTTTGAGGATTACGGGTAGAGGTCACAGTGGAGCAGAGCCCTCGAGGGCTAAGGGGCGTGCTTTTCAGCTTATAGCAGAGGAGGTCAGGGCAGAGCCGGATGCAGCTGCAGGTATGTTTCCTTCTTGATATCTTGTTATCTTATGGTTGTTATGGAGTATTATATATGCTAGTCTTGTTCGCATAATTTATGGTATTGTATTCGTTCGATCTTTTGGGTTTATGGTATTATTGAGGGGTCGGTAGTTAGAGGTTGAAATCAGTTAGCATCCAAGGGATTGATGGTCAGATTTTGGTTGATTGGTCTTGTTGTCGGGTATAGCAATTGTGTTTTGAGAAGTGTTCAGCGAGGAGTCGAACTCCCTTAAAGTTCGAGATGTGCAATGTCAGTTGGGTCACCGGTGGTCGATAGTCAGTGCTCTAAGTGAGGAGAATTGGAAAATTCTCAGGAGGATCGACAAGTATTTGAGGTTAATTAGCTGATTGGGAGTCAGTGGTGTTCCAGTCAGCCAAGAGTGTGGGCTGGTATGAGTAAGTGGCAGACTAGTGGGGGTAGGGAGCAGACCATGGATTCAGGGTAGATAGTGTTTGATGTTAGTCCTGGGTTTAGGCCATGGAAAGGATTCCGGGATCGAAACGAGAGTTCGTAACCCCTAAGGGGCTAGAACAGTATGAACAGGAAGGACTCCCGGAAGGGTAGTTGGAATGATGTATGATAGTTAAGCAAACCGGAAAGACTGAAGGCCGGAAGGCGTACTAGTCAGGTCGAAGGCTCGGTAGAACGGTCCAGATAGGCTGAAGGCCCAGGAGGGCGGTCCAGGCATGCTGAAGGTTCCGAGAGTGGTCCAGATAGGCTGAAGGCCTGGAGGGGGCGGTCCAGCCATGCTGAAGACTATGTATGTGTTAGTGGATCGGTATGAGGAGAATGAGGAAATGTGTCGCCAGGGAATGATGATTGATATGGTATGGCCTAAGTGTTAATCAAGTTAGTGGAAAGCAGTGCATGGACTCGAGAGTCCTTGCGAGCAGATTCAGAGCATGTGTGATGCACGGAGTAGCGGTTACACTACAAGGGATTGTGTAGAGTGGGGTGTGAGCACCGTGGTACCTGTCTGAAGTGGCAAGGTTGGCAAGTCGATTTCCTTGGATAAGGAAAGGGAATGATATGTAACTCCGGGAGGGAGTGTTAGTTCACGGAAGTGAAGCCGTAGTGAGAATGGATGATTGAGAGTATTTGAATTATGGTAGTTGAGCATTGTGATGATACCAGTGGTATGCAAGCACATCCAGATTGGGTGTCTGTTGAGGTTGCGGATGAATTCCCGGTGGTATAGAACCAGAGGAGTTCGGAAGGGAGGCAAGGATGGAGCCTTGGATTTTCAGTATGGTTGTGATCACAAGGTTATGTATGTAGCAGTAATTCATCCTGGGGATGTTTGGAGGTATCGTCAGTGTGTCTGGTTTTCCAGCCCAAGGATGTTAAAGAAGGTTCAGCATGTGTATGTGATTGCAGAGGAGAGCTCATGAGAGTTACTCAGGAGCTGAAGGATGTGTCATCCTGTTAGTGAAGAAAGAAAAGATTTGGATTTGGAATGGAAGCGGGATGAGTCCCAGAAATGAATTCGACAAAGGTTATGCTAGTCAAGGAAAGGGATGGCAGTTTGGTACTGGGTCAGGACCTGGTGGTTCAAGGTGATGCCTGGCTTTGTGAAGGGAAAGTGATGGTTGTGATCTGGGGTGATCCTTGGGTGATCTATGGTTAAGGAGGGATGTTAGCAGAGAAAGAAGCCGGTGGCCGGCTTGAAGCAGTTATCGTGACTTTGTGAGAAAGAGTTGGTCTTTATAGGGGTTTGATAACAGTGTTTGGAAGAACCTGAGTTGATTGGGAAGTCGGAGTCCGCAGTGCGAGGGTTTGTTCTGAAGTGTTTGCAACAGTAGGCTTCGAGGACGAAGCCTAATTTAAGTGGGGGAGAATTGTAACATCCTGGAAATTCATAAGTATAGTTGAAGGGCTAAAGTGTAAATTAGAAGGTCGACTCGGCGAGTCGAGTCGTGTTATGGTCGTGTGTTAAGTGACCAACTCGGCGAGTCGCATGGGTGGACTCGACGAGTTGGTGCTGTATGGAGAAAACCCTAATCCCAGGGGTTGTGCCCTATATAAAGAACATATCATCCCTTCTTCAGCCTCCTTACCACCCTTGAGAGCCTGAAAACCCTAGAAATCGAGTGGAACTCCATTGATAGTGAAATTGGAGCTTTGGGAAAGGAAATCTTGAAAAGGGAACTTGAAGACTAAGGGATTTTAGCAAGGGAGTGGTATAGATTCGAGTTATACTTCAGTGGGAGCTTGCATTGGAGGTAATAGATTTGTTCTTGAGCTTTTGTGCATTTAGATCTATAAATTGTGGGGTTTTTGGGGCATAAATGAGGTTCATCTCGAGTTTGGTGTGAGGTCTAAGGTTGCTACCTCAGATCTAGGCTTGTAATGACCCAAGGAGCCATAAAGTCTATGTTCAAGAGATGCATGTGAAGTTCTTTTGTCCCAAACCTTAGCCCAAGAGTGTTTTATGCTTAGATCTCTTTGGATTCATGTAAAGTTTTCCACTTTACGTGATGGATGGGTTGTAGGGGAGTGGATCTATGGTTTAGAGCCCATGCATGGCTTGGAAAGCCACTGTATGGATTAAGAACTAGAGGTAATCGGCGAGTCACATGGGTGAACTCGGCGAGTTGGATGAAGATGGGCAGGAATTCGATGAGTTAGAAGAACAACTCGGCGAGTATGTTGAATGTTGCCTTGGACTCGGCGAGTCTGTTCTTGGACTCGGCGAGTCTGTTCTTGGACTCGGCGAGTTTGGTTGTGGAGTCCTAACCTTTTTGGGTTGAGCTGTGAATTCGTGAGTCGAGGGACGACTCGGTGAGTTGAGTGAGAAAGGACTCAAAGTTTGTTGGACTCGGCAAGTCTTGGGGAAACTCGGCGAGTTAAGTCCTGGATTGGGAGTTCTGAGTATAGGGACTCGACGAGTCAGCGGGTTGACTCGGCGAGTAGAGTCAGTTAGGAAGGTTGACTTTGACTGAGGACTTTGACTTTGACCAAGAGTTGACCAGTTGACTTCCAGGGGTATTTTTGGTAATTGTTGCCATTTATTTTGAGTTAAGTGATTTGGTGTTGGCTAGTGGTGGAGACCGTGTCAGTGGTCGGAGTAGCTTGGTCTTATCTTTTTAGTCGGCAGTTGCAGGTGAGTTATCCTTACTATATCGACAGGGTTTACGGCACCAAGGTCGGCCCTTTATCGGATTGTAATCTGGGTATCGTTGTTATGTTATTGCTTTGCTATGTTTACATCCTGGTAGTTAGGATGGTATATGTTAGAGACCTGGTTAAGGTCGGTATCCTGGTATATAGGATGATGCTATGCTAGTGACCGGTTAGGTCGGTATCCTGGTTAGGATGATGTTATGTTATGTGATCTGCTAGATCGGTTTGATTGGATGTGAATTGTTATATGACTGAATGTTTATGTGCACATGGTTGTTGGACTGGGGTTGGGTTGAGGCGGGTGCTGCTTTGTGCTGTAGGCCAACATACCCAGGGCGGACCGGTTATCTCGAAGGCCCAACGAGCGGTCCGAATAGGCTGTAGGCCCCAAGAGGGCGGACCAGACGTGCCGAGGCTCGGAGAGTGGACCAGGCCGACTGAAGGACCAGTCATACTGTAGACTCAGAGAGTGGACCAGGTGGATTGAAGGCCCGGTGCGGGCGGACCAATCACACTATAGACTCGATGTATATGGCTAGACTCAGAGGGTGGACCAGGTGAACTGAAGGCCCGGTACGGCGAACCAGTCACACAGTAGACTCGAAGTGCATGGTTGTTATGTGTTCTGTTATGATATGACATGTTATGTGTATGGTATATGTGGTTGGTATTTTGGGGGTATCTCGCTAAGCTTTCGGGCTTACAGTTGTGGTTTAAATGTTTCAGGTACTTCAGGAGACCTTGGCAAGGAAAAAGCGTGATCGTACTGCTCCTCATGTTTATTTTTTATGATATGGTTCTGGGAAGACTCTGATAATAATTGTATTGAAAACCTTTTTGTAATAACTTAACGAAACTGGGTTGTTTTTGAAAATTTTAAATTGGTTGGAATTTTTAGAGCATTACACAACTGATCGAATAGGTCATCAATCCTTGGCAACAGGTACTTGTTCTTTATTGTTGCCTTATTCAACTCTCTGTAATAGATGCACATTCTCATGCTCCAGTCTTTCTTCTTTACGAATAACACCGGAGCTCCCCATGGTGATGAACTAGGTCGAATAAAATATTTGTCCAATAATTCCTAAAGTTGTGTCATAAGCTCTTTCATCTCTATTGGTGCTAATCGATACGGTGCTTTTGCTATTGGCGTCGTTCCTGGTAACAAGTCGATACGGAATTCTACTTGTCGATCAGGGGGTAATCCGAGAAGATCTTCGGGCAAGACTTCCGGATAGTCACACATCACCGGAATATTCCGCACCTCCTTCTTTTCCCTCTTAGCATTGATCACGAACGCTAGATATGATGTACATCCCTTGGCCAAACACTTTCTGGCTTTCGTTAGGGAAATGATTCCAGATTTTACTCTACGTTTGTCTCCTTACACCATAAACGACTCTTTCCCTGGTAGGTTTACTTTTACTATCTTCTTTCTACACAATATTTCAACATCATTGGCGCTAAGCCAATACATTCCTAGAACTATGTCGAAACCATTTAACTCGATGGGCAATAATTCCTCATGGAACTTATTCCCATTCAAGTCAATGAGGATGTTTTTCATACGATGGCTAATAGGTATAAACTTGCCACTAGCAACCTTGACTATTAAAGCATTAACTAGTCTATCTATAGGCAAAGCTAGTTTTCTACAAAATTCATGTGAAATAAAGGAGTAACTGGCTCCAGAATCAAAAAAAATTTGGGCAGGCAATTTGTTTACGAGAAAGGTACCTGAAGAAATATCAGCTTCTTCTTTCGCAGCTTCAAGTATCATCTGAAAGGATCTCGCCTTCGGCTTTGTTGAAAGAGTGGGCTTTGCTGCATCCTTCTTCTTTGGGAAATCCCTCAAAATATGCCCTTCTTCATTGCACCCAAAACAGACGCTCTTATTGAAGGTGTATTCATTGGCATAATGCCCTGGCTTTCCACATTTGTAACAAGTGACTTCCACGTTGCATTTCCCATCATGTTTCTTATTACACTTGTCACACCACTTGGCTTCGGATCCTCCTCCAAATTTTATCGAACCAGTCTTCGAGAAATTGTTCTTTTTATTGGAACCTGAAGTTCCTTCAAACTTTCTCTTTTCGCCAACTTCAACCTTGCTGGCGACTCTCCCCTTTATCATATCTTCAACAGACTTGGTAGCCCAGATAGCTGCCTCCAAAGTAAGTTCCTGACGTACTAGCACCGCGTACTTCAATGGAAGTCCCTTTGCACACCTGTCAATTTTTGCATCTCATCTGGAACAATACGCAAAGCAAACTCCATTTTGTCTGTGAAGCTATTTGTGTATTCATCAACGGTCATACTTCCCTTCTTCAACGTAAGAAATTGGTTTTCTAGCTCAAGCACATTTTGGGCTGAGCAGTACTTGCGCTTAAAGTGCACCAAGAACTTTGCCCAAGTCAATTGCAGTGGCTTATTAGGGCTTAGGGTTTTGATAGTTTCATTTTATTTACTTCTTTTTATAGTTTATTTTATCATATTTCATCCATAATCTAGTTAATTTTCATCCATATTTTCCTTTTTGTTATTTTATGACTATTTCGGGCACTTTCTAGTTTCGTGAGCTTTATTGCAGATTTCATGGAGACTAGTGGAGCGGGAATGTTCGGGACGTATGGAAAGCGATGGGAATTGGTGGAAAACAAGGATCTTAGGCTTGATGGGTGGTGGAGATGATGCATGGAGCGAGCTTGATGATTATTTGAAGGCTTGGAGAGAAATAAACATTTAAATTTGCAAGATGCGGGAGTATATTCAAGCATGCATAGATTATTAATCGGGCGAGTTTACGAGCTATGAATCATTTGGAGAAGCCAAATTGGGCTTAAATTGAAGAAAACTTGAAGAAAAATGGGCTAGGAGCTGATTGGGCTCGCACTGGGCCAAGTGGGCTAAGCTATGGATGCCCAAAACCTCAAAGATGCTACATTCAGGGACCACCCACGCAACCCACCCGCGCAACAGCACGCGGGTCGCGCAACCTCCTGCAGGGGCAGTTTCGGAAATTCTTCTTTTGAGCTATTTGAGGAAGGTTGGTGCCCATCTTTTGGAGACTCTTAGACATCCGATTTTTGGAGATTCTCTCTGGAGTTTTGAAGATTTTTGAAGGCCAAGAACACTTGAAGAACATCATATTTTTACCTCTTGATTCTTGCTTAATGTTTGGTACAATTTTCTCTAACTTTGTTTCTTTGGGTTTAGCCATGCTTGGCTAAACTAATCTTGGTTGACTTTTGGTTAATCCTTTGAACTTTTGTTGAATGTTGAAGAATCCATGAACATGTTCTTAAATCTTTATGGGAATGTTTTGTGTTTTAACATCTTATCACTACCTGTATGTTTTAGTTCATGAGTTTAAATGTGTTTGTGGTGATTAGTTGGCTAATTTCTTGATTAAGTAAAGGATCCTCAAATTAGAAAGCAACAAATGATTTTTGTGTTGTCTTTGCTTCACACAATCATAAAAACATTTCCTCCAACATGGTGGTGAAAGCATTTGACCCCTCTTGGATTTGGTGACTTTTTGGTTCTTAATGCTAGTTGAATTTCACTAATTACATGCTATTTGGAATTAGTGACTTTGACTAAGGAAATTGTTATGAGCTTCTCTAGCCATTTCAACAATTAAGAAAAGTCTAGGTAATCTCAAGCTCCTTGGATTACTATAGCCAAATTAAGGATTTAAATCAAAGTATTGCACCATTGGATTCTAATGATATGTTCATCAAAAGTCAAAGTGAGGAAACTTTAAGTCAACCATCTCTCCCTCATTGGTTTTACATCAAACTCTTATTTTTGTTGCATTTGTCTATTTAAATCATAGTTAATTCTAGTTGTTTCAAGTATTTCAAAACACCAAAACCCCCCATTTTATTTTTATTGTCATTTTCAAGTATTTTTACAAAGAGATTTTTCATAGAGTTATAAATTGAACCAATCTCCGTGGATTCGATCCCTTTACCACTATACACTATTTTAGTGTGTAATATTTAGGGTTATTATTTGTGTTGGCCTCGACAACCACCAAATTTTTGGCGCCGTTGCCGGGGATTGGTTTTGATTTAATCAGTTTGTTTCTCTATGCCTACATTTCATTGTGCAGGTAATCTAATTTAAAACCCCGAAATTAAAAAAAAGTATGATTTGGAAATGAACACTCCTTGCACCGAAGACCAACTTTCTGAGCTAGCTCAGTTAGTTATGATGATTGAAAGTGACCAGAGTGTGCAGTTCACACCTCTTCTTTGTGATTTTTGTGCCCAAAATGGACAACATTCCGACACGTGTTCATATTTACAAGGAGAATGGGAAGAAGTGCAAGATAAGGGAAGCTACTACCGGTCAAACCAATGGAGTTATGATCAGCCTCAAAATGATCAATGGTGGGACAACAACCAAGTTTGGGGAAATAACCATTACCAAAACCCATACCAAACATGGGGAAATAACCAATACCAACCAACTCCACTGTTCCAAGAACCCTATCCTTACCCTCCTCAACAAACTGAAATGCCAAGCATGTCCTTAGAGGACATTGTGAAAAGCATTGCCACTTCTACCCAAATTTTCCAGGAAACAACTCAAGCTAGCCTCAAAAGCTTAGAGCAACAAATAACACAAATTGCTCAATCAATTAGTATAATGGAAGCTCAAGAAAAAATACCATCCGAAAAGAGCCCATCGCATAGCGCATGTTCCATTCCTTTGAATGATGAGAAAATTTTTGATGGCCCGAGAGTGTTATATGAAGAAAAGGAAGAAGAAGTAGAAGTGAAAGAGGTTGTTAAAGAAGAAGAAGAAATTGAAAAAGATGACAATGAAACTATAGAAGAAGTGATATGGGTTAATGAAAGAGAGGTTGAGCCACCCACTACCATTGAGAAACTAACTCCATTGGTAGACCAACCACAAGAGCCAGAAGCGATAAATTTGTCGAACTCTTCAAAGGATATGTATTACAAGAAAGAAGACGCCCAACCGGTCACCTACTCAAAAACCATGTCCAAGAGTTTAGAAAAGAAGGAAGAGTTGGTCACCTTAATGAACAAGTACAAGAAAGAATATGGTTGGATGATTGCTATTATCAAAGGTCTGAGTCCGGTATGGTTCTCCCGTAAAAAGAAAGTCAAATACAAGAAAAGAGTCCCAATGGAGGTGTGGAAATTAAAAAATGTCGACACGGGGAAAATTTACAAGGTTAATGGACATCGATTGAAGCCATTCAATGAAGTTTTTGATTCAAATGTCCAAGATGTCGTCCATTTGGACGCCCTAAAGTGTTAAAGTGATGTTTGGAGGCGTCTCGCCAAAGACGTTAAAGAATGGCATTTTTGGAACGCATTGTGTTTTCGTGTTTTTAATTTCAATAAATGAGTTTTGAAGATGCTTTTGGGATTCAAAAGAGTTGTTTTTGAAGAAATCAAGAGTTTCTAGGTGTTTGGGGCCTTCCAAAGAAAGAACGGGTGAAAAACGAAGAAAAATGAAGCAAAAATGAACATCAGGATCAGGATGTTGCGCGACCCGCGTGCTGTTGCGCGGGTGGGTTGCGCGGCCAGGTGTAATGAAGCAACATTGGCCCAAGACTTAACTGCAAGGTCTGCGCGACCCGCGTGCTACACTGCGCGACCCGCGCACTGTGCTGGGCAATTTGGGCTATTTTTGGCTATTATTTGACCAAGTGTTGACCAAAGGTTTTAATGAGTTGACCTTTTGACTTTTTTTGACCAACATTGACCGAAATTGACCCTTTTTGACCCATAGATTAAAATGTTCAGCTTCCCTTCTTCTTCATTTAATCATCTTGACCTCCCACTCCATTCCTCTTATATAACCTTCCAGCAACCACCTCGCCGGAAAATTCAAGATTGTCGGAATTCTACCGGTAGTAATTTCACGAAACCACCGCCACAAACATCTCCCATCATCCAATCCTCCGATTTAGGTCGTTTTTGCCCTTACCTTAAGCATTGAGGACAATGTTTGTTCTTAAGCTTGGGGTGGGGCATTTCATTTTCCTTTTATATTTTTTTTCCATGCATTTTTAATTAGGTTGCATAACATTTTAGATTTAAGCTAATTTTCATTCATTTTTTTTTTAAAATCCAAAAAAAAATTATTTTTTCTTTTTCACCTTTTATATTTTTGCATAACATTTAGCTTAGGCATTAACATTCATGCATTTTTGTTGTCTGTTTATTCTCACCCCTAGATGCCATGGAATAGGTTCACAGTTATTGTATCATTATTGGTCCAGGATCTTGTTGTTATCTCACCCATCGAACCGGGACCATTAGCTGCAGTTTGGGATTTCATACATGGGATCAGATGCTGGTAGCTTAAAGGGGTAAGTGATCATGGCTAGGTAGTTTTCATGAAGAATTATGCATACAATACTAATGACTGTAGGATATACTATAGCAATGGATGTCCTAGCCTTGCGGTCACTACCGCCGAGAGGATCACACTTGATCATGTTTGAACTGTTAGGATGAAGCACTAGTGCTTGTCCCCGAGTAGAATCTATATCCGGTCTCTTTACATCACCATATCTTTTTGCGATTTTCTTAGGATTTTAGAGAAGTCTTTTAGTCCGCATGTGGACATTTTCATTATTTTTGAAAAAGAAAATCACAAATTTGAAGAGGAGCTTACATTATATCTTTATGCTCCACACATGGTCATTTTTCGCTTAGACCATTCGGATTATATTACTACCCTTTCGGTTCCACTTACACACTTTAGGAACCAAATTTTGAGTCAAAGGGTTGTTATTACATTACCTTCAAGTATAACAAAAAAAAAAAAAAACAAAAAAAAACAAAAAAAAAGGGGCAGGCAAATTCCCAGCTGCAGAAATCTGAGAAGGGTGACCGGTTCAATTATTGAACTAAATCTTCCAACATTTTGGTCACCCAACGTTTGATATTCATTTATTTAGGTATTTTTTATTGTATATAGATCGAATTGTTTTTCGCAAATTGGTGATGTTAGGGAGACTGTCGAGTCAGATACTACGGGAGGTTTGGGCCAACACCAAGTGATCCGATTCCTACAACGGTGCCCGAGCGATTAAACCTAGTCACACATGAGAGAAACCGGCAAATGTGAGATCAGAGTGTACACTTACAGAAGAGCTCCACCCGAGCCCATCCAGCTGCTTTCTCCCTACTACAGATATTCTTCATTGTATGCATGTTCCATTGAGGCTGCGACTACTCATCCCTCCTTACTCACCTAAAGGAGTTATCCTGGCTGTGGTTTATGGTCCCTTTGTCATCAGATGAAAAAGTAATGAGATAATAGAAAGATCAGTTCTGACCATGTTGACTAACAGTGCTCAAGTTCTGCGGTTCTATCCATTCTTTTTATTTTCCTTAGGATAGTTCATCCCGAGTTCATTTTAGTCTTGTCTTACTTGAGGACAAGTAAGGTTTAAGCTTGGGGTGATTTGATAGTTTCATTTTATTTACTTCTTTTTATAGTTTATTTTATCATATTTCATCCATAATCTAGTTAATTTTCATGCATATTTTCCTTTTTGTTATTTTATGACTATTTCGGGCACTTTCTAGTTTCGTGAGCTTTATTGCAGATTTCATGGAGACTAGTGGAGCGGGAATGTTCAGGACGTATGGAAAGCGATGGGAATTGGTGGAAAACAAGGATCTTAGGCTTGATGGGTGGTGGAGATGATGCATGGAGCGAGCTTGATGATTATTTGAAGGCTTGGAGAGAAATAAACATTTAAATTTGCAAGATGCGGGAGTATATTCAAGCATGCATAGATTATTAATCGGGCGAGTTTACGAGCTATGAATCATTTGGAGAAGCCAAATTGGGCTTAAATTGAAGAAAACTTGAAGAAAAATGGGCTAGGAGCTGATTGGGCTCGCACTGGGCCAAGTGGGCTAAGCTATGGATGCCCAAAACCTCAAAGATGCTACATTCAGGGACCACCCGCGCAACCCACCCGCGCAACAGCACGCGGGTCGCGCAACCTCCTGCAGGGGCAGTTTCGGAAATTCTTCTTTTGAGCTATTTGAGGAAGGTTGGTGCCCATCTTTTGGAGACTCTTAGACATCCGATTTTTGGAGATTCTCTCTGGAGTTTTGAAGATTTTTGAAGGCCAAGAACACTTGAAGAACATCATATTTTTACCTCTTGATTCTTGCTTAATGTTTGGTACAATTTTCTCTAACTTTGTTTCTTTGGGTTTAGCCATGCTTGGCTAAACTAATCTTGGTTGACTTTTGGTTAATCCTTTGAACTTTTGTTGAATGTTGAAGAATCCATGAACATGTTCTTAAATCTTTATGGGAATGTTTTGTGTTTTAACATCTTATCACTACCTATATGTTTTAGTTCATGAGTTTAAATGTGTTTGTGGTGATTAGTTGGCTAATTTCTTGATTAAGTAAAGGATCCTCAAATTAGCAAGCAACAAATGATTTTTGTGTTGTCTTTGCTTCACACAATCATAAAAACATTTCCTCCAACATGGTGGTGAAAGCATTTGACCCCTCTTGGATTTGGTGACTTTTTGGTTCTTAATGCTAGTTGACTTTCACTAATTACATGCTATTTGGAATTAGTGACTTTGACTAAGGAAATTGTTATGAGCTTCTCTAGCCATTTCAACAATTAAGAAAAGTCTAGGTAATCTCAAGCTCCTTGGATTACTATAGCCAAATTAAGTATTTAAATCAAAGTATTGCACCATTGGATTCTAATGATATGTTCATCAAAAGTCAAAGTGAGGAAACTTTAAGTCAACCATCTCTCCCTCATTGGTTTTACATCAAACTCTTATTTTTGTTGCATTTGTCTATTTAAATCATAGTTAATTCTAGTTTTTTCAAGTATTTCAAAACACCAAAACCCCCCATTTTATTGTTATTGTCATTTTCAAGTATTTTTACAAATAGATTTTTTATAGAGTTATAAATTGAACCAATCTCCGTGGATTCGATCCCTTTACCACTATACACTATTTTAGTGTGTAATATTTAGGGTTATTATTTGTGTTGGCCTCGACAACCACCAGGTTTCACCCAGAGTGTTCCACCAATGAGTAGCGCTACCTCTGAACTGACGCACTGCAAATGTGGTTTGTAACTTGCCTTGGTAACCACAAGTCATGAAAGTCAATTCCATTTCTGAGATCCAATCCAATACTCCGACAGGATCTTCTTTTCAAGTGAAGGTTGATGGCTTGCAAGTCATAAAGTCTTTATACTTGCACCCATTTATCTCCGCTCTATCCTCGTGGTTACTTCTCCCAACCACAAGCGGTTCACTATGACCAATAGATCTACTGTTGTTTCCTTCTTCAGATTGATCGTCATTTAACTCACATTGTTCGACAGGAACTGAAGGTTCATCCTTATTGTTCAGCAACATTTGCCTCAATTCCTCTTTTTGTTCAGCCATCATGGTCTGAATCATGGCTCGTACTCTAGCCATGGTGATGGGTTCTGGTGCAGCTCCTGCTATAGGCACCTGTTCCACCACTTGGGGTTGAGGTTGTTGGTTTCTGTTTGCATTTCCCGCTCCACTTCGAGTTCTTGCCATTATAATCTATATACCGAATAAGGCGAATTTAGGTCTTTATCCTTGATAGATATTTCAATTCCCTTATCGCTTCGAAACATTTACATGTTAGTTCTAATATCGTAATCCTACGCTTACAATCCTACACACATAAGGTTTCCAGATCCGGTCAGCAACAGACCATAGATCCAAACAAGTAATGGCATATATGGCAAACATATAGCATTTAGCACATAAAAGCATTTTAGGCATCTTTCCTAAAATAAACTAGTGCTCGTGTCTAAAATATGGTAGACACTCATCTCACAATCATCACTTAGCATTCTAAGTTTAAGTCTAGAAATCCTACAAATTCTTAGTTCGCTTAAACTAATGCTCTGATACCAACTGTGACATCCCCTAATTTCTCGGCCAGAAAAGACCGACCTAATTTATGCTTTTAAAATAAAATTAGAGAAATCCTTTTAAAAGATGTTGCGGAATTGGTCCCCAAAACAAAACATGATAGAAGTTTATCAAAACCTTTCTTTAATAAATATATAATTTCCTTTTATATCAAAACCTCGGGATGTCATGTTCCGATACAGATCAAAAGCATAAACTAAACATTATAAGCTTTACAACAGTTATTTACAACTACTAGCATATAATCCAAAAATCTCTCATCATCATCCGACTATGCTCGGGGTCCACTACCTGTAACATAAAAAGCTGAGTGGGTCAAGCTTGGGAGCCTGGTGAGCATATAGGGTTTTCAACCCACAATAATAATAAACTTATTAAGTTCACCAATCAACAATAACCCTGATTACCCATTCCCGTTATCCTCACTTTACGTCCCTAAACATCTATCACAAGGGACCTAGCCTAAGGAATATCATCGGGATGGACACTATTGCTAAGGGGACTCCTCAGCCATACATGTCCTAAAGGCAACCATGAGGGGGATGGAGTACACCAATGAACATATAGTTCAGCAACACCTACAAGTTACGAACCTGCTAGTGTTCCACTGGACTATCTAGAAAGGTCCGTGCTCGTCATATATACTCCGTTGGATGACTACAACAACAACAACAAAAACATCGAGGCATCTCATCATTTTAACACACATTGACTATTTCGTCTACCCATGTTTTACCCAACATATTTGTAGATAAAATACATATACAGTTTAAAACTTGTATAAAACATCTATTCAACAGTCACCTCAAATAAACAATTAATATAATTACATATAGCACGTATTTTATAGAAAATACTTCATATCTATGTGTAAAATGAAAGTTACTACACACTCACTTGATATAATGATAATCGGCAGCACTCCGTTTCCTAAAACGATCGTTTCTAATAAAACCGGGAGTTTTATTGAGAAATTGGGCTCTGCGAAGGTTGGGCTTCAAAACCGAAAAGATAAATTTTTCCAGGTCTTCGGGCACTTCGTGACGTATTTTGGGTGTTTGGTATAATAACGGGGCTTTGGGGGAAGTTGGAATGGAAGAAATATGAGTTTAGGGGTGTAAAATGGCAATTTTCCAAATTATCCTCGGGAGGTCTCTTACGCTTCTATTTATAAGGGCAAGGCTTCTGATCGGACGGCTGAGAAGACTCCACGCGGCAGCAGATCCGAAGACAAGGCATGTGCGAGGGTCTAGCTGGCTGCTTCTGATTGGACCGAGGTCTAGGTCCGAGGTTTGAGTCGTGGCGCGCCTGCGAAGCTCGGACACGTCTAGAAAGGCACGCATCGGACTCCTACTGGACCGCTTCGGATGCGAGGGCATGCGACACGCCTCGCCAGCTGGCTTCGATGACTCAGCAATTTCGGATACGTGGGACGTTATGAGCGAGGGTGACGTGACCGAAATCCCACCATGCGAAATTTCTCGGATTTGACATTTTTTTTTTCGATTTTTGTGCCAAAACTTCCAAAATTCATAACTTTCGCATACGAGCTCTGTTTTTGACGTTCTTTATATGCATGCGTAGGTAAAATTAATTTCTACAACTTTCGTTTAGATGTCGGCTAATTTTGACTTTAATTTTTATATTATTATTTTTAACAGACCGGGATAGGAAATCCGTTAAAAAATCATAACTTCTTCATCTGACGTCGGTTTTCGTCTGTCTGTTTACTGTTGTACTACTATCGATGAGACCTTTGATTCTCGTTTAGGTTGTGTCGGCTAAAAATCACTCGATCTAAAATTCGAGTTTTTAGCTGTCTACTACTAAGTTGAAACTTAGAAAAAATCATAACTTCCTCATACGAAGTTAGATTTGGGCGTTCTTTTTACGCATACTCTCGGTTTGACGAACACTACAACTTTCGTGTGGATCACTAAGGCTATACATTAGTTTATCAAAAACTCACTTTTTTCGTCATTCGGCGCCGTGCCGGTTTTGTTGCGGAACTTCGACAGGTCATAACTTCTTCGTTATAACTCGGATTTCGGTGTTCTTTATATATCCAGAATTCTTGTCGCGACCACTACAACTTTCTTAATAGATATCGGCGTGATTTAATATTTATTTTCGACGCTTGTTTTTATTCTTAATTAATTAATTCCTAATAATTAAGCATAAAACACATCATTCACATAATAATCACATAATTCCTTTTCATTTCTTCAAAATGAGTTACAAAGGTTGACCTAGACTATTATATCATCATTAATGCCTAGCCTAGAAACACAGACATTACAAATTAAACATTTTTACGTAAGAATATGAGTTGAGTAAAATACTAAAATTTAACACATTTAATTTTTTTTTTTTTAAAAACAAACATTGACATTTTCATGACAAAGGAATAATAATATTTTACTTTCAGACTTCGACATAGAATTGTAAAATGATTGAAAATATAATTTTGTAACAAAAACAACTTTGAATAAACTATAAAGCACGATCAACAAGTTAAATGCATAAAAGAGCAACCTACATTTTTTTGCTTTACCTTTTCCACTTTATAGCAACATACTTTAAAGCACCAAAAAAAATTAAGTGCATAAAATAGCAACCTACTTTTAAACAAACAACCCCTCATATGGTTTGATTAAGTAGAAACCTAATTTTAAAAGAAACAACCCATCAACCAATATGATATCAATTTTTAAAAAATAAATATACCTCATTTTATTGCAACCTAATTTTAAAAATAACCGACTGTCAACCAAATTGAATTGATTTGAAATACATTTCCCTTCATCCACTTTGATTTAATAAAATAATTATAAACGACATTATGTATATTAAATTGAAATCGTGTACTTTACAACCGTAAAACAACATTAACTTATGATATCTTTCTAACAATTGCATCAAACTAATATTTTACTTTACCTAAAAATTGAAAAGTTGTTTAAGGGGTACCCAAATTAAAGCAATCACTAATGCAAAACATATAAAAAGGATTTAAGGACTTCAATTACTTTGGATTAAGATTTTTGCTCAAGTGATAAAAAATAATAACAATACTGAAGAAATGGTTCCATCCTCACAAAAGGTAGTCCACTGGATACCTAAAATGTAATCTGGCTGATCATATTTGAAAAATTCATGAAAAGGAAAAATACTTTCACAAATTATTCACTAAAAAATTTCATCTAACAGTTAAACTACAAACATAAAAAGAAGAACTTTCATCAAGTAAAGTCATGTTATTAATGACCTTAATAGCTAAAAGTTTCATCAAGCAAACTTGAAGACATTTCAAGACTTTTTTGTTTTGAGAAATCAAATATCACAGGTCATATTTGAAATTGATGTCTTTATGATAAAGTATGTAATTAAAAATAGAATTTGAAGAAGAAGAATGATACATTACCAACCTCAAATCTTGAATCAACAATGTTTGGTAGAAAAGAAACGTCGTTGAGGAGTATCTACTATAATAAATGAAGGTTTTTTTGCCACATGTCATCTTCTCCTTCATTTAGACACATGTCATATTCTAACATTTTTAAATTTTCTATTTTCCACTTGTCATTTTATTGTATTTTTCATTTTATTAAATTAAAATTTCACATTTAATATGTAAGGATATATATATATATATATATATATATATATATATATATATATATATATATGTAAGGTATTTATTAGAAATTGTTTATATATGTAATGTATCTAATACATTAAAGCCTCTTTAATTTTAATAATTGAAAAGATTCATCATTTTTCTTATAAATTCAAACTTTTCAAATTGTTAATATTTTATATTTAATTTATTTTAAATAAACCCATATAATACATGGGTCTCGCACCTAGTATATATAACACAAAGGTAGTATCCGGTGGCTTATATGAACCGATTGAATTCAAAATTGGAGAAGATTACATGCTAATTTATCATGTGGAATACTTTAAATCGATAAGGTTGTTACCTATAATAATTTGGTGCAATTAATAATAATCCCAAAATATCAGGAAATCGGTTGCAACTTAGAACATAATATAGTCGCATGTAGTATAGGCGGTAATGAGATTTAAGGGCGTAGGAAAGAATGTCACGTAACAAAGTAGTTACCTAGAAGAATGTCATGTGGCATGTTTTGGTTTTATTTATTAGAAGAGAAGATCCGAATGAAGTCTATGTAAGATAAGCATTTTATAGGTTTAATTGTCTCAAACGTACGAGGCTCTATAACATTTAGATTATAGCTAAGATTATATAATGATTTATATAATATTGTAAAAATCACTAAATATATTTATGTAATATGATCATATACTTCATAATATATTAGTAAGTGGATGATTACGTTTTTGATAAAATATTTTAAAATCTTCAAGTTAAACGTGACAATTGAAAATGATTATCAATTTAGGAAAGGCGAGGGAGGGAAAGCTATATTTTCTCATGATTGCATGTGACTCATGCAAGGACTGATACGTTTATTATTCTGCATTAGTTTATGTTTATTTCGAATAATTGATTCTGTATTTGATTTCCTAGAATCAAGGCATTTGCAGAATAGTTCATCACGAAAAATATTAGAATAATAAAATATCATTTCATAAAATAATCATCTAGTGATTATTTATCATTAATATATTTTGTGAAAATGTCGTGAAATCGTTAAATTGGTCTCTTAGATTCCCTAATATAAGTGCCATCATATTTGTCTATTTGACGGTTATTTTATGAATGTTTTCGCACATAACGTTACTGTTGTACTTTATGTAACACTGCCGTGGAGAAAGATGAACACTTGTTCATTTCATGCT
This sequence comes from Lactuca sativa, assembly GCF_002870075.4. NCBI lineage: Eukaryota > Viridiplantae > Streptophyta > Magnoliopsida > Asterales > Asteraceae > Lactuca > Lactuca sativa. The sequence goes on along the minus strand of NC_056625.2, from coordinate 84,334,475 downwards.
CGACGGCCAAAGAGTTGATGGCTAATCTGGGAATGTGGTGGCTCGATCTCCCCAAACTGACAAATATTACCTCGAGTATATCCTTGACTCGGTTAAGCACAACTGGTCATCTTCTGAAGTGCTCAAATTCGAGGTGGTTATCAAAGCTTTCTTGTGGAGTCTTTGGTCCTACAGAAATGAGCTCTGCTACAATGTCAAGGCTAAAGGCATTCTTCTAGTGGTGGCTAAAGTCAAGTCGTTGTGTTTTCATTGGCTTAAATGTAGATGAAAAGGTTGTAAGTCGTTAAAATGGAAAAAGTGGGTCTAGTTGTTCTATGTTCCCCGAGTTGTATTTAGCCTCATTTTAATAAAAGCAATGATAATCTTTACTTTATTTTTTAAAAGATAAGCATAAGTGTACAAAGGCTTGAGGTTTGAAACATGTGATCTGAAACATGTGTAAATGAGATAGTCGTCATTACGTTACGTGAATACTCGTATGTTGTGTGGGATAAGAACCATATTTGTTAAAATATTTTAGAATTTACAATCCACCTAGTTTTCTTTATCATTTCTATATGGTTATCGAACACTTTTATAAACATATCTTTGTTAACAAAACTGACTAACCTATAGTTTACTTAGTTTTTGAAGATATGATATTTTTTGTTTTGTTTTCGATCATGAATGACGCCAGATGTGTTATATTAATATTACTAGGTGTAAAACCCGTGTACTACACGAGTTTATGAAAAATACAAATTTAATATCAATATTTAAACATTAAATTTAATATCAATATCAATTTTAGAGCTCTCATTAATTATGACATTTATTTCATTATAAATATATCAATTGTTTTTCAAGGAATCATTTATTTCTCTCAATAATATAACCGAAATAAGTTATCATATTTGAACAAATCAGAAAACTACACGTGAAAATAAATAAATTCTAAAAATCTATTAAAATGTCATGTGTCCAAATCAATGAGGACATAACATTTGGCAGAAAATGAGTTTTATTTATTAGTATAGATAATGAAGTTCATAAAATCATATGTTTTATTAGGGAGATGTACCCAAAAGTTAGAAGTAAAAAGATGACATTATAAGACAAAAAATGTTGAATACTTTGTTTACGTTAGATTACAATAAAAGGTTGATAAAAAAATTAAATGGTATTAACAGTATATTCCGATATACCAAACTTTATATATTAGAAAAATATGATATAAAAATAAGTTAAATTATTAAATTATAAAATAATAATATTAAATTAAATAATTAAAAAATAAAATAAAATAAGCAAAGATTGTCAAATGGGTAAGCCTAACTTGAGAAGTAAAAAAGAAAATACAGTTTGTGAAATTTTGAGCATTATTGAAAGATTTTTAAAGTTCTTATTTATACTATTCGAAACATTTGATTTAATTAACAATCCCGAATTCCGAATACCTCTTAAATCAATCCACCCCTAAGTACGCTCTTTCTATTTTGAAATCTAAGTTCCTTAAGGCAATCGGTGTCTAAGTATACGCTTCTTATTTTGAACTTCAATTTTGTTGTAATCATGAGCAAGACGACTAAATAACACTATCAACAAAAGCCATCAAAAAAACACTTTTTGGTAATCTATAGTAAACTAATAATGAAATTGTGTTTCGTCAATTAAAAGAATAATATGATCTACCAAAAACATCTTAAGCTTTTATTAAATAATTAATTATGTGCATCCAATATCCAATATTCTATTTGTATTGTTCATACAAGACTATTTGTATAAGGGTGTAGGTTCCTTGATTGAAATCAATTAATAATAAAAAAACATAAGAATTAACACAAATGTATTCACTAACTAATAATATGTTCTCACATAGAGAACTGGCACAAAGCTCTAGGGTTCGATGATGAACCAACTATCATAACCCTAGTATATAAAGAAAAGTAAGTACAATGTGAATTCCTACAAACCAGGGATATCACCTAATTTACTGTAATAAAAGAGTATATGTGATGTCACTAAGATATTGGATGTGCTAACTAACTACATATAAACTATAGTTACAAGAGATTGCATACTATATACATAGCACACTCATACAACATAACTTCATGTTGATGCATTGAGATGTTGGTGCTGATTAAGTCAGCATGACTATTTTACATCATCAAATTCTAAGGCTTAACCTTACAATATCCCTCAATTTGATGATGTGAAAACCCAAAGTCTTCTTCTTTACATCTTCTTCAGCTTTCATTTCACCCCCCTTAGGTTTTTATGTAATTCTTTTATTTCTCCTCCTTAGAGTGATAGGTGCTTCTTTTACTCCTCGTCCTTTTTGGCATCATCATTAAATCTCCCCCTTAGCAGTTGATTGATTAGCTGTCACACCCCCTGCCCGGCCTTTGGCAGAAACACCGAGCAGTGTGACGGTATAAAGAGCGTCAATCATATTAACCTGAGAATACATGCATTTTGAAAGTTAGCATAATGTTTGTGAGTGCACAAGTTTTTATTTTTGAATCATTTTAAGAATCCTTTTCTTGGAGAAAACCTTTCTTAATTATTAACCTAGCTTTCGGATATCTAACGATCCTAGTGTATTAGGATTTCCTTTATAAATCCTAATTTACAATCTTTTTAAGATATTTAACGATCCTAATGTATTTCAATTAGGATATCTTTTATTAATCCTAATTTACTATCTTTTAGGATATCTAACGATCCTAACGTATTTCAATTAGGATATCTTTTATTAATCCTAATTTACTATCTTTTTAAGATATATAACGATCCTAACGTATTTCAATTATCTTTTATTAATCCCAATTTACTATCTTTTTAAGATATCTAACCATCCTAACGTATTTTAATTACCATACCAAGCGTCTATAATGGTAATGTATGCTCTAAGACATTTTTAATATGTTACCGTGAGCCCCTATAATCAACGCTACAACTGTAAATGTACCCCTGATCATGACGCTTAATCTGACGTCGAATAGTAAGTTATACAGAAGGTATCTTGTCGGGATTGTAGCTAGCAATCGCAAGTGGGGTTGTCATGGCCTCGTATAAATCTATACACGACTTCATAGCTCTCGCAAGATTAACGATTATAGGTATTAGGTATATGTCGAATTTAATTAAGTTTTTCGGATGAATAACCAACTCACTAACATATTAACAATAGACTTTTATCTTTTATCTTTTAATCTTTTATCATTATATATATATATATATATATATATATATATATATATATATATATATATACACATCACACTATCTTTGTATATACCTCCTTCGGGTATATATCATCAAATGATCCTTTTATATATATATATATATATATATATATATATATATATATATATATATATATATATATATATATTGATAATTATATTTATGATCTCATAATTATTTGATATATTTAAATTGTCATATATATACCATAATTATGGTTATTTTAACAGGATATTTGGGCTACGTAACAATTAAGTACAATGCATATCCTAAATCTTGTCTAGTAAACCTCGTAGGTACTTCAAATTTCCTAGTCATTTGGCAATTATAACATCTAGGTATTACATACTCTTAGATTATCAGGCATCATATCTTCTAGACACAGATCATAGCTTAAATCTAGACATGGTATCTAGAGTGGAGTAGCAAGAATTTTATTTTGAGGTGGGCCAAATAATTTAAAAAATATGAACGATATATAAAATCTAGAATTTAGAATGGGGTGTGTCAAATCACAACCTTAATTCATTTTATTTAACAATATCTATATATATATATATATATATATATATATATATATATATATATATATATATATATATATATATATAAACTTAAAATTTTATGGGTGGGCCAAGGCCCACCCTTGCCCCTATGTGGCTACGCCACTAAGTATCTGTAGTTATACTATCCTAAGGTATCTTGTTTATTATAAAATGACTTAATATTTATTAGATAAATAATTTTATAAAATCATTTGTTAAGCATGTATTCCCTACCTCCCCCCCCCCCCCCCCCCCCCCCCTTGAAAACATTTTTAAACAATAAAAAAGGGACTGTGAACTCACTCTAATAGCATATCGAGGAGCGCCCAAACTGTTGCAACCAAAGTTTCTTTTCATAGAGAGGGTATTGAAGTATAGAGAGAGAGTTTGGAAGTTGATTAGAGATGAAAAACCAAGAAGCAAACACCCATATTTATAATGATGGTGCAATCTCCTGAGCGGCGTGCACTTGCTTCGTAGCCCATCCAAATCTTGTCACGTGTCACCCTTTCGGTGGTCCACGTTTCCAAATCTCTGACGAATTTGGGGTCAGATGTACACGATGGGCATGGAACGCACATTGACGCGCACCCTTTAATTCTTTTTTAAAAAATCCATATTTTCTTCAAATGAACTTTGTTTCTTACCCTCTTTGTATATTTGTGTAGCTCTATCCTAGAGCTATGGTGGGATGTCAAGTCCACAAAGTAAATTACATCCTTTGTTTGCAAATAAAACATAATATAATGGTTAGAAGGGGTATCAGATCCTCGGGGAAATGGTTGTTTTCCATCACCAACGCTATCCAATAGAACTAGTGTAATATAATTGACTAACAATAATTAAACTAAAGTGAGGGTTGTGATTTTGAAAACTAAAAGCCTTAAATAACTAAAAAGCTTGCAATTAAGCAAGATGGTGAGATGCTCAAATATTAGAGAGAATTGGTCAACCAAGGCAATTCCACACAATGGACATTTGTGCGTTTATTATTAGAATTCAATATGAATCTTATCATTCGTCCCAAATTGGTTATAACAATCATGAAGTATGATATGCCAAGATTCCTCAAACATAGTATGGAGGTTCGGGAACCCCAAAACACACCTTCTTAATAAAAATATAGGATTCAATTGAAGTAATTGAACCCAAGAAAGTTGATTAGCCTTAAGAATGAAGGAAATCCCAATTTCTAGAGGATGTCAATGCTTACACATCCATACAGGAATTATGATCCATAAGCTAGAGATGATTTCTACAATCATAAAGCTCTTGTTCTAAGTAAATTCAATGATTTAATGTTAAACCAAAGAAATAAACCAACAATTACTCATACAAGTACCAAGCTCATGATAAAAATATTAAACAAACATAAGAAATATGAACTGGAATCATAAACATAAGATAAATGACAATCAATCATGAATCCTTGAAAACCAACAAATATCCAAAGATTTTAGCCAAAGGTAACCAAATACAGAAACTAGCCACTCATGGGAACAAGAAAACAATCACAAAAGTGTTTTTGCATCAAGAAACTAACAATTACTTAGAAAGATGAGAAGATTGTGTATCAAGCTCTAAGTATGAGCTGCTAGACCTAACCCCCAAAGTAAATCATGAGCAAAATGACCAAAATGCCCCAAATTGTGCTGTTGCGTGGGTACCCTCGCAAGTGTTGTGCGACTGAGATTCCACCCTTGCAAGTGTTGCTAGAATGCTATTGGCTCTTTTCTCTTGATTACACCACCCTACTACTAAAGATTCCCTTGGTCCCTTACACACCTTACATGATTCAGATTTGGCCAATCATCTTCAAGCTTCAAATGTTGATAGTCTAAGCCCATCTTCTGTGATCCATGACCCATCTTCATAAGCCCACTTCATCCAAGTCTTCAACTTTTTAACCCCAAATCTCCTTTGATGGATCTGTAATGCCCAATGACACCTATAAAGTCCAATAATGCTCTGAAAGCCCACAAAACCTGTCTCCAAGCTAATCCACAACTACAATGAGCTCCAAAACCCTACAAAATACCTCATGCGAAATAGAAAATCCCAACATGATCCATGATAAAGAAAAAAAGAATATACAAATCAATAATAACAAAAAGGGCTAAAAAATTTAAAGTAAACTATAAAAAAGAGGAAAATAAAATAAACTTTCAAACTAAAACTTTCCTTTAGGTTGCATCTTCTAATTTTAACTTTCATTTTTAACCCACATTTTTATATTTTATAAAAATCGTATCTCCTTCATACGACTTCCATTTTTGCCATTTTTTCTTCTCAAGTTCTTATCTAATGCTTTACTACAAATTTATTTTTTGTAGTGTTAGCCAAAACTTAACTGTTCTTTTTTTGCTATTTTTGACGTCAATAGCGTTATTAATGTGGTTGGTTTCTATTCATCAGAAATCATAACTCTTCCACTCAGAGTTAAATTTTCTCGATGTTTATATTTTTGGAATTATTAGGTCGTGTATTTTCCAAATACACTAACAATTTTAATTTTTTGATTACTTTATTTTTGACTCAACTTCCCATATTATCCTTCAATATAAGAAGTTTTTGTCTTTATGAGTCGAACCTAACTCCTAGTAATAATTAATGACGAAATATTATCAATTGTTACATCGGCAAAGTGAACTCTTTACACAAAAAGAGTGAAAACAATGACCATAGGTGCATCAGAATAGTAACAGAGTTGGGTGTATCACACTATTTTGTTTTAGAAATATATGATCATTTACACAATGTTGCGAAGTCTCCTCAGTGTATGACCTTATACACTAAATCATGAACTTCTTTTATTAGAAGAAAATTTAGGAGAGAGCGGTATGATGAGTGTAATACATTTTGGAATGGAATATACCCATCGATATAGAATGTCGAATTCTATCAGTGTATAGCTTTTACAGTGAATCATAAAATTCTGTATTAGAAACTTTGTGGGGAAAGAGTGGGTAGGTGCGTGTAATATACCACAGTATATGATATACCCATCGGCATAGATTTTTGAACTCCTCATCAATGTCTAGTATCATATGTTGAATCATAAGGCTTTAAAGAAGAAAAATATGGCAACAAGGGGTTGGTACATGTGATAAGCTACGATACATAACTTAACGATCGGCGCAAAATTGCAAACTTTAATAGGTAAAAGGTATCATACAGTGAATTATCAAGTCTTAGATAGAAGAAATATTGTGATAGAACAGAATGTCTCAGTCTGACTAAGGTGTAATCATTGTTAATCATATACAGTGCATAACTCATCAACAAGGAGTGGTTCAACTCCTAGTATCATGGAGTTATGTTTAAAGTAATGGTCTAGAATCACCGATTCACCATCACAACCTTTTAATATGGTATGTTACAAAAATAATAAAAAAAAAGAAACAGTAAAAGGAAAGAGTCAAAAGGAAATATGTAGATTTTTCAATAGGATCACAAAGATCTTATATGGTGTATCTTCTGAAATAAATGATCATAAAGTACATCTCTTTTTCAAGAAACATGTCATACTAACTTTAGTCTAAAAAAGACAGAAAATTAACATTATCTTCACTTCTCAAAACACATCAAGATATAATTATTTTAAGTACAAAAATGGAGAAAGAGATATTCTTATCCTTTTTAGATGAAATTATTTTGATGGATTCCAAGCTTCATATTTAGCACAGAGAGAGGACACCTAAAGTACAACAATCTTCGTAATTATTGAGTTAAGAAGCTCAAATGTTGAAGTCTTCGAGAGATCAAATTCAATAGGAATATACTCAAAGAATTAAAAGCATTGAATCCAAGAGATGGTAGACAAGAATTATTGAGCTATCAACGGATGGTTGCATCCATGACATAGGATGATTGCAAAGAGAGAATTATCAAAGAGAATAGGACATGTTATACACTTTGCTTTCACATCACTTAGTTGCATCGGATGAAGGGTCCTGATGTGACACCAAGAGTAACGATGTGACTATGCCCAAGTATATATCATCCTCATCTTGTGTTAACAACAAAAGTGTTGAACTCGACTTCACTATTTATTTCCTTCAAACTAAAAGTTTCACCCACTGAAGAAGTGATAAAGAGTCATTTAGATTGTTCATACACTTACGCTAAAGGATAAGATCCATGACGAATATTTTGGAGAAACACGACTAGAATAAGTAGATGATTCACCCAAAGACTTCTACTTTTAAAAAGAAAATAGACAAGAAGAATTACTCACAAGAAAAATAGAAATACACTACATATTCCTTTGGTAACGAACAATTATTTTTGTAATTTTCTAAAAGCATATAATGAAAATATATATTTTTAGTTTTTATGAAAGAAACTCAATGAGTAGAAGAACTACAGTAAGACAACTGGAATATTTAAAATCACTATTCATAACACTAAATAAGTTGAAAAACCTTAGGACAAGCAAGGCACGCCCAGTTCACTAGTTAGAAAAGTCATTTTCTGCTCGTCCAATGGTTTGGTGAAAATATTAGAAAGTTGATTATCAGTCGGAATATACAGCACCTCAAATTTCCCTTTCTGAACGTTGTCCCTGATGAAATGATGTCAAATCTCTATGTGCTTTGTTTTGGAGTGTTGAACTGGATTTTGAGTAATAAGAATAGCATTGGTGTTATCAACGCAAATGAGAGTCTTGAGAAACTTAAAACCATAGTTAAGAAGTTGATTCTTAATCTAAAGAATTTTAGTAGAATATCTCCTAATGGAAACATATTCAGCTTCGGTAGTGGAACATGCAACGAATGATTATTTCTAGCAAGACTAGCTAATCAATTTATTTCCCAAAAGTTGACTACCATTAGAAGTATTTTTTCAATCTAAAGAACATCTTGTAAAATAAGAGTCAATAACCAACCAATTCAAATGGGGAATCACGAAAATACCATAGTCCAAGATTTGGAGAATGCTTTACGTATCTAGTGCTCCACTTGATAGCTTTAAGATGTGACTCTTTTGGATTTGCTTGATAACGAGCACACATGTTGGGGACAAACATTATCTTAGGACGACTCGTTGTAAGGTAGAGTACAGATTCAATAATACCTCAATACAAAGTTTCATTTACATCAATACCATCAATGTCAGCTGAAATCTTTGCATGAGAGGACACGAGAGTTTTAGCTAGATTACAATCAGAGTAAGAGAATTTATGTAACATGTCGTACACATAATTGCTTTGACAAATGAAGATACCATTTGGGATTTGTTCGACTAGTTGTCCCAAGAAGAAGGTTACTTTAGCCATCATGCTCATTTCAAACTGATAAGACATGATATCAGTGAATTCTTTACTAAGGACATAAGTGGATCCAAAAATAATGTCATCAACTTACACTTGAGAAAGAATAATATGAGACTATGATTGTTTGATGAACAAGGTATTATCAATGGCACCACGTCGATATCTATTCTGAATGAGTTAATTCATCAGTGTATTATACCATGCTCTGGGAGCTTTCTTCAATCCATAAACTGCCTTATCCAGTATGTAAACATGATTACGGAACTTGTCACTTTCAATCCTAGGAGGTTGTTTGAGAAATACTTCTTATTGAAGTTCTCCATGCAAAAAGGCAGTTTTGACATTGATTTGATATAATTTGAAGTTCATATATGATGCATATGCAAGAAAAGGTCGAATAGCTTTGATTCTTGCAACATAAGCAAGAGTTTCATCGTAGTCTAGTCCTTCCAACTAAGTAAATCATTGAGCAACCAACCATGCCTTAGTTATGATAACAATTTCATCTCCATCCATCTTGTTGTGAACCACCTAGCGAGTACTAATGATTATTTTATTCTCAGAACAAGGGACAAGAGTCCACACCTTATGGTGTTCAAAATCGTTAACTCCTCGACTATGAAATACAATCAACATCTTTAAGAGCACCATTAACCATCTTAGGTTCAATAAGTGAAACGAAGTTCACATATAAGCAGAAGTTGTTTGTTGATTGACTTCGAGTGCGTACTCCATCTGAGATATTTCTAATAATTTGGTCAACGGGGTGAACTAGAACAATATGTAAATTAGTCATTAAGGAGTAAGTTACATTTGAATTGATAGGGTGTTACCCAGAATTTGATAAAGGAACTTCAGGCATTTAAACAGAATGAACTTCATGACATTCAACAAAGGGAGCTTCACTAGGTTCTTTAACAGCGGAATCATTGATTTCAGTAGAATCTTCTGAAGTGACTTAAGATGATGGAACAAAATCCTAAGTAAGCGAAATCATAGGTTCAATGAGTTTGAAATTTGCAAATGTATATTGAGTGAGCTCATCTAGCATAGATGTTGGATGATCAGTAGGATCATTTGTATAAGAGTCAACATTAAAGATCATATGAATAGACTCTTCAATGATTTGAGAATATACATTGAAGAGTCGAAAAGCTTTAGACTCATTTGAATATCCTAGGAAGAAACCCTCATCAACTTTAGCTTTAAAATTTAAGCGTTGATCCTTTTGATTAAATATGAAACAAACACATCCAAAAACATGAAAATATGATATATTTGGTTTTTTTTCCATTTAACATTTCATTGGAAGGTATTCCATGATACTTGACAATTATAGCTCGATTTTGGGGTAACATGCAGTGTTGACGAAGCCAGCTCAAAAGGAAAGTGGTAGACCAGCTTCTACTACCATAGTGCACCCAACTCCAATCAGCATCCCATTTCGACTTTCAGCAACTCCATTTTGCTGAGAGGTACGAACCGATGAGAAATTGTGGGTGATCGCTTTTTCATTGCAAGAATCATCTATATTGGAATGTCTAAACTCAATGACATGATCACTTCAAAGTTATTTTATTTTTCGATTATATAATACTTCATTCTTTTTGTCAGAGGATATAATTTCCTCAGCCGCGTGACTCTTTTTCTAGAGAAATAGTACCAAGTAAATCTTGAGAACTCATCAACAATAACAAGTGTAAATCTTTTTCTAGATCTAGACTTGATTAGAATAGGACCAAATAGCTCCATGTTAATAAGATTGAAAGGAAAAGTAATGGAAAAACATGATCTTAGCTTGAATGAATACTTGGTTTGTTTGCCTTTGACACATGTTGGGAAAATCTTGTCTTTGTGAAACTTCATCTTGGGAATTCCTCTAACAAGTTCATTTCCAGAAATATTTGAAAGAGTGTTAAAATTCATATGAGAAATCCTTTTATTCCATATCTAGTTTAAGTGAGCTTGAGATCGAGATAAAAAACAATGTATGAGAGCTAAATCAGCCGAGAACATATCCAACACATAGATATCATTTTTTTTAGCAGTGAGAGAATTTGATTTGTTTGTATCGATGATGTTGCCTTATTTCTTATTGATATGAACCTCGTAATCAGCATCATAGAGCTAACCAATTGAAATGATATTATGTTTGAGACCTTTAACATACGACATATTCTTGAATTCAATAGGCTTGCACTTGATTGTTCCAAAACCCTTTGTCTATCCTCTGTTATCGTCTCCATAAGTCACTACATGGACATTTTTTTTTGACAAAATCATATAAGAGAGACTTGAATCATGTCATATGCCTAGAGCAGCCAATGCCGAGATACCACATGTGGTCCTGACCCTATAGTACAAAAGAAAATAAGTTAGGACACACTGGCCCATTTTTCAATGGATCTCTTCACTAAAGAAAAAACATCATAACAAGTAGTGGGAATACAGTTTAGAGAGTTATCCTATTTTATGCATTTCTCATTTCTTTAACGAAGATTATCAGTTCTCTTAGTTTCCTTATCAAAGCTACACTCACTGATCTTGTGAGAAGGATCTTCATAATAATAACATACCCTTATTCTATGTTTTTTATTTTTGTTGACACTTTTAAAAAAAATATGTTTCCAAAGAGTTGTGAATTTTTCATGAATTTTTGAACAGGTCCTAAAGACAAACCATTTGTCTATGTGATAGGTCGTAGAATGAGATTAAGATGCTGATGTACACAAGGATTCATCAATATCAGAGGCATGAGAATGAATATATAGATGTCGAGCTTGATTGGGTGCGTGAAGAATGAGCTACTTAGGTCATAAACTTTATTTACCAGCGATATTTATTTAACAATTACTTTTTGATGAATTTGGAACGAATTTTTGAATTTGACACTATATTTCATGTAAGACTTTTTATATATGTATGATATTTTATTTTGCATTATTAGACATTAAATGTGTTATTTAGTATGATTAAGATTCGATAGAAATTATTATTATTATTAGTATTATTATTATTATTATTATTATTATTATTATTACTATATATATATATATATATATATGTATGTATGTATGTATGTATGTATGTATGTATATAACCATGGCATACAAAGTATGTCGTAAAACTATGTCAAATATCATGTTGTACAGAACATATGTCGTAATTTGAAGTCATAAATGTCTGTCATAATTATAAAAATGTTACGAATGATGACATACAAAGTCTATCGTAAATGTATGTCGAAAACGCATGTTGTGTATGTGTCTTAATTGTTGGTCATAAAGGTTTGTCGTAAATTTTATGACAGACCAAATGCTTGTCATTTTGCTTTATGACATGGCTTTCAATGACAAACACTTGTCTATCATGTATCGGCATTTACAACAGACATTGTCTGTCAAGGAAAGCCTTATTTCTAGTAGTGGTTTATCATCACTACAGGTAGGATGCCTATACTGGTAATACCTTGCACAATGCTCATAAATTGAATAGAAGTATACTTGTGTAATGAAATACCAATATAGGCAATCTACTTAAACTTTATTATAACATAATTTTGGATTCAATTAATTTCCTAATCATTTATGATGTAACCATGCTCCATTTTGATTGGGTAAAAATAAAAATATCCAAAACATTTAGTATGTAATCATGCTCTATTTTTTATTCGGTAAAACTAATAGTATTCAATGATGATTAACCCTAAATAAGTTATTTTAATCTTTTTAGTGATAAACATCACCAGAGTATATTCTTTTTAACCGCAACTACTTGCTATTGGTATAATCATCACTAAATGCTCTGAACTTTTCATTTCACTTACTACTACTACAACACATTTATGATTCCAAGGACACCTTTCAAGTATTAAAGAGATGTTCAACAACCTTGTTGCATCGAAGACTATGTTGGACTCTAAACTGAAAGAAGCAACTAAAATGTAACACCTAATTTTGAAAGTAGTCGGTTGTTGTCTCGGGGGGCAAGGGTAGGGCAATTCGGTCTTTTATGGGTCTTGGGTTTTATCCAGAAGGATTTAGGCTTGGGGTGGCTAGGAGCGTAGGGTTTCCCGCCACCATTTTATGGATATAAAGTTCGTTAGAAACGGACTTAGAATGAAGGAGTTATAGCATTTTCAAGTTATTGCATTATTGGTCCATAATGGTGAAAGACGGAAAGAAAGGACCATGCATACAAGGTGGTTGGCATGAAAATACGCCCAGCGTGAGGAAGAAAGTGAATGCGGGTGTGGGAGGAGTACGCCCAACATACACTCAGAGATCCTAAACCCTTATTTTGGGGGCTAAGCACTATATAAAGAACATTATGACCTAGATATCAGCCTCCCTCTCATCTTTAGACAGCCACCATGAAACCCTAAACCTCCTTTGAGTGTCCTTGGAGCATTGGAGGCCATTAGAGAGCATTTTTGGAGTTGTGAAGCCATTTACCAAGCAAGTGAAGAGCATAGCAATGTGGGGGATCAAAGGAGAAGCAGTAGATCCAAGATTGTGGTTCCATTTCAGATCACCTAGAGGTATAAACCCTGAAAATTTCCTCAAGTATGCTTAGATCTATGTTAATGGAGTTTTTGGAACTTTTTGGTACGAATAATGGACCATTATGAATCAACTCGTTTTCTAGGTCTAAGGTTGCCACCCTTAGTGTCATATGACTCCCATAAGTAGTAAAGTTTCAATCTTGAAGGTCTATTTGTGACCATGCATGATATCTAGTCATTTCCATGGAAGTTTGTTGTCACATTTCAAGTTTGGGCTCATTTGGTGGGTTGCAAGCCACCAAGTAATCAACTTTGTGGATTAATACGTTGAAGAGGACTTGGATATGTAATTGTAGCTTCTGGAGTAGAGTATTAAACACTTAATGGGAAAAGTGGCTTAACAGAAGTACATGTAGGTACATGCAACGTACACCCCATTCAGCCAATACACTTAGCGTACAGAGGAGTACGCCCCACATACTCATCAGTTATGGGCTTGGTGTGTTTTGGGCCTCGGGTTGGGCCAACCAATGAACTTTGGGTCTTTGGGCCTTAGTGGGCCATCAGAAGTCAGATGTTTTGGGCCAAGAATATGTTTAGGCTTAGGGGTAAGGCCCATTAGATGGATTGGGATCAATTTAGTGGATTGGGCCATTAGTAGGTCACTAGTGGGCTTGGGAAGCTTACCTAGTGTAGGGCCTTTTACATTATGGTTATGGGCCTTAGATATGGACGAAGTTGGACTAGGGGTAAAATGGTCATTTTACCGAAAGGAGAATTATTGGTTTGGGCTAATTGTTATTTTGGGTAATGGTAGCTCGGGAGCTGAGGGAGCAGCAGTTTGAGGAATTTCCAGTTAGCAGCCAGCGAAGTATCAGCAGGACTTCAGCAGTGCAAGGTGAGTCTCCTCACTGTGTTCATGGGTCTAAGGCCACAATGTCGGCCCATTATGTTTGTGTATAGTAGGAAGACCCAGGGGTTAGCCATAGGCGTTGTATGTTATATGTTACGGATCACGATCCGATGTCGGGCGAGGCCCGAGGAATGTTACTATGCTAGAGGTCTTTGTGATTCTTGCATGTGTCGGTACGAAAGGTTCCAGACCAAGTTTTGATGTCGGGACAAGCCCGAAGTTTGTTTATATGGTAGTATGTTCCGGACAGGGGTCTGATGCCAGAGCAAGCCCGAGGAAGATTTATATGTGCATGTTAAATTATACTTGTTGTCCTTGTGATACTTGTATATGCCTGGTAGGGAGTGATGGGTTTTAGGTAAAACAAATAAACTAGAAAACAATTCCTAAGTTCACATGCAACCTACTTTGGATCTATGTTTTAACTATTGAACATACAACTTTGAATTGCAAAACAAGAACCCTAGAGGAGAGAGACTATTTTCGAAAATCATAAACTAGGGTTAGGAGTTACATACCTTTCAATTGTTATAGCAAACAATTGACAATTCCCTTGATCTTGATCTTGATCTTGATCTTCTTGGAAGCTTAGCACCACAAGTGTAATGCCTCTAATGGAATCACACCCAAACTAGCAAGAAGGAAAGTAGAAGAGAGAGAGGAGAGGGAGTATGCAAAATCTCGGCCTTAGAGTTTCTTCAAAAGAAAGAGTGACAAAAACATGAACCAGAAGGCTCCTTATATAGCTGAGGGATCTAGGGTTTAGGGGAAACCCTAGTTATCCTTTGCTTAGGGCCTAAGCAAACCCAAGGGCCTTATCCAAGCCCCTATGGACGAAATCATTAGGGTTTCCCCTATAGATTTCGTCCACCCTCTTCCAAGGGGGTTTTAGAGCCTTCCACTCAACTATTAGATCATTGCAAACTAGTCTCTGCACCTTACAATTAATACTTTTAACCCCAAAATTAATTCTGATTAATTTCTGGCTAACTATTAATTAAACATAATGATTTCTAATTAATATATGAATCTTTTAATATATTAATAAATTCATTTATATTAATTTATTAATCTTATAATAAATTAATACCTCTCCTTTCATAATTTCCTTGTCTGGTTGCTAGGTTTGAGGGCAACCCAAAAGGACTGTGCTGCTATCAATTCAAGTACATACCAATTATAGTTATGGGCTTAGACACCTAATCCAACAGTCTCCCACTTGGATAATTCTGTAACTATAATTGCTAGTATGCCTTCTAAATTTGACCAGCAAATTGTAGTTTCCAAAAAGCTGTTGCCGAACTCTGACCCAGTCAGTTACGTGTCCTAAGATAAGTGATCATATAATCCTTCGTTCTGCTAGATATCCCTAGACAAAAGACATGGAATGTAATCAACCTCTTTTGTCCAGAATCTATGTTTCCCGATTCCTGATTTGTGATGATATAGGACTTCTAATCGAACACATCAATTCAGTCCTGGCTGGGCCTAGCACAAAAGTCAACACCATATCATCGAGGGGCCCACAGATATCGCTTTTTCCGTTAGGGCAAAAGGAACGAATAAACATTGAATCACATGCTTGTATCTTTTACTCATCAAACCATACATGACAATACGTTTTATAACACCAAGTTACTGATGCGTTTTCGAATCACCAATGTATAACCGACTTGCAAATTACAACTCATATATCTCTGTTTCAAGATCATAGATATTATCGTCTCAGTATTACTCGTGATGAATTCAATGAAGTAATACTCTAAGCGTGGGTTTATCCAATACTCAAATCTCACTCTCTGAGTACTCATGAACATTGCAGCAATTCTATTGCTATGTCTATCCTTAGACAATCTGCAATCCAATTCATGACGGTCTTAATTCAATACTTACTTCCAAAAGTACGAGCGACTGTGGAGTTTGAACAATCATATTATTCGGGAAGTAAAACATGCAAAATATGAAACACAATAATAATCAAATCCAATATGGCGCCAAACTTTTGAGTGTAAATAAAAACCCTTTTATTTAGTCACCATATTAATTACACATTATTCATTGTATAATGTTTCGAGTAATCAACCTATCACTTGAATTATAACAATAACTGTCCCATGCTCCAAGCATAAAAACTTTGTTTCCCACGGTCCTTACTTTGTGAAATAGATCAATTGAAAACTTTTCCAATGATGCTCATTTCACAATTTCCAATCCTTATTATTAGTGTTAGAACACAAGGTTCTTGCTACTACTAGAATATTCTATGCAACGATCCTTTCGCAAAGTCATAGCACAAAAGTCACCAAGACTTGGCCAATGAAATTACAAAGTACTCTATCAAAAACTGTTACAAGATAATTCCATAAACGTGAAGTCTCACATTCAAAGTACATTCCTTTGAACATCCTTCTTGCATAAAAATTTCTAATCTAGGCACATACTCTCAACATCTAACTCCCAATATGGAAACATTTCCATATTTTCCATATGACAACTTACTCTTAATAGAATCTTATCTATTCATAATAATGTCGATATGGTCCATCCAATACCATACTTCCAACTACTCACAAGCTACCAATCCTCAGCGGACTTTGGATTTTCCTTTGATAGTTGTTTAATTATTTTAGTCAAAACCAATTCTAGTTCTTTTTCCCTCTTAATGCCCTAGACATTTGGAAAAATTTAGAGTGGTCAAATATTATAGCATTTGCAATCGATCCTATACCCGAAGCGTATGGGACACGATGCATAATGTCTTACATAAAGATATGATACTTTATCAATCTTCTGTCATAATATTTTATGTGTCACGTTCTCACAATTCGAACTATGAAGAGGGATGCCGTAATCATAATCGAATTATGAGAATGCACTATGTATCCTTGACTAAATTTATTAAAGTTTCTCGATCTAAGCTTTAGAATTTTGAAACGAAGTATAATATTCTCTCCCTTAATTATACCAAAACAACTTTTCAACCATTGCAACTTTGCAAAGTGAATCTTTGTTTTCTATAATTAATATTGCTAACTTGCAATACTTACCATAATAATCATGCTCCCACTAACATGATGATTATTTTCTTACCAGCATAACACTTATGCTTCCACTAGCTTTGACATGTATTCAGAAAACAATTTAACTTCCAGAAAACAATGCTTATTGAATTCCTTAAGTTCATATTTCTAATACCTAATGCTTTGATAAGCCTTTATCAAAGCTTCTTAAACTTACACACCTTTGCTTTAGGTAGCTCATATGTGTGTCTAAGCGATTCAGAACTTATATCAATAAGTCTCAAATGTTAGACTAATTGCCAAATCTCACAATTCAAACTATGGAAAGGGATGCCGTAACCATAATTGAATTTGAGAATACAATTTCCACAATCGCTATCTTCTTAAAATCTCTCTTAGTGAAAGCATTTCCTCACAGTCATTTTCATGAAGGAGGGAATCTTATGACACTTAGATTTTCTGGTGTATGAGTTCCTATCCATGTGAATTTTCCAAAACCAAAGTTTGCGACAAATCCAAACTCATATGGACTGAACTTTCTTAATCTTGATTTCTTGCCTCATGGTAACACGAGTGCCCACCATGTCTTCCAAGTGGTTTAGCAACTCATCCTTACTTATCAATGTACTTTCCATTGATCAAGGTGTTATGTCTTTATGCATTCACATGAGAACTCATAGAACTCACATACATAATTAACTCAATTGGAATGGCATAGAAACAAAATAATGTCAACATGATAGGTTGTAAAGCTCAAGTTCTGTGCTAGTAATGATTTATAAGGTTTATTCTTGATTTGTTCTTGAAACCTTTTTCAAGATCATTAAAACTCCCATTGACCTCTTGACATATATGACTCTCTTGTCAGGAAACTTTCCTAGACAAAACAAATATTCAAGAGTTAGTGTAGTTTTTATCAAGACAAAACACTTCACAAAATTTGTCCTAGTTGGTCTTTGTCTTATCCAAGACATCACAACTTACCAATTTCAAATGTGCAAGAATAAGAAAACTATTCAAAATTCCACATTTGATGAGTGTTATACACCTTCTCGAGACTTGTCACTCAATTCACAATCTTGGAGTATAACTCTAAGACTTGATGTTGGAACGAATTATGATTGACTTCTTGATTTTAACCATTTCCACAATTCTCAATTTATCTTCTTAGACATGCAAATGCACTAAGACTTACTTAGAGGATCAATTGAGATATGGTTCCTAATTATTAAGACTTATCATAAAACTCAATAAAAGGTACTCTCCCTTCTTCTTAGAATGGAGAAAACTCTTATCTTTCTGCCTTCTTGATTCTTCTTATTCGTTATGCTATTGATTTAAACTTTGTCAATCAACTCAGAATTATATTTAATCTTATAAGCATAACCATATTCACTAAACTTTACTAAATCATGACGAACATCTTTATCACTCTCGTGGTGGACTTGATCAATGTACAACCTAGTGTACTCGATCTCCTAGTCCTTCTCTTGACACTTTGTCAAAGAATTAATCTAATTTCCAAATATGAAGTTTCTCATTCATCATGAAACCAAGTTACATGACTCCAAGTTTCTGTCCAACTGAAGCTTGGGCGATGAGAATCTTCCTTTATTTGGCAAATTCTCGACATTTCCACAAATGACATAATTAAGAATCAAATCCATTATTGATACACAAACATCAATTTTCCATAACGATATCATTGCAAGGATATATAAAATTATTCAAACCAAAAATTTTATTTTATTCATAAAAGCAGCAGAAAACATGCCCTTCCAATGCAAAATCAATTGAAAAACTATGTTATTAGCAATCTATTCTAACAAATCTATCATAACTTTCTAAGCTCAAAATCTGATCTTCGAATCCATGCGACGGTGATCCATTTCTTCGTGATCAGACTCATCAAGCTTCCTCTCTTTTCTCTGATCCTTCAAAACATTCAAATGTAATCTTATCACATTATGTATTAAGAATCGATGAATAGGAACTTAATGGAGTTAGATAGTGGATTTTACCTGAAGCAGAGCCATATTCCTTGACTCTTCCATTTCTTGGACTCTTCAGGTTCTCAGGGCAGATTTGTATCCAACGCCCCTTCTGTTGGCAGCAGAAACAGGTGGGTTCTTTTGGAATGTCCTTGAAAGCATGGTTGGTTGATTTACCAAACAAATATGCTTCATTGCTTTGCCAAATCATTTCTGATTCAGCAGCAATAAGCATGTAAGTTTTGTCAATGAGGGTGGCGTCAAGATCCATCATATAATACTCTCTTTTAAACTTATTATATGATTCCGGGAGTGACTAAAGAACCCAGTCCGCAACCAACTTCTTGGGAAAGGTCACACCCAACATTATCAACCTATCGATGTGTGATTTCATCCCTAGGACGTGAGCACACACGGGTTTACCATCTTCATGTTTCATTGCCAATAAGGCTTTAGTGATATTGAACTTTTCAATCCTTTGGTCTTGTGGGTTTGGGAGAACAACGGGAGGAGGTGGAGGAAGTGAAATAAAGCTAGTCCACATGGCAGGGATTGATCTTTCACCTTCATTGTGGAACAAACTTTCACTTTGAGCAGGAATATCTTTTCCTTTGGATTTGGGAATACCATGGTTAGATTCAGACATCTACACAACGGGAGACATCAAGTTAGTTGATTGAATCCTTAATAAAACACCCAAAAGAGATATTAAGGCTAGGATCCAACACAATATTCCACAAATTGGAAGAGGGATGTCGTAATCCAATTTGCAGAATATTTGAAGGTAGGTAAATGACGATTTACCAATTTCCACCATGAAAAACGAAAAAGAAGGTTAAGTTTTAAAGGTATTAGAAACTCCTAGATCTTTTGAGATACATTAAAACTATTCAATGGCATGTTTTAATCTCGGATTATGCTCTTCTATTTGTGACTGGGATGCCGAGGATCACAAACAAGATGTGAATAACCATGCAAATGTGCTTGGTAACCTCATTGTGTTTATCATTAACTATTGATGTATCGGTAAACCACACATGCTCCATCAAAATGACAATCATGAGATACCCATTACTACTCTTTATTAGTGCCTTTTAGTGTGCCGGTTAACCACACACACTCCACTAATGACCAATAAAGCATAATGTGCAATTTCATGGATTAGCATACTTTTTCACATTTTTTTCTAAAGTAACTAGAGTTGGGATTTTGTAAAATAATATTCTAGTACTTTCTTTAATAACATTATACTTTTACTGAGATGTAGTTGTCCTATCAAATCCGTTCTGCTAACGACCCTCCACTAATCAAGGAAGCGGTGGGCGAGAGTGGACACCCATTCAACTACCGTTTTATAGGCAGTTTCCTTATATCCCCCTTATAGAATAGCTTCGTGAATGAGGCATACTAGCGAATTGACCGACCATAATCTTATACATATATAATATTTAACTTTTAATTATTATATATATATATATATATATATATATATATATATATATATATATATATATATATATATATATATATATAAGGTGTGTTTTAAACTTTTAAAACCTTAGGGTTTAAATGTAAATTTCGAAAATTAAGCCATTAATTTTAAATTTAAAATAAACCAAATAACTGGATTTAATATTTATCTATTATTTAACTTTTAATTAATTTATTAAATCATGTAAGGATTATCTAATCAAATTAAACAATTAATTTAATCATAATCCTTATCCCTCTAAATTTCGAAAATATGGGGATAGGATAACTTCCTTATTTTTCTCAATCAAATAACTAGATTTAATATTTATCTATTAACTATTAATTAATTAATTAAATATTGTAAGGATTATCTAATTAAATTAAACAATTAATTTAATCATAATCCTTATCCTTCTAAATTTTGAAAATTAGGGTAAAGGGTAATTTCCTTATTCATCTCAATTATCCAAATAGGCAATAATTATCCAATCAAGTAATAATTATCCAAAATAACATAAAACCCTAAAATAACTAGCAAATTTCGAAATTGAGGGGAGGAGGTGTCACACCCCAAAATCGGAACGGCGGAAACGTTCTGGGGTGGATGACGTCATGTCAAGTATCACAACACATGCATTATAGTAATCAAAGTACAACAAAACATTGCATTAATAGTAATAGTTTTACATGGTTTACTTTACAATACATCAAGGTAATACAAGTAAATATAATAAGTACAACATGGTACTAAGCTATCTTCATCAACAGCTTCGGGGATGTACCTGTCTATTGCTAACCTGAGAATACAAGTTATTTGAAAAGCGAGTATCAACATTTTTACAAATGCTGGTGAGTTCATAAGCATTTAGTGACATTTTATTCAAATAACCTTATAATGAAGTAGTTTAAGAGATTTCAGTGTATTAGAGTTCTTTTCAGAAAATCCTATATTTTCTTTAATAAAAACAGCCTTCTACCAAGATTGGACAGAGTTATGTGGTAAAAAGTAGTTTTCCCTTAATCGCTATCATTATCAAAATACGGCATTTGATTATTAACGAAAGCAAGAGAAGTCAGGGAAATACATATGCCTCAGCAGCGAGGACTGCTAACTAAGGCAAAGGAATCATAGACTCCAAGAGAGTATCAAACGAACGACACGCCTGGTTCAGTCTAACAAAAGAAGACACAGACCCCAGAAGGTACCAAATGAAAGGTACAACTAGTAAGGTCTAAAACAGTGAATACAGACCGCAGACAGTATCAAATGAAAGATACATCTCACAAGGTCAAGACAGTGAATATAGACCGCAGACAGTATCAAATGAAAGATACATCTCGCAAGGTCAAAACAGTGAATACAGACCGCAGACAGTATCAAATGAAAGATACATCTTGCAAGGTCAAAACAGTGTGACTCTGAAAATGAGTTACCAGCATACAGTGTAAATTGCCGGTGAAATACCGTTACCTTAAGACCATGAATTATAAGGTAACCCGGGATACTCGTAACCATACTAACCGACACTAGAGTACCAGACGCTCTACGAGCGTCTTGAGAATATGACATTTGTCACCCCTTGGCTTGGTAGGTCGTGGACTGTAGCTAGCAGTCAGGGTGCGGGGGTGTCAATCCCATATAGATCTATACACACAATGTCCGCTCTCCCTACAGGAGACTCTGGTTACCAACTAGACGACGGAGAAGGCCGTGTCCTGAAGATGCATCCCAAATAGTGGGTAGTGACTTCCAAATAGTGGGTTTCTAATGTAAGTGCTGAACTAGAGGTAGAGACTCATAACTGAACTGACTGAAGTAAACCCATATGTCTATGCTTGTGTACATAATATATAGCTAATAAATCAAACGACCTTCGGATGGACATCCGATCCCACCAGACCACATCTCAACGAAGAAAAGGAAATAGGGCGGACAAGCCTTCCTAAGTCCTTAAATCATTACTTATATGCATCTAGACAAGCACAGACATACATCTAACTATGCTTGAGTGTGTAACAAGTGGATTCATATCGTGAAGTATAAGTGTACAGTGTAGAATAACCGAATCGTGAAGTATAAGCATGTCAAAAGTAAGTGTATCACGAAGTAGAAACGACAACAAGTGAAGTAGGAGCGTATCAAGTTTAAGTGAAGTAGAAGCAATATCAAGTATAAGTGAATTAGAAGTGTATCACTAAGTAAGAGTGTGAACAAATATAAGCGTCCAGCAGGTATAAGTGTATCACGAAGTGGAAACGTTATCAAGTATAAGTGAAGTAGAAGCGACAACTGGTGAAGTAAGAGCGTCTATCGGTATAAGTGACTACCAGTATAAGTGAAATAGAGGCAATAATAGCTATAAGCGCTTCAAGAAGTGAAAGCATTACCAAGTAGGAGTATAAAATACGTGAAGGCGAAGCAGTGGTAACTAACAAGTAAAAGTATAAGACGTGAAAGAGAAACTTTGATGAAAACCTTGGAAAAACCTTTATACTTGGGAAAATCACATTTTTGGTATTCTTTGGTAAAATAAGTTTGAAAACCTATATAAATCTTTGGAACCTTTATAAACCAGTTTGAAGTTATTTTAGATACAACAGTCTAAGTAATAGGTTTGAAACAATTGAAAACCTTTTTGAAAACCATTATAGTATCCTACTCGGTAAAACAGTGTACAATGTGGTAAAATCTTGTGCATGCGGGTTATCAATCACATATGATTGACATGATAACTGGCATGTTTAACTTGTATTCCCCCTATAAAACGTATAAAAACATTTAAAAGGTTCATTCAGGGGTATGAACTCACCTGGCGTAAGTGGATCCAACAAATGCGCCGGTTGGGTGCTCGGTGTCAAGTAAAGACTTAGACACACTTAGTGACCTATTTAACATATGATAACATATGTTTACATACAATTAGTACATATAATACTAATCAAACAAGTATACGCACCCTAAAGAGCGGAAAACACCTTGGTTAAGTGTTTGGGGTGTCCCGGGTAACAACTAAGGGCTCAAATGGCTTAGGAATGGAGTTTGGTCTCTGAGAGTAAACTCTCTACACCTAGTTTACGGCCATAAACTCATGGTGAGGGATTCTAGGGTGTTTTAAGGGCTCTATCTTGTTTGTGGAATTATACTAGGTCCAAATCTAAATTGTATGAAGGGATTTAAGGCTTCTAAAGGCACCATTATGGAGTTTACGGCCCATGAACCATCCCTAAGGGAGTTCACGGCCGTGAACTCCTATGCCATGAGTTAAGTGAAGTTTTAAACCCTTAAATCACTCCTAGAAATTATTCAAGGCTATAGGGGTGTTTGGGGTTCCAAAAGTGCACTCCTTTAGAGTTTATGGTCCAAATGACCATCCCTTGGGAGTTTACGGCCGTAAGCTCTATGGCTTGGCCGTGAACTCTCATACACCCACAACTCTTTGATTTTAAGCCCTTGTTTCAACCCTAGCATTTTCTAGTGAAAGTATAAGGCCATTTAGGGGACATTTACTATCATTTTAGCATGTTTAGAGGTGTTTATGGCCTAGGCACTTGCTTGGGCCATAAACTCCATGTTACCCCATATTTCCTTGTGTTTAAATGATATAAACCCCAAATAGCAAGTCCCTTAATTATGTCTTAATCCTAAGGGTGGTTTGGGAGTGTTTTTGGGGCATTTTGAGAAGGTTAAGAGGTGTTTACGGCCTAAGCATGTGCTTGGGCCGTAAACTCTCTTTTATGCCTCATTTTGATTGTTTTAAACGAGCAAACACTCCTAGGCTAATTGCTCAATTTAATTCCAAGCTTTTAGGGACAAGTTTGGCTCTTTTTGGCCTCAAATAAGGTGTTTACGGCCTAAGGAGGATCTTAGGCCTTAAAGTCCTTTTCAACAGCTTCTAAGTCCGATTTTTAAGCTATAAACACGAATCATAATGTTTAGAATAAGCTAGGATAAGTGGACTTACGATTTGGAAGTGTTTGGTTGCGGTTTTGAGTCAAAAACGATTCTAGAGAGAGAGTATAGAGAGAGAGAGAGATGGTGAAAAAGGTTGAAATGGGGTTTACTCCCCTTTATATATAGGTGGGAGTTGGCGCTCAGTGAAATTCTACCCGATACTGTCGTTGTACGGGGATTTTGGTCGCACCCGATTTAGTGGTCGTAATAATAATAAAAACTAACTTTTCCATTTAACTGGAAATGTGTATCACGGGTTTTTATTTCTCTTATCACGACTTAACGACATAAAGATATAAATAAATGAAACATTTATTTATTTGACGACCTCTAATTAACGGAACTTTTATACAGTGGAGTATTCCGTTAACGGTAACGGGGTAATGTAACGGAATAACTTTGGGTTGTCACAGGAGGCTAGGATTATCCAAAACCCTAACCCTAATTTCGATTAGGGTTCATGGAGGCTAGGGTTTTTGGAAAACCCTTTGAACCAATAACCCTAGAAATCGAAAATTTGGCCTTTTAGGGTTTAATAGCTATAAACCCTAATTTGCAATTCCACTATTATAGTAATTCAATTTAAAACAAAAAATGGCTCTGATACCACTGATGGGTTTTAGGTAAAACAAATAAACTAGAAAACAATTCCTAAGTTCACATGCAACCTACTTTCGATCTATGTTTTAACTATTGAACGTACAACTTTGAATTGCAAAACAAGAACCCTAGAGGAGAGAGGCTATTTTTGAAAATCATAAACTAGGGTTAGGAGTTACATACCTTTCAATTATTATAGCAAACAATTGACAATTCCCTTGATCTTGATTTTGATCTTCTTGGAAGCTTAGCACCACAAGTGTAATGCCTCTAATGGAATCACACCCAAACTAGCAAGAAGGAAAGTAGAAGAGAGAGGGGAGGGGGAGTATGCAAAATCTCGGCCTTAGGGTTTATTCAAAAGAAAGAGTGACCCAAACATGAACCAGGAGGCTCCTTATATAGCTGAGGGATCTAGGGTTTAGGGGAAACCCTAGTTCTCCTTTGCTTAGGGCCTAAGCAAACCCAAGGGCCTTATCCAAGCCCCTATGGACGAAATCATTAGGGTTTCCCCTATAGATTTCGTCCACCCTCTTCCAAGGGGGTTCTAGAGCCTTCCACTCAACTATTAGATAATTGCAAACTAGTCCCTGCACCTTACAATTAATACTTTTAACCCCAAAATTAATTCTGATTAATTTCTGGATAACTATTAATTAAACATAATGACTTCTAATTAATATATTAATAAATTCATTTATATTAATTTATTAACCTTATAATAAATTAATATCTTTCCTTTCATAATTTCCTTGTCTGGTTGCTAGGTTTGAGGGCAACCCAAAAGGACTGTGATGCTATCAATTCAAGTACATACCAATTATAATTATGGGCTTAGACACCTAATCCAACAGGGAGGTGAGTGTGGACGAGGTCCCGTATCTCATCATTAGCTGAGTATGGATAGGGTTCCATATCTCAATATTAGCAGAGTAGGGACGACGCTCGTGATAGGAGAAAAGTGAGTATGGGTTGGGGGCCATATCTAAATATCATCAGGAGTATGGACGGGGTTCCATAACTAACTAGTAGCAGACCAGGGGGGGCCCAAGTTAGGCGAGGCCTTAAATCAGGAGTTCAATAGAGCATGTTTCCTTATGTATTAGTATTTTTATATGATTGTTTATGTATAGCTGGTGAGGCCTAGAGACAGGCGGGACCTAAGAGAGACAGATCTGTATACCGAGCGGGGCTCGATTCCAGTCCTCGTCAGGCGGGGCCTGATGCCGAGCGGGGCACGATGCATGAGTAAGTCCGATGTCAGGCAAGTCCCGATGCAGCGAGCGGGGGCCCAGTACGTGATTATGTGTATGTTATGTGGTAGTTCGGGGAACTCACTAAGCTTCGTGCTTATGATTTTCCATTTTGGTTTCAGGTACTTCTGGTAGCGGCGGGAAGAGCTCGGGATGACTGCATCGTACACACCAAGAAGTTTAGCCTGGGATGTTTTACTCTAATAAAATAAGCATGTTTCAAATTAATACTCTGTTTTGAGAAAACAACTTATGTTTATGAAAGAAATGATTTGACAATTATGGTTTGTTTAAAGATTTAAAAATGAAAATTTTGAACTGTATTTTTGGGATGTTACATGAAAAAATTCTGTCTTTATATATACATCCACTAATATAACACCTGGTTCATGGCATTGTTTCGTGAAGGCTCCACTTACAAATAACGACAATTTTGCAAACGATCCCCCCTCCCCAACTAGAACTACAACTTCTCTAGTTACACATGATTTCCTTCACATTTTGAACTTAGTCCTTCACGATTATTTATTACTTTATGCATAATTACTCTAGAAAATGTAAATTTTATATATGCATAATAGTTAGAGGCACTAACCAAAAAAATTAATTATTTATAATTACTTCTAATAGTTAATGTTAAATTGTTATACATTGCATTCACATATACATGTAATCTCACATATGTTCTCTAATTGAACATTTCTATTTCTAAAATAAAAACTTTCCAAAAAAACTACCATCTCCATCGACATGAGAGAACCGCATATAATTATTACGGAACCTTTTGCACACATATATGATTACATGATTGTTATGTATCATTGTTTTAGACAGACAAAAACAAAAAGAAAAAAAAAACCCTTACCTTTATCATCAACAATCCATAACTTGATGATTCTATAGCTTCACTACCAATTTCTGCAATGTAACCACTAATTATCAGATTTTTTAATCATGCGTAGCTAAAACTAAGGAACCTAGTAGTTATGTACTTTATTTATAGGTATCACCGTATCAATACACGATATCTAAAACTAAGGACCTAGTAGTTATGTACTTTATTTATGACTAAACTGCACAAATGGTCCATGTGGTTTGCTCAAAATTGTCACTTTCGTCCAAAAAAGTTTGGATTAGCACCAGAGGTCCAAAGATTTCATTTTGTTGTTTGTTTGGTCCAATCTGTTTTGATTTTTTTCAAAATGACCAATTTGCCCATGTTAATATGATTTTCTTTTTTTCTTATTTTTTTTTCTGATTTTCAGATTTAAAAAAAATAAAAAATTAAAATTAAAATAAAATAACTCTCTCTCTCTCTTATTTATTTTTCTGATTTTTCAGATTTAAAAAAATTAAAAAATAAAAATATCTCTCTCTCTCTCTCTCTCTCTCTCTCTCCTGTATTTGAGTGTGTGTTTATCGTGTGAAAAATATTCCAGCATAATGCTCTTGAACTTCGAACCCACCTTCAATATCTCACTCGCCATAGCAGTCATTGGAGCCAGAGGAGACGAGGTCAGACCAAGATCCAGGTGCTCAATGAAACACCTGAAAGAAGAAGGATCGTCATCACCACCACCTCAACCACAACCACCTTCAACCCTACCTTCAGCCCTCAACGTCTCCGGCACCACCAACCTCCGTCAGGAAAATCCTTATCTGAAGACGAAGGGGTCTCTCTCTCTCTCTCTCTCTCTCTCTCTCTCTCTCTCTCTCCTTCCTCCCTCCCTCGTTAAAGCTAAGTGAACAAACCTGGGTAACGGAAAAGACGCAGGGCGGCGACCTAGGGTTTCAGACGTGTCAAGTTTCTCGTTTATCTACTGCATCTATCGCACTAGTGTTATGCTTGTCTAATGGTGGTTGTAATTTCTAGTGGGTGGAGGAGGGGATCTTGATCGAACCTTTCATCCCCAAATTAAAATCCGACTATTATTTCTAACCTTGAAGATGAAGATAATTGTGACTTATTCCATATTTTGGGGTTTCTCCACCTGCCACCATGTGGGAGAATTCCGACATCATTCTTCTAAAATTTCATAGGGCAGGAGACATTAGGTTTAAAAACGATGATGGATTCTAGTGTTCAATATTTCCGATGATGAAACTAATCTTTCAGAAGATGAAACTGTTGTGTTCTTTGATTCCAAAGAACAAAAAATGGATGCAGGTGACTACAACCAAGGCACATGTTGTCAGATTTCATTTTTTTTTTGATTTGTTCCGCACATTCATCCAAGTTGCACAACTAGTGCTCGAAGCAGAAGATAATGGGGGTGGATGGTTCCTTTAAGGTTTTGAGAGAGAGAGAGAGAGGGTTTTGTCTTTTTTAATTTTTATTTTACTAAGAAAAATATCTAAATAAATACAAAAAAAATGAAAAAACAAAAAGCAAAGGCAAAATCATCATTATAAAAAAGTTCAAAGAAAATTGGACCAAACTCTCAACAAAATGAAAAGTTTGGACTCTCAGTGCTAGTCCAAACCTTTTTGGACCAAAGTGACAATTTTCAGCTAACCACGGAGACCATTTGTGTAGTTTTGTCTTTATTTATAGGTATCAATTTATTTCCTATAATTGATTCATATTAATGTAAATGGTAAAGTTTCTATGTTGCCCATAAGAAATGATTAGTTCACATTTACTTTAGCATTCTCAACCTTTTAACTTTCTCAATATAACATCTCCATATAGGGTCCGGCTCTAGTGAGGACTCAAAAATTAATGAAGACTCCAAGGATAATTTTTCACCACCCACTTCGTCAATGGTACAAACGTCAAACCTAACACTTGAACATGGCACGTTCGAATGTGATGCACGTCCGTGGTGATTAATACAAACTCAAGGATTTGATCACGTGCGATAAACGTCCATAGAACGTTATTTAAGTGGGTTTTATTATTTATTTTCGTTTTTTTTTTTCTGTTTTTGTAATTTAAAAAAAAAAAGATAAACATATATATACTTGGTTTTCAGGTTTTTTTCATTTGATTTTTCTAAAAAAAATTAAATTTTCTTTTAATTTTTTTAATTTTTTTTAATTTTTTTTAATTTCTTCACTACATACTTGAAGATACTATTTTTTTTGTTTTTATTTCTTTGATTTTTTTTTTATTTTTTGATTTTTTTTATTTTTTGATTTTTTTTGATTTTTTACACTAATTTTCAGTTCAAGTTTTTAATTTTTAACAATTATAAAAGTTTTAAATAATAAAAATATTAAGGATCATAATATTCTCCGTTCATACTATGTACAAATTATATTATTTTTAAATCAAATTATTTTGAATTATAGAATTTTGGATCGTATCGTTTTTGAAACATATGAATTCAGATCAATAATATATTCAATTAAATAAAATGTTTGTTTAAAATACAAATTTTAAGTCATTGTATATTTTGAATCATAAAATATATAATAAAAATCATAAATTGTTTGAATCAAAATATTTTCAGATCATAATAAATTAAGGATCATCAATATGTAGAATCAAAACCTTTTTTAATCATAATTGTGACATCCCCTAATTTACAACAATTTTGAAACTTGTATTTATGCAATTTAAAATAGAGTTTATTTGTAAATGAACAATTTGGTCCCGTAAATGTTTTTGCGAAAAATGTTTTTCATTAATTTATAAAAAGCTTGAGATGTCATAACTGATACAAAACATAAGCATAAATAGGAATTATAGTGTCTTAGACTAACAATCTACATCACCTTGAATCTCTCATTGTGCATGTACCTTTTTGCGGCTACATGTGATACACTGAAATTAAGTGGGTCAGGTTGGGAAACCTAGTGACTACATAGGGATTTCAATCTCACAATGTTATAACACACACACACACACACACACACACACATATATATATATATATATATATATATATATATATATATATATATATATATGTGTGTGTGTGTGTGTGTTACAACTTGCAATATACAAATACACCTTATATAAGCAACATATCTCATTCCGTCGATCCTCACATACTAATCCTACATACTCTTGGACCAGGAATAAATGACTATATCTGATTCATTCTCTCGGATCAG
The DNA here is from genome assembly GCF_002870075.4 of Lactuca sativa. Classification (NCBI taxonomy): domain Eukaryota; kingdom Viridiplantae; phylum Streptophyta; class Magnoliopsida; order Asterales; family Asteraceae; genus Lactuca; species Lactuca sativa. The sequence continues at coordinate 84,303,656 of NC_056625.2, read as the reverse complement.
TGACAAATGACTATGCCTAATGTACATGCTTGGACTAGGGACGAATGACCATGCCTAATCCATACTCTCAGACCAAGGATGAATGACTATATCAAATCCATACTCTCGGACAAGGGACAGATGATTATGCCTAATGCATACTCTAGCACCAAGGATGTTAGAATTGTACTCTCCGTTCATGTCTCACATGTACTCTTAAGAAGATGCTACCCATTTTCCAACTTAATTAAACTTAAGCGTCTTTTGCAAGTCTTATATTATCTCTTGGTAAGACTACAATGTTCGACTCCGAATATCAGCTCTGTTTAGACAACACTATCATACTTTAGTGTATACAAAGTATCTAGGTATTATTAAACCTTTATCCTTCTCTCTACAGATACTTCTATTATTATTATCATGAAATAATATATATATATATATATATATATATATATATATATATATATATATATATATATTAACACATATAGAACCATACTCGGTTCGCATATCGTACATTATAAAATATGTTCTTAACATATATTCCCGACAATAAGCATATATCTCACATATAAACTCTTTGCCAACTATTTAATACTTTAATTTATACTTGGATTAAAATCATGTTCATGAAAGCGACTATGCGCATATAGGTTTTTCTGAAATCCAACAACCAAGCCAACGTAACCATTCTAGAAACCTCTCTCATAAGTAGATCAATCAGTATTTTGACTCAGAGTTTCTAATAAATCTTATTTATAAGTTCATAATAACGACTTATTACTATAAATAAAAGTTACACTAAAAGCAAAAGAGTGCAACTTAACTTACAGAGGTTTTACTGAAAACCGAGAAAAATGCACGGACGAAATTTCGACCCAAATACTCCTTTTCATCGGGCTTCTAAAGTTCCAGAGACGCTTCTAAAAATATTCTAAAAGTAGGCAAAACCTAATTCGAAATCTAGAGAGATTAGAGAGAGATTGAAAGGATATGTGAGGAAAATGAGCAAAACTCGACACCATTTTATAGGAAGAAAAGGTGTGCGCCACGCAAGGGCCAGGGACGTGTCGCACTTGGTCGCCTTGCTGGCTTCTCAGCCGCCCTGCCACATCTCGTCGTTCTAGGTTCCACCTTGTTTCCTTCTAGAAGCTGCCTTGTGTCGCATTTTTGTGATGCCACATGTTCAAATTTTATGGTGTTATGTCGCATTGTCTCGGAAGAGGGGTAGTCATCGACCAGGCCATGTGGCGTACTCCGGTGCAGCCACATCATCACCGTAGGAAATTTTTCACAGATCTTTGAACAATCATAACTTTCACATACGAGTTCCGTTTTGAACGTTTTTTATATCATCAGAATCCTCTCGACGAGCTCTAATACTTTCTTTAGGGTATCAATATCTAATTCTTGTTCTAACAAAAATTCATATTTAGACCTGTTTAGACTGTTAAACACCATGTGAAATTCATATCTTCAACATACGTACTCCGTTCTCGACTGTCTTTTTATCAACGGGTTCATATTCACGTGATCTTTGGTTCTTGTTTAATTTTTTTGGCTAACAGTCAACCGTTTAGAATTTTGACTTCTATGCCCACACTGCTGCGTTGAAACTTCGAAAATCATAACTTTCTCTCATGAAATCAGATTTGAATGTTCTTTATATGTACACTTTTGGTTTAATGACTACTACGTTTTTCATTTAGAACTCTTAGGAGAAATAGTAATGTATCCAAATTTCACTTTTTACGATACGCATATTCGTGTTGGTTTAATGACGAATCTTCGAAGAAGCATAACTTCTTCATACGATGTCGGATTTTAACGTTCTTTGTATGTACACAATCCTTGTCATATATACTATAAATTTGGTTAAGATTATTTATCCTAAATAATCTTCTAGTAAAAAGCTATTTTTTAATGCTTATTATGACTTAATTCGCTGACCCAAATTTATGTGTGTTACATAAATATTTTGAATCATGTTATTTTGGATCAAATTAGTTCAACATCAAAACAAATACTTATAATCCTTTAAAATAAGGTTTGGTATCTAAACAACCTTATTTATAAAAATATCTTTTAAAAAATTTAATAATTTATGATATATGATAAACCTTTAAAATGACTTTTACTTTGGAGAACGAAAATTTTTACATCTTAATTTTTGTAAAAATTTAATTAAAAATCATTTAAAAAAACATTTGTATCCTTAACAATATTTTTTTTTAAGTTTTTTTTACAAACTCACTAAAATAGTATTATGAAGAACTTTATCATTTGCTTTATTGAATTTAAATAAAAAAAATTCCATTATATTTTATAAAAAAAATATTTCATACAATTAAAAAATAAACACCTAAAAAATTATTTTTTAAAACTTCTTTTTATAAAGTTACTAGGTTACTCATCATCCTTTTCGTCATGCTGTTGTGTCCCCGATGTGCCTGCTCCATCATGTCGCTGCTGGTATGTTGGAGGAAAAGGGTCGAGCAATAAAAAACCAGATGGGTAACGAATGCAGTCACCGCATCCCCATACCACTGTTGTCTACTCTTCACTATATCAAAGCGCTCGTCCATGTGTTGAAATCTCTCGTCCATGCGCTGCAAGCCCTCGTCCGTACGTTGAGCAAGGTAACATATATTTATCTCTGGCTCAGGTTCCTGGTGCGCTCCTCGAGGGGAATGTCTACGCCTCTCCCGTCTCTCAGGCGCTGGCTCATTTGTCCCTTCCTCGCCAGCCATGTCATCAGGTTGTATCCGTATAATTCCATCCTCACCACGTTGAAGTACTCGCATTGACTCCATTAAATGTAAACTCATCGACGTAGTATCATAGAAAACCATAGATCTTGTAATATCCCTCGTCAATAACTGATATGATCGAGCTAAATGCGTAATGAAGTGCCTGCCACAAATTGGGCTATCCTCTCGAAGCCCCTTGGCCCTCCTACCCATGTAAACATCTAAAGCAATTGGGAGGTTCAGGTGCCTCGCCGGTGTAGAAGGAACTCTCACACTATTTTTATGATGCGTGAGAGACATAAAAATCAAACGATGCAATAATTTGTAGGTGGTGGACTGAATCATATTCCCCCGTGTAGTGGATGGTATGTAAACTCCCCCAGTAATCTCAGCCCAAAAAGTATTTTCGTTGTAGTCATCCGGCCGTCTTGTAATACAATCAACAAAGAATGTCGGAAAGGACATTCCTCGTTTCATCCTCAGTATAAACCCTCACTCTAATGGCAAGCTCAATCGCGCTGCATTCCCTACTCACACCACCAAGTCGAAAGGAAAAAGTTGTCCTATCATCGGGGGCCTTCCTAGGGTCATAGGAAACTATAAAATAGAACTCCAGCAAAAATTCCCTATAAACAGGTTCCTCAATCCTGGACAGTCTTTCCCATCCGCAGCATACAAACAATGACACAACACTCACGTCCAAGTAGGTGTATTGCAAAAAAAAACCCGCATTAGTGCGTCCAGTGCAGTCCGGGATGCCAATCCCCAGTTGAATGAAAGTGCGATGTCAATCTCTTTGGTGAGCAGTAAACTTAAGTTTTTCAAATATTTTCCACGAGTTTCATTGTTAATACTTTGTGGGAATTGCAAGAAGCGGTGATCGGTTACGTCCTTGGGTGGGTTCCTTCTTTGAATTCTTCTAGCCATGATCCGAAAAAAATAAACACAAAACAAACCACCACAAAAATCATGGCATTAAAATGAATTTAACAACAAAATTTTGGAGCTGGGCACGGAAATTACGTTGGGCACACGTCCAGCATACTTTTAGTTGCTCTAATCGAGTCCATGTTTGACTTTTTCTAGGCCGAGAATAGTCAAAAGGTTACACAGGTTCGAAATCACTCAAGAATGGGTGTAGTTCGAAATCATTCAAGAAGGGGGTCTTAATCAATCTAATCTAGTATTATTCAACACAAATTGCATCAAAAATCAACACAAGTCGTTCTAATAAGGCATAATTGTGCACCAAACTCAGGTGAAATTGACGCCAAATCGGAATATGTAAGAACCCTAGATTTCTATTTTAAACACAATGCAACAAATTTTCAGAAATTAAAAACAATTCCAAGTAATAGGGTAATTGAATATCATATCTTTGTGTCGATTTCTATAAGAAAAGAATAAAAATCGAGACTTTGTTGAGAAGTAGAAGATGACATAGTGTAAGTGGAAAATAAGTGAAAGAAGAAAAAGAAGTTAGGGAAATGAGGACATAACATGTCAATGATTTATGTCGGGTGTAATTTATAGTGTACGTTGAGCGTACTTGGTTCGACGTTGTTACGCTGCACGTATTTTAATGTATGCTAGGCGTACATGTTGTTCTGAGAATACTTTGATCACGACCATATTTTGTGTACACTAGGCGTACTATTACTTAAGCAGAGCGTAATTTTAATGCATTTTTTTTCTTTTTGCACATTTTAATTTTCTTTTTTCCATCTATTTAATTTCAACAAACACCAGCCAGAACTTTCTAGCAAGTGACATGTTATCAACGAAATAAAGATAAAAATAAAACTGAAAATTAAAACGAAAAACAATTAACGAATAGTCAAATAAACGAAATTAATTGAAAACCGTTGTCCGGCAACAACGCCAAAAACTTTATCTGTGATATATATATATATATATATATATATATATATATATATATATATATATATATATATATATATATATATATATATATAATCACACAAATCTGGACCATCGGATGAAATATAATCAAAGGTAATGATCTGAGGGTCTATGATAGTAGAATAGGATAACATATATCATATAATCACACAAATTTCAACATAAGGGCATTTTAGTCAATTAACCTATATTAAAAAAGGAAATTTTCGGATTTTTAGGGATAATTAATTCCTTTATTTTTAAAAATCTCAATATTTTAAATTAATTCAAAATTAGAAATTCGATTTTATTCTATCAGAATGGTAGAATGTTAACCATAAACTAGTAAATATATTCGTCGATTATATTCTGTCAGAATGACAGAATGCCAACCATAAACTAGTAAATACATTCTAAAAAGAATACACAAAATCAATTCTTGAACTATTAATATCCAAATAATTACATTGTATGATTATGATTCACTGAATAAAACAACATTCTGAAAGAAAAAAGAAAAAAACATCACAATCTAACAAAAACACTAATCTATTCTAATAGAATATTATTTTTTAGCAAGACTTTATACATTCTAGCATAACACATTCTGGTATAATACACTCTCATTCTCTATGTTTTCTTCCTTCTCCACATCAATGTTAGCCTCTTCAAAACCTAAATACACAAAGAAAACATAATCAAGTTTCAAAAATTAAAAAAATTCAATGCATTCTAAGAGAACAAAAACTATAAATGCTGACAGGTACTTGTTGTTGACAATTATTCTCAAACATTCTAACAGAATACATCTATATAAAATAAATTCTAATAGAATCAACAACTCATTCTTAAGTGCTTGAAGTTCATCCTCACTTGAACTACCATCAACGACAAAAACAAACGGCAGTTGAATCATCAACACACATCTGCATTCGTTGCCAGTCAAGAACACAAGAAACAAACACCCATGAATTCCCCTGTCAAATACCAAACACCCATCTTCCCTTTTTGAAATACCAACTAAGCAAAGTATTGTAGGATTTGAGTTGCAAAGAGGGTAAATGTCCATCAAAGCAGCAAAAATGGAGTTTGAATCGATACCCATGTCAGATAATTGTGTAAAAATTGATTTAGCAGAGGCGTACATTCTTGCTTTCACTAGTATATGAACAGTTATATAGTAAACATACGTGAGATTCTTGAGTTGTTGAAAAGAAGGTTGTTTGATTACCCAATTGAGAAATTTCAAAGCTAGGTTTCCATGAACTGACCTGAGGGAAACCCGTTTATAGTTCATTTGAGAAGAAACCAGTAAGAAGAAGGTCGTAAAGAAATCAAACCTAATGATGAAGACGCCAAGAGTTCCATCATGGAAGACCACCTGTTGGTGTGCTTGGAAGGAGATATGGCGGAAGTGAGGGGTCTATGGCTTATTACAATCCCAATTCATAGAGATACATTACAAATGGGTAGGTCAAATTAGATGCTAAACTTGAAATTGAAATCAAAATTGAAACAAAGATGGATGAAAAGAGGGAAACAGGGGCTTCCATACCGTAAAGGTGCGGGGTGCCGATCGAAGAACGAGAGATGGATGCAAAGAGGGAAACAAACCCTAGGTCGAAAAAGGGTAGTAGTTACCCCTTGAACCGATTGTTTTTTTTAGAAAAAGAGTGAATTGGATGGTGATGTTATAGGATTGTGCAAACTGATTCCTAATTCAATGGGATATTCTGTGGTGTACGTCGACTGGAAGAAGAAAGAAGAAATTGAGGTCTTGATCGGTTGTGTTGTGGGGTGTCGATCAAACGATCACCATAGTTGTGGTTCCGATTCTTTGTTCCAAACTTGTTGAATCGGTCAAGATGTAATTCCTTGAATATATGATACGATGCAAGAGAGACTAGGTCAAAAATATTGATTTTATTTCCTTAATTGCAGGACTTCAATTAAATGATTCCTTAATTAAAAAGAAGAAAATGTCCAATATACCCTTAAATGATTTATTTAATTGTTTATTATTTCCTAAATTCCTATTGGTGCATTCATGCACACAATAGTTGCAAGAAACATTTGAACCTAACTCTCTCTCTCTCTCTCTCTCTATATATATATATATATATATATATATATATATATATATATATATATATAAAATTTAAATGCTCAAGTTTCAAATTTATAAAACTGAATTTATCGCAACCGGACTAACACACACAAACTAGGCAGTGAACATAATCATGTAATAGCATAGTTGTGGTAAGAACAGGTGTCGAACACAAGGGGAACAGTAGTGAATTAATTTGAAGTGTTTGATTATTGGTTACATAAAACACATGAAAGCAATAAAGAAATGTTTTATTAAATACTCAATACCACTTAACATCAAATATCAATAAACTGATTGGAAGACAAATCTCTTTAGGTACTTCGGTTTAGAAAAATTACATCTCAAATTAATGGTTAACTACGAATATAATGAATATTTATTCATTATTCACCGATTCATAATATGAATAGTCTCATGGTCATGACTACTAATCCTTTGATATTTCAACATAATTATTAATTCATTGATCAGGTGAACAAACAATCATGCAAACTAGTATTTAGTTCGTATTAAGCAAGATTTGATCTTATTTAACCCTAATGGTGATAGGAGTTAAATTATGCAGAGAATGGTCATTCTACTCATGCACACACATTAAAGTTCATTACTTTATTTCCTAACCCTAGGTTTTAGTCAAAACACTAGTCATAATCACCAATGGTCACTGGACAAATATGATTCAAATTAACACAGTCATATGGTCATCTAAACTATATCAATTTAGCAATATGGAACGAAGTAACAATCTTTAACACATATGGAACTTCAATCAAACTTGGAAAAATAAATTAAACAAGACTAAATAATCCAAATAGCAATTAAACCATAAATTCAAAGGTTCATTTAATCATAAACATAAAGTAAAAGGTTTTTACACCTAAATCAGAAAGTAAACACATAGTGTCATCACAATGGAATGTCAAACATGGTCACGATAACAAACTACATGATTACCGACATGATTCCGCTCTCTAATCCCTTAGATCTTTACTCTTGTCAGCTTAACGGCCTTCCGGCCGCCTTCTAGACCCTCAAAAAGGCCAAATGTAAGTTACTTGTTGACTAAGGATCGATGGTAATCGATTTCTCCCTTCTGGTTGGCCGAAAATCTCTTTTTATAAACTTTGGAATCGACTTACGTAGGTTGGGCGTTAGTCGATGTACGCGGGGTGTACTAAGAAACACATTGTGATTAGGATTTTCGGACACCAGCCCAGTACGTTGGGCGTAATGTAATCTACGATAGGCGTAGTCTTTATCTTGGCATTACGTTGGGTGTAGTGGGTTGCCTTCAGCCAAATTGTTATTTTTTTTGCTTTTAATCCCAATTTCCGCTCCACTTATTTCTTTTCCGCGCTAGTAACGATTATATCTATAAAACATAAAATTTAACCATTATGAGTACCTTTTAGTTCTAAATAATAATAATAATGGCTAAAATATTAATATATATATATATATATATATATATATATATATATATATATATATATATATATATATATATATATATATTGTCACACCCCAAAAACCGAAGGCGGAAACATTTCCGAGGTTGACTCCACGTTGAGTATCAAATCCAATGTACATAGTAAGTAAAGTGAAACAAACATTACATTACATATCGAAAAGTTTTACAATGGTTTCAAAAGATACAGTTTTACAGTTGTGATACATAGTATAGACATAAACAAAACGAACGGGTCTTGTACCCACTCCATCCTGAATCAAGTGGACCTTCGGGTACCTGTTCTATGAATGACCTGAGAACACAAGCGGTTTGAAAATCAACATAACGCTGGTGAGTTCATAAGCGGTTTTTGTTTTGTGAAAATGTTCATGTTTCGTTTCGGTTTCTGAAAATGTAACACACGCCAAGAAAATCCCACATTTCTTAAAAAGGTTAGTTGTTGTTTCACATTATGTAAAGTGAAGTTGTACACTGAAAACACGTTTACCCATGTGAAAAATGTACATTTAGATTATCTGTTTTGTTATACTGTTCTGGTTATGTACCAAAGGATTCCCAGGAAAGTCACATACTTTCCTGATTTTATATTACCAATTGTAAAAGATGTAAGGTTATCCAGTTTGTTACACTTTTCTAGTTATGTAAATGTTTCCCCGGGAAAGTCCCATACTTTCCTGAATGTTGGTTATCAATGTAAAAGATGTATACCGAAACCTGGTTATCTTGTGAAGTATATAAAGTTGATCATTATTAATATAAGTAAATCTCTGTTATCCTAATTGTGAGTTCCATAACCATACGATAGACTAGATATGACAATAAGTAGTCCACATCACCTTATGACTTTCGTCACCCTTGAACCATTTCGGTTCGACTGTAGCTAGCAGCCAGGTGTAGGGTAGTCAGCCCCGTATAGATCTATACACTCAAGTCACGCTCTCTAATCCCAAAGATTCTGGTTACGGGTGCAGTCCTCCACTCGCGTATCTCTATGGAGTGTTCGCCGAGGACGTGTCTCCAATCATACAGGAATAACAAATTTACTAGTAATAATATGATAATCCTCCACTCGCGTATCTCTGTGGAGTGTTACCGAGGACAAGACAGTGTACATGTTTTATGTTCATATGTTCTAATGTCATGCTTTTAACTGATAAAATGTGGAAAACCATTTGTGAAATATATAAAACATAACAGTTTATAAACCCATTTCACAAATAATATGTTTACTTGATCTGCATGTTCAAACGGTTATCAGTTGTATCAATCAGTGTTAAAAGCATATAAATTGTGAAACACACACACGAAAACAAGTTTTTGAGTACAAGAAAACCCTTGTACTTTGCTTGTGTTCCCCCTAAAAACAGTGAAAACAGTGAAAAAGGGTAGGGGTATGCAATCACCAGACTCGGAAATATGACGGTTCCGGACACTAGACGTTGGTTCGGGGCTTGATTACTTGCGATGTCCCTATGTAAAATGAAATAATGTCCATATATATCTAATTAGATTTACAATCACTAATTAGATGGAGCATTACACTCCAATGAGGTTAAACACCTCAAAACGAGCGTTTGGAGTGACCCGGGTGACATCTACGGACGTGTAAAGGTACTAGGGACTTGGAATTTGAGTTTACTCCCCAAGAGTAAACATTTAAGTGAGTTTACTGCGATATAACACACACATACATGATTTCACGGCCGTGAACTCATGTTGGTGTAATTTTGAGTGTTTAATGACTTGTTTGGACATGAGGATTGTTGGAATGACTTTCTAAAATGCCTTGGAATGGATTTATGGGACGTATACCAATTAAAAGAGAGTTCATGGCTGTAAACTTGGATTTTACGGCCGTAAACTCTCCCATGGTCAAGAATAATTTTTTTGAGGCACTTAAAGCAATCACATGTGATTCTAGTAATTTTTCCAAGCCTTGGGGTGATTTAAGGGCATCATTTGACACACTTTTAGGAGTTTGCGGCCCAAGAGTATGTGCCATGGCCGTAAACTCTTGTATGATGCATTTTGTTATGTTTAAGGCCCCCAAACTATTTTTAGATGGTTCTAGGATTTACCACAAGGCTATTGTTTGAGTTTCAAGGCATTTTGACATGTTAAAAGGTGTTTACTCCCCATGTTTGAGGGGTTTACGGCCCAAGAATAAGCATTGGCCATAAAATCCTATTTATCCCTCAAAATTCATGATTTAAGTGTTTCAAGTCCCGATTTGTAAGCCTCAAAGTCGTATCTAAGTCCCAACAATGATTTGGAAGGGTTAAATGGCTCTAAAACCCCATTTTTATGTGATTACGGCCTAAACATGTGCCTTGGCCGTAAACACTTGTTCCAGGTCCTAAATCTTAATTTAAACATCAATTTGAAGGCTAAAGAGGTTAGATAACAAGTTATGGATGTTACCTCTTTGATTTGGAACCTTAAATCTTTGTTTTTGGACCTTTGATTTGGATGAGGAGAGAGGTTGGAGAGTGATTAAGGAAAGATGGCCAAAAGCTTCAAATGGAAGCTTTGAGTCCTTTATATAGTGTTCGGGAATTGGACATGGCGGAATTCTACCCGATACCGGCGTTAGACGGGGCTTTTGGTCGCACCCGACCAAGTTGCAGTAACCCGATATGGTCGATTCTAGAAATGTTCCGATAACTATTATGGGGTGTTAAAAATGATTTCTGAACTCATTAAGACACCCATTAAGTCATTTTAGGTCGATACAAGATAATGACTTAATTAAACGATAAAATCGGAATCGGATTTGAAAACGGCATTTGGTCGATCGAATTGGATCACAAGTTGAAGTACAAGAAGTGATATGGAGTTTCAGGTTGTTACATATATATATATATATATATATATATATATATATATATATATATATATATATATATATATATATATACATATCAATTTTTTTCATCCAACAGAGATATCAAGAACACAGATAATATGTACACATGACACGTAATTTATATTAAATAATTCATATCTATGTGTAAGATGAAAGTAACTATGCACTCAGTTGTTAAAGTGATGACTCCAAACTTGGACATCGCTTCGCTTCTTAACAATATAATTTCCTTGGACAAAACAACGGGTTTTGCTAAAAATAGCGTTGTGTTGGAGCAGAACTTCCCGAGTCGAAAAGCTCTTTTTCTCGGAGCCTTCGGGTGCTCTGGGGCGTTCTCCTAGCACTAGAAAGATTCTAGGGGTTGGGGTGTTTAGAGAGAGACTAGAGAGAGAAAGAATGGGTGAGGAGTGAGTTATTGGAGTGAGCCTCGCACCCCCTTTTATAGCCTCTAGATCCTCGATACGTTGGGCGTACCCTCGCAGGTACGCTAGGCGTTCCTCGGTGTGCGAGGCGTACCCGCTTACGCAATGCATACGAGAGGGAAAGTGTCTGAAGCCTGCTGGGACGACGTGCCCGGTCCGAGACCATGGGTTGCGAGTACGTGTGACATTCTCCTCTTCTACACGAGACGTACTCTTAGCAGTCTCGCATTTCACACTCCCGTCTTCTAAAATTTGTAACTTTTGCATACTAGCTCCATTTTCGATGTTCTTTATATCCATGTGTAGGCGGGGACGTACTCTACAACTTTGATTTAGACTCCGTCACTAATTTTGAATTTATTTTTAAAGTTATATTGACAGTAAAAGTCCGTTAAAAATTCATAACTTTGTCATCAAACGTCCGTTTTCATCTGTCTTTTTACCGTTGAGCTCTTATTAACAAGATCTTCGATTCTCGTTTAGGTTGTGTCGGCTAAAGATTGGTCGATCTAATATTCGAACTCTTTGTCGAATCTTGGAAACATCATGACTTCCTCATACGAAGTCAGATTTGGGCGTTCTTTTTATGCACGCTCTCGGTTTAAAGAATACTACGAAATTTTGTTTAGATCGATAAGGATAAAAAGTACTTTATCATAAACTCACTTTTTACGTCACACAACGTCGTGTCGGTTTTGTCGTGAAACGTCGACAGGTCATAACTTCTTCGTTATAACTCGGATTTTGACGTTTTTTATATGTAAGAAACCCTTGTGACATATACTATAACTTGGTCAAGATTATTCATTCTAAATAATATTCAATCAAAAATCCATTTTTTGACACTTATTGTCTCTAAATTGACTAGAACGAAACTGCAGGTGTTACAATTCTTTTTTTTTTTTTTGCATATTTACTACATTGTCAAGTCATTTTTGGTGATTATAGTGTCACCACATCATTTTATGCAATTGGAACTAACATGAGAGCTATGGGGCTTCATAACGTGTACTATAATATATGTATATGTATGTGTGAAGTGCATGCATGTATAAGACGACAAGTCGGGGGTCGGGGGCAGCGCCCCTTTGGCAATGTCTGGGGTCAGCGCCTTTAGCAGGGTCCAAGGGGTAGAGCCCCTAGTTGGGGTCCCGCTAATGAAATTCATGGGAAATTTGAATTCTTGAAGGATATTATGGTAAAACTGATGAAACTCGTCAGTTTTGGAAACCCTAAATCCTCATTAAATTCCGGATTTCCTGACTTGCTTCCAAAGCAACCCATGACGGCCAACCCTAAGAGGCAAACCCTAATCTCGTTTATTATATATAAACGACTCTTCTCTTTGAGAAGGGACACAAAAACCATTAGCTCTCTTTTTCTATAAACAAACATATAACCCTTCTAGCAATTTGGCTTACGACTTTTGTGCCTAGATTCGTAAGTATCCTCTTGGATTATCCTATGCTGAATTTCTTGCAACCTAGACATAGGGTAGAAATATGAGTTCGGATAGTGTTCACACGATCAAAGGGGTATCCAGATCTCCAATATAAACTCTAATTCCTCCAACAGTTATTGAATACTAACCTCGTATTTAATGGTTCATATTGTTTTTTTCCGTCAACCAATGATGATTTAATGATCGTACTTGTTTTGTTGCTAAACCCCGTTGGTTTAAAATCCTTGGATCATCCATTATTGCTATAAAATAATAGTATTAACTTTATATGTCGAATAATTAAAGTTTATAAGGACAAATGGTTTTTAATTCAATGATATTTAATGTTGATCTTTCTTTTTAAGGTTGAGCGTTCAGGTCTCCTAATGGACATAGATGAAATCTAGGAATTCTTTTGAAGTAGAGTAGATTTTCTGTTTAAAAAAAAGTTAAAGTTCATAAGGTTTTGGTTTTTGTATTACAGTATATTTATCAATACATATTTATATTTTATTATAATCATATAAATGATTACTATATATTATTTTTTGATTATATGGTTAGTCCAAATTTTAAAACTTTAATTATCTAATATTGTTTTTCTGAAATCTATAAAACTACTATGATAAAAACCGGATTATTAATACACAAGCTAGTTATTTAGATGATATTTATAACTATATGAAACATATGAAAAATGAAGATATGTTAGACATAAACCATAAAAAATAAATTAGATTAAAATTATATTTGACAGGCTAGCTAAGCTAGTTGGTAGCTAAAAAACTAGCTGACACATAAAAAAATTGATATTTCAACAAAATTATAAATATAATGATATAAAAAAACTCCATGTCAAAATCAAAACTTCATGATAATATAGTGATTTTTTTACAATTTGCCCATAAAAAGACTTGTCATCACGCATTAATGCATAATAGCACACCTCAAGAAGCAAAAATGGATGTTTCTCGCCTTAGATATTTTGTATTTGTTGTCTAATTTTAAGTGAAATTATATAAAATCTCTATCTCTTTATTATTAATAAAAGAATCCTCAAACCACCACATGTCACCATTTTACACCACCTTCTTGCCATGTGTCATTACCATAATTATGTTTAGCTTCTTTTCTCACCCATGAAGTCAAAACTTAGTTCTCCTATTAATCAGCAAATTAGTTTTAATATCTTATTCCCGCTTCCAGCTAATATCAATCTATCTCTGGTAACAAATTTCCTAATTTTTTGGGATTATTATTAACTGCACCCGATTATTATAGGTAACAACTTTGTCAATTCAATATATTCCATGAGAAATTAATTTTTTTTCAATTTTAAATCAATCGATTTAATATGTAACTACATTCTCTGATCTTCCTCTCCTCTCAAAACGGTATCTACTTTTGTTGATGAGACTCAATTTTGAAATCTTTAATTCTTGGTTCCCCAAATCTCACTTTTTTCTATATATTTGGTGTTTTGATATTATATTGTAGAAGTAATTGAACATGTATAGCATTGGGGAAAAAGTGGACCAGGCCGAAGACGATTATGAAGCTTTTTTTTTATGTTTTTTTATTCATGATGACCGTAAATTGCTCATATTTATTTATTTAGGACAATTTTTTTTTGTAGAGCATACCAAGTAAGATGTAATTTCCACTGTTTACTCTTCTTATACATAGCTTCTGCTGATTATCCTCATCGGTTTTTGTGGATGCGATTGCTCACGGTTTCTCTCTAATGCTGCAAATACTAATCTGTAATCGATCATCCCTCAAATGTTATCAGACCTTTGAATCTAATCAATTTTACAATTTACGTAAACTCTGATTCTTAATAACGCTTGCTAAGGAGAAAGGGGTTATTTTTTTTTTCAATTTTCACTTTCATTTTTGTTTCTATTTATTGACTCTTTCGTCAAAACCCTCAAGGCACTCTCTCATCACTATATATAATTGGTATAGGTACAAGAGTTCATGTACTCGATTTCAGATTTTATAGAGTTCGTATTGTTTTCTTCCTTTAACCACATGTTACCAGGTCTCTACTAATGTTAAATTTAGTTGGTTTCTTCTTTTCCCAATTTCATTAGTATGTGATGGTTTTGGTGTCTAAGCCGATAAATATAACTGGGATGTACTTGACCCGATTGTAGCATGGTCCTTTTTGGGTCGCCTTCACTACTGCAACTTGATGGGATGGATTTAGGAAATAAGGTTGTTTATGGTTTATTAATATATTACAAGTATAATATATTAATATGAAATCATATTATTTAATTAGTATTGATTAAGAATTAATTTGGAATTAATTTTGTGATCAAAAGAGACTAATTAAATATAAGTGGATTGATTATGTAAATCAATCGTTCTTATAGTGTGGGCCAATGATCCATGATTATGTAGGTGGGCTAAACTAATCCATGGATTGTCCATGAAGGTTAAACCCATGGAGCATGAGAATGTGGAAATTCATAGGTTATTAGGGTTTACAAAGTGTAACCCTAGCATGTGCAACACTATAAATAGAACCCCCCCCCTCTAGAGCCAAAATCGGCTAGACCATCTCTTGGAGATAGAAAACTTAACCTCTTAAGCCTCCTCTTGCATTTTGGTGATTGTGAACTAATATAAGCATCACACTTGAGGTGCTCAAGCTTTCATAGGTCAAGAACTCTACCCTACACAAGAGATATGCATCCAACCTAAGTTATATATTATATAGCTTCAATTGTATGCTAGCTAGGGAGAATGCTTTTGAAAATTGAAAAATGCATGTATACTTAGAGAAAACATAGATCCAAAGCATTTAGGGTTGCATGTGCACCATTGGAGTGTTATAGTGCTCAAAACCCAATAGTGGTATTAGAGCCTATGATTGTTTTCTATTATATTTGATGCTTACTAGTTTTTCAAAGCTAAAAAAAGTCAAAATTTTGCCTCTGACTGGTGAACTCGCCGAGTACATGAACAGACTCGACGAGTCAGCTCACTAAACAGGGCAACTCAGAAAGTCAATTAATGCACTCGACGAGTTGAAGGCCATGTTTGCAGAATTTCGAGTTTCTTGGCCTGGTTTGGATTAGGAACACTACCACAAACTGTTTTGGATCATTGGAAATGTTTTTCATTATAGGTTAGTGCTTGTACTCATCCAACCACAAGATAGTTATCAAAGTTTTAAAATAATTGTTGTTTTATATGATATACAAAGTTGTTTTTTTCAAATTGTTGACCTAAAATTATCTTGATTATGAGTTTAGTTAGATCATGAAGTATGTGATAATTTAGTTGTTAGAAAAATGATATAAATGATGTTTAATTACCTCCATAACTTGTCCTCAAGTTATGGAAAATGAAAGGTCTCTTCATTAAAATCAAATTTAAACTCATATGTTATGAATGTGAAGAATTTTGACAGGTTTCAAAACTTTCCCTCAAGTTTTGGAATTTGCAAAGTCTCACTAAAAGAAACTTTCATTCCAAACCCTAGAGTTTTAAAAGTTAAAATTCAACGCTGATATTTTATAATATTATAAGGTTATATATATATATATATATATATATATATATATATATATATATATATATATATATATATAAGAACAAGTTAGTCTTATCGTTACTAGGATTCATTCACGAAGTCGGTCTATAAGGGGGTATAAGGTTACTGATTATAAAATGGTGGTTTAATAGGTGTCCACTCTCACCAACCGTTTCCTTGACCG
This sequence comes from Lactuca sativa, assembly GCF_002870075.4. Classification (NCBI taxonomy): domain Eukaryota; kingdom Viridiplantae; phylum Streptophyta; class Magnoliopsida; order Asterales; family Asteraceae; genus Lactuca; species Lactuca sativa. Next base: position 84,286,981 of record NC_056625.2, on the reverse strand, counting down.
GTGGAGGTTCATTAGCTGAACGGGTAGGATAGTACATTAATTCTCTCTCATTAAAAGTATAATGATAAATATAAAGTAACTAAACTTTTATTAAATTCCCAATCTTAGTTACTTTAGGAAAAATGTGAAAATGGTGTTAATCCATGAAATTACACTTTCCACCTTTGTTAAGTCTTAGTGGAGTGCATGTCGTTAACCGGCACATTAATCTGGAACTTACAATGTGTGGCAAAGGGTAACCCTGTGTTAATCATAGATCAGTGGAGCGTGTGTGGTTAACCGGCACATTGATTAGGTGATATGTAACATTGGGTGTACCAAGCTAATTCGCATGGTTATTCACACCTTATTTATGATCCTCGGCATCCCAATCACAAACTTGAAAGGCACACCGAGATTTAAACATGCCATTGAAAAGTTGAATGAATCTCAAAGATCTATGAATTTCAAACCAATTAAAACTTAATAATCTATTTCGTTTTTCATGGTGGAAATTGGTAAATTGTCATTTACCTACCTTCAAATATTTTACAATTGGATTACGACATCCGTCTTTGCAATTGTAGAATATATTGTAGGGTCCTAGCCTTACTATTTCATATTGGGTGTAATATTAAGAATTATCATCTAATCTAAACTTTTTTCTTCTTCTTTTTAGATGTCTATCCCAAACAATGCTTCCAAACCAATTCCTTCAGGCTCTTTCCCCCTCATGAACCTATGGGGGAGGGTCATTTTCGATGGCTTGAACTTCAATGACTGGATTTAAAACATCAAAATGGCTATTCGCTATGAAGAAAAAGAATATGTCCTTGATAAATACCTTATGGAGATTGATGTAACCACTGCTACTCCTGAACAAATCGTTGAACACACTACTCATTAGAGGGAGGCAACAAAGGAGTCGTGTCTTATGATTGCAACCATGACTGCAGAGCTACAGAAGTCCTATGAGGACTACTATCCCTATGAAATGTATCATGATTTGATGGGAAGATACCATCAAAGTGCTCGGCAGGAGAGGTATGAGATGATTGCCTCCATGATCACAACCAAAATGAAGGATGGTGCCATCACGGCCCACTTGCAAAAAATGCAGATATTTGTTGACCACTTGGTTAAATTGAATGTCAATTTTGATGAAGAGTTGGCCATAGATATTATTCTACACTCTTTACATCCTTGTTATGATTAGTTCCGTATGACTTATTATATGAAAAAGGAGGAGGACACTCTTAGAAAGCTTCAAGGCCTTTTAAGGACTGCTGAAAGCAACTTGTAAGGCAAATCGGTTGTGTCTACTCGTACTACTACTTCTACCCCTGTTCTGGCAATTAGAAATGGAAAGGGAAAGAAGAGGAAGGCTCCCTCCAAGAGCCGCAAGGGAAAGTCTCTTGATAGATCCTCTTCTAGTGGGACCAAAGTTGGTTCTGCTAATTCCTCTGATCCGAAGGATGCAAAGTCCTTCAATTGCCATGAAAAAGGGCACTGGAAACGAAGCTGTCCCAAGTACTTGCATGACATAAAGGATGGGAAAATCAAACCCTCCTTTGCAGGTATTTACACTAGTCAATCTAAAAACTCATCACATGCTAACTCTTGGGTCCTTGGTACAGGTTGTGGTTTTCACATTTGTTCTGATTTCTAGGTAGTAAAAAGAAGTAGGGATGTGGAGCACGGTAAGATAAGCTTAATCATGGGAAATAGGAAAATGTTGTCCGTGACCAAGATTGGAGTTTATTATTTATTGCTTAGTAATGGTTTATATTTAGATTTGAACAATTGTTGTTACTCGGGCGATATGGCGAGAAATATTATTTCCTTTCACAGTTTGTATAAACAAGGTTGTACCTTTTCCTTTAATAATGAAATTGGTGGTATTAATGCTTATTACAATGGTGTATTTTATTTTGAAGCATTACCTTGCAATGGTGTATATGAAACTGTGAATGTTGTAGATAACCTAGGAATAATGTGTTACACATTGATTCTTCCAATGATTTGGATAAAGCATGCTTGTGGCATTGTCGTCTTGGACATGTCAACAAGAAGTGCATAGCCTAACTCCAAAAGCACGAAGTTTTGGAGTCATTTAACGTAAAGTCGGATGACACTTACGAATCTTTTTTACTTGGAAAGATGACCAAGTCACCCTTCACTAGTACTTGTGAAAGGGGTAAAGGTTTGTTGGATTTCATACACACTGATATGTGTGTGGACCACTCAGAACCGCCAAAAGAAATGCTAATCGCTTCTATGTGACTTTTACTGATGATTACAACATATATGGCTATATCTACTTAATCAAGCATAAGTCGGAAACCTTTGAAATTTTCAAAGAGTTTAAGCAAGAAGTGGAGAATCAATTGGGCAGGAAGATAAAGATGTTGCGATCCAATCGAGGAGGAGAGTATTTTAGTATCGAGTTCCTCGACTACTTTAAGAAATGTGGAATTGTTTCACAATTGACGTCACCTAGGACACCACTACTTAATGGTGTGGCTGAGAGGCACAATAGAACCTTGCTAGACATGGTTCGTTCCATGATGAGTCGAGCTTCGTTACATGTCTCATTCTGAGGGTATGCCTTAGATACTGCCGCCTATACCCTTAAACTAGTCCCTAACAAAAAGGTTTCCAAAACACCTCACGAGATGTGGACTGGGAAGGTTCCCACATTAGACCATATCAAGGTTGAGGGTTGCGAAACTTTCGTGAGACACGAGACTTACGGCCAACTTGAACCTCGGAGCGAACGATGTATTTTCATCGGCTACCCGTAGAAGTCCTTTGGGTATCTATTTTATTGACCGAGTGATAATGTTGTCTTCGTCGCGAGGAGAGGAGTCTTTCGTGAGACAGAACTCATATGCCAAAGGGAAAGTGGGAGGCAAATTGACCTTGAAGAGCTTCGAGAGTCAAGCGGTGAAGGAACCTCAAATACTAGCACTCAACCTGAGGAGGAAACTCCGGTTGAACCAATTGACAAGTCTATACCTCCAATACGTTTCAGTAGAGTTAGAGTTCTACCTGAGTTTTATGGTTTCCATACTACAAGGAAGCCATGGGAGGCCCTGAGTCTACTAAATGGAAAGAGAATATCGACAGCGAGATTCAGTCCATGTATGACAATGAACTTTGGAACTTGGTTAACAATGTACCGAGTCGAAAGACAGTCGAGTGCAAATGGATCTTCAAGAAGAAGACCGACATGGATGGGAATGTACACACATATAAGGCGCGAATGGTTGCGAAGGGCTTTACTGAAACTCCGAGAGTTGATTATGATGAGACCTTCTCACCATTAGCGAAGATTAAATCTATAAGGGTTATGTTGGTAATTGTTGCATTTTATGACTATGAAATATGGAAAATGGATGTCAAAACCGCTTTCCTTAATGGAAAGTTGACTGAAGATGTTTACATGTGTCAGGCAGAGGGTTTTGTCAATACAAAGTTGTAACACCCAAATTTTCAAAATAATTTTTCACATTTTATAAAACACATTTTCATTCAGAATTCTTATAAAAACATCATTGTATCACATAGTCAAAACATAACATCACATCCCAAGATCAAAATATATAAAAAAAACTCCTCGTGTGTGTACTGATCAAGCCGGCGCCTTCCCGCAATCCTCACTGGTACCTGAAACACATAACACAACCTTGTAAGAATAAATGCTTAGTAAGTTCCCCAAAATACCACACACAATACATATTAGCCACTCGAGGCTATAACTCTGTTGAACCCTCTGGTCAATGTGTCTCAGTGGGATCCTCTAGTCCCCTAACTTTGTGGACCCTCTGGCCCTAACTCTAAAACTTTGGCACATACATACCATAAATCACATAGAAATCACATCATGCAAAAAGCATACAAAATACTCTGTCACATAACTCTAATTACCACTCTAGGTAAAGTATAGTGAGAAGACTCACCTCGGTAACTCGGTAAAATCTCGAACTCCATAAAATCTGATCTAGCCTCCGCCTAATCATATGAAATAAACACTCTAAATCAATACATCTCTCAAGGCTAGACCATTCCTCCTCTTCGTACTCTCAGAAGGGTAAAAGACCATTTTACCCCTCTCATGGCTCAAAGACCCTAAAGTTAACCAAACCCTAAAAGTCAACAAAATTCAACTCCCCGGGTTACACTGCGCGTACCACACATGTACTCCGGGCGTACCCGGTGTCTTCACAGAAAATGGGGTGCGCGACCCCTTACGCCGCGCGTACTGGGATTACACCCAGCATAACTCCCAATTTCAGACTCTAAGAATTTTGGGGTCTTAATCCGTTAAGACCCACGTCCAACATCTAAATATGACCATTTATAACCCTCTTAATCCATAAAGTCCGCGACTTTAAGCCTTTGCATGGCTGGACAAGTCACTAACACCCATAATACTCCACTTCATATACACGACCAACATGGAAACTTTATGGATTTATATCACAAATACCACTAAAATGGGACAGAACTAGGTCCATGGAGCACATTACACTCATAAAGTCTCCACCTTTGGGACTTTTAACCCTAAAATGGTCCATGAAACATCAAACCAAAATGAAGAGAAAGTTTTGAACTTTATACCTCCAAATACAACTCCTTCCTCTGTAGATCTCAGATCCAAACTTGCACTTCAAGCTCTAGCCTCCACAAGCTCCTCTCCTTCTTCTTCACTAACACACCAAGGCACTTTTAGCTCAAAAACACTCACTCTCAAGCTAAGGATGATTGGGAGGCTCTCTTAGGGTTTTACTTACTGATATGGAGGCTGAGAAATGAGCCTTAGCACCCATTATATAGTGCACAAGTCAAATATTAACGTTTGCATCTGGACCCATTACGCCCAGCAAAACCCTGGGTACGCCCAGCGTACCCAGGCGAGTCCGCGTCCAAATTAAGGGAATGAGTACGCGCAGCGTACTCCCCAGTACGCCCAGTGTACTCATTTGCTACAAGAATTCTTGCAAAGGACCACTTTTGACAACTTGACAAAATGGAAGGATATAATAGCTTTACCTGGATTTCGGGATGTTATAACTCTCCCCAACTAGAACCAGACTTCGCCCTCGAAGTCTCATGCCGAAAACAACTCCGGATGCTGCTCCTGCATCTCTGACTCCGGCTCCCAAGTCAGCTCGGACCCCTTCCGGTGCTGCCACTGGACCTGAACCAGTGACACCTCCTTGTTCCTCAGAATATTGACCTTCCGATCCAAGATCGTGATCGATCTCTCAACATAATTAAGACCCGCATCCACCTGGATATCCTCCATTGGTAACACTGCAGATTCGTCGGCTATGCACTTCCTCAGCTGAGACACGCGAAAGGTATCATGATTCTGGCTCAACTCCACAGGTAGCTCCAAACTATATGCTACCCTGCCCACCCTTGCAATAACCCTGAACGGTCTAATACATCGGGGCTCCAACTTGCCCCTTTTCCTGAATCGGATCACTCCTTTCTAAGGAGACACTTTCAGGAGTACAAAATCTCTAACCTTGAACTCGAGCTCGGATCGACACCTATCCGCGTAACTCTTCTGGCGACTCTGGGCCATCAGCAATCTTTGTCTAACCTGCTGTATCTTCTCTGTCATCTGAAGCACTATCTCCATGCTGCCCATCACTCGCTGCCCTAGCTCTCCCCAACAAATGGGAGTCCGACACCTCCTCCCATACAATAACTCAAAGGGAGGCATACCAAGGCTTAAATGGTGGTTTTTGTTATAAGAAAACTCAGCTAAAGGCAGATACGTGTCCCAACTTCCTCCGAAGTCCAACACACATGCCCGAAGCATGTCCTCGAGCGTCTGAATTGTCCGCTCACTCTGTCCGTCCGTCTGCGGGTGGTAAGCGGTACTGAAATGCAGCCTAGTACCCAAATCCTCATGGAACTTCTTCCAGAACCTGGAAGTGAAACGCACATCTCGATCCGACACAATTGAGATCGGCACACCATGCCGCGATACCACCTCTCTCACATACACTTCTGCCAACCTCTCTGTGGAAGAGCTGTCACTGATAGCAAGAAAATGAGCGCTCTTCGTCAGTCGGTCGACGATCACCCAAATTGCATCGACGCCTCTTGCAGTCCTTGGCAATTTGGTGATAAAATCCATGGAAATTTGTTCCCACTTCTACTGGGGAACCTCAAGCGGCTCCAACTTGCCATGCGGACACTGGTGCTCAGCCTTAACCCTGTGAAAGGTCAAGCACCTCTCTACAAACCAAGCAACATCCCTCTTCATACAGGGCCACCAATAATCTCTTTTCAGGTCCAAATACATCTTAGTGGCCCCGAGATGGATCGAAAACCTCGACCTGTGCGCTTCCTCCATCAAAATAGTACATGCCCCACCCTCAAATGGCACCCAAATCCGGCCCTGGAAGGTTATAAGCCCCCGGCTATCAGTAATGAACTCTGATATCTCCCCAATCACCCGCTCTCACTTGCGGTTCTCCAGTCTCATGGCCTCCACTTGGGCCCCCCGAATGGTGTTCAACACCGGAGTCATCATTTTCAACCTCATTCAAACATCTCGCAAAGGGGCACTCTCTGCCCTGTGACTCAAATCATCGGCTACCACATTAGCCTTGCCCGTGTGGTATAGGATCTCACACTCATAATCCTTTACCAAGTCCAACCATCTCCTCTGACGCATATTCAGGTTGGGCTGATCCATCAGATACTTCAAGCTCTTGTGGTCCGTGTATATGGTACACTGAACCCCATACAAATAGTGACGCCAGATCTTGAGGGCGAACACCACAGCCCCCAACTCCAGATCGTGCGTAGGATACCTCGTCTCATGAGGCTTCAGCTGCCTCGATGCGTATGCTATCACATGCCCTCTCTACATCAGCACCGCGCCCAGACCTGATATCGACGCGTCACAATATACCACAAAGTCCTCCATTCCCTCCGTAAGGGCCAACACTAGGGCTTCGCACAATCTCTGGCGAAATGTCTCGAATGAGGCCTACTGCTCCGGGCCCCAACTGAAAGCCACGCCCTTCCGGGTCAGCCTGGTGAGAGGAACCGCAATCCTAGAGAAATCCATGAATGAACCTCGGATAATATATGGCCAACCCCAGGAAACTCCTGGTCTCCGAAGGGGATCTCAATACCTCCAAGCTCATCACCACCTCAATCTTGGTCGGATCGACCAATATCCCATTCTGGTTGACGAGGTACCCTAGAAACTGGACCTCCCGTAACCAGAAATCACACTTGAAGAATTTGGCGTACAGCCTCTCCGATCTCAGAACTCGGAGGATCTCCCTCAAATGCTCCTCATGATGCTCTCTGGACCTCGAATACACCAATATATCATCAATGAACACGATCACCGAACGATCCAACATCGGCCTGCACACCCTGTTCATGAGATCCATGAACGCCGCCGGTGCATTGGTGAGCCCGATAGGCATCACCACGAACTCGTAATGCGCATAACGAGTCCTGAACGTTGTCTTCTAGATATCCTCATCACACACCCTCGTCTAATAATATCCAGACCTCAAATCAATCTTGGAGAACCAAGACGCTCCCATCAACTGATCAAACAAATCGTCGATCCTCGGTAAGGGGTAAGGGTTCTTGACGGTCAGCTTGTTCAACTCTTGGTAATCAATGCACATCCGGTGTGAACCATCCTTCTTCTTGACAAAAAGGATCGGCGCTCCCCACGGCGAGCTACTCGGTCGTATAAACCCCTTCCCCAGCAGCTCCTGAAGTTGCGAGGACAACTCCTGCATCTCAGGAGGTGCAAGGCGATAGGGCGCCTTGGCGATAGGCACTGCAGCGGAACCAAATTAATACGGAACTCTACCTGCCTCTCGGGAGGTACACCCGACAACTCCTCGCGGAAAACATCCAGGAACTCATGCACTATCGGGACCTCATCGACCGACCTCGGTCTCTCTGCACCTATCCTCGTATCCATCACATAAACCACATACCCACTACAGCCCTACTGTAGACTCTGCCTCGCTCTTGCGGCTGAACAAAACGCCGACCCAGAACGGGTACCCTCACCATAAACCGTAAGAACTCCCCCACTAGGGTCTCTTATGGTCACCAGTTGTCGCTCGCAGTCGATAACCGCTCCAAATCTGCTCAACCAGTCCATGCCCACGATGACACAGACATCTCCTATAGCAATCGGGACCAAATCAATCGGAAACTCAACGCCGAATATCTCGAGTACACATCCTCGAATCACATCAGTGGCATACACTGATCTCTCGTCAGCTATGGAAACTCGCAAAGGTCGACTTAACGCCTCACGACAAATACTGATGTGCTGACTAAAGGCTAACGACACAAAAGACCGACTCGCACCCGAGTCAAATAACACCAAAGCAGGCACAAAACACACAAGAAATGTACCTACGTATATCACAATATAAGAATAGCATCACAAACTCAGAATAACATATGAAAGAATACATACTAGCCACAACATCGGGTGCTGCACGGACATCCTCCATTGTCAACTGGAAGGCTCTACTGCGAGCCTTCGGCGCCTCGGCCTTCACCGGCCGACTCTCTGTAGCTCAAACAGCACCAAGGACAGACCCCTGAGAAGCTCCCTGAGCTGACCCTCGCAACTGTGGACACTCGGCCTTCCGGTGTCCAGTCTAGTTGCAGTGAAAACAAACTGCAAACCCCTTAGGGCAATCCTTGGCCATATACCCCTCCTTGCCACACTTGTAGCAAGACCTTGCTCTACACACCCCCTCATGACTCTTGCCACATTTGCCACAAGTGCAGCCCTTCTGGTTGCCAGATCTCGAATCGGCGGGCTTAGCCCGCTTGGCAGCAGGCTGGGACTGCACCGGTCGCCGATCCCTCCCCTGAGACTCTGCTTCCTCCCTGGCTTGAGTCTCTTGCTCAATTTCCCTCTTCCCAACATTTTCCTAAAGCTCGGCAAATGTCCGGTACGTTGAGTTCGCCACGAACTCGAAGATGTTTGTCCTCAAAATGCTCAAATAACGGCTCATACGTGCCTGCTCAGAAGACACGTGCTCAGGGCAGAATATCGCCCTCTCATGAAACATCCTGGTGATCACAGTAACAGACTATGTACCCTGCTTGAGGGTCAAGAACTCTTGGGCCAATCCCTCCCTTTCCACCGGGGGAACGTACTCATCAAGAAACATAGCGGTGAACCTCTCCCAGGTCACCGCAGCAAGCTCTAAAGAAGAATAATGCACTGTCACAAACATCCACCAATCCTTCGTCCCCAAGCAAAGCTGGTTCAGCGCGAACCGAACCCTCAAATGCTCCGGACATGAACATGTGTAGAAGCATTCCTCAATGTCAGAGATCCACCTCATCACAACTATCGGATCCTGAGTCCCATCAAACTCTGGTGGCTTCATGTTGCTGAACTCCCGGTACAGCAACGTGTCACCCCCCTGCCGCCTGGCAGCAGCAACGGCCAGAGTGGCTGCAGCAACAGCAACATCAGTAAGAGCAGCATAACGCTCATCAAAAGTCTCGATCAGGGTGGTCTTGATAGACCCGAACATCTCTGGAATCTCAGCGCGGTTGGCATCAGCCACCTCATCATGACTCATCTGGCGGAGCTCCTCATCGCTCACACCCCCTCGCTAGACCCTGGCTTGTGGCGTGTCCCCACCATGATGTCTCTCTGAAATACAACACAAGATATCAGAGACTCGCTCGAGTGTACACACACTCGATATCCCAATCCTACTTGATCCCTGGTACCCTAAGGATTCTTACTTGGGTTGCGCACTGATCCGGTGCCTTCGGTAGTACGGGCCCAATACTATCACCCACACCGCATCAATATTCACCCCAAGTCCTCCTCCTAGGATCCCAAATCCCAAGCACTCTACTCTCTCTATATGCATAGTCTACTCTCAAGCAGATCTCTCATAAGCTCCTCGCTGCTATCTATTCACTCTCAAGCACTCCTAGCAGCAAAACCCCTAGGCTAAGGCATCAAAATCAGGCCACTCTAGTCCTAAAAAGAATACCTAGCCTACTCTAGCATGCATATCATATCATAACATATCTCATAACTCATAACGTAAGGGTATTTTGGGAAATCACCGTTCGGGCGCTGGCTAATCGTACACACTGCTCCGCTCTGCTCTTTCAAAAACTTTTTACTCTTGAGAAAATTTTGTAAATTTTATTTTGAAGATCTCCCAAATCCTCAGTTTGAGTTCAGATACGCCCGAAGGTGTACCCGAATCCCTCAAACCAAGGCTCTGATACCAACTTGTAACACCCAAATTTTCAAAATAAATTTTCACATTTTATAAAACACATTTTCATTCATAATTGTTATAAAAACACCATTGTATCAAATAGTCAAAACATAACATCACATCCCAAGATCAAAATATAAAAAAAAAAAAAAAAAAACTCCTCGTGTGTGTACTGATCAGGCCGGCGCCTTCCCGCGATCCTCACTGGTACCTGAAACACATAACACAACCCTGTAAGCATAAATGCTTAGTGAGTTCCCCCAAAATACCACACACAATATATATTAGCCAGTCGAGGCTATAACTCTGTTTGACCCTCTGGTCAATGTGTCTCAGTGGGACATCTGGCCCTAACTCTGTGGACCTTACGGTCCTAACTCTGAAAACTCTGGCATATACATAGCATAAATCACATAGAAATCACATCATGCAAAAACATACAAAATCCTCTGTCAAATAACTCTAATTACCACTCTACGTAAAGTATAGTGAGAAGACACACCTCGGTAACTCGGTAAAATCTCGAACTCCGTAAAAAATCCGATCTAGCCTCCGCCTAATCATATGAAATAAACACTCTAAATCAATACATCTCACAAGGCTAGACTATTCCTCCTCTTAGTACTCTCAGAAGGGTAAAAGACCATTTTATGCCTCTCATGGCTCAAAGAACCTAAAGTTTACTAAACCCTAAAAGTCAACAAAAGTCAACTCAACGGGTTACGATGGGCGTACCCGGTGTCTTCACAAAAAACGGGGTGCGCGACCACTTATGTCGCGCGTACTGGGATTACACCCAGCGTAACTCCCAGTTTCAGACATTAAGCATTTTGGGGTCTTAATCCGTTAAGACCCACGTCCAACTTCTAGATCTGACCATTTATAACCCTCTTAATCCATAAAGTTGGCGACTTTAAGCCTTTGCATGGCTGGAAAAGTCACTAACACCCATAATACTCCACTTCCTAACACTAGAAAACTCAATACTCATGGATAACCTCATATCCACAACTAAGATGGAAATTTTATGGATTTATAACACAAATACCACTGAAATGGGACAGATCTAGGTCCACGGAGCACATTACACTCATAAATCTCAACCTTTGGGACTTTTAACCCTAAAATGATCCATGAAACATCAAACCAAAATGAAGAGGAAAGGTTTGAACGATATACCTCCAAATGCAGCTCCTTCCTCTGTAGATCTCAGATCCAAACTTGCACTTCAAGCTCTAGCCTCCACAAGCTCCTCTCCTTCTTCTTCACTAACACACCAAGGCACTTTTAGCTCCAAAACACTCACTCTCAAGCTAAGGACGATTGGGAGGCTCTCTTAGGGTTTTACTCACTGATATGGAAGCTGAGAAATGAGCCTTAGCACCCATTATATAGTGCACAAGTCAAATATTAGGGTTTGTATCTGGACCCATTACGCCCAACGTAACCCTGGGTACGCCCAGCGTACCTAGGCGAGTCCGCGTCCGAATTAAGCGCATGAGTACGAGCAGTGTACTCCCCAGTACGCCCAACGTACTCATTTGCTACAAGAATTCTTGCAAAGGACCACTTTTGACAACTTGACAAAATGGAAGGATATAATAGCTTTACCTGGATTTCGGGATGTTACAAAAGTACCCTAATAGAGTGTGTAAGTCTGAGAAATCCATTTATGTGTTGAAACAAGCATCTCACAGATGGAATCTTTGTTTTGATGAGAAAGTCAAAAAATTTGGATTTTCGAGAAGCGGGGATGAGTCCTATGTATATGTCAAATCTAGTAGGAGTATAGTCAACTTTCTGGTATTGTATGTAGATGACATACTACTCATAGGAAATGACATCCCAACCTTGCAGGAGGTTAAGTCCTGGCTTGGGAAGTGTTTCACTATGAAGGACCTCGGAGAAGCTGCCTATATCCTAGGGATATGAATATTGAGAGACAAAAGTAGAAGACTAATAAGACTTAATCAAAGTACCTACTTGGACAAGGTGTTGAAGCATTTCAACATGGAGAACTCCAGGAAAAGTAACCTACCTGTCCTAAGCAATACCAAACTGAGTAAAACTCAAAGTCCGGGTACAGAGGCTAAGATAGCAGAAATGATTCATATACCATATGCTTCCACAGTTGGTTCGATCATGTATGCTATGAATTGTACTCGCCCTGATGTGGCCTTTGCTTTGAGCATGGTCAGCAGATATCAAGGGAACCCTGGTCAAGCTCATTGGATTGCGGCTAAGAACATTCTCAAGTACCTGCGGAGGACTAAGGATTGGGTCCTTACCCTTGGTGGGAGTGATGACTTGAGAGTGATAAGGTATAGTGACATCAGCTTTCAAACCAACAGAGCTCTCAATCGAGCTGGTTGTTTACCCTGAATGGAGGAGCAATGACACAGAAAAGTTTCAAGCAGGAGACTGTAGCTGATTCAACGTATGAATCAGAGTACATACCAGCAAGCGAAGGAGGAAATATGGATGAAAAACTTCATCGGAGACATTCGAGTTATTCCTTCCATAAAGGAGCATGTTTAAATTTTCTACGATAATGAAGGGGTAGTTGCCTTAACCAAGGAACCGAGAGATCATGGAAGATCCAGGCATATCGACAAAAAGTACCACTTCATAATACATTAAGTAGAGGAAGGGCACCTCATGGTGAAGAGGATATCTTTAGAGGATAACCCAGCAAATCCTCTTACAAAGGGACTGACTTGGGTTAAGCACTTGCAGCATGCGAGGGGCATTAGGCTAAATGAAGATATTAGTTTTAGTGATTAGATAAACCGAAACTTGTAATAGCAAAAGAGTAAATGACATTTGATGATGAATAAAAGGTGTTTTATTTAAAAGTAAAGTTACTGTCTTGTGTCAGTCGTTTACTATTGTTTCACTTTGCATGTTTTAACTTCCAGAATAATAAGATTTATTCAAACTATCCACTGTCGATCATACTTTGGAAGTAGGTATGAAAGAAGACTGTCATGAGTTGGCTTGTAGATTTGTCTAAGGAGTTTAGCATAGCAACAGGTTTGCTACACCATTCATGAGTACTTCTAAAATAAGATTTGAGTATTAGATCAACTTGTGCTCACTTGAATCACTTCATGGAATTTATCTCGAGTGATCGTGAGACGATAATATCATATAAGTCTTCAAACGAAGATATATGAGTTGTTGACTACAAGTTGGTTGTGCATTAATGATACAAAAACACATTAGTAACTTGATGTTATAAAACGTATCGTTATTCATGATTTAATGAGTAGTTAGTACAAGCATATAATGTCAAAGTTTATATGTTCCCTTTTATCCTAAGAGGATTAAAATCGATATCTTGGGCCCCTTCATGATTCCGTTTTGACTTATGTGTTGAGCCCGGTCAGAACTAAATTGATGTGTTCAGTTATGTTCTATGTCAGACGAATCGGAAATCAGGAAACAAACTATTGGACAATAAGTAAGACATTTTTCCATGTATTTATCTAAAGGATGTGTCACTGACTGGGTTATAGTTACTAGACTTATCCAAGTGGGAGACTGTTGGATTTGGTGTATAATCCTATAACTATAATTGGGATGTACTTGAATCGATTGTAGCATAGTCCTTTTTGGGTTGCCTTCACTAACGCAACTTGATTGGATGGATTTCGGGAATGAGGTTGTTTATGGTTTATTAATATCTTAAAAGTATAATATATTAATATGAAATCATATTATTTAATTAGTATTGATCAAGAATTAATTTGGAATTATTTTTATGACCAAAAGAGACTAATTAAATATAGGGGGATTGATTATGTAAATCAGTCATTCTTGTAGTGTGGGCCAATGATCCATAATTATGTAGGTGGGCTAAACTAATCCATGGATAGTCCATGGAGGTTAAACCCATGGAGCATGAGAATGTGGAAAGTCAGGGGTTATTAGGGTTTACAAAGTGTAACCCCAACATGTGCAACACTATAAATAGAACCCCCCCCCTAGAGCCAAAATCGGCTAGACCATCTCTTGGAGATAGACAACTTATCCTCTTAAGCATCCTCTTGAATTTTGGTGTTTATGAACCAATAGAGGCATCACACTTGAGGTGCTCAAGCTTTCAAAGGTCAAGAACTCTACCCTACTCAAGAGGTATGCATCCAAACTAAGTTCTATATTATATAGCTTCAATTGTATGCTAGCTAGGGAGAATGCTTTGGAAAATTGGAAAATGCATGTATACTTATAGAAAACATAGATCCAAAGCATTCAAGATTGCATGTGCACCATAGGAATGTTATAGTGCTCAAAACTCAACAGTATGTTCCTTCTTTATCTAATTTTGGCAAAGATTTGAGGACTTCAAATTTCTACGAGAGGTTCTCTAATGCATTTCTTCAACATCACCCTCTTTCCACATTTCTCATGTCTTTTTCATCGGGTATTTTTCGGGGTTTTTTTCTTTATAATAAACCAAGTTGAATATGATCATTGTCAATGCATTTTTTTGGTTAGTTTTTTGTAGCTTGTATTAAAAAATGATTTTATGTTGATCTTGGATTAATAACCATAAAGTTAAAATAGTTAGATATTAGCGATCAATATTGAAGTTTGTGTGATATTTTTTGTTTTCTTTGATTTTGATCCATGAACTGGTTGGAAAAAATATAATATATGGAACTTGATTATAAATCCAGGGGAAAGGTATAATATGTGGAACTTGATTTCTGTTGAATAACTATAAGCAATAGTGCTATTCTAACTCTGTAAACAACAAATGATGGAGCTTCAAGAACTTTATAATGCTCAACTAATAATTGAAAAGTTAATTGAGAAGCTTTATTTTGCGTTCACCTTAAATTACGTTTCATTTGAAATGTTGAAATATGTTGTTTTGTGTTTTATGTTAAACTTTTAACTTGTAGTTTTTTTATTGTCGATTCTAAATTTAAATGATGGAACTTAAAATGTTGTATTGAAATAGTAACATGTCCTTCTTTTATGTATGGTACTGATCATAAAGTTTATGAATTTTTTTATGTTATATCCAATCATTAACAATACTGCTTGATTAATTTTGTATTTATGTTCCAAATGATTTTGGTTGCAACTTGGTCGTCGCCAACAATATCAAATTGTCCGGAGAGAATGTGTTCCTTGATTTTTGGGTCCCGACCTTATCGTATGTGTTCTATATACTACACTTGCAAGCATTATACATTGTAGGTGTAAATGCAAAAAAAATCAACAATATAATTTTGTCAATTTGTCTACACTACATCATACTTTTATTTTTATTTTTTACTTTTACAATTTTTTACCATAAGATAATCTACTCAATTATAGTAATGACATCCAAATAAAAAATTTGTTGATCTTTTAAAGTGTAGTTCCTAAGGAGAAAATGTAATTGAAAGTACAATGCTCTGATTGAATTGATTTTTAATAGCACAATGCATTAATAAGGAAAAAAAATGAATGCAGAATGATGTAATATTATGTAATGAAAGTAAGATGCTATAGTACACATATAAATTAAAGCGTGTTGTTTTATCTTACATTTATCAGTTTTATTTAAAATCGTATAAGTATGATATGGGTGTTGAATCTCAAAAGTATAAAATTGTTTATAAATATATAAAGAAGCAATGAAGATATGCTAATTCTCTTTGATTTATAAACAACATGGTATGTTAATCTACTTAATTATTTAATATCGAAAAATGGAAGGGATGTTGTATTGATGAACATGGAGATGAGTGATTACAGTCGATTAGAAGATAAAGACAGGCATAAAAAAATTAAAAATGAATGGAAGGGAAAATCAGACTGAATGGAAGATCTGACCTTTATAGAACTCTAATCATGTGGTTGTAGTTCAGCAATTTTATATTTAATACAATATTTGGAAGATTGTAAGGAAAACACCAGTAGGATAAATAGAAATATGACCATTCTTTGCCAATTTTTCAAATTGTGCAGGTGCATAAAGTTGTAATTGCAAGGGAAAGTGGTGCGACATGAGCCATGAACTACCATCTAGGTGCTAGCGTCCATGTCTATTCATTAATAATTTAGAAATTAACCATGGACTACCAACTAAAAGCATTGTACTTTTCAAAAGTTTATCTAATTTTCTTTCTCAACCACTTTTAGACATTTTATTGTGAATATACAGGTATTTATTGAGGGAGCTACTACAAGGTACCGGTACAAGTTGGTTTTTTAATATGGGTGAGCAAAAACCGAACCGCAAACCAAAAAAACTGAAAAAACCACATAAACCGAAACCAAAATGAAAACCGACGGTGCGGTTTTAGTTTTGCAAAAACCGAAGATGTTCGGTGCGGTGCGGTTTCTAGTCTTGCAAAACCCCGCAAAAATTCGAACCGCACCACCGAATATATATATATATATATATATATATATATATATATATATATATATATATATATATATATATATATATATATATATATATATATATATATATATATATATATATATATATATATGAGAAAAGTGAATATATCCTTAAGGGTATGTAAGCTTAAGTACCCAAACTCACCATAATACATTGTTTTGTTTGATATATACATTATAATGTTCTTAAACTTCAATCCTAACTTGATTTAGTTTTAAGATTTTCAAATTTTCACTATCATCTTCCTTTTACATCACATTTTTTGTCGAACACTATTACGCTATATATATTATAGTTGAAAATGAATATTATTTAAAAGGAAGATAAATGTGAAAGTTATAAAAATCTTGGAAGTAAATCAAGTTAGATATTAAATTATAAGAACATTGGACAATTACAATGTGTGTGTATATATATATATATATATATATATATATATATATATATATATATATATATATATATATATATATATATGACACAAAACGATGTAGTATGGTGAGTTTGGATACCTAAGTTTATATACCCTTAAGGGTATATTCACTTTTCCATATATATATATATATATATATATATATATATATATATATATATATATATATATATATATATATAAGTTGATATGTGACTGTCATGTATGTAATGTTAGTTATACAACCATCAAAATTTCTATAAATATAAATATCTATCTTATCAGAAAATAATTGTATATTTTTAAGCATACATATAGTGATATTTACAAGAACAAATAATGTTTATTATATTTTTTTAACATTTTATTATTAAGAGTACTAATGATGATAGTATCATTTTTATGAATACATTAATTGATATTTTTAGATATATACATTTATAGGTTTGTAATTGTTTAATTGTATTCAATGTTTGGGTTTTGTATATTTTCATAAAAATAAATAAATAAATAAATAAAAGAAGTGACATTGTCTTGATTATTAGATTACTCACTGATGTACAAATGCACATTGCTAACTCATTGAGTATAAGAAATAATTAAAACTATTTGTAGTTGTGTAGTTTTCTTTATAATGCATATTGCTAACTCATTGAGTATAAGAAATAATTAAAACTATTTATAGTTGTGTAGTTTTCTTTATATTCTATGTAAACCGACTAAATGGAAAATGCTTCTCAATTATAGCATTGTATATTCGAATTACAATGTACATCTATAGCTTTGTAATTGTTTAATTGTCTTCATTGTTTGGGTTATATATATATATATATATATATATATATATATATATATATATATATATATATATATATATATATATATATATATATATATATATATATATATATATATATATATATATATGATAAAAAAAAAAAAAAAAAAAAAGAAGTGACATTGTCTTGATTATTAGATTACTCACACTGATGTACAAATGCATATTGCTAGCTAACTCATGTTTAATTTGATTTTTTTCCGTCATAGTTTTTTTTAGTTTACGTTAGACATTAATGATGTATAAATACAAATTGCTATCTCTTTCTGCCCATTTGTGAGTATAAGAAATAATTAAAATTATTTGTAGTTGTGTAGTTTTCTTTATATTCTATGGAAACTAACTAAATGGAAAAGGCTTCTGAATTATATCATTGTACATTGGAAGTACAATATATTCTAATAACAAAAGAATATTATTTTTTAAAACACATACCCCTGTTGTTTTATTTTCCCACCTAAATACACATCATGATTATATTCATTTTGATAGCTATCATCCCATAAAATCAACATACGATGATAGAGTTAACCCTCTTGATATAATCATACTACTTTCATTATCATAGTCGTGTCTTCCTTAAAATCAAGATTCAATTGAATTTTATTTTACCGACCCTAACTCTTGGTAAATAACTACATCTAAATCTCTTTCCTCTATTCTCCCAACAACCATCTCTCTTCCTCTCTTATGGGTATCAAGTTGCCTATATAATGCCCCCATTAGTAAGAATATCAATAACCATATATAGGTATGTTTAAAAATAAATGCTTGCAAATTTATGATTAATGATTACAATTTTTATGTTTATATGTTATTTTATTTTGTTCACCGGGATTCCACGGGTTATAACCTACTATATGTATTATATTTTTAATTTTGTATATCTATGCAAGTATGCATTTAACCAAATATATTTATCAATCAAATAAATATACTTTTACGATCAAGATTGTTACATCTTTCTCATATCCACAATAAAATAATGTAAATTAAATTTCGGACAATTTAACTATTATAAACGATTTTGAGTTCTAATTATGATTCAATCCAAAAGAAAAACAAATAAATAAATTAAAAAGAATAAGTCATACACGGGAAATTGATGTTGGAATTCCATGAGATAGACCTTAAAGTGTAAATAGAAATATAGTATATCATTAATATGCAGTCAACTAATAAAAACAAAAGTATCGATTAGATGACTCATCATATCCACCACAACCTGTATTCCCCATAATCACTAGTCAAATAATAATTGGACATGAACAAATCACCACCAATCTGTGAAACAACTGTAGGCAACACTAAACTATCTCGACACAAGGGACATGTCACGTTTTTCAACCAAAGCCATTGGTCCAAACAAGCTCTATGAAACAAATGGCCACATCTCAACTCCCTCATATCCTCATCTTCTCCGATTATACTTAAGCATACGACGCACTCCACTTGTTCAAAACACCCTGGATCAAACCTAGTGTGACTTGACTCGAACTCGAGGAGCTCTTTTGGGATACCATGAAGGTGGTGGTGAAAGAAGCTGTGGTGGAGAAGAATACTCCATGTCCATTTCAAGTACTTAGAAAATAAAGCCATGTAGGATTGAATTATATTAGAGAGAAGGAATAGGGATATATAAAGAAGGTCTAAGCAAGTAGAGGGGGTGCAGCTTTGTGTGATCAACATTTTGATGGAGTTTTATGGCGATCATTATGGTTGAGTGGTTACAGTATATATATATATATATATATATATATATATATATATATATATATATATATATATATATATATATATATATATATATATATATATATATATATATATATATATATATATATATATATATATATATATATATATATATATATATATATATATATATATATATATATATATATATATATATATATAGTAGTTTATAACCCGTGAGTCGTGAGAACCACGGTTATAAAATTAATTAAACTTTCATATTAAAATTTCAAACTTATTAATCAATTATGTTAAATAAAGTATTACTTAAGAGATATTTTTTTAGTTATATATAAAATTATAATCGTTGATTTAAATAACCACATGAAGTTATATCAACTTATAATTTGCATTAATTTTATTTTATTTTTTAATCTAATATTATTAACTTAATATAATTAGAGCGAGAAAAATTTAAAATAAAGAGTCAATTATTAAGTTAATATAATTAATGTAAGAAATTTAAAATTTAAAATTGGAAATGGATAATCAATTATTAATTTAATGTAATTAGAGAGGAAATTTAAAATAGATAATTAATAGGTTGACATGTGGCATGATAGGGGAGATATAATATTAATGAGGAGTTCTAATAGTATGACATTTGTCAGTAGGAGAATAAACTTATCTTTTTATTAGAATAAGGATATATATATATATATATATATATATATATATATATATATATATATATATATATATATATATTTGTGTGTATTTGTGCACCCGCACAAAACAGTGACGATAACTAATTCATTTGATAAATTGTTTTCTTATGTGGAATAGCTATTATCATTATATTTTTTATGGTTGTTATTAAAACAAATCAAATAATTTAATAATGTTATTGAGTAGCGTATAAAATAAAGATTGTAGTTAGGAACTCCAACATAATCAATTTTGAAACAGTCAGTTAATAGAATAATTATCATGTTCATGTCGATCGAACCATGACAACAATTCATTCTGCCATTTTATCTTCTTCTTTTTATTTGGTTTCTTAAGTAACATCATATTTTTGAACATACAGTATATAATTATAAATTTTCATTAAAATTATATAAACAAAATAAATGTTGGATTCTATAATTAATTCTTAAATAATAATATAATCCTCAATTTTAAGTAATATTAATATTTAAACCTTATATTTATATTTTCGGTTAAGAGTACTATTGGTGTAAATTAATGTAAAATGGTATCTAGATTAGGGTAAAAAACTTTCTAAGCTATACCTCTATATATATATATATATATATATATATATATATATATATATATATATATATATATATATATATATATATATATATATATATATATATATATATATATATATATATGTGTGTGTGTGTGTGTGTGTGTGAAAATTTATTTGAGACTGATCTAACTTTGTGAAATCGTGAGAATAATTTTTTCTAATAAAACATTCTAATATTCTAGTGTTCGTAAAAATATAGTACGTATAGTATTCTAACGTTATATATTTTAGAATATTTCAACATAAAATATGTTAAAAGTATTGTTTTAGAATATTAGAATATTACACATATTATTTTTATGAACACTAGAATATTAAACTATTTCACAAGAAAAAACTAGTATTGCGATCTCATAAAAATAAGTTGTCACATATGAGCCTAACCATATATATATATATATATATATATATATATATATATATATATATATATATATATATATATATATATATATATATATATATATATATATATATATATATATATATATATATATATATATATATATATATATATATATATATATATATATATATATAACGATAACTATTGTGTCAATGTGTAACAACATTCTGACCATTTGATCAATGAAAATTTTAATCATTTTTTAAAGAATATTGTTAATGAAATATACATTTATTATTATTATTTTAATAATTCAAGTTTCGAACTGTCTTAGGGGTAATATGGACATTTTACATATCCTAATTTATGCAACAAAATAATTAAATCCAAATTTTAGGAATTGGTTTTTTATTTATTTAGTTTTTTTTATTCTTTGCAAAAATGCAAATAATGTACGAGAAATGTTAAAAAAAAATACACATTTTGGCACCATACGTTTTTGCTTTTGAAAAAATATGGATTTATTTTAAGCAAGGCATTCTTGAAAACAAAATTTCCACTAAAAATACATAAAAAAAAACCAGCACATTCATAGAAGAGTGATATCAAAAAGAAAAAATCTTACTAAAATTTAAAACCATTCTTGAAAGATGATACACTCTTGAAAGAAATATGCTAAACACCAACATATTCTTTAAAGAATGTGATGTTATTCTTAAAAGAATAACCTTTTCTCATCATAAAATTGTACTTTGATGTTTGTCTTTATCATCTTGAAATTGGACTCTTTATTTTGCTTGATGTTTTCCTGTACTAAGCCCAACATTAAAGCAAAGAAGGTTAATAAACCTAGATTGGTCGAAAACAATCACTTGTGTTTAGACCATCAAAGACATTATTGAATGTGTGTTTGCTTTTGAATCAAAAAAATCTTGAAAAAATATCAATATAAAACCATTCTTGAATATTACCACTTGAAAGCCTTTTTAAAGTTTATCATTCGAAAACCATTTTTTAATTCTTGATGCAGGGTCTAAAATCCTATAAAATGAAGAACGATGATTCCCGATTTTGTCTTTAACACTTGAAATTAAACATGATGAATTTTATCTTGTCTTTGTCACATTAAATTAGAACTTGATATCAGAAATAAGAACTTGGATCCAGACCTAATAAAATCCGAACTTGAAATCGTTGTTGAGGTGGCGATGGTGGATTCCCCTTTTTTTGGATTCGTCTTCTTGAAATACACGGGTGAAGGTAATAGTGACCCGACCATGGTGTTGTTGAAGATGATGAGTGGCGGTGGTGGCTCCACGGTTTCTACACCCTAATGACCATAATTATATCCTATAATTTAAAATTACTTAACTAATTTATAATATAACTTGCCATCATCTCCCTATCCAGATTTTCAAAATGATTGGTTGCAATTGTGCTACACATCGACACAATAGTTGTCTCTATATATATATATATATATATATATATATATATATATATATATATATATATATATATATATATATATATATATATATATATATATATATATGTGTGTGTGTGTGTGTGTGTGTATGTGTGTGTGTGTGTGAAGGTTTATTTAAGAATGAGAAAAAAGTTTGAGATCGTAGGAATGACCACTCATTTCCTTTAGAGTACTACACAAATCATTCATATGTTTTAGGGTAATTTGCACGATTGGCGCCTAAATCTTTATTAATTACACCACCCCCACCTTCATTGTCAGTGCTAACAACGTAACCCCTACTTGCCACTCCCACCCCACCACCACAACCACCCCCGTCTACCACCACCTGTTGATGGGTTTTGATACAAAATATAATTGTATTTTTCATAAAAAAAAAAAAAAACACAATGTAAGTCTTATAAAAATAACATGTTTATTTTTAAGTTTATAATAAAAACCAAACCATATACGATCCATTTATAGACGTTAGCTTGATATTAAAAAACAACCATAGAGTGTTTTAGAATAACAAAATTTGATGCCTTTGAACCCACTTACTTTTGGGGTGTTGATGAAGATAGAAAAATCAAAGAATATGATTTTCGCTACAAGTATCCACCATCAAGAATAAGACATTTGGAATGCTAGTTCCTTTGTAACACCTGGTTCCTAGTACATATTTATAATTAAAATATTTTGTATTTTGGCTTAGGACTTGGCGAGTTGGTGGCCCAACTCGTCGAGTAGAAGCGCATTGGACATGGGAGTTAAGTGGATGACTCGACAAGTCAAGGACTAGACTCAACGAGTTCGTGCTTTCTGGACAAAAACCCTAATATGAGGGTTTGCACCCTATATAAACACATTAACTCAGCCTCCCTTGTCCCTAACACTCTCCCAGAGCTGCATAACGAAACCCTAGCCGTTTGTGTGTGTGTGTGTGTTAAGGCTATTTTGGTGCTTTTGTTGACTTGTGAGGCTTGGAAGGAAGAAGAGGAGTTGAGTCTTCGACTTGGGGCTTGTAGATCCGGAAATCTCATTCCATCTTCAGCTTAATCAAGGTAAAATGCCCCTACTTTGGTCTTTCTTTTAGTTGTTCATCTTTAGAAAGTGGATCTTGGGTGCATTTAGGGCTTTTCAAGCCATTTTCGGATTTAAGGAGTGTTATGTGGACTTTAGCTTCAGATCTGGGCCTTAAGAGGGGTCTCATGGCATAAAGGTGCCAACTTTAGGGCCATGAGAGCCCCATGCACATTTTAAGACACTTTGTATGGATTTTTGAGCTAAAAACCCCATGCATGTGCATCAAGTTTAGAACTTTACGTATAAAATGGACATTAGGAGCCAGTTCTATGGTTTTGATGTGTTGGACCTCATTTAAATCGACTGTATGGAGTTGGTCTAGACTGGACTCAGCGAGTTGTTCTTGGCACTCAACGAGTCGGTGACTATTGTGCACCAAACCCTTCCTGTGAATGGGTAAATGTTAGGAGGGAAGTCCCTTGTGGGTTTAGACGCGAAAAGCGGACCTGGAAGTCATGGGACTCAGCGAGTCCATAGCAATCTCCCAATCCTTGAAGATGAACTCGACGGGTTGTTCATACAACTCGACGAGTCATAGACTGGAAAAGTTCTTATGTTGGAGATGAAATCGACGAGTTCAAGGAGGAACTCGGCGAGTCGGATGAAGATGGTCTTGATGTTATGATTGAAGGAGAACCCGTCGAGTTATGCTAGGCTCGACGAGTGGAGACGGGGTTTGTGTGGGTTTAGAGGAGCATGGAATCGACGAGTTGGTAGGCCAACTCGGCGAGTCAGGTCAACTGAATGTTGACTTTGACCAATGTTGACTTTGACTGAGTTTAGACCGACCCTGTTTAGGGTTGTATGTGATATGTGTTGACTTGAAGGTTGTCGTGTAGGGATCGAGGAGTCGTAGGGAGTCGACTTGTGCGCCGGGGATATTTCAGACACTGCACAACATTGAGGTGAGTTACCTTCCAGTAGGGGTGGGTCTAAGGCCATAATGCCGGCTCACCAAAAAGGGGTGTTTATAAGATAATGGTCTTTGTGATAATTATCTTGGACTGGTTATGTGATTTATCTGGATTATATGTTATGTGTTTAGTAGGGATTAGTTTCCCTAACAGTGGTCCATAGGACCCAAGGGTAGGTCAGTACCCGTATATGCCTGACTGTATGCTTATATATGTTGATTGCATTTTAGTAGTAGGGGGTGAAATAGTCCCCAGTTACCGGTTGAAAGATACCGATGCTGATTACCAGTTGAAAGATACCGATGATGGTTACCGATTGAAAAATACCGATGAAGGTTACCGGTTGAAATGTAACGCTTGTGGTTCTGGGCTTGTCATTAATGTTGATATAATAGTCTAGGTTAACCTTTGTAACTCGTTTTGAAATAATAAAAGTGTATTATTTGAGTATTATGTGTTTTGTGCTTAATTGCTTAATTATGTGATTTGATTAATTAAAAATAAAAATAAACGTTAAAATTTAAGTGTAAAATAAACTCGATATCTTTACATAAAGTTGTAATGGCCGAAACGAGGTTTCCGAATATATATAGAACGCCCAAATCTGACTTCGTATGAGGAAGTTATGATTTTCTGAAGTTTCGAATGGGCAGTATGCAGCCCGAATACTCGATTTGAGATCGAGCGGTTTTTAGCCGAAACAATCTAAACGAGAATCGAAGATCTCTTTAGTGGTAGCGAAATGATAAAAAGATAGGCAAGAATGGATGTCGGATAAAGAAGTTATGAATTTATAACGAAATTTTCCTGTCCCGGCCTACTAAAAATAAATAATAAAAATAAAGTCAAAATTAGCCGACGGAGTCTAAACAAAAATTGTAGAGTGTAGTCTCACCTACGCGTGGATATAAAGAACGTTGAAAACGGAGCTCGTATGAAGAAGATATGAATTTTCGAAGTTTATTAAATAATTAAAATTAAAATTTAATTATTAAATTCCGATATTATCCGAAGGAAGGGGGGGAGTCATCGATCCGATCCGAACTACGCCCAACGTACCCCGATACATGCACCGCCTCAGACTCGAGTGCTCCGATGACGCATGCAATGACGAACCGAGGCGTACGCCTAGCGTACTGCGAGACCTCAACCTCCTATAAAAGGGATGCGAGGGCAGCCGACTCCATTTTCCAAATTCTCTTCTCTTTCTCTCGATTTGCATCGTTTTGCGTGCCAGAAGTATCCTGAACCCCAGTATCAATCTCGAGCCCCGGAGCAAGTTTTGAAGCCCCGAAGATCCCGAGAAGTGCGCTTCCCGAGCCGAAGCTCTACCCGTGAGAAGGCCGGTTTTTGTGAAGATCTTCTAGATCTACCGAAGAATACTACTTCTACAAGTTGTAGTGCTATCTGATCATCTTCTAATCAAGTGAGTGTGTAGTTACTTTCTTCTAACGCATAATTATGAAGTATTTTATACGAAATACGTGTTATGTGTATAATTTTGTTGTTATGTGTGTGAATGTATATTCACTCTCTTCTATCTCATAGATCTGGTTTATTTTCTATAAAATACGTGTTATGTGGGTGTGCCTCATCTGTTATTTGGAATATGTATTGAATGAAAATCCTATACAAGTTTTAAACTATGTATAAAAATATATATTTTTATCTACTAATATTTTAGGTAGAACATGCGTAGATAGTTGGTGTGTAATAAACAGATGAGAGGCCTCGATGTTGTTGTTGTTGATCTAGTTATTCAGCGGAGTATGGATAATGACCAAAGACTCTTTCTAGACAGTCCTGTGGAACGCTAGCAGGTTCATAACCTGTAGGTGTTGTGAACGATGTGTTCACCGGTGTACTCTATCCCCCTCATGGTTGCCTTTAGGACATCTATTGTTGAGGAAACCCCTTAGCAGTAATGTCCGTCCAGATGAAAATCCTAGATTAGGTACCTTGAGATAGATGTTGTTTTAAGGACGTAAAGTGAGGATAACGGGAATGGGTAATCGGGTTATCGTTAGTTGGTGAAATTAAATATAAATTATTTATTGTGGGTTGAAAACCCTATATGCTCACCAGGCTACCAAGCCTGACTCACTCAGTTTTATTTGTATTACAGGAAGTGGCGCAAGGGCATAAGATGGATGAATCATCGAGTTGTTTTGTTTACAAGTCTGTATATGTATATATTTGTTGAATGACTTGTAATGTTATCGTTTATGCTTTATGGTCTGTATCGGAACATGACATCCCGAGTTTTGATTATATAATGAAAATGCATCTCTTGATGAAATGCTTTGATAAATATTATTTTATCATATTTTGTTTTGGGAACAAATTCCGCAACTCTTTTAAATCAAAATGATTTACTCTGAAATTATTTTAAAAAGCATAAATGAAATCGGTCTTTTCTGGCCGAGATTTTGGGGATGTCACAGTTGGTATCAGAGCATTAGTTTGAGCGAACTAGGAATTTGTAGGATTTCTAGACTTAAACTTAGAATGCTAAGTAGAGATTGTGAGAAGTGTGTCTGATATATTATAGACACGAGCACAAGTTTATTTTAGGAAAGTTGCCTAAAATGCTTTTATGTGCTAAATGTTATATATTGCCATATATGATATTATTTGTTCGGATCTATGGTCTGTTGCCAACCGGATTTGGAAACCTTATGTGTGCAGGATTCTAAACGTATGTCTACGGTATTAGAACTAACATGTAATTGTTTCGGAGTGATAAGGATAATTTGATTATCTATCGTGAATGAGGATCTAATTTCACCTTATTTGGTGTGTAGATCAAAAATGGTAAGAACAAGGAGTGGCGTTGGAAACACGGATGAAAACAGGAATCAACCGCCAGTAATTAAGCAAGCACCTGTTGTAGCAGCAGCACCAGAACCAATAACGATGCCAGGGGTGCAAGCCATGGTTCGGGCTATGTTAGCCGAGCAAAGGGGAGAAATGCGACGAATGTTACATGAAAATAAGGACAAACCTATCATACCTATTGAGGAACCCGAGTTGATTCCCGAGCAATCGGAGGAAGGGAGCAATAGTCGCATGGTGAGTCAAGTTGGGACTCAAGGAGAACGAAGGAACGATCCGGAAAGGAGAAACAACAAGGATGGGCGAATGTACCAGAATTTCTTGGGCGCCAAGCCGCCAAGTCTTTCTGGAAGCCCGAAGCCTGTTGAGATTATGGATTGGATCTCTGAAATGGAGATGGTATTTGAAAGTTGCGACTGTAGCAACAAACAGAAGACTATCTTTGCAGTTAGATAACTGAAGACTGGAGTCTTGAGTTGTTGGAAGTTGTTGGCAGATACTATGCCACGAGGAGAAGCCCTGAAAATGTCATGGGAGGAGTTCTTGGAACAACTAAGGGTGCAATATTGTTCAGATATAGATCTGATTGATCTGAACAATGAGTTCCAAAACTTGAAGAAGGGGAGGATGAGCATAGATGACTATGCTACTGCATTCACCGAGAAAATGAAGTTATTTCCGTACCTAGTGCCAACGGAACTCTCCAAGATTGAGAGGTTCGCCAATGGACTGCCTGCCGACTTTGGTCTGAAAGTCAAGATGGCAACCACTCTGAAAACAGCTTTTCGAGCAGCTAAGAATGTGGAGGCCCGGCAGAAGGAAAAGGGTCTGGAAAGGATAGATGTTGGTGAAAAGAGGAAGTTCGATGGAACTTCAGGGTCCAACAAGAAAAGTAAATTCTGTAAGTCTAGTTCGAGAGGAGGAATAGGGGAAGCGAAATGGTGCGACAAATGTAAGAAGAAGCATCATGGGAAATGTGAGGTAGTGGCCACATGCTACAAGTGTGGAAAGCCAGGGCACTATGCCAATGAATGAACCCTCACTAAGAAAGTTTGTTATGGTTGTGGTGAGGAGGGACACATGTCGAGGGAGTTCCCGAAGAAGAAGGAGGCAGCTAGACCCAACATTTCACTAAAGCCAAAGGTGAGAGCATTCCAGATGACACTGGAAGTTGCTAAAGATGAAGCTGATGTCGCTTCAGGTACCTTTCTCGTAAACGAATTGCCTGCCCAAATTTTATTTGATTCTAGAGCCAACTACTCCTTTATATCGCATGAATTTGGTAGAAAACTAGCTTTGCCTATTGATAGACTAGATAATGCTTTATTAGTCGAAGTTCCTAGTGGCAAGTTTGTACCTGTTAGCCATCGTATGAAAAACATCTTAATTGACTTGAATGGGAATAAGTTCCACGAGGAATTATTGCCTATTGAACTTAATGGTTTCGACATCGTGTTGGGAATGGATTGGCTTAGCGCCAATGACGCCGAGATGTTGTGCAAGAAGAAAATAGTGAAAGTGAACCCGCCTGGGAAAGAGTCGTTTATGGTGTATGGAGATAAACGCAGAGTAAATTCTGGAATCATTTCATTGATGAAAGCCAGAAAGTGTTTGGCCAAAGGATGTATGTCGTATCTAGCATTTGTGATAGATGCTAAGAAGGAGAAAAAGGCGATGCAGAGCATTCCTATCATATGTGATTATCCGGAAGTATTTCCCGAAGATCTTCCCGGATTACTGCCTGATCGACAAGTGGAGTTTAGAATAGACTTGTTACCAGGGACGACGCCGATAGCAAAAGCACCTTACCGATTAGCACCGACGGAGATGAAGGAGCTGATGATGCAACTTCAAGAGTTATTGGACAAAGGTTTTATTAGACCTAGTTCATCACCCTGGGGAGCTCTGGTGTTATTCGTGAAGAAGAAAGATGGAAGTATGAGAATGTGCATCGATTATAGAGAGCTGAACAAAGCAACAATAAAGAATAGATATCCATTGCCGAGGATTGATGACCTGTTCGATCAACTACAAGGTTCAAGTTATTTTTCAAAGATCGACCTGAGGTCAGGATATCATCAACTGAAAGTAAGAGAGCAGGATATAGAGAAGACTGCATTCAGAACACGATATGGGCACTACGAGTTTTTGGTTATGTCGCTTGGACTAACCAATGCTCCAACAACATTCATGGATTTAATGAACAGGGTTTGTAATCTGTTCCTAGATAAATCTGTGATAGTGTTCATAGATGACATTCTGATTTATTCGAAAATCCAAGAGGAGCATGCCAGACACTTACGAGAAGTGTTGGAAAGGAGAAGTTGTATGCTAAGTTCTCCAAATGTGATTTCTGGATTCGAGAAGTCCAATTC
The DNA here is from genome assembly GCF_002870075.4 of Lactuca sativa. NCBI lineage: Eukaryota > Viridiplantae > Streptophyta > Magnoliopsida > Asterales > Asteraceae > Lactuca > Lactuca sativa. Next base: position 84,257,017 of record NC_056625.2, on the reverse strand, counting down.
ATGGGTTACGTGGTCAACCAAGAAGGGATAATGGTTGATCCAGCAAAGATTGAAGCTGTAACAAAGTAGGAGCAACCAAAAAGTCCCACGGAAATCCGAAGCTTTTTAGGATGAGCCGGATATTACCGAAGGTTTATCCAAGGCTTTTCTTCGATCGCTAGTCCATTAACAGCTTTGACCCACAAAGGAGCTACTTATGCTTGGAGTGATAAGCATAAAGAAGCATTCGAGAAGCTAAAGAAGAAACTATGTGAGGCACCGATACTCTCTCTACCCAATGGAGTTGAAGACTTTGCTGTTTATAGCGATGCGTCTGGGGTTGGATTGGGTTGTGTTTTGACCCAAAGGGAAAAGGTTATCGCGTAAAAGAGCACGAAAAGAACTAACCGACTCATGATTTGGAGTTGGCTGCGGTAGTTTTTGCTTTGAAAATATGGAGGCATTACCTCTATGGAACAAAGTGCAAATTGTTCACTGATCATAAGAGTCTCCAATATCTCTTTAGTCAGAAAGAATTGAACATGAGACAGCGACGCTGGCTAGAATTACTTAAAGACTGTGACTGTGAGATACTTTACCACCCCGGTAAAGCTAATGTTGTTGCTGATGCTCTCAGTCGGAAAGTCAATCTTGAAAGGAAAATGCCAAGAGAGTTGAGAATTGAAGTTGTCTCTACAATCATGGAAAGTATAAAGAAAGCTCAAGAGGAAGCTTCTGAGAAGAATGACTGAAAGGAGGAACGTTTGGGCAAAATGTTGGTGTTCGGTATAAACACTCATGGACTGAAGGTGTTCCAAGATCGGATTTGGATACCTAAGACAGGAGGAGTCAGAGATCTTCTGATGGAAGAAGCTCACAAGACCATGTACTCGATTCATCCTGGTAGCACTAAAATGTATAGGGACTTGAAACCCTACTACTGGTGGCCGACGATGAAGCTTGATGTTGCAAAGTGTGTGGCTGAGTGTGTGACTTGTGAAAGAGTAAAGACACAACATCAGAAACCATACGGGAGTTTAGAACTATTGCCTGTGCCTATGGGTAAGTGGGAAGACATTGCTATGGATTTTGTCACTAAGCTGCCCAGAACGAAAAGTGGTCACGACATGATTTGGGTGGTCGTTGATCGATTCACTAAGAGTGCGCATTTCATAGCAGCCAAGGAGAAATGGTCTATGGAAAAACTTGCGAATTCTTACGTGAAGGAAATTTTGAGGCTTCACGGTGTTCCGTTAACGATTGTATAGGATCGTGATAGTCGTTTCACCTCGAGGTTTTGGAAAAGTCTACAAGAGGAAATGGGTACCAAGTTATGTTTAAGTACAGCTTACCATCCGCAGACTGATGGTCAGAGCAAAAGGACGATACAAACACTTGAAGATATGCTGAGAGCATGTACCCTGGAATTCCAAGGTAACTGGGATGAACATTTACCTTTGGTAGAATTTTCCTACAATAATAGTTTCCACTCGAGCATAAAGATGGCACCTTATCAAGCTTTGTATGGACAAAAGTGTCGTGCGCCGTCTTGTTGGCTTGAGGCTGGGGAAAAGCAGTTTATGGGACCAGAGATGGTTCATCAAACTGCTGAAAAGTTGAAAATAATTAGGGAAAGAATGTTAGCAGCTCAGGATCGTCAAAAGAGCTATGCTGACAACAAGCGAAGACCGATGACTTTTGAAATTGGAGACTCGGTTTTGCTTAAAGTCTCGCCGTGGAAGGGACTTATAAGATTTGGTAAAAAGGGAAAATTAAGTCCAAGGTTTATTGGAGCGTTTAAAGTTCTTCAGAGGATTGGGAACCAAGCTTACAAGCTCGAACTACCAGAAGAACTGAATGGAATTCATAACACTTTTCATGTGTGTTATTTAAGGAAGTTCACATGAGAAGTTCCCGACGTGATTCCACTTTCGGAGTTGAGAATCGATGAGAACAAAAGGTTGATTGAAGAACCAGAGGTAATCGTTGACCGAAAGACTAAGAAGTTACGACGCAAGATGGTCGAGTTAGTTCTTGTCCGATGGAAACACACGAATGGGCCGAATCTCACCTGGGAGACGGAGAGTGACATGATGGGTCGCTATCTGCATTTGTTTGTTGATGTGTGATTCCGGGGACGGAATCATTCTAAGGTGGAGAGAATTGTAACGCATGTGTTTCTGGGCTTGTCATTAATGTTGATATAATAGTCTAGGTTAACCTTTGTAACCCGTTTTGAAATAATAGAAGTGTATTATTTGAGTATTATGTGTTTTGTGCTTAATTGCTTAATTATGTGATTTGATTAATTAAAAATAAAAATAAGCGTCAAAATTTAAGTGTAAAATAAACTCAACATCTTTACATAAAGTTGTAATGGTCGAAACGAGGTTTCCGAATATATATAGAACGCCCAAATCTGACTTCGTATGAGGAAGTTATGATTTTCTGAAGTTTCGACTGGGCAGTATGCAGCCCGAATACTCGATTTGAGATCGAGCGGTTTTTAGCCGAAACAATCTAAACGAGAATCAAAGATCTCGTTAGTGGTAGCGAAGCGATAAAAAGATAGGCGAGAATGGATGTCGGATAAAGAAGTTATGAATTTATAACGAAGTTTTCCTGTCCCGGCCTACTAAAAATAAATAATAAAAATAAAGTCAAAATTAACCGACGGAGTCTAAACGAAAGTTGTAGAGCATAGTATCACGGGACAACACAATCACCGTGTGACACTTAGTGTAACTTCGACTAAGTCAGGCTACGGCGCTTCCTTTGGATGTATCAACGACTAAATAAGCAAGAGAATGAAGGCTTTGAAGTTTCTACAAACGAAAGAGAACTTCTATTAGAGAGTACGAGAGAATACAAGAGAACTTCCAATGGTTTTGGAGCAAATGAGCTCCTCCCTATTTATACTTGTCCTTCCCCCTCTAGGGAAGTTTCTAGACTATGCTACATTAGTCCTATCTTCTTGACTAATCTAGAATATTCTACAAAGCTTCATGTATTCACAAGTGTTCATGAAATGTGCTAAATTGTTCTTCGATGTCCTAGAGAAATCTAGGACGTTCCATGGTCTTTTCTTGCAAGTTCTCCCACTTTCTTGAGTACTCCGGAGGAATCTAGAATCTCGTTCGTGACACCCTCCCCCACTTAAGCTCTTGACGTCCTCGTCAAGTCTTCGATTTGTACTCCTCAATTTTGCTTCGGAATTGTCACAAATTTTGTTCACGTTCCCAGCTAGATTCACTGTCGGGTACTCCTTTCCATCATACGTAATAATCTATCCAGTTGGGTGATCCTCTTTTTTGTATTACTCTGTCGGCTAATATTTCATCCACCTCCTTATCATACGAGACAACATTGGTGACCGGGGCGCGTTGTGATTCGCTTCTAGAGGGGTTTTACTTGTCTCGATTGTAATGTTTGAGGAGACTTACATGGAATACGGGGTGAATCTTTAGTTTGGATGGTAACTCTAGTTTGTATGACCACGTTCCGATCTTTTCAACAATCTTATAAGTCCCCTCGTATCTTCGGGTCAAGCCTTTGTGTACTTGTCAGGTAGATTTTAACATTCTTTGCGGTAGTTTTACCATTACTTCGTCTCCCACAATGAACTCTCGTGGCTGCCTTTTTTCATCTGCCCATTTCTTCAGTTGTTTGGCGGCCTTATTCAAGTAAGACTTCGCTATGTCGAGTTCTTCATTCCACCCTTTTGCGAACTTATATGCGGGAGGGCTGGATCCTTTGTAGCTTTTAATTAGTTCGCTTGGTGTTAGCGGTTGCTGAACCGTAGCGATTTCAAAAGGACTCCTTCCTGTAGCCTCGCTTACTTGTAAGTTATAAGAAAATTGAGCCACATCTATTAACTTGGCCCAATCTCGCTGGTTAGCGCTCACAAAGTGACTTAGGTAAATTTCGAGCAAGTGATTCACCCTCTTAGTTTGGCCATCGGTTTGGGGGTGAAAACTTGTTGAAAAGTGGAGATCCGATCCCATGAGCTTAAATAGCTCTCTCCAAAACTTCCCCGTAAAGAGAGGATCTCTGTCACTTATAATGCTTCGTGGTAGTCCCCAATACTTCACGAAATTTTTGAAGAATAGTCGTCCGGATTCTTCGGCCATGCAATCTCGTGGGGCGGGAATAAATGTTCCATATTTTGAGAACCGATCTACAACTACCATTATGGAGCCGCACCCTTCATACATAGGTAGTGTTGAGATGAAGTCCATTATATACTTTCCCATGGTCGTTCGCCAATCGGAAGTGGTTCTAGTAGGCCTACCGGTTTTGCTTGCTCCACCTTGTCTTGTTGACATATAAGACAAGTCTTCACATATGCATCCACGACGCTTCGCATACTTGGCGAATAATATGATCGTTCAACAAGTGCCTTCGTACGATGGGTGCCCGGGTGTCCAGCCCACTTCGAGTCATGACATTCCTTTAGGACTTCATGCCTTAAGTTCTCCCATTTTGGAACATACATACGGTTGCCAACTGTGAGTAGGAATCCTTCTTCGACCCAAAATTTTCTCGTTTTTCCATCTCTAACTAGTTCCGTCAAGTTCTTGGCTACTGAGTCGTGGCTCAACCCTTCTTTTATTCGATCGGCAAGGTTACACGTCACTAAGGTGAGAGCTGCCAGTTCTGCCTTGCGACTTAAAGCGTCGGCAACAACATTGGTTTTCCCGGGTTTGTACTCCATTATTTAATCGAACTCAGCTAGGAAGTGCTGCCAACGTGCTTGTTTGGGACTGAGTTACTTTTGATTTTGAAAGTAACTCGTGGCCACATTATCAGTTTGAATTATGAATCGGCTTCCAAGCAAATAATGTCTCCATGTCCGAAGGCAATGGATGATGGTTGTCATCTCCTTGTCATGCACCGGATACCTTCGTTCTGTCTCGTTTAGTTTTCGGCTTTCATACGCCACAGGGTGGCCGTCCTGTATTAATACTCCTCCAATGGCAAAGTCAGAAGCATCAGTTTGTACCTGGAATTGTTTGGAATAATCTGGTAGCTTCAAGATTGGTTCTTCCATGACAACATTCTTCAGGTCATCGAAGGTCTTTTGGCACTTTTCCGTCCACTGCCAAGTAGCTTTTTTCTTTAGGAGCTCCGTCAGCGGTGGAGCTCTAGCCGAGTAGCTGGGTATGAACCTTCGATAATAATTAATTAAGCCTAGGAACGAGCGTAGTTCTGACACATTCTTAGGCGCCTCCCATTCTTTGATAACACGTACTTTGTCTTTGTCCATATGAATCTTTCCACCCATAATTTTATGCCCTAGAAACGGTACTTTAGTTTGGGCGAAAGAACACTTTTCTGCTTTCACATATAGTTGGTTTGCTTTAAGTACTTTGAAAACCGCTCGTAGGTGTTCGACGTGTTCTTCGAGTGACTCTGAGTACACTACGATATCGTCCAAGTGTACCACCACAAATTTGTCCAAGAACGGGTGGAATATCTTATTCATCAAGGTGCAAAATGTAGCAGGTGCATTGGTTAACCCAAAGGGCATTACTAAAAACTCAAATAGTCGTACCTCGTTACGCACATTGTCTTTGGTTCGTCCTGCTGCTATACGCACTTGCCAATATCCCGATCACAAATCCAGCTTAGAAAACCATCGTGCCTTTACTAGTCGATCAAACAGATCAGCGACCAAGGGTATGGGGTACTTGTTCTTCAACGTCACTTTATTTAGTGCTTGATAGTCGATGCACATTCTCAAGCTACCATCATGTTTCTTTTGGAATAGTACCGGTGCACCAAACGGGGCTTTAGAAGGTCTAATGAACCCAGCGTCTAGTAACTCTTTTAATTGTCGCCTTAGTTCTTCCAACTCCGGTGGAGCCATTCTATATGGACACGTTGCTGGTGGTAACTTCTTTGGCAACTGCGGTGGCATTACGTCTTCGAATTCTTCTAGTACCTTCTTGATTTCTTTAGGAACTTCTGACTTGGAGAGTTCAGTTTCTTCTTTTAATGTAGCTAAGTATGTCACCTCTCCCTTCTTTAGTCCCTTGTTGAGTTGTATGGCTGATAAGATCCGAGACTCTGCTTTGCTTCTTTCCACGGGTACAATGTGTATCGTTGAATCTTTGGTGATACACATGGTTTGATCTTCGAACGAGAAAGGACGTACCTGGTCGAAGAACTCCATCCCCAAGACCATGTGATAATCATCCATGGGAACTACGGTTAGATCAATAGGACCCTTCCATCCTCCGATCTCGACAATTACTCCATAAGCGACTCCAAGGATAGGTTCGGAAGGAGAGTTGACAGCTTTCAACCAGCCTATTTTTTTGTGTATTGAACGTTCATCTTTTCAGCTTCGTTTTTAGAAAGGAAATTATGGGACGCACCTGTGTCTATTAGGGCTTTAGTGACTTGGTTATTTATGTCAACTTTCACAAACATGAGTCCTTTTTCTTTCATCGTGTGGCCGTCTTCTTTTGCCACCGAATTAAGGAGTCGCATGGAGCCTAGTTGTGCCTCGTCTCTTTCTTCCTTTTCTTCTTCGAAAACCATCGTGTTGAAACTTTTCTTTTTGGGACAATCTCTGATTAGATGAGGGCCGTCACATAAATAGCACTTAACTTCCTTTCGAGGACCTACTTCAATCGCCTTCCCTTTGAAGGTTGCCGATCTTGCAGCGCGTTCATCGTCCTTTTGTAACGTCCTTGTCGTGGGTCTTTCTCCCCCACTAGGTTTCCTAGCCGGGGTATCTCTTCAGAAGTCCATAAGGTCTTCCGCTACTGCTATAGCTTCGTCCATGTCTTGGACGCTTCTCCTCTTGAGCTCGTTATAAGCCCAGGATTGTAGTCCGTCTTGGAAATAAAACAACTTATCTTTTTCTTGTAAATCGGGCAACTCCAGCATCAAGGCGGTAAATTCTGCCACGTAATCTTTAATAGACCTGACATGTTTCAGTCCTCATAGCTTCTTCATGGCCACGTCTTCAGCATTATGGTGACAGAATTGTTTCTTGAGTTGTCTCTTAAACTCGTCCCAAGTGTCTATGACATACAGGCCCTTTTCAATGTCACCATGCTTCCGCCTCCACCATAGTGCCGCGTTTTCACTCAAGTATAGAATAGTCGTGTCTATTTTATACTTGTCTTCCTTTACTCCGACGGCATTGAAATAACATTCTAGGGACCATAAAAATTCTTCGAATAGTTTAGGATCACGCTTACCTCCATATTTCGAGGGCTTAGGTGCTTCTGTGTGTGGCGTCATCTTCGTGACAGATCCTCCGGATATCGCTGCTTTGCATAACTTCACTTCATCTTCTAGAGTGCTTATCTTCTCACGAAACTCATTCCGCAAGGTGTTGACAAGTCCAAGGACTTCTTCCTTGATGACATCGATGGTCTCCTTCAATCCATCGCTCGTGTCACTTATCTCCGCAACGAACTGATCAACGGTATCCTTCCATTCAAGGATCTCCCCGACGTTGATCTTCGTCCTTGTAAGCTTCTTTTCTAAGCTTGCCAAGGAATCTATCGATTGGTCCCTCTTCTTGGACTTTCTTCCTCTCTCTTCGACGACAGGGGGTAGGTTTGCTACTTCGCTACTTCCTGCTTCCGTAGTCATGATCTCTTGCTTGTACGAACCAGGCTCTGATACCACATGTCACGGGACAACACAATCACTGTGTGCCACTTAGTGTAATTTCGACTAAGTCAGGCTACGACGCTTCCTTTGGATGTATCAACGACTAAATAAGCAAGAGAATGAAGTCTTTCAAGTTTCTACAAATGAAAGAGAACTTCTATTAGAGAGTACGAGAGAATACAAGAGAACTTCCAATGGTTTTGGAGAAAATGAGTTCCTCCATATTTATACTTGTCCTTCCCCCTCTAGGGAAGTTTCTAGACAATGCTACATTAGTCCTATCTTCTTGACTAATCCAGAATATTCTACAAAGCATCATGTATTCACAAGTGTTCATGAAATGTGCTAAATTGTTCTTCGATGTCCTAGAGAAATCTAGGATGTTCCATGGTCTTTTCTTGCAAGTTCTCCCACTTTCTTGAGTACTCCGGAAGAATCTAGAATCTCGTTCGTGACAGTAGTCTCACCTACGCGTGGATAAAAAGAACGTCGAAAACGGAGTTCGTATGAAGAAGATATGAATTTTCGAAGTTTATTAAATAATTAAAATTAAAATTTAATTATTAAATTCCGATATTATCCGAAGGAAGGGGGAGTAATCGATCCGATCCGAACTATGCCCAGCATACCCCGATACATGCACCGCCTCAGACTCGAGTGCTCCGATGACGCATGCAATGACGAACCGAGGCGTACGCCCCGCGTAAAGTTGTACGCCCAGTGTACTGCGAGGCCTCAGCCTCCTATAAAACGGATGCGAGGGCAGCCGACTCCATTTGCCAAATTCTCTTCTCTTTCTCCCGATTTGCATCATTTTGCGTGCCAAAAGTATCCCAAAGCCCCGGTATCAATCCCAAGCCCCGAAGCAAGTTTCGAAGCCCTGAACATCCTGAGAAGTGCGATTCCCGAGCCGAAGCTCTGCCCTCGAGAAGCCCGGTTTTTGTGAAGATCTTCTAGATCTACCGAAGAATACTATTTCTGCAAGCCGTAGTGTTGTCTGATCATCTTCTGATCAAGTGAGTGTGTAGTTACTTTCTTCTAACGCATAATTATGAAGTATTTTATACGAAATACGTGTTATGTGTATAATTTTGTTGTTATGTGTGTGAATGTATATTCACTCTCTTCTATCTCATAGATCTGATTTATTTTCTATGAAATACGTGTTATGTGGGTGTGCCTCATCTGTTATGTGGAATATGTATTGAATGAAAATGCTATACAGGTTTTAAACTATGTATAAAAATATTTTTTTTATCTACTAATATGTTGGGTAGAACATAGGTAGATAGTTGGTGTGTAATAAACAGATGAGAGGCCTCGATGTTGTTGTTGTTGATGTAGTTATTCAGCGGAGTATGGATAACGACCACAGACTCTTTCTAGACAGTCCTGTGGAACGCTAGCAGGTTCATAACCTGTAGGTGTTGTGAACGATGTGTTCACCGGTGTACTCTATCCCCCTCATGGTTGCCTTTAGGACATCTATTGTTGAGGAAACCCCTTAGCAGTAATGTCTGTCCCGATGAAAATCCTAGATTAGGTCCCTTGAGATAGATGTTGTTTTAGGGACGTAAAGTGAGGATAACGGGAATGGGTAATCACGTTATCGTTAGTTGGTGAAATTAAATATAATTTATTTATTGTGGGTTGAAAACCCTATATGCTCACCAGGCTCCCAAGCCTGACCCACTCAGTTTTATTTGTATTACAGGAAGTGACGCATGGGTATAAGATGGATGAATCATTGAGTTGTTTTATTTACAAGTCTGTATATGTATATATTTGTTGAATGACTTGTAATGTTATCGTTTATGCTTTATGGTCTGTATCGGAACATGACATCCCAAGTTTTGAATATATAATGAAAATGCATCTCTTGATGAAATGCTTTGATAAATATTATTTTATCATATTTTGTTTTGGGAACAAATTCCGCAACTCTTTTAAATCAAAAGGATTTACTCTGAAATTATTTTAAAGAGCATAAATGAAATCGGTCTTTTCTGGCCGAGATTTTGGGGATGTCACATGAAAGATACCGATGAATGTTACCGGTTGAAAGATACTGACGATATTGTGTGGTATGTGGTATGATGGGGGAACTCACTAAGCTTTGTGCTTACAGTTTTGGTTTCAGATACCTCTTCGTCGATGGGGAAAGAGCTTGCGGCGTAGCGGCGCATCACACACACTCATTTTTCCGCAAGAAGTTTTGGGACTCTACTCTGATTTTCTATACTTTTGATGTTACGGTTTAAAATATAACACTATGATTTTGTAATGAATGTTTATTGACAATGTTTTGGTAAAAATGTTGCTAAACGCGTTAATTCAAAAACGAAATTTTTGGTCTTGAAATTTGGGTCGTTACAAGTTGGTATCAGAGCCCTGGTTTTAGGGATTCGGAAACACCCTCGGGGGTGTCTGGACTCAAACCGAGGGACTAAAAGAACTTTCAAGGAAAAATGGTTTTTCTAAAGTTTAAACTGAGAAATTTTAAGAAAAGGAGAAGTGTATGATGCGTGCGACCGGCCGGGCTCAAGTAAGTTTTCCCCTAGATACCCATACTTGTTATCTTATGTTATATGGTTTTGATTCAGAGAACTGCATGCTAGAATAGGACTAAGGATCTAGGAAGATGCCTTGTGTGCCTGAGATATGATTCTGAGAATTGCATGCTAGTTAGGGCTAAGGATCTAGGAAGGATGCCTTATGTGCCTGTTGTATGAGCTATATGTTAGGACTATTTAGTCAGTAGTAGGATGGCCTGTGTAGGTTATGCCTGGTTTGATTACTCAAAGCACGAATGCTGCTTGCTTTGTGCAATGGAGGTTCTGACCAGCTTCAACTAACTAAGGAGTGGATATGTAACAGTATCCGCTAGCTAGTTAGGGGGAGGTGGTGGGGACTCCTAGTGCAGATGATGGCGGAGAGTAGGTTGGAGAGTGCCCTAGGGAAGCCTAAGATGAGTTCAGTAAAAAGGGTATCGGTAAAAGTGACTTGGTAAAGTCAAAGCAATTCTTGAGGAAACTACGGATAGATGTGGAAGGTGGTATGGGCCCGTACTACTGAAAGTAGAGGATCTGTACTCGAATCAAGGAGGGCCGAGATGGAACCGAGAAACATGGAAAGTGTGTGAGATCTCTAAGAAAGTATATGTGACCCTGAAAGTCGTGTGTTATTGTTTCAGAATGGTGGTCACGCGACATGGAGCAGGAGGTTAAGGATCCGGATCGGGATCGGGCTCGAGGGGAGGATCCGAGCATTTAGACGATGGGTTACGCGAGTTCATCGCGTCCGAGATCAAGAGGGGTATCCTTGATGCGACACCGATTATCTTCGGGTCGATCAAGGAAGGGATCATTGAGCTGATGGAGGATCGCCTCAAGGCATTCCGAAGTGACATGGCGGCTAGCTAGTCAAGACCACACACACTGTCATTTAAGGACTTTAGAGGGAATGATGCGCCAGATTTCCACGGGGCGAAGGACCCCATTACTGCCAGATGATGGATTGCGGACATTGAGTATGCATAGTTGACCAGCTTCTGCCCCTAGGAGTCGAAGGTATGATTTGCCGCAGGGTTTTTGAGGGACCGGGCTAGGGACTAGTGGGAGTCGGTTGGTGACTCTTTGGGAGCCTCGGCTGTTGAGGCTATAACATGGTCGAATTTCGTGACCCGGTTTAGATCAGAGTTTGTGCCAGCTGTGGAGCTTCAGCAGCTGGCCAGGTAGTTCTTAGATATGAGACAAACGACAAAGACTGTGGCGGAGATCACCGCCAAGTTCCGGGAGAGGGATTTGTTGGTGCCCCAGTATGCGGGTGATGAGGACATGAAGAGGAGCCGCTACCATGACATGCTACGGGCTGACATCCGGGAGCATGTCAGTTTTTCAGGTTGCCCTATCCTGGACTCCATGATTGCCAGGGATAGGGAGAGGGAGATTGATCTGGAGCACATTCGGAAGAGGAAGGCAGTGGAAGGGCAGACGGGGGGGGGGGGGGGGGGGGGCTTCAGGGAAGAAGCCCAAGGGATCCGATGGAAGGCCGAAAGGCCAGATGGGGCGGGACCGCTGTGGAAAATGTGGTCGGTTACACGAGGGAGCTTGTCACACTGGGTCGGGTTCAGGCTGCTATAAGTGCGGCAAGATTGGGCATTTTGGCAGGGATTGTACTGCCCCTACTCCTGCGATTCAGATATATGACCTGATTTGCTTTCATTGCAATCAGAAGGGCCATAAAAGGCCAATTCCCTAGATTGACAACAGCGGCCGCAGGGTGTTTGAAGGACCGGGCTAGGGACTAGTGGGAGTCGGTTTGTGACTCTTTGGGAGCCTCGGCTGTTGGGGCTATGACATGGTCGGATTTCGTGACTCGGTTCAGATCAGAGTTTGCGCCAGCTATGGAGCTTCAGCAGCTGGCTAGGGAGTTCTTGGATATGAGACAGATGACAGAGACTGTGGCGGAGATCACCGCCAAGTTCTGGGAGAGGGATTTGTTGGTGCCCCAGTATGCGGGTGATGAGGACATGAAGAGGACCCGCTACCATGACATGCTACGGGCTGACATCCGGGAGCATGTCACTTTTTCAGCTTGCCCTATCCTGGACTCCATGATTGCCAGGGAAAGGGAGAGGGAGATTGATCTGGATCACATCCGGAAGAGGAAGGCAGTGGAAGGGAAGAAGGCGGGGGCTTTAGGGAAGAAGCCCAAGGGATCCGATGGAAGGCCGAAAGGCCAGATGGGGAGGGACCGCTGTGGAAAATGCGGTCGGTCACACGAGGGAGCTTGTCGCACTAGGTCGGGTTCAGGCTGCTATAAGTGCGACAGGATTGGGCATTTTGGCATGGATTATACTGCCCCTACTCCTGCGATTCAGATATCTAACCTGATTTGCTTTCATTGAATTCAGAAGGTCCGTAAAAAGGCCAATTGCCCTAGATTGACAGCAGCGGCCGCAGGGTGCTTGAGGGACCGGGCTAGGGACTAGTGGGAGTCGGTTGGTGACTCTTTGGGAGCCTCGGCTGTTGAGGCTATGAAATGGTCGGATTTCGTGACTCAGTTCAGATCAGAGTTTGCGCCAGCTGTGGAGCTTCAGCAGCTGGCCAGGGAGTTCTTGGATATGAGACAGACGACAGAGACTGTGGCGGAGATCACCGCCAAGTTCCAGAAGAGAGATTTGTTGGTGCCCCAGTATGCGGGTGATGAGAACATGAAGAGGACCCGCTACCATGACATGCTACGGGCTGACATCCGGGAGCATGTTAGTTTTTCAGCTTGCCCTATCCTGGACTCCATGATTACCAGGGATACGGAGAGGGAGATTGATCTGGAGTACATCCGGAAGAGGAAGGGAGTTGAAGGGCAGACGGCGGGGGCTTCAGGGAAGAAGCCCAAGGGATCCGATGGAAGGCCGAAAGGCCAGATGGGGCGGGACCACTATGGAAAATGCGGTCGGTTACACGACGGAGCTTGTCGCACTGGGTCGGGTTCAGGCTGCTATAAGTGCGGCAAGATTGGGCATTTTGGCAGGGATTGTACTGCCCCTACTCCTGTGATTCAGATATCTGACCTGATTTGCTTTCATTGCAATCAGAAAGGCCATAAAAGGCCAATTGCCCTAGATTTACAACAGCGGCCGCATGGTGTTTGAGGGACCGGGCTAGGGACTAGTGGGAGTCGGTTTGTGACTCTTTGGGAGCCTCGGATGTTGAGGCTATGACATGGTCGGATTTCGTTACTCGGTTCAGATCAGATTTTGCGCCAGCTGTGGAGCTTCAGCAGCTGGCCAGGGAGTTCTTAGATATGAGACAGACGACAGAGACTGTGGCAGATATCACCGCCAAGTTCTGGGAGAGGGATTTGTTGGTGCCCCAGTATGCGGGTGATGAGGACATGAAGAGGACCCGCTACCATGACATTCTACAGGCTGACATCCGAGAGCATGTCAGTTTTTCAGCTTGCCCTATCCTGGACTCCATGATTGCCAGGGATAGGGAGAGGGAGATTGATCTAGATCACATCCGGAAGAGGAAGGCAGTGGAAGGGCAGACGGCGGGGACTTCAGGGAAGAAGCCCAAGGGATCCGATGGAAGGCCGAAAGGCCAGATGGGGAGGGACCGCTGTGGAAAATGCGGTCGGTCACACGAGGGAGCTTGTCGCACTAGGTCGGGTTCAGGCTGCTATAAGTGCGACAAGATTGGGCATTTTGGCATGGATTATACTGCCCCTACTCCTGCGATTCAGATATCTGACCTGATTTGCTTTCATTGAATTCAGAAGGTCCGTAAAAAGGCCAATTGCCCTAGATTGACAGCAGCGGCCGCAGGGTGCTTGAGGGACCGGGCTAGGGACTAGTGGGAGTCGGTTGGTGACTCTTTGGGAGCCTCGGCTGTTGAGGCTATCACATGGTCGGATTTTGTGACTCAGTTCAGATCAGAGTTTGCGCCAGCTGTGGAGCTTCAGCAGCTGGCCAGGGAGTTCTTGGATATGCGACAGACGACAGAGACTGTGGCGGAGATCACCGCCAAGTTCCGGGAGAGGGATTTGTTGGTGCCCCAGTATGCGGGTGATGAGGACATTAAGAGGACCCGCTACCATGACATGCTACGGGCTGACATCCGGGAGCATGTTAGTTTTTCAGCTTGCCCTATCCTGGACTCCATGATTGCCAGGGATAGGGAGAGGGAGATTGATATGGAGCACATCCGGAAGAGGAAGGCAGTGGAAGGGCAAACGGCGAGGGCTTCAGGGAAGAAGCCCAAGGGATCCGATGGAAGGACGAAAGGCCAGATGGGGCGGGACCGCTGTGGAAAATGCGGTCGGTCACACGAGGGAGCTTGTCGCACAGGTTCGGGTTCAGGCTGCTATAAGTGCGGCAAGATTGGGCATTTTGGCAGGGATTGTACTTCCCCTACTCCTGCGATTCAAATATCTGACCTGATTCGCTTTCATTGTATTCAGAAGGTCCGTAAAAGGGCCAATTGCCCTAGATTGACAGCAGCGGCCGCAGGGTGCTTGAGGGACTGGGCTAGGGACTAGTGGGAGTCGGTTGGTGACTCTTTGGGAGCCTCGGCTGTTGAGGCTATGACATGGTCGGATTTCGTGACTCGGTTCAGATCAGAGTTTACGCCAACTGTGGAGCTTCAGCAGCTGGCGAGGGAGTTCTTGGATATGAAACAGACGACAGAGACTGTGGCGGAGATCACCGCCAAGTTCCGGGAGAGGGATTTGTTAGTGCCCCAGTATGCGGGTGATGAGGACATGAAGAGGACCCGCTACCATGACATGCTACGGGCTGACATCCGGGAGCATGTTAGTTTTTTAGCTTGCCCTATCCTGGACTCTATGATTGCCAGGGATAGCGAGAGGGAGATTGATCTGGAGCACATCCGGAAGAGGAAGGCAGTGGAAGGGAAGACGGCGGGGGCTTCAGGGAAGAAGCCCAAGGGATCCGATGGAAGGCCGAAAGGCCAGATGGGGCGGGACCGCTGTGGAAAATGCGGTCGGTCACACGAGGGAGCTTGTCGCACAAGTACGGGTTCAGGCTGCTATAAGTGCGGCAAGATTGGGCATTTTGGCAGGGATTGTACTGCCCCTACTCCTGCGATTCAGATATCTGACCTGATTTGCTTTCATTGCAATCAGAACCGCCATAAAAGGCCGATTGACCTAGATTGACAGCAGCGGCCACAGGGTGTTTGAGGGACCAAGATAGGGACTAGTGGGAGTCGGTTGGTGACTCTTTAGGAGCCTCGGCTATTGAGGCTATGACATGGTCGGATTTTGTGACTCAGTTCAGATCAGAGTTTGCGCCAGCTGTGGAGCTTCAGCAGCTGGCCAGGGAGTTCTTGGATATGAGACAGACGACAGAGACTGTGGCGGAGATCACCGCCAAGTTCCGGGAGAGGGATTTGTTGGTGCCCCAGTATGCGGGTGATGAGGACATGAAGAGGACCCGCTACCATGACATGCTACGGGCTGACAACCGGGACCATGTTATTTTTTCAGCTTGCCCTATCCTGGACTCCATGATTGCCAGGGATAGGGAGAGAGGGATTGATCTGGAGCACATCCGGAAGAGGAAGGCAGTGGAAGGGCAGACGGTGGGGGCTTCAGGGAAGAAGCCCAACGGATCCGATGGAAGGCGGAAAGGCCAGATGGGGCGGGACTGCTGTGGAAAATGTGGTCGGTCACATGATGGAGCTTGTCGCACTGGGTCGGGTTCAGGCTGCTATAAGTGCGGCAAGATTGGGCATTTTGGCAGGGATTGTACTGCCCCTACTCCTGCGATTCAGATATCTGACCTGATTTGCTTTCATTGTAATCAGAAGGGCCATAAAAAGGCCAATTGCCCTAGATTGACAGTAGCGGCCGTAGGGTGTTTGAGGGACCGGGCTAGGGACTAGTGGGAGTCGGTTGGTGACTCTTTGGGAGCCTCGGTTGTTGAGGCTATGACATGGTCGGATTTTGTGACTCGGTTCAGATCAGAGTTTGCGCCAGCTGTGGAGCTTCAGCAGCTGGCCAGGGAGTTCTTGGATATGAGACAGATGACAGAGGCTTTGGCGGAGATCACCGCCAAGTTCTGGGAGAGGGATTTGTTGGTGCCCCAGTATGCGGGTGATGAGGACATGAAGAGGACCCGCTACCATGACATGCTACGGGCTGACATCCGGGAGCATGTTAGTTTTTCAGCTTGCCCTATCCTGGACTCCATGATTACCAGGGATACGGAGAGGGAGATTGATCTGGAGTACATCCGGAAGAGGAAGGGAGTGGAAGGGCAGACGGCGGGGGCTTCAGGAAAGAAGCCCAAGGGATCCGATGGAAGGCCGAAAGGCCAGATGGGGCGGGACCACTATGGAAAATGCGGTCGGTTACACGACGGAGCTTGTCGCACTGGGTCGGGTTCAGGCTGCTATAAGTGCGGCAAGATTGGGCATTTTGGCAGGGATTGTACTGCCCCTACTCCTGCGATTCAGATATCTGACCTGATTTGCTTTCATTGTAATCAGAAGGGCCATAAAAAGGCCAATTGCCCTAGATTGACAGTAGCGGCCGTAGGGTGTTTGAGGGACCGGGCTAGGGACTAGTGGGAGTCGGTTACTGACTCTTTGGGAGCCTCGGCTGTTGAGGCTATGTCATGGTCGGATTTCGTGACTCGGTTCACATCAGAGTTTGCGCCAGCTGTGGAGCTTCAGCAGCTGGCCAGGGAGTTCTTGGATATGAGACAGACGACAGAGACTGTGGCGGAGATCACCGCCAAGTTCCGAGAGAGTGATTTGTTGGTGCCCCAGTATGCAGGTGATGAGGATATGAAAAGGACCCGCTACCATGACATGCTACGGGATGACATCCGGGAGCATGTTAGTTTTTCAGCTTGCCCTATCCTGGACTCCATGATTGCCAGGGATAGGGAGAGGGAGATTGCTCTGGAGCACATCCATAAGAGGAAGGCAGTGGAAGGGCATACGGCGGGGGCTTCAGGGAAGAAGTCCAAGGGATCCGATGGAAGGCCGAAAGGCCAGATGGGGCGTGACCGTTGTGGAAAATGCGGTCGGTCACACGAGGGAGCTTGTCGCACTGGGTCGGGTTCAGGCTGCTATAAGTGCGGCAAGATTGGGCATTTTGGCAGGGATTGTACTGCCCCTACTCCTGCGATTCAGATATCTTACCTGATTTGCTTTCATTGCAATCAGAAGGTCCATAAAAAGGCCAATTTCCCTAGATTGACAGCAGCGGCCGCAGGGTGTTTGAGGGACCGGGCTAGGGACTAGTGGGAGTTGGTATGTGACTCTTTGGGAGCCTCGGCTATTGAGGCTATGACATGGTCGGATTTCATTACTCGGTTCAGATCAGAGTTTGCGCCAGTTGTGGAGCTTCAGCAGCTGGCCAGGGAGTTCTTGGATATGAGACAGACGATAGAGACTGTGGCGGAGATCACCGCCAAGTTCCGGGAGAGGAATTTGTTGGTGCCCCAGTATGCGGGTGATGAGGACATGAAGAGGACCCGCTACCATGACATGCTACGGGCTGACAACCGGGACCATGTTATTTTTTCAGCTTGCCCTATCCTGGACTCCATGATTGCCAGGGATAGGGAGAGAGGGATTGATCTGGAGCACATCCGGAAGAGGAAGGCGGTGGAAGGGCAGACGGCGGGGACTTCAGGGAAGAAGCCCAACGGATCCGATGGAAGGCGGAAAGGCCAGATGGGGCGGGACTGCTATGGAAAATGTGGTCGGTCACATGATGGAGCTTGTCGCACTGGGTCGGGTTCAGGCTGCTATAAGTGCGGCAAGATTGGGCATTTTGGCAGGGATTGTACTGCCCCTACTCCTGCGATTCAGATATCTGACCTGATTTGCTTTCATTGCAATCAGAACCGCCATAAAAGGCCGATTGACCTAGATTGACAGCAGCGGCCACAGGGTGTTTGAGGGACCAAGATAGGGACTAGTGGGAGTCGGTTGGTGACTCTTTAGGAGCCTCGGCTATTGAGGCTATGACATGGTCGGATTTTGTGACTCGGTTCAGATCAGAGTTTGCGCCAGCTGTGGAGCTTCAGCAGCTGGCCAGGGAGTTCTTGGATATGAGACAGATGACAGAGGCTTTGGCGGAGATCACCGCCAAGTTCTGGGAGAGGGATTTGTTGGTGCCCCAGTATGCGGGTGATGAGGACATGAAGAGGACCCGCTACCATGACATGCTTCGGGCTGACATCCGGGAGCATGTTAGTTTTTCAGCTTGCCCTATCCTGGACTCCATGATTGCTAGGGATAGGGAGAGGGAGATTGATCTGGAGCACATCCGAAAGAGGAATGCAGTGGAAGGGAAGATGGCGGGGGCTTCAGGGAAGAAGCCCAAGGGATCCGATGGAAGGCCGAAAGGCCAGATGGGGCGGGACCGTTGTGGAAAATGCGGTCGGTTACACGAGGGAGCTTGTCTCACTGGGTCGGGTTCAGGCTGCTATAAGTGCGGCAAGATTGGGCGTTTTGGTAGGGATTGTACTGCCCCTACTCTAAAAAGGCCAATTGCCCTAGATTGACAGCAGCGGCGGCAGCGGCACCGGCTGTGGCGTCGACTCCAGCAATAGCACGGATGGTGGATGGCTGGAAGGCCAAGGTAGAGGCTCAAGTGGTTCGGAGCCGAGCATTTCAGCTGACAGCCGAGGAGGCACGCGCTGCACCCGATGTGGAGACGGGTATGATTTCTTATCCTTATGCTTTTTATATTTTGTCGTTGTGATTTTGATATATCATGTGCCTCGTTTAGGATCGTTCCATGTGAATGGAATCCCAGTTCAGGTGTTGTTTGATTTGGGTGCCACCCGATCTTTTGTCTCTCTTGCGCTTAGCAAGAAGTTTCCGGAGTCTTCGGGCATGTTGGATTGCCCTCAAGAGGTTGAGATTGCGGACGACCGGTCGGTGCGAGCATTGGAGGTCTATCGAGACTGTGTTTTGAGGTTGTTCGAGTAGCGTTACCTGGTAGACCTGGTTCCCATTCCGTTGAGGGGGAACAAGGTGATTATAGGCATGGATTGGTTGAGCCCTAATGGGGCAGTGATAGATTGTGCTCAACAGCTGGTTCGGATCAGGACCCCAAGTGGGGGAGAGTTGGTAGTTCAGGGCGAGAGGCCACAACAAGGACCAGCGGTATGTTCAGCGGTGAGGGCTAGGCGTTACCTTCAGCAGGGTTGCGGCGGATATGTCGCCTATGTTATGGATACCCAGGAGGTGGGTAAGGCGACGATGGACAAGGTGCCTGTGGTGCGTGAGTTTGCGGACGTATTCCCCGAGGAGTTGCCTGGGATACCTCCGGAGAGGCAGGTGGACTTCAGGATAAACCTAGTTCCTGGTGCGGCTCCGATAGCCAAGGCACCGTATTGGCTGGCTCCTCCTGAGATGTAGGAGTTGTCTGTACAGCTGCAGGAACTATTAGACAAAGGATTCATTAGACCGAGTAGTTCTCCCTGGGGAGCCCCGATCTTGTTTGTGAAGAAGAAGGACGGGTCGCATGGGATGTGTATAGATTATCGAGAGCTGAATAAGGTAATGGTGAAGAACCGTTACCCACTTCCGAGGATTGATGAGCTCTTTGACCAGTTACAGGGAGCATCTTCGTTCTCCAAGATTGATCTGCGCTCAAGATACCATCAGATGAGGTTCAAAGAGGAGGATGTGCAGAAGACTGCGTTTCGGACGCGCTATGGCCACTACGAGTTCGTGGTGATGCCCTTCGGGCTCACCAATGCTCCTGTCGTGTTCATGGACATCATGAACCGCGTGTGTAGACCGATGTTAGACCGGTCTGTGATAATCTTTATTAATGATATCTTGATTTACTCCAAGACGAAGGAGGAGCATCTGCGGGAGGTTCTAGAGACTTTGAGGAAGGAGAACTTGTATGTTAAGTTCTCCAAGTGTGAGTTCTGGTTGCGCGAGGTGCAGTTCCTTGGGCATCTCGTCAACCAGGACGGGATCTCAGTGGACCCGGCCAAGGTGGAGGCCGTGATGAGATGGGAGGTTCCGAAGTGTCCTCCGAGATTCGGAGTTTCCTAGGATTAGCCGGCTACTATCGGAGATTCATCCAGGATTTCTCGAAGATAGTCGTACCCCTGACCAGGCTGACGAGGAAAGTCGTGGTCTTTCGTTGGGGGCCTGAGCAGTAGGCCGCATTCGAGACCCTGAGACAGAGATTGTGCGAGGCGCCAATCTTAGCCTTGCCAGAGGGCATGGAGGATTTTGTGGTATATTGCGATGCGTCCATCTTAGGTTTGGGTGCAATTCTAATGCAGAGGGGGCATGTCATCGCCAACGCGTCAAGGCAGCTGAAGCCTCACGAGGCGAATTAACCGACGCATGATTTGGAGTTGGGGGCTGTCGTGCTCGCCCTCAAGATTTGGCGTCATTACCTCTATGGGGTTCGTTGTATGATTTACATGGACCACAAGAGCCTGAGGTATCTCATGGACCAGCCAGATCTGAATATGAGGCAGCGTCGGTGGCTTGATGTAGTAAAGGATTATGATTGTGAGATCCTTTAAGATCCGGGAAAGGCCAATGTGGTGGCCAACGCGCTTAGCCGCAAAGCAGCGCCGATCAGGGATATCTGTATGAGGATGACAGTGGTGACTCCGCTATTGGAGCAGATCCGGGAGGCCCAGCAGGAGGCCATGAAGGAGGAACATCGGAAGAGAGAGCGGATTGTGGGACAAGTTTCTTCCTTTGACTATGACAGTCGGGGTTGTTGACTCTGCACCGTAGGGTGTGGGTCCCGTATCATGGGGGTGTGCGCTAGGTATGGATGGAGGAGGCGCACAAATATCGATTCTCCATTCACCCCGGGGTGACGAAGATGTATAGGGATCTTCGTCTGGACTATTGGTGGCCCTGTATGAAGCAGGATGTGGCATGGTACGTAAAGCGATGCTTGGCCTGCAGGAATGTCATGGCCGAGTATCAGAGATCTCACGGCAAGATGCAGCCGTTGGATATCCTGCTGTCGAAATGGGAAGACATCACGATGGATTTTAGCACTAAGCTTCCCAGGACCGCGCGGGGAGTGGATTCGATTTGGTTCATCATCGATCGATTGACCAAGACCACCCATTTTATCCCGATTCAGGAGAGTATCTCGGCTGAGAAGTTGGCTGACATTTATATCCGGGAGGTGGTGGCGCGGCACGGGGTGCCAATATCGGTGATTTCAGACAGAGACAGAGTGAATAAGAACGAAAACAGATGGACAGAGTGAGCGGACCATCCGGACCTTGGAGGATATGTTACGGGCGTGTGTCTTAAACTTCAGAGGTAGTTGGGATACTTACCTTCCTTTAGCTGAGTTCTCGTACAACAACAGCTATCACGCAAGTATTGACCATCCTCCCTTCGAGATGTTGTACGGGAGGAGGTGCAGGACCCCGATATGTGGGGGTGAGGTTGGTCAGAGGGTTATGGAGAGTACCGAGGTGGTATTCAAGACTACTGAGGGGATCCAGCAGGTCCGGAGCAGGCTTCAGACTGCTCGGAGTCGGCAGAAAATTTATGCCGACAAGCACCGATCTGACTTGGAATTCTAGGTCGGGGATATGGTCCTCCTGAAGGTGTCACCTTGGAAGGGTGTCATTCGATTCAGGAAGCGGGGCAAGTTGGGCCGTAGGTATATTAGACCTTTCAGGGTTTTATCCCGGGTGGGCAAGGTGGCATATAGGTTGGATCTGCCAGCCGAACTCAGTCAGATTCATAGCACCTTTCACATTTCCCAGTTGCGGAAATGTTTGGTGGACGATTTGGCAGTAGTGCCTGTAGAGGACATTCAGGTTGATGACAGCCTGAACTACATTGAGCGGCCAGTGGCGATCGTTGACAAGAAGTCAAAGGATCTAAGGAACAAGAGAGTGGAGCTGGTAAAGGTGTAGTGACAGCACTGAAAGGGCTTGGAGTGGACCTGGGAGCCGGTGGACGAGATGATGGAGCATTACCCCGAGTTGTTTCACGATCGACACGCAAACTTTGAGGACGAAGTCTAAAATAAGTAGGGGAGATTTGTAACACCTCGTTCCTGGTACGTATTTGTAATTAAAATATTTTGTATTTTGGATTGGGACTCGGCAATTTGGTGGCCCAACTCATCGAGTAGAAGTGCATTGGACATGGGAGTTAAGTGGATGACTCGACGAGTCAGGGACCGGACTCGACGAGTCTGTGTTGTCTGGAAAAAAACCCTAATATGAGGGTTTGCACCATATATAAACACATTCACTCACCCTCCCTTGTCCCTAACACTCTCCCAGAGCTACATAACGAAACCCTAGCCATTTGTGTGTGTGTGTGTTAAGGCCATTTTGGTGCTTTTTTTGACTTGTAAGGCTTGGAAGGAAGAAGAGGAGTTGAGTCTTCGACTTGGGGCTTGTAGATCCGGAAATCTCATTCCATCTTCAGCTTAATCAAGGTAAAATGCCCCTACTTTGGTCTTTCTTTTGGTTTTTCATCTTTAGAATGTGGATCTTGGGTGCATTTAGGGCTTTTCAAGCCATTTTCGGATTTAAGGAGTGTTATGTGGACTTTAGCTTCAGATCTGGGCCTTAAGAGGGGTCTCATGGCATAAAGGTGCCAAATTTAGGGCCATGAGAGCCCCATGCACATTGTAAGACACTTTGTATGGATTTTTGAGCTAAAAACCCCATGTATGTGCATCAAGTTTAGAACTTTACGTATAAAATGGACATTAGGATGCCAGTTCTATGGTTTTGATGTGTTGGACCTCATTTAAATCGACTGTACGGAGTTGGTCTAGACTGGACTCAACGATTTGTTCTTGGCACTCAACGAGTCGGTGACCATTGTGCACCAAACCCTTCCTGTGAATGGGTAAATGTTAGGTGGGAAGTCCCTTGTGGGTTTAGACGCGAAAAGGGGACCTGGAAGTCATGGGACTCAGCGAGTGGTATGAGCAACTCGGTGAGTCCATAGTAATCTCCCAATCCTTGAAGATGGACTCAACGGGTTGTTCATACAACTCGGCGAGTCATAGATTGGACAAGTTCTTATGTTGGAGATGAAATCGACGAGTTCAAGGAGCAACTCGGCGAGTCGGATGAAGATGGTCCCGATGTTATGATTGAAGGAGAACCTGTCGAGTTATGCTAGGCTCGACGAGTGGAGACGGGGTTTGTGTGGGTTTAGAGGAGCATGGACTCGACGAGTTGATAGGCCAACTCGGCGAGTCAGGTCAACTGAATGTTGACTTTGACTGAGTTTAGACCGACCCTGTTTAGGGTTGTATGTGTTATGTGTTGACTTTAAGGTTGTCCTTTAAGGATCGAGGAGTCGTAGGGAGTCAACTTGTGCGTCAGGGATATTTCAGACACTACACAACATTGAGGTGAGTTACCTTCCAGTAGGGGTGGGTCTAAGGCCAAAATGTCGGCCCACCAAAAAGGGGTGTTTATAAGATAATGGTCTATGTGATAATTATCTTGGACTGTTTATGTGATTTATCTGGATTAAATGTTATGTGTTTAGTAGGGATTCGTTTCCCTAATAGTGGTCCATAGGACCCAAGGTAGGTCAGTACCTGGATATGTCTGACTGTATGTTTATATCTGTTGATTACATGTTAGTAGTAGGGGGTGAAATAGTCCCCAGTTACCGGTTGAAAGATATTGATGTTGATTATCGGTTGAAAGATATCGATGATGGTTACCGGTTGAAAGATAGCGATGATGGTTACCGGTTGAAAGATATCGATGAGGGTTACTGGTTGAAAGATACCGATGAATGTTACCGGTTGAAAGATACCGATGATATTATGTGGTATGTGGTATGATGGGGGAACTCACTAAGCTTTGTGCTTGCAGTTTTGGTTTTGGTTTCCGGTACCTCTTCGTCGAAGGGGAAAGAGCCGGCGGCGTAGCGACACATCACACACACTCATGTTTCCGCAAGAAGTTTTGGGACTGTACTATGATTTTCTATACTTTTGATGTTATGGTTTAAAATATAACACTATGATTTTGTAATGAATGTTTATTGACAATGTTTTGGTAATAATGTTGCTAAACGCGTTAATTCAAAAAGGAAATTTTTGGTCTTGAAATTTGGGTCGTTACATCCTTCTTGTATTCTTGAGTTTCTTATGCCTTTAAGTACTTAAATCAAATAAGCACTAAATGAGACAACTCAAGGAAGGCACCAAAATCAAAAGTAGAGAGCTCTTATCTACCTATGGTTTTATGGTGAAGAAAAGAGGAAAAAGAGAGTAAAACAACTACCCAAAAAGTCATGCAAAAGCCTTTCTTTTATACTCCAATGCAAGACATGCTTTTATATTGTAATAACATTAAGTAACTCTAGCCACTTAGAAGTGTGGGTGACAATGTATGGAGGTTGACAAGCAATCACCATGCCTTCATATAAACTTTGGTCATGTCATAAGGAAGCCAAAAACAATTGTTTAGCTAGTTTATTAACCATGGTATGTTAACTTATTAATTTGATCATGGTTAACCAGTGTCCAAAACTGTGTACATGACTTATTAAATCATACCATTAGATATAATAACTAGTTATACTCTCTTTTAATTATTATTTTCACAAAACAATAACTATTCCCTAATTAAATAAAGGAATTGAAATTATTTATTAATAATCAGATTAATAATAAATAAATAAAATATGCCAACTTGATAAAGGTTTGACCCTATATGATCATATATTATCAGCAATATCACTCAATAATGATTCTTAGGCATATAGATTCAACAATCTTCCACTTGCACAAGATTCATTATATATTGACATAGACAGTAGTTGACATCTAGCAACAGGCTACTACCCCTAACAACACTTGAAATGTTCTATCTTATCAACAACCAATTCCATGGGTTCTAAGATACAATTGTTAATAAAGGTGTGGTAACAATTATTCCTTTGTTTCAGACATTATGTTGAACATAAGATATGGATAGTGATCAGTCTCATTTAGTGTTCAACTCTTAGTAAGGCCTTAGATGTCTAACTCTCAAATAATAAGAGGAACAAATCCCATCTTGACTACATAAGCTCGTCATGTAGTTCATGTCATACCCAGCAATGGCCCTTATGACTGCCTTTTGTGGAACAACATTAAACCATGTCAAAGCAAAATAATTCCTACACTTCATGTCCCAAATGTGTATCTCATATCCAAGAATACAAAAATACTACCTTGTTCAAAACATCACTCATGACTATGATCCATAAAGTGATTTTAATGCACATGTATAACAGCTTTAAATGTAGCTTTCTTTCAAATACTTCGTAGATTAGGAATATTTCTCTAGTTCTTATAAGTAATTTAGAATGATCCTATAAGTCACACCATGACTTGTTCTCATATTATACTGGTATCATTCGACATGCTCCCAGCATACGACTTATTGGGCATTTATACATAATCATGACATTTATGATTAATCCAATTACATCAACACAAGGAATATAATCATATTATCTAGTTCAAAAACTTTGTACTATGTTTTTGAGGAGTGCTCAAAATCATGTCATGTGGTATTTGACAATATAAATCTCTCAAATTCCTTTATCTTAAGCTCTTTAAGATCCTTGACAATTAATGCAATTTTACTTAATTTTTAAGTTGTCATGATCTATCTATATAGATGTTTATTCCAAGAATTGGTATGTTGACTACATATAAGACTATGAATGTTATTGTT
Source organism: Lactuca sativa (assembly GCF_002870075.4). NCBI lineage: Eukaryota > Viridiplantae > Streptophyta > Magnoliopsida > Asterales > Asteraceae > Lactuca > Lactuca sativa. Next base: position 84,231,183 of record NC_056625.2, on the reverse strand, counting down.
CCCCCACTAGCTTTGTAGAAAACACAAAAGTCGTCATGATTTATAGTTAAATTACACTATGAAATTAACTTATAAGAAAAGAGATTCTTACTTTGAGATGTTAGCCTAAATCTGAAAGGATTTGTATTCATGTATGTTTTATCCTTTGAAACTCACTTACTCTTTATAGTCATACTATATCGAGAATGATTAATCAAGCTCATACTTGATAATCATACATTAATGTATCTCTATACTTGAATGTATCTCTATACTTGAATGTATCTCTAAGTGATCATGTGCCACCAGAACCATACTAATGATGAGTGAGTGTTTTTTACAGAATGAGTTGTGAATAAATTCCACAACTCATAACATGTTCCAAGAATACTTGGTTTACAAAAATCATTTTCATCACAACAAATGGTTAATGATGGTTTCATTAAGTTGTATTTCAATCTTCACTATGAAAAAATTTTAGCAAATCAAAAGCTTCAACAATAATGAATAAAATTCATTAGTGAAAATAAGTAACTATTTATCACAAAATCTATTCATGGATTGAAAAGATTAAATACATCACTTATGTATAACTCTTTGTCAAACCTTTTGTTCTTTAACTATTAATAGATACGTACACTTGCGAATCATCTTCCCATGTAAATAGGATTCATATATATCAGATTAATCAAACTCGTTTGCCTTCAAAAATTCCATCATTTTTGAAGTTGGTATATGTGTTTCATATTTATATAGTCATGATGATTATGAAATAGATAAGTTTGAATCAAATATCAATTGATTATTTAGGTGTTATGATCAAAACTATCAATTTAGTAATAGCTTATAGATTTACTTCATAAATAACATTATGAGAAAATATTCTTTAACACATAATTCGTCATTTTAGAACATGAATGTGAACATCGATTAAACAATAAGTAGATCAAGATTTATTCATAAATTTACAACTGTTACATCTCCCTTTAAAATAGGTATAAAACAAATATTGTGATAATAAAGACTATAAGAACACTTGTTATATCTTCATCACGAAATACATTCATTTATTATTAGTTGATTATTTCATCCAATCATCAACACATAATAGAAATTATTATTTTCAGCTGAAGTATAACATACTCAAGTAAACGACAGAAAAATAAATATTTTATCATATAGATATCTAATGTCCTAGTCATGTCAGACTTCCTCAGCTTGATGAGATTAGAGGAGTAATTCCTCTTTTAGTGTCTAGTTTACTCCACACAAGAAACAACACTAATCATTTAGGGTCCTTTTTTGATTTCTGGGTTTATGATGTATTTCCCTTAACTGAACTATTAGTGTATCAGAATACACAATCTCTTAGATCTTATTTTTATTCAATGTTTGAACAGGTTTTGTAACACCCTGTTTTTCGCTTTACAATATAATCTAAAATATATATTTTATATCGAAGATTATTTAGGATAACTAATCTAAATGAAGGTCATGGTAAATGAAAAAGCTAATGCATACATATAAAGAATATCAAAATGCGACTTCGGTAAAAGAAGTTGTGATTTTTCAAAATTCAGTACAACAATGTGCGCACAAAATCAAATTTTAGAATAGTATATTATTATAAAAAATAATCTAAACGAGAGTTGAAGATCTTGTCAATAGGAGTCTGTCGATATAAAGAACATCGAGAACGGAGTTCGTATGTAGGAGTTATACATTCTGCAGTGATCTTTAACAGTTTAATCCTATCAAAAATATAATTTTTTTGATAGAGTGAGAAATACCTATTAGGATCTAAAAGAAAGTTATAGATCTCATCGAGTGGTTTCTGAAAATAGAAAGAACGTCAAAATGGAGCTCATATGAATAATTTACGCTATTTCAAAAATATAGAAATTTGTATGTGTGGTACACGACGTGCGCTCATGATGTAGCGCTCCACGGAGGTGGCACGTGGCGGGGTCATCCACCCAATTCTTGAAGAGGCAAGGTGAAATGGCACCACGAAAATCTGACAAGTGGCACCACGGTTTTATGACATGTGTTACGTTCTAGAAAGAAATGAGGTGGGCTTATACGACAATGAAATGTGACAAAAGAAAGGGTGGGCCAACAAGGCTGATGTGCACGGGATGCACATGCCTTACATTGTGCACATCTTCGATGAGTCAATATATACCCTTCGTTCTTATTCATTTTCCTCGCCCATTTCACCTCATTCTCTCTCAAAACTTCTATAGCTTTTGAGCTCAATTTTTTCCAAATTTTAGGAATATTCTAATACTATCTCGGGAACACTAGGAGCCCAAAAAGAAGGAGTATTCGCACCGAGTCTCTGTGTGACAACCCGATATTTTGAGATAATAGGATGGATCACAAGTCAAATTTAGGTCAAAATTTAACTTTCCTAAAATCTTATTTGGGTTAAATAAAGTAGTAGGAATCGTATCAAGGTTTTCGTACATATAAAGAACCCTAAAATCCGAGTTATAACGAAGAAGTTATGACCAACCGAAGATTCTCGGCAAAACCGGCAACACCGATTAAACGAAAAACGCGAAGTTTCAATAAAATAGTTTTTAGCCTTAAGTATCTAAATGAAAGTTGTAGATAACATTAAACCGTAAATGTACATAAAAAGAACGTCCAAATCTGACTTCGAATGAGGAAGTTATGATTTTTCTAAGTTACAGATATAGCAGTAGACAGCTAAAAACTCGAGATAGAAATCGAGAGACTTTTAGCCGACACAAACTAAATGAGAATCGAAGGTCTCAACGATAGAAGCGCAACGGTAAAAAGTATGACTGAAACGGACGTCGGATGAGGAAGTTATGGAACTTTAACGGACTTTTCCCGTTCCGACCTATTAAAATATAATATTAAAAATAAAGTCAAGATTTGATGACAGAGTCTAAACAAAAGTTGTAGATCGTAGTCTCACCTTCGCGTAGATATAAAGAACGTCGAAAACAGAGTTCGTATGAGAAAGATATGAATTTTTGAAGCTTACTAAATAATTAAAATATAAATTAAATTCGAAATTCGGTATTATCCGAAGAAGGAGTCATCGGACCAATCCAGGTTACGCTCAACGTACCCTCGTACGCCCAACGTACTTGGATGCTCGGCCTCAATCCGTCTACGTCGCTTCGATGCTTTGTCCGAGGATGCAGTAAGCCATGACGTTGCGTACGCCCAGCATACCCTCGTTAGTACGCCCAGTGTACGTGAGGCTTTCAACCCCTATAAAAGGGATGCGAGGATGTCGCCATTTTTGCTCAATTCTTCCCTTTCTCGCGCCGAAGCTCTGCGTTTCAACCCTCGGAGTCATCCCAAAGGCCCGGCTTTCATATCCAAGTTTGGAAGGAAGTTTTACGCTCCCGAGATTCCCGAGAATCCCGAGAAGTCCGCTTTCTCGAGTAGAAGTTCTACTCGGGGTTCTTCTCGCTTTCTTCAATCAATCATGTGAGTTCATACCCCTATAATCCACACTTTTAAATGTTTTATAAATGCTTTTATATGCTTTTAGGGGGGGATACAAGTAAAACACACGATTATTATCGTGTGCTATATAAAGTTTCATTATACACTTTTTATGAACGGAATCATATGTGATTATAAGGAAACTTTCATATGCAAAATGTATCACGATAACATCATATCTTTTGAAATGAAAAATGTTGTTATATATGTATAAATCAAACACTCGGCTTATACTGTATGTATATATGTGTCCATCTTAGACACTATAAAAATTATACTTTTCATAACAAGTGAACATTTTACTAGAGATTGCTATACAAACGAGACACACTTAAAGAAAACTATAATAGGTATAGTTTTACGAGAACATCACGAACTTTTTCATACTAGAAATACTATTTCAAGGAGATACATTCATATACAAGAACAAACGAACATTTTCATATGTACTTCAAGTAGTTTTCACAAACGCTTTTTCATGTTAAAACATTTTTAGAAACTGGCATACAAACTGTAGGTTTTCTTTTTGAATCTGTTATAGTTGTACTTCAAACAAAGGTTTTCTCACACTTAAACTGTTTTGTCAAACGGTTTTCGATTTGATTTATAAACTGACATCAAGTCATAAATTCTTATCTATTAAACTTTTCAAAGGTTTTACAAAACTTCTTTTATGCTTTTATATTATAAATTGCATGCCTCTATATGTATAGTTATATAAGAAATGTTTAAAAGACTTAGGAAGACCATCCACCCTGTTTCCTTTTCCTCGATTTGGATGTGGTATGATGGGATATTGGGTACTCGTCCGAAAGTCGTTTAAATATTAGTTATATATCATATGTACATATATAGTCATAAATGTTCCATCAGTTAATTCAGTTCCGACACTCTTGGGTAGCAAGGGTGTATAAACCTACTTGGACACTCATCAATTACATTCTAGTAAACTATTATAGGAATAGTTTAGGGGATATAAAACACTATCCCTATTACTAGAAATTACACCAGAGTCAGTTCATTCATGAGTCTAGACTACATGCAATATGAAGGGATACTCTTACAGAGATTCCTCTTACATGGATACATTTATATGGATACTCTTACAGAGATTCCTCTTACATGGATACATTTATATGGATACTCTTACAGAGATTCCTCTTACATGGATACACTTATAGGGATACTTTTACATACATACTATGTGGTAAGAAACAATAAGGGACTAACCATTCCTAAACTCGGCTGTTAGCAACAGAGGTAAATGGACATCTACGGATGTCTATGGTTGGTACCATTATAGGTATACTTACGGGACTAACCATTCTGGAACCCACCTGTTAGCAATAGAGGTAATGATCATCTATGGATGTCTACGGTTAATACTTATACTAGGAAGACATTTAAGGAACTAACCATTCCTTCCACCTACTGTTAGCTACAGAGGAAAATGAACATCTACGGATATTCAAGGTGAGAACGTTTCGGCAGCCGCGATGTCGTGTTTATCCTAATACCAAAGGATAATACTTATATGGCTATATTTTCCCTATTACTTTTATTTTGTGATACATTCTCGTAAATGATGAAGTAGACTATATATATTGTTAATAGTAGTCATAAAGGGGAAAACCATCTTTGTAACAGCAAAACATACAAGTCTCGGTAGAAGACTGCTTTCAAAACATTCAGGTCTTGATAGAAGGCTACATTTATGCTAGTAGAAAATATGGGATTTTCTAGGAGTTTTCAAAACATATACAAACAATTACATTGAACGATTTCAAATGTTATCATCAAACTTATACGAATAATGACATTAAATACTTATGAACTCACCAGCTTAAATGCTGACCTACTCGCTTTCAAAATAACTTGTATTCTCAGGTCACTAGTAGACAGGTACCGATGCAAGGTTTAGAGAAGACGGGGCAGTCAAGACTCGTCTTTTTAATTTGAGTATTCGTTATGTTGTTTTATACTATGAAATAACACATTTGTGAGCTGAATTATTCTATTAATGCAATGAATGATGTTGTTGCTTGTTTACTACTTTACATTGTTGTGATACATACATAACGTCCTCCGCCCCAGAACGTTTCCGCCGTTCTTGGTTTTGGGGTGTGACACTCTGTCCCCGTAGTTTCTAATTTTTGTTAAAACCTCTATAAGTTAAGCTATACCATTTGTTTTCAATCTAACTTATATTTATAGTCTTAAGTCATTATTATGAACCTATAAATGATATTTATAAGTAATTCCAAGTCAAAATACTGATTGATCAACTTACGGGAGAGTTGTCTAGAATGGTCACGTTGACTTGGTTGTTGGATTTTAAAAAAGCTATATGTTGAAATGATCCTGCCTCCCAACTGTCTTGCATGGTTGAACCTTACTTGATAGAACTATCGGTATTCATTAGGATTAATGATAGGTCTAGCCTATATTACTAGATTCTCTTAGGATCTAATAAGTTACAGTATTATAGGTTAATACACGTTAGGTTCGTTGCTCGTTGGTGGGATCGTCTAGATAGTTGTTAATCTTGGAAGTAACTGTCTAGGGGAGTTCATCTCACTATATTATGTATTCAAATATATATATATATATATATATATATATATATATATATATATATATATATATATGTTAGCACATAGGAACTAGTAGAGTAGATCTTATAGTGTAGTTTCTATGTGCCTGTAGACCCGAATGTGTAGTATCTATGTGCGTAATTGTTGGTATGCTTAGAAGTTGGTGAGGGTTGATGGCGAAACGAATAAAGCACGGGAGCCTATACACCCGCCTATGTGTAGTTAGGGTTAATGGCAGAACGAATAAAGTACGAAAGCATATAGACTCGCACAAATTTTATGGCGGGAAGATTAAACTATGGGAGCCATTATTTATATGCTTGTATATGTATTGTGGTATATGGTATATTGGGGGAACTCATTTAGCCTAATGCTTATCCAGTTGTTATAACTGTTTTTCAAGAACCTCAATGATCGTAAAAAGGTCAAGGCTCGATTGTACATACGCGCATTCGAAATCATATTTCCGCATAATGTAGTAAATACTCTGATATAAATGAATATTTTGAATAAATAAAAATGAAATTTTTGGGTTAAAATTCGGGACGAAACAAGTTAGTATCAGAGCCTTGGTTTGAGAGAACTGGATGAACGCTCGTGTGATTCCAAACTCAAGCTAATGATCTGAGTAATTATTATATCTTTTTCTAAAAAGAATAATTCAAACTGGAACGAATGTGATGCGTACTGTCATCCGAAGCACAAAAAAGAAAGTGATTCCCAAAATATCCATATCAGTTATATATACTAATATATGAATTGTAAGAAATGCATGCTAGTATGTACACTAGGGATCTTTGTAGGAATTGCTAAATTGATTTGCTTGATATATTAGATGCCTTATAACCTAGGTATTTGTTCGTTATTTTCTACTTAGAACCTATACTCATAGTAGTTAGTTATTTCAAAAATATGTTAGGTTTCATTCTCTCATAATTAAATAGTTTTAGATTTCCTGATTTGGCGCTCTTGCGCGACTCTTGTCTGAGTCTAACTATTGTAGTGTCAGATCATTCTGTCAAATGATTGTTTGATTTTAGAAGTATGCAATCATATTCATCAGATAATTAGTTAGTATTAGTAGAAGTTCTTCCTCGGCAAGTAGTCTTATAGAATAGAAGGAATCCTACAAAGAGAGTTTGGGAAAAATAGTGTGTGCTTGTTAGGGCACATATTTATGAAAAAAATTGACAATACAGATGTTGGAATCTAGGAACGTAAGTGATTAGACCCTGGAAACACTAGGTATATGAAAATGCCTATCGATAGCAAAGTGTAGTAACTTAGGAACATTGGAGCAATTCTTGGATCTAGTATGGGTACGGGTGGAAGGTAGTATGGGCCTATACTACCGGAAGCATAGGATCCATGCAGGAATAAAAAAAAGCCACAAAGTTGCTAAGGAACTAGAGAGGATTTGAATATCCCTTTAGGAATTAGTTTGACTCGTATTTACAAATTCCCATTATGCCTTCATCAGGGTAATAATCATGAGAGGAAGTGGGTCGGGTTCTGGATTCGAAGGATCAGGACCAAGCGAGACTGAAATTCACAATAGGACAGAAGCAGCAGTATCAGCCACCATAAGGAGAATCATTCCAAAGATGTATCGATCTATAAAGACTAAACTAATCGCCATATTTGACAAACGGTATGCTACCATAGAAGCCAATGCTTCCATTGTTGCCGCAGCCTCGCCTAGGGAGAAGGAGGACTTATAGGGAGTTCAATAACACCAAATGTAACGCCTGGTTTCCGGTATGTATTTAAACTTATAAATCATTCATTTTTATAGAGCTACTCGACGATTTGGAAGCCCAAACTTGTCGAATAGAAAGGACTTGGAGTGTGGGTTTTGGAAAAAACTACTCAACTCGACGAGAAGGTTGGGTTAAATGAAACCCTAATTTCCAACCTCCATTGCACCCTATTTAAGCATGTTAACCCCCATAAGTTGGCCTCATTTCCAGCCTCCATTGCCCAAAACCCTAATCATGAAACCCTAGGTCACCTTTATGAGTCTTGAGCTAGTTTTATGCATTGTGAAGAAGAAGGAGATGGAAGAAGGAGGAAGGATGTGTAGAAGAGTTGTAGATCCAGAATTTGGGCTTCATTTCTGGTTCATCTGAGGTATAAAGCCTCAACCTTGTATAAAGCATGCTTAGATCTAGTATAAGAATGTTTTGCTTCATGTTTTGGTCCAAATTTGTTGATGATTGGGATTTGGACATCCCACTTAAGCAAACCCTTCAGATCAAGGGTCTTGAGGGTACTTCATGGCATAAAGGTGCCAACTTTATGGCCATGGAAGTCCCATGTAACTTCTAGACCACCTTTTTGGTCTTCTAAGCCTTAAAAGATCATGCATGCAACAAAAGATGGGAGCTTTACGTGACCAAACTGTCCCTAGAGCCCAGATTTATGACCTCATGGTCTATTTTGAAGTGGTGAAGGTTTTTAGGTATTGGATCTAAGCCCTTTTAGGTTAGGGCTTGGGTTTATGCCTTGTTAGGAGGTTCTTAATGGGTAAAGTTGGAAACTTTACCCTTCTAGACGTGTTTCCAGCTTAGATCCAAAGGATAGGACCTTGGGTTGATGAATTGGGACTTAATGCATTAAGAAAAGTTAGCAGACTTAAGAACTCGGTGAGTTTATAGAGGAACTCGACGAGTTGGTCAGATTTGTCCCTACTCAGTTAAAAGTGATAACTCGGCGAGTTGGAGAAAAACTCGACGAGTTGTATCGTGATTTCGCGATTCTGTGATTCATGAGAACTCGACGAGTCGAAGGGAAAACTCAACGAGTTGGTTCACGATTCCATGATTTTGTGACTCTTGAGGACTCAGCGAGTTGAAGGTCAAACTCTATAAGTTGACTCAATGCGGGTGTTGACTTTGACTTTGACTGGATTGTTTACTTTGAATTTGACCAAGTTTGACCAAGTTTGACTTATGGGGGTATTTTAGTAATTTTAGGATTTTGATGGTTTGACCACGCAGTAAATGTAGGCATTGAGTTTGGTTGATATTCGGAGCTACGGATAGTTCAGCTACTTTACCGCATTCGATGTGAGTTACCTTCCCGGTAGAAGTGGGTGTAAGGCACCAAGGTCAGCCCACTAGTAGGAGTTTGTGGTAGATAATTGTATGTGTGATAATTTTTTGGTATGCGACTATCTGTTATGATTATGTTCCAATATGTTTATGCTATGATATTATGTAGTATTGGTCGATCCGGCCAAGGTTGATGTTGTGATGAGATGGGAGGTTCTGAGGTCTCCATCCAAGATTCAGAGTTTTCTTGGTCTGGTGGGCTATTATCGGAGATTCATTCATGATTTCTCAAAAATTGTTGTTTCATTGACCCGACTGACCGAGAAGTCACTGACCTTCCACTAGGGACCTGAGCAACAGGCAACTTTTGAGACTTTGAGGCAAAAGTTGTGCGAGGCGTCGATCTTAGCCCTGCCAGAGAGAGTTGAGAATTCTATAGTGTATTGTAATGCATATATCTCTGGTTTGGGCGCAATGTTGATGCAGATAGGACACATCATCGCTTACTCCTCGAGACAGTTGAAGTCTCACGAGGCGAACTACCCGACACACGACCTCGAGTTGGGGGTAGTTGTTTTTGCCCTCAAGATTTGGCGTCACTACTGCTATGGGGTCTGTTGTACCATTTAAACGGATCACAAGAGTATGAGGTACCTGATGGACGAGCCAAATCAAAACATGAGACAACGATGGTGGTTGGACGTGGTAACGGATTACGATTGCGAGATCCTATACCACCCAGGGAAGGCCAATGTGGTGGCCGATGCTCTTAGCCGTAAGGCAGTCATAATATCGTTCACAAACATCTGCCTAAGGATGACAGTTGTGACTTCGCTTTTAGAGTGGATTCGGGAGGCTATCAAGGGTCATGTGTAACCCTAATCCATACATATTAGCCCATGACCCATCCATTTGATTTGGAAAAATACTTCATGAATTAATCCATAAGCCCATCACAAATCAAACCATGGATCTTTAGCCCAACTCATATGTATCATTTTAATTAGTCTCTTTTGATCACTAAATTAATTCTCGATCAATACTAATTAAATAATATGATTCCTTAATTAATATATTCTACTTACAATATATTAATAAATCATAAATAACCTCTTACTCAAATATCCTTCCTAACATATTGCTTTGATGAATGTAACCCAAATAGACCATGCTACTATCAGGTCAAGTACACACCAATTATAGTTATGGGCTTAGACACCTTTTCCAATAGTCTCCCACTTTGATAAGTCTAATAACTGTAATTGCCAATGTAACTTAAAATCTGATTAGCAATCGTAGCTCTCAAAAAGTCGTTGTTGAAATCTGATACGTCCATTAGACAAGTAATCATTTATTCCTCTGTTTAACAAGATATCATGTGGACAAATACAAGGAACGTAGTCATACTTATTGTCCTGCAGTTTGTTTCCCGATTTCCAATTTGTCTGACATAGAACTTAATTCAACACATCAATAGGGTTCTGATCAGGCCCGACACATAAGTCAAAACAGAATCTTCAAGGGGCCCAAGATATCGCTTTTAATCCTTTCCATGATAAAAGGAAAAGATAAACTTCGACTTATATGATTGTACTAACTATTCATTGAATCATACATAACAGCACGTTTTATAATATCGAGTTACTGATGTGTTTTCACACTATTAATGTGCAATCAACAAATAATCGCCAACTCATATATCTTGGTTTGAAGATTATACAATATTATCGTCTCACAATCACACGTCATAAATTCCATGAAGTGATATATGAGTGTGGGTTTAGTCCAATACTCAAATCTTATTTCAAGAGCACTCATGAATGTCTGTAGCAATCTTTTGCTATGTCTAACACCTTAGACAATCATACAAAAACCCATTCATGATAGTCTTCTTTCATGACCTACTTCCAAAGTATCATCGACTGTGGATAATTTGAATAATCTTATTATTCTGGAAGTCAAAACATGCAAAATGAAACTATAGTAAATAATTGACACAAGACAGTAACATTTCTTATAAATAAAAAAACACATTTTATTCAATCATCAAATGTCAATTACATTTTAACTATTACAAGTTTCTAAAATTCTAAGTAATCACTAAAACTAATATCGTCCTTCAGCCTGACACTACTAGCGTGCCACAAGTGTTTAACCATACTCAGTCCCTTCGTAAGCGGATATGTTGGATTCTCTTCTGACGATACCCTCTTAACCACGAGGAGTCCCTCTTCTACTTTATGTCTTATGAAGTGATATTTTCTGTTGATGTGTCTTGATCTGCTATGATCTTTTAGTTCCTTGGATAAGGCAACCGCACTGTCGCTATCACAGAAAATCTCCATGGGCTCCTTTATAGCTGGTACAACTCCAAGGTCTCCGATGAATTTCTTCAGCCATATCACCTCTTTTGATGCTTCACTTGCTGCTATATACTCTGATTCGCATGTTGAATCATCTACAGTCTCTTGGTTTGAACTTTTCCAAGTTATTGGTCCTCCATTTAGGGTAAATATCCAGCCTGACTGTGAGCAGAAATTATCTTTGTTGTTCTGGAAGCTGGCATCACTATACCCTACTACTCTTAAGTCATCACACCCACCAAGGGTAAGGATCCCGTCCTTATTCCTTCGCAAGTACTTAAGAATGTTCTTTACCGCAGTCCAGTGAGCTTTACTAGGATTCCCTTGATATCTACTAACCATGCTCAAGGAAAAGGCTAGGGCGAGTACATGTCATAGCATACATGATCGATCCAACTTCAAAAGCATATGGTATTTGACTCATTTCTGCTATTTCAGCATCAATGTTCGGACTTTGAGTCTTACTCAATCTGGCATTGCTTTGGATAGGTAATTCTCCCCTCTTGGAATCCTGCATACTGAAACATTTCAGCACCTTGTCCAAGTAGGTACTTTGACTAATTCCTATTAGTCTTTTATTCCTGTTTCTCAATATCCTTATCCCTAGAATATAAAAAGCTTCTTTTAGGTCCTTCATAGCGAAACACTTCCCAAGCCAGGACTTAACCTCTTGCAAGGTTGGGATGTCATTTCCTATGACCAGTATGCCATCCACATACAACACAAGAAAGCTAACTATACTCCCACTAGCTTTGACATACACGCAGGACTCATCCTCACTTCTCAAAAATCCAAACTCTTTGACTTTCTCATCGAAACAAAGATTCCATCCACGAGATGCTTGTTTTAATCCATAAATGGGTTTCTCAAGCTTACACACTCTATTAGGGTACTTTGCATCGAAAAAACCCTCTAGCTGATTCATGTAAATATCCTCAGCCAACTTTCCATTAAGGAAATTGGTTTTGACAACCATTTTCCATATTTCATAATCATGAAATGCAGTTATGGCTAGCATAACCCTTATATATTTGTGGCCACTCGTGAAAAGGTTGTTGGATTAATGTCTAAGTCCATAACTATAATTGGTAAGACTTGACCCGACCCGGCATGGTCCATTTGGGTTGCATGGCATCGTGCACTTGGATAGACTATAATGAGAGAAATAAGACACTTATGATTATTAATATATTATAAGTTCTAGTATATTAATAATAAGAATAATAAGATTATTTAATTAGTATTGATCAAGAATTAATCTAGGATTAATTAAGTGATCAAAAGAAGACTAATTAAATATATGGGTTGATTGTGTAAATCATCCATACTTGTATAGTGGGCTAATGCTCCATGGATAATCAAGTTGGGCTAAAACCCATAGGATGGTCCATGGATGCTCCATGGTGTATTTGAACCCATGGATCCAAGGAAATGGAAAGTCATGACAATTAGGGTTTACCCTAATTGTAACACTATATAAAGATCTTATTCTTGACAAAATCGGCCACTAGAGAGTGTAAAGAGAAGGGCTAGCCGATTTTCATGAAGTGTAGAATTCTCTCAAGTTATTCCAAGTGTATTTGGTGTTGTGTGAACCATTTGAGGTGTCACACTTAGGGCACTTGGCACTCAAGCTTCATGAAGACTTTCTACATGAAAGAGGTATGTATTCTATCTTGTTATATTCATTATTTTATATGCTAGATTAGGATAATACCTTGGATGTTCATATTTGTATGTATAATAGAGAAAACATAGATCCAAGGTATTTAGGGTTGCATGTACACTTAGGAGTGTTAGAATGCTCAAAACCTAACAGTGGTATCAGAGCCTAGGCTTGTTTTCTTGTTATACTTGCAAAAGTAGCTGGAAAATCGAGTTTTGATGTTGTCTGCCCAGCAGACTCGCCGAGTCCATGAATGGACTCGCCGAGTCCAAGGCAAAAAGCATCCAACTCGCCGAGTTGGTTCGTGCACTCGACGAGTTGGACCCCCAGACAGCATAAATTCGACTTTTTTGGCTAGAATTGGACTAGGAACATTACCCTAAGATGTTTTTGAACTTATAAACTTGTTTTTGATCTGGTAATGTTCATGCTAATCCAATTTCAAAGATAATTGTCAATAGATTCATGTTTTGTATTAGTTTAAGGTTTAGACTAATTACATGAAAAAGTTTGATTTGAATTATCTTGTTCTTATGAGTTGCTTAGATTAATAGAAAAGTTGAGTGAAATAGTTGTTTTCAATCCAAATTAATCTAAGAGTTGATTCTAAAATGTGTTTTTGTAACTTGTCCTCAAGTTATATAAAAAGTCACATTTAAGTTTCATAAAACTCATAATAGTTGGCAAAGGTTACAAAAATGAAGAGTCTAGTTCTAATTAAATGGGTTTATGACTTCATAACTTGTCCTCAAGTTATGGAGGACCAAGAGTCTTTTCATTAAATAATAAATTAAAAAAAAAGTGTAACCTTAATTAATTCCATAAGTTATAAAATAGAGAAAAGTTAATTCTTTTATTAGTTTAAAGTCTTCCATAACTTGTCCTCAAGTTATGGAACTTGAAGAGTTTTTGGATTAAAACTACTTTAAACACATAAGTTATGGAATTAATTAGTTTTGAATAGTTTTAAAACTTGCCCTAAAGTTTTGGAATTTGAAAATTTTTCACTTATGAATACTTTAATTCCAAGTTAGCCCTTAGAATTTTAAAGAGTTAAAATTCAACCCTTATACTTTATAATATTATAAGTTAATAATAATAATAATAATAATAATAATATATATATATATATATATATATATATATATGTATAAGAGTAAAGTCAGTCTTACCGCTAGTACGCCTCATTCACGAAGCCGGTCTATAAGGTGGGTATAAGGTTGTTGCCTATAAAATGGCAACTTAATGGGTGTCCACTCTTACCCACCGCTTGCTTGACTGGTGGGGGGTCGTTAGCCGAACGGGTTTGACAGGACTATAATTCTCCCTTCATTAAAAGTATTAATGATAAATACTAAGTAACTAAACTCTTAATAATACCCAATCTTAGTTACTTAGGAAAATGTGAATAAGGTGCTAATCCATGAAATTACACTTTGCACTTTGTTTAAGTCGGTTAGTGGAGCGTGTGTGGTTAACCGGCACACTAACTCGTATTTAACAAGGTAGGCAAAGGGTAACTTAATGTTTATCATAGTATCGATGGAGCGTGTGTGGTTAACCGACACATCGATTGAAGGGTAAACACTTAAGGGTACCAAGTAATTTGCATGGTTACTTCACACCTTGTTTTGTGATCCTCGGCATCCTAGTCACAAAACCTGAAGGGCACACTCGAGATTGAAATATGCCATTGAACAGTTCAATGAATCTCAAAGATCTAGGAGTTTCAAATCCAATTAAAAACTAATAATACATTTCGTTTATCATAGTGGAAATTGGTGAATCGTCATTCACCTACCTTCAAATATTTTATATCTTGGATTACGGCATCCCTCTTCTAAGTTATAAAATAGTTTGTTGGGTCCTAGCCTTAATATTTCAGATTAGGTGTCATATTAAGGACTTTAGATCAACTATCTTGACTATCTCCCAAAAGATGTCTGGTTTAGACATTTATGATTTTCCCAAATCTCTTGAAACAAGCTTTCCTAAATGAAGATGATGTCCCATGGAAATCATACTTCATTCACCTCCTCCAATTATTCTCCCTAACCCACAAGTTCTTGAAAAGTTTAAGGTCACTCAAGCCCTATTGGCAAGGCAAGGTCTAGGTGTGGTCACATCTTGGAGATGTAGTCACATATTAACAAGCTGGGAGAGTTGGGTGTCAAAGTCTTGAGAAAGTTGGTGGCTCAATCACCTTCTAAGTCACATAGTGAGTTCTTTTGGGATTCCTATGAAATAGACTATAACAAGACCCTTAATGATCTTTGCTAAGATCAACTTCCTAAAACTTTATGGACATTGACAATGGTGACACTGGAAATCCAGAAAAAGCATTCTCTTCCTAAGGAAGGGATTAACCATAGTCAACTAGGTTGACCAAATGGTAAAGAGAAAAGCTAAGTCTGAGATAGTACCATTACCAAAGGGTCCATATGTTTATATTGCCAAAGGAAGGGGCATTAGTTACGAAGCTGCCAAATTTACCTAAGGGTGTTAAAGTCAATAAGTTTGACTCTACTTCAGGTAAAGTCCACTATCTAACTCTGCTAAGTTTCCATTCATAGATTCTTGATACATGATGTGACTGGGTCACATGTTGATGTTTAAGAATCAAAGAAAAAGTGAAGAAACTTAAAGAAGGAATATGTTGAATCTGATCGCGTAGATGTATTTTTATCGCATGGTTTGAAGATCGGATTCTTGAGCCACTTCTTAGGAGTTATGATATATTGCTTAGGAATGGATAGCAACAAAGTTTTCATGTGCTTTCGCAATGTAAGGATAGTTTTTCCGCAAAGTTTTAAAATAAAAGGAAAATTTTGATTTTATTTATTTTAAAAATATCCTTACAATGGCATTTGTGGAAATTTTTGTTGCTTATAAGATTCCATTAATAACAAGAGTGGAAATATGAAATTGATTCTTTCATTTGTGGTAATGTCTAAATTTACCAAATAAGGGAAGATTCTTATCACCCAAGTTTCATTTGGACCGGAACTTGGAATCATGCAAGTTGTATAGAATGATGAATGAGAACTTTCAAGTATTGGAAAATTAAGACTAATTACTTGTTCACATGGATGTGTGAGTCAAGTGAAGGACTAAGGGATCGAGTACACATTCTTGTGCACTGGTCAAGTCCACCACAAAAGATTGATAAAACTATTCGTCATAGTTTACAAAAGCTCAGTAAATATGATTATACTTACAAGCTTAAGTGTAACTCTGAGACATTGTAAAAAGGTTCCAATGTATGACAGAGCGAATAAGAATAATCAAATTAGGTAGAAGGATAAAAGTTTCTCAAATCTGAAAAGATGGGAGAGTACTTTAGTATCAGTTTTGTGATCATCTTAATGATTAAGAAACCATAGCACAATTAGTTCTCTAAGGAAATCTTAGTGCATTCTTATGACTAAGAAGAGGGATCTTGAATTGTTGAAATTGTTAAATCAAGAAGATGAGTCATACTTCGTTCCAATACAAGTCTTAGAGTCATACTCCAAGATTGTAACTTGAGTGACATTTCTTAAAGAAGGTTTAAAACACTTGTCAAATGTAAGAGTAAAAGTTTTCTACTCTTGTACATTTAAAATTGGTAAGTTGTGATGTTTTGGATAAAACAAAGACTAACTTAGGCCAATTGTGTGAAGTGTTTGTCTTGATTAGAATCCACACTATCTCTTGAATATCTGACAAGAAAGTCTTATATGTCAAGAGGACAGTGGGAGTCTTAAAGGTCTTGAAAGTCTCAAGAACTAATCAACAATAAAACTTGAAGTTCTTCACTAGCACACGACTTGAGGTTTATAACCTATCGTGTTGACATATTTTCTGCCCATTCCAGTTAAAGTTGGCTTTGCATATGAGTTCTTAGAGTTCTCAATTTGTTGCCCAGCAACTTGGAAGCAATGGCAGGCCCTTGAGCTGTCAGGTGGCAAGAAATTAAGATTGAGTTCAGTCCATATGAGTTTGGATTTGTCATTATCCTTGTCTTGTGACTATGGTTTTGAAAATTCACATGGATAAAAACACATACACCAGTAAATCTAAGTGTCATAAGGTTTCTCTCCGATTCATGAAAATGATGGTGAGGAAACACTTTCACTAAGTAGATTTTAGCTAGATAGCAATTGTAATATTTCCATTCTCAAAGTCGTTAGTGAAGCGTGTGTGGTTTACCGACACACTAACCTGGACTTGTGAGAAGTGGCAAAAAGGTCTGACCATTATGATTACGGCATACCTCTTCATAATTTTTTAGACACACAAGTGTGCTATCTAAGGGAAGGTGTATGATTTTGATAAAGTCTTATCAAAACAATCTAGTATCAGAAATCTGAACTTTGGTAAGAAAGTCAATGAATTATTGATTTCTAGAAGTCCAGCTGATTTCTGAGCACATGTCAAAGCTAGTGGGAGCATAAGTGTTATGCTAATAATCATCATGTTAGTGGGAGCATGATATTTATGATAAGTATTGCAAGTTAGCAATGTTAATTATAGAAAACAAAAGGTTTCAATTGGGAAAAGTTGTTTTGCTATAATTAAGGGAGAGGAAATTATACTTCATCTCAAATCTATAAGCTTAGATCGTGAGGTTTTAATCATTTAGTCAAGGATATATATGAATTTCATGTTGGAATGGCTCAACATAAGGAAATTTTGTATATGAGTCCATTATTTGCATTCTAAAATTCGATTATGATTACGGCATTCCTTTTCATAATCTGAATTATGAGAACTTGGCAAATTGAAATGGAAATGTTATAGCAAAAGACTGGTTTAGTCTTTATGTGAGACATCATGAATCGTGTCCCATATGCTTCGAATATAGGATCAATTACATGTGCTATATTCATCCTTTCTAAATTTTTCCAAATGCCTGGGGCATTAAGAAGGAAAACGGTTTAGAACTGGATATGACTAAAAGGATCAAACAATTATCGAGGACAATCTATGGTTTACCAAAGATTGGTTGCTCAAGGACAATTGGAAGTATAGTGATAATTCTGGAAGGACCATATTGACATAATCTGTAAGGAGGCAACTCTTGTTCAGAAGTGATAGTCAAAATGGAATATGGAAATGTTTCAGGGTTAGAAATTATTCAATCTGTGTAAGATTAGGAAACTTAATGCAAGAAGGATGTTTCCAAGGAGCTGATCTCCTTTGGAATGCTCTGTAATGTTTGTTGTCAAGTCTTTATGACTTTGTGCATAATCATTACAAGAGGATCAATGCATATAAGTTTAGAATCTAACAGATTTCAGTAAATGGCATGAATTTGGAATTCTTGCATTTGCAGTAAGGATTTGGGAGTGTGAAAAGAGAATCATTGGAGTTATGTTCAATTGATTTATTTCACAAAGTAAAGATCATAGACAAACATAGTATGCATACTTGGTGTATGACATGACTAGTGTTTAGAAAACATAGTATACATGCTTGGAGCATGGGACAACTATTGTTTTAAATTCAAGAATAAAGTTGATAGCTGAAACAGTATACAATGAATAATGTGTAATCATATGGTGATAAATAAAAGGTGTTTTATTTATGTTCATAGGTTTTGATACCATATTGGATTCAATTATTATTGTGTTTCACTTTGCATGTTTTGACTTCCCAAATAAACTGGGTTATTCTTCCGGAATGACTAAGTTATTCAAACCATCCACAGTCGGTCATATGTTGGAAGTAGATATGAATTAAGACTGTCATGGGTTGGCTTGTAGAGGTCTAAGGTGTTGGACAAAGGGCTACAACACTCATGAGTGCTCATAAGTTCTGAGTATTGGATTCAACCCGCGCTCATTGGAATCACTTCATGGATTTTATCACGAGTGATCATGAGACGATAATATCTTATATTCTTCAAACCTAGAGATATGAGTTGTTACTATGAGTTGGTTGTACATTGATTGCACGAAAATGCATTAGGTAACTCGGTGCTATAAAATGTGTCTTTGTGTATGATTCAACAAGTAGTACAACAAGCCATATGAGTCGAAGTTTATCCATTCCTTTTACCTTCGGGATAAAATCGATATCTGTGGGCCCCTCGATGATTTGATGATGACAAATGGAAGTGCTCGGCCGGGCCAGGACTGATTTGATTTGTTCAATTAGTCAGTCGTCATAAATCGAAAATCGGGAAACAACAAATGGACAGAGAGAATGATTATAATCCATGTCTCAGTCCATATGATATCTAGAATGGAGGAATATATGATCCCTTATCTAATGGACAAGTCATTGACAAAGGTCAGAGTTCATCTACAAGGTCAGAGTTCGACAGAAGCTTTTGAGAGCTATGATTGCCAGTTGGTTCCTGAAGTCATACGTAATAATAGTTTTAGACTTATCTAAGTGGGAGACTGTTGGATTAATGTCTAAGTCCATAACTATAATTGGTAAGTCTTGACCCGACCCGACATGTTCCATTTGCGTTACATGGCATCATGCACTTGGATAGACTATAATGAGAGAAATAAAACACTTATGGTTATTAATATATTATAAGTTCTAGTATATTAATAATAAGAATAATAAGATTATTTAATTAGTATTGATCAATGTGACATCCCCATATTTCTCGGCCAGAAAAGACCGATTTAATTTATGTTTTTTAAAATAAAATCAGAGAAATCTTTTTAAAAGATGTTGCAGAATTGGTCCCCAAACAACATATGATAAAAGTTTATCAAAATCCTTCATTAAGAAGGTATATATTTTCCATATATATCAAAACCTCGGGATGTCATGTTCCGATAGAGATCAAAAGCATAAACAAGACATTATAAGCCTTTCAACAGTTATTTACAACTACTGGCCTATAATCCAAAAATCTCTTGTCGTCCTCCGACTATGCTCGGGGTCCACTACCTGTAATCATAAAACTGAGTGGGTTAGGCTTGGGAGCCTGGTGAGCATATAGGGTTTTCAACCCATAATAATAATATACTTATTAAGTTCACCAATCAACAATAACCCTGATTACCCATTCCCGTTGTCCTCACTTTACGTCCCTAAATACCTATCACAAGGGACCTAGCCTAAGGATTATCATCGGGATGGACACCACTGCTAAGGGGTTTCCTCATCCATACATGTCCTTAAAGCAACCATGAGGGGGATGAAGTACGCCAATGAACATTTAATTCATCAACACCTACAAGTTGTGAACCTGCTAGTGTTCCACTTGGACTATCTAGAAAGTCCGTGGTCGTCATCTATACTTCGCTAGATGACTACAACAACAACAACAACATCGAGGCCTCTCACCATTTTAACACACATCAACTATTTCATCTACCCATGTTCTACCCAACATATTTTGTAGATAAAAAGCATATACAGTTTAAAACTTATATAAAACATCAATTCAACAATCACCTCGAATAAACAATTAGCATATTTACACATAACACGCATTTCAAGGTAAATACTTCATATCTATGTGTAAATTGAAAGTAACTACACACTCACTTATTTTGGTGAAAATCGGGCAGCAATTCGTTTCCTAAAATGATCGTTTCTAATAAAACCGGGAGTTTTATTGAGAAACTGGGCTCTGCAAAAGTCGGGCTTCGAAACCGAAAAGATAAATTTTTCGAGCTTCTCGGGCACTTCGTGGGGTATTCCGGGCTTTACAATCGATATCGGGGCTTTGTGGGATGTTAAGATGAAAGAAATATGGAGAAAGGGGCTAAAAGTGGCAATTTCTTAAAAATATCCGAGAAGGCTCGCAGCCTTCTATTTATAGGGGGGAACTTCTGATCGAACGACTGAGAAGCTTCTGATCCAATGGCTGAGAAGGCTCGCATGGCTCGCACCTGCAAGGGCTCGCTGGCGGCTTCTAAGTGGACCGCGGCTTACTGGTGCACCTGCGAGGCTCGGAGCTAGGCTATGCAAGGCTTGGACACACGCGGCAATAGGGCGAAGCTTCAGCTGGGGAGCTGGCTGCTTCGGATTGGGCCTCCTCCTCGGTCGAATCAGAAGAGGAAACGTGGCTTCGCATGACTCAGCAAATTCGGTGACTCAGCAGCCTGATGACTCAGCCGCCTTGTGACTCAGCAGGACGCGTGTCACATTCTAAGTGAGGGTGACGTGGCAATTGTGACTATGCGAAATTTCTCGGTTTTTGTGCCAAAACTTCTAAAATTCATAACTTTCGCATACGAGCTCCGTTTTTGACGTTCTTTATATGCACGCGTAACTAAAATTGCGATCTACAACTTCCGTTTAGACTTCGTCGGCTAATTTTGAATTTAAATTTTATATTATTATTTTTAACAGACCGAGACAGGAAATCCGTTAAAAATTCATAACTTCTTCATCCGACGTCCGTTTTCGTCAGACTTTTTACCGTTGTGCTCCTAATGAGGAGACCTTCAATTCTCATTTAGGTTGTGTCGGCTAAAATCGCTCGATCTAAAATTCGAGTTTTTAGCTGTCTACTGCTACGCTGAAACTTCCAAAAATCATAACTTCCTCATACGAAGTCAGATTTGGGCGTTCTTTTAATCGAACTACTCGGTTTAACGAATACTATGACTTTCGTTTAGATTACTAAGGCTAAAAAGTAGTTTATCGAAAACTCACTTTTTACGACATTTAGCACCGTGTCGGTTTTGTCGCGAAACTTCGACAGGTCATAACTTCTTCGTTATAACTCGGATTTTGGTATTCTTTATATCCCCGAAATACTTGTTTCGACCACTATAACTTTATGTAAAGATATCGGGCTTATCTCACACTTTAATTTTGACGCTTATTTTTATTCTTAATTAATTAAGCATAAAACACATAATATTCACATAATTCCTTTTCATTTCTTCAAATCGAGTTACAAAGGTTAACCTAGACTATCAAATCAATATAAATGCCTAGGCTAGAAACACAAGTGTTACAATTCTCTCCCCCTTAGGATGATTCCGTCCCCGGAATCACATATCACCAAACAACTGCGGGTAGCGACTCATCATGTCACTCTCCGTTTCCCAAGTGAGATTTGGTCCATTCGTATGTTTCCAGCGCACAAGCACTAAATCGACCATCTTGCATCGTAACTTCATAGTCTTACGGTCAACAATTGCCTCAGGTTCCTCGATCAACCTCTTGTTTTCATCCAACCTTAACTCAGAAATCAGAATTATGTCGGGCACATCTCCCGTGAACTTTCTCAAGTAACACACATGAAAGGTGTTATGAATACCTTCCAGTTCTTCCGGTAACTCTAGCTTGTAAGCTTGATTCCCGATCCTCTGAAGAACTTTAAATGGTCCAATAAACCTTGGACTCAACTTCCCTCTCTTACCAAATCTTATAAGTCCCTTCCACGGCGAGACTTTAAGTAAAACCGAATCTCCAACATCGAAGGATATCGGTTGTCTTTTCTTCTCAGCATAACTCTTTTGTCGATCTTGAGCAGCTAACATCCTTTCCCTTATCACTTTCAACTTTTCAGCAGTCTCATGGACTATTTCAGGTCCCATAAACTGCTTTTCCCTAGCTTCCAGCCAACATGATGGTGTTCGACACTTTTCCCCATACAAAGCGTGATAAGGTGCCATCTTAATGCTGGAGTGGAAACTATTATTATAGGAGAATTCTACTAAAGGTAAGTGTTCATCCCAGTTACCTTGGAATTCTAGGGTACATGCTCTCAACATATCCTCCAATGTTTGAATCGTTCGCTCGCTCTGACCATCGGTTTGTGGATGGTAAGCTGTACTCAAACACAACTTGGTACCCAATTCCTCTTGTAGACTCCTCCAAAACCTTGAGGTAAAACGGCTATCATGATCGGACACAATCGTTAACGGAACACCGTGAAGCCTCACAATTTCCTTCACGTAAGAATTCGCAAGGTTATCCATAGACCATTTCTCTTTGGCCGCTATGAAATGCGCACTCTTAGTGAAGCGATCAACGACCACCCAAATCATGTCGTGACCGTTACTTGTTATGGGTAGTTCAGTCACAAAATCCATGGTGATGTCTTCCCATTTACCCATGGGTACGAGTAAAGGTTCTAAACTCCCATACGGTTTCTAATGTTGTGCCTTAACCCTAGCACAAGTTACACACTCGGCCACATACTTATTAACATCGAGCTTCATCGTCGGCCACCAATAATAGGGTTTTAGGTCCCTATACATTTTTGTACTGCCAGGATGAATTGAGTACATGGTCTTGTGAGCTTCTTCCATCAGAAGATCTCTTATTCCGCCTGTCTTAGGTACCCAAATTCTATCTTGAAATACCTTCAACCCTTGGTTGTTTGTGCCGAACACTAACGTTTTTCCCAAACGTTCTTCCTTTCGGTCATTTTTCTCTAAAGCTTCCTCTTGAGCTTTCTTTATACTTTCCACAATTGTTGAGACAACTTCAATTCTCAACGCTCTTGGCCTTTTCTTTTCAAGGTTTACCTTCCGACTGAGAGCATCGGCAACAACATTTGCTTTACCAGGGTGGTAAAGTATCTCACAGTCGTAGTCCTTGAGTAACTCTAGCCAGCGTCGTTGCCTCATGTTCAATTCCTTCTGATTAAAGAGATATTGGAGACTCTTATGATTAGTGAAAAGTTTACACTTTGTGCCATAAAGATAATGCCTCCATATCTTTAAGGCAAATATTACCGCTGCCAACTCCAGATCATGAGTGGGGTAGTTCTTTTCATGTTCCTTCAATTGCCTCGATGCATACGCGATCACTTTATCCCTTTGGGTCAGAACACAACCTAACCCAACTCCAGATGCATCGCTATAAACTGCGAAGTCATCAACTCCTTCAGGTAATGAAAGAATCGGTGCTTCACACAATCTCTTCTTCAACTTCTCAAAGGCTTCCTTATGCTTCTCATTCCAAGCATAAGAGGCTCCTTTGTGGGTCAAAGCTGTTAATGGAGTAGCAATCGAAGAAAAGCCTTGGATAAACCTTCGGTAATATCCAGCTAATCCTAAAAAGCTTCGAATCTCCGTAGGACTCTTTGGTTGTTCCCACTTCATTACAGCTTCAATCTTTGCTGGGTCAACCATTATTCCTTCTTGGTTAACCAAATGACCTAAAAATTGGACTACTTGAATCCAAAATTCACACTTGGAGAACTTTGCATACAACTTCTCCTTTTTCAAGACTTCTAGCACTTCACGTAGATGCTTTTCATGCTCCTGCTTGCTTTTCGAATAAATCAAGATATCGTCTATGAATACTATCACGGATTTATATAAGAATGGTTTACAAACCCTATTCATCAAATCCATGAAAGCTGCTGGGGCATTGGTTAGTCCGAACGACATAACCAAAAATTCATAGTGTCCATATCTCGTTCTAAAAGCAGTCTTTATATGTACGCGTAGCTAAAATTACGATCTACAACTTTCGTTTAGACTTCGTCGGCTAATTTTGACTTTAAATTTTATATTATTATTTTTAACAAACCGGGACAGGAAATCCGTTAAAAATTCATAACTTCTTCATCCGACGTCCGTTTTCGTCAGACTTTTTATCGTTGTGCTCCTAATGACGAGACCTTCAATTCTCGTTTAGGTTGTGTCGGCTAAAAATCGCTCGATCTAAAATTCGAGTTTTTAGTTGTCTACTGCTACGCTGAAACTTCGAAAAATCATAACTTCCTCATACGAAGTCAGATTTGGGCGTTCTTTTTATCGAACTTCTCGGTTTAACGAATACTATGACTTTCGTTTAGATTACTAAGGCTAAAAAGTAGTTTATCGAAAACTCACTTTTTACGACATTCAGCACCGTGCCGGTTTTGTTGCGAAACTTCGACAGGCCATAACTTCTTCGTTATAACTCGGATTTTGGTATTCTTTATATCCCCGAAATCCTTGTTTCGACCACTACAACTTTATGTAAAGATATCGGGCTTATCTCACACTTTAATTTTGACGCTTATTTTTATTCTTAATTAATTAAGCCCTAATAATTAAGCACAAAACACATAATTCACATAATATTCACATAATTCCTTTTCATTTCTTCAAATCGAGTTACAAAGGTTAACCTAGACTATCAACTCAATATAAATGCCTAGGCTAGAAACACGAGTGTTACAATCAAGAATTAATCTAGGATTAATTAAGTGATCAAAAGAAGACTAATTAAATATATGGGTTGATTGTGTAAATCATCTATACTTGTATAGTGGGCTAATGCTCCATGGATAATCAAGTTGAGCTAAAACCCATAGGATGGTCCATGGATGCTCCATGGTGTATTTGAACCCATGGATCCAAGGAAATGGAAAGTCATGACAATTAGGGTTTACCCTAATTGTAACACTATATAAAGATCTTATTCTTGACAAAATCGGCCACTAAAGAGTGTAAAGAGAAGGGCTAGCCGATTTTCATGAAGTGTAGAATTCTCTCAAGTTATTCCAAGTGTATTTGGTGTTGTGTGAACCATTTGAGGTGTCACACTTGGGGCACTTGGCACTCAAGCTTCATGAAGACTTTCTACATGAAAGAGGTATGTATTCTATCTTGTTATATTCATTATTTTATATGCTAGATTAGGATACTACCTTGGATGTTCATATTTGTATGTATAATTGAGAAAACATAGATCCAAGGTATTTAGGGTTGCATGTACACTTAGGAGTGTTAGAATGCTCAAAACCCAACAAAGGTCTCATCATAGTCAACTCCAAGAGTTTGAGTAAAGCCCTTCGCAACCAAACGCGCCTTATAAATGTGTACTTTACCATCCATGTTGGTCTTCTTCTTAAAGATTTGCACCCGACTGTCTTATGACCTGGTACATTATCAACCAACCTCCAAACTTGATTATCATATTGTGACGGAATCTCGTTGTCCATTGCCTCTTTCCATTTAGCATATTTGGGGTCTGCTATGGCTTCCTTGTAGTTGTTAGGCTCGTCCAAATTTACCAATGTGCTATCACTGATAAATGTATCACCTTCAGAAGTAATACGGAAACCATAAAACTCAGGTGCCTGCCTAGCTCTACCGGAATTCCTCAGAGGTAAGGACTCGTCAATTGGTTCAACAGGAGTTTCCTCCTTGGGTTGAGTGCTAGTGTTTGAGGTTCCTTCATCACTTAACTCTTAAAGCTATTCAAGGTCAATTTTCCTCCCACTGTCCCCTTGGCATATGAGTTCTCTCTCGTGAAAGACTTATATCCTTGCAACGAAGACAGCCTTATCACTCATTCTATAGAAGATATATCCAATGGATTTACGTTGGTAGCCGATGAAAATACATCGCTCATTACGAGGTTCGAGCTTATCATGAGTTTCTTTTCTCACAAAATCCACTCAACCCTAAACTTTTACGTGTGCTAACGAGGGAACTTTCCCTGTCCACATCTCGTAAGGTGTTTTGAAAACCTTTTTAGTTGGGACTCGATTAAGCATATGGGAGGAAGTCTCTAAAGCATACCCCCATAATGAGATAGGTAACGAAGCTCGACTTATCATAGAATGAACCATGTCCAGCAAGGTTCGATTGCGCTTCTCAGCTACACCACTAAGCTGTGGTGTCCTAAGCGGTTTTAATTGTGAAACAATTCCATATTCCTTAAGATAGTCGTGGAAATCGATACTAAGATACTCTCCTCCTCGATCGGATCGAAGCATCTTTATCTTCCTGCCCGATTGATTCTCCACTTCTTTCTTAAACTCTTTGAACTTTTCAAAGGTTTCTAACTTATGCTTGATTAAGTAGACATAGGCATATTGTAACAACTCATATTTTCAAACAATTTTTTTTTTTTTCATTTTTAAAACATAAATATTTCCATTAAAAACCAAGGCATAAACAGTTTAATTATTCAGTCAATACAATTATTCAAACTCCCAAGATCATGAAATATTCTTCAGTGTGTATCGATCATGCCGGCGCCTTCCCACGGTCCTCGCTAGTACCTGAAACACATACATACATAACAACTGTAAGCATAAATGCTTAGTGAGTTCCCCAATATACAACTTACGCACATACGCCTTTCCAGGCCCGACCTTCCGGTTCATGTGTCTCAGGGGACTTCCGTCCCTGCTGGGTAAACCTTCCGGCCTTACCCACGCCGACCTTCCGGTCCATCACACATCCTCCGGTCCATGTGTCTCAGGGGACTTCCGTCCCTGCTGGGTAAACCTTCCGGCCTTACCCACGCCGACCTTCCGGTCCATCACACATCATATCGCCTTCCGGCCCATAATACATAGCACATATAACATATAACATACCACATATAGCATACATATCACATATCATATCCGACCTTCCGGTCACACAGTCAAACCCTTCCGGGTACAGTATAGTGAGAAGACTCACCTCGTAAGTGCTGAAAGCTAGCAACTCCTGAAATCACTCGCGCACAAACCAACGAGCTACAACCCTCCTATAACATTACATAACTCATTAACACTCATATCAGCTAAGTGTGACTATCCCTAAGAAGTCAGACTTAGGTCAACTCTGGTCAACGGTCAACGGTCAACTCGACTGGACTCGGCGAGTACCATGGCGACTCGGCGAGTCTAGTCGTCCTCACAGATTCCTGAATATTCCCTTTCTACTCGTCGAGTATACCTCTCGACTCGACGAGGTCCTCGTGGAAGAATCGCGGGGCTACCCCGACTCCACTCGCCGAGTCTGATGAACAACTCGACGAGTCCCAGCACATCTTCAAGCTACTCGCCGAGTCTGAAGAACAACTCGGCGAGTCCATGCCATGCAGACGAGTAACTGCTTCCTGAGATAGGTCTCGTCCCGAAGTACACATGCATGGGACCTTCTGGACCTCTAAAGGTCCTAATACATGACTATAATCGTGGGATAACAAGGCATTTCTTCATCAAATCACTAATAAACCCTAATTTCATAAATACATCAAAATAACAGATTTGGTCCGAGTTATTACCTGGAATCGCACTCTCTGTGTCCCCCAAATCTTAGGACTCAATCCTCCTTGATATTCCTTTAGCCAAATCCTTCTTCTTCTTGCCTAACCACTTCTTCCAAGTTCCAAAGCTTTCTCCCTTGCTCTAGGCGTCCACAGCGATTAGGGTTTCTCTCAATTGATCAAAAGACTGAAAATGACGGCCTAAGAGGCGTTAAATACGATCCAAACTGAACGGTTAGGGTTTCTGCTGAACAGCGTCGACTCGCCGAGTCCATATCTGGACTCGTCGAGTCCAGTCGCGGACCCGCGACCAAGTCCGCGATCCTACTCGGCGAGTCTAGGCTCCAACTCGCCGAGTCCCCTCTTAAATCACCCCAAAAAACATAATTTTAATAATACCTGGGATTCCGGGCTGTTACAATTCTCCCCCACTTGGATTAGACTTAGCCCTCGAAGTCTCATTCTGCAAATAGTTCCGGATGCTGCTCCCGCATTTCGCGCTCCGGTTCCCAAGTCATTTCTGATCCCTTACGGTGTTGCCATTGAACCAACACCAGAGGTACCTCCTTGTTCCTCAGAACCTTGATCTTCCGATCCCTGATAGCCACTGGTCTCTCCGCGTAATTCAGGCTCGCATCCACCTGAATATCCTCCAATGGAACCACTGCCGACTCATGCACTTTCTCAACTGCGACACATGAAAAGTGTCATGGATCTGACCCAACTCCGCGGGCAACTCCAACCGATAGGCTACCCGTCCTATCCTTGCAATCACACGAAATGGCCCAATATACCGGGGCCCCAACTTGCCTCTCTTCCTGAACCGAATCACTCCTTTCCAAGGGGAGACCTTCAGGAGAACGAAGTCGCCGACTTGAAATTCAAGCTCGGATCGGCGCCTGTCTGCATAGCTCTTCTGTCTGCTCTGGGCAGTCAATAATCTTTGTCTCACTTGTTGAATCTGCTCTGTCGTCTGGAGTATGATCTCCGTGCTGCCCATCACTCTCTGTCCCACCTCTCCCCAGCAAATGGGAGTCCGACACCTCCTACCATACAACAGCTCGAAAGGCGGCATACCAATGCTCGAATGATGGCTGTTGTTGTAGGAAAACTCTGCCAAGGGTAAATACGCATCCCAACTACCCCCGAAGTCTAACACACACGCTCGGAGCATGTCCTCCAGTGTCTGAATTGTCCGCTCGCTCTGACCGTCTGTCTGGGGGTGGTATGCGGTACTAAAATGCAATTTAGTACCCAGCTCCTCATGAAATTTCTTCCAGAATCTGGAAGTAAAGCGCACATCACGGTCTGACACAATCGAGATCGGCACCCTGTGCCGAGATACCACCTCTCTCACGTATATCTCCGCCAATTTCTCCGTCGAAGAACTCTCACTGATGGCAAGGAAGTGTGCACTCTTTGTCAACCTATCCACGATCACCCAAATTGCGTCAACTCCCCTAGCAGTCCTCGGCAATTTGGTGATAAAATCCATAGTAATCTGTTCCCACTTCCACTCGGGGATCTCCAATGGCTGTAACTTGCCATGCGGTCTCTGGTGCTCAACCTTAACCCTACGGCAGGTCAAGCACCTCTCAACGAACCATGCCACGTCCCTCTTCATACAGGGCCACCAATATTCCTTCTTTAAATCCAAATACATCTTTGTAGCACCAGGATGGATCGAAAATTTCGATCTATGAGCCTCTTCCATCAAGGTAGTACGCGTACCGCCTACGAACGGTACCCAAATCCGACCCTGAAACGTCATAAGGCCTCGACTATCCTTGACAAACTCTGAGATTAACCCCACAACCCGCTCTTTCTTCTGCATTTCTGGTCGCACGGCCTCCGCCTGGGCCCCACGAATGGCGTCCAATACTGGAGTCATCACAGTCAGTCTCAAGCATATGTCTCGCAATTGAGTGCTCTCCGCCCTGCGACTCAATGCATCGGCTACCACATTAGCCTTGCCTGGGTGGTACAGGATCTCACAATCATAATCCTTGACCACATCCAACCACCTCCTCTGACGCATATTTAGGTTGGGTTGATCCATCAAGTACTTCAAACTCTTATGGTCCGTGTATATCGTACATCGAACCCCATACAAGTAGTGACGCCAAATCTTGAGAGCGAACACCACTGCCCCCAACTCTAAATCATGCGTGGGATATCTCGCCTCATGAGGCTTCAGCTGCCTCGACGCATAAGCTATCACATGACCCCTCTGCATTAACACTGCACCCAATCCCGAAATCGATGCGTCGCAATATACTACGAAATCTTCCATCCCTTCTGGAAGAGCT
This sequence comes from Lactuca sativa, assembly GCF_002870075.4. NCBI lineage: Eukaryota > Viridiplantae > Streptophyta > Magnoliopsida > Asterales > Asteraceae > Lactuca > Lactuca sativa. The sequence goes on along the minus strand of NC_056625.2, from coordinate 84,200,820 downwards.
AATACCGGGGCTTCGCACAATCTTTGGCGAAGTGTCTCAAAGGAGGTCTGCTGCTCGGGCCCCCATGAGAACGTAACACCCTTCCGGGTCAATCTGGTGAGTGGCACTGCGATCTTGGAGAAATCCTTGATAAATCTCCGATAATATCCTGCCAACCCAAGGAAACTTCTGATCTCAGAGGGTGACTTCGGCACCTCCCAACTCATCACCGCCTCAACCTTGGCCGGATCGACCAATATCCCTTTCTGATTAACCACATGTCCTAGAAACTGGACCTCCCGCAACCAGAAGTCACATTTGGAGAACTTTGCATAAAGTTTCTCCGACCTCAATACCTCAAGGACCTCCCTCAAATGCTCCTCATGTTGCTCTCTCGATCTCGAATACACCAGAATGTCGTCGATAAATACGATCACCGACCGATCCAACATCGGCCTGCATACCCTGTTCATGAGATCCATGAACACAGCCGGGGCGTTGGTGAGTCCAAAAGGCATCACCACAAACTCATAATGTCCATATCGCGTCCTAAACGCTGTCTTCTGGACGTCTTCATCCCGTACTCTCACCTGATGGTACCCTGACCTCAGATCGATCTTGGAAAACCAAGATGCTCCCTGCAACTGATCGAATAAATCATCGATCCTCGGCAACGGGTAACGGTTCTTGACCGTTAGCTTGTTCAACTCCCGGTAATCAATGCACATCCGGTGTGAACCATCCTTCTTTTTGACGAACAGAATAGGTGCTCCCCATGGCGAGCTGCTCGGCCGAATGAATCCCTTTCCCAGCAACTCCTGGAGTTGCGAGGACAACTCTTGCATCTCTGGAGGTGCAAGACGATAGGGCACCTTGGCAATAGGCGCTGCCCCCGGAACCAGATCGATACTAAACTCTACTTGCCTCACAGGCGGTACTCCCGGCAACTCCTCGGGAAAGACATCTGAAAACTCGCGCACCACCGGAACTTCCTCAACTGACTTCGGTTTCCCAGAAACCTCCCGCGTATCCATCACATACGCCACGAAACCCTTACAGCCCTGCCGTAGACACTGCCTCGCCCTAGCGGCCGAACAAAAAGCTGATCCCGAACGGGTACCCTCGCCATATACCGAAAGAACTCCCCCTCTAGGGTCTCGTATAGTCACCAACTGACGCTCACAATCGATGACAGCGCCGAACCGGCTCAGCCAGTCCATGCCCACGATGACACAGACATCCCCCATCGCGATAGGAATCAGATCAATCGGGAATCCAACCCCGAAAATCTCTAGTACACATCCCCGAAGAACCTCCGTAGCACAAATCACCTTCTCGTCAGCTATAGAGACTCTCAAAGGTCGACTCAACGACTCACGACTAACGCCAATATGCTGACTAAAGGCCAAGGACACAAAGGACCTACTCGCACCCGAGTCAAATAACACTAAGGCAGGCACAGAGTTCACAAGGAAAGTACCTACGCGCATAACAACATAAGCATAACATATCGACATTAAAATAATTACATGAATTACAACATACCTGCCACGACATCGGGCGCAGCGCGGACCTCTTCCGCTGTCAGCTGAAAGGCTCTTCCCCGAGCCCTCGGGGCCTCGGCCTTCACCGGTCGAGTCGCAGTAACTCCGGCAGCAGGTGCAGATCCCTGAAGAAGCTGAGGGCACTCGGCCTTCCTATGGCCAGTCTGGTTGCAATGAAAGCAAACCGAAAATCCCTTGGGGCACTCCCTAGCAATGTGCCCCTCCTTGCCACACTTGTAGCAAGCACCAGATCGACATGCTCCATCATGACTCTTGCCGCACTTCCCGCAAGTGCGACCCTTCGAACCTCCTGTCCTCGAATCAGCGGACTTGGTCCGCTTGGCTGCCGGCTGGAATTGAGCCGGTCGCCGATCCACCCGCTGAGACTCGGCCTCCTCCCTAGCCTGAGTCTCCAACTCGATCTCGCGCTTCCTGGCATTCGCCTGAAGCTCAGCAAAAGTATGGTAAGTGGAGTTTGACACAAACTCCCGAATATCCCCCTCTTAAGACACCCAAGTATCGGCTCATCCGAGCCTGCACTGAGGACACCAGCTCAGGGCAAAACATCGCCCTCTCATGAAACTTCCATGTAATCACCGCAACAGAATCGGTACCCTGCTTGAGGGTTAAGAACTCCTGCACCAATCGTTCCTCTCCACCGGGGGAACGTACTCATCCCTGAACATGGCAGTAAACCCCTCCCATGTCACCGCTGTAGTCTCTGCCAACGTGAAATTCGCTGTCACGAACTTCCACCAGTCCTTCGCTCCCAGACGGAGCTGGTTCAAAGCGAACCGTACCCTCAGGTGCTCCGGGCATGAACAAGTATAGAAGCACCCCTCTATATCTGCGATCCACCTCATCGCAGCAATCGGATCCTGCGTCCCATCGAACTCTGGTGGCTTCGTGTTGCTGAACTCTCGGAACAGCAATGAATCACCCCCCTGTGGCCTAGCAGCGGCCACAGCTGCGGTAGCTGCAGCGGTTGCAGCCTCAGTCAATGCGGCGTACCGCTCGTCGAATGTCTCCATCAGAGTGGTCTTGATAGACCCAAACATCTCCGGGATCTCAGCCCGGATCGCCGCCGCCACCTCCTCGTGGATCATCTGACGAATATCCTCGTCACTCATACCGCTCGAACTTGCCCCGTGCCGCGGTCTAACCATGATATCTCTGAAATACAACACAAAACTATCAGAGATTCTACCGAGTATAATCGTACTCGACACGCAACCCTACTCAGTCCCAGATATCCAGGGATTCTTACTTGGGCCTCCCACTGACCCGGTGTCCTCGGTAGTACGGGCCCAATACTACCGACCACACCGCATCAATGTTCATCCCAAGTCCTCCTCCCCAAACTCCAGATAGTGAGTACTCTACTTCTGATACGCTCTATTTACCCGCATACTAGCAAAGCATCACATATAAGCAACTTCCCTAGACTAAGGCATCACAAATCAGGCCACTCTAGTCCTATCATGAATACCTAGTCTTCTAGCATGCATAACAATTCATATCATATAATATTGTAAGGTATTTTGGGGATCGTTACCGTTCGGGCGCTGACTGATCGTACACACTGCTTCTTTCTTGCTTACCACAAACCATTTACCAAAGTTTATGCCTTTATTTGAAAAGTTTCCTCAAATCCTCGGTTTGAGTTCAGTTACCCCCGAAGGTGTACCCGAATCCCTCAAACCAAGGCTCTGATACCAATTGTAACAACTCATATTTTCAAACAATTTTTTTTTTTCATTTTTAAAACATAAATATTTCCATTAAAAACCAAGGCATAAACAGTTTAATTATTCAGTCAATACAATTATTCAAACTCCCAAGATCATGAAACATTCTTCAGTGTGTATCGATCATGCCGGCGCCTTCCCACGGTCCTCGCTAGTACCTGAAACACATACATACATAACAACTGTAAGCATAAATGCTTAGTGAGTTCCCCAATATACAACTTACGCACATACGCCTTTCCAGGCCCGACCTTCCGGTTCATGTGTCTCAGGGGACTTCCGTCCCTGCTGGGTAAACCTTCCGGCCTTACCCACGCCGACCTTCCGGTCCATCACACATCCTCCGGTCCATGTGTCTCAGGGGACTTCCGTCCCTGCTGGGTAAACCTTCCGGCCTTACCCACGCCGACCTTCCGGTCCATCACACATCATATCGCCTTCCGGCCCATAATACATAGCACATATAACATATAACATACCACATATAGCATACATATCACATATCATATCCGACCTTCCGGTCACACAGTCAAACCCTTCCGGGTACAGTATAGTGAGAAGACTCACCTCGTAAGTGCTGAAAGCTAGCAACTCCTGAAATCACTCGCGCACAAACCAACGAGCTACAACCCTCCTATAACATTACATAACTCATTAACACTCATATCAGCTAAGTGTGACTATCCCTAAGAAGTCAGACTTAGGTCAACTCTGGTCAACGGTCAACGGTCAACTCGACTGGACTCGGCGAGTACCATGGCGACTCGGCGAGTCTAGTCGTCCTCACAGATTCCTGAATATTCCCTTTCTACTCGTCGAGTATACCTCTCGACTCGACGAGGTCCTCGTGGAAGAATCGCGGGGCTACCCCGACTCCACTCGCCGAGTCTGATGAACAACTCGACGAGTCCCAGCACATCTTCAAGCTACTCGCCGAGTCTGAAGAACAACTCGGCGAGTCCATGCCATGCAGACGAGTAACTGCTTCCTGAGATAGGTCTCGTCCCGAAGTACACATGCATGGGACCTTCTGGACCTCTAAAGGTCCTAATACATGACTATAATCGTGGGATAACAAGGCATTTCTTCATCAAATCACTAATAAACCCTAATTTCATAAATACATCAAAATAACATATTTGGTCCGAGTTATTACCTGGAATCGCACTCTCTGTGTCCCCCAAATCTCAGGACTCAATCCTCCTTGATATTCCTTTAGCCAAATCCTTCTTCTTCTTGCCTAACCACTTCTTCCAAGTTCCAAAGCTTTCTCCCTTGCTCTAGGCGTCCACAGCGATTAGGGTTTCTCTCAATTGATCAAAAGACTGAAAATGACGGCCTAAGAGGCGTTAAATACGATCCAAACTGAACGGTTAGGGTTTCTGCTGAACAGCGTCGACTCGCCGAGTCCATATCTGGACTCGTCGAGTCCAGTCGCGGACCCGCGACCAAGTCCGCGATCCTACTCGGCGAGTCTAGGCTCCAACTCGCCGAGTCCCCTCTTAAATCACCCCAAAAAACATAATTTTAATAATACCTGGGATTCCGGGCTGTTACACATATCTGTTGTAATCATCAGTAAAAGTCATATAGAAGCGGTTAGCATCCCTTGTGGCGGTTCTAAAGGGTCCACACACATCTGTGTGTATGAGATCCAAAAAACTCTCACCCCTTGCACAAGTGCCAGTGAAGGGTGACTTTGTTATCTTTCCAGGTAAACAAGATTCACAAGTGTTATCTAACTTTAAGTCAAATGACTCCAACACTCCATCCTTTTGGAGTTGGGTTATGCGCTTCTTGTTGACATGTCCAAGATGACAATCACATAAGCATGCTTTACCCAAATCATTTTAAGAATCAATATGCAACACATTTTTTCCTAAGTTATCTACAACCATCACAGTTTCATATATGCCATTACAAGGTACTACTTCAGAATAAAATACACCATTGTAATAAGCAATAATACTACCAATTTCATTATTAAAAGAAAAGGAAAAACCTTGTTCATACAAATTATCAAAGGATATAATATTCCTCGCCATATCAGACAAGTAGAAACAGTTATTCAAATCTAATTTTAACCCATTACTATGTAATAAAGAGTAAACTCCAATCTTGGTGACAGACGAGTTTCCCTTATTCCCCATGATTAAGTTCGTCTTCCCGTGCTCCACATCCCTACTTCTTTTTAGTGTCTGCAAATCAAAATAGATGTGTAAGCCACATCCTGTATCAAGGACCCAAGAATTAGAATGTGATGAGTTATTAGATAGAATAGTATAAATACCTGCAAATGAGGATTTGATCTTCCCATCTTTTATGTCCTGCAAGTATTTCGGGCAGCTTCGTCTCTAGTGCCTTTTTTCATGACAATGGAAGCACTCGGCTTCCTTTGGATTAGAGAGGGTGTGACAGAACCAACTTTGGTTCCACTAGAAGAGGATCCAACATGGGACTTTCACTTATGACTCTTGGAAGGAATCTTCTTCTTCTTTCCCTTTCCATGTCCAATTGCCAGGACAGGGGCAGTTGCAGTAGGAGTAGATACAACATATTTGCCTTTCAAACTGCTTTCAGCAGGTTTCAAGAGACCTTCAAGCTTGATTAGAGTGACCTCTTCCTTATTCATATGATAGGACATAGGAAACTAATCATAACAAGGAGACAAAGAGCGTAGAATAATGTCTATGGCCAACTCTTCATCGAAATTAACATTCAATTTCAGCAAGCGGTCCACAAACCTTTGCATCTTTTGCAAGTGGATCGTGATGGACTCTCCATCCTTCATTTTGGTCGTGATCATGGAGGCAATGATCTCATACCTCTCCTACCGAGCACTTTGATGGTACATTTCCATTAAATCCTGGTGCATTTCATAAGGCCAAAAGTCCTCATATGACTTTTGGAGCTCAGCAGTCATGGTTGCTATCATTATATATGAAACTTTGGTTGTGTCCCTCTCATGAGTTTTGTACTCAGCAATCTATTCGGGAGTAGTAGTTGATTCATCAATCTCCTTAAGCTCTTTATCAAGGACATATTCTTTTTCCTCATAATGAATTTCCATTCTTATGTTTTGAATCCAATCATTGAAATTTGATCCATCGAAGATGACCCTCCTACATAAGTTCATGAGGGAGAAAGAGCCGGAAGGGATTGGGTTGGAAGCATTGTTTGAAGTAGACATGTGAAAACAAAGACAAAGTTTAGATTAGATAAGGATCCTTAATATAACACCCAATATGAGATATTAAGGCTAGGACCCAACACAATATTTTACAATTCGGAAGAGGGATGTCGTAGTCCAATTGCAAAATATTTGAAGGTAGGTAAATTACGATTTACCAATTTCCACCATGAAAAAAGAAATTGAAGATTAGGTTTTAAATGAATTGAAATTCCTAGATTCTTTTGAGAGAACTTTTCAATGGAATGTTTAAATCTCAATTATTCCCTTTAAGTTTGCGACTGGGATACCGAGGATTACAAACAAGGTGTGAATAACCATGAAAATTAGCTTGGTACTCTCGATGTTACAAATCACCCAATCAATGTGCCGGTTTGCGGCCTCCTGTAACTCCAACAAAGTATCACAACGTTGGGTGGAGAAGAATTGTCTGATGTCTGTCTTGAGCATGCTTAGATAACGAGTCATCTGAGCCTGGTCGGAAGCAAATTTCAGGCAAAACATCCCCCTCTCCATGAACATACTAGTGATCTCCGTCACCGACCCCGTACCCTGCCTCAAATCCAAGAACTCCTGTGCCAACCTCTCTCTCTCAACCCGCGTAATGTAATGGGTACAGAACATCTCCCTGAACTGTTCCCAAGTAATAGCAACTCTTTGCTCATCAGAATATGACCTAGTCATCAATCTCCACCAATCCTTTGCTCCAGACTTTAGCAGGTTCAGAGTGCACCTAACCCTCTGGTCAGCAAGGCATGAACATGTGAAGAAACATCCCTCCACATCAAACAGCCACCTTATAGCTATGATCGGATCATGCACCCCATCGAAAGTCAAGAGCTTTGTGTTATCGAAGTCTCGATACTGAAAGGCTCGACCAGCCCATCCACCTGCAGCTGCTACGGCTGCTGAGGCTATAGCGGCAGTCGTCTTAGCAATGGCTGCATAACGCTCATCGAAGTACTCAACCATGGCGGTCTTGATAGACCCAAACATCTCCGACAACTGTGCCCGGAATAGTGTAGTGACCTCCTCATGTAGGATCTCCCGAATCCTAGCATCGAAATCCTATGGCCTCATCTGACCAGTAGTCCCTGTCAATACTGCTGGCCTGCCCAAGCTGCCAGCTCCAGATCCTGATCCGGTCTCAAAATGTCTCGTAGTTAAAATTTTGAAAATACACTAGAAAGATATCAGATACTCTATATCACAACAGCGAACCAACTCACAACTAAACCCTAGGGATTTGTGACTTCCTTGCTACGTGTATGGTCGGTCATGTGCTTTCAGTAGTACGGGCCCATACTACCTTCCACACCTACCCATATTTGTTTCAGGGATCATCATAGCACCCTAACAGTACATACGACATTAGAAAGTACTAAATCCTCACTCCTAGACGAAGGATGAATATCTCTCGGTCATCCGGGTGACCTCTCATAACTCATTCATGAAACTTCCACCAACCCTACAGCCCTCGTGTATGCTAGTCATACTTAACATTGGACCCTATAGAAATTCGAATATATGATCCTACCCTAATCCCTTCATCAAATAAGAACAAGAAATAAGACCAAACCAAACATTCTTAGGCTATAAGATCTTAGTTATGTACAACTATGATGCATACACTAAGCAACTACAGTAATGATGCCAATTCCATATAAAGAAGGACCTTAGGCTATCAGGCATCATATAATCAAGCAATTCTATCATGCAATTCCTGAACATCCCTAGCCTATCACTAGCATGTTGTTCTAACATATCACAATATCAAATAATTGTATGGTATTTTGGTGTCTACTTACTGGCTCCGGCTGATCATACACATCTCATCCTCCTCAAGTATTATGAAATTTATTTTGAAAATATTTTCCTTAGTTTGAGACTGGATTCACACGAGTGTTCGTCCAATTCACTCAAACCAAGGCTTTAGTATCAACTTGTAACATCCATAAAATTCATGAAAATTTTTAAACTTTTTAAAACCAATCCAATTTCATAAATTGTTTGCAAAAACATCCAAAACTAGTAATGTTCACAAATTGTTTTCAAAATAAATCAATATCAGAGTATCCCAGAAATCCAAGTCATAAAATATAAGGATGTGTACGTCACGCCTTCTCCTTTCCGCGATCCTCAGAAATACCTGAAACAAAACACATAAAGGTAAGCTTGAAGGCTTAGTAAGTTACCCCTAATATACCAATACATACATACAGTTCACATAACAATAACAACAATAACATAACAGCATGAAATGGGTCCACAACTCTATAGATTAGAATACCCCTGAGCCCATAGTATGAGTCTGGCTTGCTCGCCCCGGCCCTCAGCTCACATCTGGCTCGCTCCCGACCCCACAGCATAAGTCTGGCTTTCCTTCGGGCCCACAACCTATGTCTGGCTTGCTCCTTTAGTCCTTGGACTGGAAAATAAATACTCAGCCCTCAGTATGAGCCTGGAATGCTCTGCCTGGCCCTTATCTTGTATCTGGAATGTATATGAGTCCTCAGTATGAGTCTGGCAGGCCCTGCCTGTCCCTCAACTCATGTCTGGAAACCTCAACCCAAGCACACAACATGTCAATGCATAACAGATAAATGCACATACAGATAATCAAACAGTATAACAGGTAGTCCTACAGATCTACCAGACTAGCATATCAAACTAACATGCATCATTAACTCATGCTCAGCATATCAACGACTACTAGGATATCAAATCCAATGGGCCGACCTTGGTGCCTTAGACCCCTTAATATAATGAGGACAACTCACATCGCAATGTCGATCGGAACGGAAGAATCAAACTCCTGAATCACGGCTCCAAACTCAAATACCTACAACCATCAGAGGACCAATTTCATCAAGACCCAAATTACCAAAATACACTCAAAACTCAAACTTGGTCAACCCTTGGTCAAAGTCAAGGTCAACATTCCATGTTGACCTAACTCGTCAAGTGCCGCTACTGACTCATCGAGTTCCTCCAGAACTCAGTAAATCGCGAAAACCCAAGTCAACTCATCGAGTTGCCAATCAACTCATCGAGTCCATGCAGTGTCCAGAAGATCGGGAAAACCCTAACCAACCCGTCGAGTTATCTCACCAACTCGACGATTTCACTCAGAATCCAGAAAGCGGGAAAACCCTACTCAACTCATCAAGTTGGCTATCCAACTAGTCGAGTTTCTTCAGCCATTTCGCATTCAGCTCATTCCAGTCGAGTCCAAAGCTCCAAACTCCATATCTAGCTTCCTAGAGTATAGTTACCATGTAAAGTTGCAAACTTTACGTGCATGCAAGGCCTCAAATGCTAAAACCAAGCTAAGAAAGAGTTTTAAGTCAAGGGAAAGGGCCAAAGCTTGATAATTTCAATAAATTTATGACTTTAAGGGTTTAGAGGAGTCCAAATCTGAACTCCTCACTCCAAAATGTGCCCAATACCAGAAATGACTCAAGAATGAGTTAAGAATGGCCATAAACTCTTGGATGAAGAGATCAATCTAGAAAATGGACAAGGTAATGACTTGTTATCTTCAAAAGGATGCCAAAACGAAGTAGATACTGGATATACAAGCTCCTTACCGTTTCAAGCTCATGAATCTTCTATCTTCCTTCCTCAAAAGCACCAAAATCTCCTTCCAAGCCTTCACACACACAAAATGAGAAACAAATCTCAACTAGGGTTTCTACGGTCAAGGGGGCGATAAGAGAGGCAGAGGGTGGCTAATGAGTCTTTAAATAGCGTGCAAAACCCTGTAAATTAGGGTTTTCATTTCCAGCTCCAACTCGTTGAGTTGTCTAAACAACTCGTAAGGAACAAAGTTTCCTACTCGCCGATTCTAAGGCCATCAACACGACGAGTTCCAAGTCAAATTTTCCTTTACAAGATAAATTCATATACCAAGGAGTCGGGATGTTACAGAAATCTAGGGTTTTCCTAGTCTCATCCACACTATAAATAGGACCCTAAGGGTTATGATTTTCATTCATATCATTCCCTTAAGGATACTCGGGCCGAAAATATCCTCTCTCCCCGCTCCTCTTCTCTTTTAGTTCTAAGGTTTGTATCTGAACCATTACATGCGTCATCTTTTTGGTGCTAAACTTTCCAAGACCTACACTACAAGTGGATTGAAGTAATTTGTTTACAATAACAAATCAAATGTATGTAACCCTAATCCCCTAATTTTGATTATATTAGCGTTTATGCTAGTTTTGTTGTTCATAGTATGTTTCCTTCAAAGTGTTATGATGTAGACCCTTTATAGGATGCATGCACCCTCATAATTATTAAGTGTTTTATGCAGTATACATGATTTTGTAGTCTATTAAACCCATCAGTGGTATCAGAGATTTGACTTGTCAAACATTGATTGCACGTGAGATGAATTGAACAAAACAGTTTTCGAAAAAATTATGGATCTCATGACGTGACAGAGCCTTAGTCACGACGAAAGATGTGTTTTTCCTCAATTTTGGTTGCGATCTACCTAATCTGATTTGTGGTATTGTTTTTGGTAATTATCTAGTATTGATTCTTCTTAGACCTTGCAATTCAAGACACGAATACACAAACATGTGAGAGATTTTTTACTCTGATAACTATTTGATACTTTTCTATACTAAGATGGGCTTTTGGAATGAATAAATGGTTGTTTTGGTTGACTTAAAACAAAATTTTTTACTTTGTAGTTTTAGGACGTTACAATATATATATATATATATATATATATATATTGTAATACATAATATGGTGAGATAACTCACTTGTACAATTACTCAGAGGACGATCAACTATGTGGGTAATGCGTCCAACAAGTATTAACCTATAACACTATAATTTATTAATATTTATGGCATTTAGCCAAAAGTTATATCATTCAGTAATCTTAATGAATACTTTAAGTTCTTTTTGATAAGGAATGACAAGGTAAAATCATATTGGAGCTAAGATCTATTTGGTATACATAGTTTACTATTTGGAAATCCAATTTAAACACCTCACTAGTTCTAGCCTAGATATCAATCCCATAAGTAGATCAATCAATATTATAACTGGAATTACTATAAATCTTATTTATAGGTCCATAATAACGTTTATGAAAATACATATAAGTTCAACTTAACTCTTAGTAAGTATAAGTCAACTTCCAGGTTTTCTAGCAAAAAGCCGAAAAGACATGGGCCGAACTTTGACTGCGAATAAGTCATTTCGTCGTGTCTTCCATCGCCTTAGCACTTCGATATAATTTTTGTGAATCAAAGAGTCGAATCCATGGGGTTCAGGAGAGATTTGAGAGAAAAATCTTAAGAGAAATGAGCAAAGAATTGGGGATTGGTAGGCTAGCTATTTATATGCATTCTGATTGGAGGGTGCGACCCACCCTTCTCCTAGGCGTGTCGCGCCTTGATGTAGGGAGAAAGGGTTCGTTTCTGGCCTAACATGTGTCACGATGTGGGTGGTGATGGGTAGCCTTTAGCAGAAAAATATTGTAATCTTCGAAAAAATATATCATCCGCATACGAGCTCCGTTTTTGATGTTGTTTATAACACCGGTTTTGTATCGACGAGTACTACAACTTTCATTTAGACTTCGTCGACTAATTCACATTCTATTTTTATTTTATAGTTTATAAGAGTTACACTATAAAAGACTTTGCAAAGTTCATAAATACTTCATACGAACTTCGTTCTCAATGTTCTCTATATTGACATATTCATATTTACAAGGACATCAAATTTCATTTAGATGTCTTGGCTAAGAATAAACCAATTTTCATTTCGATTTTTGTACCACATATTGATGTACTTTGTCGACACGAAACTTCGAAAAATCATAACTTCTCATATGAAATAAGATTTAGGCTTCTTTATATAAACTCACGGTTTCATATTGACGTCTAGTACAACATTCATAATGATTGCTTTGGTTAAAAATTAATATATTTCTACTTCAAATTTTATAAACAAACATTTATATTAAATTTTACTGTAAAGTGAAATCGAGGTGTTACATATGACTTGCAAAATTCTAAAAAAAATACAAATATCATATATTCTTATTTGAAGTCTTGTACTTATATACCTACTTTCTTTTCATTCTCTTTGGATGAACTAAAACATTTTAAACTTCTTTATTACTTCTTTCAACACCCTCATTTTAATGAATAATTTTTCATTCATCTTAAATCCATTTTGAATATCTGATATACCAAAATGAAGATATCATAGAGGAGGACACAAACATATAACCATTTATTCATTTAGTAATGGTTTACGATTCGAATTAATTTCATATTCGAAAATGAAGAAAATCCATTTTTATAAACCGGTTAAACCACTTTTCCAACAAAAACTATCATATTTTGTTATTATTTTATTTATTAATTATAATGTGATTATTTAAATGATTAGTTTCATTCGAATTCAAAACACCAAAAAAAAAAATGAAAAAAAAAAAAAAACTAATCACTCAAATTCAAAACACCAAAAAAATTGAAGCCATGGATTGCATGTGATTTCTTCCATGGGGTTAAGTATTCAACTCCGTAAAAGACATATGTGAACTTAATGTCTAATTTTAGAGTAAATTAGGTAAATATTTGTGTTGCACAAAATAAAACTATATAGTTAAAGAAATAATAAAACATTAACTATAAAATGATAACTCTTACATTAAGTTCATATATAAATTCATAATTATTTTTAGCCATGCTATAAAATATGGCTTCGAACTTTATAGTTTTATTTATGTTTTCCTTTTATTTTAAAAAATAATCCCTAAACTCTATGTTTTATTAATTTTGTTATGAGGAAAAATAATCTTTTTACAATATTAATAGAAAATTATAATGGTGTTTGGGAAAATGAACAAGTTTAATATATTTTGAAACCACTAGGTTCATTTACATCAATTTTGCAAAACTTTAACACAAATGTAATATAGTTCGAGGTGTTGTTTGTTTTTTTGAAGAGAAAATTCATAAAATCTACTGATCATCTCTGCAACTCTCTATAATAGAAGAGATTGACGAAACGGCTGCAGTCTGTAATAAGAAACATATATGTTTTTTAACATCGGCAGACTACTGCAGTAAAATAAAATTTAAATAAACTAATTTTATAAACTGAAAATAGTTCTCAACACCAAAATTTTAAAAATTCTAGTCTTAAAACATTGAAAAAGTACAAAAAACAAAATGTAAAAAAACAAAAATATAAAATTTTTAAAAAAAATATAAAAGAAGCTATCAGTTTTATTCTAAAAAAACTAATTTTAAAAAACATAAAAAGGGAAAATAATAAAAAAAAAATTAATAAAATATTTCAAACAATGTCTACAAAATTTGTAAAGAATTACACATGTTAAAAAATATACAACCAAAACTGAAAATATTATTAACAAAACTGGAAAAAAAATAAAAAGTCAAAGTTTTTTTTAAATCAAGTTATAAAAAATTATGGAAATTGTAAAGGAAGACGTATCAAATCCGTAAATCATAATTAAAAAAAATAAAAAAAAAATTCTAAGTTTAAAAATAAAACAAGTTATACAAAATTTCTAAAAAATATCACTTGACATTAACTATAAAAAAGTCAAGGTTTTTACTTTTGTTGTCATTTTTTAATATTATTACCATTTGACGAAGATCTGGTGCAGTTTGCATGTATAATTATATAATATAAATTCAGATAAAAATTATTATATATAAAATAATTATTTTATTGATATTAACTGTAAATAAATTTTTTTATACTAACTTGATTATCATAGTATTCATTAACATCTACAAGTGGCTTGCACGTTAATAAAATTAAAATATTTATTTTGTATTATTTTTAACTATTCTTATGAATAGTTAATTTAAAAATTACTTATTTGATCATTTTTTTATTTTTGATGTTGATGAATATTTTAAATATTAACAATTATTTGTAAAGTTGTAGAGTTTCAAATAAATATCATTGATATTTATATTTATATTTAAACGTTTAAACATTTTTTAGTTAGTTTAAAAAAAACAAATTCTTACTATTTATTTTGATTTATGTTTTGGATTTTACATGATAGTTAAATATAATATATCAATAATTTTAAAAGTTTATAATTAATAAGATAATATTTTACATTTAATAACATACTTAAATGTAACACCCGTAGATCCGGGCTATCAATTTAGAGATAATAGAGGTCGAAAACGACTTTTTGACAAAAGATTATTTAGAATAAATAATCTTAACCAAGTTGTAGAATATGTCTCAAGGGTTCCGTACATATAAAGAGCGCCGAAATCCGAGTTATAACGAAGAAGTTATGACCCGTCGAAGTTTAGCGACGGAACCGACACGGCACCACGAAGACGTAAATAGTGAATTTATGATAGAGTGACTTTTAGCCTTAGTAATCTAAATGAAAGTCGTATAATTTGTTAACCTGAGAACGTCCATAAAAAGAACGTCCAAATCTGACTTCGTATGAGAAAGTTATGATTTTTCGAAGTTTCGGCTTAGCGGTGTACAGCCCGAAGTTCGAGTATTAGATCGAGGGGTTTTTAGCCGACACAACCTAAACGAGAATCAAAGATCTCATTATTAGTAGCGTAACGATAAAAAGACAGATGAAAATGGACATCGGATGAAGAAGTTATGAGATTTTAACAGACCAATCTTGTCCCGGCCTGTTAAAAATATAACTTTAAAAATAAAGTCAAGATTAGCCGACGGAGTCAAAAACGAAAGTTGTAGAGTACGTATCCACCTACGCATGGATATAAATAACGTTAAAAACGGAGTTCGTATGAACGAGTTACAAATTATAATAGCATATTTACATATTAAAATATAGTATAAATCATATATACGTACACATATATATATATATATACATATGTATATATCATTAGAAAGGTATCGACGATGCGGTCATTATAAGACTAATGTTGAGTTCTTTCGACATTAGTTTATTACAAATATCATTAAATCCATTTAAAATAGTATTATAGAGGGGTGTTTAGTTGTTTATATAACTAAAAGGTCATTAAGTAATTATGGAGGGTAGTTTTTGAAAATTCAATTAGTATAAATAAGAGCCTTGGGCTCTCATATTTCTTGCATCATTCTCTTGATTCAAGAGTCTTTCTCTCCTTATCCCCCGAGCATTTCGGTCCTCATGATTCGACTTCTCTTTTTGTAGTTTTAGTATGGTAAGGTGAGCGCCGAAGCGTTGCACGAATCTTTCTTAGAAAGATTTAGCGACGAAGTTCTGCCCCTGCAGAGCCCGACTCCTAGCTAAAACCCTCTTGTAAGTAAGTTATGTTTACCCTATTTTAATATACCTTATATTTAAAAATTAGTATTGTTATTATGAACTTATAATAAATATTTAAGCTATTATTATATAAGTGTCGTTATAATATCTTTTTAACTACTCGCGATACGGGGAATCTGGTTTAAAGGGCTGCATAGGGTTGTTGGATTTCAGAAGTGCTATAAGCCAAAATGGTCCTGCCCTCCGGTGTTTTATGTCTGGCCCCTGTCTGTACATAGTGGTTGGAAAGTATTGTTTAAACGCTTATATAATAATAATAATAAGACTAATAATTAGTCACGGTAAATATTATACTAAAATGTAGTGGTAATAATACTAGGTTTCGTCGAATAAAATTATTTTAAAATAAACGAAACGTTGTCCGAGTACTGAGTCACCACCTTCTCAGGTGAGTGCATAGTTACTTTCATCTTACACATAGATATGAAGTATTTTATACAAATTACGTGCTATGTGTGCATATTATTTGAATACTTGTTGTCTATGCTGGATGAACGATTTTATACATGTTTTAAATGATTTAAACTGTATATGTATTTTATATCTACGATAATGTTGGGATAAAACATGGGTAGATGTAATAGATGGAATATGAGTTTAATGATGAGTTAAGAAGTGTTATACACCATGAGGTGAGGGTGAGAGGTGGACGATCTAAGAAGCCTTTTCCCAAACGATGGCGCCGTCATTCAGCAGAGTATGGATGACAACCACGGACTATTCTAGACAATCCAGTGGAACACTAGCAGGCTCGCAACCTGTAGGTGTTGTGAACGATGTGTTCACCTGGTGTACTCTAAACCTTGGCGACCATGCAGACTTGGTGCCTAAACATTGGTGATCATGCAGACTTGATGCCTAAACCCTGGCGACTATGTAGACTTAGTGTCCGTTGTGTAAACCTTGGCGATCATGCAGACTTGATGCCTAACCCCTGACAACTATGCAGACTTAGTGCCTGTTGTGTAAACCGTGGCAACGATGGACTTTGTGCCGATTCCTTAGGATGATCCTTAGGAATAAATGAACGAGGAATAGTTGATTCTTAGGGTAGATCCTTAAGAATAAAGAAGATAATGGGGATGGGTAATTGGGTTGATTGCATAATTGTTTAAACATAATAATTATATTATTGTGGGTTGAAAACCCTATGTACTCACCATGTATCTCAACCTGACCCACTCAGTTTATTTATATCACATGTGTTGTTATGAAGTCACATTACACTAAGAGATCAAGGATATATAAATCACTAGTGATAATGAATGTAAGTTCTGTTTATGCTTATGTTTCTGTATTGACAATGACATCCCAAATGTTTTAAAATAAATAAAAATATTTTTCTTCGGAAATGTTTTGATAACGTATTTATCATGTTTTACTGGGAACAAATTCTGCAACAATTTTATTAAAAGAGGTACTCTGATTTTCATAAAACATAAACAAATCGGTCTTTTCTGGCTGTGAAAATGGAGATGTCACATTAAATTAATAAATTCAGTATATCTATATCTATATAAATATTATAAAGACTGTGATTTTTTTAACTTTTAATGTGATTAAAGATAAATCAATCTTTTATTATATTGATTTGAAACCATCATATTATTTGAACTCTTTCTAAATTAATACACTTCAATAGAGTTTTTATTTATTAATAAAAATTAAATATAATGTTGATTTAATATAATCGTAATCATGTTTAAATTATTTATACTTTACCTACTAAAATTCAATAAACTTAAACAAAAAAGAGTCTTACATAATTAACTTTTTTACATTAAATGTGGAAGTTAATAAACAAGAAAATTCTAAATTAGAAATAGAAGTTTTAATAACTACTTTGTTGTGATTATGTATAATATATAAAGTTTTATAATAATTTGATAAGTAATTATATAATAATTTCAAGTATATTATAATATAAATTAAGTTAAAACTAAATTTTAACGGCCTCTTACCGTGTTTACACGTATACATGACTACAATTATAAATATTTTTTATAAGTGCTATATTTTAATATTCATATTTAGATTGTATATATTATTAGTTTAAAAAAGCTGGTGGACTTTTTACCCATAAATAAATATATATGGTAAACAAAGTTATTGTTATTAAAAATCTAAAAACTTTAACTATACAATTAAGGGGTAGTTGATTGTTATTAAAAATCTAAAAACATTTTACCCATCAAGCTTTATACATCGAACGAATAAACTCATTTTAAATCTTAATTGATATTTGAAAATTGTTTTGACTCATGTATTTTAGATGAACCAAATTGATGACTTTTTACTTCTACTTCTGT
Source organism: Lactuca sativa (assembly GCF_002870075.4). NCBI lineage: Eukaryota > Viridiplantae > Streptophyta > Magnoliopsida > Asterales > Asteraceae > Lactuca > Lactuca sativa. The sequence continues at coordinate 84,182,713 of NC_056625.2, read as the reverse complement.
AGCTTTTAAAAAAGATGATAATATATTACTCATTTTAAAAAGAAAAAAAATGTCATGCACGTAAATTTTATTAAAAAAAATATCTAAAATGTTAAAAATCATCATTTTTATAACTTAAAAGATTAATTTTTAAAATATTTCTTTCTCTATAACGTGTACATATATCTATGTTAATATTTATATAAAATGATGTATTTTTATATTAACAAAATGATAATAAAGTTATATCATACAATTGGTACAATAAAGTTAAACAAGTGGCATAGGTATTTGTGATTACAAAATTCATCAAAATATGAAAAAATCTCCTAAAAGTATTATATGATTTCTATAAGCTAATATATATCTATTTTATTTGTATAATTTCTATAAGCTAATATATATATATATATATATATATATATATATATATATATATATATATATATATATATATATATATATATATATATATATAATTTTCGTGTGTAAATAAAGTATAATAACAATTTTGGTGAGGTGGTGATCTATTTTTATATATCTACCCAAAGAATTTTTTACACATGGTTAATTATATATGAAATTTCTTAGGTACAAATAAAAAAAATACATAGTCATTCTAAATGCTTATAACAATATGGTTAAAAGACTTTAAAAACATTGTTCACAAAGAAACATTCTTTTAGCCATAAGTTATATCATCCGCAACTCGGAGGTATATGCCTCGTATAATGAAAAGTTTCATTTCAAATGCATATTGTAAAGGACTAATTATCCATTTATAGTATAGTTTTATAGTATTATATATATATATATATATATATATATATATATATATATATATAGAGAGAGAGAGAGAGAGAGAGAGAGGGAGCTAGATTTAAATATTCTAACTAATTATTATACATGTAAATGATAAAGAAAATATATTGTTTGATAATATAAATACTTTCAATCTTACATAACTATTGTCATTAACACATATTCTCACTATTTAAATCATCTATAGGGTTATTAAACACTTATTATTATTATTCTTATTAATGTCAGAATGTTATCATAATGTTTTATTAGGCCGTATTCTGTCAGAATGAAAATAAGTGAAAAATGATGTGTGAGAACAAAAAGAAAAATAGTTAACGAGAACGCATAAAAATGACGATATTCTTGTAAGGTTGAACGTATTCGTATTTTTAAACAACTTATTATCTTAGTAATTCCTATATATATATATATATATATATATATATATATATATATATATATATATATATATATATATATATATAGATTATTGTTTTTTATTATTATAATTATTGTTATTATATTTTAATATTAATTACTTTTTGTGAATTTTAAGATATTTGTATTTTAGAAACATTTTTTAATTTGTATATTTGTTTTACAAACGATTGAATGCTTACATTACACAATGACTTATTAATATTAATTTTTTTTTTTCAATCAGATTGTCCCTGTGGTGAGGATGAAAGTGAGGTGAGACCCGATTAATTAAGTAATTCTAATATATATATATATATATATATATATATATATATATATATATATATATATATATATATATATATATATATATATATATATATATATATATATAATTTTGAGAAGATAAATATAAAAGAATAGTTTTTTTTAAAAGCAGTCAAAACATTAGCATAAAACAACAAAGACTTAAACGAGCCGCTCAATTTGAAATACACAAAATGTTTGAAATAGAAGACAAGAACCAAACAATCTAAACTTGGATCTATTTTTAGTCCAATTAAAAATAAAAATACTAATGTCATCGACAAGTAACATAACAAACATAACGACAACTTCACTTTCCGAAATACCACAACATTATGGTCTTTCCATATCGTCCAAATAATTGAATAAAAAACATAGTACACGGTAATTTATGCATCATGAACCTAATATTAATTTTAACTATCTTTTGTGGTGCTATATAAGCTGATAATTTAGTAAGCGTTACAAAAGTCGTGCATTTACCCCATTCATTGTTTATCACTTGTCTTTTCAATTGAGTAGCATGGTTTACAAAAATCACACGTAATTAATAAAAAAAATCGATGCAACTGATGTAGTAGACAATTAATAAAAAAATCTTTATTTTATTATTATTTAATGATACTAATAATAGTAATAAGAAATACATATAGCAATAAATAATATTAGAAAAAGGTAAAATGATAAAACAGATAAAATCGATGCAACTGATGTAGTAGATAATTAATAAAAAAATCTTTATTTTATTATTATTTAATGATACTAATAATAGTAATAATAAATACATATAGCAATAAATAATATTAGAAAAAGTAAAAGATAACAAAATGATAAAGCAGATAAAATAACAAACAAAATAAAAAATAAAAAAGGACAGAAAAAATAAACGAAAGTGCACATAAAATACTTTTCTTGTAACGAATTATAACGAATTGACCGATAAATTATAGTCATCGTGTTGAATGATGATGATATGGAATGTGGATAATTTTCTCCGGACTCCAGCGCCAAATCCGACTTTAGAAGTTCTAAAATAAGGATGCTTGCATTTCGATCAAAATATTGTGGTTTTATTTTATTAAACAATTTTGTTTGTCTTTTACAAATCTTTTAGCCCTTATATTCTAACAAGTACCAATTTGGCATAATATTATTTTATTGATTTTGAACTTTTATTATTATTATTATTATTATTATTATTATTATTATTATTATTATTATTATTATTATTATTATTATTATTATTATTTTGTTATAAATAAACTTCTTACTAAAAGATAAGATATGAAAACTAGAGCCAAACTATATTTTTTTGGGGGGAAATGGAACTTCCCTAACGAGGGTTTTCGAGCCAGCTTTCGCACACCGACTAATCCCTCTCTACGAACATAAAGTTATGCCTCATATCTTAGAGGCGAACCTCCATGGCTACAAGGGCTAAATAGTGTCAGGATTTAAACATTGGTCAATAGGTTATCTACCATATCTTTCACATGTTTTACCAGGTCATCACAACCTAACTGGTTGGATCCAAAATAGTTAACGATCATTTTAATTGTATTTAGTAGTTTTTATAAGAAGTGTATATGTTTACATTTTGCTCAATTGTATGATATTTTATATTTACAGTGAAATATGTTGTAAATAGCTTTTAAAAAAATAATTATTCGGTGATATATTACACTTTGAGAAATTTACATTTTAGTCTATAAATTTGTAACATTTGCATTTTTGGTATTTTCCCTTTTTGCCCTTAACTTAAAAATTCTTGCATTTTGATCCCTAGCTGAGTACGTTAAGTGTACTGGCTTGATGGTTTTGGTAGCGGAGGCACCCACATATGCGGGGTGTACGTGGAGGTACGCAAGGCGTACGATCACCAAGGGCAAACCCGAAATTTTAGGGTTTTTGCCCTATTTAAACACCTTAATTTGCTCATGGACATTCTTATGACCAACCTCCACCTCTCTAAACCCTGAGAACGAAATCTTAATTGCCATTTGAGTGTTTTGAGCTTGGAAGTGAACTTTGAAGGTGTTTTTGGCGATCTTGAAGGAAGAAGAACTCTTGGAAGTTGCATTGGTGTGGCTAGAGCTTGTGGATCTAGAATCATCTCCAACTTGGAAGGCTTTTAGAGGTATAAAGCTCTTGACTTGATGGTTCTTTTGATAAGATACAGTTAGGGCTTGTTTTTGTGCTTTTTATGGTCCTTTAAGTCATGCATGAGAGTATGAGCTACTCCATAAGCTAGAGATGGTAGATCTTAGCACTTTTGAGGTCCCTTGTGCATAAAAATGCAATCTTGATGTGTTTTATTGGACCATGCATGAGTTAGGGTTCTTATTATGGGTTTTATTAAATATTAGGTCACATTAAGACATGCAAAAGTGTAAAGTTGCCAACTTTACATATTAAGACAATATTTGGGGTCAGATTTGAGAAGTGGACTTAGTGGCTTAATAGATTAAGTCCTTAATTGCGAGTTTAGACTATCGTAGAGTATGTTAGCGATAACCAGCTCATACGCAGCATGTACTCGTCAAAGGTGGTGTACATAGAGCATAATCTGAGTACGTAGGGTGTACTCAGCACCTGTTGACTACTGTTGCCTTTCGTGATTTGGGCCATATTTTGACAACTAGGGTTTTGAGCCTTGATGGATCACTAGTCTTTCTAACTTTGGGTCATTGGTAGGCTTTAGGAATTTTTGAATTTGGGCCCAAAATGGGCTTTAGGCATCATTTAGGAATTTGGGCCATATTAGACTTTTGGGTGCCATTAGGTTGGGCCTTAGCTTTTGGGCCAAGTGAGGAAAGGGTAAAATAGTCTTTTACCATGGGTGTTGAACAAATGAAATTGATTCCCAAATATGGTTTATGGCTCAATTATTAATTGGGGTTTTATTTGATTGATTAGCACAGGGATTTTCCCGTTCAGCAGCCTGATCATTTGTTTGACTAACAACACACTGAGGTGAGTTTGCTCACTATACTGTAGGAAACTAGGATATGTTATGTGCATGTATTCTTTGTGACTCCTGATGTATGTGTTATATGCTTATGTGCCTGTTTTCTATATGTATGTTGGGTTAAATAAACCCGGGGGTGAAATAGACCCAGTATAGCCTTGTGTTGACATATGAGTTGAAATAGACTCGGGGATGAAATAGACCCGTAATAGCCTTGAGCTGGTAGATATGTATGTTATGTGATATTTTAGAGAAGTCACTAAGCTTCATGCTTATGGTTTTCAGTTAATGTTTCAGGTACTTCCAGATCGAAGGGGAAGAGTCCGGGTTGATCGCATCACACACCCCACGATATCCGTTTTATTTGAATCTGGTGTATTGAGAAGATTGATTGACATACTCTAATTTTCCTTCATGACTTTCTGAAAATGTTTTGGTTGATGGTTTTATTATTATGAAAATGAAATTTTTGGTCTTAAATTTTGGGATGTTACAAGTTGGTATCAGAGCCTTGGTTTGAGGGATTCAGGCATACTCTCGGGTGTGTCTGAACTCAAACTGAGGATTTGGTAGATTTTTCATAAAATAAGTATTTTACAAAAAGTGTTTTTCTAATAAAAGAAAGGGGTGTGGTGCATGCAATCAACTGAGCTCAAGTGAGTTATCCGAAAATACCCATACATATGTTATGTTATGCTTTGAATTGTGAATCTTTGACTTACATGTTAGATTAAGGCTAAGGATTTGCTCAGGATTGCATGATAGATGCTAGGAGAGATGTATTTGTATGTCTATTGTATGAGCTTTTAGACTTGCATGCTAATACTAATCAATTAATGATAGGATGGCTTGTTTAGATTATGCTTGATTCTGATTACTCGATGCTCGAATGTTGCTTGCTTTGTGCTTTTAGGAGTTCCCATTAGCATCGGCTAACTAGTAACAAAATATGTTAAGTTACGTATTATTAAGACTAGATAATTTTAGAAGGTTAGATTTAACTCTATTGCATAACTCTTGTCTGAGTCTAACCGTTGTAGCGTGAGATTTTTCATTCGAAGAATTATTTGGTGTCAGTAATATGTAAATGTATTCGTGAGCTAGTTAGAGGGTGTTATATGGAGTTCCTTCTATAGCTAATGGCGGAGAGTGGTGTGGTGGTTTCCCTAGGAAAATCTAGGAGGTGATTCGGTGCTGAGAACCTTGTATTATTGAGGATTATTATGATTGATAAGGGAGTGACTTGGAGGGCTCAAGGAAATCATTGAGGAATATATTGATAGATGTGAAAAGTAGTATAGGCCTGTACTACTGGAAGTAGAGGATCCGTACTTGAGTCAAGGAAAGTCACGATGAAACCAGGAAGCTTGTAGAATGTGGGGTTATTCAGGTATATTCTGATGGTTTATATGGCTTATTTTCAATATGGTGGTCACTCGAGGAGGTACTGGTAGCGGCTCTGGTGTCGGTGATGGTTCGGGTTCGGGCTTTGGATTTAGATTGATGGATGATCAAATGTGGGAGTTCATTTCAGCCGAGATTACCCACAATATTCTTGAGCAGACTCTTGAGATCTTTGGCACGATCAAGAAGGGTATCTTGGAGATTTTGGATGAGTGATTGGGTGCTTTTCGCTTTGAGATGGTGGTGATGATGGGAGCTCGCACTTTGACTTTCTGAGAGTTTCGGGCATGCGGGGCTCCAGAGCTTTTCGGGAGGCAGGACCTGATTGCGAGCACGCGTTGGTTAAGGATGTCACGAATGCCTTCCGTACAAGTTGTTGCCCTGAGGGGGCAAAGGTTCGACTTGCTTCCTATCTTCTAAAAGACAAAACTAGAGATTGGTGGGATGAGTTTGGGCATGCCTTGGGAGGTGAGGCGGTTGATTCTATCACTCGGTAGGACTTTGTAACGAGGTTTCAAGATGAGTTTGCACCGGTGATTGAGGTTCAGCAGTTCGTAAGGGAGTTTCAATACCTTTTCCAGACCACTGAGATGGTGGAAAAGATCACTGCTATGTTATGTAAGAGGGCTTTATTGGTTCCGTAGTATGTGGCGGATGAGGAGATGAAGAAGGCAAGATACCACAAGATGTTGAGGAACGATATCAGGCAGTTTGTGAGTTGATCCAATTGCAAGACGTTGGATAATATGATCGCACGAGCCAGAGAGAGGGATATTGATTTGGAGATGGAGAAGAAGAGGAAGTCAGATGAGGTTCAGGGTTCTGAGGGTTTGGGAAAGAGGCCCAAGGTTTTTGACTCGAAATCGAGAGGCCATCAGGACTGGGGCCGATGTGGCAAGTGCAACAAGAAGCACGATGGAGCTTGCAGGGGTGATGGTGGTTAAGTCTGCTATAAGTGCAGCAAGATTGGGCAATTTAGTTAGGATTGCACAGCCAGTACCCCTGGATCGAGTCTAATTTTCTTCCATTGCAATTAGAAGGGCCATAAAAAGGCCGATTGTCCAAGTTTATCAGCGGTAGGATCGGTTGCAGCTCCTGCTCCAGCGACTTTGAGGATTACGGATGGCCACCAGGGCAACATGGATGCGCATGTTATGAGGAGTAGGGCTTTTCATTTGACAACCAAGGAGGCTCGTGCAACACCTCATAAGGTAACGAGTATGTATCTTCTCTTTACCTCTTTATTTATGCTGATTTTTCTGTTTATATCTGTGTATTTTGTTTTAGGATCATTCCTTGTGAACAATATCTCTGCTTTGGTATTGTTTGATTTGGGGGCTACCCGATCCTTTGTATCTCTTGCGCTTAGCAAGAGGTTTGCTGTAACACTTGGATCGCGGTATGATCTCTTTAGACCTTACACTACTTAAAATAACAAATTTTAGTCCCTGAGTGGTACGTTGGGCGTACACTAGAGTACGCTTAGCGTACTTGTGTTAGGTGAGTACGCGGGGGGTACCTTAGGGTACGCTTAGCGTACTCATGTGAAGAAGGATCGGGAACCCGGACGCGTATGCGGGGCGTACAAATCCATATGCGGACAGTACGCGAGGAATAGTGAAAACCCTAATTTTAGGGTTTGCCACTATATAAACAACCTTATGGACTTGAAATCCTCATCTTGATCAGCCTCATTGGCCTTTATACCCTATATTGGAGCCCTAATTTCCCATTGTGTGTTCTTAAGCTTTTGAAGGTCATTTTGAGGGTATTTTGGAGATTAAAGGAAGGTGTTCACCCTTGGAGTTGTTTTGGTCAAGTGAAGTCCTATAGATCAAATCTCACCATCGTCGGGCACTCTTTGAGCTCAGGGAGTCATCAGGATAGCAGCTAGGGATTTCTCTCTGTGAGGTTTAGCATTTGAGGTGAGTTTCCTCACTAGGTTTAGCGGGTATATGGCACCAATGTCGGCCCTATTGTATGTTAGTATACTAGGAGTCTATGTAGTCCTAGTATGGGTTGTGGATTGTTATGATAGGTGAGGCCCAATACCAGGCGAGGCCTGAGGATTAGAATATATGCTAGTTTTGTGATCTTCTTGTGTGTTTGCATGATTTTATGATATTAATAGTATGTATATAGCGGGCAAGGCCCAGTGATGGGCGAGGCCTGCGTATAAAAGATATGTGTATTGAGCGAGGCTCAATGTCAGGCGTGGCCCGATGTTGGGTGGGGGCCTAGTATGTAAATTTGTTTTGTATAGTATGTTGTCATTTGGGGAACTCACTAAGCTTTGAGCTTATAGTTTTAGTTTGTGTTTCAGGTACTTCTGGTTGCAAAAAGGAGGGCTCGTGTTGACTGTATCGCACACACCATGGGGATTACTACATATGATATTTTACGATGACTTTATAACATTGGATCCTGGATTTTCTTGGTTATGTATGGATGATATTTGGAACATACTGTTTTATTTATATTAAAATAATGAAATTTTTGGGACCATATTTTGGGATGTTTCAAGTTGGTATCAGAGCCTTGCTTTGATGGATTTGGACATGCTTTCGGGCATGTCTAAACTCAAACTGAGGATTTGGTAAAAAAATTCCAAAAGAAAATATTTGTTTAAAGGAAAAAGAGTTTTCCTAAAGTAAGAAAGGGTGTGGTGCATGCAATCAACCGAGCTCAAGTAAGTGTCCCCAAATTACTCATATATGTTATGTGATATGCTTGGTTTGTGGATTATGAACTGCATGCTAGTTAAGGCTAAGCATCTACTCAGTTTTACATGATTGAATGCTAGGAGAGATGCCTTTGTATGCCTATTGTATGAGCTTGTAGATTTGCATGTTAAATACTGATTAGTCAGTAATAGTTTGGCTTGATTAGGTAATGATTGGTTCTGGTAATTTATGTTTGTGTACTTCTTGCTTTGTACGATTAGGAGTTCCTCCTACATTTACCCTAGGAAAGCCTAGGATGAGATTAGTGTTGGGAGCCTTATCTATGAAGGAAGATTTGTGTGATCTTTTTGGGTAACTTGGTTGAGTCAAAGTAGTTATTGAGGAAAGTGCAGATAGACGTGGAAGGGAGTATGGGCCCGTACTACGGAAAGCGAAAGATTCGTACTTGAATCAAGGAAGGCTATGAAGAAACCAAGAAGCTTATAAGGTGTAAGACTCCTCGTTATGATTTTGATGGGTTATGTGGTTATTTTCAGAATGGTGGTTACTCGAGAGGCATCAGGAAGTGGATCGGGTTCAGGCTCAGGATTGGGAGTCGGATAGCTCAATAAGCACACGAGGGAGTTTCTCTCGTTAGAGGTTACTCGTTGTATTCTCGATCAGACTCATGTGATCTTTAGATCAGTCAAAGAGGGTATCATGGAGTTACTTGATAAGCGGATGAGCGCCTTTCGCGTTGAGTTAGTGTCTATGATGGGGACGCGTTCTTTGACATTCAAGGAGTTTCGGGCTTGTAGGGCTCCGGACTATTATGGGGCGAAGGACCCTATTACGAGTAGGTGGTGGTTAGCAGATGTTGCTAACTCCTTTCGCACCAGTTGTTGTCCCGAGGGGGACAAGGTGAGGCTAGCTTCCTGTCTTTTGAAGGACATGGCACGGGACTGGTGGGAGGATGTTGGTCGTGCGTTGGGGGATGATGTTGTGGACATGATGACCTGGGATGTCTTTTCGACCAGGTTTCGGACGAAGTTTGCACCGTTTATTGAGGTGCATCAGCTGGCGAGAGAGTTTCAGGATCTTCGTTAGGCTATTGAGACGGTGGCTGAGATTAGCGCGATGTTTAGAGGGAGGGCGTTGTTGGTTCCACAGTATGTGGCGAATGAGGAGATGAAGAAAGTTTATGAGCCGATCAGCCTGTAATATGCTGGAGAATATGATTAAGCGATCCAGGGAGATGGAAATAGATCTAGTGATGGAGAGGAAAAGGAAGCCTGATAAGGTTAGACAACAGGGGGTCAAGCAAGAAGCCCAAGTTATCGGATTCCAGGTCGAGGGGACAACAGGGCCACAAACGTTGTGGCAAGTGCGGCAGAACGCATGAGGGTGCGTGCAAGAGTGGTAGTGGTAGTGATTCCGGTTGCTTCAATTGCGGCCGGACTGGTCATTTTAGCAGTGATTGTATTGCTACCACCACTCAGTGATTGGATCTGATTTGCTTCCATTGCAATCAGAGGGTCCATAAGAAGGCCCAGTGCATGAGTTTGACTGTTGCAGGATCGATATCGACACCCGCTCATGCAACTCTTTGGATCGCGGACGGCCATCAGGGCTGTGCAGCGGAGCCTGTGGCAAAGATCGGGGCTTTCCAACTAACATCAGCGGAGGCGTGTGATGCTCCCGATGTCGTGACGGGTATGTATCTTCTCCTTATATTTATTTTATGATGAATTGTTTGCTCATGTTTGTATGTTTCATTTTAGGATCGTTTCTCGTGAACAGTGTCTCTGCATTGGTATTATTTGATTTGGGGGCCACCCGATCTTTTGTATCCCTTGCACCTAGCAAGAGATTTTTTGGAGCTCCGGGGGAGCAGGATTATCCGTTGGATGTTGAGATTGTCGATGATAGGACAGTGCGAGTGGCGAGAGTTCATCGGGGATGTACCCTTCAGTTGTTCAGCAATAAGTATTTAGTAGATTTGGTTCCTATTCCGTTACGTGGGAACAAGGCCATTGTGGGTATGGATTGGTTAAGCCCTAATGGGGTAGTGATTGACTGTGAACATCAGCTAGTTCGGGTTCGGACCCCAAGTGGGGGAGAACTAGTGATTCAGGGGGAGAGGCCGCAACATGGGCCGATTTTGTGTTCTGCAGCGAGAGCCCGACGTTATCTGCATTAGGGTTGTTCGGGTTTCGTCGCCTATGTCATCGATATTCGAGAGAAAGGTAAGGCGATTGTGGATGATGTATCGATTGTTCGGGAATATCCGGATGTGTTCCCGGAGGACTTGCCTGGGGTGCCTCCCGAGAGGCAGGTTGAGTTCAGGATTGATTTAGTTCCCGGTGCGGCTCCGATAACCAAGGTGTCGTATCAGTTGGCTCCTCCTGAGATGCATGAATTGTCTACACAGCTGTAGGAGCTGTTAGACAAAGGATTTATCCGTCCGGGTAGTTCGTCGTGGGGAGCACCAATTTTTTTGTGAAGAAGGACGAGTCCTATCGCATGTGTATCGACTACCGGGAATTAAATAGGTGATGATAAAGAACTGTTATCCCCTCCCGAGGATTGATGATCTATTCGACCAGCTTCAGCATGCATCTTGGTTCTCCAAGATTGATTTGAGATCGGGTTATCACCAGATGCAAGTTCAGAATGAGTATGTGTAAAAGACTGCTTTTCGGACTCGATATGGACATTATGAGTTCGTGGTGATGCTTTTTGGGCTCACCAATTCTCCAGCCGTGTTCATGGATCTCATGAACCGCATGTGCAAACCGATGTTGGATCGGTCTGTGATAGTATTTATTGATGATATCTTGGTTTATTCCAAGACTCCGGAGCAACATGATGAGCACTTGAGGGAAGTTTTGGAGACATTGAGGAGGGAGAGACTTTTTGCAAAGTTCACCAAGTGCGAGTTTTGGTTGCGTAAGGTGCAGTTTTTGGGACACCTTGTCAACCAGAAGGGTATTCTGGTTGATCCAGCCATGGTTGAGGCCGTGATGCAGTGGGAGGTTCTGAGGTCTCAATTTAAGATTAAGAGTTTTCTTGGCTTGGCAGGTTACTATCGGAGATTCATCCAAGATTTCTCCAAAATTGCAGTTTCATTGACCCGACTGACTAGGAAAGCGGGGAAATTTCGTTGGGGGCCTGAGCAGTAGGAGGCCTTTGAGACTCTTAGACATCGGTTGTGTGAGGCGCTGATTCTGAACCTGCCTGAGGGTGTTGATGACTTTGTGGTTTATTGTGATGCTTCAATATCTGGTCTGGGAGAAGTATTGATGCAGCGGGGTCGTGTGATAGCATACGCTTCAATGCAGTTAAAGCCTCATGAAGAGAATTATCCAATGCATGATTTGGAGTTAGGGGCAGTTGTTTTCTCCCTCAAGATTTGGCAGCACTATCTTAATGGGGTTCGATGTACCATCTACATGGATCACAAGAGCCTAAGGTACTTGATGGATCAGCCAAATCTGAATATGAGGCAACATTGATGGTTAAATGTGGTGAAGGATTATGATTGTGAGATCCTCTACCACCTGGGGAAAGCTAAGGTGGTCGCTGATGCTCTCAGTCGTAAGGCGGTTGCGGCTCCGATCAGAGACATTTGTTTGATGATTGTGATTGCTCCTTTGTTGGGATCTTCGTACTGACTATTGGTGGCCATGCATAAAATGAATTGTGGCTTGGTTCGTGGAACGGTTCTTCACTTGCAGAAAAGCCAAGGCCGAGCATCAGCGACCTTACGATAAGATGCAGCCATTAGAGATTACCGTTTGGAAATGGGAAGATATCACTATGGATTTTATCACAATTCTTCCCAGGACCGTGCGTGGGGTGGATTATATTGTTGGATTAGTGTCTAAGCCCATAACCATATTTGGTAAGTACTTGACCCGGTTGTGCATGGTCCTTTTGGGTTGCCTTCAAACATGGCAATGGAATAGGATAATTGTTGGAGAGAGAAGAATGATTTATTAATTTATTACTTGGTTAATAAATTAATTTGAAATCAAGATAAATGATTTATTAATGTATTATGGATATAATATATTGATTAGAAATCATATTGTTTAATTAATATTTAATCAGAAATTAATTTGGAATTAATTTTAGGATTAAAGGAATTAATTGAAACTACAAGGACTAAAGGTGACAATGTTCAAAAGTTGAGCATTAAAGCATTCTTGAACCTCCCTTAGAGGTGGGGAACGAAATCTAGAGTATCCTAGGGTTTCCTTGGGTTCTAAGGGTGCCTTGGAAGCCTTAGGGAGGAAGTTAAGGGATTAGGGTTATCTAAGATACACCTCCCTTATCCTAAACCTTCCTTATCACCTATATAAACCCTTATAGGGTTAGATTTCATCTAAGGCACTCCAAGAGAGGCTTAGAGCCAAATTTTTCACTTCCCTTCTCTCTCTCCATAGTAATCCTTGGTTGCTAGGTTTGTTTGTGAGCCATTAGAGGCGCGACACTTGTGGCGCTTGCTTTCAAAGACAAGAAGATTCAAGATATAAGTTGTTATTACAATATAACAACAAGAGGCATGTATTTCATATTTCCTTGTGGATTTCGAAATTCCTAGAAGCCTTTTGGGGTTCTTCAAGTGTTCATAATGTTGTATAACTAATAGTGATAACATAGATCCAACTCTAGGGTTGCATGCACACATAGGATTGTTTGTATAAAACCCATCAGTGGTATCAGAGCCATTGGTTTTTATTTTCAATTAGCACTATACAAATGTATGAACTTGACAAATTAGGGTTTTGGTTAGGGTTTCCCAAATCCTTTCCTTAGCCTCCAAGTATTCCAATTCTAGGGTTATCCAACCCTTGAATTTTGAAAATTGTCTCCTTCCCCAACATAAGATCCTATTTTTAGGGATTTGGATAAATGTCATATCTTTTAATTATCTTTTAAGTGTTTAAATTTTGTAATTAAAGATTTTGAATTATCCCATCCCATAATTTCGAATTTTAGGGGATTTAAGGGATTAGGTTAAATTAATTGTTTAATTTAAAAGATATCCTTACCAAAATAGAAGATAATTGTCAAATTAATTGGATAATCATTGCCTTATGTGATAAACTTGATTTATTTGAATTATTTGATAGATTATCTTGCAAGAAATTGAATTAGGTCCTATTTAGATAATCACTAATTAATTGTTTAATTGTTATTTATTTGTAATTTGATCTAGAATGTTCTTGTTTATGTTTTGAAAAGTTTCAAAACTTGCCCTCAAGTTTTGGAATTTAAATTTTGATTAAAAGTTTAATTTTTAAAATGCCTAAAACCCTAGTTTTGAAAAGTTCAAATTTCATCCTTTTGTTTTTATTAAGTTAATTAAAAGTATAATTAAAAGAAAGTTAATAAATCCATCATCATTTGGTTTATATTTGATTAAATTAAAAGTGTAATTTATAAAATTAAACCACATAGCATTTTAAAAGTGTAAAATACACCCTTATACTATATATAACATTAAAAGTCTAATATTATATATGTATAACTTAAATGCTAGTCTTACCATTAGTAGGCCTCATTCACGAAGTCGATCTATAAAGGGGGGGGGGGGGTATAAGGTTATGGCCTATAAAATGGCCGTTTAATGGGTGTCCACTCTCACCCACCGCTTCCTTGATTGGTGGAGGGTTGTTAGCCGAACGGGTAGGATAGGGCAAACATTCTACTCATTAAAAGTATAATGAATAATAAAGTAACTGAATATTTTACAAAATTCCCAATCTTAGTTACCTTAGGAAAAAGTGAATTGATGTAATTCCATGAAATTACACTTTGTACCCTTGCTGAGACGTTAGTGGAGCGTGTGTGGTTAACCGGCACACTAATTGGGTTCTAAGCAAAGGTGGCAAAGGGTGACTCGATGTTTGTCATAGTTCGATGGAGCGTGTGTGGTTAACCGGCACATCGAACAGGCGACTGTAACATTGGGGGCACCATGTATATTTGCATGGTTATTCACACCCTGTTTTGTGATCATCGGCATCTCAGTCACAAATCGAGGAGCATATCGAGATTTATACATGCCATTGAAAAGTTCAATGAATCTCAAAAGATCTAGGAGTTTTCAATACATCTAAAACTTAAATTTCCTTTCGTTTTTCATAGTGAAAAATTAGTGAATCGTCATTCACTTACCTTCAAATGTTCTCCGAGTTGGATTACGGCATCCCTCTTCCAATTTGTAGGATGTTGTGTTGGATCCTAGCCTTAATATCTCATTTGGGTGTTTTGTTAAGGACTCAATCAATTAAACTTGAATTATCTCCCGTTTCATAGATGTCAAAGTCTGACAACTATGGCCTTCCTAAATCTGTTGGAAAAGGTTTTCCACATGAAGATGATGTTCCACGATTGGATTGTGGAAATGGAAATCATGTTTCATTTCTCCAACTCTTCCAATAATTCTCCCTGACCCACGTGTTTAAAAACTTGAAAAGTTCAAGGTTACTTAAGCCCTATTGGCAATAAGACACAAAGATGGAAAGTATGTGTGTACATACGTCTTAAAGATGAAGTCACACATTGACAAGATTGTTAGGTGTCGATGTCTCAAGGAAGTTGGCCGTTCTGTGACTTCCTGAATAATATGGTAAGTTCGTTAGAGAGTACTATATGATGGACCACGACATGACCCTTATTGATTTGACTCATTTGCTTATTGCTGCTGAATTAGAAAATATTTTGCACACTGGTCGAGCAAATTTTGTCTGATAAATCAATATCCCAACCTTCTATGGGAAATGGCCACACTAGAAGTCTAGAAAAATTTTCTCTACGCAAGAGAAAGGCTGAGTCTGAGATAGTCCCGTGTACCATTCCAGAAGAATCCATGTGTTTATACTGCCAAAAGAAGGGGCATTGGTTACGAAGCTGCCCTCACTACCTAAAAGATCTAAGAGATGGGAGAGTCAAGATGTGTGACTCTGCTTTAGGAAAAATCCATTAACTAACTCTTTTAAGTTCCTATTCTAGATTCTTAATACATGATGTGATAAGATTACATTTTGATGTTTGTAGGATCGAAGAAAAGAGAGGAAGCTTAAGGGAAGAAGTGAGCTGAATCTAATCGTGAAGAAATGGATTTCGATCGCATTGCTTGAAGATTAGATTCTTGAGCTACTACTTGGAGTTAGAATAGATTGCTAAGAAATATGTAATAACATAGTTTTTCAATTGAATTGCATTGTAAGAACAAATTTTTCCGCAATAAAATAAAATTTGATTTTATCTTGTTTATTTATCCTTGCAATGGCGTGTATGAGAAATTGATGTTTGAAGGTTTCTATTATTAGCAATAATGGATTTGATTCTTAATTATGTTATTTGTGGATATGTCAAGAATTTACCAAATAGGGAGAGTTTCTCATCGCCCAAGTTTCAATTGGACAGAAACTTGGAATCATACAACTTGGTTGCGTGATGAATGAAAACTTTCATATTTGGAAATTAGACTAATTCTTTGAAAAAGTGTCGAGTGAAGGACTAGGAGAGCTGGTACACAATGTTGTGCACTAGTCAAGTCCACCATAAATAACAAAAATATTTTTCGTCATGATTTACTAAAAACTTAGTAAATATGGTTATGCTTACAAGATTAATGTTGGAATAGTGTCTAAGGCTGCAACTATATTAGGCAAGTATTTGACCCGGTTGTGCATGGTCCTTTTGGGTTGCCTTCACCATAGCAACTTGATAGGATGATTTATTAAGAGAGAGTAAATATTATTAGTATATTATGAGAATAATATAAATAATAATAATATTGTTATTTGATTAATATAAGTCATAGAATTAATTGGAATTAATTTAGTGACTTAAAGAGATTAATTAAATAAGAGGGTATAAAGTGTCAATTGTTTGATAGTTAAACTTTAGACTGTAAATCCATATAGATATGGATTGGGCGGATTCTAGAAGCTAAAGGATAGCTCAAATCGTCCAAGAGTTATCTAAGGAATGGATTTGGATAGTCTTAAGAGAAGATTATCCAATTAGGGTTTAGGTTGTAACCCTTAAGGAGTCTACAAGTATAAATAGACCCTATGGCTAAGGGAAATCGGAACTTCATCTAAAGCATAGAAACCCTGGCTGATTTCCTCCCCTCTCCTCTCTCCCAAATCATCCTCCTTGCTATTTGGTGTTTGTAAGCCATTAGAGGAGTGACAATTGTGACTCTAGAAGCTCCAAGACAACAAGATCAACAAAGGAATTCAAAGGTATGATTCTAGATCTGTTTTATCATTGTTCTTATTTCTAAATAGTCATTAGAAGTCTTGAATTCAAAGCATGTTTAATTAGAAAGCCTAGATCCGAGCATTAGGGTTTTGCATGCGCACATAGGAAAGTTCTTATGGCTAAAACCCATCAGTGGTATCAGAGCCTAGCTTGGTTTTCATTAAATTGTTGCTTAATTGTCTGAAACTTAACTGCAAAATTCGATTTTTGTGTTTCTTAGTCATGGACTCGGCGAGTTCCAAAGTGGACTCGGCGAGTTGGCCTGACTCGGCGAGTCCCTTTGTGCACTCGGTGAGTCCAAGCGTCAGGAATGGCCAGATTCGGGATTTCTTCATGATTATCTTATGGAAACTTACCTTAATCATATTAGATCAACCCTAATCCGATTTTTTGATATATATGACTGTAATCTTGATCTAATTAAAGATATTTATCAACTAATAAAATATTTAATTTCCTTATATGATAAATAATTAATTATTTTGATTATTTTGGTAATTATCTTGGAAGAAATATTGAATAAATCAAATATAGATAATTAGGAAATTAATTGTTAATTGAAATTATTTGTTATTTGATCCTCCATGTTTTAAATGTTTAAAACTTGTCCTCAAGTTTTGAAATTTATATTTTGTGATTAAAAGTTTTAATTTAGACAATTTAAATTTCAAACCCTAGATTTTAAAAGGTTTAAAATACAACCCTATACTAATATAATATTACAAGAATAATATATATATATATATATATATATATATATATATATATATATATATATATATATATATATATATATGTTTAACTAAATGCTAGTCTTACTGTTAGTAGGCCTCATTCACGAAGCTGATCTATAAGGTGGGTATAAGATTGCGGCTTATAAAATGGTGCTTAATGGGTGTACACTCACACCCACCGCTTGCTTGATTGGTGGAGGGTCGTTAGCCGAATGGGTAGGATAGGGCAATCTCATCCTCTCATTAAAAGTATAATAAGTAATACAAAGTAACTACACATTTTTTTAAAAATTTCCCAATCTTAGTTGCTTTAGGAAAAGTGAATTGATGCAATCCCATGAAATTACACTTTGCACCCTTGCTAAGAAGTTAGTGGAGCGTGTGTGGTTTACCGGCACACTAATTGGTTCTAAGCAAAGGTGGCAAAGGGTGATTCATGTTTATCATAGTTCGATGGAGCGTGTGTGGTTTACTGGCACATCGAATAGGTGATCGTTACAATGAAGGCACCATGTGAATTTGCATGGTAATTCACACCCGCTTTGTGATCCTCGGTATCCCAGTCACAAACAAGAGGGGCATATCGAGATTTAAACATGTCATTTAATAGTTTCAATGAATCTCATCCGAACCTAGGAATTCTCAAAACATTTAGGACTAATAGTTAGGTTTTGTGGTGGAGAATTAGTGAATCGTCATTCACTTACCTTCAATTTATTTGCATGTTAGATTACGGCATCCCTTTTCTAGTATGTAAATGTTATTTTTGGATACTAGCCCTAATTTTTCTTATTGGGTGATAATTAGGGATTCTTATTCTAATCTATCTTTGTCCTTTCTATTTGTAGATGTCGAACGCTAACAACGCTGCTGCTAGTTCTTTCACGTTGATGATCCTTTGCCAAAAGGTCACCTTCGATGGAACAAACTTTAGCGAATGGATAAGATACATTCGCACCATTGCTCGCTATGAGGATAAGGAGTATGTCCTCGATGAGAAGCTCGAGAAAATCAACCCTGAAATCGCTACTCCGGCTGAAATTACGGCTTTTGAAACTCATGAGCGAGATGCAACGAAGGTACATTGCATCATGATAGCCACCATCAACTCCGAATTCCAAAAGTCCTACGAGGACATGTACCCATACGAGATGCATCAAGACTTATTGGAGAGATACCACCAGAACGCGAGACAAGAGTGTTATGAGATTTTCACTAACATGATTTCCGCTAAGATGAGTCATGGAGAATCTCTTACCGTGCACCTGCAAAAGATGCAAAGGTATGTCGACCGCCTTCGCAAGTTAAATGTTGACTTTGGGGAAGTCTTGGCGATCGACATGGTGCCTCACTCTTTGCCTCCGATGTATAATCAATTTAGGATGACCTACCACATGAACAAATAGGAGGTCACCCTAAGTAAACTCCAAGGTCTCTTGAGGGTCGCTGAGAGCAACTTCAAAGAGAAGTCTGTTGCACCAACTCCCAATCCACCTGCTGCTCCTGTCTTGGCTATTGGTCAAGGAAAGGGAAGGAAGAGGAAGGCTTAGTTTAAGAACTATCGCAAGGTTAAAGACCGAGATGGTGCCTCTTCTAGTGGGACCAAAGTTGATCCCGCTAAGCCCTGCCCTAACCCGAAGGAGGCAGAGTGCCACCACTGCCACAAGATAGGACATTGGAAGAGAAGCTGCCCAGAGTACCTGTAAGCCATCAAGGAAGGAAAGATCAAGCCATCTTTCGCAGGTATATACACAATTAAATCTAACGATTCTAATCATGCTATTTCTTGGGTTCTTGATACCGGTTGTGGTTACCACATTTGTTCTAATGTGCAGGGACTAAGAAGAAGTAGGGATGTGGAGCAAGGAAGAATCAATATAATCATGGGAAACAGAATATCGTCGCCTGTGACCAAGATTGGAGTGTATTCTTTAGTGCTTAGGAATAATTTGTGTTTAGATTTGAACAATTGTTGCTATTCGCCAGAAATGGCTAGAAACATCATTTCATTTCATGGTTTATATAGACAAGGTTTTAGATTTTCTTTTAATAATGAGAATGGTTCTATTTTAGCTTATCTAAATGGTGTCTTTTACTTTGAAGCTATACCATGTAATGTAATTTATGAAACTGTTATGATTGTTGATAACTTAGGAAATGATGTTTTGAACATAGATTCTTCCACTAGTATGGATAAAGCATCCTTGTGGCATTGTCGTCTTGGACATGTCAACAAGAAACGCATAGCCCAACTCCAAAAGGATGGAGTGTTGGAGTCATTCGACCTTAGGGAAGATGACACATGCGAGTCTTGTTTACTTGGAAAGATGACTAAATCACCCTTCACGAGTACGTGTGAAAGGGGTGAAGGTCTATTGGACTTAATACATACCGATGTATGTGGACCGTTTAGATCAACCACGAAGGATGGGAACCGCTTCTACGTGACTTTTACCAATGATTATAGTAGATATGGGTATATCTATTTAATCAAGCAAAAGTCAGAAACCTTTAAAAAGTTCAAAGAGTTCAAGAATGAAGTGGAGAATCAATTGGGCAGGAAAATCAAGATGCTTCGATCCGATCAAGGAGGAGAGTACCTAAGTCTTGAATTCCACGATTATCTCAAGGAGTGTGGAATCGTTTCGCAATTGACGCCTCCTAGGACACCGCAGTTGAATTGTGTGGCAGAAAGGCGTAATCGAACCCTATTGGATATGGTTCGCTCTATGATGAGTCGTGCTTCACTACCTATCTCTTTTTGGGGGTATGCCTTGGAGACTGCTGCCCATATCCTTAACCAAGTCCCTACTAAGAAGGTTGCCAAAACACCTCACGAGATGTGGACAAGGAAAGCTCCCTCGTTGGCACATATCAAGGTTTGGGGTTGCGAGGCTTTCGTAAGATGAGATACTCACGACAAGCTCGAACCTCGAAGTGAGCGATGTATTTTCATCGGCTACCCGCAGACATCCTTTGGATATCTCTTCTATAGACCAAAGGAAAATGTCGTCTTCGTTGCGAGGAGAGGAGTTTTCCGAGAGCGAGAACTCATAGGCCAAGGAGACAGTGGGAGGCAAATCGAGCTTGAAGAGATTCAAGAGTCAATAGATGAAGGAACCTCTACCGCTGGCACTCAACCCGAGGAGGAAACTCCGGTTGAACCTATTGATGAGTCCTTACCTCTTAGACGTCCCGATAGAGTTAGAGTTCATCCCCAGTTTTATGGTTTTCATATTACTACCGAAGGGGACACGTATATTAGTGATGGTACACTAATAAATCTTGATGAACCTAATAGCTATAAGGAAGCCATGGCAGGCCCGGAGTCTGCGAAATGGAAAGAGGCAATGGATAGCGAGATCCAATCCATGCATGATAACCAAGTTTGGAATTTGGTTGATTATGTGCCCGAACGTAAGACCGTTGGGTGCAAATGGATCTTCAAGAAGAAGACCGACGTGGATGGGAACGTACACACATATAAAGCGCGATTGGTTGCGAAGGGCTTTACTCAAACTCCCGGAGTTGACTATGATGAGACCTTCTCACCAGTTGCGAAGATTAAATCTATTAGAGTGATGCTAGCTATTGCCGCATTTCATGATTATGAGATTTGGCAAATGGATGTCAAGACCGCTTTCCTTAACGGAAAGTTGGTTGAGGATGTTTACATGGCTCAGCCAGAGGGGTTTGTGGATCCGAAGCATCCGAATAGAGTGTGTAAGCTTGAGAAGTCCATTTATGGACTTAAGCAAGCGTCTCGCAGATGGAATCTTTGCTTCGATGAGAAAGTCAAAGAGTTTGGATTTGTACGAAGCGATGACGAATCATGTGTATATGTCAAAGCCAGTGGGAGTATAGTAAGCTTCCTTGTTCTATATGTCGATGACATATTACTCATAGTAACGACATCCCGACTCTGCAGGAGGTTAAGTCCTGGCTCGGGAAGTGCTTTGCTATGAAGGACCTCGGAGAGGCTTCCTACATTTTGGGAATAAGGATAGTAAGAGAAAGGAGTAAGAGACTAATTGGACTTAGTCAGAATACTTACTTAGAGAAGGTACTAAAACGTTTTAGTATGGAAAACTCGAAGAAGGGAGAATTGCTGATACAAAGTAATGCCAAGTTGAGTAAGACTCAAAGTCCGAGTACCGAAGCTGAGATAGCAGAAATGAGCCGAGTACCATACGCTTCCGCAGTTAGTTCAATCATGTACGCTATGACTTGTACTCGCCCTGATGTAGCCTTCGCTTTGAGCATGGTTAGCAGATATCAAGGGAATCCTGGCAGAGCACATTGGATTGCGGTGAAGAATATCCTTAAGTACCTTCGGAGGACGAAGGAATGGTTCTTAGTCCTTGGAGGGAGTGATGACTTGAAGGTGTGAGGGTATAGTGACGCCAGTTTTCAGACCGACAGGAACAACTACCGTTCACAGTCAGGCTGGGTCTTTACCCTGAATGGAGGAGCAGTGACATGGAAGAGTTCCAAGCAGGAAAGCGTAGCTGATTCAACGTGCGAATCAGAGTACATTGCAGCAAGCGAAGCGTCGAAGGAGGCAATATGGCTGAAGAACTTCATCGGTGATCTTGGAGTTGTACCTGCCATAAAGGAGCCCATGGAGATTTTCTGTGATAACGAAGGAGCGGTAGCCTTGACCAAGGAACCGAGGGATAATGGTAGATCAAGACATATCGACAGAAAATATCACTTCATTAGACATCGTGTAAAAGAAGGACAACTCGTAGTGAAGATGATATCATCAGAAGATAACCCAGCAGATCCGCTTACGAAGGAACTGAGTAGGGTTAAGCACTTGCAGCATGCTAGGAGTATTCGGCTGAAGGATGATATTAGCATAGATTAGATAGTGTTAGAAACGTGTAATAGATAAATGTAGTTAACATTTGATGATTAAATAAAGGAGTTTTATTTATGAGTAATGTTACTGTCTTATGTTAACTGTTTAACTATTGTTTCACTTTGCATGTTTTGACTTCCAGAATAATTGAGTTTATTAGGAATAATCGAATTATTCGAATTGTCCACAATCGTTCATATGTTGGAAGTAGATATGAATGAAGATTGTCATGAATTGGTGTGTAGATTGTCTAAATGGTGTTAGACATAGCAAAGGGTTGCTACAACGTTCATGAGTGCTTATGAACTAGTTTTGAGCATTGGAACAAACTCGCGCTTGCTGGAATCACCTTATGGAATATGATATAAAAGGGTGATCGCAAGACGATAATATCATATAGTCTTAAAACCTAGATATATGGTTTGTTATTTGTTAATTGATTGTACATTGATAATGCGAAAACGCATCAGTAACTCGGTGTTATAAAACGCATTGTTGTGTATAGTTGGTTAATGAATAAGTAAATGCATATAAGTCAAAGTTTATCTGTAACTTTTATCTGAGAAGGTAAAAGCGATATCTTGGCCGCTCGATGATTTGATTTGACTTATGTGCCGGGCCCGGTCAGAACTGAATTGATGTGTTCGATTAAGTTCTATGTCAAATAAATCAGAGATTGAGAAACCTAAATGCTTGACTAACCATTCCATAGGATTGTCATCATGATATCTAACAGAGGACTATACGATCCCTTATCTAAAGGACAAGATTGATTAGATCAGAGTTTGACAACGTCTTTGAGAGCTACGATTGCAAACCGAATTGTACTTGTGCATATAGTTACTAGACTTATCCAAGTGGGAGACTGTTGGAATAGTGTCTAAGGCTGCAACTATATTAGGCAAGTATTTGACCCGGTTGTGCATGGTCCTTTTGGGTTGCCTTCTCCATAGCAACTTGATAGGATGATTTATTAAGAGAGAGTAAATATTATTAGTATATTATGAGAATAATATAAAGAATAATAATATTGTTATTTGATTAATATAAGTCATAGAATTAATTGGAATTAATTTGGTGACTTAAACAGATTAATTAAATAAGAGGGTATAAACTGTCAATTGTTTGATAGTTAAACTTTAGACTGTAAATCCATATTGATATGGATTGGGCGGATTCTAGAAGCTAAAGGATAGCTCAAATCGTCCAAGAGTTATCTAAGGAATGGATTTGGATAGCCTTAAGAGAAGATTATCCAATTAGGGTTTAGGTTGTAACCCTTAAGGAGTCTACAAGTATAAATAGACCCTATGGCTAAGGGAAATCGGCACTTCATCTAAAGCATAGAAACCCTGGCCGATTTCCTCCCCTCTCCTCTCTCCCATATCATCCTCCTTGCTATTTGGTGTTTGTAAGCCATTAGAGGAGTGACAATTGTGACTCTAAAAGCTCCAAGACAACAAGATCAACAAAGGAATTCAAGGGTATGATTCTAGATCTGTTTTATCATTGTTCTTATTTCTAAATAGTCATTAGAAGTCTTGGATTCAAAGCATGTTTAATTAGAAAGCCTAGATCCGAGCATTAGGGTTTTGCATGCGCACATAGGAAAGTTCTTATGGCTAAAACCCATCAATTAAGTATATTCTGAATTATTGAAAGGTCTCAATAATAGCACAACGAATAAGAAGAATCAATTAGGCAGAAAGATAAGAAGTTTCTCCAATCTAAGAAGAAGGGAGAGTGCTTCTGTATCAAGTTTTATGATCGTCTTGGTAAATTGTAAAGAACCATATTACAAGTCATCCTTTAAGGACACCTTACTGCACTAAGTATGGCTAAGAAGAGGAGTCGGGAATTGTCAAAATGGGTTAAGTCAATAAGATGAATCGTACTTCGTTCCAAGATCAAGTCTTAGAGTTAAACTCTAAGATTGTGACTTGAGTGATAAAATGTTAAGTAGGAATGTTCTTATTTTTTCACATTTTGGTGAGTTGTGATGTCTAGAATAAGACAAAGACCAACTAGTACCAAATTGGGTGTAGGTTTTGTCTTGATAAAGACACACACTAACTCTTGAATATTTGTTTTGTCAAGGAATGTTTCTTGACAAGAGAATCTTATATGTCAAGAGGTCAGTGGGAGTCTAAATGATCTTGAATAGGTTCAAGAACTAATCAAGAGTAAACCTATTATTAAACACTAGCACACGACTTGAGGTTTCTAACCTATCGTGTTGATAGATTTTTGTTTCTATGCCATTACAGTTTGGTCAACTATGCATGTGAGTTTTATGAGTTCTCAATGGATTGCATAGGGGCAAGGCGCCTTGCTCAATGGAAAGTACATTGAAATGACAGGGTAGGCTGCTAAATAACTTGGAAGCAATGGTGGGACCCTTGATGGCAAGAAATTAAGAATGAACATGTTCTGTCCATAAGAGTTTGGATTTGTCACTAACATTATCAAATCTCACCATCCTTGGGCACTCTTTGTGCTTGGGGTGTCGTCAGGACAGCAGCTAGGGATTTCTCTTTGTGAGGTTCAACATCTGAGGTGAGTTTCCTCACTGGGTTGAGCGGGTCTATGGCACTAATGTCAGCCCTATTAAGTATGTTAGTATAGTAGGAGTCTATGTAGTCCTAGTATCGGTCGTGGATTGTTATGATGGACGAGGCCTGAGGACTAGGATATATGCTAGTTTTGTGATCTACTTGTGTGTTTGCATGATTTTATGATATTAATAGTATGTATATAGAGGGCGAGGCCTGAGTATAACAAATTTGTATACTGAACGAGGCTCAATGTCGGGCGTGGCCCGATGCCGAGCGAGGCCCGATGTTGGGCGAGGGCCTAGTATGTAAATTCTTATGTATGGTATGTGGTCATTTGGCACTACTAGAAAAATAGTCTTTTACGACGCTCATTGCGCGTCGTAAAACGCTCAGACGACGCGCAAATGCGCGTCAAGGAAGGCCCTGTCATAAAGAGAGACGACGCGCATTTACGATGCGCATTTATAACGCACATTTACGACGCGCGGTTATGACACGCAATGCGTATCAAGGAAGCCCCTGTCATAAAGGAAGACGACATGCATTTGCGTGTCGTAACCTTATGACGCGCGTGTTTATGACACGCAATGCATATCAAGGAAGCCCCTGTCAAGAAAGGCCATGTCATAAATAAAGACGACACACATTTTTGCGTATCGTAATTTTAATTTTTTTTAAAAAAAATTATTTATAGATTTACTAATTTTCAAATTAAATTTGCATTTCATGTCTCATAATAAAAAATAAAATACCATATACAAAAAATACAATACATTGCACAAAATTTAATGTCATACAAATATTCATTCAAATAGTAGACAAATGTAACATTTCAACATTTTTTATATAATTAACTAAATTATTAGCCAAATTTCCTAAAATACCAACATACTTTTCTATGAAGAGCATTAACACTATTCTTTTCCATCAAAAACTTCAAAACCTGCATAATTAAATTAATGTGTAATCAGCTACAGAAATTTGTGTGAGCATATGGCAATAGAAAGAGAAGATGATAGTCAGAAACGAAAATATTTGGCATTGCAAACAATCAGAATTATTTGAAGTATATGTATACTTCACGTTGGAGGCGTTAACTTTCTGTCATTTTATAGCAATTTGTCTACTTAATATATAAATACTCCAACAATAAATAGATATGTTATGTTACCTTGACGCATCTCTGCTGTCCAAAAGTATCCTCAAGTAGGAGCTTTCTTCATATTTAGAAGCCTCTTTGTTCCCCAAATCAATCAATCCACACACAACACAAGTGAAGTGGAGAAAGAATTACATTAAAACATAACAGTTTCAATCTCTTCAAGATTCAAAATTCAAGAAACTTTGAAGTGTCATTGCACTCATTACATAAGATCTAAACCTGCAATTTTCACATTTATCCATTCACTTCTACTGTTTCAATCTCTTCAGGATTCAAAATTCAAGAAACTCGTAATATAATACCTTCTTTTGTTTGTAATCTTCATGCATCACAATAGCTTCAATCTGAGAATTACAAAACAAACCAACTTATAGAAACGAAAGATGATCAAGAATTTGTTGTTTAAAATTAAATCTTCACAGTCATAGATTCAATAGTTGCACCTCTTCATCTAGTCTCTCCACATCATAGACATATCCATTACTGATTTTGAGCATATGGGACAAGAGTATCTGTAATAAAATCCATTGAAATTTAGCTAAAATTTCACAAGATTTGGAACTGAACTAATCCAAGACAAGTTTAGATTGACTTACTTATTACGCTTAATCATCTCGTGACAGCATTCTGAGTGCATTGTGTGCCCAAATTTCATCACAGTTGTGTCTTTTACCAGTTGATGTATTTAGAAGATTTGATGGCCGACTAGTTGAGAGCATTGTAGCACCCGATTCTTGGTATGTATTCGTGGTTATTAAATCTCTTTATTTCGCATAATTAGCCTTGGACTCAGCGAGTTGAGGGACAGACTCGCCGAGTAGAAGCGGGACTAGACACGGGAATTACTCGGTCTACTCGGCGAGTAGGTCCGATGGACTCGGCGAGTAGACCCTGTTTGGACTGAAACCCTAACCCGGGTGTTTGCACCCTATTTAATCGACTTAACCCAGCCTCCACTTCCCTTAGCACTTCCAGAGACCTGTAGAACGAAACCCTAGCCTCCTTTGTGTCCTTGTGAGTGATTGTTAGCATTTTGAAGGTGATTTGGGTCTTGGGAGAAGAAGGAGAAGATTGAAGAAGTGCAAGAAGGGAAGAAGACCCGGAATCTACTTTGTGAAAGGCTTCTATTCAGGTAGAAAAGACCCTAACTTGATCTCTAGCTCGTTAGTCCCCTTTTGTCCCTAAGAAAAGAGGTTTTAAGCCCTAAGAACCTAAATCTCTATGTATTTATGGCTAATGTTCTGCAAGAACTTCGGATGTGGACCTTTTGGACTTCATAGTAGCATAAAGTCTCTGTGGTTGAGGTAGTGGAAGTCCCCTTTGAGCATAGGACCTCTTGTATAGCTTGGAAGTGCTTGTTTGAGCTCATAGGGCCATGCATGCACGTAAAGTTTACAACTTTACGTGATAAATGAGCCCTAGGACCATGGATCCGTGGTCTGGAAGTGCTGCATGTCCCAGATCTAGCCTACTCAGGAAGTGGGTCGAAGGACTCGGCGAGTCCCAAAGTGGAACTCGGCGAGTTCTATGAAGATGACTGTCGACTCGGCGAGTTAGATGAACAAACTCGGCGAGTCCTATGAAGATTTCCTGGAACTCGCCGAGTAGTTCTTCAAACTCGGCGAGTAATATGAGCATCCACAGAACGCGAGGGGTTTAAGCGTCGAGGGTTTAACCCTTCGTACCTGTGCACGGAATTAACCATAAAACGTAGTCCCGAAACCCCCAAACCCTCGAATGGGGGTGTTTTGGTGTGGATTGGAAGCAAGCAGAGGACCTGCTCGAGGAACTCGGCGAGTTGGTACTCGAGTCGGCCCCAAAGTCCCGGATAGCGAGTCAGGGGTGACTCAGTGAGTGAAAAGAGGGACCTAGTGAGTGGGACTGGACCAGTGAGGGACGGACTCGGCGAGTTGCTCTCTGGACTCGGCGAGTCCAGTCAACTGGAAGTTGACTTTGACCTGGTCTTTGATTTGGTGAGGGGTAAAATGGTCATTTTACCCAAATGTCAGTGAGCATTGTTTGATTGAGTATATTGTGGGAATTGCAGCCGGAGGGTTTCCGGAGCAGCAGCAGCAGTAGTAAGTGATCAATTCCCACACAGACCAGCAGCTATTTCGAGGTGAGTTTCCTTTCCAGTAGGAATGGGTCTAAGGCACCAAGGCCGACCCGTGTAGATGAGATGCTAGTACTAGAGTGTGGGCCGAGCCCGTATCTCTGGGTTTAGTCAAGTATGATATATTTGTTAATATGATAGAGTTGATTATACTTGTTGTCTGTGTGATATGTGTATGTTATGGGTTAGCGGTTGAGTGTGGGCAGGGCCTGTATCTCTCCGAGGTTGGAGTGTGGGCTAGGCCCGTATCTCCCAGATAGCGAAGTGTGGGCAGGGCCCGTATCTTCTCAAGCGTGGGGGAGGCCCGTACCTCCCGGCTAGCGAAGTGTGGGCAAGGCCCGTATCTTCCCGAGTGTGGGCAAGGCCCGTAACTCCTAGCTGAACATTGGTTGTTATATGTTCGTATGGTATGAGGTATTATGGGGGAACTCACTAAGCTTCGTGCCTACAGTTTTCAGTTTTGGTTTCAGGTACCTCCTCAGCTAGGGGAAAGGAGTCGGCGCGGTAGCAGCATGTCACACACACACTCTCTAGTTTCCGCATTTACGAGATTCTTTGGGATTGATACTCTGATATTTTGATTAGTTGTATGTTTTGGGTTTCAGACATGGTTCACTCTATGTTATGGTTGATCAAACAATGTTCTTAGTTATTAATATTTTCTAAAGTAATGTTTTTAAAACAAAATTTTTGGTCATGAAAATTGGGTCGTTACAAGCATCGTGCCTGTATCAGGGGCAATTGTGGAACATAACGTAAGACTATTCGGTTGGTTAAACCCATCAAACCATGAACCCTAAAATCCATTTCAGTAAGCTTTCCATTTAGCTCTGGCAACACCTTTCCCACAGCCTAATTTTTTTTTATAAAATATAAAAATATTTATAAAAAAGAATATAAAAATTTACAATTTCATTTTATATAAGAATAATTTATACCTTGGCAGCAAACGACAAGAAACAAGATTTATAAATATTTTTTTATAAAAAGAGTTATAAAAAAGACATAAATGCCCTCCTAATCCTTATCATCAAATGTTAACACAAACAATCTTCCAGAAATTGGGGACACATTTGCCACATCCCCATTTGAAGTTATCTAATATTGAAAAAAAATAAGAATAATAATTTAAGATGCTAAACTCACCAACAACTACTTTTGTCAAACCAGGAAGATCGACTAGGGTTAAGTTCACAACTGTCAACATCATACATTATCAAGTGAGTTAACTGTTAATAAGTAAACAACTTAAAGTTAATAATACTATCTTTAAGTAAAAATTCAAATATCTCACGATTAGGAGAATAGATACTGAGATATATAGGAACTGATGAAATTTCTTTGCTTCGTCCTGTCTCACGATCAGTCTCATAAGAGATTTCCTTCCTCACAGTAGTTGCACAAGAAAAACGATGAAGATATTTTTATTGATTATACGAATCTTCAAACTATGAAATTTGGTGGTTCCTGAATGAAGACAGAAAGATAAGATGTATAAAATGAAAATGAAAGAATAATTCATATTTGGGGGTGGGGGAGGGGGGCTGGCTTACATCATATTCTTCAAATTCACAATTTTCAATCATCGAAAGGGTTGGTTTAGAAGTAGGAGGTGGGTGAAGCAGCTCGTGTGCTTCTTCCCATGTGACCTTCAGTTCCATGGCATCTTCATTATGCATCAGCAACCTCTTGTTTTTTGATCCTATATTACGCGTCTTCTTATTGTTTTCATGAATCACATTCACTACTGCTCCTCTCTGTACTCCCAACATGAATTGAAGGTGTTCATGATAATGTTGAGATAATACTAAAAGAAGCAGCATGATTCATCCATAATCACAAAGTCTACATTTTTCATGTTTTACTTTTCTTGTATGTTAGACCAAAACCCACCAATGTCCATGATACAAGATGCTATAACTTACGGGATGTTTACAGTTACTTTGAATTAATTCATTGGGGCTTAGTTTCAAAAAGACAAAAGATGTAATGAAATTACTTTTTGCTGTATGTAAGATAAATTGTGTGATTTTGCTAGTTTGTTATGATTGGTCTGCAAGTATGAATGCTTGAAGGAGGCTCTGAGCAGATTGGGTTTCATTGGGAGTACCTGAAATAACCACAATGTGATCACTTGTTCCTGAACGTGACTCATGCACTACCACTTTTGCACCTGAAATCTGCTTTTACATAAAACCAAAATGCTTATTTATTTATAAAGCAATCAACAAACCAATTTTCAATGTTATAATAGAAAAGTATATTGAAGTAGAATTCCAATTCCAGTTACATGTCTTAAACGAGTGAGGTTGCTTCCATTCTCCCCCATAAACCAAAGCAATGACAGTTTGGGGTACTAGAATTTCCACACTCATGTTACTCACTATAGCAGCAGATATGCCTACAGAAGTTGACGTTGTGCTAATATCCTGTCCAATCTGCAAAAATCCCAAATAACTGGGCACAACAATCAACCGGTCCAATCCCTGTATGAACCCCGACATGAGCTGTTTTTTAAGAAAGATGAACATCAAAAAATAAAATACAAATAGAATATTAAAATACCTTCTGAGCAACAGCCAATGCAGCAGCTGATGTGATAGCTCCAAGCCAATTTAACTCCTTTGCTGTTAAGCCAAACAATATAGAAAGATTTTGAAAAGACCATGTAAATGTATGAATAGATGCTATTTTTATAAGAAATATTGAAAAAGGAGCAAAGGGTACTTGCCTTCTAGATGTTTATAATTGTAGTTGAAGAAGAATAAGAACAGCAACAACAACAACAATTGGTTCCGTTTCAAAGTCAATGTCAACCTGAGGAAAAACTCAAAGTTTGACTTTCTGTAGTCAAAGGGTGGGTTGGGGGTGAAAGTGAAACTTTTTTTAAAGAGAAATAATGAAGAACTTATTAAGTAAGTACGTTACCATTTTCAGAAATAGCAGATGCCACCGATTTGTCCAGGTCACCAGAATTGCCGATACAAGTGGTGCACCCATAACCAACAATATGGAAGCCCAACACCTTCAAATAACTCAGCAATCCACTCCATAACCTAAAGTTGACAATGGAAAATTTTAAGTTGTGGACAAAAATACAAACCAACTAAACTTTCAAAAAAGCCACTGGTAACCAACCTTTGTTGGAACAGATTCATAAGGGGTTGATTTTGATGATACGAAGAGGCGCATGCAGTTCTTGTCAGCATCATAAGCAGAGACACCCAACGAACCATCCTAAGAAACACATAGGAGAAAAATGAATTCATAGAGTTCACAGAGAAAAAAAAAGGCAAAATCATTAGTAAGTAGATAAAAAAATTATTACCATGTCAGCAAGTGGAGAGAGATCTGTAACATCCCCAAAATGATCATTCCCATTGTCGCTAATGGAAGCAGACAGACCCAACAGTTTGAAGTTGAGAGTTGAAGCAACGGTATAGCCTTCGTGAAATTCCTCCTCAGTGATCTCCTCTAAGATTACTTCATTAGTCCTTTTTGACTTGAAAGGGTTTCGTTTTGCTTTTTTTGCAGACATATCTACAAGCCTAAATGTAAGTGGCGGACATCTAGCAATCGTCAACCAATATGGAGAATATACTCTTAGAGCCCTGGGTGCCAAAGGCCATTCCATTTCATAGTTCTGTTCAAGAGTTATATGAACAACCCTGCATATACAAAAAACAAATGCATATAAAAATAAGCAAAAAAGCAAAACAAGTGCGATACACAAAAAAATATATGAACGAACCTCCCAGAAACTGAACTTCTTAAACCTAATGTTTTTACTGGATCAAGAAAATGATGAGATATGAGCACAGCCTCCTACAAAGGAAAAAATCATGTCAATTGGAGAAAAAAATGTTGGGTTGAATGGGAAAAAGGAAATGTGAATGCAATATCTCACGTGTATTGGGAGCCACCCCCGTTGTGGAAACAGAGAAAAGTACAAGGGGTTTCTAATGTCGGGATTTAGGACCTTCACTGTTTCACCTGGAGTAAATACACCTCTAGAGCATGCTTTAAAATGGCTACTTCTTTGCATTTCAAGAACAGAAAATTCAGCTGTTAGAGGAAGATTATTGGTGATAGATAGAGGGGACTTCACCACAATATTCCAATCCTGAATTGGATCAGAACGGATGTCCTTAGAGATCTTGGATGCTTGAATGGCCAAAAAAAGCCACAATCCATGTGACGGATTTGATGAGGTTCCATTTATCTCAGAGCAGTATAGAAGTTCCTCAGACTCATTCAAATTTGAGACATGTATTCCAAAAGTTTCTTTGGGCCTACTATCATCTTCTGACACTGCATGCTTATCCATTACAGAGCTCCATGAATATTCCTTGTGATCATCATCTAGAGTAGGTCTTAATTGGAGAACATATAATCCAGAATGGACAAGTCCAAAAAGTGGAAGTGGAAGACTTTCTCTAGGTTCCAGTTCTCCAATGACAATCTGTTTCTGTACATCTGTCTCAATGGCATCTTTTGGGGAATCCGTTCTGGAATCTTCTAAGGTATCCAAATTCTCTTTAGAAGAATCAAGCTGGAGGCACAATTCGAGTACTAAATCTGTGTTGTTGGTAACTGAAACCAAAGATCTGATATTCACATATCTATTTCCATCCTCTACAAGGACTTCACTTGCAACTACAACATTTCCTAATGGCCAGTAGGCAACGTGTACAACATAGTTTAGTCTCACTGTGGTCCAGGGGCCTTCCTTGGTAGGCCCAACTTGTAGAGACCCAGAATTTCGGTCCCTAATGAAGCCTTTATCCGTGTTGGCTACTATTGATCTTGGTGAAAGAAGGACGGAACACTTTATTCTTCCACATGAGACTGAGGATGTGTCTGCTTGAGTTGTCTTCTGCAATATTAACAATCAACAAACAAAGTTGAGTGGAGTGGAGCTATTAACCAAAGTATGATTACTACAAAGAATCTCACAGTGGAATCAGCTGGTGACAACTCGAGCCATTCAGATCCATTCCCTGCTGAATCATCTAGGGTTTCTAGTAGCTCCTTTAAAGAAGAAGAATAGTATCCAACAGGAACACCTATAACAACAATAAATGTAAGCTTAGAGCTGCGAATCGAAAGATGAGTAATCTAAATTAACTAAAACATGGAGGAAACCATAGATAGGAGAAGTATACAACTATGCACAATTATCTCAGTGCACAGTGAAGTGAGCCAGGCGGCCAGGCCTGTATGGTACAACCACAAAAGATGGTGTGTATGCTACTCAAAGAACACTGGAAACAGATAAGCATATATCCCACTAAAAGGATACAGTATGCGTATGATGCACAATTCTGTTAGCATCATCCATAAACACTCAAACATATTACGAGACTTTGAACAAAATAAAGCATGGTTGAGGTTAAATGATCTACCTTTCCCCATGTCTGTTGCTACTAACTCCAGCATATAGCCATCCTGCCCAAAATAAGTAGATAGTGATTAAAAGACTGATATCATGTGTAAAATCTTGGTTAGTTGTCTATATTGGAATAAGAAATAAAACTGAACCCCGAACATAATAATACGTGGCAGGATTAGTGCACCTTTGCAATAATCAAAAGTTTATCCAAAAGCAAAAAAAAAAGCAACACAATTTTACAGAATCCAAATTTAAAGGACTGATACAGCCTACAGGGAAGATGGACATCATAGTAGTAGTAGTAGATTAAAATAAGAAAGCACCCAACTTTTCAATATTTAGATCGCCGTAATTGAGATAAGCAAACTTTTCAGTATTTAGAACTACAAGCAATTAGGGCATCAGATGGTTGAGGAAATGTCCAGGAGAAACTTTCACTGCTTCGTTTGCTTTCCCCAGCTTGTCCATGGTCTGAGTTTAACAAAAAAATTCTTCAACTCATATTGAAGAGTAGTAAAGTTTATACATAATACATAGAGGTAGGAGGTTAATTCAGTAAGATGTACCCAACGCACGATGTTAGAAGTTTAGAACCAACTTAATATAATAAAATTGACTAAAATTAATGATTTGAAATCGTGTATATGGTTCTATAAAGTGATCGCTACCCCTTACAATTAAGATATACACAATTAATTGCTGGAAAATGTGAGATTTTGTTTCCATATATTAAGTCGACGCACCCAACGCCAAGTCGGCATTCCAAAACTTTAATCGGTGTTCCCAAAACTTCAATCGGCGATCTAAATCATCGTTCCGATGTTCCAGATACACGAATAAAGGTAAGGTCGGTTCAATTTTAAAATCGTTGGATCATCCAAGACGTGTTCCCAAGCGTTCGGTATGAAATCGTATCCCATATCCAGTACGTGTTTTTACTATGGTTCAATATAACCCTAGAACAACTTAAAGTTTAAATTAAAGCTATAAGTTAGGGATTTTCACACTTACCATAACAATTACGGAAATAAAGACATTTGAGAGGGAGAAAATGGTGGAGAAAAGAGAATATTTGCCACCGTTGACCTCTGTATGGCTGGTGCTTGGCTGGTGCTGAGCTCCAAAAATACGAAATGGAGAAATATTGAAAGATAGATAGAAGATAGAAAAAAACAAGGATGAAAGATAGATAGAAGAGAGATCTAGAGGAGAGAGTATCAGAGAGGGGAAAGTGGATTGCAAGGATGAAAGATAGATAGAAGATACAAAAAAACAAGGCGGGTTTTCAAAATTTTGGGGATTTCGTTTCCCCCTTGTCTACTAAAAGCGCGTTTCATTAAAATTATAAAGCGACAGGTACAGACGACGCGCGTTTAAGATAAAGCGCCCTCCGTGTTTTTAATTTTTTTTTTCTTGAGACACTAAATTAAGGGCACGCAATAATGCGTGACGTAAATCCTTAAATTTTTTGGAGAGATGACATTATTTTAAGGGCACGTCCTTTTGCGTATCATTAATCAGCGCGTGTTGTAAAAAGCGCGTCATTAAAGGTCTGTTTTCTAGTAGTGTGAGGAATTCACTAAGTTTTGAGCTTACAGTTTTAGTTCGTGTTTTAGGTACTTCTGGTTGCAAAAAGGAGGGCTCGGGTTGGTTGCATTGCACACACCATGGGGATTACTATATATGATATTTTACCATGATTTTATAACACTGGATCCTGGATTTTCTTGGTTATGTATGGATGATATTTGAACATACTATTTTATTTATATTAAAATAATGAAAATTTTGGGACCATATTTTTGGATGTCTCATTTGCCGATGCTCCAGGGTAGCTGCATTGTCCATTAGAATTTGAAATTGTTGATGATTGGCATGTGCGAGTATCTAGGGTTCATCGAGGTTGTGTCATGGAGTTGTTCACCTAGCGGTATCCGATTGATTTGGTTCCTAATTCCCTACGTGAGAGCAAGGTCATCGTGGGGATGGATTGGCTGAACCTAAATGGGGAATGATTGATTGTGAGAAGCAACTAGTGCGTATCTATACCCCAAGTGGGGGAGAGTTGGTGATTCAAAAATAGGGTGTTCAGCGTGGGCTGGTTTATATTCAGCAACTAGGGCCAGGCGCTATCTTGAGCATGGTTGTTCTAGATTTGTGGCCTATGTGATGGATACCCGGGAGAAGGGTAAGATATATGTGGACAATGTTCTAATTGTTTGGGAATATCTATATGTGTTCCTGGGTGACTTTACTGGAGTGCCTCCGGAGAGGAAGGTGGAGTGTCAGATTGACTTGGTTCCTGGTGCGGTTCAGATAGCCAAAGCACCTTATCGAGTAGCACCTCCTGAGACGCGGGAGTTACCTACACAGTTGTAGGAGCTATTAGACAAGGGATTTATCTGGCCATGTAGTTCAGCATGGGGAGCGTCAATCCTGTTAGTGAAGAAGAAGTATGGGTCTCATCGGATGTGTATCGACTACCGAGAGATGAATAAGCTAATGATGAAGAACCATTATCCAATCCTGAGGATTGAAAATGTATTTGACCAACGATCTTGACTAACTTCCGGACTCGTTATGGTCATTAAGAGTTTGTGGTGATGCCCTTCGGGCTTACTAATGCTCCAGCCGCATAGACGAGCCTCATGAATCTTGTATGCAGACCCATGTTGGATTGGTCTATAATTGTGTTTATTGATGATATTCTGGTTTATTCCAAGACCCTGGAACAACATGAGGTGAATTTGTAGGAGGTATTGGAGACTCTAAGGAGGAAGAGACTATATGCGAATTTCTCTAAGTGTGAGTTTTGGTTGTGCGAGGTGAAGTTTCTTTGTCACCTTGTTAACCAGAATGATATTCTTGTCGATCTGGCCAAGGTCAAGGAGGTATTGAGGTGGGAGGTTCCGAGGTCTCCATATGAGATTCGAAGTTTCCTTGGATTGGCAGGTTACTATCGGATATTTATTCAGGATTTCTCCAAGATAGCGGTTCCTCTGACTCGGTTGATGAAGAAGACAGTCACATTTCGTTGGGAGCCTGAGCAACAGACAACATTTGAGACTCTAAGGCAGTGTTTGTGTGAGGCACTGATTTAGACCCTTCTTGAGGGTGTTGAGGATTTTGTGGTTTATTGTGATGCGTCGATCACGGGTTTAGGTGTGGTTCTGATGCAGAGGGGTCATATTATTACTTATGCTTCTAGGCAGTTGAAGCCTCATGAGGCAAATTATCCTATGCATGATTTGGATTTTGGGGTTATGGTGTTTGTCCTCAAGATACGACGAGATTATCTATATGGATTTCGTTGTACTATCTACACGGATTACAAGAGCCTGAGGCATTTGATGGACCAGCAAAATCTAAACATGAGGCAGCGTAGGTGGTTGGATGTGGTGAAAGATTATTATTGTGAGATTCTATATCTACTAGGGAAGCCCAATGGTGTGGCCGATGCTCTTAGCCGCAAGGCGGTCGTGGCTCAGATCAAAGATGTGTGTTTGAGGATGACGGTGATTACTCCACTTTTAGAGCAGATATGAGAGGCTCATGTTAAGGCTATGGAGGAAGAGCACCGGAAAAATGTGATAACATGAAGTGAGATGTGGGCTGGTATGTGGAGAGGTGCTTGACTTGTAGGAAAGTCAAGGACGAGCAACAACGAACCCATGGAAAAATGGAGCCATTGGGTAATCCTGTTTGGAAATGAGAGGATATTACGATGGATTTTATTATCAAGCTGCCTTAGACAACACGCAGTTTGGATTCGATATGGGTCATTGTGGATCCATTGACCAAGATCATGCATTTCATTCCGATTCAGGAGATCATCTCTGCAGAGTTGTTGGCTAACATCTACATCAGGGAGGTTGTGGCACGGTATGGGGTCCCGATTTCAGTGATTTCAGATAGGGATGCCCTGTTTACTTCCTAGTTTTGTGAAACGTCCCAAAATTTATAAGGTAATTTTTTTTTAAATCAACCATAAACACCATTTAATCATTTTAATCACTCAAGGTATATCAACGTATAATTCCCAAAATCATAAAGTACAGAAATATGGGTGAATGCGCAGCGATCAAGCCGGGCCCTTCCCTTGTGTATCGGGAGTACCTGAAAACATTTTAAACAAAAACTGTAAGTACAAAGTTTAGTGAGTTACCAAAAATACCTCATATCATACATATCTGCCAGCTCAAGGTTGTGCTGGGTCTATTTAACCATTAGGTCTATTTCACCCCCGAGTCTATTTCAACTCATGCGTCGACCCAAATCTGTACCGAGTCTATTTCACCCCTGGGTTTATTTCACCCTCGAGTCTAATTCAACTCATATGTCAGCTCAAGGATGTACCGAGTCTATTTCACCCCACATGCATATAGAAAACATGCATACTGGCACAACGACTACAAGCACATAACATATCCTAGTGTCCTAAAGTATAGTAAGCAAACTCACCTCAGTTTGATGTCAGTCGAGCAAATAATCGGGCTGCTTAACCAGAAAATCCCCATGATAATCAATCAAACAAAACCCCAATCAATAAGTGGGCCATAAACCATAACTGAAAATTTAGTTCATTTGTCCAATCTCCAGGGTAAAAGACCAGTTTACCTTTTCCTCACTTGGCCCAATAATCGAGACCCAACCCAATGGCACCAAAAGCCCAACATGGCCCAAATTCCTAAATGATACCCCAAAGCCCCTTATAGACGTAAAATCTAACTACGACCTAAAGTCAGAAAGATTGGTGGCCCAACAAGGCCCAAAACCCTGATAGTTCAAAAATGGCCCAAAACGCAAAAGTCAACAAAAGTCAAGGTTACTGAGTATGCCCTGTGTAAGGAACCTTTGTCCAGTACGTGTCGCGTACGAGCTGGGTACGCTCAGCGTACTCCACAGCCAACCCAACTCACCATCAAGTACTTAATTGGTTAAGCCACTAAGTCCAATTCTCAAATATGATCCTAAATGATATCTTAACACGTAAAGTTGGCAACTTTACCCCTT
Organism: Lactuca sativa; assembly: GCF_002870075.4. NCBI lineage: Eukaryota > Viridiplantae > Streptophyta > Magnoliopsida > Asterales > Asteraceae > Lactuca > Lactuca sativa. The sequence continues at coordinate 84,144,050 of NC_056625.2, read as the reverse complement.
TGCATGTCTTAATGGGACCCATTACTCAATAAAACCCATAATAAGAACCCTAACTCGTGCATGGTTCAATATAACCCACCAAGATTGCATTCTTATGTACAAGGGACCTCAAAAATGCTAATATCTACCCTCCCTAGCTTCTGGAGTAGCTCATACTCTCAAGCATGACTTAAAGGACCATAAAATGCACAAAAACAAGCCCTAACTAAATCTATCATAATGAACCGTCAATTTAAGAGCTTTATGTTGGATTTGCTGTCTAAGCCCATAACTATAACCGGGATGTACTTGAATCGATAGTAGCATGGTCCTTTTGGGTTGCCTTCACTAGTGTAATCTGATAGGATGGATTTTTGAGCATAAGGTTGTTTGTGATTTATTAATATATTACAAGTATAATATATTAATATTATCTCTAAATATTATTAAAAGAGAACCCTTAATTCTAAACTGAAAAAATCAGGACCATTGATTGTATTTCAATCATATATTTTCCACCTTTCGATTATTTGCTGACATCATCTTTGTCAACCCTTTAATTTTGTCCACGAATTTTATAAAACATATATTACATTTTAAATTAGGAATTACAATTAAATATCACCAAAAATAAACTGAATTAAATTAGTAATTTTATTAATAGAAATTAAATCTAACAAAAATAAAATGCATTAAATTAGGGATTCTATTAATGACATTTAAATCTCACCAAAATAAAATGAAAAAATACCCCGCCCCACCCATCATTACCAGTACTCCTACGCTCTCCCCCTCATTTCGTTACATAATTTATCTAACCTAAATGTTGTAGTGGAGAAGAAAATTGGGGAAAGAAGAAATATAATATATGTGGGCTTCTATCTGTGTGGATTATTCGTGTGTTCGATCATCATGGAAGAAGAATGAATGATACAGTGATAAATTTCTTTGGATTATACTATAACTTGATCATAGTTTAGATCGATTTTGGGTACGTTTTAGATTATCCTTCTTTTATTGTTTTTTAACTATGAAGTTCCAATCTAGAAAACCTTTCGATTTAGGTTTCAATCCATAATGGTTATGTTTTCTGAATCTACTTCGATTTTTGTTTTTATGATATGTATTGTTGATTTCAATTTTTAGATTATGTATTGTTAATTTTGATTTTTTAACCTTATATTAGGACATTTTCTGGAAAAAATAATAATAACTGTTTTTAGTATAAAACTTCAAAAAAAAAAGTTCATATATAGCATCGTACTCTTAAAAAATAACTTTTTTGGATTATTTTTAGTTTATATGGAAAGTTACATTTTTTTGTATATTGAAGCTCATTTAAAGGATTGTTTTTTAGAAAAAAAATCATTAATAGCATTAAACTTTGCAAAAAAGTTCATCAATAGCATCATAGTTTCTAAAAATTACTTTTTCGTATTCTTTTTGGCTAATTTAGATTTTCTTTTGTATATTAGAGCTCATTAATAGGATTTTTTAAAACATTTTGTTAATTGAAAATACATTTCATTTTCTTTCACATATAGACAATTTATGTAAAATAAACATTTCAAATATGGACCATTTATGTACTTTTGTTCACAAGTGAACTATTTATGCAATGTATAAATTTAAATGTTAATTAGTAGGTCATTAATATGACAATTTTCTATAGAAATTTGTTTTTAGTATTGACATTTGAAAAAAAAAAGTTCATTAATGACATTGTACTTAAAAATATATATTATTTTGCAAAAAAAATTCATTAATAGCATCGTACTTTTAAAAATAACTTTTTTTTTTGGAATTCTTTAACTGCAAGTAGATTCCTTGAATTCCTACCTTGATGAACATATGTGGAGAAATCCTTTTTGGAAAAGGATAAAATCCTGATATAACAACCCAAACAAGAAAAAGAAAAACCCAGTTTTGACTAACCCAATTTATTTAAAATCTTTATTCATTTTAGTAGCTACACACCATTTAGATGTTCTCAAAATAACATATGAAATAACTTCGAGATGTAATAAATCTAAAAAGTTATTTGACATGTTTTGTACCTTCTAATGATCATTATCAGGAAACCTTTGAAGGATTTTTTTACCTGAAAGAATGTGATCAATATATAAAATAATGTTGCATATAGAACCTAATGTTTTTAATTTACTGTAATAAGGTCTTCCTGTAACAGTTGATTTTCCCTATCCAACTCTCACATGCAAGGTAATGGATTTATCTTGTTCTAAATGTGTCAAAATGCTTCACTTAAATGTTACCCAACGCATGGTATGCGGACAATCCACATTGATTTCATGATTGAGAAGAACACATCCTATCAACCAAGATCAGACAATCAACCATATTAATGACCCCCACTGAGATCAGAGAAGTACTTTGAGTAATCCTCCAAAACAGGCAATGAACTTAGAACTATAGAAACTCTTGAATCAATTCCCAAATTGTACATCAAACTTCCAACATTAAACCTTGAACATTTTCAATTAATGTTATTGAGTTGCTATGAATTTGATTATTTAGGTATATCGTAAATTGTTCCCCTGTTGAGTTTACTACTTTAACATGTACAAAGGATAAATACCTATAATACCTACAAATAGGAGAGTGTTGTATTTTCTTTGTGAAATATCTAATAGCTAATTTGACAGTAGCGTTTCTGTTATACAATAATAAGGTTTGAATGACTGATTTTAAATAATCATTCTGTAAAATCATTTAAAAACCAAAACTATTCCTTTTTATATACAATTATGTTAATAATGCAGAAGTTAAATCATAATCTTTTTGTTTTATTAGTTGTCTTAATTCTAAAATTTATATAATTATTATGTAAATTTGATTACTTATTTAGCTTATTTTAAAATAATTTACATTATAATCGTACTTATTTATTTGAGGAATAAAAGTAGAATGATAACAATATACTCCCTTCGTCCCAAAACTATAGTCCATCTTTCCTTTTTGGTTTGTCCCAAAATAATAATCCACTTTTAAAAATAAATAATATTTTTACCAAAATACCCCATTATTATTACTTAACCAACTAAGCATTTAATGGAACATTAAATGCAAAGTAAGGATAAAATTGTCATTTTATTATATAAAGTTAGTGGTAATTAATGTTTTTCTTAATCTGTGTGTTTTTTGTCTGTGGACTATAATATTGGAACGGATGGTGTATTAATTAATTTTGTATTTATTATATATATATATATATATATATATATATATATATATATATATATATATATATATGTTATATTATAATATGAGTTTTTAAATAAGACATAATGAGGTTACCATCTTATTAAAATAAAAATAGTATAACAACCAATTAATCGATTCTCTGTTTCATTATGATCTTTAAACAATTAATTTTTGTTATACGAAAATTTTGTCTAAATATATAAAAGTAATCATGTTTTAATTTGTCAAATTATAAAAGCAATCATTGTTTATGTTTTTCATATATGAAAATCATATTATGAAAAAGAGTACAAGCATCAACCTGTTTTAAAATGAACTTCACATATTATTTTAGTTTTTAACATATATTTTGACAAAATAACTATTTATTTTGGTTAGGATTAATGTATACTTATATATGAATGGGAGATGATACAAAAACAATATATTTCGTGTTCTTTAAAGTATAGCATGTTCCCGCTAAGAACAAATACAAATTTGCATTCATAAATAAGTTTCATTTTTAACCAATTTGCTAATATTTATTGCAACAGACCCTCCCTCAACCTTAAACCCATAAATAAATGTCTGAAACTAATCATCGAAAGAAACTGTTTGGTATCGTTGCATCACTAATAGTCGAAATAAACTAATCTAGAGATTTGGTCCAATGATTCCTCTATGTCCGCATGAAGATGACATGTTCCCATTCAAGTTGATAAGAAAACAATTTCGAATTTGATTATGTTTTACAATGACAATCAATAAAACTTAGGGACAAACAATTCCAAATGTAGGTCTTATCTCCCAAAATCGGTTTCTCGTCTGGCCAACTTATGTGGCGTTGTCTAGAGGGATATCACATGCCAATACAAAAGTATTAGAGAACTATGACGAACAATTCAATAACAGTGAAGTCTATACATCAAATATGGTCGACAAAGAGGATATCATTATTCTATAGCTATTTATCTTCCACAATCATTTAGAGGCAAGACCATTTTATTTGGAGGTGACTTTAGACAAATTCTTCCTGCAATACAAAGAGGTAATTATTTAGATATTGTGCAGGCATCATATTCATCCAAAATACGACGTGAATGTACGGTTTTACGTTTAACCGTAAACATGAGGCTTTAGTTTGGTTGTCTAACTAATGATTTGAATAAGACAAAAACATTTACTGAGTGGATTCTTAAAATTGGTGAAGGTAATACTGGTGGTTCTAATGATGGTGAAGCTGAAGTTGAATTTCCAGAAGACGTTGTCGTTCACTCTATAGGTGACCATATTCATTCAATTGTATCCACCATTTATCCATCCTTTGAAAACATTTTAGGATTGATGAAAGATGAAGGGAAAACATATATGAGTTCAAACTCTTTACGTGAGACACAGGTACCAAATTTTTTTTTGAGAAAGCAATCTACTCTTTAGTAGTGTTGAATGGTTTTAAGACATCGAGAATTTCCAACCATAAACTTACAATAAAAATAGGTGTTCCAGTCATGTTACTTCGTAATATCGACCAAACCAAAGGACTATGCAATGGTAATAGATTACAGATTGTTAGACTTGGAAGACATGTCATTGAATCCTGAATCATATATGCTAGATTCTTCAACGAGACTACTTATATACCTTGCATGAAGTTAACTCCGTCTAATAAAAGAATCTCATTCTGTTTTCAGCGAAACCAATTCCCCATAATTGTTTATTTTGTTATGGCCATTAACAAAAGTGAATGAAAATAATTATCAAATGTTAGATTATACTTGCGTAGGCATGTCTTCACTCATTGTCAGTTACATTTTTTTTGTTTCTCGCATCGCAAGTGAAAAAAGGATTGAAGGTAATCATATATGACGAGGAAAGTCATCCAACTAATAAAACAAAAAGTTATGTCTACAAAAAGGTCCTTCAACGATCATAGCTATTCAGGTGTTCAATTGTTTTTTTTCCATAAATTTCAATGTTACCAATAATGCTAAGTCTGTTTCTGTTACTTTATCTTTTTTTATAGTGCCAACTTTTTAAACCCTTTATATGTACATTTTTATATGTTTCCCCGCGTTTTACGCGGGTCATAATCTAGGTTAATTAGTATTAATTAAGAATTAATTTGGAATTAATTTTGTGATCAAAAGAGACTAATTAAATATATGGGGATTGATTATGTAAATCAATGATTCTTGTAATGTGGGCCAATGATCCATGATGATGGGTTAAACTAATCCATGGATAGTCCATGGAGGTTAAACCCATGGAGCATGAGAATGTGAAAAGTCATGGGTTATTAGGGTTTACAAAGTGTAACCCTAGCATTTGCCACATTATAAATAGTGACCCTATAAGCCAAAATCGGATACACACATACACACTCTTTGGAGTCAAGTATCTTATTCTCTTAAACCCTCCTCTTGCATATTGGTGTTTGTGAACCATTAGAGGCATCACACTTGAGGTGCTCAAGCTTTCAAAGGTCAAGAACTCTACCCTACTCAAGAGGTATGCATCCAAACTAAGTTCTGTTATATAGCTTCAATTGTATGTTGCTAGGGTGAATGCTTTGGAAAACCAAAATGCATGTATAATTAGAGAAAACATATATCCAAAGCATTTAGGGTTGCATGTGCACCATAGGAGTGCTATAGTGCTCAAAACCCAACAGTGGTATCAGAGCCTAGGATTGTTTTCTATTATATTGGATGTTTACTAGTTTTAAAAGCTTAAAAAGTCGAAATTTTGGCTTCTGAATGATGAACTCGCCGAGTCCATGAACAGACTCGATGAGTCCACTCAGTAACAGAGCAACTCGCCGAGTCCAGTTCATGCACTCGACGAGTTGAAGGCCCTGTTTGTAGAATTTCGAGTTTCTTGGCCTGGTTTGGATTATGAACACTACCACAAACTGTTTTGGATCATTGGAAATGTTTTCTATGATATGGTAATGCTTGTACTAATCTAACCACAATATAATTGTAAAAGTTTTAAAAATAATTGTTGTTTAATATTATAAACAAAGTTTCTTTTCAAATTGTTTTGCTTAAAATTATCTTGATTATGAGTTTAGTTAGATCATGAATTATGTGATAATTTAGTTGTTAAAAAATGATCTAAATGATGTTTAATGACCTCCATAACTTGTCCTCAAGTTATGTAAAATGAAAGGTCTCTTCATTAAAATCCAATTAAACTCATAAGTTATGAATGTGAAGAGTTTTGACAAGTTTCAAAACTTGCCCTCACGTTTTGGAATTTGCAAAGTCTCATTAAATGAAACTTTAATTCCAAACCCTAGAGTTTTAAAAGTTAAAATTTAACCTTTATACTTTATAATATTATAAGTTTAATTATATATATATATATATATATATATATATATATGTGTGTGTGTGTGTGTGTGTGTGTATAAGAACAAGTCAGTCTTACCGTTAGTAGGCCCCATTCACGAAGTCGGTCTATAAGGGGGATATAAGGTTACTGCCTATAAAATGGTGGTTTAATGGATGTCCACTCTCACCCACCGCTTCCTTGACTGGTGGAGGGTTGTTAGCTGAACGGGTAGGATAAGACATTAATTCTCCCTCATTAAAAGTATAATGATAAATATAAAGTTACTAAAATTTTATTAAATTCCCAATCTTAGTTACTTTTGGAAAATGTGAAAATGGTGCTAATCCATGAAATTACACTTTGCACCTTTGTTAAGTCATTAGTGGAGCATATGTGGTTAACCGGCACACTAATCCGGAACTGACAATGTGTGGCAAAGGGTAACTTGGTGTTAATCATAGATCAATGGAGCGTGTGTGGTTAACCGGCACATTAATTAGGTTATCTGTAATATTAGGTGTACCAAGCTAATTTGCATGGTTATTCACACCTTGTTTGTGATCCTCGGCATCCCAGTCACAAACTTGAAGGGCACAATCGAGATTTAAACATGTCATTGAAAAGTTCAATGAATCTCAAAGATCTAGGAATTTCAAATCAATTAAAAATTAATAATCTATTTCGTTTTTGATGGTGGAAATTGGTAAATCGTCATTTACCTACCTTCAAATATTTTACAATTGGATTACGACATCCTTCTTGATAATTTTTGAATATTGTGTTGGGTCCTAGCCTTAATATTTCATATTGGGTGTAAATTAAGGATTATCATCTAATCTTTGTTCTTCTTCTTTTCAAATGTCTATCCCAAACAATGCTTCCACACTAATTCCTTTAGGCTCTTTCTCCCTCATGAACCTCTGTGGGAGGGTCATTTTTGATGGCTCAAACTTCAATGCATGGATTCTTAACATCAGAATACCTATTCGCTATGAGGACAAAGAATATGTCTTGGATAAAGAGATTAAGGATATTGATGTAACCACTGCCACTCCTGAACAAATCGCTGAACACACTACTCATGAGATGGATGCGACAAAGGTGTCGTGTCTTATGATTGCTACCATGATTGCTGAGCTGCAGAAGTCCTATGATGACTAGTATCCCTATGAAAGGTATCATGATTTGATGGAAAGATGCCATAAAAGTGCTCGGCAGGAAAGGTATGCGATCATTGCCTCCATGATCACAACCAAAATGAAGGATGGTGAACCCGTCATAACCCACTTGCAAAAGATGCAGAGATTTGTGGACCGCTTGCTAAAATTGAATGTCAATTTTGATGAAGAGTTGGCCAAAGATATAATTCTATACTCTTTACCCTCTTGTTATGATCGGTTTCGTATGACTTATCATATGAACAAGGAGGAGGTCATTCTCAGCAAGCTTCAAGGCCTTTTAAGGACTGCAGAAAGCAACCTGAAATGCAAATTGGTTGTGTCTACTCCTACTACTACTACTTCTGCCCCTGTTCTGGCAATCGTACATGGGAAGGGAAAGAAGAGGAATGCTCCCTCAAAGAGTTGCAAGGGAAAGTCTCTTTATGGATCCTCTTTTAGTGGGACCAAAGCTGGTTCTGCTAATTCCTCTAGTCCGAAGGATGCAGAGTGCTTCCACTGCCATGAAAAAGGGCACTGGAAACGAAGCTGCCCCAAGTACTTGGATCTCATACACATTGATGTGTGTGGGCCATTCAGAACCGCCATAAGGGAATTTAACCGCTTCTATGTGAATTTTACTGATGATTATAGTAGGTATGGCTATATCTACTTAATCAAGCATAAGTCATAAATCTTTGAAAACTTCAAAGAGTTTAAGCAAGAAGTGGAGAATCAATTGGGCAGGAAGATAAAGATGTTGCGATCCGACCGAGGATGAGAGTATCTTAGTATCGAGTTCCTTGACTATTTTAAGGAATGTGGAATTGTTTCACAGTTGACGCCACCTAAGACACCACAACTTAATGGTGTGGCTGAGAGGCGCAATAGAACCTTGCTAGACATGGTTTGTTCCATGACAAGTCGAGCTTTGTTGCCTATCTCATTCTGGGGGTATGCCATAGAGAATGCCCCCCATATCCTTAATCTAGTCCCTACCAAAAAGGTTTCCAAAAAACTTCATGAGATATGGACAGTGAAGGTACCCTCGTTAGACCACATCAAAGTTTGGGGTTGCGAGGCTTTCATAAGACGTAAGACTCATGACAAACTCGAACCTCGAAGTAAGTGATGTATTTTGATCGGCTACCTGCATAAGTCCTTTGGATTTCTCTTCTACAGACCAAGTGACAATGTCGTCTTCGTTGCGAGGAAAAGAGTCTTTCGTGAGAGAGAACTCATATGCCAAGGGGACAGTGGGAGGCAAATTGACCTTGAAGAGCTTCAAGAGTCAAGTGGTGAAGGAACCTCAAACACTAGCAATCAACCTGAGGAGGAAACTCTGGTTTAACCAATTGACAAGTTTGTACCTTGGAGGCGTTCTAATAGAGTTAGTGTTCCACCTGTGTTATATGGATTTCATATAACATCTGAGGGTGACACATTTATCAGTGATAACACACTGATACATTTGGATAAACCTAACAACTACAATGAAGCCATGGCAGACCCCAAGTCTGCTAAATGGAAAGAGGCTATGGACAACGAGATTCACTCCATGTATAAAAATCAAGTTTGGAACTTGGTTGACCATGTACCAGGTCGTAAGACAGTCAGGTGAAAATGGATCTTCAAGAAGAAGACCAACATGGATGGGAATGTACACACATATAAGCGTGACTGGTTGCGAAGGGCTTTACTCAAACTCCGGTAGTTGACTATGATGAGACCATCTCACCAATAGCGAAGATTAAATCTATAAGGGTTATGCTAGCCATAGCTGCATTTCATGACTATCAAATATGAAAAATGGATGTCAAAATCGCTTTCCTTAATGGAAAGCTGGTTGAAGATGTTTACATGAGCCAGCCAGAGGGTTTTGTCAATGCAAAGTACTCAAATAGAGTGTGTAAGCTTGAGAAATCCATTTATGGATTAAAACAAGCATCTCACAGATGGAATCTTTGTTTTGATGAGAAAGTCAAAGAGTTTGGATTTTCGAGAAGCGAGGATGAGTCCTGTGTATATGTCAAATCTAGTTGGAGTATAGTGAGCTTTCTGGTATTGTATGTAGATGCCATTCTGCTCATAGGAAATGACATCGCAACCTTGCAGGAGGTTAAGTCCTGGCTTAGGAAGTGTTTCGCTATGAAGGATCTCGGAAAAGCTGCTTACATCTTAGGGACAAGGATATTGAGAAACAAAAGTAAAAGACTAATAGGAATTAGTCAAAGCACCTACTTGGACAAGGTGTTGAAACGTTTCAGCATGGAGAACTCCAAGAAAGGTGACTTACCTATCCAAGGCAATACCAAACTGAGTAAGACTCAGAGTCCGAGTAGAAAGGTTGAGATAGCAGAAATGAGTCATACACCATATGCTTCTGTAGTTGGTTCGATCATGTATGTTATGACTTGTACTCGCCCTGATATGGCCTTTGCTTTGAGCATGGTCAGCAGATATCAAGGGAACTCTGGTAAAGCTCATTGGATTTCGGTTAAGAACACTCTTAAGTACCTGTGGAGGACTAAGGACTGGGTCCTTACCCTCGGTGGGAGTGATGACTTGAGAGTAACAGGATATAGCGACACGAGCTTTCAGACCGACATAGATAATTTCCGCTCTCAGTCGGGCTGGATATTTACCCTGAATGGAGGAGTAGTGAGATGGAAAAGTTCCAAGCAAGAGACTGTAGCTGATTCAATGTGCGAATCGGAGTACATATCAGCAAACGAAGCAACGAAGGAGGTGATATGGTTGAAAAACTTCATCGGAGACCTTGGAGTTATTCCTTCCATAAAGGATCCTATGGAGATTTTCTGCGATAATGAAAGGGCAGTTGCCTTAACCAAGGAACCGAGAGATCATGGAGGATCCAAGCATATCGATAGAAAGTACCACTTCATAAGACATCAAGTAGAAGAAGGGCACCTCGTGGTGAAGAGGATATCGTCAGAGGACAACCCAGCAGATCCCCTTACAAAGGGACTGACCAGGGTTAAGCACTTGCAGCATGCGAGGGGCATTGGGCTAAAGGAAGATATTATTTTTAGTGATTAGATAAAGCGAAACTTGTAATAGCTAAATTGTAATTGACATTTGATGATGAATAAAAGGAGTTTTATTTATAAGTAAAATTACTATCTTGTGTCAATCATTTACTATTGTTTCACTTTGCATGTTTTGACTTCCGGAATAATAAGATTCATTCAAACTATCCACAGTCGATCATACTTTGGAAGTAGGTATGAAAGAAGACTGTCATGAGTTAGCTTGTATATTTGTCTAAGGAGTTAGAAATAGCAACAAGTTTGCTACACCATTCATGAGTACTTCTGAAATAAGATTTGAGTATTGGATCAAGCCGCACTCACTTGAATCACTTCATGGAATTTATCACGAGTGATCGTGAGACGATAATATCATATAAGTGTTCAAACCTAGATATATGAGTTGTTGACTACAAGTTGGTTGTGCATTGATGATACTAAAACACATCAGTAACTTGATGTTATAAAATGTATCGTTGTGCATGATTTAATTAGTAGTTATTACAAGCATATAATGTTGAGGTTTATTTGTTCCCTTTTATCCTAAGAGGATTAAAAGCAATATCTTGGTCCCCTTGATGTTTCTGTCTTGACTTATGTGCCGGGTCTGGTCAGAAGTAAATTGTTGTGTTCAGTTATGCTCTATGTCAGACGAATCGGAAATCGGGAAACAAACTGCTGGACAATAAGTATGACATTGTTCCATGTATTTGTCCAGCTGATATCTTGAGAACAGGGGATTATATGATCCCTTATCTAAAGGATGCATCACTAACTGGGTTAGAGTTGACAATGGTTTTTGAAAGCTTATGATTGCTAAGTTGGATCCTGAAGTCACATTGACAGCTATAGTTATTAGACTTATCCAAGTGGGAGACTGTTGGATTTGGTGTCTAAGCCCATAACTATAACTAGGATGTACTTGACATGATAGTAGCATGGTCCTTTTGGGTTTCCTTCACCAACGTGATTTAATAGGATGTATTTTTGAGAATAAGGTTATTTGTGATTTATTAATATATTACAACTATAATATATTAATATTATTTAATTAGTATTGATCAAGAATTAATTTGGAATTAATTTTGTGATCAAAACAGACGAATTAAATATATGGGGATTGATTATGTAAATCAATGATTCTTGTAATGTGGGCCAATGATCCATGATTATGGATTAAACTAATCCATGGATAGTCCATGGAGGTTAAACCCATGGAGCATGAGAATTTGGAAAGTCGTGGGTTATTAGGGTTTACAAAGTGTAACCCTAGCATTTGCCACATTATAAATAGTGGCCCCATAAGCCAAAATCGGCTACACACATACACACTCTTTGGAGTCAATTATCTTATTCTCTTAAAGCCTCCTCTTGCATATAGGTGTTTGTGAACCATTAGAGGCATAACACTTGATGTGCTCAATCTTTCAAAGGTCAAAAACTCTACCCTACTCAAGAGGTACGCATCCAAACTAAGTTTTGTTATATAGCTTTAATTGTATGCTAGCTAGGGTGAATGCTTTGGAAAACCAAAATGCATGTATAATTCAAGAAAACATAAATCCAAAATATTTAGGGTTGCATGTGCACCATAGGAGTGTTATAGTGCTCAAAACATAACACTTTATACCTCCATAAGCCTTCCATGTTGGTGATGATGTAGGATCCATAAGCTTCAACAGCACTAATGCAGCTTCCAAAAGCTCTTCTTCTTTAAAGATCACCAAAAACCCTCTCAAGTATCACTTCTAAGCTCAAGACACTCAAAAATCAATTAGGGTTTTGTTCTCAAGGTTTGGAGATGTAGAGGCTGGTCATAAGAAGGTTTAAGGGCAACTTAAGGTGTTTAAATAGGCTCCAAGACCTAAAACTAGGGTTTTGGTCTGTTTGTCGTACGCCCAGGGTACGTGGGTGGTCCATCGCGATCATCTGAGCCTCGTACACTCAGTGTACTCCCTGTACGCCTAACGTACTCGGCTTAACCCTAAATCCTTGTAACTTCAAACGGTTATAACTTTCTTGTTCTAACTCTGATCTCGACGTTCTTTATATCCACGGAAGGGTAATGAGAAGCTCTAGAATCTTATCAATTCTCCTTTTCCTAAAAACCTTCCGAACTTAGAATCAAAATTCATAAAACCCCACACCATCACTTTTGGTTACATTTGGGCTCCAAAACACAAACTGAACATTCAGTGCCCGCAACCTACATTATCCACCTCCAAAAGGGCAAAAACTCTAATTCCCAAGGCCCAAATCCCTACGATACTTGATCATCATGTCACAGTCCCGAATTATGAAATGACCTGAAATAGGGTGTTACATTTTAGAAGAGGTTTCACAAGAGTTGGGTACTCTTCTGCCATTCAACACGACTTTCCACCAGCAGGATGACAGACAAAGTGGGCGGATCATCCAGAACCTAGAGGATATACTTCGGGCATGTGTATAAGATTTCGGTGGGAGTTGGGATACGTATCTCCCTTTAGCAGGGTTTTCGTATAACAACAGTTACCCTGCCGGCATTGATCGTCCTCCTTTTGAGATGCTCTAAGAGAGGAAGTGCAGGGCTCAAATATGTTGGGGTGAGGTTGGTCAGTGATTTATGGGGAGTACTGAGGTGGTACTCAAGACTACAAAGTTGATTCAGCAGGTTCGGGGTAGACTTCAGACAACACAAAGTCGGCAGAAGATCTATGCCGACAAACACCGATTAGATTTAGAATTCCAGTTTGGGGATATGGTTCTCTTGAAGGTGTCACCTTGGAAATATTTCATCCAATTTAGGAAGAGGGGAAATTGGCCCCCATGTATATCGTTACTTTCAGGAAGGGCTGGCCGAAGGGCTGGGCGAGCTAGGCCATATCCCAGGGCAGCAAGATGTAAAGGGGAAAAAGTTTTACTTATAAGTCTACTTGTTATGTATGAATTTGGGCCAATTTTTTTTATCCAAATATATGTATACCCTTGGTTGAACAAGTCAAGCCCATGGGATAGCCGCATCAGCTTGAAGCAAGGCGGCAAAAGAAAATCATATCTCTAGTTTAGAATACGAGGAATTGGCATGCGTTCATGCTATTTCAGAAAATGAGGAGTCGACTCTTGAAGCCTCGAAATCCCGACTGTATTGCAGCAAGCTAGTGTAGACTTTGTTTCAATTATGTTTCCCGTTATCCAGAAGAATGAATGTTTCTTGATTTTTTTAATTTCTTATTCTAATTCAACCATTACATTCATTCTTTTTTTTTACTCTAATACTTTCGAGTTTTCTAATTTTTTATTTTGATTGTCATTTGATTAAGTGACTAGCTTTGTGAAATTTTCAATACCATTATGTGTTGCATTTTGAACTTCAAAATCCCATATTCTCCTAATTCTTATTAGATGTGTTTTTATTGAATGCTTATTGAGTGATTTATGTCCTTTTTGGAGTTCAAGCAGCCAACAACTAAGTGATTTATTCCCTTTCTCGAGTTTCAACAGCCAAGTAGTAAGTTTTTCGATTCTTAACTCTAATATTATGATTAGATGCCTTTTAACTGAATGCTTATTGTTAGTTTTCTTCGATAGATTGTTTTCTATTATTTGAAATGTCTGAAATTTTGTGAAACCTTTCAAAAATTATGCCATTTTTTTTAATTTACATCATTAGTATATTAATGTTTCTAATGAAGCAATGTAAGTAAACACACCTCCTATAAAATTATAAGCTTATTGTAGTGTGAAGAAATGGTTGAAGTAAACAAGGCAAGATGATTGGATCATGAATCTCTTTTGAAGAAACAAAAGAGAATAAAGACCATTCAACTCTTGAGGAGGAAAATGTTGCTAACAGGAAACATGAAGTTGATAACCAAAGAAGTCAAATATTACACCAAAGAATATGAGGACCAAATGTAGTTAAATAGTCATATTTACTGTCTCTTTATATAATGTTTATATTTAATTATGTATGTACATGGATTTGATTTTAAATTCAGTAAATGAAGCTAATTCAATTAAAACGTGAAGCAAGACTGGATGGCACATTCAATTTGAATCCATAACCAATGATGTTGTTCATCCTTCGTATTCGTGGGTCGATGTTTATATTACCATTAATTTAGCAATCGTGAGTACTGAATTTTGTTTTTTTATTGTTAACAATCATATAGTAATTAATGAATTTGCTTCAACAAATGTACAAAATGTTTAGGTGATTTTTGCAACTTTTTACATGTATTGATGTGAGTTTTAGTTAATTAATGAAATTTACAGTACTTTTGTTTTATAAAATTTTGTCGTATATGTGTTGTGTGTTGGATGACACGAACAAATGGGCATTCTTATTAGACTTGCCCAAGGCAGCATGGACCAATGGACCGGCCCTGCTTTCGTGGTTTTGACCCGGCTCGGCAGGGTTTCTTATCGCTTAGATCTTCCTGAGGAGATTAGTCAGATCCATAGCACGTTTCATGTCACTTAGCTATGAAAATGTTTGGTTGCTGATTCCACGGTGGTTCGATTGGAGGATATTTTGGTGGATGATTGTCTGAATTATATTGAGAGAATGATTGCAATCCTTGACAGGAAAAGAAAATCTCTATGGAACAAGTCGGTGGGTCTGGTAAAGGTACGATGGTGGCACCGCAAGCATTCAGAATGGACATGGGATCCCGAGAACGAGATGAGGGAGCATTATCTACAAATGTTCGTAGCAACGGACTTCGAGGAAGTCTGATTCAAGTGGGGGAGGGGGTGTAATATTTACATTTAAGGTATTTTACCTTATTGCCCTTAACTTAAAAATTCTTTCATTTTGGTCGCTAGCCGAGTACGATGGGCATACTCTAGAAGTACGCTAAGCGTATTGGCTCAATGGTTTGGTCACGAAGGCACCTACGTACGCGGGGCATACATGGGGGTACGTAGGGTGTACGGTCACCAAGGGAAAACCCTAAATTTTAGGGGTTTTTCCATATTTAAACACCTTAGGTTGCTCATTGACCTTCTTATGACTAGCCTCCACCTCTCTAAACCCTGAGAACGAAACCCTAGATGCCATTTGAGTGTTTTGAGCTTGGAAATGAACTTTGAAGGTGTTTTTAGTGATCTTGAAGAAGGAAGAACTCTTGGAAGTTGCATTGGTGTGGCTAGAGCTTGTAGATCCAAAATCATCTCCAACTTGGAAAGCTTTTGGAGGTATAAAGTCAGGGCCGTCCCAAGTCGATTTGAGGCCCGAGGCAAAATTAAAAAGTGAGGCCCCCTTCAAAATTTCGTAATTAGAAACGATAATACAACAATGTCTATGGAGAGGGCCAGAGGGGTATAGGAGCAATTGTTATATATATATATATATATATATATATATATATATATATATATATATATATATATATATATATATATATATATATATATATGACGGTTCACTTGAGAATAAAACAAAAAGTTGAGATCTTGAGATTAAACCTCGGCCACATATTTCGCATTTGCCGCTCTAATGCTCTAGCGTACCAGCAGCAACGATGTATGCCTAATCATAAATGATTATATGACAGAGAGGTATAATCAGACAGGATTATACATGTTTATACGTATATGCATAATCATAAATGATTATACATGTATGTATGTTCACAGATTGAGTAATCATAAATGATTATTACAGTTAGTCGCAGAAGAAGTGGTGGTGACAGAGGTGGCGGTGGTATAAGTAATGGATGTGACAATGGTGAGGTCGACTGGTGTCAGAGGTGGTGGTAGTGGTGGTGGCGGTGGCGGTTACGGTGGTGGGGATGGTGGCGGAGGAGAAAGGAACGGGTGGTACTGTGTAATCATTTATGATTACACCAGACCTGTCGTGCCGGTACGCCGAAGGGTTAGAGCGGCAGATGTGAAATACGTGGCTGAGGTTGAATCTCGAGATCTCTATTTTATTTTTAATCTCAACGGAACCTACCTCTCTCTCTCTCTCTCTCTTTATATATATATATATATATATATATATATATGTGTGTGTGTGTGTGTAAAGGATGTGAGTTTAAAAAACCAATCACAAAACAAAATAAAAAAAAAAAAAAAACTAAACAATCAAACAACCAAAACATTTTGAAAAAGTGTTAGGTTGGTGAGGAAAAAAACTTATATAAAAAGTGTGTTTGCAAAAGAAAAAAAAACTTATATAATTGAAAACTATAAAATAAAAAAGTAAAGTTAAAGAATGATCTGCCTAAGTGGTAGCCTAAGTGGTAAGTAGTAACTTACAAAGATTTTGTTGACAGAGTTTAAAAAAAAAAACAAAGTTATTATATATTAAAAACTGGTAGTAATAGAAAATCTAATATATAAACAGAAAATTATGCATTGTGCTGGCCAAAAAACACCAAAATTTTAAATAAAATATGTGTTTAGATGTTGTGTCAAAAACCAAAAACAATGAACGGATCATTTCTATAATTTAGTTGATTTCTGAATAATAAAAAAGAATATAAGGGCCATTTTTGTAATTTTCGATTCCATATCAGTAAACTCGCGTACGCATTTATTTATGATAAAAAAAAGTTTATAAGAAAAAAGTGGGCCTCCGATAAAAAAGGTAATAAAAGAAAAAAGTGCAACTAATGGGATTCGAACAGTGGGGATATTATATCGAAAAAAACGCTACCATAAACAAAACCTATATATATAATATTAACCAGAAATAATTTTGGGGCCACAAACCATTGCGAGGCCCGGGGCCATCGCCCAACTTGCCCACCCTATTGGGTCGGGCCTGTATAAAGCTCTTAACTTGATGGTTCTTTTGATAAGATATAGTTAGGGCTTGTTTTTGTGCTTTTTATGGTCCTTTAATTCATGCATGAGAGTATGAGCTACTCTAGAAGTTAGGGATGGTAGATCTTAGAATTTTTGAGGTCCCTTTTATGCATAAAAATGCAATATTGATGTGTTAGACCATACATGAGTTAGGGTTCTTATTATGGGTTTTATTGAGTACAAGGTCCCATTAAGACATGAAAAAGTGTAAAGTTGCCAACTTTACGTATTAAGGCATTATTTAGGGTCAGATCTGAGAAGTGGACTTAGTGGCTTAACATATTAAGCACTTAATGGTGAGTTTTGATTGTTGTCGAGTACGTTGGACGTACCCAGCTCGTACGAAGTGCGTACTGGCCAAAGGTGGTGTACGCAGGGTGTAAGTCTGAGTATGCAAGGCATACTCAGCAGCTAGGGGTGCTCACAAAGTGGTTCAACTCGGATAGTAATAAAATTATGAACTGTATCCATGGGGCGGGTACCTTACATGCACTATTCGAAATTGAACCAAATTATGTAAAAAATCGAATCGAACTGAACCGTATAAAGGCAGGTAACCACGGTTCGGTTCACGGTTACCTACTAAAAAATCAAATTTTGTTGGAGTTCTAACACCATACATTACCAAAAATATGATAAATCTGATAGAAAGACATAAATAAGATACCATACATTGATACAACATATTATGCATAATAATAATTATAAACAAATATAAAAAATTTGAGAAAAAAAAAACAAAACAGGTGTAAAACCATTAACTTGTACACGGTATGTATTAACCACAACTAATAAATCAACCATCTAATAAATCATGACATAAGACATACCTATCAATTATATGTACGGTATAAAAATAAAAACATTTAAATTTAATGAACTAATGTTTCAATAACGTGCAAAAGTATATATATATATATATATATATATATATATATATATATATATATATATATATATATATATATATATATATTAATACGGTTCGGTTTGGGTATCCACGGATATCTACATATCCAAACCGAAACCGACCCGTATATATCCGGTTTTTTCGGTTTCGTTTTTTTTTTCAGTTTTGGTTTTTCATGATCTCGGTTATTTTCGGTTTTTGCACACCTTTATCAGCAGATGTTTCCTTCTGTTGCCTTTCGTGATTTGGGCCATATTTGGATCACCAGGGTTTTGGGCCTTGATGGACCATTAGTCTTTCTAATTTTGATTCATTGTTAGGCTTTGGGCCTTCTTGGATTTGGGCACAAAATGGATTTTGGGCATCATTTAGGAATTTGGTCCATATTGGGCTTTTAGGCGCCATTGGGTTGGGCCTTGGGTTTTGGGCAAAGTAAGGAAATGGTAAAAATAGTCTTTTTACGCTTTTTGTTGAGCAAATTAACTAGATTCCTAGTTATGGTTTATGGCTCAATTACTAATCGGAATTTTATCTGATTAATTAGTGCGAGGATTTTCTTACTCAACAGCTCGATCATTTGTTTGACTGACAGCAGACTGAGGTGAGTTTGTTCACTATACTGTAGGATACTAGGATATGTTATGTGTTTGTAGTATTTTATGACTCTTTGTATGTGTTATATGTATGTGTGTCTGTTTGCTACATGTATGTGGGGTGAAATAGACCTGATTGTGAAATAGACCATGTATAACCTTGTGCTCACATATGAGTTGAAATAGACTCGAGGGTGAAATACACCCGGTATGGCCTTGGGTCGAAGTATGAGTTGAAATAGACTCAGGGGTGAAATAGACTTGGGGATGAAATAGACTCGACACAGCCTTGAGCTGGCAGATATATATGGTATGCGGTATTTTGGGGAACTTACTAAGCTTCGTGTATACAGTTTTCAGTTTATGTTTCAGTTACTTCCGGATCGAAAGGAAAGAGCTCGGGTTGATTGCATCGCAGACACCACGATATCCGTTTTATTTGACTCTGGTGTAATGAGATGATTGATTAACATACTCTGAGTTTCCTTCAAGGCTTTATGAACATGTTTTGGTTGATGGTTTTATTATTATGAAAAAGAAATTTTGGTCTTAAATTTTGGGGTGTTACAGCATTCATATGTAAAGCTATATTGCGTTATTGTTAAAGATAGGGTGATATTATTTCTTTGGATCATTTTAATACTTAATTGTTTAAAGATAAAATTGTTAAAGATAGAGTGAGATATATTTCTGTAGATCATTTTAATACTTATTTGTTTAAAGATAAAGGTGAGATTTATTTGTAGAAAAATCATAGATTTTTGGGAAAATTAATGATTAACTCTTAACTTTTTTTTATAGTAAATCGGCAAAGTTATTCACTTTAACCTTCTTTGACTATTTTAATAGATAATCTATCCATGTGGCACGCCACATTGGCACCTTCCTTACTTATAAAAAAAATCTTTTTTTAGAAAGACGGGAGGGGGATTCGAATGTTACCCTCCTCTATCATTTCAACGCGTTAATCACTGAGCTACAAGCTTTACTTCTATAATATTTCCTTCAACGGATATATAATATTTAGATTGATCAGAGAAAAAGAAATAAATGTCAAGAGAGGAGAGGGAGATTTAAATATGCATGTTAACAACCGAGCTACGAGCTCTTCTTGTTTACTACTTCTTTCGGCGAACAAATAATATGTATATGAATAATATTGATAAAAAATGAATTTAAAATATAATGAATTTAAAATAAAAACATATTTCATATTCATATATATTAAAATATTATTATACGTATAATTTTTTACAAGTATATTTTTATGGTTTTTTCAAACAAATATATTTTTATGTGTATTTATTCATATAAAGCCATATTTATATGTTTTTACATAAACTAGGAGGTATCTTCGTGCCAGGCGGAAATGATCGTATATATAAACAGATTGCAAGAAATAGCAACGTAGTTTAACCACTTTTACCAAGGACAATATATTCCATTTTTTACTCATAATATCATTGTACTTCCGATTTTCTATGAAAAATAGCACTTTTTAATAAACAAATATCAATTTACGAAATTGACCTTCAGCTTGCCGGTATCGAGCCAAGAGTAAGGGAAACCCCTTGAAGAGTATTTTATGGCAAATCAGTCCCTTGTTTTTGTGATAAGTTTGTTTTAGGGTCATTACCTTCTTCCGGTTCCTCTATTTCTCAATAGCTTCATTTGTTCTTTTCCACGGAATCACAAGCTAATAATTTAGACCGATCAAAGTGTTGGAATCCTAAGGTACTCCACCTATTGACTTTTGCAACATAATCAGAAAAAGAATACATTAATGGTTCATTCAAATTAAATTGCTAATGATGTACTGTATTTGAGACTTAATTGTTAAGTAGTAATTTATTTTTTGTTAATTTGTTATTGTAATTTATATACTTACTTGGTGGTGACGATTTCTAGAATCAATCGCGACGACTTTTGTCATCACTAAAAGTGAGTTTTTGCTTGAGTTAGACAATTTCATTTTATCAAAATGAACAACCTTCTTTTTTTTGGATGTCGCTTTCTTGAAGATATAAAAGATGTAAGGTTGTGATTTTATATTGAAACATGCGATTAAAATGAGTCCATCAGAGTGCTACTATCAGCAAAGGATCACAATCGGTCATGATGCATTGATGCCTAAGTTAAGTCTTGGTTTCTGATTAGATATTACGAACGGAATCACTCCAATGGGGATTTTCCAACGAGTTTCATGAGGTCAGATGGGACCATGTTCAGTCCCGATTCCGGTGGAAAACGAGGTATCACCACCGGCATGTAGCTGGGTTGGTAATTGAGAACCGGCGATGTTTGGACGATGACTACGAATGTGGACCAGAAAACGTCGAGCATACGTTGTTCATTAGTGAATAGTGATTCTTTGAAGGTTGAGTTCGGAGGCAGTTATAGTGGAGAATGAGAAGCATCAGGGTAGGAGCAAGTCAGAGTCTCAGAGAGATGGTGGCAAGCCTCGGTCATCGGAAGGGAAGACGACGATGAAACCGGTTGCTGGCGTGATGCTTCTACGAGGAGGAATCAGTTTTTGACTTTTGCTTATTCCGGACTTTCTTTTATTGATATAGAATTATAGGGTTATCGTTGAGTCCAAAACTGAATGGGCTAAATTCCTTTTGGGCTTTTATATTCAGATAAACCAAGTCTATTGGACGAATATAATTAACTAGTTGTGAAACCCGTATATTATACGGGTTGGATAAAAAAAATGAAGGTTTAAACAAAAGTTTATTTAAATTTAAAATTTGAATTTAAAGTGAAACATATTAAATACTATATGAGTTGTAATATTGTAATTTATTGGTTATTTTTAATTAAGACAATTATTAATTAAGGTGTAAATATGATATGTTAATTAAAAAAGATAAAAAAAAATGAGAAAATGACAAATAGAAAAAATATTTATTCAAAAATACCACAAAATGACAAGTGTCAAAACTCATGAAAGATTGACATGTGGCAAAACAATCTTTATTTATTAAGGAAGATATGCTAAACCGATTTGTTTAAATATGGATTTGATTAAAATTTTAATCATAATGAAACTTGTATAAACAGAAACAATAAGTTATGTATTCATTGTTTAAATATGTATTTCACATTTAAATGTAGGATTTACCCACCAATAATTATATTCAGAATGGTTAATTAGAAATAATAAGGTATAATTAGAGACTAGATAATTATATTTAATCTTGGTTGAGGTGATAGGTTTTACCTACTAATCGTGATGATGTACTCAATTGAGTACAAGTAAAATACATTTAAACCATGTGATTATATTTATACCTTTGGTTTAATAAGATGTCTTAAAAAACGAGAATGATGTCTAGGATTTAGTTTTGATTTTATGGTTGTCTCTACATACACAAAGTAAATATTCCATTTGTTAAATTTATTGATTTTTTCGTATTATCTATACAATATGTATTCTTAATTGCTATAGTCTATTTTACATGTACTCTTAATAGCTATGGAAACAATTGTGAATGAAGACTCTTCAGAAGGTTGGTTAATATTCATAGAGATGAATATGATTCTTGTCGATAACCAAATCCATATGTACTCATTGTTGATAAATATTGGATTGGCCCACCTTAAGATGTCACTTCATTGATCGACGTCATTAGGTGGGTTTAGATATGTAAATTAAGTTTATATATCCTCCGAATTGAGATATATTATCCCTTGAGTAAGTATGGTGTCATACATTGATGTTCAATAATATTTTAAACATGACAATCATAACGGATAGTATCATATGTGATATGAAACTTACGATATATGCATGTAGTCATAGATGATATTTGTTTCTCTAATTATTGGAGTGATAGGTTAGCCTCTTAGTAGAATGAAATATATGTAAGTCTATTGTCATACACATATGATATTAACATGATGGTCAATGAATTTTGTTATATTATTTAACTAATAAATCAAGAAACCATTAATAAACTTATACAAGATTGATTCAGTCAATTCCTTATGTAGATATGAAAACAAAATGGCATAAGACATACCGCATTTAACATTAATTGTTAAGGAAAGTTTTATAGAGATAACCATTCATATATAGTAAGAGATAGTGAAGTGTTGATAGACGTTTAACAGAGTTTGCATACTTGATTTCTTTTGTCCATTGCACAGATGGGAGTCTATTGGATATATAGTGTGCAAGATACAATCAAATTATTATACTGCTACTTATATATGAACATATGGAGTCTGTAACATTCCAGAAATACCGAATAAAAATTTCATTTTAAATAAGTCAAAACAATCCATTCATTGTTCCTAAAGACGATCATAGTCAAAGTATTTTCAAAACATCAGAGTAATTTGTAAACACTCAATGCAGAATAAATCTCCAGGGGTGTAGTGTGATCAATCCGGGCCCTTCCTTTTGAAACTAGAAGTACCTGAAAATATTTTAAACATAACTTGTAAGCACAAAGCTTAGTGAGTTCCCCAAAATACCACATACAATAAATATAACAACAGGTAGTTGTATCAAGTCCATAATAACCTGGGTCCGTATCAACCCCGACTCTATAATGACTCTGAGCCCAAATCGGCTTTATCGGGTCCGTAACAACCCTAGGTATGTATCAACCTCGAGTCCATAATGACTCTGAGCCTAAATCGGATCCATGCATACAATATACAATCATACCAGCAATAGTCACAAAGAAACATGCATCCTCTATACACAAATAAGTAGACTGACATTAGAGCCTTCGACCCACGAGTAAGATGAGAAGACTAACCTTGATCGGTAGACAAATAGATCTCACACACGAGCTGTCGATGCGAAAGTCCCTCCTGTTGGATTAGGTGTCTAAGCTCATAACTAAAATAGTTATATACTTGAATTAATAGTAGCACAGTGCTTTTGGATTGCCCTCAAACTTAGCAATTGGACAGGATGACTTTTAGAAAGAGATAGAGATTGGTTTATTATGTGATTAATAAATTGTAATAAATAGTTTATTAATGTATTATGAAAATAATGTATTAATTATAAAAGCTATTATTTAATTAATAATTGATCATAAATTAATTAGAATTAATTTTGGGATTAATATAAATAATTAAGGTGCTGTTTGTTTTTTCTGAGGCAAAATGTTTGCAGTCTGCGGACCATATCTGTAAACCTCTGCAGTAGAAGAGGTGGATCAAACGTCTGCAGTCTGAAAAAAGAAGAGTGTTTGTTTTTTTAACATTTGCGAGCTTCTAAAATAAACTGAAATCTAAATAAACTGATTTTTTTAAACTTCAAAGTGATTTTTTAAATATTTTTATGACTTTGTTATAAATAATTAACGAATCTAGATCAACTTTTATGTTTTATTGTATAAAAAAATAAAAATAAAAATGGTATTAATTAACATACATATTTGATAAAAACCAACAACTTTGGTTGCAAAGTTATAACTAAACATTATAATTACTGATCAAAGAATTTGATACATAAATGGATGGAAATAAACTTCGATTTTTCAATTAAATCATTTAAAAACATAACATAAATATTTTCTCGAGAAACTAACGATATTGTATTAAATAATGTTTTGCAAAATTTGGCAAAAAAAAATCAGAATATATTATGATTTTTTTTTCATATTTATATAAACAACTTCAACGACTATTATTGTAATAAATTCTTATTTATAAATTTGTCAAAAAATATCATGTTTGTATCGTCGAACGTTTTTTTTTAAGTTTTGTATTTTTTTTTCAAATTGTCTATCATTAATAAAGTTAGAAAAATATAAATTAAAAAAAACTTAAAAAAAATAAAGATATATATGTTTTTTAGGCTAGAAGATGTCTGAAGATGTTAGAAGACTCTAGTCCACATCTGCGCCAAGAAGAGGGCGCGTAGACATTTTTAGGTCTGCAGTCTTCAAAAAAACAAATAGTCTGCAAAAGCTAATGTATGCACGTGGTCTGCGCAGCGCAGACAGAAGAGGTCACGCAGATCTGCAAACAAAAAACAAACACTACCTAAAAGTGTAGGGTCTAAAGTGCAATTATTTAATAGTTGAACAAAAGGTTCCTGAACCTTCCAACCGTAGGGGTGGACAGTTTTAAGGAGGATATTTTAGGGTTTCTATAATATCCCATGCGGATAAATAAGGAATGAGAGAAATTCCAGATTTGAAATATTAATTTAATACTCAAATCAGGGTTATCTAGGGTTTCCTTTGCCACTATACAAAGACCCTTCGGCCTCCTAATTTGTAGTAACAAAGAACATGGTTTGACATGCGGAATTTAAGTTTGCACAATTGAACATGGTGATTTGGGTGCTAAAAGATATATTCGATCATAGTAAATGAGTACAAAAAGGAATCTAGTCTAAAGCTTCATAAATATCTCACCCACTAATCACTATGACTACATCTCTCAAGCACACCTCTACAAGTGGACAAACCCACCTTATATAGAGGTGTTTACATGTCTCTCTCTCACTCTCACTAACACATGTGTCAAAAGGCAAATACTCCACATGCAAGTGAGTTTTATAAAAGTCAAACATTTACAAAGTCAATCATGAATAACTTTGTACCCAACATTCTCCCCTTCAAAGTTAGGAATGAATGACCCACTTCAAATCTTCCAAAGTCGAGCAACTACGCGGTTCGAGCCTCAAAGGTGACACATGTCGAAACGAACTTCAATCTTCAATTCTTCCATGATTCATCAATTTGGGCTCTAGGATGTGAGACCATACAAACCAAGCAACAACGAATGATCAAGAGTATTCCAAAACTCCAAATAATCACCCTAAATCTGCGCATAAAAACACATCCCAAAAATCTTCAGTAAAACCAAACTCATTTCGAATACATCACTTCCGAACTTCCAATTGCATCATCTCGTGGATTCAAAACTTCAAGATCACTTCGGTCTTCAAATCCACGTAATATGAAAAATTCAAGTTCGAATTTCCATATAAAATTTATCCCCCTTTTTATAATCGAAATTTGATTATAAAACTCCAAGAAAAAAGAACGTGCTCTATTTGGAATTTTTCGTGTCAAAACTCCCCCTTAACATGTGGCATAAACTTTGTGCTTCAATCCGGAAAAACCAAAAAAATATTCAATTTTTATCTTCGTTCACGGAGTGTCTTTGACAAAATTTCTCAAAAATGGGTAGAAATTGTCAATTTCAAAATTCTACAGTGACCCGTTGCGCCTAAAACAGCAAAATATGCAAAACACTCCCCCTTTTTCAAATCTAGGTAAAAAGTGTCAATTTGCACAAACTGCAGGGGCCCGAAATGCACAATCTTCTATTTCCAGCAAAAATTAGTCCTTTTTCGAATTTGGGTGCAAACCGCCAAAAATTCGAAGTCTGAGGGACTATTTTTGAAAATTCTGCCCTTGAAGCTCCAAAAAACTTTCGAATTTGGGTGAAAAGTATCAAACATTCGAAACTTGTGTTAATGTTCGAAGTGACAAAAATTCAAATGTTCAGGGGCCAGCTTCGAAACTTTGTCATTTATTCGTGTTAAAGATTCAAAAACTTTCTTCGTATGAAATTTTCAATATACCCCCTTCAAAGTTTCATCTTCGTATAAAATCAAAACACCCATTCATATATATCCAAAATACCCCTTCGAATCAAAATCACATATCACATCCTTCGTATAACCCCAAACAACCCTTCGTACAATATTGGTCAAAAACTTTTATAATCCTTTATACCCTTCGTTCAATAACCCAAATCCAAACACCCTTCGTTCCAAAAAAAACCAAAATAGTTTCTTAGTTCATTATTTATCTCCAACCCATTGATTCCAAAATCTTCGTTAGTTGAATTCTTTCACTTCGTATATTCAACCCAAAATCAATTTTGACTTTCGTTTCTCTTCCTAATTCATCAGGTAACCATTCGAACAATTAATTCCCTTCGTTCTTCATCAACTATCTACTTCCTATAAACCCATTCGAATACCAAACCAGCCACTTGTTCATCAAATTGACCCAAGATTACACCCAAAATCAACATCCGAAATCAACATAACCCAGTCATGATATCAACACACCAACATCAACAATCAAAATTCAAAATCGATCTCATCGATTTCAAAGAATTGACTATTGACCACATCGAACAATTCCATAAAAAGACCGACCTGATTTCCAAGGCCTTACCAAATCGAGCCTCCAAATACAACTTGTTGACATCCCAACTTAATTTCAGTTGAGTTTAATATGAATAGCTACTTCGATTCTAAGAACCCCATGATGTACGAACAGTAATGAGTTACCAATTTAGGCCTAAATTGAACTCAATGAATGAATAGTAAATGATTGTAGATCTGAATCGAAACTGTTTGAGCTCGATTTTTTTTATATGAATAATATCATTTGACATCTTGGGTTTCGAAAGCATAAGAACGAACAGTAAAATAATATTTTGATTGGGCTCATTCATGAATCGAATTATTCAATTAAAAACAAAAGATTTGGGCCTGAATTTTGGATTTGAAGAACAGTAACAAGATTTGGTTTTATGCTTGATCTAAACAAAAATTTATTGGATCATTAATGGGGTTTGAAACGAATTAGATCCAATGAATCAAATCGATCAAAAATTCAAAAACGCAATGCACGAATCAATGAGATTAAGAGAGATCATAGAGAGAGACTCACCAAAATTGCTCAAATTGCGACAAAAGTTGCCAAACCGAGAATCGTTCTTCGAAAATCACATTGATCTTGAAGACCCGCTCTGATACCAATTGTAGTGATAAAGAACATGGTTTGACATGCGGAATTTAAGTTTGCACAATTGAACATGGTGATTTGGGTGCTAAAAGATATATTCAATCATAGTAAATGAG
Organism: Lactuca sativa; assembly: GCF_002870075.4. Taxonomy (NCBI): domain Eukaryota; kingdom Viridiplantae; phylum Streptophyta; class Magnoliopsida; order Asterales; family Asteraceae; genus Lactuca; species Lactuca sativa. Next base: position 84,116,163 of record NC_056625.2, on the reverse strand, counting down.
TACAAAAAGGGATCTAGTCTAGAGCTCACTCACTAATCACTATGACTACATCTCTCAAGCACACCTCTACAAGTGGACAAACCCTCCTTATATAGAGGTGTTTACATGTCTCTCTCTCACTCTCACTAACACATGTGTCAAAAGGCAAATACTCCACATGCAAGTGGGTTTTATAAAAGTCAAACATTTACAAAGTCAATCATGAATAACTTTGTACCCCAACATAATTTCGGCCACTTATTCTTCTAGAGAGAACCGAATATCCTACTCTCCTCTCTCTTAAGCCTCTTATTTGCTAGCTTGGTGTGAACCATTAGAGGCCCAAAAATTACGGTACTTGCTTCCAAGAGATCTACAAGTGAAGGATTCTTGTTATTTACTATAATAACAATAAGGTATGTAATCATAAACCCTTTCTTCGTTATTTTCGAAAATAACCTAGGTTTCTAGGGTTTCTTATTTGATATTCATAATTATAGGTTAAATAGTGAAAACATAGATCCTTTGGGTTGCATGTGAACTAAAGGGTTTTAAGTTTATTTGTTTTACCTAAATCTCATCAATGGCATCAGAGCGTTTGGTTTGTTTTCAATTGAATAGCTATAATAGTAGAATTAGATCAGTTAAGGTTTATAGATATTAAACCTAAAAAGCCAAGAATTTCGTCTAGGGTTAGGGTTTTTTTTGGAAACCCTACCCTTTTCCCCCTATTTTGAATTTTTTAGGGTTAGGGTTTTAGAAACCTTAGCCTTCCTCCCAAAGGCTTTTGAAAATGGCTAGGTTTTTAGGGTTTCCTGTTTTAGATACTTGTTAGTTTAATTTGATTAAAAGAGATAATTATAAAAATTGGATAACTCCTACATCCTAATTTTCGAAAATAAGAGGGTTAGGATTAGGATTAAACTATTTGATTAATTTAATTAGTTAATAATTATTTGATTTAATATATTTAATTAATTTTTAATTAATAGACAAATATTAAATCGCTAATATGTTTTATTCACGAAGCTAGTCTATAAGGGGGTATAAGGAAACTACCTATAAAATGGTAGTTGAATGGGTGTTCACTCTTACCCACCGCTTCCTTAATTAGTGGAGGGTCTTTAGCAGAAAGGGCTAGCCGATTTTTATGAAGTGTGGATTTCTCTCTAATCTATTCCAAGTGTACTTGGTGTTGTGTGAACCATTTGAGGTGTCACACATGAGGCACTAGGCACTCAAGCTTCATGAAGACATTCTACATCAAAGAGGTATGTAATTCTAACTTGAAGACGAAAAGTCATCGTTCTGTTGATGCCATTAATCCGACTGCTAGAAGCCGCCATGAGGGTTGCTGAGATCGTATGTGCATACTGTTGGATTAATGTCTAAGTCCATAACTATAATTGGTAAGACTTGACCCGACCCGACATGGTCCATTTGGGTTGCATAGCATCATGCATTTGGATAGACTATAACGAGAGAAATAACACTGAAGGTTTGTTAATATATTATAAGTTCTAATATATTAATAACATTATTTAATTAGTATTTATCAAGAACTAATATAGGATTAATTAAGTGATCGAAAGAAGACTAATTAAATATATGGGTTGATTGTGTAAATCATCCATACTTATATAGTGGGCTAATGCTCGATGGATTGTCAAGTTGGGCTAAAACCCATAAGATGCTCCATGGTGTATTTGTACCCATGGATCATGGAAATGAAAGGCCATGACAATTAGGGTTTACATGGTTTAACGCTAACTATATAATGATCTTATTCTTGGAGAAAATCGGTCACTATGTGTGAGTGAAAGGGCTAGCCAATTTTTATGAAGTGTGGATTTCTCTCTAATATATTCCAAGTGTATTTGGTGTTGTGTGAACCATTTGAGGTGTCACACTTGGGGCACTAGGCACTCAAGCTTCATGAAGACATTCTACATCAAAGAGGTATGTAATTCTAACTTGATATATTCACATGAATCAATGTTATTATGCTAGTTAGGATGAATACCTTGGAAAGTTCATATTTACATGTATAATAACGAAAACATAGATCCAAGGTATTTAGGGTTGCATATACACTTAGGAGTGTTAGAATGCTCAAAACCCAACTTCATATATGGGTGCTCGTTTGGGAGTCGGAGTCTGAGATACGCGAGCAGTATCCAGAGTTATTTCCAGAGCATGACTTCGAGGGCGAAGTCTGATTCTAGTGGGGGAGAATTGTAACATCCCGATTCCTAGGTATAATATTTTTATATATTAAATATTTATGAGTAAACTAAGCAACTCGACGACTGGGTGCCTAAACTCGTCGAGTAGAGACGTTTGGACCACGTGGGTTTTACAACCAACTCGACGAGTCGGAGATACCAACTCGGCGAGTTGGCACTGTGAGTGGAAACCCTAATCTTCCGTGTTTGTGTCCTATTTAAAGGGCCTTAAGCCCTTATTTCAGCCTCACCATCCATTCAACTTCCATGTGTGAAACCCTAATCGATCATATTGACTTGTGAAAGAGAGAGAGAGAGAGAGAGAGAGAGAGAGAGACTAAATTGAGTGGTTGTGTGCAACTTTGGAAGGAGATTTGGAAAGCTTGGTGTGTTTGATCAAGGAGGGGCTGTAGATCCAGAGTTCTTCAATGATTAGCTTCAGTGCAAAGGTAAAAAGCTTCTATCTTGACCTTTTCCTTGTGAGATCCTATTTTAGGGAGGTTTTTAGGGTTTTCTCCCATCTATATTGAGACAATGAGTTATTTGAGCATATCATGAGGTTAAAACCTTAGATATGGACTGTAGGAGGACTTCAGAGCCCAAAGATCCGAGCTTTATTGAGCTAGAGACTAGCTTTTATGCATCTAACCCTTGTTGGAGTTTGTATTGACATTATGAGCCTAATATGCCATGCATGAACGTAAAAGCTCGCAACTTTACGTGAAATTCGAGCCTTGGGAGGCTAGATCTGGAGTTTGGGGTCGTAGATCTGCCTTAAAACGTCTAAGTGAGAAAACATACTGAATGGACTCACCGAGTCAATGAGCTGACTCGGCGAGTCGGCTAATGTTTTCCCCGATGAGTCTGGACACGGGTAACTCGGCGAGTCACATAGATGCACTCGGTGAGTCGGGTCAACATGGACTGTTGACTCGAGTGTTGACTTCTGTTGACTTTAGGGCTTTGGTCAAGACAGGGATTATGGGGACCATGGAGGGGTAAAATGGTCTTTTACCTATTCCAAGACTTAAGAGAGAGAACAACTTAGTTTAATTAGAGTCGTGATTAAGTGTTAATTAGAGATAATTATCCTATGTGTTAGGCGGAGGCTAGTTCGGAGATTCGTGTACGAGATTATTTGCTTGTGTAAAACCCTGACTCTCAGGTATTAATTTTACAGCTTTATTTTTCATATTGAAAGGTCTACTCGACGAGTTAGATGCCCCGACTCATCGAGTAGGAACGTTTTGGCCACGTGTTTAAGTGACCAACTCGACGAGTTGGAGCTGAAGGATGAAACCCTAATTTCCAGGGTTTTGCACCCTATTTAAAGGATCCTTTGCCCCATTAGCCTCCCCTTACAACCCATTGTGAGTCCAAAAACCCTAATCCGTGTGTGCACTCCATTCTTGTGTGATTTTCAAGCTTGGAAGGTGATTTGCAACAAGAAGACTTGAAGTATAAGAGGAGTAGTGCAACAGGAGCTAGTGGATCTGACTCTTCTGCTTATTGGCATCAGTTTAAAGGTAAAAAGTCATTACCTTGACCTTCCCTCTTTCTAGATCCCTTTATGTTTAAGATTAAGCCTTATCTAGTATATATATTAACCATTTTCGAGTGTGAGCTAGGATCTGAAGTTGAAACTTCAGATCTAAGCTTATCTTGGTCTCTATAGTTATAAAGTCTCCAACTTTAGCAAGTATGAATCTTCCCTTTCGAGTTAAACCCCATTATAAGCTTGGATTTGACATTATAAGCCTTTAGATCCTTGCATGCACGTAAATTTTGCAACTTTACGTGATAAACATGCCTTGGGAAGCTTGATCTACAATATGGAGCTTTGGAGTGGCTTAAAAAACATCCGAATGGAGAAAGGAGTAATGTCACACCCACAAACCAGAATGGCGGAAACATTCGGGGGTGGATGACTTCACGTAGTATCACAACAATTGAATATTGTAAAGAAAGTAACACAACCATCATATATATAATGAAAACGTATATGGTTGCGTTATACATATTAGCAAAAGAATATTACAATATGATGATATAAATGTTTAATAATAAACGTCATTAACGTTCCTTCTTCAAAAGCTGGTAGTTACCTGTATTACTGATTCCCTGAGAAATACAAGTAGTTTCGAAAAAGTGTCAACAATTAAGTTGGTGAGTTCATAAGTGTTTTGCATTGAAAAGTATGTCCTTTTGGTAGTAAATCGATGAACGAGGTTTTCGGAAAATCCAATATTTTCTATAAATGGTTTGAAAAGTTCCCAGAGTTGGAGTGCGTTAGTATGTTTCATACTTGAATAATAATGATAAACTTTGTGCTAAAAATAATGTGGAAAACTAAATGCATATATGAATCTCGTAAATCAAACTTGTTTTTATACTTTTTATGTGAGTTTTATAACCATACTATTGACATTGACTGCCTGTAACAACATTCTTCAGGTGTTGTAGTGTTATGACATTTGTCACCCCAGACCTGCCGGTCTAACTATAGCTAATAGTTTAGGTGCGGGGTTGTCAATCTCGTATAGATCTATACACAAGTATCACGCTCTCCCTCCAAGAGATTATGGTATATAATACAGGACTTGAAATGCATACATAAGAGTACGTTGAAGTTTGAATATCTCACATTGCTTGGTATAAATAGATTTACGATAAGAAAGACTTTACTTCATTTGAACGTATTTCGTTTGTCAAGATGTATATGTAAAAATGTATGAATAACTTGCTAACTATACTCATTATAGTTTCTCAAAAAGTATGTTTCCATTTAGTAAAAAATAACTTGGTGATATAATAGCCCTTTAAACAAAAAGATGTTTGTATCGATACTCTATAAGATAGATATTACATTTACGTTTATAAAATGATACTTTGACTTGTAATGTACTTGTATTCCCCCCCCCCCCCCCCCCTAAAACATGAAAAAAAAAAATTGAAAGGTAGGGGTATGAACTCACTCGTTTGGTTTGAAGAGAGAGAGGCTAGAGTTGAGCAGAACTTCGACCACGGAAAGCTGCGTCTTCGGGCTCTTCGGGGATCTCGGTAGCGTAGAATCTTCGTCGGGGGCTTGGGTGCGGAAACCGAGGGCATCGGGACAACTTCTGGGGCTTGAAAGTGTGAGAGGGTGACTGGGAGTTTGAGAAAGTGTGCAAAAACCCGTAGCTCAAACCCTCTATTTATAGTGCTGGAGGATTGCGTACGCGGGGCGTACCACCGGAGTACGCTGGGCGTACGCATTACGCGAGGCGTACTTCGGTTACACGGGGCGTAAAAATGCGTCACGGCTTACGACTCCGGTCTAGCTAGCGTAGAGCACTCGAGCTGATGGGACTTGACACTGGGTCTAGTATGCTGGGCGTAATCCGGTCTCCCATATTCTAAATTCCGTAACTCTCACGTTCGGGCTCCGTTTTTCGCGTTCTTTATACCCACGCGTAGGTGAGACTATGCTCTACAACTTTCATTTAGACTCCGTCGGCTAGTTTTGACTTTATTTTTAATGATATATTTTTAATAGGCCGGGACTGCTAAAGTCCGTTAAAAATTCATAGTTTCTTTATTTGACGTCGGTTTTCGTTTGTCTTTTTATCATTTTACTCCTATCGTGGAGATCTTCAACTCTCGTTTAGGTTGCGTTAGCTAAATAACACTCGATCTTCAATTCGATTTTTTAGCCCTCTACTACTGTTACGAAACTTTGGAAATTCATAACTTCTTCATACGAGGTCCAATTTGGGCGATCTTTTTATGTATGTTTACAGTTTAACGAACTCTTCATCTTTTGTTTATATACTTAAGGCTAAAATGCATTTTATTGAAATTTCACTTTTTACGTTAAATAACGTTTTAACGGTGTGTCGTAAATATACGATTGATTATAATTTCTTCAATATAACCCGGTTTTGAACGTTCTTTACGTTTTTGGAAACCTTGGCACGATATCTAATATTTGATGCATCCCAACTTAGATATTTGAACACTTTATTTTTTAGGTTAATTTAGTTGATTCTTGACCTCAAACTTCTTATCCATTCCCCTTAAGGCCTCCCCTGCCACATTTCCAGATGTTAAGGCTTCTATTTGGGCTTCCTTGATTTGTGTGGACAGGTGTGAATGGATTGTCATGGTTAAAGACTTCACTCTGTGGTCCGAGTATTCCTTCCTGCTGAGTGCATTGGCCACCATGTTAGCCTTTCCGGGATGATATCGAATCTCGCATTCATAATCATTTAGTAGTTCTACCCACCGCCTTTGTCTCATGTTGAGTTCTTTCTGGTTAAGGATATGTTGGAGGCTTTTATGGTCGGTGAAGATCGTAAATTTCGTGCCGTAGAGATAGTGCCTCCATATCTTTAGAGCGAAGATGACTGCTCCTAGCTCAAGATCGTGCGTTGTGTAGTTCACTTCGTGCGTATTTAGTTGCCTTGAGGCGTAGGTGATGACCTTCCCTCGTTGCATCAGGACACACCCAAGTCCTTGGTTTGATGCATCGCAATAGACCACGAAGTCTTCCGTTCCTTCTGGCAAGGTTAGGATGGGCGCACTACATAAGGCTCGCTTTAGCGTTTGAAACGCGATGTCTTGTTTTTCTCCCCAGTCAAAGGTCACACTCTTCTGAGTTAGGGTGGTAAGTGGTTTGGCAATCTTCGAAAAGTTCTGTATGAACCTTCGGTAATACCCGGCGAGTCCCAAAAATTGCCGGATTTCTGTAGGGGTCCTTGGAGTCGTCCAACTTTCTATTGCCTTGATCTTAGAAGGATCCACGTGTATCCCCTCCTTGCTTACTACATGCCCTAGGAAATCCACTTTCCGAATCCAAAATTCGCACTTGGAAAATTTTGCATAAAGCTTCTCTGCCCTCAACGTTTCCAAAACTTGCCGGAGGTGTTGGCTGTGTTCTTCCTGGCTTCTAGAATAGATGAGTATATCATCTATGAACACGATCACAAATTTATCCAGGAAGGGACGACATACTCGGTTCATCAAGTCCATGAACACCGTTGGAGCATTTGTCAATCCGAAGGGCATTACTACAAACTCGTAGTGACCATAACGTGTTCGGAAAGCCGTTTTGGGGATGTCTCCTTCCAGTACTCGCAGTTGGTGATAACCAGATCTTAGATCGATCTTTGAGAAGTAGCTTGCTCCCTACAGTTGGTCGAACAGATCGTCTATGCGTGGTAGGGGATATCGGTTCTTGATCGTAAGTTTGTTCAGCTCTCGATAATCGATGCACATACGAAAGGATCCGTCCTTCTTTTTCACGAATAAGACTGGTGCTCCCCACGGTGAGAAGCTTGGTCTGATGAAGCTCTTGCTCAGCAGTTCGTTTAATTGACTGGACAGTTCCTGCATCTCGGCTGGGGCTAAACGGTAAGGCGACTTTGCTACAGGGGTAGCTCCGGGGATTAAGTCGATTCTGAACTCAACTTGGCGCTCTGGTGGAATTCCTGGAAGATCTTCTGGGAAAATATATGGGAAGCTGCAGACTTCCGGAATGTCTTTAATGTTCTTTGATTCTTGTTTCTGGTCTACTACGTGGGCTAGAAAGGCATGGTATTCCTTCCAAAGATATTTTTGTGCCTTAACACAGGAGATGATTTGTAAATTTGAACTAGGTTTGTCACCATAAATGACAAGGGTTTCGCCGTTTGGCAGATTGAGGCGAACGGCCCTTTCGTGACAGAGTATATCGGCATGGTGAAGGCTCAACCAGTCCATACCGATGATGACATCGAAACTTCTTATCGAAATGGGCATTAGGTCGATTTGAAATAAGTGTTCGTTTAAATTTAATGTGCACCCTACGTACATATCGCTTGTGCTTTCCGTTTTACCGTTAGCCATTTCTACGGTGAATATTTTATTGAGCGGTTGGGGTCTTTGATTAAGTAAGTGTTTGAATTTATGACTCACGAAACTTCTCTCCGCACCGCAGTCAAAGAGTATGCATGCATAAATGTTGTTGAGGAGAAACGTACCCGTAACCACCGTTGGGTCGGCTATTGCTTCATTTTGACCTATTGCCAGCACTCTCCCAACACCGCCAACATTCCTCGTCTTGGGGCAGTCCCTCTTAAAGTGCCCAGTTTCTCCACACCCATAATATGCCTGGCTTATCCCAGTACCAGGAACTTGAGTGAGTGGTCGCGCTGGTGTCTTACAGAAACGGGTTGTGTGCCCTTTCCTGTCGCAGTTCTTACAGTGCATCTCGCGGTAATTACCATGGTGATGGTAGTTGCATTTGCTGCACTTGGGCAGGTTCCCTGCATATGGTTTTGTTGGCGCAGGGGTAGCAGGAGTCGTGGTGGGAGTAGTAGCAGCATGAACCGCAACCATTTGTTTCTTTGAAGGTTCTTGCGAAGTTTGCCCCTTTCTCTTGTTCCAGAATTTCTTCTTGCTGTTGTTGTTGGCATTGATCTCGTTGTTGTTGTTCCCTTTGGTTGGTTCAACCATGACAGTCATGACTCCTTGACAGACACCATGATCAACGAGAGACTATGCCAGTTCTTTGGCGCTGTCGAAGGTCATGGGTTTGGAAGCTAACACACTTCCTCGAAGTTGGGGTGATAGTCCCCAGATGTATCTCTCAACCTTTTGGCTTTCCAGGATCAACATTCCTGGGCAAAGTGTTATTAAATCACTGAACCTGCGATGTCCGAGCCTACCATCGAAAGGCCCCACAGTTCCTGTTCAAGCTTCTGAATCTCGCCTCTTGGGCAGTACTCTCGAAGGAGCATTCGTTTCAAGTTTTCCCAACCCATGGAGTTCGCCACCACTAGGGTTAGTGTCTTGACGTGGCCGTTCCACCATGTCAGGGCGCGTTCCGAGAAAGTAAAAGCAGCAAACTTTACTTTGCTTTCTTCAGGGCATGCGCAAATTTCGAATACAGCTTCCGTTTTCTCTATCCATTGAGATAGAGCCAATACTCCCCCAGTCCCATAAAAGGGAATAGGTTTTCCATTGGTGAAGTCTTTGTAAGTGCATACCCCTGAACAACCTTGACCTTGGCCATTTGTAAAGCTGTTTGTTCCTCCTCCCGACCCGTTGTTGCTCATTTGAGCCATCGCTGCGGTTACAGCGGCAGTTATAGTAGTTTGGAACATAACGGCATCCATAATTGGAGGAGGTGGTGGAGGTGGTGTTGAAGTTGCGTTTCTGCGTGCTGATCTACGAGGAGGCATGTTCTGGTAGAGAAAATAAGAATGAATACTATAAGTTTCTAATGTTTTGACAATCGTGTGTTAGTTGTAGCTTTTAATTTGTTTTGACTTTAGTTTATGGTTTCAAGGTAGGTATAGTAATTTTAGTTAATCCCATAAGTTCCGAGAGGTATACAAAGAAGTACTTTATTTTTATATATAGGTCACACCTAAGGTGTGTTACATTACTCTTCTTGTTTGGAAAATTTGACCTACCTAGAGGTCTCCGATTACAGATACAAAAGGAAATAAGGAAAAAAAACTTTTATCCGAAGTCCTATTTTATAACAAAATTGTTGGGGTTTTGAGCAAGCTCTACTTGCGGCGTGTTGCACGTTTGGAGCTAGATTCGGCATCCGACTGTTTGACTCCCATCAGGCGCCTCTCGAGATCTGCTTGTTGTTCCTTCATTTCTCTTATTTCTGTTAGTGCTGTTATCATTTGATTCTGAAGCGTCCCTGTGTAGATTTGGGTGTTCTCATGTAGTCCTTCCAGACGACGGATGTCTTCGGCGTTACCTTGAGTAGCAGCATTGACCTCGCGAACTCTGGCTACTTGCTTGTCCGTTTGGTAGTTCTGGGTAGCTATAACGCCAACAATAACAGGAAGTGCTCGATCAGCTGAGCCTCCCCCACTGACATTGTAAAAATCTCGACACATGCCGAAAGGAGGGCGTACATCTTGTTGGCGGCTCCACTAGTAGAGGTGGCTTCCCCACATGGGAATGGGTCCCGGTTGATATGGTCTGATTTCGGGAGGATGAGGGATGGGAGGGTCGATTACTTCCGGCTCAGAGTCTGTTCCACTAGTAATTTCCTCGACCTCCTCGTCGACTTCGAATTCCTCTCCGAATTCGACTTCGAATTCTTCTTCGACTTCCTCTTCGAGTTCTTCCTCGACCTCCTCTTCGATTTCCTCTGGGTCTTCCTTCGGGTCTTCTTCTATCCAGCCACCGTTGCCTTGGTTTGGGTAGTAGGGATCTCCCGGTAAATGGAATCCGTCCATTTGTCTGTACTAGGTTAGAGGTATGAGAATTTTATAAGAAAAGAAATTTCTATTTAATGACTTCCTATGTTTAACTATATCCTATCGGAGCGCAAATGTTTCATTGTACAATTATTTTTAACAATACTCCTATAGTATTTCAAATTGGCGAATTTAAAATAATTTGTATTTGGTAAGTTTTTGGCTTGTTGTCCACTATGACCATTCCTCGACGTACGTTGGTCAAATCTAGGATAAATATAGTTGATCAGGCTATATTTATTCTCGACCTGATTACATACCCCGAGGCCCAATCGTAGTGTCGCAACTTGCCTTAATACTCTTTAGAAAAACTTGTCATGATACGAGACTAATGCATGCAAGTAAAAATGTATATTTTTAAAAGGAAATAAATTGTTCATGAAAATGTTTTGTCAGAGGGTTTTTGTTCCCCTTTGCATTTATAGTTTGTATATCTTATGTGGTTCGATATACTTAGTTCACTATAAACAATGCTCTGATACCAATCTGTCACACCCCCAAACCAGAATGGCGGAAACATTCGGGGGTGGATGACTTCACGTAGTATCACAACAATTGAATATTGTAAAGAAAGTAACACAACCATCATATATATAATGAAAACGTATATTGTTTCGTTATACATATTAGCAAAAGAATATTACAATATGATGATATAAATGCTTAATAATAAACGTCCTTAGTGTTCCTTCTTCAAAAGCTGGTAGTTACCTGTATTACTGATTCCCTGAGAAATACAAGTAGTTTCGAAAAAGTGTCAACAATTAAGTTGGTGAGTTCATAAGTGTTTTGCATTGAAAAGTATGTCCTTTTGGTAGTAAATCGATGAACGAGGTTTTCGGAAAATCCAATATTTTCTATAAATGGTTTGAAAAGTTCCCAGAGTTGCAGTGCGTTAGTATGTTTCATACTTGAATAATAATGATAAACTTTGTGCTAAAAATAATGTGGAAAACTAAATGCATATATGAATCTCGTAAATCAAACTTGTTTTTATACTTTTTATGTGAGTTTTATAACCATACTATTGACATTGACTGCCTGTAACAACATTCTTCAGGTGTTGTAGTGTTATGACACTTGTCACCCCAGACCTGCCGGTCTAACTATAGCTAATAGTTTAGGTGCGGGGTTGTCAATCTCGTATAGATCTATACACAAGTATCACGCTCTCCCTCCAAGAGATTATGGTATATAATACAGGACTTGAAATGCATACATAAGAGTACGTTGAAGTTTGAATATCTCACATTGCTTGGTATAAATAGATTTACGATAAGAAAGAATTTACTTCATTTGAACGTATTTCGTTTGTCAAGATGTATATGTAAAAATGTATGAATAACTTGCTAACTATACTCATTATAGTTTCTCAAAAAGTATGTTTCCATTTAGTAAAAAATAACTTGGTGATATAATAGCCCATTAAACATAAAGATGTTTGTATCGATACTCTATAAGATAGATATTACATTTACGTTTATAAAATGATACTTTGACTTGTAATGTACTTGTATTCCCCCCCACCCCTAAAACATGAAAAAAAATTGAAAGGTAGGGGTATGAACTCACTCGTTTGGTTTGAAGAGAGGGAGGCTAGAGTTGAGCAGAACTTCGACCGCGGAAAGCTGCGTCTTCGGGCTCTTCGGGGATCTCGGTAGCGTAGAATCTTCGTCGGGGGATCGGGTGCGGAAACCGAGGGCGTCGGGACAACTTCTGGGGCTTGAAAGTGTGAGAGGGTGACTGGGAGTTTGAGAAAGTGTGCAAAAACCCGTAGCTCAAACCCTCTATTTATAGTGCTGGAGGATCGCGTACGCGGGGCGTATCACCGGAGTACGCTGGGCGTACGCGTTACGTGAGGCGTACTTCGGTTACGCGGGGCGTAAAAATGCGTCACGGCTTACGACTCCGGTCTAGCTAGTGTAGAGCACTCGAGCCGATGGGACTTGACACTGGGTCTAGTACGTTGGGCGTAATCTTGGATTACGCTGGGCGTAATCCGGTCTCCCATCTTCTAAATTCCGTAACTCTCGCGTTCGGGCTCCGTTTTTCGCGTTCTTTATACCCACGCGTAGGTGAGATTATGCTCTACAACTTTCATTTAGACTCCGTCGGCTAGTTTTGACTTTATTTTTAATGATATATTTTTAATAGGCCGGGACTGCTAAAGTCCGTTCAAAATTCATAGTTTCTTTATTTGACGTCGGTTTTCGTTTGTCTTTTTATCATTTTACTCCTATCGTGGAGATCTTCAACTCTCATTTAGGTTGCGTTAGCTAAATAACACTCGATCTTCAATTCGAGTTTTTAGCCCTCTACTACTGTTACGAAACTTTGGAAATTCGTAACTTCTTCATACGAGGTCCAATTTGGGCGATCTTTTTATGTATTTTTACAGTTTAACGAACTCTTCATCTTTTGTTTAGATACTTAAGGCTAAAATGCATTTTATTGAAATTTCACTTTTTACGTTAAATAGCGTTTTAACGGTGTGTCGTAAATATACGATTGATTATAATTTCTTCAATATAACCCGGTTTTGAACGTTCTTTACGTTTTTGGAAACCTTGGCACAATATCTAATATTTGATGCATCCCAACTTAGATATTTGAACACTTTATTTTTTAGGTTAATTTAGTTGATTCCAAATAGTTTTCGTTGTATTTGACATTTGAGCGTTACACTGGTTTTGGAAAACTATAGGGTTGTCACAAGTAAAGGGACTCGACGAGTTGCATGGCCAACTTGGTGAGTTCGATGAAGATTGTCGTGCAAGGATTTCTGCATGGACTCGGTGAGTCAGTAAGATGACTCGGCGAGCCAGCTAGGGTTTTCCTGCCATTTTGACATGTATGAACTCGACGAGTTACAGGGAAACTTGATGAGTCAACTGGGGATTTCACGACTTCTCGAGTTCTGGAAGGACTCGACGAATCGGTGAACTACGCTCGACGAGTCGGGTCAACATGGACTATTGACCTTGACCATTGACTTGGACTTTGACCAAGGGTTGACTAGTTGAATTTTGGGGTATTTTGGTAGATTAGAAATTCATGGAAATGGTCTTATGGTAAATATAGGTGGTGGAGTTCGTGACTGTGGTTCGAGAGTTTGAGATTATCACTTCGATTCGAAAGTAGAGAGGTAAGTTATCCTCAATATACTAAGGGGTCGAAGGCACCAATGTTGGTCCATTGGATATGATATCCTAACAGTTGGTATTATGTTGAGTATGAGTTAGTTATGCATGCTAGCTGCTATGCCAGTTTGGTAGATTTGTAGGATTACATGTGTTATTACCTGATTATTTGTATGTACATTAGTTATGTTATATGTCGACATATTATGTGGGTTGGGTTGAGGTTATACTACTCCGTGCGGTAGCCAACAAACCCTAGAGTATTCCATATATGAGTTGAGGGCCGGGCGAGGCATGCCAAACACATATTGAGGACCCATAAGCATTCCAGATACTGGCTGAGGGTTGGGTAGGGCATGTCAGACTCGTACCGTGGGCTCGAGAGCATTCGAGATACAAGCTAAGGGTCGGGGAGGGCATAACAGACTTGTACTGTGGGCTCGGAGGCAATCCAGATGTGAGTTGTGGGCTCGGAAGGCAATCTAGACTCATAATGTGGGCCAGGGGTAATCTAGTATGTAAAGTTGTGGACCCAGTACATGTGTTATTTGTAGTGTATCGGTATTTTGGGGGAACTCACTAAGCTTTCGGATTACAGTTTCAGTTTTTGTTTTAGGTTCATCAGATGATCACTAGAAGGCAAATGCGTGATCGTACAGCTCCTCATGTTTATGACTTGTTTTTGGGATACTCTGATATTATACTATTTTGAAAACAAGTTTTGTAATGATTAATGGTTTTGAAATGTTTTGAAAAAGTTTAAATCTGGCATGATTTTTATGGATGTTACAACTTGCTTGCTTATGAGGTGAGTCTTCTCACTATACTTTCCTGCATTATGTCTTTGTGATTTATGCTATGTATTATTCCAAGCTTATCGAGTTAGGACCGGAGGGTCCACCCGAGTTGTGGGACTGGAGGGCCCCACTGAGACACATTGACCGGAGGGTCTTATTTGAGCATATCCATGAGAGGCTAATGAGATATGTGTGGTATTTTGGAGAAACTCACTAAGCTTTGTGCTTACCTTGTTATGTGTTTCAGTTACTTCTTAGGATCACGGGAAGGCACCAACTTGATTGTACACACACGAGTTGAAGATATGTTTTGGAGGATCCTGGATTGTGTCATAAACAATTTTTGAACATGTGTTTTTGATAACTTGATATTTTTTGGGATTTTTGTGATTGTGCTAATGAGATTAACGTGATTTTAAATGAAAATTTTGTTTGAAAATTTATGGTGTTACAAAAAGTTTAAGCTCCTCATAATTAAGTTTTTCCCACCTTCTTGGATCACATATATCAACAAGCTCTTTAATAGACTTTTGCTCTTATGCCTCTTCTATTTCTACTTCTACATTTTCTTGGTGTTCCACATGCTCTTCAACAGGTTGTTTATGGATAAACTTATCTAAAGCACCAACGTCGGTCTTTATCTTTTCTTCATCTAGTTTTCTATTTTTACGTTTTTGACTACCGGATGGTTGTTTAGACTTCATCACTACAAGTTTATTACTTTCAACTTTCAATATTTAACTAAATACAAAAAACATAATCTGATAATTTGATTTCAAAATCTGATAATCTATTATAATGATATAATCTGATTCAACATTTAGTTAGAATTTAGATTTTCAACATGAAGCCATTCAATCAGACTTCATCATGAAATTTAACAAAATTTCAACATTCAATCACATAAACAATTTCAGATTTCCGATAATAATCACAATTTCAACATTCAATAGAATTTCAACATGAAATCATATAATCGGATTTTTGATTTCAACATACTTTCAACATTCAATCAGTCAATCAGATAAACACCATTCAATTTTAACTGAATTATAGTAAACTAATTAACCGATAATGATTCAACACTTCAAGTTCAACATTATGCTTTGTATTACTGATTTCTATAATGATTCAAGTTTAATTGTTCATCATCCAGTTATAAACTAATAAAGCTATTAATATGAATAATCCATTACCTAATATGAACAATCAATGCTTCTCTTATGTTGCCTTTTAGACTATTGCGATTTGATAATATGCGCTAATTGATTGCCTGATAAAAGCTGATAATCGACGATGGTTGATGAATGCTTCTCTTCGCTGAACCTGCTGTTCTGCGTGTAGACTAAGGATTAGGAACTACCAAGATTTGGGCTACATTTACATGAAAATTTGGGTTGCATCTGAAAATATACTAAAAAAAATTTAGGCGTTAAAAACCAGGCCCTGAGCACAGGTCCTTGCCCCCCCCCCCCCTCCCCTTTTCCATCGGCCTTGCTTACCAGCCTTAGTGATTTTTTTTCTCTCATTTACATTCTCATATTTGGTCATCATAAGTGTCAAATCCTTATTGGTCTAACCTTAAAATAGTTTTTATGAGGATATATAATTTGGAAAAAAGGTAAATATTATTCCTTTTACTAAAAATATACATTGTATTTAATGCAAGGTTGAATTAAATAACCATAAGGGTTTCCGCTAACGCAATATGGGCCATATTAGTGGTAAGAAGGTTAATTTTTTGGTTTAAGATTAGTTGAAACCCGTTTTACTAGTATAAGTTGTATTATAAAAACCCCATAAAGGAGGGCTTTGGACATTTACTGGTTCTACTTGATAAAAATAAGACATGGAGAGAGGGGAAGGTTGTTTGTTAGCAATGAGTTTTTTAATTAAAAAACCTACATCGATATTTAGCTTTAGATCTCCGTCTTTAATCTTTTAATTATAGATAAAGAGAACCAGATAGAAATTTCATTCAGATTGATCTTAGTACTAGAAGGTACTCCTAGAGGAACTAAAAGACTGATCAAATTCAACAAAATTGGGAAAAAACGTAAATAATGGATTCAATGTCTTCCTCTAGAAAACTACATTTCATGACAAAAGCTATTTATAATGCTTACTGACTATCTTCATACATACCTATCTCTCAGTCATAACAATCTCATTGTTCATATTTCTCTCACTTGCCTTTGTAGCCATCACTTTTTGTTGTTGTATTGATGTACCGAAGATCTTGTTAGTTCTATGCTAATGTCAAAGAACAATGATTATTTGGATCTCATTTTGGATTGCTAACATTGGCATGTTAGAAGAAGGGGGTGTTGAAAGGACATACATAATAGAATAATTGACTCGTAATTAACTAACAATAAAATTTTGTGAAAAAATATGATACATGATAATATAGTCATTTTATTTGGATATCGGCCAAAATCGTTATAGAACATTAAATTTTTAACAAAAATTGGAAAAGAAAACATTTTAGGACCAAAAATTTAGGAAGCAACTATACTTGGAGACCTAATGTAATTTACTCATAATCAAATAGACACCTTTTAACTAAATGTTCTCCCCATGTTCGTAAAATTGTGATAAATTTCATGTTGCATCGTTAATGCCTATTATTTCTCTTATAAATGTAATGTTGTACTTGTTTAAGCTAAAATCTTGAAGGTTTATGTGAGGCTCACTATAGAGGGAGAAGACGAAGCTTAACCACAAAATGTCGGAAGGACAAACATTAAACAACTAGGTTGTTGGTGATTTTAGTGTTACTAGGTCATTTTGTATAATTAGAACTTACATGTGAGTTAAGGAGCCTTGTAATTTGTACTCTAATATATGTTTGGGTGTGTGTGGAGTGCACACATGTATAAGATCAAACTAGAAGCCGGTTCGATGACAAGTTGGGGGCCAGGGGACGCCCCTTTGGGAACCATTGATTTCCTCATTAATTCCGGATTCCCTTTACTTGTTTCTAAAGAAACCCATGATGGCTAACCCTAAGATGAAACCCTACATCTCGTTTCTTATATAAACGACTCTTCTCTTGAGGAGAAAGCATGACACCTTTTTAACTCTCGTTTTCTTCATACAAACTTATACACTTCTAGCAATTTGGCTTACGTTTTCTATGTCTAGATTTGTAAGTATCACCTTGAGATTATCCTAGATTGAGTTTCTTGTAACCTATACATATGGTAGAAATATCAGTTCGAAAAATATTTACACGGGTATCCAAATCTCCACTGTAAACCCTACCTAATTTCTAACACAGGTGAAGTCCAAACAGTGCCCACCAAAGACCTTATTAAGTACTACCTAAAGCTCAAGGCACCAAAACACTTAACTACCTAATATCAAGGAACCAGTGAGATTTTGCTCTATTGATATTTGAAAAATCATCTAAGGATAAAACAAGATCCTCCCACCTGATGGTATGATTTTGTTAAATATTATTAAAAACTAGCAAAAACTAGTAAAAAAGAGAATATATTACATTGGTGTTTTGTTAAATATTATTAAAAACTAGCAAAAACTAGTAAAAAAGAGAATATATTACATTGGTGTGAAAGCCAACTAAAGATCACATAACCATCTAACTAACTCCCATATAGTCTTATGGATAGACTAGAAATTAAAAAACAAGATAGTAACAATAGACTCATACAACAAATTTATCCTCAACATGAGTAATTTCACGTTGATTTACCAAATCAAACCACAAGATCCTTGACATTCATCTAACAATATGCTATCAAGATCATAATTAAACATTATTCTATAGAAATGCTACAAGTACTAATTTCACATCAACAAAGCTCCTAATTCAAATTTAAATCATACATACATTTGTTTTTTACATTCTGATATGAGTTAGGTGTTGTTTGTTTTTTCGAAGCTAAAATGTTGAAGTCTGCAGACCACCTCTGCAACTCTCTGTAACAGAAGAGGTAGACCAAACAGGTGCAACATTTAATAAAAAATTTGTTTGTTTTTTAACGTTTGCAGACTGTTATAGTAAGTTAAAGTAATATGTGAAGATGTTTGAAGTGGATGGTCTAGTGTTGCGCCACACAGCACACGCACAACAGTTTTTAAGTCAGAAGTGTTCTGAAAAACAAACAGCTGCGAATGGCCAAATGTTGCACGGTGTAGCAATAAGTGGTCAGAAGATATTTTTAGAAAAAAAAAACAGCACCTTAGAAAGTTACCTATCGGAGTTGTTCGAAGACATCTCTCTCGGAAAGTGGTAATGTTTGTTTTTATCTTGTAGGTTGACTAATCGGAAATGACGGTTTGACTACGACATAAATCATGTTCACTAGTTAAGGCGTGTCTAAAATCTAAAATCTATCAACATTCCAATTTGAATATGTCTTATATATGTATTATTAAGCATCCGGGTTATTTTAGGTACTTTACTTATTAATCAATGATTTTCAATTTCATTACCTAAATCTGAAAGTAAACATTATTAGTTATAAATTATACGTATGACTTTATGTAAGTAAGACATCAAAATTAGAGTTTGAAGACGTTAACGGGGGGTCCTCGAAGAACTATTCAAAGTTTGCTATTTTATGAATTATTAATTATTCAAAAAACGGTTGTTTTGATTAGTCGACGCTGACATTTTGGCGTGTGCAAGTCGCAATCATCCATCGTCTGCTGATCTTGAAGTTTATTTCAAGCAAAACGCCCAAATTTAATATTACTAAACAAAATCAAGAATATTTCCCACTTTTTACCTGACAGTATTAGACACTTGTAGCGCAGTGATTTTGTCACTAGCGTTTTGGATTTTTAGATCTTGCTTCAATGAAACCGCGTTTATACAGTTGATGATTCGAGGAAACTCTTGAAGTCGTCAAATACAAGGGGAAAAGGTAAGATGTCATCTGTTGATTTTGTGGTCGAGATGCTTAAATCTAGTAATAACTCTTCTAGATTCATCTGGGGTTTTTCTCCTGTTGCTTTGATTGTACTGAGATAGATTAATTGCACCGAAGGTGTTTGATGATTTGTCTCTGAGAATGTATTTTGCGTTCAAGACTTAAAGTGATGAACTTGAGACCTAGAGAGTTCAACATTTTGGGATTTGAGCGGATTTATGTATGAGAAATTTGTTGATTACAGAGATTAGATTGTCTATTGTTGCTTGCTTTCGTGTTGTATTTGATTTTGATATTATGAATGGCAAGCTTATCACCGTCGCCAAACTCTCCACCAGTCACCGTTACTCCATTGCCGCCGCCAGCACCTAACTCTAGTCCACCTTCTACTTCATCCCCACCGTCTCAATCGCCTCCTCCTACACCAACCACCCAATCTCCACCCCCTTCAACGTCATCCCCTCCTCCATCATCACCACCGCCGACATCACCTCCTCCGCCAGTTATTTCCCCACCTCCATCAACACCGCCGACCATGTCTGCTCCTCCACCTGTTTCAACCAGTCCACCGCCCAATCCTCCACCGCCATCCTCACCTACTCCACCGACCAATTCTTCACCTCCACCTGCCTCTCCTCCACCTCCGGCAGCCTCTCCTCCACCTCCAGCAACCTCTCCGCCACCAACCAATCCTCCACCTTCAACAACTTCTCCTCCACCGACCAATCCTCCACCTTCAACAACCTCTCCTCCACCTCCAGCAACCTCTCCTCCACCGACCAATCCTCCACCTTCAACAACCTCTCCTCCACCTTCAAGAACCTCTCCTCCACCTCCAGCAACCTCTCCTCCACTGACCAATCCACCACCTTCAACAACCTCTCCTCCACCGACCAGGTCTCCACCTCCATCATCACCTAATCCCCCGTCTAGGTCACCCCCACCACCACGTACACCTTCCACTAGATCCCCACCCTCACTCTCACCCCCACCACCAACTACTTCACCTCCGTTGCCATCTTCTACTCCACCACCAAGGTCACCTCCACCATCATCTTCCAGTCAACCACCACCAGAATCCTCATCCCCACCACCAACAACTACACGTCCACCACCACGTACTCCCCCATCCTCTGAACCTCCTACAAATTCACCACCACCACCACCAGTAACAACCACCCCCCGTCCTGCCACCCCCTCACCACCACCACTAAACACACCCTCCCCTCCTCCTTCACCACCATCACCTTCAACAATCCTCCCCTCCCCTCCAGGAACCCCAAGCAACAACGATTCAAGTCCCAACACCCCATCCAACAATGGAGGCATTAGCACCGGGGGTATAATTGGTATTTCAGCAGTTCTAGCCCTTGTCCTCCTCACAGT
Organism: Lactuca sativa; assembly: GCF_002870075.4. Taxonomy (NCBI): domain Eukaryota; kingdom Viridiplantae; phylum Streptophyta; class Magnoliopsida; order Asterales; family Asteraceae; genus Lactuca; species Lactuca sativa. The sequence continues at coordinate 84,095,489 of NC_056625.2, read as the reverse complement.
CATCATAACAGTCTCATGCTGTATTATCAAACGAAAGAAAAAAATTTCCACACGCAATGAACTCTACAATCTCCCAACCTCAATGACCAATTCACCTAAGTCAGGTACTACATTGCATTCTTAAAATATATATACGAATTTGAAAAAATATTTATAATTTATAATGACAGATTCAGGTCTACTAAAGATCCACACATCAGAAAACGGAAACCAATCTGCAAACCAATTCATATACACTCCACCAGACACAGGTGGATTAACAAACTCAAGACCAAAGTTGACATACCAAGATCTTTTCAATGCAACAAATGGATTTTCAATTGAGAATCTTTTAGGGTCAGGTGGATTTGGTTATGTATACAAAGGGTGTTTGGTTGATGGGACTGAAGTAGCAGTTAAGGAGTTAAAAATTGGAGGTGGACAAGGGGAACGTGAGTTCACTGCTGAGGTGGAAATTATTGGTCGAATACATCATCGTTATTTAGTCTCACTTGTTGGATATTGTGTCTCTGAAAACAACAGATTGCTTGTTTACGAATATGTCCCTAACAACACACTTTACTTCCATCTTCATGGTATATTCTCCTTCATCTAATTATCCACATACATTTTGTCACTTATTTAGTTAAGTTCTGAATTAATGACTTTTGTAGGGTCAGAGGTGGTTTTGGATTGGTCAACTCGTGTGAAGGTTGCATCTGGTGCAGCAAGGGGTATTGCTTACCTGCATGAAGATTGTAAGTAAACAATTTTTTTTTCTTTTTTTTGTTATATTTTTTTATACATTAAAATTCAATCTTATATTGTTATATAGGTCATCCACGAATTATTCATCGAGACATCAAATCATCAAATATTCTACTAGATAAAAACTTCGAAGCTAGGGTACATCTTTTTCTTTTCAATTTTTTTTTATCTACTTTTGTTTTCAAGAATCGGTTATTTATTTATTTTTAAAACTTCCTTACTTCACAGGTTTCTGATTTTGGGCTAGCGAAATTAGCTGCAGATTTAGGTACTCATATAACAACACGCGTTATGGGAACTTTTGGGTATGCATTTAGCCATTTAGTTTAATTAAAGTGTTCAACTACTTGTCAAAAGGGCAAAATGGTAATTTTGTTTAAATGAATTCCAGATACATGGCGCCAGAATACGCATCAAGTGGGAAATTAACCGAGAAATCTGACGTGTATTCTTTCGGGGTTGTTCTCTTGGAGCTAATCACAGGGCGAAAACCCGTAGATGCATCTCAACCTTTAGGAGATGAAAGTCTCGTTGAATGGGTAAATAAATATTTGATAATTTTTTTTTTTTTTTAACTTTTTATATATTACTAATATTCATAAGTTTTACAGGCTAGACCTTTGCTTAGTCATGCACTTGAAACCGAAGACTTTGAAGTATTAGTAGACCCAAAGCTTGGAACAAACTATGTTGCAAAAGAGATGTTTCACATGATTGAAGCTGCAGCTGCATGTGTACGACACTCTGCTGCAAAAAGACCTCGCATGGGACAAGTAATACACAAATAAATGAAACCCCATTAATTACTATTTTTATATCAATTAAAAAAATAAAAAATCATTTAAATTTTTACAGATAGTGAGAGCATTCGAGAGCATGGAGACTGAAGATCTAAGCAACGGAATGCGAGTTGGAGAAAGTGAAATATTTAACTCTGCACAACAATCCGCAGAGATAAGACTTTTTAACAGAATGGCATTTGGAAGTCAAAATTACAGCACAGATTTTTTTACTCAAGGTAGTGTTGGCCCTAATGGTAGTAACGAAAGGTAAAAAGTAAAAACTGAGACTTTTTTTTATACTTTTCAATTTTCACCAGCCATGGTTAGGGTTCTGTATGTAGGCTCCATAGTCAGATAGTGTATAGTATGCTTATTTATTTCTTTTTAAAGCTGCACATTCTTGAGTCCTGTAAGTAAACATGTGTAGGGTTACTTTACCCTGATCCCATTCTTTTGGTTAATTTATTATAAGTGCAGTTTTTTTTTTAATAGCATTTGTATTTTTTATCATTTTATTGCTTTAGTCACTTGACAGTTTTGATGTAATTATTAAGTTATAATTTTTTTGACCGTATTATTTTCCCATGTTAGCGGTTTTGATAACTTGGAGTATAAAAAAAACGTACTTTTACCATTTTATTGATTTATAGAACAATTTTTTTTATGACGTGTACTTTTAAATCTACTTTTTATTGACTAGGCTTCCCAAGTCTAAACTATGTATTTTGAAATGTATTTATGACAAATTATCAAGTGATGATGTTTAAGAATGTTGTTGATTTTATAAGGCAACAATGTTTGTAGTGGTTTGCTTATTGCTTATGTTATGTATATTGAGTTGATACACCTTTGTGATATTCCTTTTGGAACGTTTTTCTAAACTTTGGTCATTTTGTAAAACATTGGGACTTTATTTTCCACGAGCGTCTTTAGTGTTTTGAAAATACATTTTAAACTGTTCAAAAACATTTTGACCCATACGAAAGGCGTTTAAATTAGGGATTACAAAAAAAAAAAAAAAAAAAAAAAAAAAAAAAAAAAAAGGTGAAATCGCTAGTTCGCTGCCATTTGTTCATAGTGGTTGTATTTGGGTAAATGAAGATTTGGTGGGTACCTAAAATTTGAGAATGAATAACTCCACATGTAATTCCAAGTTGAATAATTTTAAGTAAATAAATTCAAATTATATGTTAATAAAACAAAATAATCCATAAAAAGGGGGACAAGATCCGCCCTAAAATCAACCAAAATCGGGAGGTAACCCACCAATGGAAGCAACGAAACAAAGGCTATCAAACTATTCCATTCACACAACTACATGTTTGCTTACACTCTACTCTTTGTTTCCACCATTTTTAACACCATCTTCCAAGAAAAGAGAGAACCCATTTTCATCAAAAAGCAATGACTCCATTTCTTCCATTTCTTTTTTCCTCTTCCCCTTCCTTCATTTTCAAACCATGGAACAACAAGATTGGAACATGATTGGTGCTGATTGTCTTGTCTTATCTTGTTGTTGTCAATGCTTGATGCTACAACTTCTAGTTTTCTTCTTGCTAAAGCTTCCCACCAAATTGCTCAAGAGAACAATACGATACATCAAGAGAAAGTTTACGGACCAAATGCGTCATGGTGGGAAAGTAGTGGGGGTGAAAGTGGCACGTTGCGCAAAAGAAGTTGTCGGGTGTCAGAAACCAAGAGACTTGATGAAGGGTCGAGCTGATCAAGTTGAGAGTTCTCGAATCGATGGGTGTATGGAGGAGGTTGAAGAGGTGTTGGAGGAGTTCTCTAGAAATGGTGAGTTTGGATTTGGGAGTTTTTGGAAAGGTAATAATGATGTTGAAGTTTATTTTCCAACGTGTCTTGTAAAACAAGAACTTGGGTGTCATGATCATGTTTTTGGCTCTTTTAGGGTGCATTAATATGTTGATTTGATTATTACATATAGTATCTTGCTAACATGATATATGTAAATTGACTTGTTAAGTTTAAAACAATATGCTTTTTACAATCTGTGATTAGCATATTTATGATTATTTATTTAAAACTATACATTTTTGTTACAAAAAATATTGTAGTAGTGGATTAATAGATGGTAAAAAGATTATACAAACATGAAATCTATACGTGAGAGAAGTTTTGCATTTTTTGAACATTTTTTATATCATTTTAAGTTGTTAATGAGATTTTTTTAATAATAATAGTTACTATAAATAATGCATATCTTATATTATGTGATTGTAAATTGTAATAAATCAGATTAATAAATTGAAATGATGACAATGAAAATAAAAATACAGAACTTAAATTGTTTATCTAAATAAAATAGGATGTAAAGAAAGTTTGCTACATGTACTATTTTTACTCTTATTAAAATAACCTGATCCAGTGATCCTTATTTCCAAGTCCCAACTATCCATCTTGTCCCCAACGGGTCAACCCGGGTCCTACCTACCCGACCCATCAAACTTTACTAATTTACAACTTTTACCCAACTTCAAACTTTTGCTGCAAATTTGCTTATGTATACAAAAATGCCCCCTTTTTCTTATAACTTTGTTTTTGTGTGATTTTTTTTGAACTTACTCTTTTTACAAAAAATATTTACAACTTATTTTAAAGTATTTTTACAACTTTGGTTTTACAGAGTCGTTTTTTTAAGAAGTTATTTCTACAACCTTTTTTACAACTTCGGTTCTTTGACTTTACAAATTGTTAGAAATTTATTTTCTAATTTTTTTTTATATTCTTGTTTTCATGCATGTAAGATTTCAAAGACATAAAAAAACATTTTTTTTTAAATATACGTTTTCACAATCCAAAAGGATATACACAATTTTCCATAGCATCACGAATTTCTAACTCTAGTTATTTACTATTGTGTATTAACTGAACATTTTACTATTATTTACTATTGTGTATGGGTTAAGGGAAGTTTGTATTTAACATAACTATTATTTTTTACTCTTGGAAAAATTTAGAGTTACTTAGGATATATTGTGTCTCTTATTGTGTCTCTAAGATACTGTCTATTAGTGTGTCTAGGCTCAAAGGAAATTTGTATTTAACAAGATTATACCGGTAAAATAAGCTTTAACGATATTTTATGTATATTTTAAACAATGTTTGTAAGTCATTATTGTTAACGTATATATTTTTATGTACTTTCTATGTATTTAGTTGAGTAGCCCATATGTGGCCCTTGGCCCATTGATGTATATTTGTATAAATACGTTTTATGATGTAATGGATTGCATGGGATTTTAATCACAATTACATGGTATCAGAGAACCCTAGCCGCTTAGTTATCTCTCCTTTTTCTTCCTATTCTCGATTTTGTTTCCCTCCCTTTCTTGCATCAATCATGACGAGCAGTGATTCATCCTCTTCTGCCTCTCTTCTTGACAAACCTTCTTCCTCCATTAACATCAAACATGCAGTTCCGCTAGTTCTTGATCTTGAAAGAATGAATTATGACATATGGCGTGAGCTGTTTGAAACTCATTGCAAGGGATACGGTCTCTCCAAACATCTTCTTCCCACCACCGACAAGTCTCCTGAACCCACTGAAGAATGGGAACGTTTGGACTCCATTGTCAAATCTTGGATCTACAGCAAGCTGTCCCAACCTCTTCTCCACATGATTCTAAAGAAAAACTCATCTGCATATGGCGTTTGGAACCGCCTGGAACTACTTTTCCGAGAAAATAAGCATACTACCTCCATCCAACTTGACAGTGAGATCCGAAACATCAGTCAAGGAGACTCATCTATCAGTGATTATTGTTCTCGTATCAAGACTCTTGCTGATTTGCTTGAAAATCTAGAAAATTCGGTCCCTGAGATCAATCTCGTTTCCTATGCTCTCAATGGGTTGTCTACCAAATATAATTACATTGCTATTACCATACGACATCGTGATCCTCTACCCTCCTTCATGAAAATGCGGTCCATGTTATTGATTGAAGAACGCCAAATACTTCCATATCAGCAGCGACAAACTACTCTCACTCCCACTCATTCTGACCACGGCTCTTCTCCCATAATTCTCGCCACTGATGGCAACTCCAACTCATCCAATCAGTGTAACTATTACCGTGGCGGTCGATCTGGTGGCCGGAATGGCCGTGGCGGTCGAGGAGGTCGCAATGGCAACAGGTTTACTGGGGGTTCACGTCAGCAACAATATCCGGCGGCTGTACCTTCTGGTTGGGGGTACGGCTGGTACCCTCTGTCGCATCATGACCAGGCTCAACCTGGTCTTCTACCGAGTCCATCAGCAATGTTGCAACAGCCTTTGGCCCAACCTCAATCAGCCCACATGCCTCTTCTTCCAGGTGGGCCACAGCAAGAAGCCCAACATCATCAGTTTTTTGGGTCACCTGCTCTCTCCAACCCTCATCCTCAAGCGTTGATCAGCCACCCTCCACATATGTTTCAACAACCAACGAGTATTCCACAAGCATTCCAAACCACTTCCATGGTTGATCCGGGTACTGGAGGGTGGTACATGGATACAGGAGCTACCACCCATCTTCATCAAGATGCAGGTATACTTACTAAACCTTCCAATAAGCATAATTTTTCTTCATCGGTTTTAGTTGGTAATGGATCTTCGATACCCGTGAGTAATGTCGGTCATTCCACTCTTCCTTATCAAAATCCGTATCGTACTCTTGTTTTGAAAAATGTTTTAATCACACCTCAAATCATTAAAAACCTTAAATTTGTTCGTTCCTTTACTCGTGAAAATTCGTGTTCAATTGAATTTGACTCGTTTGGTTTTTCTGTGAAGGATTTACAAACCAAACAAGTTCTCATGCAATGTAATAGCAGCGGAGATCTTTATCCTGTCACCACTCCATCTCCTCAAGCACTTCTCACTATTGCTCCGCTTTTTTGGCATCACCGTCTTGGTCATCCCGGTCATCATGTCTTCAAGCATTTAGTTGATAATCATTTTATTTCCTGTTCGTCAAATAAAATTTCTACTTTATGTGAACCTTGTCAACTTGGGAAACATGTTACCGTTTAATATCTCAAATTTTGTTTCATTATTTCCGTTCCATATAATACACTCCGATGTGTGGACCTCGCCGATTGCAAGTTATAGTGGTATTAAATATTATGTACTCTTTCTTGACAATTATTCTCATTTTGTTTGGATTTATCCCTTACGTGCAAAATCTAAAGTTTTTTCCAAATTTATTCATTTTCGTGCTCTTGTTAAAAATCAATTTAATGCCGACATCAAACAATTTCAATGTGACAACGGAGGTGAATACAATAATCAACAATTCCAAAACCTTTGTGACACTCATGGTATTAAAATGCTTTTTTCCTGCCCACACACATCTCCACAAAATGGAAAGTCGGAACGTATGATACGCACCATAAACAATGTTGTTCATACTCTTCTTTTTCATGCTCGTCTTCCACCCGAATATTGGGTTGAAGCCTTACATATGGCAGAACACCTTCTCAACATCCTTCCCTCCACCATTCTTAACAATGACACTCCCTTTTTCAAACTCTATAACAAAATCCCTACCTATCACCACCTTCGGGTTTTTGGATGTCTATGTTTCCCGCATGTTGAGTCTCCTCACAAACTCTCTCCTCGATCTACACCATGCGTTTTTCTTGGATATCCTTCCACTCATAAAGGATATCGATGTCTTGATCTTCACTCTAAGAAAATAATCATATCCAGACATGTTGTGTTTGATGAAACCGTGTTTCCTTTTGGCTCTATGACTCCTAACTCTGCTCCTTCGTATTCTTTTCTCGAGGATCACAACCCCCTGATTATAACTCCCGAGCCATCATCGTCTCTAAATACTCACACCATTTCCCCTCCTGACTCTCCATCTCCATCTCTTGGCTCTCCTTCTTCTTCTGCCGAGAGCCCTCCTATTCCAACTGATGTTACTTCTCCTCCTCCAGATATCATTGTTCAACTTGATCCAACGGTTTCTACTCATCCCATGGTCGCTAGGCTACAACGTGGTATTAAGAAACCTATTCAACGCCTAAATCTCCATATTGACTCTGAGTCTCCTCTTCCTCGTACTTACTCACAAGCCTTTGAAGATCCGAACTGGCTCCAAGCTATGCAAGAAGAATATATGGCTTTAATGGAAAACAAAACATGGACCCTTGTTCCTCGTCCTACAAATGCGAACATTATTAATTGTATATGGCTTTTTAAAAAGAAGTTGACTGCCAATGGTACTCTTTCTTGCTACAAGGCTCGTCTTGTTGCAAATGGACGAAGTCAGCGACCCGGAATAGATTGTGATGAAACTTTCAGCCCTGTTGTTAAACCTACCACCATTCGTACCATCCTGAGCATTACAGTCACTCATAAGTGGCCTATACGACAACTTGATGTAAAAAATGCTTTTCTTCATGGTCATCTTCAAGAGACAGTCTATATGTAACAACCTTCTGGTTTTCGTGACCCGTCTCGGCCTCATCATGTATGTCTTCTTCAGAGATCACTTTATGGTCTCAAACAGGCACCGAGGGCATGGTTTCAGCGCTTTACAACATTTATTTCTCGTATTGGTTTTACTAATAGCAGGTGTGATTCATCTTTGTTTATCTACATACGGGGTACCCACATTGCATACTTACTTCTCTATGTGGACGATATTGTTCTCACTGGTAATTCTGCACAGCTTTTGTCTCATATTACATCCATACTTGGGACTGAGTTTTCCATGTCTAATCTTGGTGATCTCCATTATTTTTTGGGTATCTCGGCTGTTAGAACTGCCGACGGTTTATTTCTGTCTCAACGAAAATATGCCATGGAGATACTAGATCGTGCATCTATGCTCAACTGCAAATCTGTATCTACCCCTGCTGACTTGTCTGCTAAGTTTGATGGTTCGGGGCCTCCTGTCCAAGACCTTACTCTATATCGTAGTCTGGCAGGTGCACTTCAATATCTCACATTCACTCGGCCTGACATTACATATTCAGTTCAATAGGTTTGTCTTTACATGCATGATCCTCGTGAGCCTCACTTCACAGCCTTGAAGCGCATTTTACGCTATGTTCGTGGTACACTTGATCATGGTCTTCAGATTTTTAGCTCTCACTCTCAAGACATTGTTGCCTACTCGGATGCCGACTGGGCTGGCTGTCCTGTCACTCGACGTTCTACTTCTGGTTACTGTGTATTTTTAGGACACAATCTTCTTTCCTGGTCTTCTAAACGTCAACACACTATCTCCAAGTCTAATGCCGAGGCAGAGTATCGCGGTGTTGCTAATGCAGTTGCAGAAACATGTTGGATACGTAATTTACTTCTTGAGCTTCATTATTCTACCCATCGGGTTACTCTTGTTTATTGCGACAATGTCAGTGTTGTTTATATGTCTCAGAATCCAGTTCAACATCAACGAACCAAACATATTGAGATTGATCTTCATTTTGTTCGTGACATGGTCGCTACGGGTCAGGTTCGTGTGCTTCATGTTCCCTCCAAGTCACAATATGCAAATATCTTTACGAAAAGTCTTCCTTCGAGTTTGTTCCTTGATTTTCGGTCCAACTTGAACGTTCGTGATCCTACGCTCGTTCAAACTGCGGGGGGCTGTTAACGTATATATTTTGATGTACTTTCTATGTATTTAGTTGAGTAGCCATATGTGGCCCTTGACCCATTGATGTATATTTGTATAAATACGTTTTATGATGTAATGGATTGCATGAGATTTTAATCACAATTACAATTATCCTTACAAACATTAAAATGAAAAAAAAAAAAAAAAAAAAAAAAAAAAAAAAAAACCTTGAATGAGTAGTATAAAATATTTTATTAGCAATTCATGATATTAATCCTTTTATATATGCATTACAAAGATTTTAATTATGACAAGTCAAGGATTAAAAGTGAATTTCATTTATAACAGCATATTAACCAAGTTGACGATAAAACAGTCACAATTCAAACCGAAGAATTACAAGGCCAATACATTTATTTGGTATACTGTTCTTATTTCCAATAAAATAAATTATCTAATAGCCCAAGTGAATATGTTACAGCAAAAAGGCTTAAAAAAAATAACTTAGTGTCCTGTTTAGAATTATTAGAGTCCTATCGCAAAACCACGACTAAAGTGGCTAAAAAATGACAGCACAACCCATTTCCAAGAAGCCCAACCATAATGGCCCGCCTTTTTGACTGTAATGTTAGCCCTTTTCACGGTAGCCCTATGTTGGCCAAATAGTAGCCCTGGGAACCTGGGTTGAAGCAGTATTACCACCCGAAATGAAAAAAAAAAAAAAACGGTCTAATAAAAAACGAAATGGAGCCGGTCTAAAATGAGACCGCATCGAAAATACTGGAACGGTCTGATGCTGTCCAACTCGAAAAAAGAATTGACTATTTTGAAACCGGTCCAAGACTTACACGAGATTGATCTCAGAAAAGACCGGAACAAAAAATTTATATACACATAATTATTTTGTTAATTATATATTTTTTAATCACACATCACCAAACTTCTTCCTTCATTATTTTATTAAATAACTAATGTACCATTTTTATTAAACATTAATGTATCATTTGGTGTTAATCACACTTTGTTAACGGAAAATTTTGAACCCAAAAACAAAAATCCAAAAAAAAAAAAAACAGAAACATAACCGAAAAAAACAAACGCAGATACTGTGGGACCGATTCCAAAAAGACTGGATCAAAAAGGGTTGATCTAAAAAAACTGAACTATTCTGAGATCAATCTGAGACCATTCTAGTACTGCCAATATGTATATCTAATTATACGTATGGGGAATTCAAGTATAAAATCGGTATTTTGAGCATAAAATTTTAATTATTTAATACAATTCAGATATATATATATATATATATATATATATATAACGATGTAAATTTTTCAAAACGAATTTTTCTCATTTTAAACACAAAATATCTCAAATCATCATTCTCAAAATCACAAGTGTCTCAAATGTCAATAATAAAACATAAATCCCAGAATCATAAAACAACTCCTCACAAGTGTGTACAATCACGCCGGTGTCTTGCCGCGATCCTCAGAACTACCTGAAACACATAACACATAACACGGTAAGCGCACAGCTTAGTGAGTTCCTCAAAATATCACACACAACTCATTAGCCACTCGAGGCTATAGCTCAATGAGACTCTCCGGTCAATGTGTCTTAGTGGGTCCCTCCGGTCCCACAACTCAGATGGACCCTCCGGTCCCTCAACTCATCATCTTAATATAATACACAGAAAGCATAACACAAGCAAATAGCAGGATATCTCATTACACAGATCATACACATAAGACCCTCTGGTCACACAAAAATTACCACTCAAGGTAAGTATAATGAGAAGACTCACCTCGTAAGCTAATGGATGAAAATCTCGCACTCGGGATCTCGATCTCTACCTACTGGTCTAGCCTCTGCCTAACACATAATAACTATCCTTAATTAATATTGGCCCTCAAGAAGCTAGACTAACCCTTCTTCAACTCACAAAAGGGTAAAAGACCATTTTACCCCTCAAGAAGCTAGACTAACCCTTCTTCAACTTAATCTTGACCAAACCCTAAAAGTCAACAGCAGGGAGTACGTTGCGCGTTCCAACTCACTACACTAGGCGTACTCGGCTGCTTACAGAATCGGGGGTGCTCGACCCCTACGCTGCGCGTACTGGGGTTACGCCCAGTGTACGCCCCATTTTCACTCTTCTCCAAACCTAAGGAGGAGAAGAAGAAGAAGTTGGTCGTCACCCGCAAGGAACTTCTCTCTTTGCAATCCAAAGTCAACCAAATTTTGGCCGCAGTCACAATCAGCCAACCGCAGAACACAGAGCTTCTGACCCCGCAGGCTCTAGCTGATATAGTTGAAAGAGTGGAAACCAGAGAAAAATTAACCGTAAAACGCATCCTTCTGAAAATTGAAATGGGTATTTGAGTCCCGGATAACAACCGCATTGTTGATCACAAAGAATTCCTATCAACCGCAGACAAACTTGTGAAGGAGGTCACGCACTCAAGAGATCAAGTCTACACTTGCCAGTCAAGCCACTCACTCCAAGCAGCTGGTAGAAGAAACCCACAATGCTTATGAGTCAGCCGTTACGGTCCTCCAATCCACCATCAAAAACTTAAGGCACTCTGTCTCTGCTCATCCTCATACGAATGAAATTCTCAAGCTCACTAAGGAAATTCACCAACTTCTCTTCAACATTGAAATCCCCAATAATCTTCAAGTCTCAAAGTTAATCAAGTCCTAGTTCAACACCACTTTCTCCAAGATCAATGGACTCAAGCAGTAGTTTGACGATCTACGAGTGTTTGATCCCTCAAATGGGGGAAGTGATCATAGTCCTTTCAATCAATAACAAGATCCATCTCATTCCAAAACCCCTTCGGTTCATCAGTCTCCTCTAAGAACTCAACTTCCTCCTACTACGGATCAAAACAAGCCACTAAATCCACAAACTTCACCGCAACCATCTCCCAAACAAAACACTCCACTACAACATGATCAACATCAACATCATGAAACTCCACCGCACTTTAAGAATCTTGAGCCCATAATGTCATCAGAACATTCGGATGACTCTCCAGCTACAGTCCAAAGGAAGAAAGATTGGAGAGCTGCTAAGTTCGCTGAGCAGATATAGAGAGAACATGGTTTTGATACAACCATGGATGAATCACTAATTAACTCTTGGGTTAATCCCATCCAAAGGCTCCTCGATGATGATTACAAACCATGGATGACCTTTGTTGAGCCCCCATCTGATGGATATTGGGATGTCCAAATCTCTCCCCACTCAAATATTTCATTCCAATTACCGCAATACACAAGCTGACCTGAAAACAACTTGAAGTGACTTTAGCTTCGGTTCAAAGGTCCAAGTATACAACTGATGAAGTAAAATTCGAGATCACGAGGAAAATTAATTGGCTGGGAGAAGTGAGGAAGTTTTGGTGGCTCCTCATCAAATTCTTGAATTTGGATAAGTAAAGAATAAATTTTTAAAGGTCACTTTAGGGGAAAATGTTGTTACATAAAGTGACCCTCTAAACTAATCCGCAATCATTCTGTCATCCGCAATCAACCTTGTCACCGCAACGGAGTTTTTCCTACCGCATTTGAAGTTTAGTTTTGAACCACAACCTCTCTACTGCAGTGAAGATTTCTGTTACATCAACTGACTTGTTGTATTAGCATTGTATTGTCCAGTGAACCTTGCACGGTCACTTAGAAGTCAGTAGTTTATTATAGTTTATTCTTGATGTAATTTTATGGAACTCTATAAATAGAGTCTCCATCTTCACGTTTCAATACACATCTCTTTACCATTTTCTTATCTCTCTTATGATCTCTTGAACTTTCACTGTTATACAAAAACATCAACTTCTCCATCTCACAACTCTTGAAGATACTCTTTACTTTAAACTAATCTCACATACTAACTTGTGTTTGAATGCAAACCTCGTTAAGAATCAGTTTGGTGTATACTTGATATAACTTGTCATTTATATTACATTTAAGCAATTTATATTTCCGTAAACTAACTATCTAACAAATCTAACTTATTATTGTTGAGTTCTAATGATCATTTGAGATTAACTTATTCCGAAACTATGACCTGGTACTAACGTTTGTTCAATTGTTTCTCCCAAAGTTTTTCTCTCAACAACCCCACACATCAGAAAGCACGATATCAAAGGGAGAAATAGAATGAGTGATACTTCTTAATTTACAACCACAACAATCAGAAATATCATCTGTTTTCAAAGAACCTAACACACTAGTGGAAACCAAAAACTATAAACGAGACACTTACACATGTTCCAAATGAGAATGCCAAAGATAAAAAACAGACAACGAAGGGTTTAAACGAAAAGATGAAAAATCGACACTAGATGCAACAACATCAACAACATGTAGCTGCTCCAAAACATAGAGCTACCGAAGTCTACAGCCTATCCCAATCACCCTCCGAGACCGAATATCCTATACATAGCAGAATGAATCAAAAATGAAGATCCAACAACCAGATTTACACAACTGACTGACCGATGCAAGATTCAAACCAAGTGTGGGAATGTAATAAACATATGTTAAAGATATATAAGGAGTGACAATAGAACCAACACCCTCTACTGACATAGGTGTAGCACTAGTAGACATAACAGAGATAGGTGTACGAGAAGATAATGAAGCAAAAGATGACAAATGTGGTGACATGTGATGAGATGCACTAGAATCCAATATCCACAAGGATGAAGAAATACCTGATGTGTTGGATGAAGACAGACCTGAATGAGACATAGCAGTTGGATTGGTAGCAATGAACTGTCTGAACTGATCCACAATTTGCAGATCCAAGGCTAGTGGTGGTGTAAAATATGTTTCATTCTCAGCTGAAAGTATAGCAACAACGTACTATGGAGGCCTAAAAGATGAAAACGAGGGACGTGACTGTCCAGAAAACTTGTTCTACCGTGAAGGCTGAGACTGTGTAGGTGATCTCGTTTGTTGTTGCTACTGATTTCCCTTGCTTGTCAGCAAAGGACAATTTGTCTTCCAATGGTTCTTCTTCTTACAGAAAGCAAACTCATCAAATGCAACTTTAGTATTATTTTGGTTTGAAGACTGAGGTCGTTGTGGAACATCAAAGATGGCAGTAGTGGCTATCTTGGGACCTTTGTCAGCATGGGACTTGAGACTAGTTTCTTTAGCAGTCAACTCATGAACAACTGAATCAACAGTGGGAAGAGGTTTGCGATGCAATATTGATCCATGCAAGCCTTCAAAATTTGAATGTAATGTCATCAAGAACTAAACCAAACTTTTCTCTTCCCTTCTATCAATATAAGGATTAAAAGCCTTCAACACATTAGGTCCTATAAGAGCCAACTGATCCAACAAATCCTACATAGCTGGATAAAATTCCTGAATACTAAGATTGTTCTGTTAGAGGGCTCAGATATCAAACTTTAACTGATATTGCTTTGCAAAGTTAGACTGAGTATACAGCTGAGCCAAGTTATCCTAAACCTCCTTTGCTATGTCATACTTCGCTAACTGAGTACCAATAGACTGGATAACAAAACTATTAATTTGAGTAATGATCTTGGAGTTATCAGTCTCCCATGAATCTAGTAAGGTTGCATAATTATCAGCCTTGTTGTATGTTGGTTTCTTCCTGTCACCTGTAACAATATATATATATATATATATATATATATATATATATATATATATATATATATATATATATATATATATATATAAACTCAGTAGCAGATGGGGAACATATTACAAGCCTACAATGAAACTATGAAAGGAGCAACCAAAAACAAACAAAACCATTTGTAATTGACAGATTCCAATAATTTAGTGACTGACATAAAAAAGTATGCACAATATAACGATGCAGTTTGAACAATCCACCTTGATCAACACTCCAAAATGGCATAAAACTTAAAAGAAAATACATAATTAGGAGAAAAAGAAGCAATATTTCAATGCCTAATGAACTATAGGTAAGAACTATTATAAGTTTTTCTATTTTATTTATTTGTAACTTTCTTGTGGGTACAATTTTTTCATTGTTGATGAAATGGGGTTTTAAGTTCAAAAAAATATCGCAAGCCATATCGGAAGATAGGAAGACAAGTGACAAAATGGGTTACTATATAGGAATTGGATTTGAACACTATCACATTATTGGGAGAAAAAGGCAACAATTGAGAGATAAAGAATGAATTAGCCAAACAATATACCAGAAATAAAAGACCATTGATTCTTGCTTCTTGCATGCTGCATAGGAAACAAAGAATAAAAAAAATCTAAAAGAAATGGTTTATGTGTATTTAATTAAGGATTTAAATTACTCATTAAGCAACCATCTCATTATGATTTTTCTTTTTGATTTATTGATTCAATCCTTTATAAATATTAATGCCAAACTTGTAATTATATAAAAAAACAAACCAAACATTACAATATGGATTTGGAATGAAAATTAACTTGGCTGCAGAAAACATCAATAAGTCGATACAAGTAGATGAGATTGATCGGTATAGTAATACGAAGACCTTAGTTAATGTGTGTAAAGGGTTGATCAATCGAATGAAAAAATAAATAAAATCAATGGAATGTATACCTGATGATAATAAACAAGACTTCAACGATGCATGCTCTATACAAATTGGTAGCGTTAGTGATGTCCTGCTTCTCTAACATAAATCCATAACATCGAAAATATCATCACTTTATAGAAAGTGATAATGGATGGAAAAGTTTCTTGTGATTTAGAAGGAAATTGATGATATGGGATTATCATGTTCCTGATGTTTTGAGATCTTGCATATCTCGTAGCTATTTTTGAAGGGAAATTGATGATATGGGATTATCATGTTCCTGATGTTTTGAGATCTTGCATATCTCTAGGCTAGTTTTTAGATCTTCCAACGTTTGAAGTAGCTTATAAAAAAGGTAGCTTATAAACTAATTTTTCGCTTGCTAAACATGACACACTAAAAAAGCTAGCTTATAAGCTAGTTGTGGTGCGTCAAACACAACCTTAGTTCTTCTTAAGCTTTAAGACTTATATCAAATAAGTTCTTAAAGAGAACCAACTTTATAAACCAAGAACATGCAACAAATTTTGCAAGACATGAGAGGGAAGAGGCCCTCTCATTCTTGGATTTGTGAGAAGAAAAGGAAGAGAGAGTTTTCAAGAAAAACTAGCTTATTTAATCACTCTCTCTCTTCTTTATATATTAAGAGAGATCCAAGACTCAAAGGCTAGTCATAATGTAAAGCATTGCCATTTCTTACATCCACGAGGAAAAGTAAAAGCAATAAACCTTTTCTTACAAACATGATTATAGCAATAAACTAATCAAAAGCAAATCGAGCACCATCATGCTCATTTTTGGCATAGAGCTAGAAGGAGACAAAATCCAATAATTCATTACTTTATAACAACTAACTAGTTACATATACTAACTAGGTGGTTACTCAAAGTCCTGACTTATCTGTACATGACATCAATAATCATACAATATGATATTAAACCATTTATGTTCTCTTTTATTATTATTATTTTGTAGAAATAATAATTCATAATATGTTGGTAAAATATTATTTCCCAAAATAATGTTTTTCCAATTAAATAGAAGTTTTGATAATATTTATTAATAATCAAATTATACTAATAAATAATTAATTAAGACAAAACTTCAAAAATGGTTCATGTGGTTTTCGAAAATATCAAGTTTAGTTCCTAAGTTCAAAAAACCTCACAGATGGTCCCTGTGGTTTCAAAACTTTTAACATTTGGTCATTTTCGCTAACTCCGTTAGCTTTTGGCCGTTAAGTGAAGGGCAATTCTGTCATTTCACTTCCACAGGGACCATTTATGAAGTTTTACCTTATTTTAAAAAAAAAAAGAAAAAAATATAATTATTTAATATTAAAGGGTCCCACCCTTCCTTCTCTCTCTCTCTCTCTCTCTCTCTCTCTCTCTCGGTAAAAAAGAAAGCCAAACCCACATCTCCCTTCTCCATTCTCTCTGTTTTCAGTTGGGTAAACAAACCCCTAAATCGGGTTCATCCATAAACTCAATGAGAAAAGCCCATAGCTTCGGTTTCCATGAAAAAGAGATGGAAACAGATGAGCAAACATGTTTGCTAAATCTGTTCTCTTGATGCTCTGATGTATGCCTCCATTCTCAGATTAATTGTTGTCTTCTCAAAGAACTGGACTTGGTGGCGGTGGTGCTCTTTGTGCTTCTAACTCCGATTAGGGTTTCGTCGCTGCAACACCGACGAACAACAGATCTTGGTGAAAGGTTCTCTCGGTGATGATGGTGTGTCCGGATTAAACAGGTGGTGATGCAAAGGATGGAACAGAGGATGGTGGCGTATGTAGGTGGTGTAGCGGTGACGATGACACATAGATTGAAGCTAGGGTTGTTAGCGACGACTTTGTCGATCTCTTTTTCCGATGACGGCTTCGTTCTTCAGTTAGTGTTTTCATCTTCCAGATCTAATGAGCATCAAGGGTGACGGCGAGAAAACATAAGTTGATCAAATTTCATGTGTGTGTGTTCATCTGATTTCGTTCTTCAGTTAGGGTTTTCATCAAATTTCGTATGTTTGTGTGTGTGTTCATCTGACTTTGTGTGTATATATCTTATCTGATTTTATGTGTGTATGAGTGTATGTTCATCAAATCTGATTTTGAGTGTGTGTGTATTCATCAGATAGGGGTGAACTCGAGAACAAACCCATATTTTGTGTATTGTTTTTGTTTATGGATGATTTTTTGGCCGACGGTGGAGGTGGCAGACCGTGATGGTGGCAGAAGGTGTTCGAATGGTGGTGGTGGCGGCATATGTTCTTGATTGCTCTTGAGTATACGAATATGTTCTTGGTGTTTATCAAACACAAACACACACACACACACACACACACAAAGAGAGAGAGAGAGAGAGAGGTGGGACCCATTGCATATTAAATTTTATTTATTTATTTATTTATTTAAAAAAATGTAATACAAAACCTCATAAATGGTCCCTGGGTAGTGAAATGACAAAAATACCCCTTACTTAACGGCCAAAAGCTAACGGGGTTAGCGAAAAAGACCAAATGTTAAAAGTTTTGAAACTATAGGGACCATCTGTGAAGTTTTTTAAACTTAGGGACTAAACTTGATATTTTTGAAAACCACAGGGACCATTTTTGAAGTTTTGTCATTAATTAATGATAACTTGCTATAAGGTGTGACCTTATTCTATAATGACTCTTGGACATATAAAATATTTCAAAATGTTGGGGTTAAATGCAAACTGAGAAAAATACGAAAGTGACACGTCATTATGACCTATTGGTGACCAACCAATGACCCGAAAATGAAACGTTTTCTTAAATATAATGGAAAATGAGGAACAAAAAATAAAGTTGTGGCTAAAATAGAACAATGTTGTATTAATATTGGCTTTTGTAGCATAAGAACAAAAAAGCTTATAATGTTTAAAGTCGATTTTGAAAAAGCTTATGATTTTATGAGCTGGGAGTATTTCGATAAGGTTATGGGGTTTCTCGGTTTTGGTGAGAAATGGAGAGCCTGGATTCGTGGCATGTGCTCTAATACTAGATCTTCGGTGTTGATTAATGGGAGCCCTACTGACGAGTTTCAACAATTCAGAGGTCTTAGACAAGGAGATCCCCTTTCTCCTTTTTTATTCATTATAGCTATAGAAGGGCTTTATATTGCCTTAGAGGATGCGGTTGTTGAAAGAGTGTTTCGGGGGCCCCCGATGGGTTTTGATGAGGTCCTCATATCTCATTTGTTTTATGCAGATGATGCGATTTTCCTAGAGGAGTGGGATGCCTTTAATATTCAGAATTTTATCCGTATTTTGAGGTGTTTTTATTTGGTTTCGGGCCTTAATCTCAACCTTAATAAATCAAATCTTTATGGGGTAGGGGCGAACTAGCTAGAGATTACTAGCTTAGCATCGTTTACCGGGTGCTCGGCTGGAACTATTCCCTTTGTTTATCTTGGGATTCTGGTCGGAGAATCTATGGTTCGGATTAAAGGTTGGCAGACTATCGTCGACCGCTTTAAGAAGAGGTTATCTTCTTGGAAGGTCAAGTTGTTGTCCATTGGAGGTCGCCTGGCCCTTATTAAATCGGTTCTAGGAAGTTTGGGTATTTACTTTTTCTCTCTGTTTCGTCTTCCTGCGACTGTTTCTCACTCTCTAGAGGCCCCGAGGGCTCGATTTTTTTTGGGGTGTTGATGAAGGTCAAAATCATATTCATTGGGTTAATTGGAATTTGATTTTGAACTCTTATGCTCAAGGAGGTCTTGGGGTTGGTAGTTTGGATGCTTTTAACCTAGGCATTCTTTATAAATGAAAGTGACGATTTTTTGACGACAAGGGAGCTCTTTAGATTAAAATTGTCAAATTTTGTCATGGGAAGGTGGTGGTTTCTTGGGTGACTTGAGAATAGGAAGCAGAGGGGGTATCTGGCAAAAGATAGTAGGATCCATTAATCATCTTCATGAAAATGATTGTATACCTTTTGATTTCATGCATAGAGTAGTGGGGGATGGGGCTCAAACGAGGTTCTGGAAGGATGTTTGGTGCTCAGATATTCATCTTAGGGAGCGGTTCGGGAGACTTTTTTTTTGGCCCTTAATCAAGATGCTCGGGTTAGTGATTATTGGCTTCGGGGGGTTGGAATTTCCATTGGCGTCGGGGGATTAAAAGAGGGGCTGAATTGACCCACTTTGATGATCTTCTGGAGATTTTAAATCCTATTCGTCTAGGGGAGGTGTCGGATAAGTGGTCTTGGGAGCTTGATCCGTCGGGTATATTTACTGTTAAATCAACAAGGAACTGGGTTGATGATATGACGCTTCCGATGGGTAGTATGCCTACTAGGTGGAGCCGTTTTGTCCCTATTAAGATTAACATTTTTTATGGCGTGTGCTTTTGGATCGCATTCCGGTTTGAACCAAATTGGTAGAAAGGGGGTGGTGATAGATTCCTTATTGTGTCCTGTGCGTCATAATTCTCAAGAAAATGTGAACCATTTGTCGCTGCAGTGTTCGGTTGCTGATCAGGTTTGGAGTCGGGTTGGGCATTGGCTTCACCTGGACCTTCCCGCTTTTTCTTCTATTCGTGATGTGGTGGATTGGGTAGATTCTAGACCGACGACTCAAATGGAGCGCTCAATTATTGAGTCGGTGTTCATGGTGGTCATATGGGTGCATTGGACTTTTCGTAACTCTTTTATTTTTTTAGTAACAATAAACCTAAAAAAGATAGACTTTTTGATTCTGTTATGGATCTTTCTTCTCCTTGGTTTTCTTTTCGGAACACTAAGGCTAGGATTAATTGGACGATGTGGTTACAAAATCCAATTCGGCCTTAATTTGTACTTTTCTCTAGCTCCTTGCTAGATGTTTGGTTTTTTAATTTGATACTGCTGTTCTAAAAAGGAAAAAAACACAAAAAAAAAAGATAAAAATAACATATAGGAAAGGTATAACACACAAGGGCTTTCTTGTGCTTTACCGCATGCCATACATCCGGTGGATATGGTATTCACCGCACACTGCCATATCAACTCCACCGCACCATAAGATGGAGTCGCACCGATCGGTCAGTACACAACGCCCTTCACTTGGCTCGGAATCTATTGGTTCCAAAGATACTTGGGGAGCTGCAATTTGTATACTGATATATAGAATATCAAACTGATTTAATAATATTTAAGCCAATAAATCCCACAAAATTGTAACTTTTATTTTCTCCAGCCATCCTACCATGAAAATGTCTGGAACAATAAAAAAAAAACAAAAAGAAACCACCGACTCAATCATGTTGAGCAAGAATCTTTCCACCTTCTTCGAAATCTCTTTTTCCCTCTTTCGATTTCAAAATTACCAACCCTAAACCCTAGATAAACTTTCCCCTTTCTCATCGTTCAATCATTATCCCTGGTAATGGCTCACCTTCTATCAGACCAGGTCAAGCAATTGAAAGACATTTTCTCTCGATTTGACATGAATTCCGATGGCAGCCTCACTCAGCTCGAGCTCGCCGCCCTCCTCAGATCCATTGGTCTCAAGCCGCAAGGTGACCAGATCCATTCCTTGTTATCCAACATCGATTCAAATGGAAACGGATCAGTTGAGTTCGAGGAATTATTGAATGCGATTTTGCCCGATTTGAATGAGGAAGTCCTGATCAATCACGACCAACTCATGGAGGTTTTCCGATCGTTTGACAAAGATGGCAACGGATACATCACGGCGGCGGAACTAGCTGGTCAAATGGCTAAAATGGGTCAACCGCTGTCGTACAAAGAACTCACGGAGATGATGCGTGAAGCCGATGCTAATGGTGACGGCGTTATCAGTTTCAATGAATTCACGACCATTTTGGGCAAATCGGCGTCGGACTTCTTTGGCGTCACGGCGGCGTAGGTGTCCAAATCAAGTCGTTGTCACGGCAGTTGACAATTAATGTGAAATGGGTTTGACTAGTTCTCGTAGACTCCTTCTTTTTTAATATTTTTTTATTTATCGTAGGAGATAAAGAAAAATATATTTATATATTTTTTAATTACATATTTGAAAACTAATTATCAGTTGCATGTTATTATTTAATCGTATGGGTTATATTATTTTAAGGAATCTTAATCTAATTAGGTATCACAAATGATCAATTTGAAACAATATGAAATGCAAGAATCATTTGATTGAGCTTCTTGTTAATCATTATTGATCATTTAAGTTATATAATTTGATTAAAATTCAATAAAAATAATATAATTATTATGATTATGAAAATATACACAAGTAACTGATTACATTTGTTACCCAAATATGTAAATAAAAAAATATATAAAAATCTGATGGCTGTTAATGTTATTTGACTTTATTGTATAGTTTTCGTAATATAGGATCTCTTATGCATATCAATGAAAGATAAGAACGACTGTTTGGGAGATATGTAATGAACATGAATTAGGAAATCCTATTTGCAATGGGTATCTGAAATGGGAGATGATGTATAGTTTTTACTTTTTATTAATTTTATGTAATAAGATTACATTATTAGCATTATTAATTATTTTTGATAAAGATATAAAGATGATTTATGGGCGTGTTCAGTAAATCTAACTGGTAGCGGGTAACAAATAATGTTTGATTTTCGAGCGTTTTGTCGAAAGCTACTCCATGTAGCTTTTGATTTTGGAGCCTTTTGTTTAGGCTAAAAGCTAAACATTTATGTCGTCGAACAAAACTTTTTCTTTTTTTAGTAGCATTTTTTTAAAAGCTAGAAGCTCCCAAACGCTTTGTGCCGAACACACCCTATATAGCTTCATATGGTTTACGAGTGAACCTAGATTTGCCTCGTTCTACTCATATTTTCATGTAACCACTAAAATTCGTTTACCCAAAAAACAACCACTATCCCTATGAATTAGTGACTTCATAGTTTTCAAGTTTTATCTTGCTATTATCTCACACAAAATTTTTTATATCGCTGAACTACTTTACGTTCAATCGGTTACATAAATAAGTGACATGAGTTTTAGACGCCAAATATGCCTTTTGAAATGGAAACTGGTATTTCCGCTTGAGTATTTTATTCATCCACTTGAAATTAGAGTATTTTGACATTTTTACCCTTCTTTTAAGAGAAATTAAATATCCTTCTACTTTTTATTCATACAAATCCTCCTACCCAATTAAGTAGTGATATGTGTAACATTTAATGTTCATTTAATGATATTTTAATATACTAATATTACACATGTCATCGTTTAATTGGATAGGAGGATTTATAGAAACAAAAGTAGGAATATATTTAATTTCTCTTCTTTTAAATTTACAAAAATACGAGAAAAGAGAAACACCCCAAATGTCGGTTTCTTGTTGGTGCTAGCTCTTCTACCCAAAATAAACATTGATTCCTAGTCGTCATACAAGAATCGACGATGCTTCTTCCTTGTTGGTCGGACGCCGTTGCTTCTTTTTAGTTTTCCGGTCTCCGTTGCTTCTTTGTCGTTCTTCGATTATCGTTGCTTCTTCCAAGTCGTCGATCCTATTTTTGAATGGGTTCTATTTTGAATCGATCCCCAAATACACCTCAATAAAATTGAGACCCAGCCCCATCGATGCTCCAATGTGTGTGCAAGTCTCTATCATGATCTCTGATCTCTGCTTCACTTTTGGATGACATGAACGGACCGAATCGGAAATCATCTATACCCAAATTTTGAATAAAGTTTCTTTTGGCATTTCAAATCAACAAATTTGAACACTTTCAGATTTGGAATAACACTGGTGAAATCACCAACGATTGTACCATTGGCTTTGCTATTATCTTATAGTTTTGAATGACCGGAGGTTGAAATGAATAAATACAAACAGATTATATAATCACTATATTAAGTATTATATATAATATGTGATTTTGTTTATATTCATTTCATATATATATATATATATATATATATATATATATATATATATATATATATATATATATATATATATATATACTATCTTATAAAAGAAATCTTATTATTTCTAAAAATAGATTGAATATAATAATAATATTTTTTTAAGACGTTCAAATCATTAAGCTAATAGTACAAGTAGTCATTAATAAAATAATATTAAATTTTAACCTGTGTTTTGAATCCTTATATTTCTCAACAAATTCTATCTCTTTCCTTGAATTTCGGATAATTCAAAATTTGAAACCATCAGAAAATACATGTTGATTCAAATATCCCTCCTGCAGATGACTCTTTCTTAACAGGTTTTTATTTTAATCTTTTCTTTACTATCTTATAAAAGAAATCTCACTATTTCTAAAAATAGATTGAATATAATAATATTCTTTTTTTAAGACGTTTAAATCATTAAGCTAATAATACAAGTAGTCATCAATAAAATAATATTAAATTTTAATCTGTGTTTTGAATCCTTATATTTCTCAACAAATTATATATCTTTCCCTGAATTTCGGATAATTCAAAATTTGAAACCATTAGAAAATACATGTTGATTCAAATATCCCTCCTGCAGATGACTCTTTCTTAACAGATTTTTATTTTAATCCTTACTTGTAATTGATTTCATCATTTTTAACTTTTTGTATTTTTATCTTATAAATATGTTGGGTGAAGGCTTTTATTATATTTGGTTTGTTCCTAAAAATGTTTTCACTATGTTTCTTTAATGTGTTGGCTTTGCAGGTTTAAAGAACTCAACCAATAGGGTCAGTTAGAGCATTTTATTATCATTAGTTTGTATATTTTGACATCTTACTTTTGCAATAAATAACGGTTAAACACAATATTTGACATGATTAAGGTAGTTGTATATTTTTCATCTTGTTTAGTCTAAAAATGAAACCTTTTTCATCATTGGTCTTATAATATCAAGTTTCATCACATGGACTTCCTGATTACGGTGATTATTGTCCTTATTATAAGGTTCTATATAGATTTTGTTCAATATTTTAAGGTTTCGAGAACCTAAATCAATATGAATCCTTGAATTACATACCATCGTTGAAAATGTTTTAATTTGTGACCAAACTTGGTTTAAAATCACAATGAACAAGTTGACACCCGAGTATTTTGGTATTCTCAAAGGCTTATTTATCGACTTTTGAATCATAACTCCTGATATTCTAAAGATTTATTTTTATAAACTATTATTTATATATTTTAGCATTTTACTTAGTAGGACATTAAATTAATAAATGAATTAAGGAAAACGAAAAAAAAGAGGACGATAAACAGTACAAATGGTTTGGGTATGTATAAATGGAAGTAATAATCATTTAGGGGGTGTTTGGCAAAAAAACTTATTGCTTATTAGTTTATTAGCTTATAAGTTAATAAGTAAGTGTATGGTAACTTATGAAAAAATGACGTATTAGAGGTTCTCCACTGGAACAAGTTATTTTAATCAAAACACTTTTTTACCTTATAGTGATGTGGAACTTAATAAGTTGTTTTAAAAAAACTTAGCCAAACACCCTCTTAATATGGTATGGTAATGCTCTTGAAAAATAGATGTCATTTAATATTCATTTCTTGAAGTGAACGCAAAATGGTTTTAACTCTAAAGAGATCAAATTATTCGCTGTCCGCCGCTTTGCGCGAGTAGACGGCTAGTATATATATATATATATATATATATATATATATATATATATATATGTATATATATATATATATGGTGATTATTAGAAAAAACAACAAGGGGTCGAAAATGGGGTTTCGTTGTTGGTTTCATGTTGCAGGATGGTGTTATTCTAGGGTGAAGCTAATGAAGAGGGAACATGGGTGGCAATGATTATAGTAATGGCCTTAAGTGAACTATGATGATTGTTCATATGTGTGATGAAGGTTATACTGAATAAGGTCTAGTCAAGAAGATGGTGGAGGTTGTGTTGGTACATAATGGTGTGTGGTGTGATGGCGAGCCTTAATAAGAAAGATGGTTGTAGATGGTGGTCGTGATGGTGTTTCCGGCTAAGATAAGGCAGTAACATATAACCCATTTATCTCTTTCATATTAAATAAGCAATAAGGGCTAACACGTCATAACACTTCAATTTTAAGTGAGATGATAAAATAAGAGTTAATTATACGAATGGTCCCTATGGTTTAGGGTAATTTCCGTGTTTGGTCCCAAACTTATTTTTTTAACTTGGAAGATCCTTAGTATTTGTTTTTGTTACGTGATTGGTCACTGTGTTACATAAAAAAAAAATACTATTTTGCCCTTGATTTTTAATTTATTTAGATAAATACACCCCCAACCCCAACCCCACCCCTCACCTTACCTTCCCTACTCCACCATTTTTCTTTTTAGGTAAGACACGGACCAAACATATACAAAACAAAAAGTAGGGACCAAGCGGATAACAAAAACAAATAACAAGGACCTTCTGAGTTAAAAAAATAAGTTATTGACCAACGCGTAAATTACCCCAAACCATAAAGACCATTCATGTAATTTACTCATAAAATAAAAAATTGGAACCCTTTTGAAATCCTTTTGCAAAAATTGTCTTTCAAAACAAATTATGTCTCAAAACCATTATTTTTCAAATAACTAAATTTCAAAATACCGTCTTACTAATACCAAATCATTTTACATTGTCAAATTTACCATTTCATAAAACATACGAGAAAATTAGAAGTATTTCAAAATCAGTAATTCACTTGATATTTTCCAAAACATTTGGCCACATTAATAATAACTTAACCTTCCAATAAACTTCATACCATAAAATTCAAAATGAAGAGGCTCGCTAAAGATTGTAGGCAAGTAGGTATTATATATATATATATATATATATATATATATATATATATATATATATATATATATATATATATATATATATATATATATATATATATATATATATATATATATATATATAGGAGTAGGATCAAATGGGAACACCAAAAAGGTTGAGAACGGGAGAACAGATCTGAGCTCTTCAAATATTACGATCTAAGGCTAATATAATTTTTAAAAGTCTTGAAATAAAATTGTAAATTTCTAAAAGTAATGGGATGAGATTGTAAATTTTTAATAGACTAAAGGGTAATATGGTCATTAAACGTTAACATATTTTTGTTAAGTTGCTGGAATCTCTCTCCCCCCCCCCCCCCCCCCCCCTCTTTCTTTCTCACTCACGTATTCAAACCTTTAAACCCTAATTGAGCTGTCAGCACCATACGACCCTTCCCCAACCCTTCCATATACCTGCTTTGAACGTCGGCGACATAATGATGAAGACGATTTCACATAGATTGAAAACCTCCATTTTCAATCTCTCTATCATCGTCCTCATTCTATCAATTTCCCTTTTTCGCTTCAGCAAACCCCTCAAAACAAAACCCTAACCCCTAAAATATCACCAAAAACACAAGAACAAGAAGGGACACTAGCTCGGAAAAGCTACATAGTAAGATTTGTCGAGTACAAGAAAGCGGAACATAACAAGGAGTATCTCGAGCAGAGCACGAAGGAGAAATTAAATGGATCTTCGTCTTGGGAATGGATTAACAAAAATGATCCTGCTTCTAAATTCCTTATTGGCTTCGGAGTCGTGGCAATCGACGATGACCACCGGTAAGCATCGACTACTGTGTTCTGCAATGATTGACCAACCATCCATTAACCCTAACCTCTCACCTCAATAGCCGCTGCTGCTTTTTCTACCCTTCAGCATACAACTTTAGACATATTTCAGGTTCCAGCCTTTTGGCTTGATTTTGTCATATATTGGTGGAATTTATGTTCCTATGTAGATATGCTAAGGAGGATGCCCCTGAGGTTGTACTTGTGTTTTTTGTTGACCAATATTTCATCGTATCATTCAAAGTTTAATGTTATATGTTATATTCTAAATTCTTTCTTTATGAATATAATGTATAAATGAAGCTAATAAAATTATATATAAATCAAGCTATGTGAATAAGACTTTAATCATATATAATCTATATATGATTTGAATAATATGATTTTTTTTTCATTTATGATTATTATGTATTTTCGTCTTTGCGTTGTATTTTATTCCTTTATGATTAAAATTTTAATAGATTTATGTTTTTACATTTGTATAGTGAAATCCAAGTTCTTCTAGAATATAATGTTGGAATGATTGTGTTCAAGAAAACACTATAAAGGGGAAACGTTGAAGACTTATTCATTTATGATTATGGAATTCAACCGAACACTGCAAAATGACTTATTCATTTATGAATTATAGAATAATAGTTAATTTTTGTATTCAAATTTTTGTTTGAGTTGTATTAATTTTGATTATAGGGAAAATAGTTAATTAGTATATACAAACTTTGTTTTGTATTATTCATTTATGATGAGATGTATAATCTATACATTATGCAATGTGGTTTATTCATTTATAATTATGATTTTATCTAAAAGTTGTGTTTTATTCATTTAAGATTATTATATGATTGTATAGAAATCTTTTATATTCAAATTATGTTTTATACATTAAAGTTTACAACAATATTCATATATGATTACATATGTGTTTTTAATGTTGATAAAAATATTCATGTGTCGTTAAAAATATTTGGATAATATGATAAATTCTACAATACTTTTAATATGTCGTTGGTAAAAAAAATAAAAAATAAAAACGTTTTTTTTTTTAAAAATCATGTTCAATGATATTTTATTAATCTTGTTAACAAAAAAAAAATAAGGTTACTACAATCCTAATATCATGGTGAATAAATACATTACATAATTATAGAAACTAATTAATTATCATAACTTATCCATATTTAAATACATATGTCAAATTCCTTTTATACTTTTATGAAATGATTGGTCCACAATTGTTCTCGCGTTCTCAACCTTTTAGACGTTCTCATTTGATCTTTTATATATATATATATATATATATATATATATATATATATATATATATATATATATATACATATATATATTGATTTTAATACTATATACTCGTATGCCACCTAACTCCTTCAAATATAAAAAATTTGTATTACAAAAGATATATTTATATTTTACATTATACATATTAACGAGCCGTATAATTGTATTATTGTATATGATGAGAATAATAGGTTACATGAGATCTTTAAATTTAGAAATAAATCGTACATTTAGCTACTCTTTAGTAGAAAGTAATTTGAATAGTGCCTAATACGCCCCTACAAGCTAACGATAAGGAAAGATCTACATCTTGGATCATAGATAGATAAATCTTAGAGTCAAAAATGACTTTGTAAAGATGGAAACAATCTTATCGTGCGTTCATATGAACTGAACACGAAGATATCATTTGGCAACTTTTTCTCTAATGGAGTAAAACTCAACCTCTGTACAAGCATGAAAAACATGATTAGTAAAGTGGTAAGTTTGTAGGGGTCAAAAGGAAGATAATGATGTATCGAAATTCATTGAGTCTGTAAGGGTTCGAAATTCTAGTGGTTTCGACTCTATATGTATTTACAATGCACATTTTGAATTCGAACTAGAATGTATAGTCCTTGTATTTTTTTGTTGAGTTTGTAATACTCTATAAATAGGGTAAATATTAGATTCGGGAGTAACATTTTGAGTTCTTTAAGTTTGTAACCTCTCTCGAATATCTTGTTCTCTTTACAAACTAATACGAGCTAATAAGATCTTATTACACGATGTGTTTTTTCTGTGTTCTTTGATTGATTACGTATTAATTACTCGATTCCAACTCACATCAATTGGTATCAGAGCAGGATTCATCCAATCTATTTCAGTTTTCTCGTGTTTTTCATATTTTTTTTGAATCGCTCCTTCCGATTCAAAGTATTCCACAATACCGAATCAGAAAACTTGTTTCAATTGATTGTTTTGTTTCGATTGTGCACTTTGTTTGTTAGATTGAGTGATTAATAACCAATTTCAGTTTGATTATCCTTTCAGATCTCTTTTTGAGTCTAAAATATCATTTGTTCATACAACAATGATGAACTTTAACATGAACACAATGTCTAGTTTCTCGCACTTTCTTGGATCATCTACAAAGATTCCAATGCTCATTCTTGAATGCTATGAGCAGTAGGCCGATAGAATGGAAGATTATCTAAACGAAATAAATGAAGATATTTAGTCAAAAGTGGAAACTATTATCCTAGAATGCTTGAAGAAGTTGGAATTGATGGTTCTTCTATGGATGTGGCTGTGCGAAGGGATAAAAAGAAAGAAAATGACAAGAAATGTCTTCGTGAACTACGTGGTGCTCTTCCACCAGTAGTTTATGTCTGAAGTTGCAAAACATCAAAGGAGATTTGGGACACACTGAAAGAAAAATATCAAGGAAATGAAAAGACAAATAAAAGCTCTATGAAGAAATGGTTTTTGGAAATGGCTGAGTTCAAATAGAAAGATAGCAAATCAATAGAGTCATATTATGGTCGTTTGAACGAATTGATTTTCAGATGCACACGTTATGGTGTTACTCGTTCGATTCTGGAATAAAATATGACTTTTTTTTGATGGGATTGAGAAAAGAATGGAGGAACATTAGCCTGATGATCAAAACTCAAGGGAGTTTCAATGGTTGTTCGATGGTTGATCTGTATAATGTTCTTAAGGCCCATGAAAGTGAGATAAATGAAATTGTTGAAAAAGGAAAGTTAAGCTTGGGAGGACCATTGCCTCTGATGTCGAAAGTGACTACCAAAGACTCTAAGGTCGAATCTGTTGAAGAAGATAAACTTGAATAAGAAGGTTTTCTTGTTAATTCTAAAGATGAAGCAGTGGCTTACTATTCAAATAACAAAGTGAAAAAGTTCTTCAAAAAGCCATTCAAATTGAAGTATAGTAATAGCAATCAATTCAAGGGGAATAGCTCAACTGGAAAGAATGTAAAGGTCGAGTCGAAAGAGGAGAAAAAGGAAGTAAAAAATATGGGTTAGAAGAAGCAGATGAAGCTCAAAGTAGATCTGTGTTATGATTGCAATTACTACAATGGTTCGAATCATTTAGCAAGGGACTGTATGTTGAGAAAGAAGGAGGAAAAAAAAGAGAGAGTGAAGGACGGAGCATACTATGCTGCAAAAATTAAGGAAATAAAAGTTCGAATTAAAGGAATCTCATTGACGGCAAAAGGAGGAGATGAGGATGAAGGTACATATCAAATCTGGTCGTTCGAGGTCTAATGATGAAGAGATGGGAAATCCTACACATGGAGCTATGTATGCTCAGTTCGAGGAAGGTGGTTCTGATGATGAGAAGATCTCAGGAAGATGCTTTGTTTCAATAGGTGCTGACAAATCTCCACTTTCGTCGAAGGTACGTAATCTTTTTGAATCTCTTAATATTCCTTCAAATACATATAGTGCAATTTTAACAGATTTTGGTGAGACTCTTTCTTATCGTAATGATATGTTGATTTCCATGAGTAGAGAAGCTGAACAATTGAAATCATTGCTATATGATGTTCGAAACAAATTGGAAGTTAAGAAGTTTATTATTGAGAGTTTAGAGCTTCAATTACGGAATGCTACAGTAGATAGAGATTTTGTTAGGAATGATAACATGTTGTTAGTTAAGCAGAGGAATATTTACTATAATTTTGCCAAACGTTTGTATGCTAAATTGACAGTGTTGCATCATTCATATGACATATGCAAAGAACAACATCGAAAGTTGCTTCCTTTCTTAGTTTTTAAGAGAGAAAAGGTAGATGAAACCTCTTATGATTGTGAAAAGAAAATATTTGAGTATGATAAAGTTTCTATTGACTCGTATGCATATGGAATAGTTAAGATTGATGGATGCTTAAATGCTAATGATCTTGTGTATATTGTTAATGAAACTCTAACTAGAAATGAACAAAAATTAAAATTTGAACATGACTGAGAAGTCGACATTTAATTGTCAACAAAATTTTGCTGATATCGAAGATGATTCTGACAATATCAGTGAAATTGAGGTTGAGGAAAGTGTTGATTGTTCTCAATTATTTATTATTAATGTCAATTTGATGGCTAAAGGCAAAGAAATATGTCATGATTCAATGTCGAAGGTTAACAATGATCAACCTTCTTCGTCCAAAGTCTGTAATCCTTTAGATCATGTTGTGGTAGAAGACTATGTGAGCGATGAGGATGATGTTTCGAATGAAACACTTATTCCTAAAGTTGTAGTCAAACAAGTCTACGAAGATCAAATGAGTACATAAACGTTTTGTAAGACAAATGACAACATTATCTGTAATCAAACTTAGTAGCCTATCCAAGACTTAAGGGTACAGATGATGTCATATTTCCAAATCAAGTATTTGTCACCTCAAGAAATGGTGATAAGGTGAATCTAGAATTGAACAAACTGGTTGAGGAAGCCAATAAAGGAGTGACATACGGAGGTTTTTATTCGAATCAAAATATAGTCGAAAATGGTTTGAATAAAAACTCTTCTACTTTTCAACAACAAAAACCAAAACATGTTTGTAAGTGAAAACTGAAAAATCAAGTGTTAATCATAAAAGAAAAGGAAAAGGTGGTAATTTTTACCCAATTTCCGATTTGTTTGGCATAGAACTAAACTGAACACATCAATTTGGTTATGACCAAGCCTGACACATAGGTCAAAACAAAATCATCGAGGGGCCTAGATATCGCTTCTAATCCTCTAAGGACTAAAAGGAACAGATAAACTTCGACTCATATGCTTGTACTAACATGTTTGTCATAAAACTAAACTGAACACATCAATTTGGTTTTGACCGGGCCCGACACATAGGTCAAAACAAAATCATCGAGGGGCCCAAATATCGCTTCTAGTGTTTGAGGTTCCTTCACCACTTGACTCATGAAGCTCTTCAAGGTCAATTTGCCTCCAACTGTTTCCTTGGCTTATAAATTCTCTCTCACGAAAGACTCCTCTCATTGCCACAAAGACCACACTCTCAAGATATCACCTGGACAAATACATGGAACAACGTCGTACTTATTGTCCAGCAGTTTGTTTCCTGATTTTCGATTTGTTTGGCATAGAACTAAACTGAACACATCAATTTGGTTCTGACCGGGCCTGACACATAGGTCAAAACAAAATCATCGAGGGGCCCATATATCGCTTCTAATCCTCCACGAACTAACAGGTACAGATAAAATTCAACTCTTATACTTGTACTAACTATTTGTTGAATCATACACAAAGGCACATTTTATAACATCAAGTTACTGATGCATTTTCTTACAATCAATGTACAACCAACTCATAGTCAACAACTCATATCTCTAGGTTTGAAGACTTCTATGATATTATCATCTCATGATCACTTGAGATAAATTCCATGAAGTGATACAAGTGAGCGTGGGTTTAATCCAATACTTAGAACTTATGAGTACAAATGAATGTTGTAGCAACTTTTGCCATGTCTAACACCTTAGACATCTACAAGCCCAATTCATCACAATATTGATTCATACCTACTTCTAAAGTATGAATGACTGTGGAGAGTTTGAATAAAGTAATTATTCTGGAAGTCAAAACATGCAAAGTTGAAACAATAGTAAACGATTGACAAAAGATAGCAACACTTTACTTATAAATAAAAAAAATTATTTAATCATCAAGTGCCAATTACGTTTTACAAGTTTCAGAAATAGCTATCTAATCTTTAAAACTAATATCTTCCTTCAGCCCGATACGCCTCGCATGCTGCAAATACCTAATCCTAGTAAGTCCTTTCGTGAGGGGATCTGTTGCGTTCTCTTCTGATGATACCCTCTTGGCCACGAGAAGTCCTTCTTCTATCTTGTGTCTTATGAAGTGATATTTTCTGTCAATATGTCTGGATCTGCCATGATCTCTCGGTTCCTTGGCTAAGGCAACCGCACTATTGCTGTCACAGAAAATCTCCATAGGCTCCTTTATAGCTGGTACAGCTCCAAGGTCTCCGATGAAGTTCTTCAGCCATATCGCCTCCTTCGCCACTTCACTCGCTGCTATGTACTCTGATTCATACATCGAATCAGCCACTGTCTCCTACTTGGAACTTTTACAAGTAACCGCTCCTTCATTCAGGGTAAACACCCAACCCGACTGAGAGCGGAAGTTATCCCTGTGGGTCTGAAAGCTAGCGTCGCTATACGCTACTACTCTCAATTCATCACTCCCACCACGGGTAAGAACCCAATCCTTAGTCCTTCGCAGGTACTTGAGAATGTTCTTTACCGCACTCTAGTGAGCCTTGACAGGGTTCCCCTAATATCTGCTGACCATGCTCAAAGCAAAGGCCACATCAGGGCGGGTACAAGTCATAGCAAACATGATCGATCCAACAGCGGAAGCATATGGTAATAGACTCATCTCAGCTATCTCAGCCTCTGTACTTGGACTCTGATTCTTACTTAGTTTGGCATTATGCTGGATCGGTAAGTCACCTTTCTTGGAATTCTGCATGTTGAACCTCTTCAACACCTTGTCTAAGTAGGTGCTCTGACTAAATCCAATTAGTTTTTTACTCCCATCTCTCAATATCCTTATCCCTAGGATATAGGCAGCTTCTCCAAGGTCCTTCATAGCAAAACACTTCCCAAGCCAGGATTTAATCTCCTGCAAAGTTGGGATGTCATTTTCTATGAGTAGTATGTCATCCACATACAATACCAAAAAGCTAACTATACTCCCACTAGCTCTGACATATACACAAGACTCATCCTCGCTTGTCGAAAAACCAAACTCTTTGACTTTCTCATTAAAACAAAGATTCCAGCTGCGAGATGCTTGTTTCAATCCATAAATGGATTTCTCAAGCTTGCACACTCTATCAGGGTACTTTGCATTGACAAAACCCTCTGGCTGACTCATGTAAACATCTTCAGCCAACTTTCCATTAAGGAAAGCGGTTTTGACATCCATTTTCCATATTTCATAATCATGAAATGCAACAATGGCTAACTTAACCCTAATAGACTTAGTCTTCACTACTGGTGAGAAGGTTTCATCATAGTCAACTCCCTAAGTTTGAGTGAAGCCCTTTGCAACCAATCGTGCCTTATAAGTGTGCACTTTCCCATCCATGTCGGTCTTCTTTTTGAAGATCCATTTGCACCCGACTGTCTTATGACCAGGTACATTATCAACCAAGTTCCAAACTTGATTGTCATAGATGGACTAAATCTCTCTGTCCATAGCCTCTTTCCATTTAGCAGACTCACGGCCTGCCATGGCTTCCCTATACCTGTTAGGTTCATCCAAATTTACCAATGTAGTATCATTGATAAATGTATCACCTTCCATAATAATATGGAAACCATAATAATGCTCAGGGAGATTTGTAACTCTAGTGGAACGCCTCAGAGGTACAGACTCGTCAATTGGCTCAACAAGAGTTTCCTCATCAGGTTGATTGCTAGTGTTTGAGGTTCCTTCATCACTTGACTCCTGAGGCTCTTCAAGGTCAATTTGCCTCCAACTGTTTCCTTGGCTTATAAATTCTCTCTCACGAAAGACTCCTCTCCTTGCCACAAAGAGCACACTCTCACTAGGTCTGTAGAAGAGGTAACCAAAGGATTTCCATGGGCAGCCGATGAAGTTCATCAAGTATAGCAATTCAATTGGAAACAAACCAAATGCTCCAATACCACTGATAGGTTTTATGCAAAACAAAAACTCTTAAGTTCACATGCAACCTAAGGATATATGTTTTCACTATTGAACCTATAACTAAGAACATCAAATAAGAACCCTAGAAACCATAGTCATTTTTTGAAAAACACTAAAGAGTTTTAGGATTACATAACTTGTTGTTATTATAGTAAATAACAATGATTCATTCTTGTAGATCTTATAGAAGCATGCGCCACAAATGTCGTGCCTCTAACATAATCACACCCAAGCTATCAAGAGGATGACTTAAAAGAAAGGAGAGGGGAGAGGAAAAATTTTCGCCCAAGCCTTATTGAAGAGAGGAGTAGACAAAATACGAGGCTAGGGATGGCCTTATATAGTTGAGGAATCTTGGGACGAAAGCTAGGTTTTAAGGGATAAACCATGGATTAATTTACTTGGTGAACAAGCCGCCCGATCTCCTTATCCAAGGAACCTTGGACGAAATCTTCTAGGCTTAATCTAGAGGATTTTCATCCACCTTATCCCATGAGGGTCTAGATCTTTCCTTATTTAACATTCAATAAATAGCCAAACAACCCTTATACTTTTAATTAATCCAATTAATCCAAAAATTTATTCCAATTAATTTATGATCAAATATTAATTAAATAATAACATTTCTAATTAATATAGCATTTTAATAATATATTAATAAACTATTGATTTCAATTTATTAATCACATAATAAATTAATCTCTCTCTAAAAGTTATTGTGTCCAATTGCTAGGTTTGATGGCAACCCAAAAGGATGGTGCTACCATTAATTCAAGTATAAACCAATTATAACTATGAGCTTAGACACTTTATCCTGGAGCTATCAAAATAAAAAGAGGACACCTGACCCACTATATGCTCACTCTTTCGGTGCTTCTCTTTCATAACCTCGACCCGAGCCTCTCGAATCTGCTCTAAGAGTGGGGTAATCATAATTATCCTCAAACATACATCCATGATTGGTGCGCTAGCCGATTTGCGGCTAAAAATATCGACCACCACTTTGGCCTTTCTCGGGTGAGAAAGGTTCTAACAATCATAATCAATACCACATAAAGACAACTGCATTGCCTTAAGTTCATATTTGGCTGATCCATCAAATACTTCAAAATCTTGTATTCCGTGTAAATGATACATCGAATGCCATAAAACTAATGATGCCAAATCTTTAAGGAGAACACAAATGCCCCCATCTCCAAATCATGAGTGGGATACTTTGCCTCATGAGGCTTCATCTGCCTCAAAGAATCTCTAAATATTAGAAGAGAACCCATAATTCATCAATGAAACAATGAGAGCCTTTGATTATATTTCAATCCTTTGCATTTCACCCTTAGATCAAATTGTTGACATCATCTTCTCCAAATAGAATTCAAACTCAATTACATTAATTATAGAATCTTTAATAATTATAAAATATTTAAATTCAGCAATTATGTTATCAATTAAAGTATATCATTCTATTTATGTACCAGATATCAGTTTCTCTAATTAATGTTGTTCCTAATTTAACTTCATTATTTATAGTTTTTGGCTTCAAAATTCAAATCCGTTTAGATTTTTTTTTTTGAAAAAACTCATTAAATAAACATATTAATAATTCGGTTATCTCTAATATTATTAAAAGAGAACCCTTAATTCATCAATGAAGCAATCAGTGCCTTTGATTGTATTTCAATCCTTTGTTTTTCACCCTTATATCAAATTGCTGAGATCATCTTCACCAAATAGAATTCAAACACAATTACATTTAATTATAAAATCTTTAATAATTATAGAATGTTTAAATTCAGCAATTATGTTATCAATTAAGGCATATCTTTCTATTTATATACCAGATATCAGTTTCTCTAATTCAATTGTTGACATCATCTTCCCCAAATAGAATTCAAATGCAATTACATTTAATTATAGAATATTTAAATTCAGCAATTATGTTATCAATTAAGGCATATCATTCTATTTATATGCCAGATATATGTTTCTCTAA
This sequence comes from Lactuca sativa, assembly GCF_002870075.4. Classification (NCBI taxonomy): domain Eukaryota; kingdom Viridiplantae; phylum Streptophyta; class Magnoliopsida; order Asterales; family Asteraceae; genus Lactuca; species Lactuca sativa. The sequence continues at coordinate 84,058,218 of NC_056625.2, read as the reverse complement.
TGAATATTGTCCCTAATTTAACTTCCTTATTTATAGCTTTTGGCTTTAAAATTCAAATCTGTTTAGCTTTTTTTGTTTGAAAAAACTCATTAAATAAACATATCAATAATTCGGTTATTAAAATATAAAATCTAATCTAATCCCATAAAATCAGCAAACTATTTGAGAGTTAAAATTAAAATCAATATTATTTATAATTTATCTCACAGTATATCCCACATAAAATGAATCAGTTTGAGATATTGATTTGAATTTAAAACTCATTAAATAAGCAAGTCAGTTAATTTGAAATTTTAAATCAATATAACTGATATCTTAATTTTTTTTCAAATGAATAGTTGAAAATCTCCAAGATAATATCTTAGGATCCCATTTTTTTTTGGAAGATAATGATTTTTTTATTCAAAAACATCCTATATACGATTACATCGAAGTTGTTATTCTTAGGATTTTGGATTGAGCCCTACGATTTATAGTGTTATTCTTCAGCGATCTTCTTCTCCAATTCTTTTTTCCAGGTTCTTTCTTTACTTGGTTCTCATTCTTCTTCTCCAAGTTCTTGCAGTTACTCTGTGCTTATTACCTGTTATTATTGTATTCCTGTTGAGAGGTCATGAAAAAAATTAATCAATCTACGTTAAGCATATTAGTTTCATTCATTTACAAAAACAAAATTATATCCTTTATATCGATTTTTTTAATGTGTTGACCTATGTTTGTTTGTTTGTGAGTCTGTGTATAATCAACATTATATCTTCTATTTGCAACATTCCTGAAACTTGTGTAATCATGAATCAAATACAACGGTATATATCAATGAATGGAACTGGTATATTTCTATACACCACATAAAAAAAATACTCATCTACATTGAATACTATTTGCATGATGAATGAGGGTAGAACAACATCTATGTATACGTTCTCTTTACCTAATATACCCCTACCCTTGCCGCTGCTGCCCATTCTACTGCTTGATATATTTTCTGATGAACATCAGAAAAAACTATTTACACTTACTTTATTGTCAGGTATGCATTATGAGGTTCTTAAAAAGTATATAATATCATTCATATTTGGATGATAAGAATTTTATTTTACTTTTATAATTTGATTTTGATTACATACAAAAGACTTTCTAAATTATATGTTTTAGACTAAATTACATTCGGCGTCCTTGAGTTATGTCACAAGTTATAAATTTCGTCCCTAAAACTATATTTTCACTCTGACCCTATACTTTTGAATTGTTCCTGTTTTGCCTATTTTACCCGGTCCATATTACTTGGTTGAGTCACATGTGTTTAACAATGATTAGTTTTTTCACAAACATAAACATGGCTCAAAGCAACATTACATTCATATACCAACTTGATGCTTCAAAAAGTCAATTTACCATGAGAGTAAGAATAATCCGTCTCATGAAACATCTTGCTTATGGATCTTCAAAAAAGACTTAAAATTTTATATGATTCACATTGATGAACAGGTAATAACAAATTTTTTTTTATTAAAATTTCACCTAAGATAATGCCATCTATTAATGTGATATGTATTTAATTTATTTTCCCCGCGTTTAACGCGGTTCATAATCTAGTAAGCTACTAAGCGACCACTCTTCATCAAAACTAAACCTAATCTTGAAATCGATGAATCACAATACAACACGAAATCATCCACACCCTTTGGCAGGGCCAGGATAGGAGCCTCGCATAACTTCCACCTCAATGTCTCAAATGTCGCCTAATGCTCAGGTCCCCAATAGAAAGTGGCACACTTCTTCGTCAACCTAGTCAATGGAACTGTGCTCCTAGAGAAATTCTTGATAAACCTATTGTAATACCCAACTAAGCCAAGGAAACTCCAAATCTCGGATGGAGATCTCAGAATATCCCACTAAATCACAACCTTGATCGTGGCCAGATCGACCAATATACACATCTGGTTGACAAGGTGCCCCAGAATCTGCACCTCGTGCAACCAGAACTGTTATATTTAGAACCTGGCATATAGTCTCTCCCTCTTTAGAGTCTCCAGAACCTCTCGCAGATGATTTTCATATTTCTCCTTGGTCTTAAAATTGAAACGACCCAAAAATACGACCCAAAAATTTCATTTTTTCAATATAACCAAAAACCATAATCTGAGTGTCATATCATAAAAATCATACGTGATGTATCCGAAACATAAAAACAACACTGTGCGGAAACTGTATCATATCCATGTCATATATAAAAATCATCAAAACTAGACCAACTCCCAGGATAAAAGCTGAAGCTGTGGTGTGTGCGATGCCATCATCCCGAGCTCTTCCCTCTGCTAGCGGAAGTACCTGAAACCAAAACTAAAACTGTAAGCACGAAGCTTAGTGAGCTCCCCCAAACTACCACATACCATAAAATACATATAAGCACATACTGGGCCTTGCCCACTGCATCAGACCGAAGTCTGGAACTAGTTGCATCGGACCGAAGTCCAGAACTGACTAGGACCTTGTCCCCTGCATCGGACCAGAGTCCGGAACTGACTGCATCGGACCGAAGTCCGGAACTAACTGCATCGGACCGAAGTCCGGAACTGATCGATCATGGCATAGCATAGAACATAACAACTATTATAATCACATATACTGCATACTGCATCGGAACAAAGTCCGGAACACATAGCACAACATGCTTGTATCACAAAGACATCAAGCACTCTAACTACTGCATCGGACCCAAGTCCGGAACTACTGATAATTAAACGGGCCGGCATTATGGCCGTAAACCCGTTCCTACTGGAAGGAAACTCACCTCGTGAACTGGTTGCTGAGTGAATAGCTCTGAGGGCTAACTGCTGCTGCTCCGGTATCTCCCCGGCTACAAGTCCATAAACACACTCAATCAAATACTAAACACTGCACTGGGTAAAATGACTCTTTTACCCTTGATCAAAGTCAACTGTTGGTCAAGGTCAACTCTCAGTCAAAGTCAACCCACAGTTGACCTGACTCGCCGAGTTGGGCTGCCAACTCGCCGAGTCCCTAATCTCACTCCTCGACCCTGCTCGCAGCTACTCGTCGAGTATGGCATCGACTCGACGAGTACTCTCCCAATCCAAGAACTCAGACAATCTTCATCCGACTCGCCGAGTCCTATGAACAACTCGACGAGTTGTTCTTGAGCTTAAGAAGATTGCCTTGGACTCGCCGAGTTGTATGAACAACTCGCCGAGTCCCTCCATTACTGAGTCTACCCTCAAACTCGTTGAGTCCACTCCACTCCTCACTGGTCTCACTCGACACCGCTCAAAAAGGAAGAAATCGGGGACTCGCGACTCGACTCGCCGAGTCGTTCTTCCGACTTGCCGAGTCACCGCCATGCAATTATTCTACACTCGATTCTGCTCGAATCCAAAACATACAAATGGTAGATCTGAGTCCAATAAGCTGATTTACCACGTAAAGTTTCCAACTTTACGTGTACAAACTCATGAACAAGGGAATAAAGGCTAAAAGATGCTTAAAAGGGGTAGATCTAGGGTTAATATGCAAAATAACTCGATAAAGGCAATAGATCTGGGCTCTACAACTCCTAAATGAACAGATCTAAGGTTATCTCGGCATAAGAGAGCTTCCATATCAACATAAAGCTTTGAGAAAGGCATTAACAAGATCCAGAAAGGGTTTTAAGGCATAAAAGAGAAGGAAAACTGAAGAATACCTCAAAGAGCTCTTGCTTTCCCTTGAATCTCTGCTCTACAATCCCTCTCCTTGTTCCTTTCTTCTTCTCCTTCTTCAAGCCTTCACAATAGCACACAAAATCACTTAGAATCACTCAAGAGCGAATTAGGGTTTTCTCACAGATTTTGAGGGTGAAGGAGGCGAGATTGGGGGCTATAAGGTGGCTTAAATAGTGGGCAACCCGGGGATTTAGGGTTTCTCCCAGACGGACAGACTCGCCGAGTCGCCAGCTAACACGTGCTCGAAATCCCGACCCTACTCGGCGAGTCAGGCTATGAACTCGCCGAGTCCCTCCTATAAAACTTTAAAATAAATACCAAGGAATTATCATACCGGAGACGGGTCGTTACAATTCTCCCCCACTTATCTCAGACTTCGTCCTCGAAGTCTGCTACGGCTGAATCTGCAAATATCTCTGGGTAGTGCTCCCACATCTCCTCCTCAGCCTCCCACGTCCATTTCGATCCTTTCCGGTGCTGCCACCGCACCTTCACTAACTGAATTACCTTGTTCCTCAAGGTCTTGGTCTTCCGGTCCAGAATCGCGACCGGTCTCTCAATATAATTCAGGCTGCTATCAACCTGAATATCCTCTAGGGGAACGACTGCTGACTCATCCACCAAACACTTCCTCAACTGAGACACATGGAAAGTGTTGTGGATCTGACTAAGCTCCTCAGGAAGATCTAACCGATAAGCAACCCGACCCACCCGGGCCAAAACCCTGAAAGGACCAATAAATCTGGGGCCCAACTTGCCCCTCTTCCGGAACCTGATGACACCCTTCCAAGGTGAGACCTTCAGAAGGACCATATCCCCCACCTGGAACTCCAAGTCTGAACGCCTCCTATCGGCGTAGCTCTTCTGCCGACTCTGAGCAGTCTGCAGTCTACTACGGACCTGCTGGATCAACTCAGTCGTCTTGAGCACCACCTCCGTGCTCCCGATGACCCGCTGACCGACCTCGCCCCAACAAATCGGGATCCTACACTTCCTCCCATACAGCATCTCAAAGGGAGGTCGATCAATGCTCGCATGATAACTGTTGTTATACGAGAATTCCGCTAACGGAAGATACATATCCCAACTGCCACCGAAATCTAGGACACATGCCCTAAGCATGTCCTCGAGAGTCTGAATCGTCCTCTCGCTCTGCCCGTCTGTCTGAGGGTGGAAAGCGGTGCTGAAATGGAGACGAGTACCCATCTCGTCGTGGAACCGCTTCCAGAACCTGGATGTGAAACGGACATCTCGGTCTGACACCACCGATACCGGCACTCCATGACGTGCCACAATCTCTCGCACATAGATATCGACTAACTTCTCCGCCGATATACTCTCCTGGATCGGGATAAAATGAGCACTCTTCGTCAACCGATCCACTACTACCCATATCGAATCCACTCCACGTGCGTTCCGGGGAAGCTTGGTGACAAAATCCATGGTGATGTCCTCCCATTTCCACACGGGAATGTCTAACGGCTGCATCCTGCCGTGAGGTCTCTGGTGTTCCGCCTTGACCTTCCGGCAGGTCAGGCATCTCTCGACGTACCAGGCGATGTCCCGCTTCATGCAGGGCCACCAATAATCAGGTCGAAGATCTCGATACATCTTCGTTGTCCCTGGGTGGATAGAAAACCAAGACTTATGAGCGTCATCCATCAACACTTGCCGTACTCCACCCCAGTACGGTACCCACACTCTTCCGTGAAGCGTCAGCAAACCACGACTATCATAATCAAACAAGGCTACTCGGCCCACGATCCTCTCACACTTCTGTCTCTCCTCCTTGAGGCCCTCCACCTGAGCCTCCTTGATCCGCTCCAACAACGGAGTGATCACTGTCATCCTCAAACATAGATCTCTGATAGGGGCCGCCGACACTTTGCGGCTTAGGGCGTCGGCCACCACGTTGGCCTTCCTTGGATGGTAAAGGATCTCACAATCGTAATCCTTTAGCACATCCAACCACCTCCTCTGCCTCATGTTCAGACTCGGCTGATCCATAAGGTACCTCAAACTCTTGTGATCCGTGTAAATAGTACAATGGACCCCATAAAGGTAATGCCTCCAAATCTTGAGGGCAAACACAACTGCCCCCAGCTCCAAATCATGGGTAGGATAATTAGCCTCGTGAGGCTTCAACTGCCTCGAGGCATAAGCTATCACATGGCCTCGCTGCATCAATACTGCTCCCATACCTGTGATCGAAGCATCACAGTAGACTACGAAGTCCTCTACTCCCTCTGGCAAGGTAAGGATCGGAGCCTCGCACAGCCTCTGCCTGAGGATCTCGAACGCTGCCTGCTGCTCAGGCCCCCAACGAAATACCACCGACTTCTTGGTCAGTCGGGTGAGCGGCACCGCTATCTTGGAGAAATCCTGAATAAATCTCCGATAATACCCTGCCAACCCTAGGAAGCTCCGAATCTCAGATGGAGACTTCGGGACCTCCCACTGCATCACAGCCTCTATCTTGGCCGGATCTACCAAAATACCCTTCTGGTTGACGAGGTGACCAAGGAACTGCACCTCGCGCAACCAGAACTCACATTTGGAGAACTTTGCGAAAATTCTCTCCCTCCTCAAAGCCTCCAGCACCTCCCGCAGGTGCTCCTCATGCTGCTCTTGCGTCTTGGAATATACCAAGATATCATCTATGAACACTATCACTAACCGATCCAGCATCGGCCTACACACGCGGTTCATGAGATCTATGAACGCGGCTGGAGCATTGGTGAGCCCAAATGGCATCACCACAAACTCATAATGACCATACCTGGTCCTAAAAGCAGTCTTCTGCACATCCTCATCTCTAACCCGCACCTGATGATAACCGGAACGTAGATCGATCTTGGAGAACCAAGACGCTCCCTGAAGCTGATCAAACAAATCATCTATCCTCGGAAGTGGGTAACGGTTCTTCACCGTTACCTTATTCAACTCCCAATAATCTATACACATACGATGCGACCCATCCTTCTTCCTCACAAACAGGATCGGCGCTCCCCAAGGCGAACTGCTCGGCCGAATGAAACCCTTGTCTAACAGCTCCTGCAACTGTGTAGACAACTCCTGCATCTCAGGGGGAGCTAGTCGATACGGTGCTTTGGCTATCGGAGCCGCACCAGGAATTAGGTCGATCCTGAACTCGACCTGTCTCTCAGGAGGTATCCCCGACAAATCCTCGGGAAACACGTCCGTGTAGTCTCGAACAATAGGAACATCATCAACTGTCGCCTTGCCCTTCTCCCGGGCATCCAAAACGTAAGCTACAAAACCGGTGCAACCCTGCTGAACATAGCGCCTCGCCCTTGCGGCGGAACAAAAGGTCGGTCCCCGCTGTGGCCTCTCGCCCTGAATCACTAACTCTCCCCCACTGGGAGTGCGGACCCTCACTAGCTGAAGCTCACAATCAATCACCGCTCCATTAGGGCTTAGCCAATCCATGCCCACAATAACCTTATTCCCTCGCAGGGGAATAGGTACCAGATCCACTGAAAACTGCTCATCAAATAACTGAAGAGAACACCCTCTATGCACTCTGCCGACCCTCACGGTCCTATCATCTGCTATCTCAACCTCTAATGGACAATCCAGCTCCCCAGGAGCTCTACTAAATCTCTTGCTAAGCGCAAGCGATACAAATGATCGGGTAGCCCCCGAATCGAACAATACCAAAGCCGAAATGCCGTTCACAGAGAACGACCCTAAATAAAACATACAATCATAAGCAATATTCAATCAATAAAAAAAAGAGATGAAGGGAAGATACACACCCGTCACCACATCAGGAGTCGCCCGCGCCTCCTCTGCTGTCATCTGAAACGCCCTGCTCTTCGCCACCGGCGTCTCGACTCGGCCCTGCCGGCCATCTGTAATCCTCAAGGTAGCAGGGGCAGGTGCAGCCACCTTCCCTGCTGCAGCTAAACTCGGACACTGGGACTTTTTATGTCCCCTCTGATTGCACTGAAAGCAAATCAGATCTGATGCTGCGACGGCAGTAGCAGGGGCCGTGCAATCCCTACTCAAATGCCCAATCCGTCCGCACTTGTAGCAGCCGGAACTCCCTGTCTTGCACGCTCCCTCGTGCAATCTCCCACACTTGCCACATCGACCGTGGCTCTGCTGACTCCTAGATCTGTGATCCGTAACCTTGGGCTTTTTGCCCGAACCGCCTGTACCTGAAACCACCTCCGGTTTCCTTTTCTTCTCCATCTCGAGATCAATCTCCCTCTCTCGAGCCCTAGCAATCATATCTTCCAGCGTTTTACAGCTGGACCGGCTCACAAACTGGCGGATATCGCTCCGCAACATCTCATGATATCGGGCCTTCTTCATTTCCTCATCAGCTACGTACTGAGGAACTAGAAGAGCCCTCTCCCTGAACTTGGCGGTGATCTCCGCCACTGTCTCTGTAGTCTGGGTGAGGTCCTGAAACTCCCTAGCTAGCTGTTGCACCTCAATGACCGGTGCAAACTCCGCCCTGAACCTGGTAGAGAAATCAGCCCAGGTCATGGCGTCCAATGCTGCATCATCCCCAATGGCATGTCCGACCTCCTCCCACCAATCCCGTGCCCTGTCCTTCAGAAGACAGGACGCCAATCTGACCTTGTCCCCCTCGGGACATCTGCTAGTATGGAAAGCGTTGGCCACATCCGCCAACCATCTGGTGCTCGCTATGGGGTCTCGCGCCCCATGATAGTCCGGAGCTCCACATGCCCTGAACTCCCTGAAAGTAAGGGTGCGCGACCCCATCATGGCCGCCACCTCGGCACGGAAGGTGCCCAATCTCTCATCCATCAGCTCTAGAATCCCCTCCTTGATCGAACCGAAGATCACAGGAGTCTGCTCTATAATAATGCGCGTAATCTCCGAAGAAAGAAACTCTCGAGTCTGCTCATCGATGCGCTCACCCCCCGAGCCTGAACCTGATCCCTCCCCGGCACCTCCACTGCCGGCTGCTGGTCTCGAGCGTAAAACCACCATACTGAAACATATCACAACTACATCAGAAAACCGAAATATCTCAAGGGATCATTAATTACTACAACTAGCTTCCTGGTCTTGTCTCAGCCTTTCTTGATTCGAGTACGGATCCTCTGCTTTCGGTAGTACGGGCCCATACTACCTTCCACATCTATCCGTACTTTCTTCAAGAACTGCCTTGACTTCACCAAGTCACTTTTACTACTACTGATTTCTGCTACTCTCATCCTAGGCTTGCCCTAGGGAAACCTCAGACTCAACTCAACTAGTCCTCAGCTGCTGAAGGTCTCCTTATAATGCTAGTTAGCCACCACCTGAACACCATCACATGTGACGAGGATCAGATAATCCTTCAAGTAAAAGACCCGTCCCTATAACGGTTGGACTCAAACAAGAGCTGTGCAATAGGGCCAGTTCCAGCACTCTGGGATTATTCAACCCTGATCACATGTGGTGTAACGTGTCCACCTAATGGATAACTCCCATCACTCAGAACTCCCACAAAGCACGAAGCAAGCATCATTCGGATAAAGGAAACATACTCAGGCAAAACTATCCTCATAACGAGAAACTGTACTAGCATACAATGCCAAGCTCATACTATAAGGCATAACCTAAACAGGCTATCCTACTGCTGTCTACTCGATACTAGCATGCAATACTCATAAAGCTGTAACACATAAAGCAGGCACCTAAGGCATCCTCCTAGATCCTTAGTTCTATACTAGCATGCTGTTCTACTGAAACTGAAACTGAACAAATAACTTGTACGGGTAATTTGGGAGTACTTACTTGAGCTCGGCTGATCGCATGCACCACACCCTTATCTTGTTTAAAAATTTCTTTCTTTCTAAGTGCTTTCAAAATTCTTTTAGAAAACATTTCCCTTTTTAGAAAAATCTTTTTATTTCCCCTTAGTTTGAGTTCAGATACACCCGGAAGTGCATCCGAATCCCTCAAACCAGGGCTCTGATACCAACTTGAAACGACCCAAAAATACGACCCAAAAATTTCATTTTTTCAATATAACCAAAAACCATAATCTGAGTGTCATATCATAAAAACCATACGTGATGTATCCCAAACATAAAAACAACACTGTGCGGAAACTGTATCATATCCATGTCATATATAAAAATCATCAAAACTAGACCAACTCCCAGGATAAAAGCTGAAGCTGTGGTGTGTGCGATGCCATCATCCCGAGCTCTTCCCTCTGCTAGCGGAAGTACCTGAAACCAAAACTAAAACTGTAAGCACAAAGCTTAGTGAGCTCCCCCAAACTACCACATACCATACAATACATATAAGCACATACTGGGCCTTGCTCACTGCATCAGACCAAAGTCCGGAACTGACTGGGACCTTGTCCCCTGCATCGGACCAGAGTCCGGAACTGACTGCATCAGACCGAAGTCCGGAACTAACTGCATCGGACCGAATTCCGGAACTAACTGCATCGGACCGAAGTCCGGAACTGATCGATCATGGCATAGCATAGAACATAACAACTATTATAATCACATATACTGCATACTGCATCGGAACAAAGTCCGGAACACATAACACAACATGCTTGTATCACAAAGACATCAAGCACTCTAACTACTGCATCGGACCCAAGTCCGGAACTACTGATAATTAAACGGGCCGACATTATGGCCGTAAACCCGTTCCTACTGGAAGGAAACTCACCTCGTGAACTGGCTGCTGAGTGAATAGCTCTGAGGGCTAACTGCTGCTGCTCCGGTATCTCCCCGGCTACAAGTCCATAAACATACTCAATCAAATACTAAACACTGCACTGGGTAAAATGACTCTTTTACCCTTGATCAAAGTCAACTGTTGGTCAAGGTCAACTCTCAGTCAAAGTCAACCCACAGTTGACCTGACTCGCCGAGTTGGGCCGCCAACTCGCCGAGTCCCTAATCTCACTCCTCGACCCTGCTCGCAGCTACTCGTCGAGTATGGCATCGACTCGACGAGTACTCTCCCAATCCAAGAACTCAGACAATCTTCATCCGACTCGCCGAGACCTATGAACAACTCGACGAGTTGTTCTTGAGCTTAAGAAGATTGCCTTGGACTCGCCGAGTTGTATGAACAACTCGCCGGGTCCCTCCATTACTGAGTCTACCCTCAAACTCGCTGAGTCCACTCCACTCCTCACTGGTCTCACTCGACATCGCTCAAAAAGGAAGAAATCGGGGACTCGCGACTCGACTCGCCGAGTCGTTCTTCCGACTCGCCGAGTCACCGCCATGCAATTATTCTACACTCGATTCTGCTCGAATCCAAAACATACAAATGGTAGATCTGAGTCCAATAAGCTGATTTACCACGTAAAGTTTCCAACTTTACGTGTACAAACTCATGAACAAGGGAATAAAGGCTAAAAGATGCTTAAAAGGGGTAGATCTAGGGTTAATATGCAAAATAACTCCATAAAGGCAATAGATCTGGGCTCTACAACTCCTAAATGAACAGATCTAAGGTTATCTCGGCATAAGAGAGCTTCCATATCAACATAAAGCTTTGAGAAAGGCATTAACAAGATCTAGAAAGGGTTTTAAGGCATAAAAGAGAAGGAAAACTGAAGAATACCTCAAAGAGCTCTTGCTTTCCCTTGAATCTCTGCTCTACAATCCCTCTCCTTGTTCCTTTCTTCTTCTCCTTCTTCAAGCCTTCACAATAGCACACAAAATCACTTAGAATCACTCAAGAGCGAATTAGGGTTTTCTCACAGATTTTGAGGGTGAAGGAGGCGAGATTGGGGGCTATAAGGTGGCTTAAATAGTGGGCAACCCGGGGATTTAGGGTTTCTCCCAGACGGACAGACTCGCCGAGTCCAGAATATGGACTCGCCGAGTCACCAGCTAACACGTGCTCGAAATCCCGACCCTACTCAGTGAGTCAGGCTATGAACTCGCCGAGTCCCTCCTATAAAACTTCAAAATAAATACCAAGGAATTATCATACCGGAGACGGGTCGTTACAAAAATAGACCAAGATATCATCAATAAACATGATGAATTACCGATTCAGCATCAGTCTGCAAACCGGGTTCATGAGATACATGAATGTTGCTGGTGCGTTGGTGATCCCAAAAGGCATCACCACAAACTCGTAATGATCATAACAAGTCTTGAAGGTCGTCTTCTGAACATCCTCATTTTGAACCCTCATCTAATAATAGCCTGAACGCAAATCAATCTTGGAGAACGAAGACACACCCTGAAGCTAGTCGAATAAATCATCAATCCTCGAAAGTAGATAATGGTTCTTCACCATCAACTTGTTCAGCTCCTGTGGGAGCCATACTTCTTCTTCATGAAAATGTCGGTGCTCCCCAGGGTGAACTACTTGGTCTGATAAATCTATTGTCTAATAGATCCTGTAGATGTGTAGACAAACTCCGTCGTCTTTGGCGGTCCTAATCGATAGGGTGACATGGCTATCAGAGCTGCACATGGAACTAGATCAATACATAACTCTACCTGCCTCTCCGGAGGCACTCCAGACAAGTCCTCCAGAAACACGTTTGCATAATATCGAACATCCAACACATCATCAATCATCTTCTTCTTCTCCTATTTGGTATCCAATACATAAGCCACAAAACTAGAACAACCATGTTATATATATATATATATATATATATATATATATATATATATATATATATATATATATATATATATATATCATAGCTCTCGCAGCCGAACAGGGAGTTGGTCCGAGCTAGAGACCCTTGCTATGGATAACTAGTTCTCCCCTACTAGGGGTTCAAAACCAAACTAACTATTGCATGCAGTCAATCATCACCCCATTAGGGCTCAACCAATCCATTCCCATGATCACCTTTTTCTCGTGCAAAGGAATAGGAACCAAATCAATTGGATAACGCTCGCTAAATTGCTCCAGACCATATCGCTGATGAACCCTTGATACCCGGATGGGACAATGATTGATGTTGTCTACTTCTAAAGGATAATCAAGCTCCCTGGAGCATTATCGAATATCTTGCAATGAAAAAGACATAAATGATCTGGTGGTACCCAAATCAAATAGATCTAAAGCTGGAACACCGTTCACTACGAACGTCCTTATGTAACATCAATCATATAATAATCATAAAAATTAGAAAATTATATGTAGAATAATACATAACCATAACTGAAGCTAGAAAACCATTGCATGAGCCTCATCGGCTGACATCTAGAAAGCTCGGCTCCTCACAACAGCCACGTCCGCCTTGTCCTTGTAGCCATCGATAATCCTCAATGTTGCTGGAGCGAGTGCTGCAACCGCTCCTCTAACCAAACTCAGGCAATTAACTTTCTTGGGGCCCCTCTGATTGAAATAGAAGAAAATAAAATAAAATACCTGGATGGTGAGGCAATCGCTGCTAAAGTTTCCGGTCTTGCGACTCTTGTAGCAGCCAGACCGAGCCATCTTGTAAACTCCATCGTGCGCTTGGTCGTGGTTGCCATAATGGCTTCGGCCCTACTGACCTCTTTATCGCGAATCAACAACCTTGGGCTTATTACCCGATCCCTATGATATCTGCACCTAAACTGACTTCCTTTTTGTCTAAGTCTCCTAATCTATATCTTGCTCACGAGCCCAACCGATCATATCATCCAATGTTTTGCAGGTAGACATACTCACAAACTCCCAAATTTCATCCTTCAACATATCATGGTATAGAGACTTCATTATCTCCTCGTCTGCACATACCGTAGAAGCAACAAAGCCCTCTCATAGAACTTGAGGCGATCTCCGCTACAGTCTCGGTAGTCTACCAAAGGTCCTGAAACTCTATCGGTAGCTGCTGAACCTCAATCATGAGTGCAAACTCAGCCCTGAACGTTGTAACAAAATTATAGCAAGACATTGTCTTAACTACGTCACATCCAAGAGCATAGTTTACCTCCACCCACCAATCGCGAGCTCTGTCCTTAGAATACAGGATGTCAATCTGAATTTCGACTCTTCGAGGTGGAAGCTAGTTCAGAATACGTTCTCGATGTTTGCCAACCACCGTCTACTAGCAATGGCGTCCTTCATTCTAAAGAACACAAGAGCCCCACATGCATGAAACTCTCGAAACATCAGAGAGAGTCCACCCACCATAGCTACCACCTGAGTGAGAAATGCACCCTAAAGCTCATCCAAAATCTCCATGATACCCTCTTCGATCATATCAAAGATCAAAGGAGTCTGCTCCAAAATGTTGTGGGTAATCTCAGACAAACTGAACTCCTAGATCTGATCATCCAAGGGTCCGACTACAGACCCCAAACCGATTCATCACTAAGACCTGAACCACCTTGAGTTACCACCATAATGAAAATAAACCATACGAACCATCAAAAATATTCAAAGAATCTCATACCAACCTGGTCCCTTAGTATCCCCGTTACTCCCTTGACTCAAGTATGGATCTTGTGTTTCCATTAGTATGGGCCCAATACTACCTCCCTACATATACATATCCTTACTTTCCTCAAGAGTCATCCTGATTCCCCTAAATGGCTCCTAACATTCCATATTGCCCCGCCACTCTCTACCATCAGCTGCAGAAGAAAAACCTAGTAATACCCGCTAACTACCTTACACATATGATTACATACCACAGATACTAGATAATTCTTTGACTACAGGGTCTCATACTACAAAAGTTAGACTCAAACAAGAGCAACACAATAGAGTTAAACCTAACGTTCTAAAATTATCTAATTTCTGCAACACGTAACCTAGAATATTCGCTTGATAGTCATCTAGTACTAGTAGTGGTTCCTAAAAGCACAAAACAAGCAACATTCGAACAGTGAGTTCTAACCAGAGAACTACCTAACAATCTATTCTAACATATAAGTAATCCATACTAGCATGGTGCTCTAGGGGCTCATGCAGTAAGCATACAAGGCATCACCCCTATCATACAATCCTAAGTGGATTCTTAGCTATAATCTAGGATGTTGTTCATGTATTCAAATACTGAATAAAACAAAATGTATGGGTATTTTGGGAACAAATACTTGAGCTCGGCCGATTACATGCATCACACCCCTTATTTCTAGTAGTAATCTCTTTAGCTATTCATTCATTATGAAAAACTTACCAAACCCTCAGTTTGAATTCAGACAAACCTAAGAGTATGTCTGAATCGCTCAAACCAAGGCTCTGATACCAACTTGTAACATCCCAAAAATCATAAGTAAAAGTTTCATTTTTAAATCAACCAAAATCCATCAAATATCTCAAATCAACCATCAAAGTATGTCAATGTGAAAATAGTTATTAGAGTACAAATCTCAAAATTACAAAAATTTCAGAAATACGGGTGGATGCACTACGATCAGGCCATGCCCTTCCCCTTCA
This sequence comes from Lactuca sativa, assembly GCF_002870075.4. Taxonomy (NCBI): domain Eukaryota; kingdom Viridiplantae; phylum Streptophyta; class Magnoliopsida; order Asterales; family Asteraceae; genus Lactuca; species Lactuca sativa. Next base: position 84,043,120 of record NC_056625.2, on the reverse strand, counting down.
AACTGGAAGTACCTGAAACATAAAATTAAACCGTAAGCATAAAGCTTAGTAACTTCTACAAATACCACGTACCATGCATCAATCACACATATCATTCTAAAACATATAACGAGTCTATTTCATCGCTAAGTCCCTTCCGAATCCTTCGGTATCTTTCAACTGGTACATGTCTGTTTTACTGCTATCCTACACCATAATTTAGTGGGTCGATATTGGTGCCTTCGACCTACAAGTATAGTTAGGAGACTCACATTGGTCTGAAGATAGACAAATCATACTCTTAGGTTACTGCTACTATGGCTCCTCACACTGAACATATCTAAATTAACACTAATAAATAATCAGGGTAATAACCCATAACAGTTCCAGATTACAATCTAACATGCTAAGGGGTAAAAGACTATAGTACCTTTCTCTTAATGGCCCCTTCAAACCTTGGCCCAAATCCAGAAGACCTAAAGCCCAAAAATAGCCAAAAGACCTAAGGCCCAAGAAATGGCCTAAAGGCTTCGGGTGAGTACGCTAAGCGTACCACCATGTTATGCCCAATGTACAAGCTTACACATCAAGGGAATATAGGGCTAGAACGCGTTACACTGAGCGTACGCCTAGGTACGCCCCGCGTACTCCCCTATTTGCCAAAACTTTCCTTAAGCACTTAATGTCTTAAGTCCAAATGTCCAAATCATATATCTTGCTTTAGGGAAACTTCTTAAATGATAAAGTCATCAACTTGATGCCTTTGTATGGCTCAACAAGGTCCAACACCCATTTCTAACACTCTAAACTCATAATATGACTATCAACTCTTGCATGTTTGTATTAAATCCATAAATATTCCATTTTTATGAAAAGGGACATCAAAAACATCAAGATCTACTATGCTAAGCTTCCGGAGTAACTTATACTCAAATGAAATAATCCAAGGGGTCAAATATGAGAAAAAAAAAATGCTAACTAGATTAGATTCGAACAAAGGATCACCAAGATTGAGACTTTATATGTTCTGGAAGATGATAAGTTGAATACATCCTGGATCTACAAGCTTCAAATAAAAAAAAGGCTTCTCTAAAGGGTTATTTTTTCTTTAAGATGCACCAAACACACACCAAAACACACACAATGCTCAATATTCTCTAAAAAGGGATTAAGGTTTTGTGAGAATTTCTTAGGGATGAAAGAGACTGAGGATAGAAGAGGCCTTAGGGCTATAAAGTGCTTAAATAGGGTCCAAACCCTAAATTTTAGGGTTTGTCGCTGGTTCGATTACACCATTTGTACTAGGGGGTTAACCCCTTTGTCCAAGGCTCACAATATACACCTTGCGTATCCTAATTGCGCCCAACATAGTTAACAAAAAGGCATAATAATTAATCATTTAGAATTCGAGGAACTTACCTGAAACCAGGCGTTACTATAATTGTTTATATATGGATTGTTTATGATTTAATTGAGATTTGAGATTGTACCTTTATCTTTTATGATGGCTCAAAAACGTAAAATATAACACTTGTTGTTGGCATGTGTTTACTTGTGTCTCTAGCAAATTGAAAGAATTGAACAAAAATATTCATATTCTATAGATAATACTAAATAAATGGTTGTTTATGTGTTTTCCAAACTTAAATAGACTTTTTTGAGAAACGTAAATAAATCTTTAATTAAATGCGTGTTTGCTAAAATTAGTTTGTAACATAAAGTTATAGTTTTTATTTGTTATATGAGTATTTGAAAAAAAATTGATGGACGATTTTGAAATTTGTAAAATTACATAAAATGAAAACTGTTTAAAAAAAGATAAATATATAAATATACTTTTAAAGACAATTTTGGAAATTGTTTAAAAAGTTCAATAGGTTTTTATTAAACACTACATGAAATAGCTTTTACATCAATCATGTTTAAACTAAGAGCTAAACATTCCTACTTGAAAACAAAGCTTTTGTTTAAATCGAGCTCTTTGTTAAAAGCTAAATGCATGAAGCTCTCAAACGATCGCTGCCAAATACACCTTAAGTTTGCTTGGACAACATGAATTTGTGAAATAATATTCATGATTACAATCAAACACACTTCTTCAAAAAAATTGCTAAAATAACAAAAAAAAAAAATTATTTGATGTGAAACTTTATTCGGTTTAACAGGTAAACTAAATTGAGTAAATTGAAACAAAATAACCAAAAATTGATTAAACCGAACATTGTTTGGTTTGGTTACAATTAATTTTGAGAAAAAAAAAATAAATAAACCGAAAACGACTAAATCGAGCGAATAACATACATGTAAAAATGTACAATACTATTTTTAATTTGGGATGAGAATCGACTAAATCCACTTCCAAACTAAGCCAAAAGCCCAAACCTGCAAATTTAAAACTTGGTTGAGTTTACCCAAAAAAAATTCAGTAAAAACAGTACGGATTATTTTTGCTATTTTTTCTAATTTATGTTATGGAGAAATTTTCTTATGAAACAGTCCAGTGATAAAAGTTATGCTTTAATAAAAAAAATTCTTTGAAAAATCTAACCCAGCGTATATCCGGTGTTACCTTCCCTCCCTTAAGTTCGAGAGTTAAAGTCCCACTATAGACATAGATGAAATAATTTATAAGTAGTTTTGTATATATATTTGTATTTGCCTTTTTCCAAAACAAAAAAAAAAATCTTTGAAAAATGTAGCTAGCAGTTAAAACTAGTATGCGTGTTTTAAAATTAATTCCATATTTTGAATTGTTCACTCATTTATTTAATTGTAGTTATCTTATTGTTTTGAATCAGTTACAATAAAGAACCCACCTAACCTAGTACATTTTTTGGCGAAAAGTCAACCGTGTACATAGGGTATGTTTGGAAGCTAAGAGTTTTTATTTATGAAAAGTCCTTGACAAAAATAGCTGTAAGATTTTGACACACGATTATGAAAAATTCATTGTCTAAAAGACTAAAACTACATCTTTTATCTAATGTTTTAATTACTGGTCCTTTTTTTCTACCCACTCTGATTAAACGTCCTCGTTTTATTTCTAGTGTGTTTCTCTCACATTTCTGCTCTTGAATCTTGTATCTATTTCTGTAACTATGAATTAATGTGGCTGATATATGGAGCACATAAAAGAGAACAATGGTGGAGCCATAAATTTTTATATGAGGTACAAAAAATTATCAATAAATATTCTATATAGTTATCATATTTGGAGCATTAAAAAACATGATATAATCTTTTTAGTTGAGGGTACAATAACATAGAGCTTGTTTACAAATATTTTTATATATATATAAAATAATTTTTTTGGAGATGCTGTAGTACCCCCAACATCCCATTTGGCTCCGCCACTGAAAGAGAAAGAGAGGCATTTGAGTAATTGGTCAAAATGGTACAAATATATAGCTGGGATTGATTGCAACGGGTCTTCTCACATCTGTATCTTTACCATGACTCGACTAATAATAAAGATCATCCATAGGGATTTAACAGCTAGCAACAGATATTAGTAATGGGTAGTACAATATTATAGTTCGCAAGAAGTATGGAAGGAAGTAACACAGAAACAAATACAAGAGTAATGGGAAACTAATAAAAACAAACTTCTAAAAGAATGTAAGAAGGGCTTGTAGCCCAACGGTATCCGGTGTTGCCCTCCTTCATTGAGGTTGAGGGTTCAAGTCTCGTCGTGGATATAGGTGGATTTAAGGTGTAGTTTAGGAGTACGTTAGATTTGCTGTTTCAAAAAAAAAATAAAAAAAATTGATCTTTATTTACACATAATTGAAATCTAATTGATTTGTCTATTAATTTATTGCAGTGTCTGCATATGGCACTTCCAAAAACTATAGTTTTTTGTTCTATTTATTATATTGCTTTTGTACCAGTGCACGTTAGAAACAAATACAAATTTGTTCCGTCTTGTCCAATATTGCATTACAAAGAAGCCTTAACATATCCAAATTTAAAATTACTATATAAGCTTCTTTGAAATCTTCTTATATTTACTATTTAACAGAATTAATGTTTAACGGAAAGCTACATATGCCTACACATGTATTTAGAGCAGGGAATATAGTGCTTATGCTTTCATTACACCATTAATTTACTATGTGGGAAAAAGTATAATGGAAAGCAACGTGTGATTAGGGTAAAAAAGAATGTGAGTTAGATAATAGATATTCTTTTATTTGTAGGGGCAATCTAGTAACTTTTTATGAGCTTTTTGTTAGCCCTTAGTTGACGTAATTATTGGATTAAGAGTTTTTTTTGTTTAAATTAAAAGCTTTGGGTTGATACTCTTGAATAGAGTTATTGTTTAATTTGAGTTTTTTCTTAAAAAGTGATAGCTAAAAGCTCAAAAAAACCCTCTATGGCCATAGATAAAGAAAAAAACTTGATGACATTTGTGTATATTAAACATCTATTTTTTCTTTTGTCCTCGACTCAAAATATGTTTGGAATAGCCTCCAAACATAACTATAGATAAAGATTGTGTGTGGGTTTACCATGGAAGAGGATTGAATGTAGATGATGGGAAAGAAGATGAAAGATTGAATAGATGATAATTAAATTTAAAATAGTAAATTACAATTATTTGGTTGTGTTTACTGAATGGTTTGGGTCAAGTTTTGATTTTAGTAAATATAACTATATTCACCCTGGACAAAATTGGTAATTTGTCAATCAAATTCAACAACTTACAGAGCACACATTCCACGGTGGTTTGCATGGTTTTTTCTTGGTCTGAAAAAATTAATTAAATATTCTGAAGTAGAGAAATAGACAGGACTCCATTTTGCTTTGTCAACGTTCCCATTAGTCCACGAATAACAACTTTAGCCAGCCAAAGACTGAAATTTTGGTCGATCTCAAACCTAAGTAACTTTTTAGTCATAATTTTTTATTTTGTGAAGTTACAATAATTAAGTTTTTCTAAAAATTGCATAGGTGTGGTGAACCAATAATAATTATTATTGAAACCTGTTTGATTTCAAAATATACACAATTTCACTTTTAATTACTTTGACAGGTCAATTGATTTTAGATTGAATCTTTCATAATAATTAAGGTAAATATCACAAAAAACACTCTTTTTACATAGAAATTCGATTTTGACACCGTATTATTTTTTGTGTCAATCTTGACATTGTGTTTTTCAATTTGTTACAATTCTGACCATTTGACCGGTTAACCAGGTTACATGCTGACGTGGCATGATGACGTGTCAGTTTTGATGACGTGACATGCTGACATTATATGCTGATGTGTCAAAATTGAATTTTTTTTCTCACAAAAAACACTAAGTTTTCATTTTTTTTTTCGATTTTGACACTAAGTTTAATTTTTTCTTTCAACTTTGACATTATGTTTTTTTTGTTCCAAATCGAACATCATTTTTTTCAATTTTGTTCGATATTGATAATTTTCTATTTGAAACCATATAAATATTTTTTAATACATTTAAACCGTATAAATATGTTTTTTTTTTCATTTAAAAATCATAGTTTTGTATAAATACATTTTTTTACACTCAAACCATATCTTTATATATAAATATGTATTAATTATATAAAAATTGTATTTTATATTAAATATGTAACTTTAAAATAATGAGACACAATTATCTGACGTGGTTCCACAACCGGAATGATTGTGTACATCCACGGGGAAAAACGAAGGACTTGTATTATTAATCAACAATCAAACGGGGGTAAAAATATCCCTTATAAGTGACAACTAACAACGATTATGGATATTGAATTGATTTTCTCTGTTAATGAATAAAGCCCTATAAATAAGGAATAAGATACAATCGGATATACCCTCATATGGGGGGTATAAAATAGGAAATTATATAATAGATAATTACAAGATATATAAATATCTTCCTAAGATATGATCGGCTAATAGTCCCCGCAGTTTGAGCAGGGGAAGGACGGACGCTCAAACTGGATCGAAATTGTTGATATAGATAGCGAGGTAAGCCTTTTGTGAAGATGTCTGCATATTGCATAGAAGCGGGAATGTGAAGAACTCGAACATGACCAAGACGAACTTTTTCCCGCACAAAGTGGATATCAATTTCCACATGTTTGGTGCGCTGGTGTTGAACTGGGTTTTGTGACAGATAAACTGCAGATACATTGTCACAGTAAACAATCATTGCCTTGCTTAGTGGAACATGAAGCTCAAGTAAAAGATTACGCAGCTAGGTAGTCTCAGAAACAACATTAGCAACACCACGGTATTCGGCCTCTACACTCGAGCGTGAAATCGTTGGTTGGTGCTTCGAGGACCAAGACACAAGGTTGGTGCCAAGAAAAACACAATAGCTAGAAGTGGATCGGCGTGAGTCAGGACAACCGCCCCAGTCAGCATCATAGTAGGTAGTAAGTGTGTTAGGGGATGATGTAACCAGCTGAAGACCATAGTCTATGGTACCCTGTAGATACCGAAAAATCTTCTTCATGAACTGAAAATGGGGTTCGCTTGAAGCATGCATGAATAAACAAACTTGTTGAACAACATAGGCAATATCGGGGCGTGTAAAAGTCAGGTACTGGAGAGCATCGGCAAGAGTACGATAGAGAGTGCCATCAGCGAGTAGTGCACCGTCAGTGGCACTGAGTTTGGTGGACGTATCCACTGGTGTAGCACATGGCTTACACGAGGCCATATTAGCTCGTTAAAGGATGTCACGAGTGTAAGAAGCCTGCGACAAAAATAACCCATGCTTATCACGAGTAGCCGTGATACCCAAAAAATGGTGAAGCGCCCCGAGATCAGTCATAGCAAATTCCTGAGACAAAGAAGTAATAATGTTGTGGAGAACATCAGGGTCAGAAGCTGTCAAGATTATGTCATCGACATACAGTAATAAATAAGCACGATGACAACCGTGTTGATAAACAAATAGCGAAGAATCACAAATGCTACTCTTGAAACCCCAAGAAGTAATAAATGAGGCAAAGCGAGTGTACCAAGCACGCAGAGCCTGTTTAAGTCCATACAAAGATTTACGGAGGCGACATACCTGAAATGGAAACTGACTATCAATGAAGCTAGGGGGCTGGTGCATAAAAACCATCTCGTGGAGATCACCATGGAGAAATGTGTTCTTGATATCTACCTGATGTATTAGCCAACCCTGTGAGACTGCGAGACTGAGAACTGTGCGTATAGTAGTTGGCTTCACGACAAGACTGAATGTTTCTAAACAGTCAACACCTACAGTTTGTGATTTCCCATTGACCACCAGTCGTGCTTTATAGCGGTCAAGTGTTCCATCAGCTTTAAGTTTGTGACGAAATAACCACATACACCGAATAACTGGGCTGTCGGTCGGTCGAGGAACGAGTTCCCATGTTTTGTTCACCTGTAAAGCTCGAAATTCGTCTTCCATGGCTCGTAGCCAATTAGGGTCAGACATGGCGGCAGAGATGGATGTAGGAATTGGAGAGATAGGTGGAGTAGAGGTGGTATGGAGGTTTATACGGGTAACAGGTTTGGTTACTCCTACTCGTGCACGTGTGCTCATGGGATAAGTAGGAAGGGGGGGGGGGGGGGGTTGAGGGGGAGTTTGAGGTGGAATGGATTGAGCATGGGTTGTTGTAGGTGAAGGTGGAGTATGGGAGGGAGGTATGGGCGTTGATAAAGGGTCGGTGGTGGTGGATGGGGCTTTTGACCGATGAGAATAGGTCAAGATAGGAGGGTGAGGAGATGAAGATGTGGAGTGAGGTGGTGGTGAAGATTGGGTATGGGTGGTGGAATGAGGTGGTGCTAAAGGTGGAGTAGGGTTCGTGGATGTGGAGTAGGGAAAAATATGAAGGGGGGAGGGGGTCATCAAGAAAGTCAAAAGATGTGGAGGGGTAGGGGTATTGGCAAAGGGAAAAGAGGTTTCATCAAATGTAACAAGACGAGACAGATAGACTTGTCTAGTAGAAGGATCAAAGCATCGATATCCCTGAAAGTTTTCCGGATAACAAAGCAAAACACATTTGACGGATCTTGGTTGGAGTTTATGAGATTGAGTAGATGAGATATTAGGATAACAAGTGCACCCAAAGGTGCGGAGATGGTCATATGATGGTTAGCAACCATAGAGAGAGAAGGCAGGTGTGGAAAAATTTAGGCGTTTAGTAGGAAGGATATTATGAAGGTAGGTGGCGATGTGAAGAGCTTCAACCCAAAATTAGTGGGGAAGAGAGGCATGAGTGAGAAGGGTATGGATAATGTCATTAATACGATGAATCATCCGTTCGGCTCGTCCGTTTTGTTGGGAAGTTTGAGGGCAAGAGAAACAGAAGACGAGACCGTGAGTTTGGGCAAAGGATTTAAAGTCATTATTGTCGAATTCCCCCCTAAAATCGCATTGGAATGACTTAATGGTTATGTTAAATTGCGTTTGGATAAGCTTGTGAAATTTTGTAAAAGTGAGAAATGTGTTAGATTTATATTTGAGGGGGTATACCCATACATAATGAGTGAAATTGTCAATGAGGACCATATAGTATTTGTAACCAGATTTGCTTAAGACTGGGGATGTCCAAAGATCACAATGTATAATGTAAAATGGTGCATAAGTAACAGATTGCGAATCATAAAAAGGTAAGCGAGTATGTTTAGATAGATGGCAAGCATTGCACAAAGAAGTTGTAGGTTTATTACAAGAAATTGAAAATTTTGAACGAAGTAAATCTAAAACAGGAGCACCCGGGTGACCCAAACGAGCATGCCAACGATCGTGAGAAGTGGCAAGCAGAGTAGTAGAACTGGAAGGTGTGGTGAATGGGTAAAGATCTCTGGTGCTATCATGACGAGAAGGAAGAGCTCCAGTCTTGAGGTCCTTTATAGAAAAACCAGATGGGTCAAATTCAACAGAAGCTTGATTATCGATAGTAAACTTACGAACAGATAAAAGATTTTTAATAATGGATGGAGTAAATAGGATATTTTTTAGAGTATATGAATGGGAGGGGGTAGTGTAAGAAGCATGACCAGACCCATGAATTGGCAGACTAGATCCATTTCCAACAAAAATCGATGTTATAGGCAAAGTAGTTATGAAACTTGAGATCTTACCCTGATCAGATGTAAGATGTGTCGAGGCACCGGAATCCATATACCATGCCGGATCATTAAAATTAAGATGAACTTGTTGCATTGTCTGTGCTAAATCTGATGGATTGTGGTCGGAATAACCAACAAATTGAGGAGTGGGAGTAGGTGTCGGACCTGATGGTTGCATCGTAGTTCCATTTGGCCCCTGTTGTGGCGTGGGTCCAGAATATTGACCGGGCCTATAGGTGTGATTAGCCCAGTGATTTATAGATTGATTCGGTCCATGAGATGGGTATGGTGATGGCGGTGGATACCATGCTTGCGATCCATTCCATCCTTGTTGCCATTGATTTCCTTGGTTCCAGTTTTGGTGGCCACGACCTCCACGTCCCTTGAAGCTTCTGCCACGTCCTCGACCAGTAAAGCCTCGCCTGCGAGTGCTTGTACCTCTGCCCGACTAGTTGCTATAGGGTTGACCTTAATTGCGTTGACCAGCTACTTCGTTTTGTGGTGACCTGTCAACAGAAGTGGGAGCAGCGAGAACCGTGTGGGTTTGATTTTGTCTAGCTTTTTATCTGTGTTGTTCAAGTTGTAACATGCTGCGAGCTGTATCAAATGACGGAAAGCTTTGATTGATGTAGGCCCCGACAACATCAAACTCTGGTGGCAACCCACGAACCATTTGTAAGACCAGTCTAGACTTAGGGACTGGGTTCTCGACATCTCCAAGCTGATCAGCAAGATCTTTAAGTTTTTGGCAATATGATTCCATTGATGAACAAGCTCCCAAAGTAAGACTGCTGAATTCTTGTTCAAGGGCTGCTGCATTTGACCCTTTGTTGTTGAGAAAAGTTGATTTGAGTTTATTCCAAGCGGCTTGGGCAGTGGTATCAGTCTCTAAGATGCGGACCATCAATTCATCAGACAAGGTGCTGTATATCCATTGAAGGACAAGCACGTCGATTTCAACCCACTGAAGGTACCCGGGATCGGTTTCAACCGGTGTTGGAGTGTCATCAATGTGATCGAGAACCTTGTAAGCCTTGGCATGAAGACGAAACAACTTTGTTCAGGACGAGTACGTGACTTTTGAGCCATCCAATGTTCGGATCTTTGTCTGGTTGTTTGTGACAGTGTAGGCAGGGTGCAAGGCCATGGCCTTCACCTCACCTGAACCAGAAGCATCTTTTGTCATAGAAGAGATGAAGATAAAACCGTGGCTTTGATCTTAGAAAAAAAATCGGCTGGTAGGGTTTACCTAGGCTCTGATACCATAACAACGATTATGGATATTGAATTGATTTTCTATGTTAATGAATAAAGCCCTATAAATAGGGAATAAGATACAATCGGATATACCCTCATATGGGGGGGGGGGTATAAAATAGGAAATTATATAATAGATAATTACAAGATATATAAATATCTTCCTAAGATATGATCGGCTAATAACAACAATGAAGATACAAAACCCTTAACCTTCAAAGGAATCACTTAGGAGAAAGAAGGCCAAAACTAGGTAAAAAATGACCCAAAATATGCTTTAAATCGGCAAAAAAGCAACCCGGTGCTACTTTCTTTCTAGTTCAAGTTGCGGTATCAAGTAGATTTGAAGGGCCAAATTGCTAGATCAAAATAGCAGACATCTAGCATAACAAGTAGCAAAAGTGTTTTGATCAACTCGATGTTCATTCGGTTGGTAGATCAACCTAGTAGACCAACTAAGCGTTTAGATCATCTTAATTCCTAGTTCAGTTGCTAGATAAAACTAGGAAAACCATGTATTCCTTTTTTTTTTTCCAATGAGGCTCAAATTCCGCACACAGTTGTGATTAGAAGCGTTGTTTATCACCAAAAAAATATAACTCTACATAGATACCAATTTACTTATAAACCAAAAAATAACTCACATTTTCAGTGACTCTCATATTTTATATTAATTCTGGTCAACCATAAATACACGGTCAAAGGGTAAAGACCTGTTTATAATAATTTTGGCCGACCTTAATTACGCAACACGCCCCGTGACACATTACGTAAAGCGAAAATCTTCGAGGATTTTGACTTATCAGTATGCCACCACAACAGAACATGTAGGTGTAAAAAACACATCGCATAATTTTCTTTTTATCACTTTTCTACGACGTTTGTTCCGGTCTAGCTTCTAGATTCATTTTACTTCCTAGTTCCTATACTTTACATCAATATATTTACTTGCAAAATAGCAATTTGAAGCATTATAAGTATCTTTTATCTATAAATACATTAAAACACAACTTAAAGTAGTAAGATATTACACAAAATATATGGCGTGAAATAAGAGATATCAAAGTACCGACACTTGGATTTTTAAATTCTCAAGCAAACTAGAATCAACTCAGACCAAAATCACAATTTGTCTTTTGTATCAATATCACACAATAAAGCAAATATACCTAGGACACCACTTATACCAAGAATCAAGCATATATATATATATATATATATATATATGTGTGTGTGTGTGTGTGTGTGTGTGTGTGTGTTATGATCCTCTTTAACTCTTGATGCCTTAAATAATCACATTCTGCATAAATATGTTCTCCACATAATTTGAACATTACTCACTTTTGCATTCCCTAGAAATATACTCTCCAAAAACTCTTAACCGCAAGGTATGTGTCCCATGATAACATTGTCATATGATTATGATAAAGAGAAATTACAAGTGTTCTCAAAGAAAAGCATAAGGACTACAAAGAATAAAGCGGTTATAAATACTCGCTAGACAGAAACCCTAATGAGCTAAAGACTAAAGGTCCCATAAACAAGCAGGCTAATAATATATAGACTAACGTCCCCCCTCAAACTCACAATGCCACAACAATTAGCATTGAGGGTTTGTCACAAAAGAACCGAAACCGAGAAGCCGATAAAGCCTTCATAAAAATATCTGCAAGCTGCAAGGTTGATGAAACAAATGGAAGCGAAATGGTCCCGAGCTGCAGGTGATGACGGATAAAGTGACAATCAATCTCAATGTGCTTCGCCCGCTCATGAAAAACATAATTCTTTGCAATTTGTATCATAATTTTGTTATCACAATACAAGGGAGTAGATGAAGAAATGTAAACTCCCATATCTGCAAGCAGCCACCGTAACCAAATAATCTCACATGTAGTTACAACCATAGCACGGTATTCAGCCTCCGTGGAAGATCTAGAGACAACATCCTGTTTCTTGCTCTTCCATGAAATAAGAGACTCTCCAAGAAATACGCAAAATCTAGTGGTGGACTTATGATCATGACAATTACCATCCCAATCAGCATCACTATAGGCACGTAACTCAAGAGAAGATGTCGAGGGAAACAAGAGAGTCTGGAACTGAGTGCCAAGAAGATAAATCAGAATACGAAGAACAGCTCCTCAATGAACAGAGGTAGGAGCTGTAACAAACTAACTGACAACATGAACAACATGAGCAATATCTGGATGAGTAACTGTGATTTAAACCAAACTTTCCACAACAGTACGATAAAGATTCAGATCGGACAAAGGAACACCATCAGTACGAGAATATCATGCATTGGTTTTAAGAGGAGTATCAACAGTCTGATTGTCAGAGAGGCCCACCCATGTAAACAAGTCAGATATATATATATATATATATATATATATATATATATATATATCTCTGTTAGGAATACCATTTTGCTACAAGTCTAGCCTTGTACCGCTCAACAGAACCATCATCTTTTGTTTTTATCTTGTACACCTAACGACAACCTATCGCATGTTTCCCAGGAGGAAGAGAAACCAAATCCCTTGTATGAGTCTGATGGAGAGCAGTGCGTTCTTCACCCATAGCATTCTACCAAAGAGGATCTAAAACAACTGCTCTATATGATTCAGGTTCGATGGATGCTTGCTATAGATGAAGAAAAGGATCCTGAATATGTAGAGTAAGAAAAATCTAGTAGCTTGGTGGACTTGACATGGCGAGAAGATCTCCTGAGGGGTGGTAGTGGAGGTGGATCCTCAATTTCAATAATCGAAAGGATCAGACTCGGGAACAGGTGGAGTCGAGGCACCCTCTGAAGAAGTGGGTGTGTCATGAGCTAAGTGATCATGTGGAATAGATAAATATCAAGCCTTCATATCTTCATTAAAAGGATCAATATGTAGAAGATCGCACTTCGTTACATTGTGGGCTGTAAAAGGAATCGAGTAGAAAGGAATATGTTCCAAAAAAGTAACGTGTTGGGAAACATATAACTTCTGAATCACAGGATCATAGCAATGGTATCCTTTCTGTCCAATACCATACCCCAAAAATACACAAATAGCAGATTCCGACCCCAACTTGTTCCTTTCAACATGAGGACGAAGAATAAAACAAGTACATCCAAAAACTCGTAAGGAAGAGTAGTATGGTAGATGACCATGTAACATCTTAAAAGGAGACATTCCTGAATTTAATGAAGTAGGGATACAATTAATCACATACACAACTGTTAGGACTGCTTATCCCCAAAAGACACTAGGGACCAGCGTAAACAGGAGCAATGAGCGGGTAGTCTCAATAATATGATGGTGTTTTCATTCTGCCACACCGTTTTGCTGAGGTGTGTTAGTAGACGAAAACTGGTTTATAGTACCGTCAGAAGCAAGTAACGAAGTGAAATCATTAGTGGTATATTCACCCTTAAGTCACACCTGAAGCACTTAATCACAGCCGAATGTTGAGATTTAACAAGAGCTCTAAAATTTTTGTAAATATCAAAGAAGTCAGATCTGCGTTTCATAAGATAAACCAATGTATATCGAGTATAATCATCTATAAAAGATACATAATAGGTTAACCCACCCTTTGTGGATACTGGTGTAGGACCCCACACATCAGAATGAATAATGTCAAAAGGAGCAGTAGAACAAGACATACTTTTATTGAAGGGTAAAGAAGAGAATTTTGCCAGTTTACAACCACTACAATCAGAAATATCACATGAGTTTAAATGACCCAAAACACCACTAAATGCTAAAAAATTCAAACGTGATAAAGACACATGTCCCAAACAAGAATGCCAAAGATAAAACTCAGATGATAAAGGACTCAAATGAAAAGAAGATAAATCAATGCTAGAAGCAGCAATAGCAAATACTTTGAGTGATATGAACACCTAGGTACCAGACTTACATAGCTGACTGGCTGAAGCAAGGTTCAAAGTAAGTTTGGGAATGTAATAAAAATCAAGAAGAGTGATATGAGAAACAGAGCCAAACCTAGCACCCTCAACTAGCATAGATGTATCACTAGCAGACTTAACAGAAATAGATGACACTTGCGACAAAGAAGTAATTGATAAAAAATGAGGAGTCATATGATGGGTTGCACCAGAATCTAAAATCCACAAAGATGAGGGAATACCTGATGTACTACATGAAGAAGGACCAGAATGAGACATAGATACAGACATGACAGTGGGATTAGAAGCTTTACTGTCTGAAACTCTCAAACACCTTAGGATCCAATGCAGATGGTGGCATGTTTCCAATAGATTATGTGCAAACCGGTGGTATAGCAGGAGCAACAAACTGTGGAGGATGAGGGTTCCATGGAGAAGTACTAGAGGAACGCGGTTGAAACTTCTGTTGACCAGACCTATTTTGTGTCCCTGACTAAGGTTGACCCGATTTACCCTTGTTGACTAACAATGGACACTGAGCTTTCCAATAGATTTTCTGTTTGCATAATGCACACTCGTCACAAGTAACCCTTGAAGTTTGTCGAGACTGGTTAGAGGAAACAACAAGCACAACAGGAGCAGGAGGAGGAATAGAGGTTTCTTTAAATCCTATATTCGCATGAGACTTGATACAAGTCTCTTCTACAATTAATTCACGGACAACAAAATCCACTGAGGGAAGAGGAGAGAGATGAAGAATGATTCCACGTAGGCCTTTACAATCAAAACGCAAGGCCATCAAGAACTGGACCAAGCGATGTTCTTCCCTCCTAGAAATATAAGGTTCAAAATCTTTTAACTCTTTAGATTCAGTAAGAACCAATTGATCCCACAGATCAGACATAGCAGCATAGAAATCTTGAATACTCTGGTCATTCTGTTGAAGGGCATGGATATCATATTCTAACTGGTATTGTTTAGCAAAGTTAGACTGAGTATGCAGTCTCTCCAAGTGATTCCAAACTTCTTTTGTTGTGTCATATTTAGCCAACTACATACCAATTGAATGAGTAACAGAGTTATTAATCCAAGTAATGACCTTGGAGTTATCAGTCTCCCAAGCATCAAGCAACAAATCAAAATTCTCAGTTTGAGGCACTAAGGGATTTGCTTTAGTCCAAGTGACATAGCTCCACATATTCTTCCCACGAAGGAAGTTCTTCATAATGTTACTCCAATACATATAATTCTTTCCATCCAGAACAGTACTGATTGACTGAAGGGAATCATCCTTTCCGGTCATGTTGACAATGAATAAATAACCACAATGACAGTATAACAATCTGAGAATAAAAGGAGTAACAAACCATCAGAAGCAATAAGTCGGATAACGAATCAACAACAATAATGAATCAACAGCAGCAACTAATCAATAGCAGCAATGAATCAACAGTAGCAACGAATCAACATATCAACAACGAATACTAGCAACAACAAACGAGTACGACATGCTATAGTAACCCTAGAAGATTTCACCACAGATGACTACTACAAATACTTCTAACAACGTATTGAACCTCCGCTCTGATACCTTGATAACATTGTCATATGATTATCATAAAGAGAAATTACAAGGGTTCTCAAAGAAAAGCATAAAGACTACAAGGAATAAAGCGGATATATATATATATATATATATATATATATATATATATATATATATATATATATATATATATATATATATATGTCGCACACTGAAACCGATGGCGGAAACGTTCCGGGGCGGAGGACGTCATGTAAAGTATCACAACCAATGTACATAGTAAGCATAGTAAACACAACCACTACATTACATAGAAATATTTACATTTGTTTGAAAGCAAAGTATTACATGTTATATATATATATATATATATATATATACATACACATCATTATAACAAAAGTAAAGACGAGACTTCTATATGCTCCATCTTCTCCAAAAGAAAGCGGGTTACCTGTCTAATGTGAACCTGAGAATACAAGTAGTTTTAGAAATATCAGCATAAAGCTGGTGAGTTCATAAGCGGTTTGTTTCTGTGAAAGAAAATGTTCCTTTAAGTTTGCAAAAAGTTGTTTCCCAAGAAAATCCCATATTTTCTTATAAAAGAAGTTTAGTTATCCATTTGTTAAACAGCCTGTTTATGACAAGTCAAGTTAAGTTAAACCAGGAAAAACCCTTATTTTCCTTAAAAGTTGGTGGTTGGTTATCGATCCGAAATTAAGTGTACAAGTATCTACCATACTTGCAATGTTAAGTAAAGCTTCCCTGAAAGTTTGGTTATCCTTGGAAAGTACATTAGTTTTAACACGTATATAAAACTAATCAGTAAGCTGTGATCTAATACCTAAGGGTATTACTGATACCCTCTAGTAATCAAATAGTTATTAATTTGAGGTTAGTTCACTAAGTTCATTATTACTTAAGAGTAAATCTCCATTATCTAAGTTGCGAGTTCCATAACCATACGATAGACTAGATATGGCAATAAGAAGTCCATTATCATTTTATGACTTTTGTCACCCGTAGATCTGCCAGTCCCACTGTAGCTAGCAGCAAGGTGCGGGGTAGTCAGCCCCGTATAGATTTATACACTCAAGCCACGTTCTCCCTCCAGAAGATTCTAGTTACAGGGTTAGTCCTCCACTCGCATATCTTCGTGGGGTGTTACTGAGGACGTGTCTCCAATATTATGAATAACGAATTTACAAGTAATAATACGGAAAATCCAGTTCTATGAATGGCATGATATCCTTTGTGAAATATAAAATATAACATTTTATAATCAGTTTCACAATTAGTTTGAAAACTAACTCTGCAAGTTAGACGGTTGATAATACGGTTTTCAGTGTTAAAAGCATACTAAACATGTAACATTTCATATGAAATAATAAGTTTGAGTACAAGATTTCCTTGTACTTTTGCTTGTATCCCCCCTGAAAACATGAAAAACACGGAAAATGGTGTAGGGGTATGAACTCACCAGACGAGAAATGTGCCGGTTAGGATGCTAAATGTCAGTTTAAGGCTTGAACACGCGCGAGGTTCATACGTAACAGAAGGAGATACATAATTGTATCTAATTAGACTTTGAACTACTAATTAAGTAAGAAAATACAATATGTTACACGAAAACACTTCATCTCAAGTGTTGGAAGTGGTACGGGTTGCATCTAAGGGTGTTTAGGGCCTAGATAAGGAGTTTACTCTTCGAGTGTAAACCCTTAGGGGTGTTTACGGCCCAAAGAACATATCCCCATGAGTTTACGACCGTAAACTCATGGGTAGGGTGTTTGTTTGGATGGACCGGTTTGATCCGATCCAATCAAGTGAATCCAAATTGATTTTGGTTTTCAAAACATGAATCCGAATAATCCAAACTAAATTAAAATCCGATCTGATCCGATCCGATCTGATTCAGTTAAAAATTCGGTTGGATCGGTTTTTATAATTCGATTTTAAAAAACCGACACATTTTAAGACGACATATAATTATAATAATACCCAATTTTACACAAAAAGCGAAAAAAGTTATTTTGTTGTGATTTGAAATTTATAAATAACTACTAACCAAATATATTATAGTTAAATGTTTTATAGATAGAAAACTTTTGAGAGATGATACATATTGATGTTTTTTTATCGGATGAAATGTTTTGAACCTATTTGAAAAAATAAATTACAAAATTAATAGATAACTATAGATATGTATTATAAATAATTAATTAATAAATGTTTATTTGGTTTTTCTAGACTATTCGGTTCTTATTTTATAAACCAAAACCAATCCAAAATTCAAAATAATAATTCGGTTTTGTTGAAAACCAATCCAAGAATCCGAAAATCCGAACCAAATAGTCCAATCCAAATTGTCCAATTGGAAAATTAGGTTTTATCCAACTAGTGAACAGCTCTACTCATGGGTGGTGTGTTCTTGGATGTTTAAAGGTCTTACAATGCACAAGGGAGGGTTCTAAGGTTGAATAAAAGGCTTAGGAAGTGTCAGGACTTGAATTGACCTTGGAAAAGGGGTTTTTAGTTCTTGAAGGACACTTGGGGAGTTTACGGTAGTAAACACATGTGTTTACAGCCGTAAACTCATGTTTGTCCATGATTCATGTGTTTTGGTGGTTGTAGGTTAAGCATGCAAAGTTCTAGACTGTAACATACAAGTTTTGAAATTGTGTATTGTTATTATTAAAAGTGAATAAAATTAAGTGTTGAGTTCTAACAACTAGTTTTTACTAGAAATGAAGTAAAACTATGTTTAGAATCACTCATAAAATATTGGAAGTCTTATGAGATTCCAATTAATAGCCAAATACTGAAATTTAGCGAAAATATAAAATTTGAAATAAGTAAAATTTTATTATTTGATGTTGTAAATCATCTTGTTAGAAACTTGTAGGCGAAAACCTTGTCAAAATCCGAGTTATAACGAAGAAGTTATGACCAACCAAAGATCCGCGACAAAACCGACACGACACCGAATGACGTAAAAAGTGAGTTTTTGATAAACTACTTTTTATCCTTAGTAATCTAAATGAAAGTCATAGTATTCGTTAAACCGAGAAATTCGATAAAAAGAACGCAAAAATCTGACTTTATATGAGTAAGTTATGATTTGTCGAAGTTTCAACTTAGCAGTAGACATCTAAAAACTCGAATTTTAGATCGAGCGATATTTGACCGATACATCCTAAACGAGAATCAAAGGTCTCGACATTTGTAGTACAATGGTAAAAAGTCAAACGAAAACGGATGTCGGATGAAGAAGTTATGAATTTTTAAAGGATTTTCATGTCCCAGTCTGTTAAAAATGATAATCTTAAAAATAAATTCAAAATTAGTCGACGAAGTCTAAACGAAAGTTGTAGAGAGTAATTTTAGCTACGAGTGCATATAAAGAACGTCAAAAACGGAGCTCGTATGCGAAATTTATGGATTTTAGAAGTTCGGGGCTCAAAATCCGAGAATTTCGCATGAACAGTCCAGCCACCGGAGACCCTTGTCGCTGCCACGCCACTTCGCACGAAGCAGCAGTGTCACTAGAGACGTGGCCGATCCGAGAAGCATCGCATGTCCCATGCTGAGTGGACCGATGTGCGAGTCAATCTGGATCCGATGCGTGCTTATCTGCGAGCCGAGCCACCGAGCTGCTTCGTCACCTATCCTTCCGAGCCTCGCAGCAGGCGTCGTGGCCTTCGCTTCTCGCGCCACCTGCCCCTCGCTGCTGACGCCACCGAGCTGCTTCGCTGCTTGCTTCCCTCCCAAACCGACTTCGGCTTCGGCCCTGTATAAAGGCGGCTGCGAACCTTGCCGACTAACTTTGGAAATTCGCCACTTTTAGCCCATTTTCGATATTTTCACTATTTTGACTTTTCCCGAAGCCCTGGTATCAATTTTAGCACCCGAATCACGTCCTGAGACCCTGAGAAGCCCGAAAATTTTTTCTTTTCGGTTTTGAAGCCCTACCTTCGCAGAGCCCAGTTTTCAATTAAGCTCCCGGTTTTCAACATAGAAAGACATATTTAAAGCCGAAATGCTGTCCAAATTACTATTTTAACCCCTGGTTGACTTAAGGTGAGTTCAATATATAGGAACAATTGTATGTTATGTGTTATATGTGCTATATGCTTCTGAGTGTTATTATTTTGAGTTATTCTCCCGTGTTATTTTACTCGCTATGTTTATAGCAATTATAAAACCTTTGACCATGTGATCAGTGAAAGGACTTAAATTCACATTGGTACTGGTACGTAGCCTCTGGCCATGTAGAGCATGTCTCCGTAAGAGAATGACTTCTATTCTATGGCATTGGTAGAAGGTTAGATAAGAATGGTATGTAGCCTCTGACCATGTAGAGCATGACTCCGTAAGAGAATGAACTCTATTCTATGGTATTGGCAAATGGTTAGACAGGGCTATAAGCCTGAAATGCACCAAAATGTTAATAAGAAATTATATGTATTTTGTGCCAATTGGGCCAAAGCTTTATTGATGCATATCATATATTGAAATCGTTATGTCTCATTGAAAAGTATATCTTTGAATAAAGTCTTTGATTAATATGAACGCTTGTCACATGATTTCACATATGTCTTCTTATTCCCTTCTTCTTCTGTCATATTGGTATATGTAAGGCATGAGATTATGTTGTATCTATTTATTGAATTCACTAAGCGTTATCGCTTATTCCTCACAATATTTAACAATTGCAGGTGATGAGTATTCCAATATAGCTTTATACTGCTGAAAGATTTAGAATAATTAATAGTATTTCTCTGTATTTTTAATGTTCATGTATATATATGAATAGTAGATTCCTGGGTAGACATGAAATGTAATAAAACTTAGTTGGTTTGTATCCAATCCTTTGTAATCACCTTATCAATATAAAATATTGTTTTATAAATATACATGTAGCATGTTTTGAGGAAGTAACTTAAGAAATCTTTTGAAATAGTTTGAAAGTTTGGGTCTTTCATAAATACGAAAGTTGGGGTCTTTCAATCATGGTATCAGAGCAATGGTTTAAGTGAACTAAATATCACGGATTGGTATTTAAACTTAAATTGTTGGAAACTCAATATATGAGCTGATTTGTAATAAGTATATGGATACAAACCATAGGAAATATTTAAGTGGGGGATTGGGTAATGATAAACCCTAGTATTCTAAGATATTAAGTTACTTCAGAATTTTAAGAAAATTAGTTTAAGTGAACTAGAAATTTTAAAAATTTCTAAACTTAAACAAGAATTATTAAGTAAAGATGATACGATATATTGAATACCTAATGGAGGCAAGCACTAGAATATTAAGAGGAGATATGCCTTATATTCTATTATGTGCTAAATGATAAATGAATATAGAGAAGAGATATGCCTTATATTCTATTATGTGCTAAATGATAAATGAATATAGAGAAGAGATATGCATTATATTCTATTATGTGAGAAAGCTTAAGGTCTGTTGCCGACCATGGTTTAGAAAATTTTAAGAATTTTCATAATAGAATTTTCCGGAGTGATAAAGAGACTTATGATAGTTGACATTGATAAGTTTATAAATAAACGATCGCGAGATATCGTAAAATAATAAATATGAATTCTTATCGTAATAAGTGTATAATTACCAATAGAGCGGTAATATACATTTAAAGTATGTTTGATATATAATAACATCTCTGGAAGAAAGATGTGCGTTTGAAACACGTTTGGACAAGATAAATGAGTTGGTACAAATCCACGAAGTTGTTCTACTGTTGTTCAGATTGAAGCAGTGATTGTTTAGAAAGTCGGAAGAACCGAAGATGGTGATCAGTACTTCGGCAGTATCACAATGAATGTTGTGCAAGATTTTGAAGAATTAAATAAAGATCAAAAGAAAGACTAATGAAGTTTTCAGACTCAATAGGCCAAGACTTTGTGATATAAAGTTCCATTGTGTGTTAAGCCGACTTTAACATACAAGATTGGGATGGTGAATTGAGTCATTTAGTGGTAAATGGTTAAGCAACTTACTTGTTTAAGTAAGATAGAATGATTAATTGAAGAAGAAATACACCCATAGTATCGTATGAGAAGAGATGTTGTAGTCAGGAATGACAGAGAACCAAGTTGAAGCTAGTAAAGCTTGTTGAGATGCAGCTAAGATGCAGACTTCTTAGGATAGACTCTTATGAAATAGACTTAGACTTACTCAGATACAAGAATAACGATGTCAAGGAAGAATAATGAAATTAACAAAAGTGCATGATGGATTGCATGAGTTAGAAGATGATGCAGGTAGTAGAAGACCGTTTATCTCCATGTTGCTAAAGTAAATTTTGGAATAGTGTGTCTTGTAGAGTAGACACTACTCAAGAAAGAATTAGTATGAAGAAATGGAAGTGAAATTTCTATCGACCTATGGAAAAGTATTAGGATATATTAAATCGAGCATATGCATGAGAATAATCCTAGAAGGCGAGTATAGGTCGTCTAATATATGTTTGATAGAAACCTGAAAACCCTAGTTGAGTCTAGGAGAAACTGTTGTATGTATTTGTTTAAACACGTTCATGTGTGATAAGTTGCTTTGTGAAAACTTTTGAATGGTGACTTGGGAACTGCGAGACAATACTTGGGACGAGTATGAGTAGGTGTGAATAGTAGTAGAGGCCTATACTAATGGAAGCACAGGACTCACACTTGGATCAGGAAAAGTCACAAGGTTACCAAGAAGCTAGTAAATGATTCCATTTTATTCATGTGTGTCGTTACCTTCGATTCGGTAATGACTAAGAAGACAACTATTGTTCAACTCTTAAAGAATCGAGTCCGATTAGTACAAAACCGCGAAAGGAGTTAATTGGTTCAGAGAACCATGTCATATATAGTGACGAAACATCAGTAGGAATACTGAAGAAGTAAATGGTCGAGATAGTCGATAGAAATATAACAATCTTCATTAAAGAATTGAGCAATCACTAGCCAGAGATGTGACTTGCTATGTGGTGTTACCGGCCACAAGAAATGTATCCGCCCTACTCTTACTAGTCAAATGGCGGGAAGTGAAGTTGCCGTTCAACATTCAAGGAATACTCCAACTAAAAAGGAGGGGGTGTCAAAAACTAAAAGATGTGTATATCCGAAAGCATGAATTAGAAATATGTGATGCTATTCTTTCTATTCTTAAGCATCCATGTGTTGATCAAACTCTTTTTGTTTTCGTTATTCTATCAGCTCGATTTATTCGATCTGATTCTAATACAAGAGTTTGGATCGTTATGTGTCTTGTGCAAGATAAAATCAAAGGTCATTAGAATATGACTATTCGAATTGCTGTTATAGCAAAAGTAAAGACCTTATCTTGGGTTTAGTCTATAAACCAAGAAGGAGCAGGAGTCTGCAATGAGAATTGAGTTTTAACTCAAAGATTAGGATCGAATGATCAATAGAGAATGAAGAGCGGGTGCAAATTTGAAAACCGCCAGTAATTAGGAAGTCTGAAGAATTTGACAATTGTTTGGCAAACTAAAAGCTAAATATCGTACATTTTAGATTACCACAAAGGAAGTAAGTTAAAAACTCGAATGTTATGACTAGTAATTTTCTCGTAAACTCTAGATCTACTCACATCTTATTTGATTTCAATGCCTCAGATTCTTTCGTACCTTATAAATTCGCATATTCTTTTCAAATTGCTTGTTACGCAATTGTCCAATCATTTCATATAGATAACATAGGAAATATATCATTACTTGTGAATAAAGCCTATAGAGTTAGTGTTATAGGAATTGAAAGTTATAATCTTCCTGCTAACCTAATTCCTATCTTTGATATTATTCTCGACATGGATTGGTTGTTAAAGAACCATGCAAAGCTCTTGTGCTACAAAGAGATGATATGCATCCCTATCAAAAGGGAAGATTCTATTTATGTCTACGGTGAAAATAATAAATTTCTTTCTTAAAAACTCGTAAATTATGTCGAAGGGATATTCTACTTATCCGGCTTATACAGTTAATACCTTGAAAGAGGAGAAGAAAACTGTGAATGATAACCTTTGAATAATTATCGACGGGCTGATGAAGAGTGCATATATTCTCGCCACCCGTGAAACGACTCCATTGGAGAAATACATGTAAGTTACTTAGACGAAATTGTGGCAAGTCATGGTGCGCCACTATAGATTATTTCCGACTGTGATACTCGTTTCACTCCTCACTTTTGGGTGAGAATGAAACATGAATTAGGATCTCGAGTTCCTCTTAGTACAACTTATCACCCTAAAAAACAAAATGGTCAAAAGAAGAGAGCAATCCAAACAGTAGAAAATATACTGAAGGTATATAAAGTATTGTATGAGCATAAATGTCATACTCAAATATGTTGGCGTGACGTAAGATAGAAGATCTTTAGAGGATCTGAAATAATTCAAGACATCACTAACAAGATACAAATTTTCCGAGAAAGAATGAAAGCGACCCAAGATCGATAAATTCCCTAGGCAGGAAAGAGGAGATGACCCGTAGAATTCCAGGTGGATGATATAGTAATACTTAAGGTATTTCATAAATAGGCGTTATATTACTTTGGGAGAAAGAATGGTTGGTAAGCAAGCATACTGCTTGGGATTGCCTGAAGATTTGACAGATATTCATGAAGTGTTTCATGTGAGCTATCTGTATAAAGGTTAAGCATATATGATAAAATGGTTCTATTATCTGAGGTGAAACTGGATAATAAGTAGAAGAGATTGTAAATGAAAGAACGACTAATCTACGTAATAAAGAACTGAAGTTGGTGCTAATCAAGTGGAAACACCATCGAGGCCCAAATTATACTTGAGAAAAATAGGAATGAAATAAGAGTGAAGTATCCTTAATTGTTTTAATCGTTATGATTTCGGGGATGAAATCCTCAAAAAGAGGAGGTATTTGTAACATAAACGTTCTGAAATTGTGTATTGTTATTATTAAAAGTGAATAAAATTGAGTGTTGAGTTCTAACAACTAGTTTTTACTAGAAATGAAGTAAAACTATGTTTAGAATCACTCATAAAATATTGGAAGTCTTATGAGATTCCAATTAATAGCCAAATACTGAAATTTAGCGAAAATATAAAATTTTAAATAAGTAAAATTTTATTATTTGATGTTGTAAATCATCTCGTTAGAAACTTGTAGGCGCAAACCTCATTAAAATCCGAGTTATAACGAAGAAGTTATGACCAACCGAAGATCCGCGACAAAACGGGCACGACACCGAATGATGTAAAAAGTGAGTTTTTGATAAACTACTTTTTATCCTTAGTAATCTAAATGAAAGTCACAGTATTCGTTAAACCGAGAAATTCGATAAAAAGAACGCAAAAATCTGACTTTGTATGAGTAAGTTATGATTTGTCGAAGTTTCAACTTAGTAGTAGACATCTAAAAACTCAAATTTTAGATCGAGCGATATTTGACCGATACATCCTAAACGAGAATCAAAGGTCTTGACATTTGTAGTACAACGGTAAAAAGTCAAACGAAAACGGATGTCGGATGAAGAAGTTATGAATTTTTAAAGGATTTTCATGTCCCAGTCTGTTAAAAATGATAATCTTAAAAATAAATTCAAAATTAGTCGACGAAGTCTAAACGAAAGTTGTAGAGAGTAATTTTAGCTACGAGTGCATATAAAGAACGTCAAAAACGGAGCTCGTATGCGAAATTTATGGATTTTAGAAGTTCGGGGCTCAAAATCCGAGAATTTCGCATGAACAGTCCAGCCACCGGAGACCCTTGTCGCTGCCACGCCACTTCGCACGAAGCAGCAGTGTCACTAGAGACGTGGCCGATCCGAGAAGCATCGCATGTCCCATGCTGAGTGGACCGATGTGCGAGTCAATCTGGATCCGATGCGTGCTTATCTGCGAGCCGAGCCACCGAGCTGCTTCGTCACCTATCCTTCCGAGCCTCGCAGCAGGCGTCGTGGCCTTCGCTTCTCGCGCCACCTGCCCCTCGCTGCTGACGCCACCGAGCTGCTTCGCTGCTTGCTTCCCTCCCAAACCGACTTCGGCTTCGGCCCTGTATAAAGGCGGCTGCGAACCTTGCCGACTAACTTTGGAAATTCGCCACTTTTAGCCCATTTTCGATATTTTCACTATTTTGACTTTTCCCGAAGTCCCGGTATCAAATTTAGCACCCAAATCATGTCCCGAGATCCCCGAGAAGCCCGAAAATTTTATCTTTTCGGTTTCGAAGCCCTACCTTCTCAGAGCCCAGTTTTCAATTAAGCTCCCGGTTTTCAACATAGAAAGACATATTTAAGGCCGAAATGTTGTCTAAATTACTATTTTAACCCCCGGTTAACTTAAAGTGAGTTCAATATATAGGAACAATTGTATGTTATGTGTTATATGTGCTATATGCTTCTTAGTGTTATTATTCTGAGTTATTCTCCCGTGTTATTTTATTCGCTATGATTATAGCAATTATAATACGTTTGAAAATGTGATCAGTGAAAGGACTTAAATTCACATTGGTACTGGTACGTAGCCTCTGGCCATGTAGAGCATGTCTCCGTAAGAGAATGACTTCTATTCTATGGCATTGGCAAAAGGTTAGATAAGAATGGTATGTAGCCTATGACCATGTAGAGCATGACTCCGTAAGAGAATGAACTCTATTATATGGTATTGGCAAATGGTTAGACAGGGCTATAAGCCTGAAATCAACCAAAATGTTAATCAGAAATTATATGTATTTTGTGCCAATTGGGCCAAAGCTTTATTGATGCATATAAAATATTGAAATCATTATGTCTCATTGAAAAGTATATCTTTGAATAAAGTTTTGATTAATATGAACGCTTGTCACATGATTTCACATATGTCTTCTTGTTCCCTTCTGCTTCTGTCATATTGGTATATGTAAGGCATAAGATTATATTGTATCTATTTATTGAATCCACTAAGCGTTATCGCTTATTCCTCTCAATATTTAACAATTGCAGGTGATGAGTATTCCAATATAGCTTTATACTACTGAAAGATTTAGAATAGTTAATAGTATTTCTCTGTATTTTTAATGTTCATGTATATATATGAATAGTAGATTCCTGGGTAGACATGAAATGTAATAAAACTTAGTCGGTTTGTATCCAATCCTTTGTAATCACCTTATCAATATAAAATATTGTTTTATAAATATGCATGTAGCATGTTTTGAGGAAGTAACTTAAGAAATCTTTTGAAATAGTATGAAAGTTTGGGTCTTTCATAAATATGAAAGTTAGAGTCTTTCATAGACCCAAATCTAAGCCATACAAGGTGTTAAGGGCACTTAGACACCCTTTGGAGGTGTTTACGGTTTTGGGAGACCTTCCCAAACCGTAAACTCAAGTGTTGCTCATTTGTGCATGGTTTGGTGCATCACATGAAGGAATACAAGGTTCTAGGCGCTCATGGAAGCTTTTGGAGGTGTTTAAGAGGCAATTTAACACCTTAAAAGGTGTTTATGGTCTATGAAGATGTGTTTACGGGCCAAGAATGTTCTTGGGCCGTAAACTCATGTTTACTACCCAAATGAAATGATTTTGGTGTTCTAAGTTCGTACATGCAAGTCTTTAAGTCTTTGTTAAACACTAGAAAAGATTTGGAAGGGTTTTGGGGCTTCAAAACCCCTTTATGGGAGTTTACGGTTTTGGGAGGTGTTCCCAAACCGTAAACACAAGTTTTTGAGTGTTTTGAATGATTTAAACATAGATTTGCATGCTTAACAAGTTAAACAACAAGTTAGGGTAGATCACTTACGATTTTGGAGCTTGAAAGGGGCGTTTTTGGGTCAAAACTCGAGTTTTAGAGAGAGAGTAGAGAGAGAAAATTATGACAAGGTGGGAAAAAGCTCAAATGAAGGCCACTCATCCTTTAAATAAGTCTTGAGTTTGTGGCCAAGTGGGAATCCACCCAATACCGACGTTAAACGGGGGTTTACAATTTTACCGGATTAAATTGTCGTAACCCGACTTAGTTGTAACTAAAACTTTTCCAAATGAATATTGAGGGTGTTTTAACGTGTTTCTAATATGTTCCGACACTTATGAAGTCAAAATAAAAGTCCCAATTTAATTAACTTAATCCAAAAGTTAACGGAAAATTTTAATAAAAATAAATTTTATTAACGAAAATGGGATACAGTGACGGAATAAATTTAGAGTTGTCACAATATATACTAGCTAGACAGAAACCCTAATGGGCTAAAGACTAAGGACCCATAAACAAGCGAACTAACAATATATAGACAAACATCCCAAATTTCCAAGCTTCAAGAATCAAATTAAAAAATTAAAAATCTATTTTTTTCCTCTATTGTTTTCTTATATTTTAAATACTTTGTTTTTTTGTTATCTTTAAAACAAAATTTGTTTTTAAATTATCTATTTGTCCTTAGTATTCATGAGAGTTGTAATCGGTAATTCAATTCGATCATCTAGCCACCATTGTTCATATATCTCGAACTTGTTTTTTGTGTGGGATATCAGCTGGAATGATAAAATAGAGAGGATATAGGAAAAAAAAAATCAACCTTTTTTTGTTAGAAAATGTTGATTTGATTACAAGTGCTCATTTAAATAATATAAATAGTCCATGTGGTTTGATCAAAATCATAGGGTTGGTCCAAATATTAAAAAGTTGATAGATCAAGTCTTTATCTCAAAATCGTAGGGTTGGTCCAAATATTAAAAAGTTGATCGATCAAGTCTTTATCATTTAAAAAAGATACACACGGATCCATCATTCACATATAAAGACTCTTTTACCCTTTATATTATATTTTTTCTTTTTTCTTTTCTTTATTTATAATTAATAGTATATAAGATTAAAAAACTATCCCCTCACCTACTGACACCTAATGAAAGAATAAAAAATAAAGAGAAACTCAAGGTTTTTATATTATTGAAACTCATTATGCTTTTAAAGGATCAAAAATGACCCTTTATAAAGGGTGAGGCTAAATTTGGCAGTTATGACTGTTAGGGTGCAAAGTTCTCCTTGGATGCGGTTTACGGCTTGTGAGGTACAATGAGTTTAGCCTTTGCTATAAATAGGAAGTCAGTGGCTCCCATTTTAAAAAGAACTATTTTGAGAGATTAGACTAGTGAGGGGAATATTACATAACCCACTTTGTAATAGCTTCTTAGGTCTAATGAGAGCTTAAACAAGATTATTTACATTTTATGTTCTTCAATTTTTTTTCAAGATTCACGTTATCATTACAATTCCGCATAAGTCATCATAATCAGATCACTACAATTGGTATTAGAGCGGGTGCTTGAACTTTTCAAAAAATTGATGCATGATGACAACATGATTTAGTGAATAACAAATTATTGTAAGCTCATTTTTTAGAATGTTTTTTATTCTAGAAATCGAATTATTCTTTGATCTTCATTCATATTTGATTTTCCCTCTCAAGAATTCAAGTGATTTTTTCTTTCTCTCTCTTAAAATTCAGCTCGAAATCACTTTGTCTCTCTAGAATTTTGATAAATTTTGCTTTCTCTCTCTAGAGATTTCATTCAAAATCACTTTATCTCTCTAGAAAAATCCAAGCTCTTGTAATCTTTTCCTGATTGATTTGAAATGGAAAAAAATATTTTGAAAGATGGTTTGTATTTCTTAGAGATTATTGATATCCATATAGTTTTGAAGGACTTATTCATTGTTTACAACTCGATATCTTAAAGAAAATTTACTCATTTGTTGTGCTGCAAAATATGAACATGGAAAGATGATTGATTATCCTCTTGGTCATGATAATCATAAAGTGTTGCTTAATTATTTGGTTACAACTTATCATGAAAGAAGCAGGAAGAAGAATGAATATGAAGTCATTAAAGTAATTTGTCTTGACGAATGCAAATATGGTGTCAATGTTCTTGCACTTTAGTTGCATGCTCATGTTGTTCAAGATAAGGGAATGCAATGTGATTCTCATGAAGTTGAAAAAGTTTTTTGTTCAGTTGGAGTTCAAATGGATTATTGCTTGAATTTTGTGATTCATTTGAAGGAATGGTTCCATATAGAAAGCCTTCAATCCAAGAAGTTAAATATATCAAACTCCGAAAGATTTGATTCAAAATTGCCATGTTCAAATTGTGAATAATGAAGTTGTACTTGAATTCAAATCTTAATGATTTAAAAGTTGAAGAAAAAGAAGAAGAAGAAGATCAAAAACAAGAAAATTTGGGTTTTTAAACAAAATTCTTCAAATGTTGATGAAGCCAAAATCAATGAAGAAAATTTTGGTTCCTATGAAACAATCATCATATGTTGCAATGGTTTTCAAATTCCAAACAAAAAACTATTGAAGATTCTCAAAATCATTTTGAAGAGGAAGTTAGATCTTAAAGAAGTGAGAAGAAATTCCATGTATGATACAATGTGCATCATGGATGGTATGCTACGCAAATTCAAGATCAGAAAATTCTTGCACGTTGTACCATCCATGATGCACATTGTACCATACATGGAACTTCTCCCTTCTCCGAGATCTAACTTCCTCTTCTAAATTATTTTGAGAATCTTCAACAATTTTGGAAAATGTTGAGTCATAATCGAAGGGTCATTTGCCGATCAAAGGAAATGTTTTTGGAATTCGATGTTGTTCTGAAAGTCAAATGATGAGTTTTCAACAATTTCAAGATCGATGGTTAATAGGAAGATTGATAATCGAATTCATTGATAATCTAAATTCGTTTTTGGATTACTAATCTCACAAATGTATGATCGAAGGAAAATTGATCTATTGTAATAAGGTTGTTTCATTTTTGAAAAGTCAAATTGAAAAGTAAAAATTTTGATGTCAGTGATTTGAGAATGGATGTTTTGAAAATAAGAAGATGGCTTCTCAACTGATTCATACTTTCGATAGATGGGAATCAATTTCGAGTTTTTGATTTTAGATATAAAAGTTGGAGAATGAGAAGGATGAGTTTTTAATTTGATTGGAAATTGTTGATTGATGATAAAAATTGTGTTTAGTAGTCAAAAGCATAAATTGGGGTTCATGGTCGAATGCACTTGTTTGGAATTGAAAGTACGTTCGATTGATATTGTTTTGAGTCATTCGAATCAATAAGAATCTGAGTTCGACTGGTGTTTATTATTGGTTCGAGTCAAGCGTCGTAATTTCGACTAATGGATGATGGTGATGTTCATTCAATTTTGGAAAAAAATGGAAGAGAACGCAATTTGAATCAAGTGCTTGGGTCAAAATTGTGTTGAGTTAGTCGCAATGTTGAAACCCCATCTAATTGACTAATTTTGTTGTTCGATTCGATTCAAGAAATCAATTTTAAATTTGAAGTCGAAATTGAAACCTACTAATGTTGTTGTCTTTGTTTGCATCTGGGGTCAAATGGGGAAGAACACTATACTATGTCACATTTTATCTCTAATCTGGTGTTTCTTGTTAAGTTTGAGTCGAATGAGTGTTATACAAATCAAGAAGTCTGATTTCGACTAAGTGTTTCTTGGGTTAAGTTTCAAATTCGATTGATGTTGTTGATATTGTTCCGAGTTTACATCTGGAAACGAATTGGGGAAGAGCACAACATTTCTTGTTTGAGTCATTATAGTTTCAGCGTTTTGGATAAATATACCAATTTTGATGTGGGGTCACTTTCTGTGAAGAATGAAGATGTTTTAATTCGAATCCCTGCAGTTTAAGAATTTTGGTAGAATATACATTGTTTCAATGTGGGGGTAATTTTTGTGAAGTATGGAGAAGTTTCGAATGTGCTTCCTACAGTTGATGTGAAATGACATTTTATACCTAATTTCACATTTGGGGTGAATTTTTGCATTTGAAGCTGATTTTTTGCAACGGGTCCCTGTAGTATTTGTAAAAATGACAAATTTTACCCAATTTTCAAATTTCTTGCAACTCTGACCCAAAAGTCGAAATCTTCACAACTTTTTAAGATTTTTTCCTCAAGTTTTCTTGATTGTTTTTCGTGCAACATTTTCGTGGTTTCATTTTTGTCGCACATCAAGGGGGAGTTTCATCGCATTTTTTCCTCGAGCGCTTCTAATACCCTTGTGGGTTTTATAATATTTTTTGATTATAAAAAGGGTGATGAAGTGAAAATGGGTATTTGAAGATTCATTGATATTTCTTTTCACAACAGATTTGAAGACCGGTGTCACTTCAAGGGGGAATTGGGTGTTGATCGCTTGGAGCTCATTTGGAAATTGAAGTCGGGTCATCTAATCCTAAATTTAATAGGGAGAATGTTAGGGTGCAAAGTTCTCCTTGGATGTGGCTCCCAATTTAAAAAGAACCATTTTGAGAGATTAGACTAGTGAGAGAATTATTAAATAACCCACTTTCTAATAGCTTACTAGATTTAATGAGAGCTTAAACATTATTAATTACATTTGGGAAAACTTGGGAGTTGTGAAAACTTAAGAATAAAACAAAATAAAACAAAATAGATGTTATTCGAAAATTAGTCAAAACTTGGGATTTAGAGGCCTAAATATTAGTTTTTGAGGATCGACTAAAGGGCAAGATGACTCGATCTACCTTGTAAGAGGTTTGCAATTTTGATTCTTTTCCATTTATATATAGCACACCTCTAGTTCCCTTAAGAATGAAAAGTTATGTCTATTTCAAGTTTCGCCTCTTTTGGATCCATTTTCTTTCTGACAACTATCCATAAAAGCTTCTTCTAAATCATCTGTGTGCTCTACATCATCCCCCTCACTTATTAGGAACTCGGCATTGAGTTCTCGGGATAAAAAAGTTTTTCTTGTAGGTATTACTTGTAAATATCATAGAAATTGAAAGTTTTAGAGACGGACACCAAATTTGGTAGGTCGGAGACGTAGGCGTTCTCATTAATCTTTCGTAAAACTTTGTAGGGACCATACTTTTATTGACCCAAATTACTATATCTTCGCACAAGAAATCACTTTTTTCGAAGTTATACCATCACCTCATCTCCCAACTGAAATATCTTAGGACAATTACGTTTTTTAGCAACTACTTTGTACTTAGCATTGGATTGGGAAATCTTCTCCCTTACTTCTTCATGGGTCTTCTACATGTATTATTTAAGTTTATTGGCTTTTTCATCATTTTTCCTTGGTATATCAACCAAATACAGCACCTATCGCATGGGTTTTTGGTAGACTACAACAAATGATGACATCCGAGTCGAGTTATGAATAAGATTGGTGTATGAAAATTCGACTCATGCTAGGGCTACATCCCACATCTTTGGTTTCTACCTACATAAACATATGATCATATTTCCAAATTACAATTGAAAACTTTAGTCTACCCATCATATTGTTGATGGGTAGTACTAAAGTTCAATTCTGT
Source organism: Lactuca sativa (assembly GCF_002870075.4). Classification (NCBI taxonomy): domain Eukaryota; kingdom Viridiplantae; phylum Streptophyta; class Magnoliopsida; order Asterales; family Asteraceae; genus Lactuca; species Lactuca sativa. The sequence continues at coordinate 84,010,000 of NC_056625.2, read as the reverse complement.
TCTAAAATTCCGCTAAAGTGTTAACCAAAAGTATGCTACAAATTTACTATCCCGATCATAGGTTATAGGGCTAGGCACCCCATATAGAAGGAAAACCTCCTAAAGGAAGAGTTTGGCCGCATGGAAACATCAAATGTCTTCTCGCATGGTATTAAATGGTCTATCTTTGAGAACCAATCTAAAAACACAGAAATTGAATCTACCCTTCTTTGGGTCCTAAGAAGTCCTAAGATAAAGTCTAGAGAAATATCCTCCCATAGTCCAAAAGAATTGGCATATGCATATAAATGATTGTGTTTTGAGCCTTTCCTTTTCTATCTTGACACATTATACACCGTTAGACAAAACTACTTACATCACGTTTATGGACAAAAGTACCTTTCTTCATCTGCAACAATTGTTTTACCTCTTCCAATATCTCCTCCTAATCCTCCTACATGTAAGTATTTTATTACTTTGTCTCTGAGGGAAGTTCTAGGAAGATAAAAATGATTCCCCTTGAATAAATATTGCTTTAGAATGAGAAATTCGCCCAAGTGTTGATTTGTGTTGACTTCCTTCCATATCACTTTGAAATCGCCATAAGTTTCATACAACTCTTTTAATGTTTTAAATCTAGCCACTTAATTGTTCATGGATAAAAGAAAGTTTGTTTTTCTATTAAGCGTGTTTGCTACATTATTGGAAGCTCCGAATTTGTGCTTGTTGCTATGAATTTGTTTTTGATGAACTAATTGATTTATTCCAGAAAGCTTTCCCATATTGCATGCACTTTGTTTAAGTACTTTTGAGCATAGAATTATTTAAAATACTGGTGATCTAAATAGAAAACAAACTCTTGATGTATAAAATAGTGCTTATAGTGCTTCATAGCTTTAAATACAACATAAAATTCATGTTCAAAGGTGGAACATTTATGATGTAGTTCATTAAGTTTCTCGCTATGGTGGTCAACATGATTGCTTTCTTTGGATAATACTACTCGAATACTAGCTCCACAAGCATCACATTCTTGTTTAAAAACTTTGTCAAAGTTAGGAAAAGAGAGGACTAGTGCGGTTTTCAAATTATCCTTGATGAACTTGAAACTTCTTTATGCTTTATATGTCCACATAGATTGTGCTTTCTTTATATAGTCTGTTATTGAGCCATAATGGAACTAAAGTTTTTGAAAAATTTCATGTAAAAGGTTATTAGACCATGGAAGTTGTATATATCTATGACGGTTTTTGGCATGCCCAATCATGAATAACTTTTACTTTATCATCATGCACATGAATGCCTTCAGAACTTGCAATATAGTTATTCGTAAAGTAACCTATTAGGGGTGTCTTTTCAGAGATAGTTTCCAAACTCATTAACTCTTGATAATATTTAGAATAATAAAAAGGTCATTTTAGTTTGGCCTTAAGACACAAAAATCAAAAATGGAGAAAAATAAGTGTTTAGTTTATTGTGAATTAAAAAATAAAATAGAAATGATTTTGGTATTTAATTAAATATTTTTAATTAATTACAAGGATTGAATATTAATTAATTCCTTGAGAATATCTAAAATATTCTAGAAGCCTCCATGAAGTGGAGGTGGATGAAAACTAGGATATATATATATATATATATATATATATATATATATATATATATATATATATATATATATATATATATATATATATAAAGCATGTTTTGATAAAGATAATGATTATCCTTGAGAATTTAATCAGTTGAAGGATTCTAGTTGCTGCTAATAATAAGGTTTAAAGAATCAAACCCTACACCAATTTTCCAACAATTTCTGTTTCCCCTATCTCTTATATCCTCTTAGTTTAAAATTTATATATTCAGTTTAAGGATATATATATATATATATATATATATATATATATATATATATATATATATATATATATATATATATAAATTTTGAATTCCCTCCCAAAAGGGTTTTTCTTATTTGTTGCTTGGAGTCTTGGGTCTAACTATATTACACAGATTCTCCTTTAGGTTATTACGTTAGAATAATTGTCCAAACTCATAACTAAATTGGTGAAGGCCATGTGTAAATTGATATAACTTTATGGAATAAAAGTAAAGACCTTTTCGGGTTGCCATCAAATGCTAGAAATGACTTTATGTGAGAGAGAGAGAGAGAGTGAGAGAGAGAGAGAGAGATAATGATTTGTGAATTTATCATGTGATTGATAAATTAATTAGAAATATTTAATAATAATTTATGAATTAATTGGAGATAGTCAGCATTGATTAGTTATTAACTAGAGTTAGTGAAGAATTAATTTGGGATTAATCAGAATTAATTAAAGGTGTAAGGGTGAATTGTAGTTGTTTAATAGTTAAACAAAAGATACACTTCCAAAAACAACAAAGGCACGGATGGTTTTCAGAGCTTTTTTAGGGTTTCTAGAAGCCTCCGAGTTCCTGATAAGAAAATGATTTCAATTGGGATTAAATCTATTATTTAATTATTCAAATACAGATTTATCTACAAGTTACATAAATTATAAATAGGTACCTTATGGCATCAAATTTAGTTCATGATCATACCTAGAATGCAGAGAATGAAATTCTCCTGCTCCAACCACTCTCCTTTTGTCTTTCTAGTGTTCTATGGTTTGGGTGTTAACCATTAGAGTCGTACATACTTTTGGCGCTCGGTTTCCATGGAGCATTTAAGGAGCTCAAGATATTCACATACGTGATTATTTTAAAGGTATTTTTCTTATAAGTAATTTCGATTATACTAGAATAGAAGTTTTTGTTTCATAAGTAAGTTGCTATTAATTGTGAAAAGCCATAAATGTTTAGTAAAATTTTTATAGTATAATGTTATTGTAACCTAAAAATCGAAATGGTGGTATCAGAGCCATGCTTCTTCAATTGATAATGCAAAACTGAAGAAACCTGGAAAAAAAATTGGTACGACGTGATGCTTATTTCGAAAATTTGGTTTTTTCTGTATCTGCTTGCCTAATTCGTTTAGTAAGTTAATTATTAGTCTTTATCTATTATTTTTTATGATAAAATTTAAACCAATTAATGGTAGATAATTTTGAAACACTAATTTGAATTGTGAAGAGGTTGATAAGGAAACAAAATATTTAATTATAAGATAATTCAACGGAATTATCCGTAATAGATTTTCATATAATATTTAATTAACGATTTAATTAAAATATAAATATTAAATCTATAACTGGTTTAAAATATTAATTAATTAATTATTAATTCATATAATCAAAATTAAACCATGTGATTTATAAAGTTTAAAAATACTCCCTATACGTATGTATATGAGTATTATATATATATATATATATATATATATATATATATATATATATATATATATATATATATATATATATATATATATATATATAAGTAGAAGGTTATTTGTGAACAAAGACAGACATACGAGGTTTCAATGATGTAAATGGGTTCCTAAAATGAATTCATACATTATATCTCATGATCATATGCTTTCATGCCACATTATCTTTGGAATAAATAACGACGCTACATTGATCATAATTGACAAACTAAAAGAATTACAATTAAAGGCTAGGCATACATTTTTGAGCTTTAACACTAGCAACATCAACCCCTCATGTTGGATTTGTGTAGCCATATTTGTTTCTTGGTGTCGCAAAGTGAAGCGGAAAAGAGAACAAGAAGAATCAGGGGAAAGTTAATTAAGCTTGTGAAACTCACTATTATTAAAGTAAATGAGAGAAAGAGTTTCGATCGTATTTTACAATGAGTTCATCAAAATAGAGAGAGAAAAAGGAAAGAATAGAACTTAATAAAAGATATCGAGGCCCCTGATATTAGAGTTAAAGAGGGGTGCAAAGGTGGTCATTACTGTCACACCCCGTTAAATTGGAAACACGAGGAGTGGCAGGCTAAGGCCTCATCACAAACGGTAAATAGGAGTACCAACCATAAAAATTAAGCGTTCTAAGTTTACATCTTGTAACAAAAGCAACAACTTAAATCATGCTGGTGTCTTACTGATTCACTAACCATTCCCTGAAAAGCATTAAAAAACAAGGGTCAACTATAAAATAGTTGGTAAGTTCACAGGTTTATAATAGTAAATTATTTCAACAAGTAAATATAGTATGTTCAATAAAAGTTCTAGTTCATAAAATGATGAATGCCATTGCATTTTATTCACAACCAAGCCTAACGACCATTCTTGCCTCATTACATCATATACATGGTTTCCATGATGTCCGTTCATGGAAATACGCACTCACGGTTCTGGGTGAGTGGGGGATATCGATCCCAAATAACGCTATCCATAAGACCATCGGCTCGAATCAGGGTTAATAGGTTGTATCGGTTCTCTAGGGACTTATCATACAAGTTCATATCACCAAAGTTCATAATACAAGGTTCATACATCAAAGTTTATATCATATAGTTCATAACATAAGTTCATCAAGTAATGTTCATAGAAATTGTAGCAAGCTTTCCACCCCCAAAACATTTAAAAATCAAAAATAGGGGGAGGCGTGAATACTCACAATAGAAAGTTTGTAGCTCGGGCATTGCGGGTTGATGTTGATGAGTGCGATTCGCAATAGCGTCCTACATAACAAATAGTTTCTAGTGAGATATAATTCACTAAGATATTTTCTAGGAACTACCTATCCAACTAGTCGTGTCGTAAAGTGCCCAAAGTGTGTACGATTCATTATCGATAACATTAAGTCATAATGCATTGTGTTCAAAATTTCACAAAGGCATGGAAATAAATTTCAAAAATTGGTTTTTTTGGTTCTTACAAAGAGCATTGGTGTCCAGAAATTTTGTAGACATTTTTGAAGGTCATTTGATATTTATTTGTAAATTAAGTCCCAAATAATAGATAAAATTCAAAATAAATGGTAAATAGTTTCCAAAATTCTCAATATAATTTTTACAGGTTTTTGATAATGTTCCCAAGGTTGAGAAAAATATTGGTTAAGGTCTTTGAGTCCAATAACTTGAATTTGTAAATTCATGCTCCAATTTAATGAAAAATATGGATAAAATAACAAACAATGGCCAAATTGTTTAAAAATTTATATGGCTTTCTTATTATGTCGATATAATAATACTACAATCTTTCATACTTTTATCTCTTCTAAAAACGATTATTTTTAATGTATAGCCATTAAATCTTTATTTTTATAGAAATATAAGGAATTGGTTCTAGCCCATGGAGTTTTACAAATCGACACTTGAATATATGAAATTTCGTAAAACAATTTTTTCACAATATATTTAGAATCAAAATACGGGTATTCAATCCCAACAAGTTAAGCAATGTTGCACAATATAGTGCATGAGTTCTAGATGTAGCTGAAACTTCACGAATTTGTGTAGAATATTCTATGGTTTTTTAATCCACAAAATTTAGGCATTATTTGTTGGATATGTTAAGTCTGTAAACTATTTTTACCCAGATTAAGGTGGGGTTCAAGACCCGTGATCATGTAAAGCAAAACTATTGATCACAGAAAATGTTCTGCTTGTGCACATGTTTTTTAAAAATCATCAAAAATCAAATTTTTAATATTTTACAGTAAAGTCATGTGGGTTCGAATTTCAAATCATGGAACTAGCCCAGAGAAAAAGAATATCATGATTTTTGTTTATTAATGAGTGAGGTGTGGCTGTTCAAAGTTGAAAAAAATATTCTAACAGAATGCATGTCATCATTGGTTGCTTTGAGTGCCCCCTTAGGGTCACTTTCACAAAGACAACATGCATACTTCTTTTATGGTTGAAGATAAATAACTATAAAATATAGTTTATAGAAGAACAAGAAATTTTTAGTTTCATGCATCTAAGCCATAGATTTAGGGTTATTCTAAGGCCCCAAAGTGGGTGTTTCATTCTTGTGATAGAGAACTACTTAGAACCACCGAATCTTACATTAGGATAACACCACAAATCTGACTTCTAGCACATGCATGGAGTGAATAAGAATCCAAGACGTACTAGAAATAATTAATTTTTTTTTGTTATGTAAGAACCCAAAAGAAATGAAGAAGAAGATGCAAAACTGGATTTTTGAAATCATATGAACATATGTGCATATTTTCACTCTTAGCATGGGTTTGATCCTAGATTTTCACCATCTCAATCAGATGTAATATATTATGGTGAGAATCTACAAACACCAAGAGGAAAAACAAGGATACCTAGCCATAGAACCTGAAAAGTAAAGAAGAACCATGAAGAAGATGAGGTAAAGTTGTAAAACCATAAGAAGGGGTTGTATTGTTTACCTTGATTTCGAATTTAAGTGAACCAAGAACACTTCAAGAGCTTCAAGAATTCAAAATTAGGGTAGAAGATGGATGATTTCTGGATGGGTTCTTTGGTTTTGTAGTTGAATAGTTTTCTTGAAGAATGAGAGAGAGAGAGAGAGAGAGAGAGAGAGATTTGAGTGTAGAAAGGGCTCAAATGAGTAGCAATGATAGGTTTTAAGGCATGAGAGAGAGACAGAGAGAGAGAGAGAGATGAGGGAATACGGAAAGTTTTTGAATGGTAGGGAGGTGAGAGAAGAAGATTTTTCTTGGTATTGGATAAATCATTAAAAGCCTTTCATTAATTTTTATAAGTCTAGTCTTTAAATTTTTATAAAAACTCAAATATTATAATAATTTCCTAGGATTTTATTTATTTGGTTTTAGTGAAATATTTACATTTGGAAATAAGTTGGAAACTTATATTTCTTGAATTAATTTAGAAAAATGATAACCTATGATTTAATCTTTATAAAAATTAATTTCTCATATTTCAACAATAGTAACAAAGGTTCATAATATGTGGTTGTAGGATTTCTAAATCCTTAGATTTTACTTTTGGTTCACATTTCGAATTGTGAATTATATAAATTTGTCATCAACATTATACTTAGTTCACATTATGATTTAATTTTGTTCATATTAGCTTAGAATACTTAACTTTCTTAAGTAGTAGATTGTTCCAATATGGGAAGTTTAGGGTTGCTAACTTACCCTTGGGCTGTGGTCTACCAAACATAGTTTTGTGTTTAGACATAAGGTTCAACTTTGGCACTTTACCACTAGGTTGGTTCATTCACATATCAATGTGACCATTCAATGTAAGCTAAGGCACACTAATTGTTCCCAGGGATCTATCAAGTCGCGAACCTAGTTCAACTTGTAACTCTAGAGCCAAGTTAGTTGCACATAAGGAAATGATAAGTTCCCAGTTGAGTACTAACCTACGTTTTGGCGGATATCACAGTCTCCCCCAGTTGTGGGAATTTCATCCCGAAATTGAACTGGCTGGAACACTGGTTCAGACATAGTGAATAGTTGAGGATATTTGATCTTCATGAAATCCTCCCGTTCCCACGTAAACTCAGGCCCATGTCTAGAATTCCAATGAACTTTGACGATCAGTATTTTACTTCGTTTTAGTTGCTTAACCTCTCAGTCGAGGATCTCTATGGGTTTCTCCATGAACTTTAGTCGATCATCAATTTGGAGGTCCCCGAGAGGTACGTGTGGGGATGCCTCCGCCAAGCACTTTTTGAGGTTCGATACATGGTATGTATCATGTATCACACTCAGTTCATTTGGTAGACTAAGCTTATATTCCACTAGACCGACCCTTTTGATGATCTCTAAGGGTCCTACATAATAGGAACTTAGTTTTCCTTGTTTACCAAAGCACACGACTCTCTTCCATTGGGGATACTTTTACGAGTACTCTGTCTCCCTTTTGAAATTCCAAGATTTTCCTACGCTTGTCAGTATAGCTCTTATGGATGCTTGCGAGCAACTTTTAGTCTATTGCATATCATCGAGATCTTTTTAGTGGTCTCTTGAATTAAATCCAGTCTCGTTAACTTCCTATAGCCAATTTCCAGCCAACATAGTGGGGAGCGACATTTACGCCTGTACAAGGCCTCATAAGAGGAAAATTGAATGCTGGTATGGTAGCTATTATTATAGGAGAACTCGACTAACAGCAAATGGTTATGCCAATTCCTCCAAATTCGATCACGCAAGCCCGAGGCATATCTTCTAACTTCCGAATGGTTCATTTTCTCTGATCGTCTATCTAGGGATGGTAGGCGTTACTTAAGTCTAACTGTGTCCCTAACGCTTTTTGAAGTGACCGCCAAAATCGAGACGTAAAATGGCTATCTCTGTGTGGGATAATGGAAATAGGTACTCTGTGGCATACTACAATCTCGTCTATGTAAATTCGAGCAAGCCTTTCTATTCCGTAATCTTCTTGAATTGGAAGAAAATGTGCGAATTTCGTTAGTCTATCCACCACCACCCAAATAGAATCGTGTCCCTTCGTGGTACTTGGCAACTTGGTAACAAAATCCATTGATATTTGCTCCCATTTCCATTGAGGTGGTATCTCTAGTTGCTGAAGCAAATCAGAGGGCTTTTGGTATTCAGCCTTAACTTTGGATCATGTTAAAAAATTACCAATAAACAAGGCAATATCTTTCTTCATTCTAGGCCACCAATAGTATTCCTTTAGATCCAAGTACATTTTATCAGCTTTAGGGTGGATCGAGTATCGGAAATTATGGGCTTCCTTTAAAATTAATTTCCATAATTTGTTGACCTTTGGTATGCATACTCTATTTTTGATGTACTTCTCTCCATCCAATCGTGTTTCAAATCGTTGTTTTAGGCAATGTAATGTTTCACGTTTCACGTTTCAAGTTCTTAGTTTTTAGTGCTTCGTCTTGAGCAACAAGGATATTAGTCTTCAAACTAGTCTGAATAAGGACAACGAAGGTGTGTTCTCATGAGGGTTTCATTCTTTCCTTCCTAATCAGCGTATTCGCTACAACATTATCCTTTCCTGGATGGTATTTAATTTTGCAATTATAATCTTTGAGTAATTCCACCCACCGCCTTTGTCTCATGTTATGCATCTTCTAATCCAAGATGTTTTGTACGCTTTTGCGATCGATATAAATAGTGCACTTTGTTACATACAAGTAATGTCTCCAGATCTTAAGGGTGAATACCACTGCTCCTAATTCTAGGTCATGGGATATGTAGTTTTTCTCATGAACCTTTAAGTGCCTTGACGCATATGCAAAAACCTTGTCTTTCTGCATTAGTACGCAACCCATACCTTGGTGTGATGCATCACAATATACCGTGAAGTTCTCCACACCATCTAGCAAATCTAAAACTGGCGCATTACACAACTTATGTTTCAGCAATTGGAAGACATCCTCATGTGGTTCTTCCCATACAAATTTCCTATCCTTTTGGGTCAGAATAGTCAATGGCTGGGCAATTTTGGAGAAGTTCTCAATGTAAATTTGTCAGACATTGTTGTGCTACAATGTTCAAAAACCCTAATTATTGAGTCTATTAGTTTAGTGGTGTTATTACTACTTTAACTTTATAATGTTGTTTAACAATTCAAAGTTTTAGTAATTTTTGTAGGCTTTGGAATTAGGTCGGAAGGTGGTGGTGGTTCTAGTTGATGGTGGTGGTCTGTATATAGAGGGGAGCTAGATATTGGTAAGATAAGAAAAAGGAAGAGAAAGATGTTGAGTTTTAGGGGTGGGTGGGGTTGGGGGAGGGGTAGAGTTCGTCTTTTAAATTAATCATGAGTGGTTCTTGTGTTTTATAAAAGACAATTTTTCCCTCACATGCCTTGCACATGTTGTGACTTAATGGATCAAAACTGACAGTAAATTAATTACACTCTATGAAATGTTTTAAAACCAAAAGCACCTTCTATGAGACTGGAAAAAGTTAGTGACTAAACTTAATATTTTGAGAATCCATATGGACCATTTATGAGGATTGTCTTTAACTTATTTGTTGAAAATTTAATATTTTCTAAAATTTTTTATGAAATTACAAAAATGGTCCCTATAGTTGTCAAAAATATGTGGTTCCTGTCCCTATCAACTTGAAAAGACCCACCCAAAGTATATCTTTCTTCTCTCTCTTTCTCTCTCTCTCTCTCTGTCTGTCTCATACACACACACACACACACTTTCTCTCTCTCTCTCTCTCTCTCTCTCCCTGTCTCTCTCTGTCTATATATATATATATACACACACACACACACACACACACACACCACCACCAGTCAGTTTCTCTTCTTTCTATCGCTTTTTAAAACCACACAGACACCTTGTATCAAGAACACACATACCTTCTCAAGAACATCTATACACCCTCCAAGACTCCTATGATATACCCGCATGTTATTACCGTTTACCACTACTATCTACCACTAACCACCTCCATCCCCAACCGTCACCGCCATCTCATATTTCTTAATTCGATGAAGCTTCACCACTAGCCAACATGTAACACCAGTTTCTAGGTATTTGTGTTGTTAGACTCGCTTTCTATAAACATTGAATTTTCATCCCACACGCCATGCATTGGGAATGGAATGCTAGGCGTTGGAATGCCAAGTGTAAGTTTGTGGATTCCAGGTATTCACACGCATAGGACAAATCCTAATTTTTAGGGTTTTAACCCTATTTAAAGGCCATTATAGCCTCATAATGCTTCTTATATCCAACCTCAATCCCTTATAGCCCTCATTCAAAATCCTAAGTGTGTGATTGTTTTGAAGACTTGGAATAACATTTTGGTATCATTTTAATGATATTGGTGGAGAAGGAAGATCTTTGGACTGTTGGTGTTGCTCTCTTGACTTTGGATCTAGACTATTGGCATGTTAGAGCACCTTTTGGAGGTATAAAGTTCAGATCTTGATGACTTCTTTACTAGATCTTGCTTAAGTGTAGTTTTATGTGCTTTTTATTCCCAAGAACTTGACTTTTGTGAGATTAGAATGCTCCAGAGGTTTGTGTTGTCCTTTCAAGCAATTTGGAGTGTTTAGAATCATAAAAATGAAAGCCTCAACCATGATACGCTTCCATGCTAGAGTTTTGGAAATTTAGAGTGTGATTTAAGTTAGATTTTAGTGTTGGGATTTTTGTAGCCATGAAAAGTCATAAAGGTTGCAACTTTATGACTTTAGACGTTCTTTTAGAATTGGATCTAAATTTTGAACGCTATGTCTTGAGGCATTAAGACATTGGTTAAGGATTTATGACTCTATGGTTACATCGGGCGTTTGGGTTAGAACGTTGGGCGTTCGGACGCCAGGAGTCATCTAACGGACATCATGCGTTCTCTTATAAGCCCCTTGGATTGATTTTGGGCCTTGGGCTATTTAGGGTTTTCGACTTTGATTAGTTAGGCCGATTGAGGAAAGAGGTAAAATGCTCTTTCACCCAGGGATTTGGAAATATGAATGAGGTTCCTAGTTATTGTTTATGGCGTAATTATTAGTTGGGGTTTTATGTGGTTGATTAGCACGAGGACTTTTTGGATCAGCAGTCCGAGCAACGATCTGATTTTCAGCAGTTGATGTGAGTCTCCTCACAGTGTTTAGCGGGTCGAAGGAACCAATCTAAGCCCATGATTTATTATGATTAGAATGCTAGTTGTCTGCGTGACCCTTTCATGTGTATATGAGAGATGTATACTGGGTGGGGCCCGATGTCAGGAAAGGCCTGATGAGTGTAATGTATGTTATTTGTCTTAATTATTCTTGCATGTGTTTTATGTATCTTTATGAATGTTGAGCAGGTCCCAATGCCAGGCGGGGCCTGATGAATGCGATGAGGCGGTACCCATCTCAAATTTATTAACAAGATCTGTTCTGAGTGGGGCTCAACATCGATAGGGCTGAATGGTTGTTGGGCATATCCTGTTGTATGTTTCATGTGTATGGTATGAGGTATTTTAGGGAACTCACTAAGCTTTGTGCTTACGGTTTTCAGTTTATGTTTCAGGTACTTCCAAGTCGAAGGGGAAGGGCTTAGGATGATTACATCACACACACAATGTTGTTCCGCATTTTGTGATTTGATGTTCTTAGATGATTATTGACATACTTTGGTTTTCTTTTATGGTTTTACAAACAATTTTTCGATGATGGTATTACTATTATTAAAATGAAATTTTTGGTCTTAATTTTTAGGACGTTACAAGTTGGTATCAGAGCCTTGGTTTGAGGGATTCAGGCAAACTCTTTGGTGTGTCTTAACTCAAACTGAGGATTTGGTAGATTTTTCATAAAAGGAATGTTTATAAGAATAATTTTCTAACAAAAGGAAGGGATGTGGTGCATGCAATCGACCAAACTAAAGTAAGTTTTCCCAAAGTACCCATACAAGTTTTATGATTATGCTTTGAATTTTGAGTCTGTGAATCGCATGCTAGAGTAAGGATAAGGACCTAGGAGAGATGCCTTTGTATGCCAGCTATATGAGCTTCTAGACTTGCATGCTAGCACTGATCAGTTAGTGATAGGATAGCCTGCTTAGGTTATGCTTGATTATGATTACTCAATGCTTGAATGTTGCTTTCTTTATGCTTTTAGGAGTTCTCATTAACTTCGGCTAACTAGTAAGCGAGTATTCTAAGTTACATATGATGGGTTTTAGTCATAAGACACCCTATGTGCTCATACAAACCCTAATGCTCGGATCTAGGTTTCTCTATTGTACATTCTTTGAATCCAAGACTATAAACCCTAATTCTAGCATACAAGTAATCATATTAATATGTAATTAGATTCAAGATCATACCTTGATTGTTATGTACCAATAACAATCCCAATTTCTCCTTGAATTGACTTTGGAAGGCTTAAAGTCACAAGTGTCACTTCTCTAATGGTTCACAAACACCATAAGCAAGAGGATGAAGAGGAGAGAGGTTGGAGGCTGCCAAAAACGTGTAGAAACCCTAACAAGAGGCTTAGCCACGTTTTTGAGCCTTAAGGGGTCTTTATATAGTTGGTCTATTAGGGTTATCTAACAAGGAAACCCTAATTTGGATGCTTAAGCCCTAAGCAACCCATAGACTCCTTTTATCAAGCCCATGGACGATTTCCTTATGGGTTTCCCATAAGAATTCGTCCATCCCTTAATATAAGGCAATCCATGGCCCAAATTATAATTATCTTATAATTACAATTCCAGTCCCTTAAGTTTAATTAATCTCTTTTAGTCACAAAACTAATTACCAATTAATTATTGACTAATATTAATTAAACAATATGATTTCTCCTTTAATATATAATTCCCATAATATATTAATAAATCATATTTAATCCTTACTCTCCATAATTCATCCTATCAAGTTGCTTTAGTGAAGGCAACCCAAAAGGACCATGCACCATCGGGTCAAGTACATACCAAAATAGTTATGGACTTAGACACTAATCCAACAGTCTCCCACTTGGATAAGTCTAACAATTATTTTGCGTATGACTTCAGATCCCGATCTGCAATCGTAGCTTTCTAAAGCCGCTGTCAACTCTGATCCTATCAGATACGCATGTCCTTAGATAAGGGATCATATATTCCTCCATTCTTGATATCGTATGAGATATGATTTTTAATCATTCTCTTTGTACTACTTCTCGATTTCTGATTTATGACGACAGACTAACTGAACAAATCAAATTAGTCCTAGCCCGGCCGAGCATTTACGTATGTCATCACTAAACCATCGAGGGGCCCAAAAGATATCGCTTTTATCCTTCTTTGGATAAAAGGAATGGATAAACTTTGATACAATGCTTGCTTGCACTCACTAACCAAATCGCACACAACAATATGTTTTATAACACCAAGTTACTAGTGCGTTTACATATTATCAATGTGCAACCGATTAGCAAGATACAACTCACACATCTCGGTTTGAAGAATATAAGATGTTATCGTCTCACTAATCACTCGAGATAGTGATCCAAGTGAGCGTGGGTTTAATCCAATGCTCAAATCATATTCATAAGCACTCATGAACGTTGCAACAAACATTTGCTTATGTCTAATACTCTTTTAGACAATCCACACACCAATTCATGATAGTCTTCATTCATATCTACTTCCAACATATGAACGATTGTGGCCCGTTTGAATAATTCGATTATTCTTAATAAACTCAATTATTCTGGAAGTCAAAACATGCAAGGTGAAACACAAGAATAATACTAATCCCATATGGCCTCAAACCTTTGAGTATAAACAAAACACGTTTTATTTATCACCATATCGATTACTCATTATTTGTCATTTCGGGTAATCAACTTCTTACTTGAATCATTACACTTGTCCCATGCTCCTAGCATGCACACAATGTTTACCTATGGTTCTTACTTTTGTGAAATAGACAAATTGAACACATTTCCAATCATTCTCATTTTACAACTCCAAATCCATTTTCAAATTCTCGCTACTTATAGAATATGCTAGATTCTAACACTTTATGCAACGATCCTTTCGTAATGTCACAGTCACAAAGACTATTGCCAATGATATTACAAAGTCCTCTATCGGAGATTGTTACAAGACAATTCCTTAGATATGATGTCTCTCTCTCAAAGTACATTCCTTTGAACATCCTTTTGCATAAAAGTTTCTAATCTAGACATAGATTTTCAATATTTACTTCCCAATATGGACATGCTTCCATATTTTCCATATGACAACTCATTCTTAATAGAATCTTATCTATTCGTAATTATGTCGATATTGTCCATCCAATATGGAAACATTTCCATAATTTCCAATACTATACTTCCAACTACTCACAAGCGACCAATCCTCGTCGAACTTTGGATTGTCCTTTGATAGTTGTTTAATTATTTTAGTCAAAACCAATTCTAGTCCCTTTTCCCTCTATATGCACTAGACATTTGGAAAATTTTAGAATGGTCAAACATTAAACCATTTGCAATCGATCCTATACCCGAAGCGTATGGGACACGACGCATAATGTTTTATTTTCTATGTTCTCAAAATTCGAATTGTGAAGAGGAATGCCATAATCATAATCGAAACTTTAAGAACACACTATGTACCCTTGACTAAGTTTATTAACATTTCACAACCTAATCTTTTAGATTTGAAATGAAGCATAATATTCTCTCCCTTAATTATAGCAAAACAACCTTTCAACTCTTACAACTTTGCAAAGTATGACTCTTGTTTTCTATAATTAATATTGCCAACTATGCAATACGTGCCTTAATAATCATACAATCATAACATTTATGCTCCCACTGTCATGATGATTATTATAAAACATAACACTTATGCTCCCACTAGCTTCGACATGTATTCATAAACATCTTAACTTTCAGAAAAACAATACTTATTGAATTTCTTAAGTTCATGTTTCTAATACTTAGTGCTTTGATAATCTTTTATCAAGACTTCTTGAACTTATACACCTTTTCCTTCGATAGTTCATATGTGTGTCTAAACAATTAAGGCTAATTGCCAAACCTCAAATTATGGAAAGGGATGTCGTAACCATAATCGAATTTGAGAATGCAATTTTACAATCACTATCTTCTTAAAATCTTTCTTAGTGAAAGCATTTTCTCACAATCATTTTCATGAAGGAAGAAATCTTATGACACTTAGATTTAAACGGTGTATGTGTTCCTATCCATGTGAATTTGTTAAAAACCAAAGTTTACGACAAATTCAAACTCATATGGATCGAACTTTCTTAATCTTGATTTCTTGCCTTATGGTAGCACAACTGCCCACCACGTCTTCCAAGTAGTTAAGCAGCTCACCTTTTCCTATCAATGTACTTTCCATTGATCAAGGTCCTTGCCTTTTATGCATTCAAATGAGAACTCATAGGACTCACATGCATAATTAACTCGATTGGATTGGCACAGAAACAAAATAATGTCTTCACGATAGGTTGTAAACCTCAACTCGTGTGCTAGTGATGATCGATAAGGTTTATTTGATTTGTTCTTGAAACTTTTCAAGACTATCAAGACTCCCACTGACTCCTTGACATATACGATTCTCTTATCAAAACATTTCTTGACAAACAAATATTCAAGAGTTAGTGTAGCTTTTATCAAAACAAAAACACTTCATAATTTTGGTCTTAGTTGGTCTTTGTCTTATCCAAGACATCACAACTTTCCACAATTGATGAATGTTATAAACCTTCTTAATACTATTCGCTCAATGTCACAATCTTGACTTTAAGACTTGTTTTGGAACGAAGTATGATTGACTTCTTGATTTGACCATTTCTTCAATCTTTGATTCCTTTTCTTGGACATACAATTGTACCAAGACTCACTTAGAGGATCAATTGAGATATGGTTATTAATCATTAAGACCTATCATAAAGCATAAAAGCTACTCTCCCTTCTTCTTAGAATGGGGAAACTTTTATCTTTCTGCCTACTTGATTCTTCTTATTCGTTCTCCTATTGATCTAAACCCTTTAATCAATTCAGAATTGCACTTAATCTTGTAAGTGTAATCATATTTACTAAGCCTTTAGTAAATCATGAGGAATATATTTGTTACTCTTATGGTGAACTTGATCAACACACAACTTTGTGTACTCGATCTCCTAATCCTTCACTTGACACTTTGTCAACGAATTTGTCTAATTTCCAAATATGAAATTTCTCATTCATCATGCAACCAAGTTGCGTGATTCCAAATTTCAGTCCAATTGAAACTTTAGGCGATGAGAAACTCTCCCTATTTGCTAAATTCTCGACATTTCCATAACTAAGAATCATATCCATTCGTTGTAGAAATATGTAAACATCAATTTTTCATAACGATTTCATTGCAAGGAAGTAAACAAATAAATAAATAAGTCAAACAAAATTTATTTTATTTATAAAAGCAGCGGAAAAACATATGTCCTTACAATGCAAAATCTATTGAAAACTATGTAAAAAGAAAATTTCTAACAACTCTATCATAACTATCTAAGCTCAAAATCCAATCTTCATGTCCATGAGATCGAGATCCATCTCTTGTGATTAGATTCATCTTGCTCTCTTATCAAGCTTCCTTTATTTTCACCGATCCTTCAAAACATTCAAATGCAATCTTATCACATCATGTATTGAGAATTAATGAATAGGAACTTAATGGAGTTAGATAGCGGATTCTTACCTAAAGCGTAGTCATACTTTTGACTCTCCCATCTCTTAGATCTCTTAGGTAAATAGGGCAACTTCGTCTCCAATGCCCCTTCTCTATTGGCAATAAAAGAAAACTGACTCTTTTGGAACAACACATGGAACTACCTCAGACATCGCCTTTCTCTTATGATCAAACTTTTCGATCATTGCATGTCTTTCAATGCCATTGTCTATATCCATAGAGGTCTTGAAGGCAGATTCACCAATCAACTTTGCTTTTCTATTTCACCAAATCATTGCAGATTCAACAACAATAAGCATATAGGTGAGATCTATAAGGGTCACGTCGTAGTTCATCATATAGTACTCTCTTACGAACTCACTATATGGGTTAGGAAGTGACTGAAGAACTCAATCAACAGCCATCGCTTCACCGACAAAGGATCCCATCATTCTTAACCTATCAATGTGTGACTTCATCCCTAAGACGTGTGCACACACCGACTTGCCCTCTTTATGTTTACTTGCCAAAAGGGCTTGAGTGATATCGAACCTTTCAATTTTACAATCTTGTGGGTTAGGGAGAATAATTGGAGGAGGGGGAGGAAGTGAAGCATGATTTCTTGTTCCTCGATCGAATCGTGGAATATCATCTTCATGTGGAATGCTTGTTCCACGGGATTTGAGAAGACCATAGTTGTCGAAATTTGACATCGGGAGAAAAACGAATTCAAGTTAGTTGATTGATTGAGTCCTTAGTAAATCACCCAAATGAAATACTAAGGCTAGGACCCAACACAATATTCTACAACTCGGGAGAGGGATGCCGTAACCCTAATTGCAGAATATTTGAAGGTAAGTGAATGACGATTCACTAATTTTCACCATGAAAAACGAAGAATAATTTTAAGTTTTAAATCTATGAAAACTCCTAGATCCTTTGAGATTCATTGAATATTTCAATGGCATGTTTAAATCTCGATATGCCCCTCTTGTTTGTGACTGGGATGCCGAGGATCACAAGCGGGTGTGAATAACCATGCAAACTACATGGTTCCCTCACATGTTACAATCACCTATTCGATGTGCTGGTAAACCACACACGCTCCACCGAACTATGACAAACATTGAGTCACCCTTTGCTACCTTTGCTTAGAACCATTTAGTGTGCCGGTAAACCACACACGCTCCACTAACGTCTTCGCAAGGGCACAAAGTGTAATTTCATGGAATTGCATCAATTCACTTTTGCCTAAGTAACTAAGATTGGGAATTTGAAAAACATTTAGTTACTTTGTATTTCATTATACTTATAATGGAAGGTTTCGTCCTATCCTACCCGTTCGGCTAATGACCCTCCACCAGTCAAGAGTGCGGTGGGTAAGAGTGGATACCCATTCAATTGCCATTTTATAGGCAATTTCCTTAAACAACCCTTATAGACCAGCTTCGTGAATGAGGCCTACTAACGGTAAGACTGACTTTCACTCATACATATATATAATGTTATACTTTTAATGTTATATATAGTATAGGGTGTATTTTATACTTTTAAAATACTATATGGTTAACTTTAACAATTACACTTTTAATTCAATTAAATGGTTAACCTAAACCTTTATGGATTTATTAAATCTCTTTTAATTATACTCCTTAATTAATTAATAAAACCATAAGGGTGTGATTTGAACTTTTCAAAACATTACTAGGGTTTTAGAATTTAACATTCTTAATTAAACTTTTAATCAACTTTTAAATTCCAAAACTTGATGGCAAGTTTTGAAACATTTCAAAACATTAGGGTTTTAACTATTTAAATTTCAAAACTTCAAAACTTTTAGGTTCAAATTTAAACTATAAAACCTAAAGGGGAAAATATGAAACTTTTCATAACAACAAGGATCAAATAACAAATAATCTAAACTAACATTTAGTTACATAATTATCCATATTTGATTTGTTTAATGATTTCTTGCAAAACAATTTATCAATTTACTCAAAATAATTAATCAATTATCTTATAAGGAAACAATTATCTTATTAATTGATAATTATCTTTAATTAGATCAAGAATATAGTCATATATATCATAAAATTGGATTTATATTGATCTAACATGATAAGGTAACTATCCATATGCAAAAACAGCAAGAAATCCCGAGATAAGCATTATCTGACAAGTTGACTCGTCGAGTCAGACATGGACTCGTCGAGTATGCATGGACTCGGCGAGTTCAGCCATGGAGTCGGCGAGTCCAGCCTCCACAATCCAAAAAATCGAATTTTTCAGTTATACAATGCATCAATACAATTGAAACCAAGCTAGGCTCTGATACCACTGATGGGTTTTAGTCATAAGACACCCTATGTGCTCATACAAACCCTAATGCTCGGATCTAGGTTTCTCTATTGTACATGCTTTGAATCCAAGACTATAAACCCTAATTCTAGCATAAAAGTAATCATATTAATATGTAATTAGATTCAAGATCATACCTTGATTGTTATGTAGCAATAACAATCCCAATTTCTCCTTGAATTGACTTTGGAAGGCTTAGAGTCACAAGTGTCACTCCTCTAATGGTTCACAAACACCATAAGCAAGAGGATGAAGAGGAGAGAGGTTGGAGGCTGCCAAAAACGTGTAGAAACCCTAACAAGAGGCTTAGCCACGTTTTTGAGCCTTAAGGGGTCTTTATATAGTTGGGCTATTAGGGTTATCTAACAAGGAAACCCTAATTTGGATGCTTAAGCCCTAAGCAACCCATAGACTCCTTTTATCAAGCCCATGGACGATTTCCTTATGGGTTTCCCATTAGAATTCGTCCATCTCTTAATATAAGGCAATCCATGGCCCAAATTATAATTATCTTATAATTACAATTCCAGTCCCTTAAGTTTAATTAATCTCTTTTAGTCACAAAACTAATTACCAATTAATTATTGACTAATATTAATTAAACAATATGATTTCTCCTTTAATATATAATTCCCATAATATATTAATAAATCATATTTAGTCCTTACTCTCCATAATTCATCCTATCAAGTTGCTTTGGTGAAGGCAACCCAAAAGGACCATGCACCATCGGGTCAAGTACATACCAAAATAGTTATGGACTTAGACACTAATCCAACAACATATTATTGAGAGTATATAATTTCAGAAGGATAGGTTTTAACTCTATTATGCAACTCTTGTTTGACTCCAACCGTTGTAGTGTGAGAGCTTTCATTTGAAGAATTATCTAGTTATCCATGGTATCTAATTGGATTCATGAGCTACTTAGAGGGTGTTAGGGAGAGTTCCTTATGTAGTTGATGGTGGAGAGTAGTCTGGGGGTTGCCTTCGGAAAACTTTGGAAGAGATTCGGTTCTTGGAGCATTAACTTGTTGAGGGTTGTATGTATAGATAAATGAGTGACTTGAAGGATTTCAGGCGATCCTTGAGGAAAGTACGGACATATGTGGAAGGTAGTATGGGTCCATACTACTGGAAGCAGAGGATCCGTACTCGAGCAAAGGAAAGTTGTGATGATACCAGGAAGCTTGTAGAGTATGGGGATTCCTCGATGTATATATTTGTGTGTGTTCTCTGATGGATGGAATGGTCTATTTTCAGTATGGTGGTCACTCGATGAGGATCTGGTAGTGGTTCTGGTGTTGGTAAGGGTCTAGGCTTTGGGGCCGAACATGTGGATCACCCAATACGGGAGTTCATTTCATCATATATTACCTGTTGTATGCTTGAGCAAACTCCTATGATCTTTGGGATGGTCAAGTAGCATATCATCGAGAGTCTAGATGAGCGCTTGTGTGCTTTTCATTCTAAGATGGTGGCAATGATGCGAGCTCGCACTATTACTTTTTGTGAGTTTCGGGCATGTAGGGCCCCAGATTTCTTTAGGAAGAAGCACCCGACTATGAGTAGGTGTTGGCTGGAAGATGTTGGGAATGTCTTCTGTTCTAGCCTTTGTCCTGAGGAGGCTAAAGTCATACTTGCATCCTGCCTTTTGAAAGATAAAGCTTGCGAGTGGTGGGAAGAGGTTGGACATGCCTTGGGAGGCAAGGCAATTGAGTTCATGACTTGGGAGGATTTTGTGGAGAGATTTCAGGCTGAGTTTGCACCTATGATTAAGGTCCAACAGTTGGCAAGGTAGTTTTAGAATCTTCTCCAGACTACTGAGCGATTACTGCTATGTTCCGTGAGAGGGCGTTATTCATTCCATGGTATGTGGCGGACGAGGAGACGAAGAAGGCGAGATACCATGAGATGTTGAGGAGCGATATCAGGCAGTTTGTGAGCAGACCCAGTTGTACGACACTAGATGATATGATAGCGAGATGATAAGTCAGGGAGATAGACTTGGAGATGGAGAATAAGCAGAAATTAGACCAGGTTATGGTTTAGAGGGTTTGGCAAAGAGGCCCAAGGCTCTTGATCTGAGATCAAGAAGCCATCATGGTCAGGGCCGCTGTGGCAAGTGCGGCAAGACACACGATATGGCATGTAGGGTGGATGGTTCTGGCTGCTTTTGGTGCGACAAGATAGGTTATTTTAGCACGGATTGCACTGCCACCACCACGACCCATGTATCTGATCTGATTTGCTTCCATTGCAATCAGAGGGGCCTTAAGAAGGACAAATGCCCATGTTTAGCACCGGGATACGGGTTGCAACTCCCGATCTAGTGACTTTGAGGATCACGGATGACTGCCAGGGCAAGCCGAATGCACCTGTTGTGAGGAGCAGGGCTTTTCAGCCAACGGCCAAGGAGGATCGTGTAACACCTGATATGGTGATAGATATGTATCTTCTCCTTATCTCTTTATTTATGTTTATTTTCTGCTTATATTTGTGTGTTTTGTTTTAGGATCATTCCTTGAGAACGGTGTTTGTTCCTTTGTATTGTTTGATTTGGGGGATGCATGATGTTTTATGTCTCTTGTGGTTAGCAAGAGGTTTGCCAATGCTCTGGGGGAGTTGGATTGTCCATTAGAGGTTGAGATTGTTGATGATCATCATGTATGAGTATCTAGGGTTCATCGGAGTTGTGTCTTGGAGCTGTTCAGCGAGTGGTTCCCGATTGATTTGGTTCCTATTCCCCTTTGTGAGATAAAGGTTATCGTGGGGATGGATTGGTTGAGCCGCAATGTGGAAATGATTTATTGCAATCAGCAGTTGGTGCGTATCTCGACCCCAAGTGGGGGACATTTGCTAGTTCAGGGAGAGGGTGTTCATCGCAGGCTGATTTTATGTTCAACAGCTAGGGAAAGGCGTAATCTTCACCAGGGTTGTTCCGAATGTGTCTCCAATGTTATGGATACCAGGGAAAATGGCAAGGAAACTATGGGTGATGTGTCGGTTGTTTAGGAATATCAAAATGTGTTCCCTGATGATTTGCCTAGAGTGCCTCCATAGCAAGTAGATTTTTGGATTGACTTGGTTCCCGGCGTGGCTCCGATAGCTAAAGCACCTTATCGGTTATCACCTCCAGAGATGTAGGAGTTGTCTACACAGCTGTAGGAGCTGTTACAGAAAGGGTTCATTCAACCGAGTAGTTCGCCATGGGGAGCATCGGTCATGTTCGTAATGAAGAAGGGTGCGACACATCGAATGTGTATCGACTACCGAGAGCTGAATAAGCTAGTAATGAAGAACCTTCATCCACTCCCGAGGATTGATGATTTATTTGACCAACTTCAGGGTGCATCTTGGTTTTCTAAATGAGGGTTAGAGAGGAGTATACGCAGAAGGCAACCTTCCAGACTCATTATGGTCGTTACGAGTTTGTGGTGATTCCCTTCGGGTACACCTATGCTCCAGTGACATTCATGGATCTCATGAATCGCATATGCATACCCATGTTGGATTGGTCTGTGATTATGTTTATCGATGATATCTTATTCTATTTTAAGTCCCAGGAGCTATATGAGGCGCACATGAGGGAGGTATTGGAGAACTTGAGGAAGGAAAGGATATATATATATATATATATATATATATATATATATATATATATATATATATATATAATGTTCTCCAAGTATGAGTTATGGTTGCGCGAAGTGCAGTTCCTGGGGAAACTTGTCAACCAGAACGGGATACTGGTCGATCTGTCCAAGGTCGAGGCGGTGATGAGATGGGAGGTTCCGAAGTCTCCATCTGAGATTTAGAGTTTCCTTGGTCTGATAGGTTACTATCATAAATTCATTCACGATTTATCCAAGATAGCATATCCTATGACTCAGTTGACAAAAAAAAAAAGACTGTCAGTTTCCCTTGTGGGGTTGAGCAGCAGGCAACTTTTGAGATCTTCAGGCAGAAATTGTGTGAGGCATTACTTCTAACCATATCAGAGGGTGTTGAGGATTTTGTGGTCTATTGTGATGTGTCGATCATAGGTTTGGGTGCAGTCTTGATGCTGAGGGGTCACGTTATTGCTTATGCTTCGAGGCGAACTGTCATATGCATGATTTGGAGCAGGGGCTATGGTGTTCACCCTTAAGATTTGGCGGTATTACCTTTATAGGGTCTGTTGTATATCTACACGGATCACAAGAGCCTGAGGTATTTGATGGATCATCTGAATCTAAAATGAGACATCATGGATGGTTGGATGTGGTGAAAGATTATGATTGCGAGATACTTTATCACCCAGGGAAGGCCAATGTAGTGGCCGATGCTCTCAGCCGCAAGGCAATCACGACTCTGATCAGAGGTGTGTGCCTAAGGATGAGGGTGATTACTCAATTCTTGGAGCAGACCCAAGAGGCTTAGATTGAGGCTATGAAGGAAGAGCACTGAAAGAGTGAGCTCATTGTGGGTCAGGTGGTTTCCTTCGATTATAACAGTCGGAGGTTATTGACTCTTCATTGGAGGGTGTAGGTTCCATACTGGGGTGGTGCGTCGACATGTTTTTGATAAAAAAAGGTGCACAAGTCGAGATTCTTTATTCATCTCCGAGTGACAAAGATGTATAGAGATCTGCGTCCCGAGTAATGGTGGCCATATATGAAGCAGGATGTGGCATGGTATGTGGAGAGGTGCTTGACTTGTAGGAAAGTCATGACTGAACATCAACGACCTCATGACAAGATGTAGTCGTTAAACATTCCCTTTTTGAAATGAGGAGAGATTATTATGGATCGATTTGACAAGAGTGCACATTTTATTCTAATTCATGAGAGTATCATTGTAGAGAAGTTTGTTGACATCTACATCAGATAGGTTATGTCACGACATGAGGTTTCGGCTTCATTGGTTTCAAACAAGGATGTCTGCTTTACTTCTTGGTTTTGGAAGTGGTTTCAGGAGGAGTTGGGTACTCGTTTGCATTTCAGCACGGCTTACCACCCGTAGACTAATGGATAGAGTGAGTGGAATATCATACCTTGTAGGATATGGTTCAGGTACGTGTATTGGATTTCGGTGGGAGTTGGGATACATATCTACCATTGGCGAACTTTTCATATAACAACAGTTATCACGCCAACATTGATCGACCTCCATTTGAGATGCTATGTGGGAGGAAATACATGAGCCTGATATGTTGGGGTGAGGTTGGTCAGTGAGTCATGGGTAGTACTGAAGAGGTACTCAAGAGCACCGAGTTGATTCAGCACGTTCGTGGTAGGCTTAAGACAACACAGAGTCGGCAGAAAAGCTATACCGACAAGCGCCAATTAGATTTAGAGTTCCGGGTTGCGGATATGGTTCTCTTGAAGGTGTCACATGGGAAAGGTGTCATTCGATTCAGGTACAGGGGGAAGTTGGGCCCTAGATACATTGGTCCATTCATGGTTTTGGCTCACGTGGTCCGGTTAACACTTGGATCTTCCCGAGGATCTTAGTCAGATCCATAACACGTTTCACGTCTCTCAGCTGCAGAAATGTTTGATTGATGATTTCGTGGTGGTTCCATTGGAGGATATTCAGGTGGATGATCACCTGAATTATATTACGATAGCGATTTCCATCCTCGACAAGAAGACAAAAACCTTGAGGAAAAAGTTTGTGGAGTTGGTGAAGGCGTCGTAGCAGCAAAAAAAAGGGTTCTAAATAGACAAGGGAGCCTAAGGAAGAGATGAGGGAGCATTACCCAAAGTTATTTGCAGCAGGGGACTTTGAGGACGAAGTCTGATTCAAGTGGGGAAGATTTGTAACGCCAGTTTCCAGGTATTTATGTTGTTGGCCATACATTGTATTAATTCTACATTTTGGTCCCAAACGCCAGGTGTTAGGAATGGAATGCTAGATGTTGGAATGCCAAGCATAAGTTTGTGGGCGCCAAGCATTCACATGTAGAGGAAAAACCCTAATTTTAGCGTTTTCACGCTATCTAAAGGTCATTATAGCTGCAAAACGTTTCTTATCTGCGGCCTCCATCCTTTATAGCCCTCATTTCGAAAGCCTAAGTGTGTGTGAGTGTTTTGAAGCCTTGGAGTAACATTTTGGTATCATTTTAGTGTTCTTGGTGGAGAAGGAAGCTCTTTGGAGTGTTCGTGTTGCTCTCTAACCTTTGGATCTTGACTTTTGACATCTTGAAGCACCTTTTGGAGGCATAAAGTTTATTTCTTAATGACTTCGCTATTAGATCTTGCTAAAGTGTAGTTTTGATGTTCTCTTTGCTCCCAAGAACTTCAATTTTGTGACTTTGGAATGCTCTAGAGGTTTGGGCTGTCCTTTCATGCTTTTTGGAGGGCTTAGAATCATAAAAGTGCATGCTTGGACCTTGATACCCTTGCATGCTAGATTTTTGGAACTTTAGAGTGCAATTTATGTTAGATTTTGGTGTTGGGATCTTTGTAACCATACAAAGTCATAAAGGTTGCAACTTTATGACGTTAGATGTTCTTTTAGCATTGGATTTTTAGCTTGAACATTAGGTCTTAAGCCTTTAAGATGTTGGTTAAGGATTTGGATTTTGTGGTTGTGCCAGACATTTGGGTTAGAACGCTCGGCGTGTAGACACTAGGCGTCATCGAGTGGATGCCAGGTGTGCTCTTAGAAGCCCATTGAATCGATTTTGGGCCTTATTCCATTTAGGGTTTTGGGCTTAGATTAATTGGGGCTAGTGAGGAAAGGAGTTAAATGTTCTTTCACCCTGGGAGTTTGACATATGAATGAGATACCTAGTTATGGTTATGGGTTAATTATTAATTGGGTTTTTATGTGATTGATTAGCGTGGGGACTTTCGTGACCAGAAGTCCGAGCAGTTATCTGATTTCCACCAGTTAAGGTGAGTCTCCTCATACTGTTTAGCTGGTCGAAGGCACCAATGTTTGCCCATGATTTATTATGATTAGAATGCTAGTTGTCTGCATGACTCTTGGATGTGTACTATGATATATGTATATCGAGCGGGGCATGATGAGTGTATTGTATGTTATTTCTCTTAGTGATTCTTGCATGCATTTTATGTGTCTATATGAATGTTGGGCAAGGCTCGATGTTAGTATTGGCCTTATGAATGCAATGAGGCGGGGCCCATCTCATATTATTCCAAGATCTATTCCGAGTGGGGCTTGATGCCGCTGGGGCCCGATGTCGGGCGAGGCCTGATGGTTGTTGGGGATGGCCCATTGTATGTTTAATATGCATGGTATGAGGTATTTTAGGAAACTCACTAAGCTTCGTGCTTACACTTTTTAGTTTATGTTTCAGGTACTTCCAGATCGAAGGGGTAGGGCTTGGGATGATCGCATTGCACAAACCACGTTGTTCCGCATTTTGTGATTTGATGTACTTGGAAGAGTATTGACATACTATGATTTACCTTTTTATGGTTTAAATAACATTTTTTGGATGATGGTTTTACTATTATCAGACTGAAATTTCTAGTCTTACTTTTTAGGATGTTACACACCACCGTTCATCGGCTTTGCTGTTAAAAATTCCTAATAGATGCCTTTCCCACTCAAATTTGAAATCCCAGATCTCGTCGGCCCTGCATTCTCCATCATATCCGTTATCGCCTAATGAGCCACCACCCCATCATTCATCACCATTATCATCTATCGAAGTCATGGTTGGGGCTATGGTTTACAGAACAGATTCGGCAACCACCTTCGTTTGTCATTTGCCATCACCGTTCACCACTAGCATCTATCTCTGCCAAAAAACCCAAATCCTTGAACATGAAAACCCTATCTCTAAAAATATACCTCTAATGATGTAGATTGGAATGTTTTCTCAAAATTTATTGATGTGAACCACCGACGAAGGATGAAGAATGGTGTCAGTGGTGGTTTCTTCCAAACTAGGAGAAAGAGAGAGAAAGAGAGAGAGAGAGAGAGAGAGAGAGTGAGAGAGAGACTTGGAAGAGGGATGTTGGTACGGTGGGGTTTTCGGCTAAACAAATAACAATCTGACGTCGGTGGTTGTCTGATGGCGTGGAGATGGTGGTGGTCCGTGCAGGCAACAATGAAGTGAGATAGAGAGAGAGAGAAATTTAAGGAATGAGAGAGTTAGTGGGAAATGGGGTGGGTGTTACTTCGGAGGGGAGATAGAGAGAGAAAAGACTTTAAAAAAGAAATAGTTAAGCATATATTCTTAATTTTAGGTGGGATATTGATACAAGCCCAAAGCATAATAGTCCAATCGCAGACCACCAAAGGCCTATGCGTATCATCCGAAGTCTCGCTCAATTCCAGGACTAATGACATGCAAGGGAGTTAGTCAAAGTTGATTAAGTCATTCCTTATTTTCAGTATTAGTGGCTAAATATTATCTCACGATTAGTAGTTGGCATAAGGTCCATGACCATTTCTAATTCCTAGTTTTTAGTTAAGAGTCTGCATATTTAATTGATGTAATTTCCGTTTTGAAGTCATGAATGAAATTTCAGAAAATTGTCCCATCTTCTTGACTGTGTTCTGTGGAGACTTACCATTTCAAATCGGTATTTATCAACTGGTGCTTTCATCCCGATTATCATGCCTCCAAAAGCAGAAAACCCACCTGAAGAACCTCTCAATGCCAATGAACAACTAACCGCTCTCGTCCACCTTACAACTGCTACAAACCACCACCTGGATACCTTACCACCAATATGAACACTCTCGTCACCCTCCTCACCATTCAACAACAAAATCCCCCATCATAGGCCTCAAACCCCCTACATCCACACCTTCGTTCCCCCAAAATTTTGCTACCTAATTCCGATGGCTCAAACCCGTTAGACTGGATTTTCCACGCTAACAAGTACTTTGATTTCTATAACATGCCTAATAACCAACGCCTGCCCATTGTTGTGTTTTACTTTATTGGAGAGGTACTTAGCTGGTACAAACACCTTGCTAATAACGAGTTACTCACCACTTGGCCGGATTTCTATCGCGCCTTAGAAATCCGTTTTGGGCCCTCTTCATATGCGAAAGACCAAGCCCAACTGTTCAAATTAACACAAACGTCCACTATGGCATTCTACCAAGCATAATTCGAACAAATCAGCAATCAGGTCGACAATTTAACCCCATGGCACTTCGTAATTGTTTCATCTCCGTCCTCCAACAGGATATTCAGAATGAAATCGCCATCTATAGGCCCACATCCCTCCACCAAGCTTGCGGTTTAGCTAAGCTTATTGAAGAAAAACTTGCATCTAAACCACGCACCACACTTCCCAGATCCTTCTCCAGTAGCCGCTCAACACCCATTTCCACCACCCCAAACATAACCACGAAACCTACCACTACCCCACCCCTCGTCACATCTCCATCACCACCCGCTCTACCCTTCAATTGCCTCTCCCTTAAGGCCCTCCAAAAACTCCATGCAGAAGGCTTATGTTTCCGATGCCCAATCAAATATCACCCGAGACATAAGTGTAACCCTCCTCAATTCCTACTCATTGTGGATAATGATGATGACCATCAACCTGAGGCAACAATTCTTGACACTACCGACACCACCACCTAGGCACCGCCAGACCAATTCCTATCCCTCTCGACCGCAACCTTCTATGGTTTAAATTCCCCCCAGGCTATGCGAGTTGCGAGTTACCGGGTACATCAACAACCACCTAGTAAAAATCCTCATCGACTCTGGCAGCACCCATAATATTATCCAACCACGCATCGTTGCAGCCTTGCATCTTCCCCAAGAAAACATTCCGGCGTTTCCGGTTATGGTTGGTAGCGGTGACTACCTCCAGTGCGTCGGCAAGTGTCCTGCCCTAGAAATCCACCTGAACAAGTCGCTATTTACCATACCCTTTTTCATTCTCCCAGCAGAAGGCGCTGATGTAATATTGGGCATGGCGTGGTTAAACAGTTTGGGTCCAATCCTCACTGACTTTTCTATCCCACAACTCATGTTTCAACAAGGCCCACAAGTTATCATCCTAAAAGGAGAACCCCTTGCAAGCCCAGCCTCTCCCACCAACATTCAATCTCGCATTAACAAACATAGTGTCGCTTCTCTCCACGCTTTATACTTCCAGTTCGAACCTAACCTCCCCCTACCAGATCCACTACTCCCTACCCACGCAGATCACACAATAGCCACACTATTGGCCCACTACAATACCATCCTTGATATCTCTACCTCCTTCCGCCATCTCACCCAATCGATCACCACATACCTACTCTCCTTACGGCCAATCCAGTCAATGTGAAGTCTTACCGATACCCTCACTACTAAAAACAAATCATGACCACCCTGATCAATGAGATGTTAGCCGATGGCATAAGTAACCCTATTACCAATCCTCTATTCATACCTAGTCCTCTTGGTACACAAAAAATATGGCACCTGGAGATTTTGTGTTGATTACCGTAGTCTCAATGCCATCACCGTCATCGACCGTTTTCCCATCCCCACCATTGACGAACTGTTGGATGAACTTCATGGTCCCTCCATGTTCTCTAAAATTGACTTGCATGCCGGGTATCACCAAATACGGGTGGCCTTTGAAGATACCCATAAAACAACCTTTAGAACAATCGATGGCCATTACGAGTTTCTCGTTATGCCCTTCGGGCTCTCTGATGCTCCATCTACATTCCAAGCTACCATGAACGAGTTGTATGTTCTCATCTTTTTTGACGACATTTTGGTCTACAGCTCATCGCTCACCCACCATTAATACCATTAGGAACAGGTCCTTCTCAAGTTGACTTAACATCACTTCAACGAAAAACAATCCAAATGCACTTTTACTGTAGACAACATCAGTTATTTGGGGCACATCATCACCTCACAAGGCATCCAAGCTGATCCAGATAAAATTGTGTCCATCCAACAGTGGCCACAACCAAAAAAATCTAACACAGCTACGTGGGTTTCTTGGCCTTACAGGGTACTATCGACGTTTCGTCCAGAACTACGCCACCATTCCTGCAGGCCTTACCTATCTCCTCCGGACCAACTCCTTCGAATGGAACTCCAAGGCCGCGACTTCGTTCCAGCAGCTGAAACTCGCTATGGCTTCCCTCACCACCCTCACACTCCCTGACTTCACAAGATCCTTCGATGTCACCACAGATGCATCCACCATTGCAGTTGGGTCAGTGCTATCCCAGGGAACCCACCCTATCGCCTTCTTCATTAAACGATTATGGCCATGCATGCAGGCAGCCTCTGCTTACGTCTGGGAACTCTTCGCGATCATGGAGGTGGTCAAAAAGTGGCATCAGTGTTTAATTGGTCGCAAATTCCACACATACATCGACCAACAAAGTCTCAAAGATTTACTCTCTCAGGTGGTTCAGACCCCTGAACAATACAAATGGGAAACCAAGCTCTTCGGCTATGATTTTGAGATCTTATACAAGCCCGGAAGAGAAAATATCGTTGCAAATGCCCTAAGTCGCATCAACCAACCACAACTGCTCACACTATCCACAACAGATCCCTCATGGCTGATTGAACTCCGAACCTTCTACACCACCAACCAGGGCAAATCACTCGTACAAAAACTACTGCACAAAGCAGATGGACCCACCAGCTTCCAGGTCCACGATGGGCTACTCTACCACCATCACTGCCTCTACATACCCGAAGGCACAACCATTCGCCAACAACTACTCCATGAGTACCCCTGCACCCCCCTTAGGGGTCATTCAAGCATCCTCCCAACCATCAAACGCATCTCATCCACCTTTGTTTGGCCCAAACTTAAACCAAACGTCACCCTGTTCATTCGGAATTGTACCACCTATCAAAAAATCAAAACCCCAACCCATAAACCCTATGGGCTCCTTCAACCTCTACCCATTCTTTCCACCGCATGGTAAAACATAACTATGGATTTTATTACTAACTTGTCCTTGTCTGCAGGAAAAACAACCATATGGGTAATAGTGGATCGCTTCTCTAAAACTGACCATTTGATTGCTTACCCACTCATTTTGGTGCAGTCACCCTAGCTTCCCTATTCCTTACTCACATCTATAAGCTCCACGGTATTCCCAAAAGCATAGTCTCCGACCGCGACTCCATATTTCTCAACTCATTCTGGAAGGAACTTTTCAAGCAATTAGGCACCACCTTGAAGTACTCCACTGCGTACCATCCAGAATCCGATGCCCAATCCGAAGTTGTCAACCGATGCCTCCAAAACTACCTTTGAGCTTTTGCCAGTGATGAACCTCGCATGTGGTCTAAATTCTTGTATCTTGTGGAATTATGGTACAATTCATCATACCATAGCGCCATCGCCATGACCCCATTCCAGGCCCTTTACGGCCACTGTGTTCCTGACATCAATCGCTACCGGTCTGGGACTACCACCACAGCCTCAATCGATGAAGCACTTAAAGAACACCAACGACTCCACACTGTTTTGAAAGAAAACCTTCGCCGAGCCCAACAATGCATGACATCCTTGGCCAACTCACACTGAATCGATAAAGTGTTTTGCTTGGGTGATATGGTCTGCGTCCGACTCAGAGACTATTGCCAAAAGACCATTGTAGCCCGCGATACAAAGAAATTAAGCAAGCGATACTTTGGACCCTTCAAAGTCATTGAACGAATTAGCAAAGTTGGTTATCGTCTACAGTTACCCCCAGAAGCTAAAATTCACCCTGTCTTTCATGTTTCCTTGCTTCGCCAGGCCTATGGAAATCCAATCCCAACTCCACTTCCTCAATGGGACGAGCCCAGTGACACCACCATTCCAACGCTCGAGGACGAGCTCGTTGCAAAGCCGGGGACATTTGATACAAGCCCAGAGCACAACAGTCCAATCGCAGACCACCAAAAGCCCAAGCGTATCATCCGAAGGCCCGCTCGATTCCAGGACTAATGACCTGCAAGGGAGTTAGTCAAAGTTGATTAAGTCATTCCTTATTTTCAGTATTAGTGGCTAAATTTTAGCTTACGATTAGTAGTTGGCATAAGGTCCATGACCATTTCTAATTCCTAGTTTTTATTTAAGGGTCTTCATATTTAATTGATGTAATTTCCGTTATGAAGTCATGAATGAAATTTCAAAAAATTGTCCCATCTTCTTGTATGTGTTTTGTGGAGACTTACCATCTCAAATCGGTATTTATCAGATATGGAACAAAACAACAAAAAAAATACCAACCATAGGGACTAAAAGCACATGAGGTATTCAAAATTGGACTGTTGATGCACCAATAATGGTTTCTAGCAGGGGCGGAGCCAGGATTTAAGAATAAGGGGGGCTGACGTCGTAAAAATATATTAAGTATATCTTATATCAAAATAATGTGAAAGAGCCTACAATTATAAAAGAGAAAATGACTAAAAATTCCTTTTAAGTACAAGTTATACCATCATTGCGAAAATGACATTTTGAAAAGTTTTCAAATGACAGTAAACATTGATTTATAATTCTCAGTTAACATGCTAATATTAAAAGTTATCTTAATTATAGATACATATGTTCATCAAATGAATTATACTCGTGATATAGTCATTATCGATATATGAAACAAAATACCATTTATAATAATATAGTTAATGGAAATTAAAAATATTATTGAATACACAAGAAAATTAAAAAACATATTTTGTTTTTTAAATGGAGAATATATTTTAAGTGGAAAAGATATTGTAGTACAGTAGCCAAGTAGCAACAAATAAAAAAGTTGCCTGTCTTTTTAAGTTTGGTAATTAGATCATTGGTAATTTGAGTAATATATAATTTAATTATTAAATCAAAGGAGGGGCGATAATGGGCTTATCTAATTAGTACACTAAAAATGTTGGGGGTGGCTGGGCATCCGGCAACCACTGTAGTAACTCTGCCACCGGTTTCTGGACCAAAACCATATATTTTTATCAACCACAAAGATCATTTTTTTACAATTTTGTCAAAATCTTTTAAAAAAATATGATCATTTTTGTGAGGCTATATCCCTTTATTTAATGTTACTCATATTTTATTTAATTATCTTCATTTTTGGTCAAAGTAAGTATGTGATGTTCTCGACACTTTTCAAAGAACCAAATAAATAAATGCAGGGAAATGTGACATCTCTTTATATTTAATTATCCTCATATTTATCTTATGTTATGGGGTTCACACGTTCAAGGAATGCATCATCAGCTTAATTCAATCTTTAGATTTTCTTAAAAGGCCACTACTATTGACCGTATCTCCGTTGAATCATTCATATAACTGACTCATTCAAACAAGAGAAATATAATATATTTTTACTTTTTTTCCTATTTATCTATGTAACACTTGTCACGGTTTTTCATGAGTTGAAAAAAATATAGAAGAAAATTTAATTTCTCTTCGCACAGACATGCTAATCGTCTAAATTAATTAATACTGGTATAAGTTACATAATTTAGATCTATTAATCCATTAACTAATTAACACAGTTTGGACCTGAGAATCTTCTAAATATTAGTATGTGTTGCATAATTTAATTCTGAAGTAAAAGACACACCAAGTGAAACTTGAACTAAAATTTATCTGAAAAAAAAATCATGTCTAACTATTTTAAATTTATTTTCTAACGTTCCTTCCTAGCTATATTGTCATGAGCAATACAATTCAAAATGTAATAAGTCCTTTACAGAAAAGTATGGCATTTAACTTCTACATAAAAGACACTCATTGTGGAAAAATATGAAATTGTCATAATTTTCTTTTTAGAATAAGACGAAATGAAATAACCAAGAACAAAAGGGTAGCTCAAGTATAAAGTTGAATACTCAAACCATCATTTTTCAAAACACAACAGTGCAAAGCAAATAATGTCTTCTTCATACTTTTTATTTTTCTCTCTAACTCTACTATTCATTACAGTACTCTCGCCTGTTCCAAATTTTGCTTCTGCTTCTGTGGAGGAAGGCGATGCTCTTCTTAAATGGAAAGAAACCCTTCAAGTCCCAAACAACTCCTTGCTTTCTTCATGGATTCCTCTCCCTATGAATTCCAGTGCATCGATCCCATGCACTTCGTGGTTTGGAGTAGTTTGCAATGCTGATGAGAGCATTCAGAAGTTGAATCTCACGTCTTCTGGGTTAAGAGGCACGCTTCAAGAAATTTCATTCTTTTTGCTACAAAATCTTACACATTTTGATCTCAGGGTAAACAGCTTCTTTGGCCCTATCCCACCACAAATCCGACTCCTCTCCAAACTTATCTATCTTGATTTTTCACAGAATCAGTTTTCTGGTGAAATCCCACCTGAAATTGGAAGCATGGTCTCACTTGAGTTCCTATACTTATACTCAAACAATCTATCTAGCTCAATTCCTTCATCATTGGGTGCTTTGACATCTTTAAATGTCCTTTCTTTGTACCAAAATCAGCTCTCTGGTCTCATTCCTTCATCACTAGGAAATCTGAGCAACCTACAATCTCTGTACGTAGCTGAGAACAATTTATTTGGTCCCATTCCTAATGAACTTGGGAATTTGAAATCTCTCACTATTCTGGTGATGGCCATGAATCAACTTAGTGGTTACATTCCTTCATCACTAGCAAACCTGAGCAACCTAAATCGTCTTAACGTGGCTCATAATAAGTTATCTGGTCCAATTCCTATTGAACTTGGGAAATTGAAGTCTCTCACTAGGCTTCTGGTAAGCAACAATACACTTAGTGGTTCTATTCCTTCATCAATTGGAAATCTGAGCAACCTACAATTTCTGTTCCTTGATCAAAATGAATTATCTGGTCCAATTCCTATTGAACTTGGGAATTTGAAGGCTCTCACTAATTTCCAAGTGAGCCAAAATCTACTAAATGGTTCTATTCCTTCCTCCCTAGAAAACCTCAGTAACCTAGAGTGTATGTTCCTACAAAGGAATAATTTTTCTGGTCTCATTCCTAATGAACTTGGGAATTTGAAGTCTCTCACTGATCTTGTAATAAGTAAGAATCAACTTAGTGGTTCTATTCCTTTATCTCTATCAAACCTGAGTAACCTACAGATTCTGTACCTAGATGTGAATAGATTATCTGGTCCCATTCCTACTGGACTTGGAAATTTGAAGTCTCTCACTGATCTTGACATTAGCAACAATAAACTTAGAGGTAGCATACCACCAGAGTTTGCAAATTCAACGCGATTACAAAGGCTTGATCTTTCTTCTAATCAGTTGGTAGGTGAAATCCCTAAGGAATTTGGGAAGATGAAAAGTATGCTGAATTTGTACTTGTCTAATAACCAACTTTCAGGCATTATACCTCTGGAGCTTGGATCATTCCATGAACTCCTTGTACTAGATCTGTCCACAAACAGATTGAATGGGTCGATAACAAGAAGTATTGGTCAATGGGCACAAATCAATTACATGAATCTTAGTAATAACAAGCTCGGTGGAAAAATCCCGTCCGAGATTGGTAAATTAGTTCATCTTGAGAAACTTGATTTATCTCGGAATTTGTTCACACAAGAGATACCATCTGAAGTTCAAAGTTTACAAACTTTGCAGAAATTGGATCTTTCCCACAATAGACTATCTGGTTCTATTCCTAATACTTTTACAAATTTGCATGGCGGAATTGATATCGACCTGTCTTACAATGAGCTCACAGGTCCGGTTCCACCGAGCCCCAACTTGTTGAATGCGTCCGTCCAAGGTAATCCAGGTTTGTGTGGAAATGTTACGGGAGTGAAACTTTGTACAAGTCAAATTACGAAGAAGAAAAACGATCCCTTTCGTCAGAAGCTCATCCTTGTAATCATGCTCCCCCTTATAGGGGTAGTTTTACTTTGTTTATTCACGTATGGCCTCATTGCTTATCGACAACGATGGAAAAAGTCTCCACGTAAACCATTGGAAGAAGAAAGTGGTGATTATTTCCATATTACAAGTTTTGACGGTAAAGTAGTGTATGATGATATCTTGAAGGCAACAAATGATTTCAATGAAGACTACTGTATAGGGACCGGAGGATACGGTATTGTTTACAAGGCTAAGCTACAACCTGACAATGTGGTTGCTGTCAAGAAACTTCATTCATCATCCGAGAATGTTGATCATAGTGGTTTCCTTAATGAGGTACGGGCATTAACGAACATAAGGCACCGAAACATAGTGAAACTTTATGGATATTGCTCCCATGCCCGCAACTCAATTTTGATTTATGAATACCTTGAAAATGGCAGCCTTGGATCAATATTAAAAAGTGATGTATTAGCAAAAGAATTGGATTGGTTAACAAGGGTCAATATTGTAAAGGGCGTTGCTAATGGTTTGGCTTATATGCATCACGATTGTTCACCGCCTATAGTGCATAGAGACATTTCCATATCCAACATCCTTCTCGATTCTGATTATGAGGCACGCATTTCTGATTTTGGCACATCCAAGCTTTTAAAGCTAGACTCATCAAACTGGACTGCAGTAGCAGGAACCTATGGTTATATCGCTCCAGGTAACATAATCTTGTGATTGTAGTTCTACATATTCTTAAGTTTCACGATGTACATAAATATGTATCTACGTTAGAATCATGTGAGGTTGATATAGCTTTTTTGTTTTTTTCTTATGTTTTTTTGGATGTAGAGCTTGCTTATACGATGGTGGCAAATGAGAAATGTGATGTGTATAGCTTTGGAGTTGTTGCACTAGAAGTGGTCATGGGAAAGCATCCTGGGGAACTCATAACATCTTTACCAACATTATCAGATGATCATCTGGTGTTAGCAAATGTGGGAGACAGTCGGATACCACCTCCTTCATCCCAAGTTGAGAAAGATGTTATGTTAGTATTGAGAGTCTCCAGAGCATGTTTGAACTCCAATCCACATGAAAGGCCAACAATGCACCAAGTTTCAAATCTGTTGATGAAGGCCTAATATAGTGTACTTTCAATATTCTTTATTTTTTTTGTAGTTTACTATGATGCACCCTATGATATTTATGCAATTAGATGCCTTCTTGTTAAGATACTACTGATACGTTTTCTTATATCAGCATTAACATTCCTTCTTGTTATGATACTCCGGATATGTTTTCTTATGTCATTATGTAGTAGATAAATAAGTCAATGAAAATTGCAATCCTTCTAGAAATGTAGCTGCACAAGTTTTGACTGTAGTTTAGCAACGGATTTGTATTAGTTATCTTTTCAGGTGAAATTTAGCAACTTTTTCCATCACTTGGATTTCCAATACATGTAAAAAGTAGCAAAATAACATTGGTAAATTAAATTTTCACAACATAAAAAATAGAGAAAATTACACGGATGGTCCCTATGATTTGTGGTCACTTGCACGCTTGGTCCCTAGAAAGTTTTTTTAACTCGGACCGTCCCTAAAACTTAGATTTGTTACCCGCCCAGTCCCTCTCATAATATTTCCGTTTGTTTAGGTGTTAGTAACCCACATAATGGGGGTATTTTTGTCATTTCACCATTTCAAGTCTCTAAAACCCACCTCGTTCATTGTTTTTCTCGATTTCTTCTTCTCACTTCTTCCCTTCCACATCAATGGCTGATGGTTTGACTCCGTCACCATCCTCCCCGGAAACAAGCCTATTATGCTATACATCGGAATCGACTCAGAAAACAGCCAAGTCCAGAATTTGGCCGTTCTAAAGGACTTATCCGATCCATATCTCAAAAAATGGAGTAAACATGATTGGAGTAAACATGTCGGCAATCCATATCTCAACCGGGTGACTTCAGAGACCCGACGATCTTGTTAATTGGAGTAAACATGATTCCCCACTTCATCAATTTCTAAGAACAGGAATATGGGAATGCCCTGATTTCTTTCCGGTGTGGGTTGATAGCACGAATGGGGTCGATACATCTGTCATAAACCCTAGCACGAAGGGGAAACGGAGATTACTAACACTCGGCAGTTTAAGGCTTGATTATGGGAGGTACTACACTTCCAAATCGTTCTTCGATCCTGTGAAAAAGCGAAGGATAATTATGGGTTGGGTGCACGAGACTGATTCTGAAGCTGCTGTCATCGCTAAAGGATGGGTCGGAGTTCAAGTAATCAAAGATTCAATAATTTCACTTATCTCCTTAATTATATATAAGATCATTAACTCACCTATACATGCAGTCATTTCTGAGGAGTATTTGGCTAGACAAAAACCAGAAGCAGCTCCTACAATGGCCTATCGAGGAAATCGAGATGTTACATGAAAACGAAGTTATTGAAGGTGGTTCATTACATGAAACTCAGGGTATCACTGCTTCTCAGGTAAGCTGTAACTTGTAAGCCATCAAATCTTGATAAATCTAGTTTAATAATCCTTTTCGGCTAATAATTGGTTAATTATTTGAAAGGCTGATGTGAAGATGGTGACGAGATTGGGGATAGGGCAGTAGGAGGGGAGTTTTGGTGGTGATGATATGGCCAGTTACGGAGAGTCTCTGGCAGCCGGTAACAGTAGGTGGAAGGGAGGTGCTGAGAGGAGGATACGACGCCGATCAATTTTAGGTTATGGAGTGTGGGTCTGTGGGGTATATTTTGGGGTGGAATATTTTTCATTTTCAAGAATAATTATAAACATATAAAAGTAAGGGTAAATATGTCTTTTCATCATGGTTTAACAGCAAAATAGACGGCTAGTTAGTTTAGGGACTGGGCGGGTAACAAATCTAAGTTTTAGGGACGGTCCGAGTTAAAAATACTTTCTAGGGACCAAGCGTGCAAGTAACCCCTAACCACAGGGACCATCCGTGTAATTTTCTCTAAAAAATATTATGCATTTTATGTCAGACAAATCCAAATTCAAATACATATTTCAGTAGGCCAGGTGTTGCAAAACATATACAGAAGGTTTCAATTACAATTCCTGTTAACTCTTAATACGAGCTTCTTATGACTTACATGTTGAAGAATCTTAACACTAACATAAAGAAGACCGTATTGTATTACTGTAAAAAAAAAAAAAGAAAAAAGAAAACAAGAACATTGTTAAGTGTGTAACTACTGTATGCTCTTTAAACTGATAATAGGGATGCTGGACTCTGCTGCTTTCCCTTGATGTGATTTTATTTTCAGTTTATGTGATTGAGTGTTACTTATTCATATATTTTATGTATTCTCAACACAAGATTTTTTTTAAGAATGTTGTAGTGTTACTTATTCGTACATCTTCTGTATCTTGTAATAACCCAAGCCAATCATACGGTAATATTTTTCGGATGACCTAATCTTATACTGTAGGTTTAGTATCTGCCTATAAAAAAGGAAGATGAAAATTAGCCAAATGAAAATTTTATCACAACACGCATATTGATGATCTAATACAGGGAAAATAACAGAGTTTCAAGCATGAAAGAGACTTTAAATCCCTTCAGTACATTATACATGTGGTTGAAAAAGCAATGATAAAGGCTTATTTCTATGAAAATCAAACACTGGCACATGTCCTGTGCTCAGTTTACGCAAAAGAGTTGAAACAATTTGTGATTGACCTAAATGCAAAAATAGCCAACTAGTGAGAGTTTGGCAAAACTAGTAAAGTAAATATTTGAGTACAAGGCGTATAAAGAAAGCCAATATATTTGATTTGGGACTAATGTAACCAAATTAAAAGGGAAATCTATAGATAATTCTCATGATTTTGAGAAAATCAACGATTAAGTCCCAAATTTTTTTATCGAACCACCAAAGAAGCTGACAAATATCTTTATTTTAGGCTCTTTTGACATGTTCAGTAATGGGACCACAGCGTTAATTTTTCCCAAAATAATGATACCTTTTATAGATTTTCTAAAAAAAATTATAAAATGTATAAACGTATTTTTTAGGTATTTATATTTATTTTTTAAGTATTTTTACGTATTTCTGAAAATTTATTTTTTTTCATTTTTTACATATATATTTTTAAGTTTTTTTTTTTTTTTTTTTTTTTTTTTTTTTTATATATATTTTAAAGGTATAAACATATTTCTTTTACATAATTATATGAATTTTTAAGTATTTTTACGTACTTTTATGTATTTTGATATATTTTTCATGTAATTATGTACTTTTAAAATAATTATATAGTTTGTTTTACATACTTTTATGTATTTTTTTTACGTATTTATATGTATCTTTTAACTTTTTGTAAGTACTTTTAAGGATTTTATTACATTTTTTTTTACGTATGTATAATTTTTTTTTTTTACTTCTTGTTTCATTATAAGCTAACTAATAGACCCTGTAAATAAAGAAAATAAAGGCTACTTGAAAACAATCATTAGCAATAAAAGTCATTTTTGTAGGTAAATTCTTCTATTTTTTTTTCTTGTATTCAGTTCTTAGATAAACAAAGTGTACGAATATATTTTTAATGACAAAAATATTTGTAAATTTTGTTCATCTAAAACTGAATTCAAGAAAAAATGAAGAATTTACATATAAAAATTACGTTGTTTGTAAGTATTGTCTTTGAATTTTTTTTTGGAGTAATCTAATATTTTTTTCCTTCGTTTACACGGTCTAGTAGTTATCTTACAATGAAAGTTTGAATAAAAATACATAAATAAATAAAAAATACAAAAATACTTAAAAATACATACATACATACAAGTAAAATAAATACGTATATCTATATACCTTATAATACATATATGTTTCTGGGCCCTCAGTTTTTAAGACTAATATCTTAAAATAAAGTGAAAATTACTAATCTAACCAATTAATGACTTCTCACTTTCTAGTCAAAATTTAGGACTTATTTCAAAATAGCCATCGAAACTGTAGGTGGTTAAAATGGTCTAATGTTTCGCCAATTTACCTACGGTTAGTATATAAGGATTTTTATTTCATTTTCACGATGAAACCGTAGAGGAAAAAATAGTCTATTGTTTCCTCTGAGAAGTCTACTGTTTCCCAAAGAGTAGATTAAAATTGATCTACTGTTTCATCTAAAAACCTATGGTTTTAGGTGTTTTATTTTTTTAAGATGAAAAAAAAAAACTAACTTTTACTCACTAAAGGGGGATTATATATGGGTTAAATTCTCAAGCCTCATTGGATCAAATCCTACATTTCTTTTTCTGCTCACCAGGTGTTCGATAAAATGTCTGAAGGTCTTTTTACAAGTGTTGCAGCCATATTAAGACCCA
Organism: Lactuca sativa; assembly: GCF_002870075.4. Classification (NCBI taxonomy): domain Eukaryota; kingdom Viridiplantae; phylum Streptophyta; class Magnoliopsida; order Asterales; family Asteraceae; genus Lactuca; species Lactuca sativa. Next base: position 83,968,525 of record NC_056625.2, on the reverse strand, counting down.
AAAAGATGTAGAGACTCTTCTGGGGTGGTTTTTCATTGTGCACTCCAACCTTTTGTTGGAGTATCACTCTTTTCTTTGGATTTTTGCTTCTCTTTCCAAGCCTCCCCTTGAGGCTTTAGTAAGATTTGTTTATATGTTTATTGCGTCTTGTCATTCATATACGAGCGGAACTTGGCTGTGTCCTTTTCAGGGGGTTTCATTGTTGCCCGAACGGTGAAGTGGGTGGTAAGGGGATATCATGTATGATTTCTCATATCAAGAGTTTGCACCTTTCTATGGATGAGCGTAGAGCTGTGTTGCGAGATGCTATTTCTTTAGACCTTGGATTGTTTATGTCAGTGACAACAACATTGAAGGAGTTTGGTCAATGGATATGTGGGGATTGTATGAGTCTCCATGACCTAAGCCGCTCGTATCGGTACTCAGGTGGTCTTGTTAAATTTAATGGTCATGTTGATGACATGCGAGAACATATTGTTGATATTCAAAAGCCACCACCCAATGAACCGGATGCCAACCTCAATGAGGGGTTGGTGTTGGATACTCAGCTCCTTGATCTTATGTTTAAGCTAGCTATCACCACTGTCAAAAGCATCACTCATAATTGTTGTATGGCTTTCTCTTAGGCTTTGAAATCAGCATTTTCCAAGGTTGTTGCTTATCCCGAGTCCATTGAAGCATGGGTTACATTGTTAATTCTTCCTAGGTGTACTTTTCAGGTGTTTAGGCCCAAGAATAGACACGAAAGTAGGTCTAGGAACAGGAAGTCCTTGTAACATCGTAACATCTTAAGCGCATTAGCTACTTGGGGTATAGAAGATCATATAGCCAAGCTTGTTAAAAACTTTGTTGACAATGCAAGGATGGAGCAACAAGGCAAAAAAGAAGAGTACATTCAGGAGGATAGAAAACGGGGTCATATACCAACGTCAGACAATGTCTCTGTAAGGTTGCTGATGGGCATTTCACAACAGCAGTGAAAGTATTATGTTCCTTAGGGGTTGCTCCATATGGGGATGCTACCACGAAGGCATTGGAGGATAAGCATCCACACAAGCCAGCACCATCCATGCTGAGTACCATATGTTCAGTACCTCCCCTTGTGGTTGATATGGATAATGTCCTTGGGGCAATTAAATCATTCCCTAAAGGAACCTCGTGTGGAAGAGATGGGTAGAGATCTCAACACATCTTAGATACTCTTTGTGGAGAAGGTTCAACAATTGCCAAAGACCTCCTATGTGCTATCACATGTGTAATTAATTTATGGCTAGGGGGAGATGGCCTTCAAGTTTGGCGGAATTTGTTGCCTCTGCTCCTCTCAACCCGCTTCTAAAACCTTATAAGGGAATACGACCTATTGTAGTAGGAACTATATGGAGATGTTTGGTTTCCAAGCTGGCTATGAAAGGTGTTGGTAAAGAAATGGCCAAGTGTCTCAATGATTTTCAGTTTGGGGTCGGGGTGTCGAGTGGCGCTGAAGCCGTATTACATAGTGCCAATAGGGTGTTGAGTGAACGCCACAATGACGGGTCTCTTTCCATGCTTACTGTGGACTTCTCTAATGCATTTAACCTTGTTGACAGATCCACATTACTTCATGAGGTCAGATTGAGGTGCCCTTCTATATCCTTGTGGGTAGAATTCCTATATGGTCAAGCAGCAAGGTTATATCTAGGGGATGCACATATTTGGTCTTCTACTGGAGTTCAACAAAGAGACCCCTTGGGACCACTTCTCTTTGCACTTGTGTTGCACCCGCTCCTGCATAATATTAGAGACAATTGCAAGCTTCTTCTCCATGCATGGTACCTAGATGATGGCACACTTATTGGAGATTCTGAGGAGGTGGCCAAAGCCATAGACACCATTAAGGCTATTGGCCCACAATTGGGCCTTCAGTTGAATATCAAGAAAACCGAGCTCTTTTTTCCCTCGTGTGATGGAAGGAAGCTGCATGAGGGGCTATTCCCGGTTGGCATCGGGAGGCCGCCATTGGGGGTGAAACTTCTCGGGGGAGCTATTAGCAGAGATGCTAGTTTAATTAGCAAGTTAGCCATAAAGAGAGCCGAAGGCGCTGTGAATTTGATGCGCCTTCTTCCACAATTGTCTGACCTGCTGTAGCACCTGGTTGCTGGTACGTAAATATTAATTGACTATTTTTCCTTTTTAAGCCTTGGACTCGGCGAGTCATAGGTCCGACTCGCCGAGTAGGGACGGGACCCGGGACACGTTTATGTTGGCGACTCGGCGAGTCCATATCCTGGACTCGGCGAGTCACCGCTGTTGGATGAAACCCTAAGTTTCAGGGGTTTGCACCCTATTTAATCCCTTTTTCCGCCCCCAAGCCAGCCCCCATTCACCCTAAGAGCCATATACCTTGTTCTAAGCCCTATTTTGTGGATTTGAAGCCATTTAGTGTGTCCTCTTGGAGATTGGAGTGTGTAGGGAAGGAGATCAAGAAGAAGATGAGGAGGTCAAGCATTTGTGAGCAATTTCAGAGTGATATCTAAGGTATGGCTTGTTTTCCCCCTTGTCTCCATGCTTATGGCCCCATTAAAGTCCATCATGGTTCATTTCCAAGCTTGTATGTGCATAATATTTCGAAATAAGTTGATTGGTCTCTAGATCCAAGCATAGTTGAGCTCCAGGAGCTCAGATCCACTACCTTTATGAGCCCATATTGCATATAAACCTTAGATCTACTCTTTTGGTGCATTTTGAACCCTAAAAACCCCATAGATGGATATTTACACGTAAAGTTGGAAACTTTACGTGTTATTCATGCTCTAGGAGCCCAAATCTATGAATGACATGGATTGGATTCGAGCAAAATCGCATTTTTAGCTCTTGCATGGAGCGGACTCGTCGAGTCGCTCATCTGACTCGGCGAGTCCAGTCGCGAGTCCCCGGGTTTGTCCCCTTTTTGTTATGTCGAGTCGTGTAGTGAGTCCAGGAGGGACTCGGTGAGTTGGAAGCCAAAACTCACCCATAGTGGAACTCGGCGAGTCGATGCCCAGACTCGGCAAGTTCAAGGCAATCTCCTTAGATCAAGATCAGACTCGGCGAGTTGTTCATACAACTCGGCGAGTCACAGTGTAACTTGTTCATCGGATGAAGATGAACTTGGCGAGTTGTTCATACAACTCGACGAGTAGGATGAAGGACTTGAACATCAGTTTGGAAGGAGAACTCGTCGAGTCGACGCCTAACTCGACGAGTAGAGGCAGAATTTAGGACAGTCGTTGGACATGGACTCGGCGAGTTAGCGAGCCAACTCGGCGAGTCGGGTCAACTGGAAGTTGACTCTGACTTTGACATAGGGCATGATCAGGGGTAAAATGGTTATATTACCCAAAGGTCAGTTAGCAGTTTTTGACTAAGTGTTTGGTGGGAATACAACCGGAGGATTTCCGGAACAGCAGCAGCAGCAGCAGTCAGACTATTCCCACAAAGATCAGCAGCTACTCCGAGGTGAGTTACCTTCCAGTAGCGGTGGGTCTAAGGCCACAATGCCGTCCCACCAGTAGGGGTTGTATGTTAGATGATTGTCTTTGTGATATCATCTAGGTTTGCTACTACCTGATATGTTATGTGGTATGTGTTAGTAGTAGAGTTCGGTTGTTAGGACCGAAGGGTAGTCAGACACCCCAGATATGTCTGATAATATGTTTGTGTTAGGATATATGTGATGGTAGTAGTAGGGGTGAAATAGTCCCCGAGGTTCGGTTGTTAGGACCGAAGGGTAGTCAGCACCGCAGAATAGCTTGACATGGGTAGGTCAGCACCCCAGAATGGCTTGACACGGGTATGTCAGCACCCCAGAATGGCTTGACACGGGTAGGTCGGCACCCCAGAATGGCCGTACCGGGTAGTCAGGCACCCTAGAATAGCCTGGCAGTATGTATGATATATATATATATATATATATATATATATATATATATATATATATATATATATATATATATATATATATATATATTGTATGGTATGTGGTACGATAGGGGAACTCACTAAGCTTTGTGCTTACAGTTTACAGTTTTGGTTTCAGGTACCTCTTCATCGAAGGGGAAGGAGCTGGCTCGGTAGCGGTACATCATGCACGCACATCGGTTTCCGCATTTACTAGATTTCCTTGGGATTTATACTCTGATGTTTCGATTGGTTGTATGACTTGACTTTTGAACATGGTTTATGTTGTGATGTAGTTTGGTCAAACAATGTCTTTATCTATTAAAACTTTCTAAAGTAATGTTTTAAAAACGAAATTTTTGGATGTGAAAATTCGGTCGTTACAAGTTGGTATCAGAGCCCTGGTTTGAGGGATTCGGACACACCTTTGGCGGTGTTCGAACTCAAATCGAGGGATTAAATGATTTTGGAAAGAGAAAATGTTTTCTAAAAGGGTTAAGAAAAGGGTTTTAAGAAAGAATAATGTGTGTGATGTGCGCAACTGGCCAAGCTCAAGTAAGTATTCCTCAATGTACCCATACAAGTTTATTTATGTTTATCAGTTTCTGTAGAACAGCATGCTAGAATAGGACTAAGGATCTAGGAGTGATGCCTTATGTGCCTGCTTTATGTGCTTCAGTATATGAAAGAGTTGCATGCTAGAGCTGAGTAGACAGCAGTAGGGTAGCCTGTTTAGGTTATTCCTGATAGTACGAGTTTAACATTGCATGCTAGTTCAGTTCTCTCTTCGAGGATAGAGTTGCTTGAGATTATTTTCTTACGTCCAAATGTTGTTTGCTTTGTGCTATGTGGGCCTTGAAGTGATGGGAGTTAACTGTTAGGTGAATACGTCTAAGTCACCTATGATCAGGGTTGAATAATCTCAGAGTGTTGGATTTGACTCTATTGCGTAGCTCTTGTTTGAGTCTTAATCGTTATAGAGATGAGTCCCTTACTCGAAGGATTATCCGAGCCTCAGCGCATGTGATTGTGTTCAGGTAATAGTTAATTGGCATCACCAAGAGGCCTTCAGCAGCTGAGATCTGGGATGGTTGGAGTTAGAGGTTTCCTAGGGTAAGCCTAGGATAATGAGTAGTGGTGATCAGTAGTAGGGGAAGGGACCTGGTCGAGTTGAGGCGGTCTTTGGGGAAGGTACGGATAGATGTGGAAGGTAGTATGGGCCCGTACTACTGAAAGCAGAGGATCCATACCCGAACCGAGGAAGGCTAAGATAAGACTAGGGAACTAGTAGTGGGTGGGATCCCTCCAGGGGTATCAGTATCGCTAACAGTTGTTATTTCTTTGTATTTCCGAATGGTGGTACTACGCCCGAGACCAGCACTTGGCAGTTCAGGAGAGGGATCGGGTTCGGGATCAGGTTCCGAGCCAGTAGATAAGAGGCTACGCGAGTTCATCGCGTCAGAGATCACCAGAGGTATCCTTGATTCGACCCCCATCATCTTCAGGCCGATCAAGGAAGGGATCATCGAGTTGATGGAGGATCGCCTCAGGGCGTTCAGGAGAGACATGGCATTTAGCCAGTCGGGATCTCGCACGCTGTCCTTTAAGGACTTCAGGGGCAGCGGTGCGCTGGATTTCCATGGGGTGAAGGACCCCATTGTTGCCAGGCGGTGGATTGCAGACATTGAGTCTGCGCAGTTGACTAGCTTCTGCCCTGAGGGGTCGAAGGTGAGGTATGCAGCAGGGTGTTTACGAGACCGAGCTCGAGATTGGTGGGAGTCAGTGGGTGATTCTTTGGGAGCCTCAGCTATTGAGGCTATGACCTGGTCGGACTTTATGACCAGGTTCAAGGCAGAGTTTGCGCCGGCTATCGAGCTTCAGCAGCTGGCGAGGGAGTTTTTGGATATGAGGCAGACGATTGAGACTGTGGCGGAGATCACCGCCAAGTTTTGGGAGAGGGCACTGTTGGTGCCCCAATATGCGGGTGATGAGGACATGAGGAGGACCCGCTATCATGACATGCTCCGGGCCGATATCCGGGAGCACGTTAGTTTTTCGGCTTGCCCCACCCTGGACTCCATGATTGCCAGGGTGAGCGAAAGGGAGATAGATTTGGAGCATATCCGGAAACGGAAGTCAGAAGAGGGTCAGGCAGGAGGGGCTTCAAGGAAGAAGCCCAAGGGATCAGATGGTAGGCCGAAAGGCTAGTCAGGACCGAGCCGCTGCAGGAAATGCAACAGGCCGCACGAGAAGGCGTGCAGGATGGGATCATCAGGCTGCTACAAGTGCGGCAAGACTGGGCACCATAGCAGGGATTGCACTGCTCCGGCAGCAGTTATTCAGACATCGGAGTTGCTGTGTTTTCATTGTAACCAGAGGGGCCACAAGAAGGCCAATTGTCCCCAGTTGACAGCTTCAGCGCCGGTGAAGGCGCCAGCCCCAGCGACCCTGCGGATCACAGATGGCCGGCAGGGCAAGGCAGAGGCTCTAGTGGTGAGGAGCCGAGCATTCCAGCTGACCACCAAGGAGGCACGCGCAGCACCCGATGTGGTGACAGGTATGATTCTTTTCCCTCTCGTTTATTTATATGATGTTATGATATTGATATGTTCCCGGTATATGTATATGTGTTAGGATCGTTCCATGTGAACGGTATCCCAGTTCAGGTGTTGTTCGACTCGGGTGCATCCCGATCGTTTGTGTCCCTTGCGCTTAGCAAGAAGTTTCTCGAGTCTTCGGGCATGCTGGATTACCCTTTGGAAGTAGAGATTGCTGATGATCGATCGGTGCGAGCATCGATGGTATTTCGGGACTGCGTGTTGTGTTTGTTCGAGGAGCGCTACCTGGTGGATTTGGTTTCCATTCCGTTGCGTGGGAACAAGGTGATTATAGGCATGGACTGGTTGAGCCCTAATGGGGCGGTGATAGATTGCGCGCAGCAACTAGTGCGAGTCAGGACCCCAGGTGGGGGAGATTTAGTGATCCATGGTGAGAGGCCACAACGTGGACCCGCTGTATGTTCAGCAGCGAGGGCTACATGTTACCTTCAGCAGGGATGCGCAGGATATGTTGCGTACGTGATGGATACCCGGGAGGCGGGTAATGTGACCGTGAGCGAGGTTCCAGTGGTGCGAGATTTCGCAGATGTTTTCCCAGAGGAGCTTCCTGGGATACCTCCGGAGCGACATGTGGAGTTCAGGATTGACCTCGTTCCTGGTGCGGCCCCGATAGCCAAGGCACCATATCGGTTGGCTCCTCCCGAGATGCAGGAGTTGTCTACGCAGCTGCAGGAGCTACTAGACAAGGGATTCATTAGACCGAGTTTTTCACCCTGGGGAGCCCCGATTCTGTTTGTGAAGAAGAAGGATGGGTCACACCAGATGTGTATAGATTATCGGGAGTTGAATAAGGTAACGGTGAAGAACCGTTACCCACTCCCGAGGATTGATGATCTCTTTGATCAGCTTCAGGGAGCATCTTGGTTCTCCAAGATTGATTTGCATTCGGGTTATCATCAGATGAGGGTCAGGAAGGAGGATACGCAGAAGACCGCGTTTCGGACGCGCTATGGCCACTATGAGTTCGTGGTGATGCCATTTGGGCTCACCAATGCTCCTGCCGCGTTCATGGACCTCATGAACCGCGTATGCAGACCGATGTTGGATCGGTCTGTGATAGTATTTATCGATGACATCTTGGTTTATTCCAAGACGCAGGAGGAGCATGAGGAGCATCTGAGAGAGGTTTTGGAGACCCTGAGGAGGGAGAGCATGTATGCCAAGTTCTCCAAGTGTGAGTTTTGGTTGCGCGGGGTGCAATTTCTCGGACACCTTGTCAACCAGAACAGGATTCTGGTCGATCCGGCCAAGGTCGAGGCCGTGATGAGATAGGAGGTTCCGAAGTCTCCATCTGAGATTCGGAGTTTCCTAGGATTGGCAGCCTATTATCGGAGGTTCGTTCAGGATTTCTCCAAGATAGTTGTACCCCTGACACGGTTGACGAAGAAAGTCGTGGCCTTTCGGTGGGGACCCGAGCAGCAGGCAACATTTGAGGCACTGAGACAGAGATTGTGTGAGGCGCCGATCTTAGCCCTGCCAGACGGCGTAGAGGATTTTGTGGTTTATTGTGACGCGTCTATTTCAGGGTTGGGCGCGGTATTGATGCAGAGGGGGCATGTCATTGCCTACGCTTCGAGGCAGCTCAAGCCTCACGAGGCGAACTACCCGACACATGATTTGGAGTTGGGGGCGGTGGTTTTCTCCCTCAAGATTTGGCGGCATTACCTCTACGGGGTTCGGTGTACCATTTACACGGACCACAAGAGTTTGAGGTACCTCATGGATTAGCCGAATCTGAACATGAGGCAGCGTCGGTGGTTGGATGTGGTGAAGGATTATGATTGTGAGATCCTTTACCACCCGAGAAAGGCCAATGTGGTGGCCGATGCGCTTAACCGGAAGGCGGCGCCGATCAGGGATATTTGCATGAGGATGACTGTGGTGACTCCCCTGTTGGAGCAGATTCGGGAGGCTCAACAGGAGGCTATCAAGGAGGAACATCAGAAGAGCGAACGTGTGGTGGTTCAGGTTTCCTCCTTCGATTATGATAGTCGAGGACTATTGACACTACACCGCAGGGTGTGGGTGCCGTATCACGGAGGCGTGCGCCAGATCTTGATGGAGGAGGCGCACAAGTCCCGATTCTCTATTCATCCCGGGGCGACGAAGATGTATAGGGATCTTCGTCTAGATTATTGGTGGCCCTGCATGAAGCGGGATGGGGCATGGTACGTCGAGCGGTGCTTGACCTGCAGGAAGGTCAAGGCCGAACATCAAAGACCGCATGGGAAGATGCAGCCGTTGGACATCCCGTTGTGGAAATGGGAAAACATCACGATGGATTTTATCACAAAGCTTCCCAGGACTGCGCGCGGAGTAGATTCTGTTTGGGTCATCGTGGATCGATTGACCAAGAGCGCCCATTTTATTCCGATCCAAGAGAGCATCTCGGCCGAGAAGTTGGCCGATATCTACATCAGGGAGATCGTAGCGCGACACGGGGTGCCAGTGTCAGTGATATCAGACCGAGATGTGCGATTCACTTCCAGATTTTGGAAGAAGTTTCATGACGGTTTGGTCACTCGTTTGCATTTTAGCACCGCCTTTCACCCGCAAACGGATGGTCAGAGCGAGCGGACCATCCAGACATTGGAGGATATGATGCGGGCATGTGTGTTAGATTTTGGTGGTAGCTGGGATACCTATCTTCCCTTGGCTGAGTTCTCATACAACAACACCTACCACGCGAGTATTGACCGTCCCCCATTCGAGATGTTGTACGGGCGGAGGTGCAGAACCCCGATATGCTGGGGTGAGGTTGGCCAGAGGGTCATGGGGAGCACCGAGGTGGTGCTCGAGACGACCGAGAGGATCCAGCAAGTTCGAAGCAGGCTTCAGACTGCTCAGAGTCGGCAGAAAAGTTACGCCGACAAGCGTCGATCCGACTTGGAGTTCCAAGTCGGGGATATGGTTCTCCTGAAGGTGTCGCCTTGGAAAGGCGTCATTCGATTCAGGAAGTGGGGAAAATTGGGTCCGAGATTTATCGGACCGTTCAGGGTTGTAGCCCGGGTGGGCAAGGTGGCGTATAGATTGGATCTGTCGGTCGAGCTCAGCCAGATCCACAGCACTTTCCATGTCTCTCAGCTGCGTAAGTGCTTAGTGGATGATTCAGCAGTAGTGCCGTTGGAGGATATTCAGGTTGACGACAGCCTGAATTACATTGAGCACCCAGTCGCAATCCTCGACAGGAAGTCGAAGGATTTGAGAAACAAAAGGGTGGAGTTAGTGAAGGTGCAATGGCAGCACCGCAAGGGTTCAGAGTGGACTTGGGAGCCGGTGGATGAAATGATGGAGCATTACCCCGAGTTGTTCTAGGATTGAGCAGCAGACTTCGAGGACGAAGTCTAAAATAAGTGGGGGAGATTTGTAGCACCTGGTTGCTGGTATGTAAATATTAATTGAGTATTTTTCCTTTTTAAGCCTTGGACTCGGCGAGTCATAGGTCCGACTCGCCGAGTAGGGACGGGACCCGGGACACGTTTAAGTTGGCGACTCGGAGAGTCCATATCCTGGACTCGGAGAGTCACCACTGTTGGATGAAACCCTAAGTTTCAGGGGTTTGCACCCTATTTAATCCCCCTTTCCGCCCCCAAGCCAGCCCCTATTCACCCTAAGAGCCATATACCTCGTTCTAAGCCTTGTTTTGTGGATTTGAAGCCATTTAGTGTGTCCTCTTGGAGATTGGAGTGTGTAGGGAAGGAGATCAAGAAGAAGAAGAGGAGGTCAAGCATTTGTGAGCAATTTCAGAGTGATATCTAAGGTATGGCTCGTTTTGCCCCTTGTCTCCATGCTTATGGCCCCATTAAAGTCCATCATGGCTCATTTCCAAGCTTGTATGTGCATAATATTTCGAAATAAGTTGATTGGTCTCTAGATCCAAGCATAGTTGAGCTCCAGGAGCTCAGATCCACTACCTTTATGAGCCCATATTGCATATAAACCTTAGATCTACTCTTTTGGTGCATTTTGAACCCTAAAAACCCCATAGACGGATATTTACACGTAAAGTTGGAAACTTTACGCGTTATTCATGCTCTAGGAGCCCAGATCTACGAATGACATGGATTGGATTCGAGCAAAATCGCATTTTTAGGTCTTGCATGGAGCGGACTCGGCGAGTCCAGTCGCGAGTCCCCGAGTTTGTCCCCTTTTTGTTATGTCGAGTTGTGTAGTGAGTCCAGGAGGGACTCGGTGAGTTGGAAGCCAAAACTCACCCATAGTGGAACTCGGCGAGTCGATGCCTAGACTCAGCGAGTTCAAGGCAATCTCCTTAGATCAAGATCAGACTCGGCGAGTTGTTCATACAACTCTGCGAGTCACAGTATAACTTGTTCATCGGATGAAGATGAACTCGGCGAGTTGTTCATACAACTCGGCGAGTAGGATGAAGGACTTGAACATCAGTTTGGAAGGAGAACTCGTCGAGTCGACGCCTAACTTGACGAGTAAAGGCAGAATTCAGGACAGTCGTTGGACATGGACTCGGCGAGTTGGCGAGCCAACTCGGCAAGTCGGGTCAACTGGAAGTTAACTCTGACTTTGACTTAGGGCATGATCAGGGGTAAAATGGTCATATTACCCAAAGGTCAGTTAGCAGTTTTTGACTAAGTGTTTGGTGGGAATACAGCCGGAGGATTTCCGGAACAGCAGCAGCAGCAGTCAGACTATTCCCACAAAGATCAGCAGCTACTCCGAGGTGAGTTACCTTCCAGTAGCGGTGGGTCTAAGGCCACAATGCCGACCCACCAGTAGGAGTTGTATGTTAGATGATTGTCTTTGTGATATCATCTAGGTTTGTTACTACCTGATATGTTATGTGGTATGTGTTAGTAGTAGAGTTCGGTTGTTAGGACCGAAGGGTAGTCAGACACCCCAGATATGTCTGATAATACGTTTGTGTTAGGATATATGTGATGGTAGTAGTAGGGGGTGAAATAGTCCCCGAGGTTCGGTTGTTATGACCGAAGGGTAGTCAGCACCGCAGAATAGCTTGACATGGGTAGGTCAGCACCCCAGAATGGCTTGGCACGGGTAGGTCAGCACCGTAGAATGGCTTGACACGGGTAGGTCGGCACCCCAGAATGGTCGTACCGGGTAGTCAGGCACCCCAGAATAGCCTGGCAGTATGTATGATATATATATATATATATATATATATATATATATATATATATATATATATATATTGTATGGTATGTGGTACGATAGGGGAACTCACTAAGCTTTGTGCTTACAGTTTACAGTTTTGGTTTCAGGTACCTCTTCATCGAAGGGGAAGGAGCTGGCTCGGTAGCGGTACATCATGCACGCACATCGGTTTCCGCATTTACTAGATTTCCTTGGGATTTATACTCTGATGTTTCGATTGGTTGTATGACATGACTTTTGAACATGGTTTATGTTGTGATGTATTTTGGTCAAACAATGTCTTTATCTATTAACATTTTCTAAACTAATGTTTTAAAAACGAAATTTTTGGATGTGAAAATTGGGTCGTTACACCCGCAGAGTGAGCTCCTTCTACTTTGGTCTTGTATGGGTATTGCTAAACTTTTCTTTGGGCTGAGGACGTGCCAACCCGTTCACATGGAGGAGGCAGCGTTGTTCTTCGACAACTAATTACGCTAGGCGATTGAGGACATTGTGTTTTGTGGTGGCCCCTTCTTTGGCGACTTACAGCGGCGACTTGCTTCCCTACCCATTCGGTTTGGTGGTTTGGGTTTATACACGGCAGTAGAGGCTACCTCATATGCTTTTGTTTCCTCAAGGACCCAATCTTGGGTATTGCAAGACCACATCTTACGGGATAGCGGCATTTATGGTATGGCTAAGCTACAACCTGACAATGTGGTTGCTGTCAAGAAACTTCATTCATCATCCGAGAATGTTGATCATAGTGGTTTCCTTAATGAGGTACGGGCACTAACGAACATAAGGCACCGAAACATAGTGAAACTCTATGGGTATTGCTCCCATGCCCGCAACTCAATTTTGATTTATGAATACCATGAAAATGGCAGCCTTGGATCTATTTTAAAAAGCGATGTATTAGCAAAAGAATTGGATTGGTTAACAAGGGTCAATATTGTAAAGGGCGTTGCTAATGGTTTGGCTTATATGCATCACGATTGTTCACCGCCTATACTGCATAAAGACATTTCCATATCCAACATCCTTCTTGATTCTGATTATGAGGCACGCATTTCTGATTTTGGCACATCCAAGCTTTTAAAGCTAGACTCATCAAACTGGACCGCAGTAGCAGGAACCTATGGTTATATCGCTCCAGGTAACATAATCTTTTGATTGTAGTTCTACATGTTTTTAAGTTTCATGATTTACATAAATATGTATCTACGTTAGAATCATGTGAGATTGATATAGCTTTTTTGTTTTTTTCTTATGTTTCTTTGGATGTAGAACTTGCTTATACGATGGTGGCAAATGAGAAATGTGATGTGTATAGCTTTGGAGTTGTTGCACTAGAAGTGGTCATGGAAAAGCATCCTGGAGAACTCATAACATCCTTACCAACATTATCTGATGATCATCTGGTGTTAGCAAATGTGGGAGACAGCCGGATACCACCTCCCTCATCCCAAGTTGAGAAAGAAGTTATGTTAGTATTGAGAGTCTCAAGAGCATGTTCGAATCCACATGAAAGGCCAACGATGCACCAAGTTTCAAATCTGTTGATGAAGGCAAAATTTAGTGTACTTTCAATGTTCTTTATTTTTCTGTAGTTTCCTATGATGCACCCTATGATATTTATGCAATTAAACGCCTTCTTGTTAAGATACTACAGATATGTTTTCTTATATCCGCATTTAAATGCCTTCTTGTTAAAATACTTGTTAGATACTACTACCAATATGTTTTCTTGCATCAGCATTTAAATGGCTTCTTCTTAAGATACTACTGATACGTTTTCTTATATCAGCATTTATATGCCTTCTTGTTATGATACTCCGGATATGTTTTCTTATGTCATTATGTAGTAGATAAATAAGTCAATGAAAATTGCAATCCTTCTAGAAATGTAGCTGCACAAGTTTTGCCTGTAGTTTAGCAACGGATTTGCATTAGCTATCTTTTCAGATGAAAATTAGCAACTTTTTCCATCACTTGGATTTCCAATACATGTAAAAAGTTTTAATTTTACACAACATAAAAAATCTTATACATTTTATGTCAAATAAATCCAAATTAAAATACATATTTCAGTAGGCCAGGTTTTGTAAAACGTTTACAGAAGGTTTCACTTACTATTCCTCTTAACTCTTGATACAAGCTTCTTATGAATTACATGTTGAAGAATCTTAACACTAACATAAGAAGACCATATTGTATTACTGTAAAGAAAAACAAGAATGTTTAAGTGTGTAACTACTGTATGCTCTTTAAACTGATAATACGGATGCTGGACTCTGCTGCTCTCCCTTGCTGTGATTTTATTTTAAGTTTATGTGGTTGAGTGTTACTTATTCATATATTTTATGTATTCTCGACACAAGATTTTTTTTAAGAATGTTGTAATGTTACTTATTCAGTTACACCTTCTATATCTGGTAATAACCCAAGCCAATCATACGGTAATTTTTTCCCATGACCTAATCTTATACTCTAGGTTGTCCATTTAGTATCTGCCTATAAAAAAGTAAGATGAAAATTTACCAAATGCATATTTTATCACAAAGCGCATAATTGATAATCTAAAACAGGGAAAATAACAGAGCTCCAATCATGAAAGAGACTTTAAATCCCTTAAGTACATTATACACGTGGTTGAAAAAGCAATGATAAAGGCTTAATTCTATGAATATCTAACACGGCAAATGTATAGGGCTCATTTTATGCAAAAGAGTTAAAACAATTTGCAATTGTCCTAAATGCAAAAATAGCCAACTGGTGAGAGTTTGGCAAAACTAGTAAAGTAAATATTTGAGTACAAGGCTAAAAAAAGAAAGCCAATACATTTGATTTGGGACTAATGTAACTAATCTAAATGGGAAGTTTGTAGAAAATTCCCATGATTTTGAGAAAAAATCAACGATTAAATCCCAATTTTTTTTTTATAGAAAAGCCCAAAAAAACTGATTTTTTTATTTTTATTTTTTATTTTAGCCTCTTTTGATATGTTCAGCATGGGACCACATCGTTAATTTTAAAAAAATAATGAGACTTTTCTATAGATTTTCGGGATATGTACACTAAACTCCCAATTTTTTCATCGATTTGAAAAAAAAAGTCCGAAACTTTTTTTTTGACAGTAAAATCCAAATTACCGACAGTTTTTGACACTTTTACCATTTTTTTTCCGGTTAGACGGTAATTAGGACTTTTTTGTCAAAAAAAATAAAGTTTAGGACTTTCTTCTCAAATCGTCAATTAGGACTTTACTGTCAAAAAATAAAGTTTAGGACTTTCTGTTAAATCGTTGAAAATATTGAGACTTTAGTGTATATATCCCTTTTTTTTGTTAGAAATTTAATGGTATGATACTCTTTAAGCATAAGAGTATTAAAACCTTCTCTAGTCAGATAGATCCTATTGAAATGTAACATCCCAAAATCGAGACCTAAATTTTTTTGTTTAATTATATTACTTATAAAAATAGTTTACGGAAAACATCGTTGCTATCATTTCAAAACATCAAGTAACAAATCACAAGTCTCGAAAATCATAACATCAAATAGTAAAATGTCAGAGTACAATCCCAGGGTTCTGAAAGCAGAAGTCATGTGTGTGTGATGCGCTACTACCCTACGGACTCCTTCCCCTTAGTTGAAGAGGTACCCGAAATCAAAATTAAAAACTATAAGCACGAAGCTGAGTGAGTTCCCCCATCATACCACATGCCATACAATCATACATACTATCGAGCAATTCGGGGTGCCCGATCTACCCATGTCAAGTCATTCTGGGGTACGGACCTACCCATGTCAAGCCATTCTGGGGTGCTAACATACCCCGTGTTAGGCTATTCTGGGGTGCCTGCCTACCCTCCGGTCTATCTCACCCAGTCATGAGGACTATTTCACCCATACTACTATCACATAACAATATATCATACTCATGCTGTCATACATATTTGGGGTGTCCGACCTACCCTTCGGTCCTAACGACCGAACCGGGGGACTATTCCCCTCCTACTACCACTATCACATATAACATATCATACTGACACATAGAACACATCAAGTAATAGCAAACCAGACAATTATCACAAATACAATCATCTCAACTACGATCAACTACTAGTGGGTCGGCCTTGGTGCCTTAGACTAACTCTACTGAAAGGTAACTCATCTCAAGGTTGTGTAGTGTCTGCACTGTCCTCGGTGAGAAAATCGACTCTTCCCGACTCCTCAATCCCTACACAACATCCTTTCTAAATTACCATCTCATACCCACAACCCTTACAAGGGTCAACTTAAGTCCAATACAAAGTCAAGGTCAGAACCTTGGTCAAAGTCAACTTTGTTCAAATTCAACATCTAGTTGACCAGAATCACCGAGTTGGTTCACCAACTCGTCGTGTCCCCCCATCGATGAAAAGCTACAACCTCATCCCTACTCGTCGATTCTAGTAAGAGCTCGACAAGTTCGCCTTCAACAACACATCGGTCCTTCTTCAACCGACTCGTCGAGTTTATCTTCATCCGTTGAAGGTATTTAGTCTATGACTCATCGAGTCCATCTTCATGTGGTTGGGACATTACCTTGAACTTGCCGAGTCGGCTCATACACTCGCCGAGTTCTATGACTTCCAGGTCCTTAATAAGCCCAAACAACCGAGGGACCTTCAATCTTAGCATCTGGTCCATCAACAAAAAGGATTTAATGGAAAATACGTCCCGACTCACCGAGTCCCATGAACGACTCGCCGAGTCCATCTTTGTTCGAAACTATACAGTTGATTTTACTTGGTCTAAATGCATCCAAACCATAGATCTGACCTCCTATGGTCTATTTTATACGTAAAGTTCCAATCTTGACGTCCATGCATGGGGGTTTTTGGCTCAAAAGCCATAAAAAGAGGTATATAAGAAGCATGGATCTCCCATAGCCATAAAGTTGTCACCTTTATGCCATGGAAACCCTCAATGGTTCCAGATTTGAAGTGTAACTCCAAAGACACTCACAAAATCTGACTATAACTTCACAACTCATAAAAAAGGGTAGAAAATAGCCCCAAAATAAGATCTAAGAGATAGATGGTCAAGGTTCAAGCTTTTTACCTTGAATGAACTGAGAATGAAGCAAAACCTCTGGATCTACTAGCTTGCACTTGAATTCCCAAGCTTCCTTCTTCTCTTCCAACTTCAAATGCACAAAAAAGTCACCAAAAAGCTCAAGAACACTCAAAAGAGGCTTAGGGTACGAGTTAGGGCTTTCTCTGGGTTGGGAGGAACAATGGAGGTTGGGTTGGGGCATTATAAGTTGTTGAAATAGGGTACAAATGCTAAATATTAGGGTTTCATCCAGACAACTTCTACTCGTCGAGTCGGTCTCCCGACTCTTCGAGTAGATCATTAAAATTCCCGGTCAATATCGAGTCTACTCGACGAGTTGGGCCTCCAACTTGCCGAGTCCCAAAGAAAAAAATGAATTTACTTGAATTTAAATACGCACCAGGAATCGGGTGTTACATGAAATCTTTAACGTTTGCTTCTTGTTAAATCGTTTTTTTAATCTCAACAAGCCAACATTGAAAAAAATGGAAATAATCAAGAAAGAAAGAAAGAAAGAAAGAAAGAACCAGGGTTGTGTTGACTTTTTGCTTCTTGTTAAATTGTTTTTTTTAATCTCAAAACAAAATTGCCTTTCTTTCCCTTCTCCACATTCACACCTTTTTGACTAGGCATGTGTTGTTCGTGTTTGTATAATCTGTCCCCACTTTTTAGTTCAAGATTTGGCGGCGAAGCAATAAGAAAGTTTTACAAGTCTTTTCACCCTTTCTCGCTCTCTATTTTCCATATGTTTCTCCTGATCGTGATTGTGTTAGGGTAAAAATGATGATGGTAAGAAAAACAGTGATGATGCAACAAAAGTTACAATTAAAAGTTCTTGGGTTACGAAAATACACTAAAGTCCCAATATTTTCAATGATTTGACAAGAATGTCCCAAACTTTATTTTGTTGATAGTAAAGTCCTAATTGACGATTCGACAAGAAAGTCCTAAATTTTATTTTTTTGAAAAAAAACTCCTAATTATCGGCTAACCGGAAAAAAGGGTAAAAGTGTCAAAAATTGCCGGTAATTTGGACTTTACTGTCAAAAAAATAAAGTATAGGACTTTCTTGTCAAATCGATGAAAATATTGGGACTTTAGTGTCTATATTCCTAAATTTTCAAAAAAAAAAAATTTAAAACGTATAAACGTATTTTTATGTATTTTTTCTAAGTATTTTTACATATTTATGACCTTTTTAATAATTTTTTTAAAATTTTTTATATATATTTTTTACTTTTTTATATATTTTAAAGGTATAAACGTATTTTTTTACATAATTATATGAATTTTTAGGTATTTTACGTACTTTTTTGTATTTTGGTATTTTTTCATGTAATGATGTACTTTTTTAAAAAAATTATATATTTTGTTTTACATACTTTTATGTATTTTAAATATATAAATGTATTATTTTACGTATTTTTTAATTTTTTTAAGAACTTTTAAGCATTTTGGTATTTTATGTTTTTACGTAGTTATTAATTTTTTTACTTAACGTTTCATTATGAGCTAACTATTAAACCCTGTAAATAAAGAAAATAAGCACTAGATTACTTCAAAACAAACATTTTTCAATCATTAGCAATAAAAGTCATTTTTGCAGGTAAATTCTTCTATTTTTTCTTGAATTGAATTTGTAGATAAACAAAGTTTACGAATATTCTTGTTAATGATAAAAATATTCGTAAATTTTGTTTATCTAAAGTTGAATTCATGAAAAAAAGAAGGAAGAGTTTACCTACAAAAATTACGTTGTTGGTAAGGTTCATCTTTGAATTTTTTTTGTTTTGAAGTACTTTAGTGCTTCTTTCCTTTGTTTATAAGGTCTAATAGTTATCTTACAATGAAAGTTGGAGTTAAAATACATAAATAAATTTAAAAAAAAATACAAAAATACATACAAATATGTATAAAAATATATGTTTATACATTTAAAATACATAAAAATATTCAATAAAAAACTATATAAAAGACATCATAAATACATAAATACATAAATATTTAAAAATACCTGATATGCCCGTTTAGAATGACCAAAAAAAGGAAATAAACAAGTTCAATGACAAAATGATACTTTAAACAAAGTATAATGACCAAAATAAAACATTCAAAAAAGTTCAGTGACTAAAACTAACCTAAACCGTTTAAAATACATAAAAAATGTTAGTACCTGAGACATAAACTGAAAACTGTAAGCACAAAGCTTAGTGAGCTCCCCCAAAATACCCCATACCATACATACATACCAATCAAGCATAACTGGGTATATTTCACCCCATTCGGTATCTTTCAACCGGTATTGTGTCTATTTAACCCCCTTCTGTATCTTTCAACCGGTATTGGGTCTGTTTCACCCCCTTTGGTATCTTTCAATCGGTACTGGATCCCTACATCTAACCATACAATCATACCAATGGAAGTCACGAAGACAACAAGCATAAACAGGCATAGCATGAAAATGTCACGAAGACAATTATCATCCCACTAATATAATCTACTGGGCTGACAGTGGTGCCTTCTACCTATGAGTACAGTGGAGGAAGTTCGCCTCATATTGAAGATATCAAATCATACTCGAGTTGTTGAATCGTGAATCCTCTCACTAATTCACAAATAATAAAATCCTAACTAGAAATTAGATCAATAACCCATCCCAGGAGTCCAAACCCTAAATCCCGAGTTTAAGGGTAAAAGGCTGATTTATGCTTCCTTCTTGGGCCTAATATACCAAGGCCCAATCCAACTAGCCCAAAAGTCCAAAAAAGCATGTCGAGCCTAATATGGGCCCAAATCCATAAAGGCCCAACTCAGAAAGACTTACGGCCCAACAAGGGCCAAAAACCTTAAAGCCCAAGTTGGATTGAAGGTAAAAGCCCAAATATCCCTCTGGTGAGTACGCTAAGCGTACTATCTAAACACCCAACATACTCGGGATTTCGGGTGCATACACGCAGCGTACACCTATATACGCCTGATGTACGCCCCAACTTGCATTAGGTTGCTTTTGAGGTCTTAATTCGTTAAGACCTAACGTTTAACTTTAGATCTAATCTCATTTAAGTGTATTAATCCATAATGTTGCAAACATTATGCTTTTTCATGCCTTAAAAACATCAAATATTTGATTTTATCATACTAGCTTCTTGAAACAACCTTCAACCCTTGCATGTTGTTGAGCTTAATCCATCAAGACACCATTTTTATGCTCAAGGGACATCAAAAACACTCAGATCTATCATTATAACCTTCTTGAGTAGCTTATACTCTCAAGAAACACTTTAAGGACCATTATATGATGAAAATGAGCCCTAAAGTATATCTAATACACCAAATCATCAAGTTAGGAGCTTTATACCTCCAATAAGCTTAAAATGGTGAATAAACATTGGATCTTCAAGCTCTTTCTTGTCCAAAGCTTCTCCACAAGTCTTCTTCTTCTTCACTAAGCATCACACACACAAAACACCCACACAAGCTCAATCTCTTCGAAAATGGATTAGGGTTTCGAGATATGGCTCAAGAGGAAATAGAGGCTGAAAAAGTGAAGGACTTGGGGGCTTAATGTGCTTAAATAGGGTGCCAACCCTAAAAATTAGGGTTTTCCCATGGTTGACGTACGCCCTACGTACGCATGGGTACGCCCAACGTACCAGGGAAACTCCCCGCCTCATGAATGCGTAGGAGTACGCCATGCGTACCTTATGTAAGCCCAACATACGTGGGTCCAAGACAAGGAAAATAAATGTGATAAATGGTTAAGAGTTCTACCTGACAAGTCGGGTGTTAGAATTCTGCCCCACTTGAATCAGACTTCGTCCTCGAAGTCCACCTCTGCAAACAACGTTGGGTAATGCTCCCTGATCTCTTCCTTAGGCACCCACGTCCACTCAGAACCAATATCGTGCTGCCAATGCACCTTTACCAATCCTACAACCTTGTTCCCTATGGTTTGCGTCTTCTTGTCAAGGATCGCGACCGGTCTCTCAATGTATTTCAGGCGGTCATCCACCTGAATATTCTCCAACGAAATCACTACAGAATCATTAAACAAACTTTTACGTAGCTGAGAGGGGTGGAAAGTGTTGTGAATCTGTCTGAGTTCCTCCGTAACATCTAAACGATATGCCACCCTGCCCACCCGGGCTACAACCATAAAAGGACCAATATACATGGGGCCTAGCTTACCCCGCTTCCTGAAGTGGATGACACATTTCCAAGGTGACACCTTTAGGAGTACCATATCACCAACCTAAAATTCCAAGTTTGATCAGTGTCTGTCCGCATAGATCTTTTGTCGACTCTGTGTTATCTGAAGTCTAATGCAAACCTACTGAATCAATTTGGTAGTCTTGAGTACCACCTCCGTATTCCCCATGACTCGTTGACTGACTTCACCCCAACATATCGGGGTCCTACACTTTCTCCCGTAGAACATCTCAAAAGGAGGTCGATCAATGCTGGTGTGATAACTATTGTTATACGAAAACTCCGCTAAAGGGAGGTACGTACCTCAACTCCCACCAAAATCCAATACACAAGCCCGGAGCATATCCTCCAAGGTTTGGATAGTCCGCTCACTATGACCATCATTCTGCTGGTGGAAAGTTGTACAAAAATGTAGTTGAGTACCCAACTCCTCGTCGAATCTCTTCTAGAGCTTGGAAGTGAACCGAACATCCCTACCAGAGGCCACAAAAACCAACACCCCATTCCATGCCACAACCTCTCAAATGTATATGTCTACCAACTTTTTGGAAGAGATGCTTATTTGAATCTAGATAGCGCTCTTGGTCAATCGATCCACAACAAACCATATCAAATCCATTCCTTGCACCGTCTTAGGAAATTTGGTGATAAAATCCATCATAATATCTTCCCATTTCCAAAAAGGAATATCCAACGACTCCATTTTATCTTCGGGACGTTGATGCTCGACCTTGACTTTCCTACAAGTCAAGCACATCTCTACATACATTGCCACATCTTGCTTCATGGGTGGCCACCAGTATTCAAGTCGGAGTTCTCTATTTTTTTTGCTCTGGGATGAATAGAAACCTCGACTTGTGCGCATCCTCCATCAGAATCTGATGCGTACCACCCCAGTATGGAACCCACACCATGCGCTGACTCTTCTGATGCTCTTCCTTCATAGCCTCAACCTGAGCTTCTCTAATCTGCTCTAATAGTGGTGTAAACACTATCATCCTCAAACACATATCCTTGATCGGAGGAGCGACCTCCGTGCGACTGAGAGAATTGACCACCATATTCGCCTTTCCCGAGTGATAAAGGATATCACAATCATAATTCTTTATCACATCCAACCATGTACACTACCTCATGTTTAGATTCGGTTGATCCGTCAAATACCTCAAGCTCTTATGATCCATGTAGATAGTGTAGTCCACCCCATGGAGGTAATCTCGCCAAATGTTGAGGGTAAACACCACTACCCCCAACTCTAAATTGTGCATAGTGTAAATTGCCTCATGAGGATTTAGTAGCCTCGAAGTGTATGCAATCACATGAGTTAATTCGCCTCATAAATGGTATATTGAGTTTGTAGAATTATTCCTTGATTATCCTTTTGATGTTTATTATTGTTGTTAATCTTTGCTAATTAATGTTAAGCTTTGGATTTTATTTATATAGATGGGTTATAGATTAACCTTTTGGATGTATTTGGTTACTAGAACCCTTTGATTTCTAATTGGGTCGTTAAATCCCAAGTTATAGGGTATTGATTCTTATGATTTGGTTTATGGAAAGATTAAATATTTTATTGGGAACTATGGGTTAATTAACCCTTTGCTTAGGATAATGGAATACCAGTTCTTTTGTTAAAGATGGTGGGTTAGTTAGCCCTTGATATTGATTTTGGTATTACCTTCCTTGGATAAATAAATTTAGTTATTAAACTCTCTTGATTTTGAATTATGGATTTTTTTATCCTTGGATTCTAATATAAGTTCATATACCCTTACTCTCTCCTGTTTGAGTCTTAGTACTCTACATTTTGGATTACTAATACTTGTGGAATTTATTGATTTTAAATTGATTTTTCGGGTTAGTCTCATGTATGATGATTTCCATCATCATTACTCTAAACGACTCAACCTAACTATTCTCACTAGGCATTTCATTACCTAACTTACTTTGATTTATACTCAGATTGAATAGTTAGCACTTGCTTATATGACAACGATGTCATTTTTAAGGCCTCATATTGTGAGGTTGTATTTGAAATTGTGATGATTATTAAATTGGTTTCTACCTTGCGCTTTTAACAAAAAAAATATTTTGATACATTGGGACCTAATTTCGTACAAAAATGTTCTTAAGTATTTTAAAACATATTGGGACTATACTTTTCCACATAAATTGAGATACAAATCATTTTTACATAAAATCAGTGATTTTATAATAATTTTAAAAATACCCTAGAGAGGGGGGTTTCACTATCAACATTAGCGATAATATTCACTTATTGTTACTTAAGCATGGTGTGTCATAAACATGTTTCTAATGAATGTTTGATTAAGACGAAATACATATACTTTAACACTTAAACTTTGATGTCTGTTAATATATTCTTATGTTATTAAAACTAGTTTTAAACAACATAAAATATATAACTAAACACATTATATATAATTTTGTATGATTTTTCATGCCATAAAAATCATCCAAAATTATTGTAACATTCATGTTGGCAAGTTTCCCTTTTTAGTCCTTAATGCAAATTTCTTTCAAAATTGGTCCATTGGTTAGTATGTGGGGCGTATTCAATGGGTACGCTTAGCGTACTAGCCATATTTCTTGTGATGAGACTTAACCCTATACGCGGGGAGTACATGGTGTACGCATGGCATAGGTGAGTCTGAGACAAACCCTATTCTTTAGGTGACCTCATTATAGGTGAGTTTGGACATGTTTAGCTAGCCTGCACCTCTCCTTGTCCCAGAAACGAAACCCTAGAGTGTTTTGGTGAGTTTTGAGCTTGATAAAGAGATTTTGGTGTCTTAAGGTGAAGAAGAAGAAGAACCCCTTGAAGAATTTGATTGAGCTTGTAGATCCAAGATCACTTCTACTTTTGCAAGATTTTGAGGTAAAAAGCTTGCATCTTTATGCTCTTCTATGTTAGATATAATTCATGGAACATTTGTGCATATTTTTTAGTCCTTTGTATTAAAGGAGAGCTTTTGATCTACTCCAGAGGCAATAGATGCTAGATCTTAGCTCCATTCAGTCCATAAGTTCATAAAAATGTCAACTTTATGGAGCATTTGGACCCATGCATATGTTAACACCTTTATTAAGCTCTTTTTGAGCTCTTGAGCCCCATTAAGCAATGCATGTGTGTAAAGTGATGGGTTTTGAGAACTATAACATCCCTATGGTACATATACAACCCTAATGCTTTGGATCTAAGTTTTCTCAAGTTATACATGCAATAAAATTATCCAAAGCATGAAACCTACAACTAGTATACAAGTTTGATATTTGAAACATAAAAATCTAGTTAGATGAATACCTCTTTGTTGTAGCTTGTAAACTTGACATTTAAAGAGCTTAGCACCTCAAATGTGATGCCTCAAATGAGTCACAATCACCTCCAACAATGGAGGATAATGAGAGAGAGGCTAGGAGGCACACAAAACGGCTAGGGTTCTTCTTGGAACTCTTAGGGGACATTTTGGTGATGCTAGGGGTTACATTTATAGTATGGAATTCCTAGTGTTTTAGCTTGTAAACCTTAATTCACTTCCTTGGGCCTTTAGTGCAATAATCCACGAGAAGGTATTGAGGAGCTCTATAATATTATCTAAATATCTTAGACTAAAAACTTCTCGAACAAAAATCCATATTTCATGCAAGAAGCCATATGACTTTTCCCGTTTTACCCTTTGACTACAAAACAAAATTCAAAGGTTTAGATCTCATTACAATCATTACCTCCTTCTAAAAGTTCTAAACATCGCCTCCTTAAGGCTCAAAGCCTTTACACAATCAACTTCTGGTCCACGACCCTGAATTACAGAATGATCTCAAACAGGGTGTGACAACTCTCCTCCACTTAAATTAGATTTTGTCCTTGAAATCATTCCATACTATCTCCTTTACCGAACTAAATGATCCTGATTGAACTCCATGAATCCCAAAAATGACTGGGGAAGTCACCTCGCTCTGATGACTGCCCACACATACCGTTGTCGAACCGAAAATACAATATATCACAAGCCCTAACGAATAATGAACCTCAACTTTTCCCTAAGCCAACGAGTATCCAACCGTTGTACCTGAAACTGAAAACCCTGAACAATGTCGGAGTCCAAGACAGATAGAACTAATCAAAATTGCTCTCACAAAGACTCAAATTCACAACCCGAACCGAACAAACGTATCTGGCCTAAACAAATTTATAGATAATCGAAAACATATACCCCGACCACCTTTCTAGATCCTTGATAAAAGTCGATGCTAACATACGATGGCCTTCCAATAATCGAACCCATTTAAGCAGAATTGACATATTGTCGTCAGATGAACCCTTGCTCCTGCTGATGTTAATTGATAAAGGACAACCATCACTACTCATCTCAAAACCAGGAATCCAATACCTTATCTGAAAAGAACCCAAACACATCAATCACGAATTTCTTACTAATCCCAAATCCATAAGATGCACCAAAAGCCTTTAATTAACTTGTGATTCCCAGACACGCCACAACCACTGATCCTACGAGTAAAGATGAGAATTCCAATAATTCCACATTTACCTCCAATCCTTAACAATTCAAGTGTACCTCCATCTAGCAAAACACCCGGTACATTAACGAAGAACTTTAGATTTGAGACTTCATAACTGATTCCCAACCTTGATAATCAACCCCTCATAACATCTTGCGAGCAAACAAGATTATAATGCAAACATTTCAAAAAACTTTCTGATATACGACTAATTATCCCAACAACCTTTAACTATTCCCTTTATCCAAACCAGCTGATTTGTGTGCCTCTAGATTTCCATCAATGCACCCATACCAAAATTACCATAATAAGAAGAAATCAACAATGATGATCACTGGGCCAACAACCTATGTCTGGAATACCCTTACAAGGTCCTCAACATAGGTTTGGATTACCACCGAGCCCATAGCATGAGTCTGGAATGCTGCAACAATTACGCCGATCTTGTCAACAATACGCATTTCGCCTGGAACTCGCAACCCACACCATGGTCCAAAAGATTCTCAATCTCTTTCCACCGCATTGCAGGGACTTAAACAACGTCCCTATCAATGCTTAACTGCACAACAAATCCATAACCATACCATGCCTAATTTCTTTCACAGAACTAGCTACTACCAATACAGAGCTCGATGAAAATCATGGCCGCCCACGACCCGAGAACAGGATAAAGATTGTACCCTTGATCTAATTCAAAGGCTATCACCCAAAAGAACCATGTGTATAATTCGAACCAAGCCCCAATTCTATATTATCCATCCTACATACATACAATGAATTACCACAATAAAGATCCTTATGGAACCCATAACCTCATCCAAAAGAGCATAGATACCATATTTCTATCGAACGACAAGCCTCAATCATTAACATAAGACATCGTCATGATTAATCACAACAAGATCCCATATTTGATTGAGAATGAATAGATTCCACCAATACTCAACCAACTCGAGAAGACTTCTAAAGTGATCCTGAATGCCACCCAACCCAAGCTGGCTATGAACTAAAATTCCACACCATCATTGAGGGTAACCCTACCCGAAGACCAAAGGGATATAAAACATATTAATCTTGATTCCCCGCTGGAAATACTACTGCGACTTCCCCGATGAATAACAAACGAAGCAAGCAATGATCAAGGACGCCTTGACATCAGATCTAACAACCCAATCCCACACGGGGATGAACGTACTCCACCTAGATACTGATACCTTGATCTTCCTATGCCTATGCTAGAAAATGAATAGAAATTCCTACAACAAGCTGGCAATTCCCTCAGCACCCGATACTCAACATAAGTGATCCCAGCGGATCCCTATCCATTCGTTGGCATCCCCAAAAGGAACCAATAGATGCAACGAGCTCCTTGACCAACCACTTTCTTCCTGGGGACAACTCATGTGTCTCTTGAACACATGCATCCGATCACCACCCATTATATACCCCTACCTTGACCAAATCCTAAGCTGAGATCCCAATATTCCCACCATAAATCCCTAGGAACCATTCTCTAAATACTACGAACCTAAACAGATCGATGATCCTACAAGCAGAATACCCATATCTCCCCCACATAGGGTTCGGACTACCACATGCTGGTGCTGAAACCAAACCATAACTCAAATTGGCTTAACCAAGTACAAGAATCCTTGACCTTGGAATGAATAACACATGCAGGATGATCTTCCAGATAAGGATAAAGAAAAATCTAAGAGAATTATGGATTCAGCTGAAGACCTCTGAAATTCCCAATTATAACCACTTAACATTAAGGATTTCTTGCAAGAGCATAAGCCAATACCGACTTCCGATCCAAACATACCCTCTTTGCCAGCAATCTCATCCGTCAAACCGGTAGCTGACTTGCCTAAATTCGAAGGATACAGAACCCTGATCACATCACAAAATATCCATACCACATCAACCCACCTGCACACATGTTGACATCCTGTGTCCAAACACCGCCACCAACAGTACCCATGTTCGGTTTACATCCGAACACTGAAAGTCACAAGCCTGCTCACTCCTCCTCGAACCTGAAAGACTGAAAGGGAAAATCCCCGCTAAAGATAGTGACATCCGAATCCATTGATCAACCACTCGCTTCCAGCTGAAATCGCCAAGCCAATCAGAACTATCGTTTCTTCTTGAGTTTTGCGACTTGAATGCACAGTCTCGAGTAAAACCCTGGAAACCTCAAGAACTGACAAAATCATCAAGGCCTGCACCATTGAACCTAAATCGATATAGCCACTGAGGCCCATAACAATTACCATATCCATACTCAAGCCCAAGCAACCATAGCCAAAAGATTGACAGATCTTTTGCCACTACCACGAATCATGGTATCAAACCATGCTATCTTTCTCGACCAGCCCTTAGAATCCCCAAAACTCTCCTAAATTCGAGTATGGATCCTATGCTTCCACGGGTGTAATACTACCTTCCACACCTATCCATACTTTCCTCAAGAATCATCTCAGGTCCCAAAGACCTACTCATAAACATATTCCTAGTACCTGCTCCAAAGCGAAACATCCGCATTAAAATACTTCCTAGGCTCTCCTAAGATTTCCCACCTCCCCTTCCATCAGCTGCTGAAGGACTCCAACCAATGTCAGCTAACCATTTCATGAACATAATTACATGCAACAAAACTTAAATAACCTTTCGAATAAAGGACTCAACCCCACAACGGTTAGACTTAAACGAGAGCTGCACAATAGGGTCAACCCTTTCTCTCTAAGATTATTTAACCTCCATAATACGTAACTTAATGTATTAATCTGATAGTTAGCTGACATCAATGTGAGTCCCACAAAGCACAAAGCAAGCAACATTCGAGCACTAGAGCTGACTGACTCTAAAGAACAAAAAAATCAGACAAATGCTCATACGAACTTATCAATCTCTGAATCCCGACATCTTGGATACACCTTCTTCCCGCCCTCACTCTATCAAAAGGGGCCAATAATTCCTCACAATGACCCGCTATGAATTGCACCCACTCATGAAACTTCCACCAACTCTGCAGCACTCGTGTATGCTAATCGTACATAATACTAGATCCTATAGTCAGTAGAATACTCGATTCTACCCTAAGCCCTTCATCAAACACGAACATGAAATAAGGCTAAACCAGAAATTCTCAGGCTATAGAATCTTAGTTGTATACAACTATGATGCATACCTTAAGAAACTACAGTAATGATGTCAACGTCATATAAGGAAGGCCCTTGGCTATCAAGCATCATATTATCATGTAATTTTATCATGTAATTCCTGAAGATCCCTAGCCTATCAGTAGAATGTTGTTATAATATCTGACAATATCAAATAAGAATTTGGTAATTTGGGGTCTACTTACTGGCTCCGATTGACCGTACACATCGCATCCTTTCTTGATTTTTTTGAAAACAATTTTCAAAAATATTTTTAAAACCTTTTCATTTCCTTAGTTTGAGACGGGATTCACACAAATGTTCCTCCAATTCACTCAAACCAAGGCTTGGATACCAACTTGTAACATCCCCAAAAATTACAACAAATTTTAATTTTCTCAAAACGACTCATTAACTAATAAAAGTGTTTAAAAAACCATTGTTTCCAAAACATTACTTAAAATCAGAGTCTCCCAAGATCAACAACATAACATCAGGATGTGTACAGTCACGCATTTGCCTGGTCAAGGTCCTCTAAAGTACATGAAACTATAAACTAAAACTGTAAGCATAAAGCTTAGTGAGTTTCCCGTAAATACCACCGCATAGACTAATAACATATACAACAACATGTCGGGTTTGATCATCCTCGGGATGGAATACCCTAGGAAAAATGCCAATATACAATGGATCCACAACCTATTGAGGTTGGATTACCCCCGACCCACAACCTATCAAGGTTGAAATGCCCATACATACTGGATCCACAACCTATCGAGGTTAGATTACCCCCATACCACAACATATTGAGGTTGGAATGCCCATTCATACTGGGTCCACAACCTATCTAGGTTGGATTACCCCAACACACAACCTATCGACGTTGGAGTGCCCTAGTCTGTTGACTGATGCACAAAGTAGTACAGTCTCAACCCACCACAATATGTCAACATATACAACAAATAAGCATATAACTAGTTAACAAACAATCAGACAGATCTACAAATCACTAAGCATAACATTATCCTATATACCAAGATACAGATCTTATAGATTACTACCGCACGATAATTTACTATAACTTAACATGATATATAATCCAATGAGCCAGCCTTGGTGCCTTCGACTCGTAAGTACAGTAAGGAATGACTCACATCTCGGTCTGACCAATAGCTGATGAGGCCCCTACGTCGAATCTCCGCTTCAACCGACACCTAACCACCCAAGTGATCAATCACAATAAAAATACCAAAATAACCACAATACCCTTAGGTCAACCCTGTTTAAAGTAAAAGGCAATGGTAAAGGTCCAAAAAGTCAATATTTCTTCCCAACGTAGTACGCCGTGTGTAGTAAGAGAGTACGCCCATCGTACTCTGATGTTGACCAAAAGAAGGGCGTTGACTGAGTACGTGCAGTGTACCACCAGGTACGCCTAACTTACACAACCCAATCCCAAAACTCCATTAAGAGTGTACTCAGCATAACCCAAAATCGACCAAACATACTCCGCATAACCCAAAACTGACCAAACTTCATGTGGGCATAACTTCTTCGTTCTAACTCTGATTTTGACGTTCTTTATATCCACGAAAAGATATTAAAGAGATCTACAATATTATCTAAACATATTGGACTAAAAAATTCTCGAAAAAAGTTCATATTTCATGCAAGAACCCGCCTATGACTTTTCTCGATTTACCCTTTGACTCTAAAACCCAATTTAACGGTTTAGATATCATAACCATCAATAACTCCTTCTAAAAGGTCTAGACATCGCCTACTTAAGATCCAAAGCCTTTACATAATCAAATTTTGGTCCACGGACCTGAATTACAGAATGATCCTAAACAGGGTGTTACAAATATACTACTTGAAAACCTTGGAAAGCAAGCACCATAAATGTAATGCCTCTATTGGCTCACACCCAAAATCCTAGAAACCATATAATGAAGAGGAGATATAGGATAAAGGAATAAACTTGGTTCCTATGATTATTAGGAAGGTCATAAATGAAAATTGTTGGCATTAGGGTCATATTTATAGTTTAGGTAACATGCAAGCAAAGCAGAATCTGAATTGATTAAATAATATATTTAATCCTAATTCAAATTGTTTCCTTTTTGCAACCAAGAGGCTTTCATAAACCCTAGAGGAGCCTCCAAAACCGTCATAAAGCTTGGTTGTTAGGACACTCTGGACCTCTCAAGGTCCAGATCTAAAGTCTATCCCTCAATGGGACTTCACATGCTCCATAATCCAACTAAAGAAAGGGTAAAAAAACCCTAGATTCCATAAATCTGCTATATACACGAAAATAGGCATGGATTCATACCTCAAACAGAAGCCCTTGAATATATAGAAGAAGTTCTGAGCCCCCTCTAAACAGCCTAGCTTGAATCTTCCTTCCTTCCTTGCTAGAATGCACTACGGTGGTGAAATTAGCTCTCTCTCTCTCTCTCTCTCTCTCTCTCTCTCTCTCTCTCTATAAGCTCTCTGGCTCGCTAGGGTTTCTCCAGGGTATGAGTGGCCACAAATGAAGGCCATAAGGACCCTTAAATAAGGCACAAGCCCAAAGATTTAGGGTTTCTATCCACAGCGCGGACTTGTTGAGTCGACACACCGACTCGTCGAGTCCATTTATTAATCCTAGTCAGTAGTCGCGATCCTACTCGACGAGTCTAGCCGTCAACTCGTCGAGTCCTTCTCCTTGGCTCAATAAATAAATACTCAATTTATGATACATGGAAATCCGGATGTTACAATTCTCCCCCACTAGAATCAGACTTCGCCCTTGAAGTCTCGCTCTGCAAACAACTCTGGATGCTGCTCCTGTATCTCCATCTCTGGCTCCCAAGTCAGCTCGGACCCTCTGTGATGTTGCCATTGGACCTAAACCAGGGGAATCTCCTTGTTCCTCAGAACCTTGATCTTTCAATCCAAGATTGCGATCGACCTCTCAATGTAATTCAAACTCGCGTCCACCTGAATATCCTCTAGCGGCACAACTGCGGTCTCATCTGCTATACACTTCCTCAACTGGATACATGGAGTGTGTCATGGATCTAACTTGACTCCTCGGGTAGCTCCATACGGTATGCTACCTTACCTACCCTCATGGTCACCCTAAATGGACCAATGTACCGGGGCCCCAACTTTCCCCTCTTCCTGAATCGGATCACTCCTTTCCAAGGAGATACCTTCAGGAGTACAAAATCTCCAACCTAGAACTCGAGCTCGGATCGCCGCCTATCCGCATATCTCTTTTGACGACTATGGGCTGTCAGTAACCTCTGTCTGACCTGTTGTATCTGATAAGTCATTTTAAGCACTATCTTAGTGCTACCCATCACTCGCTGCCCTACCTCTCCCCAACAGATGGGAGTTCGACACCTCCTCCTATAAAGAAGCTCAAAGGGAGGCATACCAATACTCGAATTATGGATGTTGTTGTAAGAAAACTCGGCCAAAGGTAGGTATGTGTCCCAACCTCCGCCAAAGTCCATAACACATACTCAAAGCATGTCCTCGAGTGTCTATATCGTTTGCTCACTCTGGCTATCTGTCTGTGGTAGTACTGAAGTGCAATCTCGTACCCAACTCCTCATGAAACTTCTTCCAGAACTTGGAAGTAAAACGTACATCTCGGTCTGACACAATTGAGATCGGCAATCCATGCCGCGACGCCACCTCTCTAACATATATTTTTCACAGTCTCTCTGTAGAAGAGCTCTCACTGATAGCAAGGAAGTGAGTGCTCTTCGTTAGTCGGTCCACAATCACCCAAATTGCATCAACACCCTCACGATCCTCGGTAATTTGGTGATAAAATCCATAGAAATCTGTTCCCACTTCCACTGGGGAACCTCTAGTGGCTGCAACTTGCCATGCGGATGCTAGTGCTCGGTTTTAACCCGCCTACAGGTCAAGCACCTCTCTACTACCCATGCAACATCCCTCTTCATACAGGGCCACCAATAGTCTCTCTTTAGGTCTAAATACATCTTAATGGCCCTGGGATGGATCTAGAATCTCGATCTATGCGCCTCCTCCATCAGAGTGCTACGTGCCCCGCCCGTATAAGGCACCCATATCCGACCTCGAAAGGTCCTCAACCCTCAACTATCCGTCACAAACTTGGATACCTGCTTAACCACCCGCTCTCTCTTGAGGTTCTCTAGTCTCACAGCCTCTACCTGGGCCTCTCGGATGGTATCCAATACCGGAGTCATCACTGTCATCCTCATGCATATATCTCGAATCGGGGCATTCTCCACCCTGCAACTCAGAGCATCGGCTACCACGTTAGCCTTGCCTGGGTGGTACAGGATCTCACAGTCATAATGCTTTACCACGTCCAACCATCTCTAACGCATGTTCAGGTTAGGTTGATCCATCATATACTTCAAACTCTTGTGGTTCATGTATACAGTACACCGAACCCCATACAGATAATGGTGCCATATCTTGAGGGCGAACACTACTGCCCCCAACTCCAAATCGTGGGTGGGATACCTCGTCTCATGAGGTTTCAGTTGCCGCGATGTGTATGCTATCATGTGCCCCCTCTGCATGAGCACCGCACCCAACCCCGATATAAACACATCATAATACACCACAAAATCCTCCATTCCCTCCGGAAGGGCTAACACTGGGGCTTCGCATAGTCTCTAGCGAAGGGTCTCAAATGAGGTCTGCTGCTCTGGACCCCAAGAAAAAGCAACGCCCTTCCGGGTCAATCTGGTGAGGGGAAAGGCAATCATGGAGAAATCCCGGATAAATCTCTGATAGTAGTCGGCCAACCCCAGAAAACTCCTGATCTTGGTGGGGGATCTCGGCACCTCCCAACTCATCACATCCTCAATCTTGGTCGGATCGACCAATGTCCCATTCCGATTAACGAGATGTCCCAAGAACTGGACCTCTCGTAACCAGAACTCAGACTTGGAGAATTTGGCGTAAAGCCTCTCCGATCTCAATACGCCAAGGATTTCCATCAGGTGCTCCTCATGCTGCTCTCTGGTCCTCGAATACACTAGAATGTTGTCGATGAACACAATCACCGATCGATCCAACATCGGCCTGCATACTCGGTTCATGAGGTCCATGAACACCACTGGTGCATTGGTGAGCCCAAAAGGCATCACCACGAACTCATAATATCCATAACGAGTCCTGAACACCGTCTTCTGGATATCCTCATAATGCACCCTAATCAGGTGATATCCAGACCTCAAATCTATCTTGGAAAACCAAGACGCACCCTACAATTGATCGAATAGATCATCGATCCTTGGGAATGGATAATAGTTCTTGACCGTTAACGTGTTTAACTCCTAGTAATCAATGTACATCCGGTGTGACCCATCCTTTTTCTTTACAAAAAGGATCGACGCTCCCCATGGCGAGCTACTCGGTTGAATGTATCCCTTCCCTAACAGCTCCTGAAGCTGCAAGGATACCTCCTGCATCTCTGTTGGATTAGTTTCTAAGTCCATAACTATTTTGGTATGTACTTGACCCGATGGTGCATGGTCCTTTTGGGTTGCCTTCACCAAAGCAACTTGATAGGATGAATTATGGAGAGAAAGTATTAAATATGATTTATTAATATATTATGAGGATAATATATTAAAGGAGAAATCATATTGTTTAAATTAATATTAGTCAAGAATTAATTGGTAATTAGTTTTGTGACTAAAAAAGATTAATTAAACTTAAGGGACTGGAATTGTAATTATAAGATAATTTCAATTTGGGCTATGGATTGCCTTATATTAAGGAGTGGACGAATTCTATGGGAAAGCTCATGAGGAAATCGTCCAAGGCCTTAAGGAAAGGAATCTATGGGTTGCTTAGGGCTTAAGCATCCAAATTAGGGTTTCCTTGTTAGATAACCCTAATAGCCTAACTATATATACATCCCTTATGACCCAAAAACGTGGCTAAGCGTCCTTTTAGGGTTTCACACGTTTTAGGGCAACCTCCTTCCTCTCTCATCTTCATCCTCTTGCTTTTGGTGTTTGTGAACCATTAGAGGAGTGACATTTGTGACTCTAAGCTTTCTAAAGTCAATACAAGTAGGAATTGAGATTGTTATTGCTACATAACAATCAAGGTATGATCTTAAACCTATTCTCATGTTAATATGATTACTTGAATGCTAGAATTAGGGTTTATAGTCTTCGATAACTTTCATGTACAATAGAGAAACCTAGATCCAAGCATTAGGGTTTGTATGAGCACATAGGATGTTCTTATGACCAAAACCCATCAATCTCCGGTGGTGCAAGGCGATAAGTAGCCTTGGCAATAGGCACTGCCCCCGGAACCAAATCGATACGGAACTCCACCTGCCACTCGGGAGGCACCCCCGGCAACTCCTCGGGAAAACCATCTGGAAACTCTTGCACTATCGGTACCTTACCGACATAACTCGTCCTCTCTGTGGCGACTCGTGTATCCATCACATAGGCTACAAACCCTCTACAACCCTTCTATAGACTATGTCTCGCTCTGGCAGCCGAACAAAATGCTGACCCAGACCGGGTACCCTCGCCATACACCGTAAGTACTCCCCACTAGGGTCTCGTATGGTCACCAACCGCCGCTCGCAGTCTATAGCAGCTCCAAATCGGCTCAACCAGTCCATGCCCACGATGACACAGACATCACCCAGCGCAATCGGTACCATATCTATCGGGAACTCAACACCGAAAATCTCGAGTACACATCCTCGAATCACATCAGTAGCATAAACCGCTCGCTCGTTAGCTATACAAACTCGTAGAGGTCGACTCAACGCCTCTTGTCCGGTATTGATGTGCTGGCTAAACGCTAATGACACGAAAGATTGACTTGCACCCGAGTCAAATAACACCAAAGCAGGTACATAACTCACAAGAAAATTACCTATGCATACCACATAATAAGCACAATATCTCAAACTCAGTATACGTAAATAAAAGAATACATACCAGCCACGACATCAGGTGCTGCGCGGACCTCCTCCGTTGTCAACTGAAAGGCTCTCCCGCGAGCCTTCGGTGCCTCGGCCTTCACTGGCCGGGCCTCGGTAGCTCTAGCAGGTTCAGATCCCTATGTTAATCCCTAAAGTAGCTGTGGGAACTCGGCCTTCCGATGGCCAGTCTGGTTTCAATGAAAGCAAACCAAAAATCCCTTGGGGCAATCCTTGGCTATATGCCCCTCCTTGCCATATTTTTAGCAAGCACCTGCTCGATAAACTTCATCATTTCCCTTACCGCACTTCCCACAAGTGCGGCCCTTCTGGCCTCCAGATCTCATATCGTCGGGCTTTGCCCGCTTGGCTGTCGGTTAAGACTGCACCGGCCGCCTGTCCCTCCTGTGAGACTCGGCCTCCTCCGTGGCCTAAGTCTCTAGCTTAATCTCCCTCTTCTGAGCATTTTCCTGGAGCTTGGAAAATGTTCGGTACGTCGAGTTCGCCACGAACTACCGAATGTCTCTCCTCAGTATGCTCAAATATTGACTCATGCGTGCATGCTCAGTAGACACGTGCTCAGGGCAGAACAACGCCCTCTCATGAAACATTTGCGTGATCATCGTCACATACTCTGTCCCCTGCTTAAGGGACAAGAACTCCTGGGCCAAACGTTCCCTCTCCACCGGGGAACATACTAGTCTCTGAACATAGTGATGAACCTCTCCTAGGTCACCGCGGTAAGCTCTGTAGGAGTAAAATCTGTTATCACAAACTTCCACCAGTCCTCCGCTCCCAAGCGAAGCTGGTTCAGTGCGAACCGTACTCTCAAATGTTCCAGACAGGAACAAGTGTAGAAACATCCCTCAATCTCAGAGATCCACCTCATCGCGGCTATCGGATCTTGAGTCCCATCAAACTCTGGTGGCTTCGTGTTGCTGAACTCTCGGTACAGCAACGAGTCACCCCCTATGGCCTAGCACTGGCGAAGGCTACGGTGGCTGCAGTAACACCAGCCACGGTAAGAGAAGCACACTGTTGGTCAAACATCTCAATC
Organism: Lactuca sativa; assembly: GCF_002870075.4. Taxonomy (NCBI): domain Eukaryota; kingdom Viridiplantae; phylum Streptophyta; class Magnoliopsida; order Asterales; family Asteraceae; genus Lactuca; species Lactuca sativa. The sequence goes on along the minus strand of NC_056625.2, from coordinate 83,931,824 downwards.
AAAGTGGTCTTGATAGACCCAAACGTCTCAGGAATCTCAGCTCGTATGGATGCGACCACCTCCTCATGAATCAACTTATGGATCTCCTCATCGCTGGTACCACTGGTACCACTGCCTCCTGGGTTGTGGTGCGTCCCAAACATGATGTCTCTGAAATACAACACAAGAAAATCAGACACTCGCTCAAGTATACTCGCACTCGATACTCAACCATACTTGTTCTTTAGTACCCTAAAGATTCTTACTTGGACTGCTCACCGATCCGATGTTTCCAGAAGTACGGGCCCTATACTACCTTCCACAACGCATCGGTATTCACCCCAAGTCCTCCTCCTAGGATCCCAGATCACAAGTACTCTATATATCACTAAACTCAGGTTACCCTCCAGTAGACCACTCATAAGCTCCTCACTGCTACCTACACACTCTCGAAAGTATCTCATAGTAGCAGTAACTCCTAGGCTAAGGCAACAAAAATCAGGCCAACTCGTGTCCTAAATATGAATACCTAGTCTACTCTAGCATACATAGCATATAACATAATATCTCATAACACATAATGTAAGGGTATTTTGGGAAATCACCGTCCGGGTGCTGGCTGATCGTACACACTGCTCCGTTCTGTGTTTCTCAAAAATATTTTTCTCTTTTTAGAAAAATTGTTTCTTTTATGAAATTTTTTCTCAAATCCTCAGTTTGAGTTCAGATATGCCCGAAGGTGCATCCGAATCCCTCAAACCAAGGCTCTGATACCAACTTGTAACGATGTGAATTTTCAAAACAATTTTTCATTTTTCAAACATAACATTTCTCTTTTAAATCATCTCAAACATAAGTGTATCAAATCTTATCACGGTATAACATATCCCATAATCTCAAATACAAAATCCTCTGTCGGTGTGTATAAATCATGCTGATGCCTTCCCGCGATCCTCGCTAGTACCTAAAACACATCTCACATAACACAGTAAGCATACATTCTTAGTGAGTTCCCCAAAATACTACATACAGCACATAAGCCACTCGAGGCTGTAGCTCTACGAGACCTTCCGGTCAATGTGTCTCAGGGGCCTTCCGGTCTCACAATCTGAGTAGACCTTCCGGTCCTACTCTGTCAACCTTCCAGTCTATACCATATTGACCTGCCGGTCCATTCACTGCTGACCTTCCGGTCCATACCTTGTTGACCTTCCGATCCATACCATACTACTCATAACATACATAACACATACATATCTGATAGAAACATATATCGCATACTCGTCATAGCACATAAGACCTTCCGGTCAAACGTAATTACCACTCTAGGTAAGGTATAGTGAGAAGACTCACCTTGTATGACGTCTAGTAAATTCTTGTGCTCGATATCCCCGATCTAGCCTCCGCCTAATCACATAAAGTATTTATCTCTAATTAATACGGCTCTCAAAGGCTAGACTAGTCCCTCCCTATATTCTCTCAGAAGGGGAAAAAGACCATTTTACCCCTCCAATGGTCCAATGTCTAAATGTTGACCAAACCCTAAAAGTCAAACCCAGTAAACGGTCTAACTTTGACCAGACTCGTTGATTGCACTCGGTGACTCGACGAGTCCATGTGTGTCCTCTGAATCCTCTTTGGGCCTTACTTGACTAGTCGATTTAACTTTTTTCTCGATGGGTTACCACTGATCACGAATCGTGGTGCAACACGATCCAACTCGTCAAGTCCGCTCACGGACTCGACGAGTTTCTTCCATGAGAATTCTCAAATGACCTTCTGAGGTCAGATCTGTTTCTCTAACCTCTAGATCTGACCTTCTAACACCCAAAATTCATGTAAAGGTCTGAACTTTACGTTCATGCATCGCACATATAGCTCTATTTGAAGAAGTAGCTCAAAAAATGGAGTCATAGGCTCAATACTCTCATGTAACATGATAAAGCTTGGTTGTTGAGACATTCTAAACCTCTCAAGGTCCAGATCTAAATTCTATCCCTCAATGTGTCACACCCCGAAAACCAAAGGCGGAAACATTTCCGGGGCGGACTCCACGTTGAGTATCAAACCAATGCACATAGTAAGCAAAGTAGACAACCATTACATTACATATATAAAAGTTTACATTTGTTTCAAAAGTAAATTGTACAAGTGTGATACATAACATATATGAACAAAATGAGACGAGTCCTCTACGCACTCCGTCTTCGCCAAAAGTGATCACCGGGTACATGTCTAATGCGGACCTAAGAATACAAGCGGTTTGAAAATCAGCATAAAGCTGGTGAGTTCATAAGCGGTTGGTTTTCTGAAAGTTTTACGAGTTCCTTTGGTTTCCTGAAAAAGCGGTTATCCAAGAAAATCCCATATTTTCTTAAAAGTAATGTTTACCAAATCCAAATTGTAATGTAAAAGATGTACACTGAAATCGTAATTGTTCTCGTGAATTGTAAAGTGTAGTTATCTAACCTGTTATACTTTTCTGGTTACGTACTACTGTTACTCAAGAAAATCCTATATTTTCCTACATGTGTGTGTACTATTACCGATTCTGTGTGTGCGAACTGTTATCGATTCCGATTATGTTCAATGTTATCCCCAGGAAAACCCCATGTTTTCCTGAATGTGTGGGTGTGTGAGCTGTTACCGACTCCAATTATGTTCAATGTTATCCCCAGGAAAACCACATGTTTTCCTGAATGTGTGGGTGTGTGAACTGTTACCGATTCCGATTATGTTCAATGTTATCCCCAGGAAAACCCCATGTTTTCCTGAATGTGTGTGTGTGTACTGTTACCGATTCTGTAGGTGCGAACTATTACCGATTCCGATTGTCCTCAAACGTACATTAGTTTTACTACGTACATAAAACTAATAAATAAGGGTAAAGCGTTAATAATCTTGATTGCGAGTCCTTAACCATACTTCAGACGAGATATGACTCGGGCCAGGGCCAGTATCCTTTTTTTATGAATTTCGTCACCGTTGAACCTTTCGGTTCGACTGTAGCTAGCAGCCAGGTGCGGGATTGTCAGTCCCGTATAGATCTATACACTCAATCCATGCTCTCCTACATTCGAAGATTCTGGTTACAGGGGTAGTCCTCCACTCTCTCGAGCCAAGGAAGTATTACAGAGGACGTGTCTCTAATCTTTAAGATTACCTTTACTTCTCGTGCCTAGGGAAGTAGTATCTATGACTATCTAAGTTCTAATGGATCATGTCCCTTACACTCGAGCCTAGGTGTTTTATTAAGGACATTACAAATGTTTTATGTTTTCTAATGGTGTCTGTCCTTTACACTCGAGCCTAGGGTGTTTTATTAAGGACATTACAAATGTTTTATGTTTTCCGATGTCTGTGGAGTGTTCACCGAGGACAAAACTATGTTTAAATGTTATGCTTTTAACTGCTATATTGTGAGAAAACATTTGTGAAAATATAAATATAACAATTTATAATGTGTTTCACAAATAACATAATAATGTGTTCTGTAGGTTCAAACTGTTGTTTATTACGACTGTCAGTTTCAAAAGCATATATATATATATATATATATATATATATATATATATATATATATATATATATATATATATATGTGTGTGTGTGTGTGTGTCTATATATATATATATATATATATATATATATATATATATGTGAAACACAATGTATGTAAAACAAGTTTTGAGTACATGTATTTCTTGTACTTTTGTTTGTATTCCCCCCTGAAAACAATGAAAACAGTGAAAAAGGGTAGGGGTATGAACTCACCAGTTGAGAAACGCGACGTTCCGGATGCTAAGTGTCGATTCAAGGCTTAATAACATGCGAGGTTCCTATATAATACGAAATGGCATACAAATATATCTAATTAGATTTATAAGTTCTAATTAGATAGGATATTACACTCCAATGAGCGAAAACACTTCAAAACAAGTGTTTGGAGTGACCCGGGTGACATCTACGGACGTGTATTGATGCGTGGGACTTGGGAATTGAGTTTACTCTTCAAGAGTATACTTTTTAGGGAGTTTACTACCCTAAACACCTCATCCATATGAGTTCACGGCCGTGAACTCATGGAGGTTGATTTTGGGTGCAAAATGGCTTCATAACACTCGGGAATAATTGCTAGACTTGGGTTTTTGGCTTTGGAATGGCTTATAACACACATAGGGACCATTTATTGGAGTTTATGGCTTTAAACATGGAGTTTACGGCCGTAAACTCCCCCTCACTTCAAATCCTTAATGTTTTGGTCCTTAAACAATCACATGTGATTCTAATGATTTTTCCCAAGCCTTGTATGAATTTTTAAGGGACTTTTGGCATACTTTTAGGAGTTTAAGGCCCATGAACACCCTCATGGCCGTGAACTCTTATGAAAGGTTGATTTTATATGTTTTAAGGTCCAATACTTGTTTGTAAACACTTCTAGAATTTTTCCCAAGGCTTTAGGTGTGTTAAAGTGGCATTTTAACACATTTAGATGAGTTTACTCTCCAAGAACAATGAGTTTACAGCCCAAGCATGTTCTTGGGCAGTAAACTCAAGTTTACTCCTCTAAATTGATGTTCAAGGTGTTCCAAGGCCAATTCCATAATTCTACAAGTTGTATCTAAGCCTTGTTGGTGTTTTGGAAGGGTTTAAGGGCATAAAAACCCCATTTATATGAGTTTACGGCCCAAGTATGTTCTTGGGTAATAAACTCATGTTTACTCTTCAAAATCCATGTTAAAGGCATTCTAAGTCCGGTCCATTAAGCCATTAAGCCATATCTAAGCTCCAAAGGTCGATTGGAAGGGTTTTTGGGCTCCAAAACCCATTTTATATGAGATCACGGCCTAGGACTGTTCCAGGGCCATAAACTCATGAATGTGGTCCTATTCCATGATTTGAACTCGAATTTGAAGGCTAGAGGGGTTGCATAACAAGCTAGGGAAGGTACCTTGGTGATTAGAAGCCTTAAATTTGAGATTTGGACCCTTAAACTTGGATTTAGGAGAGAGGTTAAAGGGAGAGTAGAGGGAGGAAGAAAAAGCTTCAAATGAATGTTTAAACACATTTAAATAGGTCCCAAAACTTGGACACGGTAGAATTCTACCCGATACCGGCATTAAACGGGGCTTTTGGTCGCACCCGATTAAGTTTCCGTAACCCGGCGGGGACGTTTCTATAATTTCTGAAATAAACATTTTGGGCTAATTTCATGAGTTCCTAAGGGGTTTGGAAACTCATTAGATTATAATAAACATATAAGTTTAAATAATTTAACCCAAAACGAAAACGGAACGAATTGATAAACGGCGAATCTTTACGGGTAGAACGGGTTTTCGACGATGGAAAACTTCGGGTTGTTACACAATGGGAATTCACATGCTCCATAATCCAACTAAAGAAAGGGTAAAGATACCCTAGATTCCATAAATCTACTTTATACACAAAAATAGGCATGGATTCATACCTCAAACAGAAGCCCTTGAAGAAATAGAAGAAGTTTTGAGCCCCCTCTAAGCAGCCTAGCTTGAATCTTCCTTCCTTCCTTGCAAGAATGCACTATGGTGGTGAAACTAGCCCTCTCTCTCTCTCTCTCTCTCTCTCTCTAAGCTCTCTGGCTCGCTAAGGTTTCTCCAGGGTATGAGTGGTTGCAAATGAAGGCCATCTCTGGCTCGCTAAAGTTTCTCCAGGGTATGAGTGGCCTCAAATGAAGGCCATAAGGACCCTTAAATAGGGCACAAGCCCAAAGATTTAGGGTTTCTATCCACAACGCGGACTCGTTGAGTCGACTCACTGACTCGTCGAGTCCATTCATTAATCATAGTCAGCAGTCGGGATCCTACTCGACGAGTTTAGGTGTCAACTCGTCGAGTCCCTCTCCTTGACTCAAAAAATAAATACTCAATACCTGGAAATCCGGATGTTACACTATTTGCCAAATTGATATACCTATGAAGAAGAGAAAGTTACAATATCATATAAAAAAGCTCATCATAGAGCTTCAAACATATTTCCTTTAACCTCATGAATAAATAATCAAAAATTGTCAAATTATTCTTTGATATTTGATCCGTCCCTCAACCTGTAAGTGAGAATCAACTTCATTGAATCTAGCATGATGGACACTGACCTTTTTAAATAAACCCCCTTGAGCTTATACCAACTACATTCGTTACTAGCCGTTTCTCATGTCTTACCGATGATGTTTGTGTATTCATTTTCTTTGGGAATCATCTGTTAATTTTCTCAAGCTATATTGATTTTTTTAAACGGAAAATCTAACCTACTCCTAAAATACACCTTAAATCCCCCTATGTCCACGACGGGACTTGAACCCTCAACCTCAAGGAGGGAGGGCAACACCAGATACCATTGGGCTAGAAGCCCTTTTGTCAAGCTATATTGATATCTAGGAATTCTATATCATTAGAAACATCAAACATCTTTAGATCTAACAAAATGATTTCATATGTTATGGGTGAACTGTTGGAAGAAATAAGGGAATAATTAAAGTGTAAATTAGTATTTAAAAATGACTATCTAAAAGTACTAGTAGCAGAATGAAATAAATTAGTGGAAGAAAGACTAAAATGTTTGGTTAACTCTCCTTCTTCAATAATTAAAGTTCATGAAACTAAACAAAGTCACAAAAGATGAATTTCCATGAAATTCTTAGCGCTACTAGGCATATATATTTCACAGTTGGAAACAACATTGAATTAATTGATTTTGTTCACCAATTTCTCATTAGATTTGGGTTTTTACCACCACCAGTGATGATCATGTTTGATAAGGTTTCATCAGGGTTATAAGTAAGGGAGAACTTAGCATAAACATCTTTGTTTTTAGATACTTATGTTATGAATGTTTCTCGCATGATGAATAAATATTTCAAGAATCCCAAAAAAATAAATATTATCTTCTAGAGGGTTATATCGAAACTGAGTGGTTTGTGGTATAGAAAAAATTGTTGTGGTAGTATTGCATGATGCCTAAATGAAGATTACATGCCAATATATAGATAAACTATAAACCCTAAAGGCTTTGGGCCTAAACCCTAAAGTCCTCTAACATCCCTCCCCTCCCCCCCCCCCCCCCCCCTAGTTTGACATAGAGGATGAAAAAACTGACACAATAAAGAAAATAGGGAGGATGACAAAACTGAAAAATAAAGAAAATAAAAAAATATTGAACATGAGCAGGAGATAGTAATGAAGGTAAGAGCTAGAGCTTCGACGATGTTGTCGGAAATAGCTACAGTTCCATCAGGCGATGCAATAATTACGACTTTGGCGAAGAGAGCATGATGTAACAGGAGGAGAAGGGAAGAACAGGAACTTTGATGAACTTGGTGTGGGAAGTTGCTAGGGTTCCCGCGAGATCGGGAGCTCTGGTGATGTCAGCGATGGAAAAAGATAAGGTTCTGTCAGGTTATGTAAGACTTGCATAAAAGATGGTGGAGAAGGCAACAAAGGTGGTAAGGGACGGTGACACACATTCAAAAGAAGAGTTATGGTGTACTGACAAAGTTTCGTCATGCTGAGAAGAAGCGAATGAAAGTTAGCCTTAGATGAGAGAGAAGCAAAGCAAATGAGTCGTCAAGGAGGCAACACGAAGACGGCGGCTTGGTGAAGTCAATGAGGAGAGCTAGGTCGAGGCATAGGATGGTGCCAAGGTGGTGCCACGGCGTAAATCCAGAATGACAGAGTGATGGCGACGATGGCCTGGTGCACGAGAGTTGTTGGTGGAGGAGAAGAGGACAATGGTGAAAGTGAGGTCTCGCCAAAAAGATCAAAGCATAATTAACCCAGAAACATTTTCGTCAGTTCTTGTATGGGATTAGCAATCAATATTAAAGAGATAAATTGTGTTTTATGGGTTATTTATTTTTTTTAGAACGACAAATCTACTCTAGTCCAAAACTACTCCTAATTCCACCTATGTCTTCATTGCGATTTGAACCCTCAACCTCTAGGAGGCAGGGCACACCCGATACCGCTGGGATAGAAGCCCTTTAATAATTAAAGATATCGGCTAATAAAAAAGGTGGATGGTGGCAAAAGAAAGAAAGAAACAAAATTAGAAAAGAAAATTTTGATCATGCGTTGGTGTTATTGATTAAAAGTAAGATAATAGAATAAGAAAAATGAATGGAGTGGCAGTGGCTACTTTAAGGAAGATATGATATCTAAAATGAGAGGGAAAGCTTTTTAAGGGCTCCGGCCCAACAACGACACCGGCTGGGTTTCCGATGGATCGACTGTCAACGTACGGAATCAAATTGGCTATGATACCATGTTATAGAATAGATTGCATTGATATTATTACTTGATGCTCAAATGAAAATTACATATGAAAAAATATATCAACTTTAAAAGCTAAAGGATTTGGGCCTAAACCCTGAAGCCACGAATTCATTTCAAAATCCAAGGTAAAAATAATTAAACAAATCAAGAACCCAAACTCAAACACCCATATACTTCAAGAACCATGGTGATAAAACGGGTTCAATAGCTATCTAATCGAGTACTCGTAGGAATTAAAAAGAAAGCATAAAAACTATTACTTCAAGAAATGACCAAATTGCAAAAATGGTCCCTGTGATTGGCAATTTTATGTGTTTTAGGTCCAAAACAAAATGTTGGTGCACCATTGGTCCAAAATTTGATCTTTTTATTGTTTTTGGTCCCTGTAACTTAAAAAGACGATTATGCCCTTATAATTTCTATTTTTCATTTTCTTTAATTGTTGAAATATAAAAATTATTTAACTTATATTTTTTTAACTTACAAAAAAATAAAAATGACCCACCTACCCTTTTTCTCTTCCGTCTATCTCAACAGAAACATACACACACACTCACTAGAAATGTCACCCTTAATGGATGCCAACCACCATCATTCGCCACCAACCACCACCATCTGCTGCCAACCACCTCCATTTTCATCACCCGTACCCCCATCTCTGAATCATTAAATAAGTAAAAGTTCACCAACGGCCACCATACCATCGTTCACCACCACTATTTGTCGTAATCCACCCCACCCATATCGTCCTTTCTAGCACTGCCTCGCCGGAAACCACTAAGAAAGCTGAAAACCACCATTAACAACTCCCTTTTTTGCTTAGATCTAAACAAAGTGATCATAAACATACTCAGTGCCCGAATTAGTGCAAGGGGTGCTCAAGCCCAAAAATTAAACCCCACCCCAACGTCGTTCGTCACCACCATTCACTGCCAACCACCTCCATCCCACCACATTTACACACCTCTCTTTCCTTAACCTGATGACCCTCTACCACCACTATTCCTCGAGCTCCACCATCTTCTCACCATTTACCAAGACCTGGGTTTGCATCCCATCCCAGTCTAAATCGATCAAATCAACAGTTCTAAAGAACAGATCGGCGACGCTAGGTTGTCGGACATCTCTGTCGATGACTATCCCCACCAGGTACCATCACATCCCTATAGAGAACCCTAAATAGATCTCGAACCAAAACCCTTATCTAAGGGCGACAACGTTGGGGTTTCAGAAAATGAGAATGGTGGCAGCGGAAGGAGATTTGCAGAAGCTAAAAAATGTGGTGGTGGTGGCAGAAAACCCTCATCACTGAAAGATGAAGAACAACGACTGAAAACTCAAAAGCTTCGTCGAGCTCCATCATCTTCTACGACAACATCATATCCTATTTTTCTGACTTTCAATTACATATCTCATTTTTCTGGAAGGGATGCTAGGTGGTTTGGGTAAGTGACGGTGGCGGTGGAAGACTAACAGGTGGTGGTGGTTCAATAACGATGGTGGTCCAGTCTCCAACACAATGAAGAGAGAGAGAGAGAGAGAGAGAGAGAGAGAGAGAGAGAGAGAAAGAAAGAGAGAGATAGAGAGAGAGAGAGAGATAGATAGAGAGAGAGAGATTTATTGTCTTTAAGAGTGATGAAATTTTATTTTATATTTATTTTTAATTATATAGTAATAATACAATTAAAAGAAAACAAAAAAGAATCAGTTAAGGGTATTTTTGTCATTTCAGGTAGACAATGGACCAAAACCGCACAAAAATGTCAACCATAAGGACCAAAAGCACACAAGGTATCCAAAATTGGACTACTGATGCACCACCAAACTTTTTTGGACCATAATCACAGAATTTTGACAAACACAAGGACCATTTTTGCAATTTTGTCTTCAAGAAATTCAGTAGATTGAAGCCACAACATATCGAACTCTAGGTAGAGAAAATGGAGATTTACAATAGGAAAACCAATCTTCTAAAAATATATTGAAACCCAAAAAATTGTGAACAATTGGAGATGTGGATTTAATAATAAAGGAATTAAATTAACGAAATTAAAAAAAATACTTAAGGGGCATATTTCATTATTTTTGGTTTTTTATGGACCAAATTCACAAAAATTAAGTTTGATGCACCAAAACCACAAAAGATATCCAATTTTGGACGACTATGCATCTCCAAACCTTTTTTAACAAAAAAAGTATTCTCTCTCTCTCTCTCTCTCTCTCTCTCTATATATATATATATATATATATATATATATATATATATATATATATATATATATATATATAGAGAGAGAGAGAGAGAGAGATGAGTGCAAATGTTTCTAACCACTATTATGTGCATGTATGAACCAATGAGAATTTAAGAAAACATATATCATGAATAATAAATATAAGACTATAATAGTAATCTATACTGTAATTAATTATGGTAAATTGATAAAATCAAATAATATTCCCTTTAAATTAGGTTATCAGTTTCACAACCCTATGACACCACCACCCTTTCCCCATCTTTCTCTAAAAACCATCGTCTACAACTATCATCATCTTGGCTGCCAGCCAATGCCGCCATCATCTACATCATCGACTCTTCATGCTATGCGATCCATCCTAAACCACCCACAGTGAAAGATGACAGGAGCACGGGAGGAGAACACTTTGGAAACGGAAATAAGAATTGAGAATTGACCCTGTAGGGCTCGTTTGATAAACGTGATTTTATTTGAGTGTTTTCTTGATAATCATGAAGTGGTGTCTGGACCTATTGATCGATCTGTGGAATTAGTTTAAAATTTTCAGATTTTAAAAATTACAAGAATTAGTTATCCTTAAATTTTCGAAAATTTCCTTTTTTAAATATAATTAATTGTCCAAAATACCCTTATCATGAAATCCGATTAAACTGATTATTTTTAATTAGTTAATAAATATAAAACCCCTACTTAAATTACCACAAATGATTGGCTCGAACACAATACTTAGTAAAAACACAATAATCTAAGTCTCTCTCTCTCTCTCTCTCTCTCTATATATATATATATATATATATATATATATATATCAAATAAGTTAAATCACTATATATATATATATATATATATATATATATATATATATATGTATATATATAGTGATTTAACTTATTTGTTAAAAACCTCTTTTAAGAATATATGGTGCTTTTTGTGAGATTATATCCCTTTATTCAATGTTATGGAGAACTTCATATATGTTTTTCTTAAACATTAAAATATCAAAATTACCCAGCTTAATTTCTAAATATCATATTTACCCATCATAAAATTTCTAAATATCATATATGTCATTTTTAAACATCAAAATATCATATATGCCCTACATAAGGGGTGTTTGGGTTAGCTTTTCTAAGTCAAAAATCCTTTTTGTAAAAGAAAAAAAACAAAAAGATATTTGGTAAGCTAGTAACTTTTGAAATTTTAATACAAGGAAAAACAACTTTTTGGAAAAGTCAGGATTTCTTGACTTTTTGTAACTTTTTGGAAAAGAACTTTTAAGCTTTTAAAAGCTAAGCCAAACACCCTCTTAAATATCAAAATATCGTATATGTACTTTTTAAACATCAAAATATCAATGGTAATATTTAAAACATCCTCCATCTACAACATGATAATAATCAACAACAAAAAACTAAACAATAAAAATATACATTCCATTAAGAGGGTTGAAGATGAATCTTTTTGTTTGTCAAGAGGCGACATTCCAACAATTTAGAAATTCACATTCCATTATCATAGACGTAAGGATAATATGGTTAAATTTTTTAATTATTATAATAACTCTCAGATATAAAAAATGATTATAAAATATTAAAAACATTATAAAAAAAGATTTGGGCAAATATGATATTTTGAAGGTTTATGAAAGGAAAATATGATATTCAAAAATTAAGCTTGACAAATATGATTTTTTTGAAGTTGAAGAAAGGCATATATGAAATTCTCTATTAGTAACATTTTATTTAAGTAGCTTTAGTTTTAGTCAAGGTATGATATGTTTTAGACGCTATTCAATAGAGAAAACAAAATAATAATAATAATAATAATAATAATAATAATAATAATAATAACATCACTTTCTTTATATTTATTATCCTCGTATTTATCTTAATGTTATCGCGTTCACATGTTCAAGGAATGCATGAGAATCATTCGATTTATTAAATATTCTCAAATGGCCACATCGATCCGACCCCATCTCCATGAACTCAATAACGCAACTTGGACATGACATCCATCTAACTATTGGTATCAGTTTTACCTAATGTAAATCTGAAGTAAATCAACTGAAACTTGTACTAAAATTTATCGTCTGTTTTTTTGTTGCTGCTCCTCCGTTAGTTACTTGCTTGGCAGTGGCTCGTTTATATATATATATATATATATATATATATATATATATATATATATATATATATATATATATATGTCCAACTGATCATCCAGTTAAGTTATATATATTACACTATTAAATCCAACATTGACATTATATACTACGTCTTTTTGGTAACCAATTATTTTTTATTTCTTTTCTAACATTCTTTTCTTTTTCTTCTTATAGCTAGATTGTCACGAGGAATACAATTCAAAGTGTAATAAGTCCTTTGTGGAAATGTATGACATTAGCTTCTACATAAAAGACATTCTTGTGGAAAAATATGAAATTGCCATAAATTACTTTTCCGAATAAGAGGAAATGAAATATACAAGATGAAAGGGCAGCTCATGTATAAATCAGGATACCATCATTTTTTAAAACACAACATGGCAAAGCAAATAATGTCTTCTTCAAACTTCTTACTTTTCTCTCTAACTCTACTAATCATTACAGTACTCTTGCCCATACCAAATTTTGCTTCTGCTTCTTTGGAGGAAGCCAATAATCTTCTTAAATGGAAAGCTAGCCTTGAAATCACAAACAAATCCTCGCTCTCTTCATGGATGCCCCTCCCTATGAATTCTAGTGCATCAGTCCCATGCACTTCTTGGTTTGGAGTAGTTTGCAATGCTGATGGGAGCATTCAGAAGTTGAATCTCACATCTTCTGGGTTAAGAGGCACGCTTCAAGAAATATCATTCTTTTTGCTACAAAATCTTACACGTTTTGATCTCAGGGTAAACAGCTTCTTTGGCCCTATCCCACCACAAATCCGACTCCTCTCCAAACTTATCTATCTTGATTTTTCACAGAATCAGTTTTCTGGTGAAATCCCACCTGAAATAGGAAGCATGGTCTCACTTGAGTTCCTATACTTATACTCAAACAATCTATCTAGCTCAATTCCTTCATCATTGGGTGCTTTGACATCTTTAAATGTCCTTTCTTTGTACCAAAATCAGCTCTCTGGTTCCATTCGTTCATCAATAGGAAATATGAGCAACCTATATCGTCTGAACCTAGCTCATAATAAGTTATCTGGTCCAATTCCTATTGATCTTGGGAAATTGAAGTCTCTCACTAGGCTTCTGGTAAGCAACAATACACTTAGTGGTTCTATTCCTTCATCAATTGCAAACCTGAGCAACCTCCATTTTCTGTTCCTCGATATGAATAAATTATCTGGTCCGATTCCTATTGAACTTGGGAATTTGAAGGCTCTCACTAATTTTCAAGTGAGTGAAAATGTACTTAGTGGTTCTATTCCTTCCTCGCTAGAAAACCTTAGTGACCTACAGTGTATGTTCCTACAAAAGAATAATTTTTCTGGTCTCATTCCTTTTGAACTTGGGAATTTGAAGTCTCTCACTGAACTTGCACTAAGCAACAATCAACTTAGTGGTTCTATTCCTTTGTCACTAGCAAACATGAGCAATCTACAATCTTTGTACCTTGATGGGAACAATTTATCGGGTCCCATTCCAATTGAACTTGGGAATTTCAAGTCTCTCAATGATCTTGATGTGAGCCAAAACAAACTTAGTGGTAGCATACCACCAGAGTTTGCAAATTCAACTCAACTACAAAGGCTTGATCTTTCTTTTAATAACTTGGTAGGCGAAATCCCTAAAGAATTTGGGAAGATGATAAGTATGCTGAATTTATACTTGTCTAATAACCAACTTTCAGGCACCATACCTCTGGAGCTTGGATCATTCCGTGAACTCCTTGAACTGGATCTATCCACAAATAGATTGAATGGGTCGATACCGGTAAGTATTGGTCAATGGGCACAAATCCATTACCTGAATCTTAGTAATAACAAGCTCAGTGGAAAAATTCCATCCGACATTAGTAAATTAGTTCATCTTACAGAATTTGATTTATCTCGGAATTTGCTCACAGAAGAGATACCATCTGAAGTTCAAAGTTTGCAAGATTTGAAGATATTAGATCTTTCCCACAATATGCTATCCGGTTCCATTCCTAATGCTTTTACAAATTTGCCTGGCGGAATTGATATCGACCTGTCTTACAATGAGCTCACAGGTGCAGTTCCTCAAAGCCCCAACTTTGTGAATGCGTCCATACAAGGCAATCCAGGTTTGTGTGGAAATGCTACAGGATTGCAACTTTGTGCAAGTAAAATTTTGAAGAAGAAAAACGATCCATTTCATTATAGGCTCATGCTCATAATTCTGCTCCCCCTTATGGGGGTAGTTTTACTTGGTTTATTCACGTATGGCCTCATTGCTTATCGACAACAAAAGAAAAAGTCTCCACAGAAACCATTGGAAGAAGAAAGTATTGATTACTTTTCCATTACAGGTTTTGATGGAAAAATAGTGTATGCTGATATCTTGAAAGCAACAAATGATTTCGATGAAGGATATTGTATTGGGGTTGGAGGATATGGGGCCGTGTACAAAGCTGAGCTAAAGCCTAACAATGTGGTAGCTGTCAAGAAACTTCACTCATCATCTGAGAATGTTGATAGTAATGGATTCCATAATGAGATACGAGCATTAACGAACATAAGGCATCGAAACATAGTGAAACTTTATGGATATTGCTCCCACGCTCGCCACTCAATTTTGATTTATGAATACCTTGAAAATGGCAGCCTTGGATCAATCTTAAAAAGTGACGTGCTAGCAAAAGAATTGGATTGGTTAAAAAGGGTCAATATTATAAAGGCTATTACTAACGGTTTGGCTTATATGCATCATGACTGCTCACCTCCTATAATTCATAGAGACATTTCCATTGCCAATATCCTTCTTGATTCTGATTATGAGGCACATATTTCTGATTTTGGGACATCCAAGCTTTTAAAGCTAGACTCATCCAATTGGACTACAATTGCTGGAACATATGGTTATATCGCGCCAGGTAACGTAATCTTGTGATTGTTGTTCTACATCTTATTATGTTTCATGATGTACATAAATGTATCTATGTTACAATTATGTGAGGTTGATATAGCTGTTTTTATTTTTATCTTATTTTTGTTTGGATGTAGAGCTTGCTTATACGATGGTGGCAACAGAGAAATGTGATGTGTATAGCTTTGGAGTTGTTGCACTAGAAGTGGTCATGGGAAAGCATCCTGGAGAACTCATAACATCTTTACCAACATTATCTGATGATCATCTGGTGCAAGCAAATCTGAGAGATAGTCGGATACCTCCTCCCTCACAAGTTGAGGAACAAGTTGCATTGGTGCTTACACTCTCAAGAGCATGTTTGAACTCCAATCCAGTAGAAAGGCCAACCATGCTCCAAGTTTCAAATCTGTTGATGAAGGCCTGATACAGTGCACTTCTAATGTTCTTTATTTTTTGTAGTTTCCTATGATGCACCATGATAATATTTGTGCAATTAAATGCCTTATTGTTAAAAATACTAATGATATGTTTTCTTATATCTTCACTTAAATGCCTACTTGTTATGATACTCCGGTCTCTGGATATGATTTCTTATATCATTATGTAGTAGATAAACTAATAAGTCAATGAAAATTGCAATCCTTCTAGAAATTTGGCTACAAAAGTTTCATCTGTAGTTTTGCAGCGGGTTTTCATAAGTTTTATTTTCAGGTGAAATTAGCACTTTTTCCATCACTTGGAATGTCAATACATGTAAAAAGTAGCAAAATAACATTGGTAACCTAATTGTATACAATACAAAAAAATATTATACAATTTATGTCAAATAACTATAAACTCAAATACAAATATGTATAGAGTTTTACAAAATATATGAAGAAGTTTTCAGTTACATGTTGAAGAATTCATAAGAATTTTAACACTAACATAAAAGCACTGTGTTGTATTACTGAAAAGAAAAAAAGAAAAAATAAAAGCAAGAATGTTTAACTATTGTATGTCTTTATATTTATAATACCGATGCTGCACTCTGCTGCTTTCGCTTGCTGTGATTTTATATTCAGTTTATGTGGTTTGAGTGTTACTTATTCATTTTATGTGTTCTCAACACGAGAGACAATTTTAAGAATGTTGTAGTTATACTTATTCAATTACATCTTCTGTATCTTATAATAACTAATAACCCAGCCCTGGAACATTTTGAACTCACCATTCTATTCCTAGCATGCTTGGAAGCTAAGGTAGTTATTTCCTATAAATATTAGTAGTTGTTTTCGATTAGTCTTATGGCTTTAATTAAAAAAGAAAAAAAAAAAGCTAGGCATTTCATCAAACAGTTAATATGCATTAATCTTTTCTTAAAAGAACCATGTGCAACAATGAATTCATTATTGAAAAATCAGCAGTCTCTTTTAAATTGTAAAATTTAAGGATGGACTCAAATGATTTGATTTGGTAGCGATTTCAGATAGATTCAAATCGAATTTGGTTGTCGTTTCTGCACTTGGAAATTGACGCAAGTGGAAGGAAGACGGAGGGCTGTGGATATATGGGGCATAGGGAATGAAAAGCAGGCAGCGAGCTATGAAAATCGATGAGGAGAACAACATGATTGTGGGAATCGACGAAAGGAATGGAACATGTGGATATTGTCAAAAATGAAAGTCCTTGTTTGTTTTTGTTGTGGTAACTTAAAAACAGTCTTTATTAATTTATTTTTTAATTAATTTTATTTTATATATATATATATATATATATATATATAACAGCCGAAAAATACAACCAATTTTAAATTTTTCAAAAACATCTCGATTCCATAAAATCTTTACAAAAAGGTTTTCAATACAAAACATTTATCATATTCCCAGAATCATAACACCACGAAATCATGAGGAGCGGTACGATCACGCCTTTGCCTTGCCACGATCTCCTGAAGAACCTGAAAAACATGAAACCACAACTGTAAGCCCGAAAGCTTAGTGAGATATCCCCAAAATACCAACCGCAATACCATACACGCATAACATGTCATAACATATCCGATCACAGAACAGTCATGCTCTCCGGGTCTACTGTGTGACTGGTCCGCCGCACCGGCCAACAGTCCACCTGGTCCACCCTCTGAGTCTATCCGCATACATCGAGTCTGCAGTGTGATTAGTCCGCCCGTTCCCGGGACTTCAATCTCCCTGGTCCACTCTCTGGGTCTACAGTATGACAGGTCCGCCCGCACCGGGCCTTCAGTCTGTCTGGTCTACTCTCCGAGCCTTCGGCATGTCTGGTCCACCCCTATCGGGACCTACAGCCTATCCGGACCGCTCGCTGGGCCTACGGGACAACCGGTCCGCCCTGGGTATCTTGGCCTACTGCACACAGCAGGACCCGCCTCAACCCAACTCCAGTCCAAACATCCATGTGCACATACATACATATAATCATAGAGCAAATCACAGACCTCAAGCAGATCTAACAGATCACATAACATATAATCATCCTAACCAGGATACTGACCTAACAGGTCACTAGCATGGCGCCTCCCTATCTCTCATTATACTGATCTCAATCAGGCCTCTAACATACACCATCCTAACTCACAGGATGCAAACATATCATAGCACAACAACATAACAATAACATAGCAACAACTACCCGGATCTCAATCCGATAAGGGTCGGCCATGGTGCCTTAGACCCCGTTGATATAGTGAGGATAACTCACCTCGAAACTGCCGACTGAACAGATAATCCAAGCTACTCCGATCACTGATACGATCTCCACCACTGGTCAACCACCAATGCACTGAACTCAAAACAATAATCAACAATTACAAGAATACCCCTGGAAACCACTGATCCACCCTTGGTCAAAGACAAGGTCAAAGTCAACCCCTGACTGACCCTACTCGCCGAGTCAACCCTATGACTCGCCGAGTTAACCCTATGACTCGCCGAGTTCCCATACTCAGAACTTCTCTCAATCCGCGACCTAACTCGCCGAGTCACCCCGAGACTCGCCGAGTCCAACAACTCAGAGTCCACTCGCACACAACTCACCGAGTCATCCCTTGACTCACCGATTCTCGACTCAACCAGAGAATATCGTAACTCTTCGACAAGACTCGCCGAGTCCAAGAACAGACTCGCCGAGTCTAAGGCTATCATCAACCTACTCGCCGAGTTGTTCATACAACTCGCCGAGTTCTAGGCTATCTTCATCCGACTCGCCGAGTTGTTCTTCCAACTCGTCGAGTCCCAGCTCATCTTCAAGCAACTCGTCGAGTTCACCCATGTGACTCGCCGAGTACCACCGATCTGAGTCCATTCAGAAGCATTCCAGGCCATGCAAATGATCCAAAACATAGATCTAGCCTCATACAACTCATCCATCACGTAAAGTGGCAAACTTTACGTGAATCCAAAGAGATCTAGGCCTTATTCACTTATAACTAGGGTTTGGGACATGCAAGCTTCACTAAACACTCCAACACAGGGACTTTCATGCTCTCTGATTCTCCTCCATTCCAGATATGAGGTAGCAACCTCAGATCTAACCTCTAGACTTCCATTTACATCCATAGACAAGATCCCACAAACCCCAAAATGAAGAAACAACATACAATTAGTCCAAGAACGAGATATTACCTCCAATGGACGCCCCAACTGCAATGAAATTCGAATCCAAGCAAAGCCCCTTGCCCCAAACCTTCAATCACACAAAATTCCTTCAACAAACTCCTCCAATGCTCCAATTACACTCCAATCTCCTTCAATCGCACTTTCTAGGGTTTCTGGACTTCAAAGGGGAATAAAGAGGCTGGGGGAAGGATATAATGTTCTTTAAATAGGGCTCAACCCCGAGAATTAGGGTTTTCTCCACTCAGCGCCTACTCGCCGAGTTCATCTCATCGACTCGCTGAGTCGGCTACTTAACACGCGACCAATTCGCGACTCTACTCGCCGAGTCCATCCATGGACTCGCCGAGTCACTCTTTCCTCAAATAACACTTTTAGCCCTTCAACTCTACTCTTGCTATTTCGGGATGTTACAATTCTCCCCCACATATATTAGGCTTCGCCCTCGAAGCCTATAGCAGCTCAACTCCAAAGATACTCCCGCAATGCGCCACCTGGCCTCAACCAGACCAAGTCCCTCAAGGCATACCCAAACGAAACTCGAACACACTTTCCTTTCCTCACGGTGTCCTGACCACCGTTTCAAATAGGGCACCAGATTCACCCTCTGATAACTTCACTTAACCCCTGAGTACTACCCATAATGCAACACTGCTCCAAATCACAACCATCACTCGACTCATAAAGGCTAGATAACCATGAACCATCGGATCCCCGATCTGAATTCCACTCTATCCATTTCGTGACAACGGAAAAACCCATTCTCTATCTCAGAGCAACTCCCACGAGTCCTCCTCTTACAATCACATACACATGCTGAACTAGCTCCAGCACCCTCAGGTTGGGAAAACTCGATACACTGATGACACCCTCAAACATCCCCCAGGATGAACCACTAATACATGCCCAATACCCTGAACAGAATCACACTGAGAGTCCAGGACTCTCCCCCCTGCATCCTTTCCAAGCCTCTTGGCCCTACACCTGCGGAATTCCTTCCGCAATCTCAGCAGACATCCCAAACCGGATGAGCTTCTATTCCACTTCCGCAACCACGATGCCCAAAACCATACTCGAAATACTCTAATCATAACTCTGCTCTGCAGTTTTCACTTCCGTGAACTTGCACTCCCTCTCGGGGTTATACACCTTTCTCTCTTCCTTTTCCAAGGAATCCACTTGGCCACATTGTCACTCCAACAAGAGCCACGGTGCTCGCCGAATGCGACACCACCCTTTTTGTGTATCCGCTATCCACATACTCTGGCTCTCATCGCAGGGGCTCTCAAGCCCATGCACTCTCTCAACTCATCAAAATCACAACCCGGGGCCACACCTTCTAATGCAAACACACTGCGACATACCCCAAACCATATCCTCAACAGATCCAACAATGCCTACAGAGTCTTCAGCATGACTGGACCGCCTCACCAGGCCTTCAGCCCATCTGGGCCACCCTCAGAACCTTCAGCCAATCTGGACCGCTCTCAGTGCCTTCAGTTTGGCTGGACCGTTCTCCGAGCCTTCGGCCTGACTGGTACTCCTGCCGGCCTTCAGTCTATCCGGACCGCTCAACTAGCATCCGACATTCCGGGTTATCACCTCCGGAAATCCTCCCATGCATACCGTTCTAGCCCTCTAGGGGTTCCGAACTCTGACTCCATCAACATACTCGATCCCGGCCTGCTCCCAGGCCTCCACAATCAAATGCCCTAGGTCTGTCGCTCGCCCCGCATGCCTGACATTCGCTCCTATCGGCCTATACTCTGGGCTGACAGAACACTGTTGTAACCCAACAACTAAGCACCCTCAAATACTCACCGATCTCCCGGAGAATTCTCCAATTCTCCCCCACTTATAGCACTGACTAACAACCGCCAGTCGCCATCAACGATCTTCCAGAACAACCCTACACAAAGAGACCACTTACACACGAATTGCTTCCCACAAGCATAAACAACCCTTAGCAAAACACATCTCCTCCCTGATCAATCCGCTCAAAAAGAATCCGATCTCCAATTATCCTTTCCACGAATGAAGATGCTACCCGACATATAACCCAATGCCGCATCTCCACTAATAACCCTTACGAACTATAACCAATAACAGCACAATCACCAAACTATAACCATACCAAACCCTCAGGGAACAACGGATACCAAATCGAAAACCCGAAACCCAAATCAAAACCAAAAACTCCAACCGGCAAAACGACGAATATCACAAAGAAAACCAAACAAAATACCAGCTCATGAACATTACACCACAATAATCACAAGATAACAAGATATCAAGAAAGAAACATACCCGCAGCTGCATCCGGTACTGCCCTGACCTCCTCTGCCGCAAGCTGATAAGCACGACCCTGAGTCCTCGGGGGCTCTGCTCCACCCTGACCTCCACCTGTGATCCTCAAAGTGGCCGGTGCTGGAGCCTGCACCGATCCTGCAGCAAACTGTGGACAGTTGGCCCTCAAATGTCCAACCTGATGACAATGATAGCAGATCCTCAAATCCCGAACTGGTGCTGACTGCCGACAATCCCTCGCATAGTGCCCATCCCTTCCGCACTTGCGGCATGCACCACCGGTCCTACAAACCCTGGTGTGACCCTTCCCACACTTCCCAGAAGTGTGGCCACTCAAATCCCCCACTCTAACATCAACGGTCTTGGACCATTTTGGCGCCGGCTGCGACTGCACCGGAGCCTGCCTCAACTCACGCATCTGCAACTCAATCTCTAACTCACGCCGCCTAGCGGCCTCCTGCAACTCCAACAAGGTCTCGCACCTCTGCGCAGACACAAACTGTCTGATGTCCCTCTTGAGCATGCTCAGATATCGGGACATCTGGGCCTGCTCCGAAGCGAACTCTAGGCAAAACATCGCCCTCTCAGTGAACATCCTGGTGATCTCAGTCACCGACTCTGAATCCTGCTTCAGTTCAAGGAACTCCTGAGCCAATCTTTCCCTTTCAACTTGCGGAACATAACGAGTACTGAACATTTCTCTGAACTGATCCCACGAAACCGCAGCCTTCTGCGCATCCGAATATGACCCCGTGGTCAATCTCCACCAATCCTTCGCCCCGAGCCTCAACAGGTTCAGAGCACACCTCACCCTATGATCAGCAGGGCATGAACACATGAAGAAACACCCCTCCACGTCTGACAACCACCTCATAGCAACAATCGGGTCCTGAACTCCGTCGAATGTGGGAGGCTTTGTCTTATCGAAGTCCCAATACTAAAAACCCCGACTAGCTCCTCCCCCTGCCGCTGCTACAACTGCTGTAGCCGTCGCGGCAGCCGTCTCGGTGAGAGCCGTATAGCGCTCATCAAAATACTCAACCATGGCGGTCTTAATCGACCCAAACAGCTCTGGCAACTCAGCCCGGAACAACTCAGCAATCTCGTCACGCAGGATCTCACGAATCCTCGCATCCAACTCGCTCGTGCTCATCTGTCCGATAACCTCGGGCGGCACCGATTCGCCCGAAACTCTCTCTCCAGCTCCCGATCCTGACCCGGATCCACTCTCATCATGCCTCGGAATCTCCATACTGAAAAGAAACACCACACAAAATCTCAAACTCTTCCCACACCCTGGGATCCAACTCTCTCTCAACCCACCCTAGAGATCATGGTTTCCCTGATACGCGTATGGGTCCTGTGCTTTCAGTAGTATGGGCCCATACTACCTTCCACACCTACCCATATTTGCATGAAGTACTACCACAATACCCTAGAGAACATGCATAACAACGATCAACCCTCACTACTAGAAGAACACTGAGAATCTCCCATAAGGGACCCTAGGCTACAGGCATCACAAATCAGGCAACATAGCATGAAATCCTGAAGATCCCTAGCCTATCACTAGCATGCTGTTCTATCAAAGCTCAAAAACAAATAACATGCATGGTATTTTGGGGTTACTTACTGGCTCCGGATGATCGTACCTCCACGTCCTCCTTTACTCATTTTGAAAACCATTTTTAAATACTCTTTTGAAAACTCTCCTCGATTTGAGACTGGAGTCACACGAGTGTTTCTCCAATTCACTCAAACCAAGGCTTTGATACCAACTTGTAACAGCCGAAAAATACAACCAATTTTAAATTTTTCAAAAACATCTCGATTCCATAAAATCTTTACAAAAAGGTTTTCAATACAAAACATTTATCGTATTCCCAGAATCATAACACCACGAAATCATGAGGAGCGGTACGATCACGCCTTCGCCTTGCCACGATCTCCTGAAGAACCTGAAAAACATGAAACCACAACTGTAAGCCCGAAAGCTTAGTGAGATATCCCCAAAATACCAACCGCAATACCATACACGCATAACATGCCATAACATATCCGATCACAGAACAACCATGCTCTCCGGGTCTACTGTGTGACTGGTCCGCCGCACCGGCCAACAGTCCACCTGGTCCACCCTCTGAGTCTATCCGCATACATCGAGTCTGCAGTGTAATTGGTCCGCCCGTTCCCGGGCCTTCAATCTCCCTGGTCCATTCTCTGGGTCTATAGTATGACTGGTCCGCCCGCACCGGGCCTTAAGTCTGTCTGGTCCACTCTCCGAGCCTTCGGCACGTCTGGTCCGCCCGTATCGGGACCTACAACCTATCTGGACCGCTCGCTGGGCCTACAGGACAACCGATCCACCCTGGGTATCTTGGCCTACTGCACATAGCAGGACCCGCCTCAACCCAACTCCAGTCCAAACATCCATGTGCACATACATACATATAATCATAGAGCAAATCACAGACCTCAAGCAGATCTAACAGATCACATAACATATAATCATCCTAACCAGGATACTGACCTAACAGGTCACTAGCATGGCGCCTCCCTATCTCTCATTATACTGATCTCAATCAGGCCTCTAACATACACCATCCTAACTCACAGGATGCAAACATATCATAGCACAACAACATAACAATAACATAGCAACAACTACCTGGATCTCAATCCGATAAGGGCCGGCCTTGGTGCCTTAGACCCCGTTGATATAGTGAGGATAACTCACCTCGAAACTGCCGACTGAACAGATAATCCAAGCTACTCCGATCACTGATACGATCTCCACCACTGGTCAACCACCAATGCACTGAACTCAAAACAATAATCAACAATTACAAGAATACCCCTGGAAACCACTGATCCACCCTTGGTCAAAGACAAGGTCAAAGTCAACCCCTGACTGACCCTACTCGCCGAGTCAACCCTATGACTCGCTGTGTTCCCATACTCAGAACTTCTCTCAATCCGCGACCTAACTCACCGAGTCACCCCGAGACTCGCCGAGTCCAACAACTCAGAGTCCACTCGCACACAACTCACCGAGTCATCCCTTGACTCACCGATTCTCGACTCAACCAGAGAATATCGGAACTCTTCGACAAGACTCGCCGAGTCCAAGAACAGACTCGCCGAGTCTAATGCTATCATCAACCTACTCGCCGAGTTGTTCATACAACTCGCCGAGTTCTAGGCTATCTTCATCCGACTCGCCGAGTTGTTTTTCCAACTCGTCGAGTTCACCCATGTGACTCGCCGAGTACCACCGATCTGAATCCATTCAGAAGCATTCCAGGCCATGCAAATGATCCAAAACATAGATCTAGCCTCATACAACTCATCCATCACGTAAAGTGGCAAACTTTACGTGAATCCAAAGAGATCTAGGCCTTATTCACTTATAACTAGGGTTTGGGACATGCAAGCTTCACTAAACACTCCAACACAGGGACTTTCATGCTCTCTGATTCTCCTCCATTCCAGATCTGAGGTAGCAACCTCAGATCTAACCTCTAGACTTCCATTTACATCCATAGAAAAGATCCCACAAACCCCAAAATGAAGAAACAACATACAATCAGTCCAAGAACGAGATATTACCTCCAATGGACGCCCCAACTGCAATGAAATTCGAATCCAAGCAAAGCCCCTTGCCCCAAGCCTTCAATCACACAAAATTCCTTCAACAAACTCCTCCAATGCTCCAATTACACTCCAGTCTCCTTCAATCGCACTTTCTAGGGTTTCTGGACTTCAAAGGGGAATAAAGAGGCTGGGGGAAGGATATAATGTTCTTTAAATAGGGCTCAACCCCGAGAATTAGGGTTTTCTCCACTCAGCGCCTACTCGCCGCGTTCATCTCATCGACTCGCCGAGTCCATCCATGGACTCGCCGAGTCACTCTTTCCTCAAATAACACTTTTAGCCCTTCAACTCTACTCTTGCTATTTCGGGATGTTACAATATATATATATATATATATATATATATATATATATATATATATATATATATATATATATATATATATATCCATTCGTCCCAAAAATTATTGTCCACAAACAAAAAAAAAACATAGATTAATAAAACATTAATTTTTTTTAGAACCGTCAAATATATTAAATAAAACTAAAAAGAGAGAGCGACCTAACAAGGCACTAGGCAACAACCCAACAAAAGATTACAAGAGTGGAAAAGAAAAGAAACAAAATAGGTCTTTCAAATGCAAGAGAAAGGGCTAACAATCCAATCAAACCAATTACATACACCTTTTCTTCTCCTATGTTTAAACCATAAATACACAGTGGATTTAATGATATTCACCACTCTTTCAGGATTTGTTTTTATGTTGTTGAACACCCTGTCATTACGAGCTCTCCATATACACCAAAGCATACCATAGCAAATTCCGATTAGCATCCTCCTTCTGTTTAGGCAACTTCCCCAGTTGTACACAAATTCTAGAACTTCAGAAGTATACGAGAAGTTTGAGTGTTGAATTCCATACCATCTAAACACTAAATCCGTTAGAGTACATGCTGCACGACACCCACACAATAAGTGGTCTGTAGTCTCCTCCACACCTCCACAGTAGCTACAATACTTATCCATGCTGGAAATTCCTCTTCGAAGAAGATTGACTGTCGAGGGGATCCGATCTACTTCTGCACGCCAAGCAAAACATGTTACTTTCAGGGGAACGATTTTAGTCTACTGGAAAGGATCCACGGGAGTAATGGATATGGAATTATCAATCGTCTGCCTCATGCTATATAGCGCCCTCCATTAGCCAAATCAGACACCCAAAAGCCTCACTTGGGCTAACCCCCCTTCTAATGACTCTGTTTAAAGGGATGTTGCGCTTGACCAGGTCGAGTTTTACCTTGGCAATGGAGCACCAAACACCTGGTCTGGTCTCGATCTCTTGGCGAGGAAGTCGTCTGGTTTGTTGTCAAGCCCGTGAATAACATGAATCACCTTGGCCCAGAATGAGTTTGGTTCAGTTTTTATCCGCCACCACAATTTACAAAATAAGGCTATGTTGAATGCTTTTATGGAGCCAACATCTAAACCATCTTTTTTCCTTTGCAGCAACAACCTTATCCCAGCCCACCCAACAAATCTTTCTCAAGTCCTTCGAGCCACCCCATAAGAAGCGATGTCTAATCCTCTCCAGTTCATTAAGGATTGCACCTGGAGCAACAAAAAGTGAAAAATAACATGAAGGTAAATGTGACAACACCGACTTGATAAGGGTAAGTCTCTCTCTCCAAAAGACAGGTTTCTAGCTTTCCATTCAGATAACTTGGAGTTAAATCTGTTAAGGATTGGACGCCAATGTTTCTTTAACTTCATGTTAGCTCCCACCGACACCCCTAAGTATATGAATGGGAGGGAAGATAGCTCACACCCAAGAAGACGTGCCCATCTATTCACTTGTTGCTGCGAAGCAGCAATGCCAAAAACCTGAGATTTACAGAAATTTACCTTGAGCCCTAAAGAAGCATAGAAGCATCTAAGGATGCGAGCCAGGTCATTTATATTCGCCTTAGACCACTCACCAAGGAAGAGCGCGTCATCTGCATAAAAGAGATGCGATATACATGGGTCATTTCCCTGGAAATTCACACCTTTGAAGATGCCATGATCGCATGCTTCCTTCAGCACCACCGGTGTTATCGATGGCGATAGCGAGGTCATAGCGACAACCTACCTATAAGCTATGTCGCGATAGCGATGAAATAGCGACGACTATTTCAATTTTAGAGAATACCTATTAAAAAAATTATACTACTTTTTACTTTCACCTAATTCGCAATTATAACTAATAAATAAGCTAAAAACCCCAAGACTATTAACTCAAATAAGTTCTAAAACATGCATACTACCAAAAAAGACTACTAATCTTCGATTGCAAGAGAAATCGAAGGAAGAAGGGAAGGAGCTGACAATAGTTGAAGAAGCGGAAGGGAGGTTAGGTCGAGAGAAGAGCGTATGAACCTTCTTTGACTTAGTCAACTAAAAAAAACCCTAAAACAGGTCTGTAGATACCGTATTTATAATTAAAAAAAAATCAAGAACATCGCTATGAAGTCGCTTTTGAGCCCATAGTGACCCTTGAACGCCTCGCCTCGCAAAACGCAATAACGGTCGCTATGCTCGCTATTGATATTACTGAGTACCACATTCAGGCCTTCCATAGCAATAATGAAGAGAAATGGCGATAGAGGGTGGCCTTGCCTTACACCTTTCGTGATGTTGAACTCTTCTGTGGGACTCCCATTGATCAAAACTGAGGCTTTAGAAGAAGACAAGCAACTCTGAATCCATGATCGCCACTTCGCTCCAAAGCCCATTTGGTCTAGCATCGAGTCAATGTATTTCCAATTTATAGAGTCGAAAGCTTTATCAAAGTCTACTTTGAAAAGCAGAATTTGCCTCTTCGATTTCTTTGCGCATGAACACACCTCATTAGCAATGAGAGGCCCATCAAGGATGTTGCTCCCAGCAACATATGGCGACTGAGCCTCTCCAATAACAGATCCTACTGCTTTCTTTAACCTTGTCTCTAAGAGTTTAGCAATTATCTTATAGAGGCATCCAATCAAACTTATGGGTCTATAATCGTTCATCTTTAGAGGATCCTTAATTTTTGGGACCAAAGAAATAAAGGAGCTATTGCACCCTGGAGATATAGTACCCACATGTTCAAAGTGTTTCACATAATTAATTATATCTGCCCCAAGGAGGCTCCAATGGGACTTAATGAATTTAAAGGAAAAGCCATCAGGTCCTGGGGCTTTGTCGCTGCCACAGGCCCACGCAGCTGCTTTGATTTCTTCATGGGAAAATGGAGACTCTAGGGATTGCGCTTCAGTATGAGATAATCACGAAAACCGATTGCTTGTAAGCCTGGAGCAGGAAGTATGCCTCTCATGAAATTTAGAACTAAAGAAACGAAGGGCCTCCACTTTTATTTCCTCCGGGTTGGTAGACCAACGCCTATCAGTCATCAATCATGTAATTTGATTTTTCCTGTTTTTATTGTTAACATAAGTACGGAAAAACTTTGTGTTTTTGTCCCCATCCACAGCCCATCTAATTCGAGCTTTCTGCTTTAAATCAGTGAACAATGCCCTTTCCATGTCCCCGATCTTTTAGAATCCTTCTCTCCGCTCTCCAAATTCAGCCTCAGTTAATGGTCTAGTCTCAGCAAAAGTGTCAAGTTCCTTCACTCTGTTTTTAATTTGATTAAGATTCTGCTGTTCTTTCCCAAACTCTTTCCTACTCCAGTCTTTAATTGCCTTTTTCAAGTACCTGAGTTTGGTAGCGAAAAATGAGTCTGAACACCCATACCCCTTGAAATTGGCACAAGCTGAGATAATCATCCAAGAGTTAGAAAATCTGAACGGAGATGGACCGAAATCCATCACCGCTGATGAGAGAAGGACCGGAGAATGATCGGGTAATTCCTTATCTAAATCCGTCACAGATAAGGAGGGGAAAATGAAGTTTGTTTAAGCAACAGAGAAATCGGTCCAATTTGCTAAGTTTCAGTTCCCTTGTACAAGAGTACGTAAATTTATAACCTCCCATTTTTAAGTCAATGAGACCTGCCTCAGCAATGAAATTATTGAATCCCACTGTCGTGATTGAACAGAATTGAGAGTACATTCTTTCGTCTGGCCTCCGCACTGCATTGAAATTACCTAAGAAAACCCAAGCTCTAGCTTTGTTATCTTTAATTGTAAGCAAGTCATCCCACAATTTAGCTTTGTCAGAGACTTGCTGAGGACCATAAATATTATCAAAATTGACCGGGGATGAAATGCCAGACCAATTTCCCGAAACAATAATAAAGTATCGAGTTTTGATAATGTCAAAAACCGAAAAGAGCTTCTTATCCCAAATACTGAGTAGGCCTCCCGATCTTCCAACCGTATTTACTCCATCATGCTCAAACTCGTTGGATCCCCAACACCAAGCAACGTTGATGTCCTCTGCATTTGACATTTGGGTCTGTTGAATCCCAAAGAACGAGATTTTGTGCCTATTCTTGAGTCGTAGAATCCAATTCACCTTGTGGTCTTCCCCCAAACCTCGCACATTTAAAGTGATGCAATTCATTGTAAGCCCAAACCTCCTCCAGACTCGGCCATGATTTCATTGAGGATCGGATCCTCTGCACTTCTATCGAAGCCCAGTTTTTGCCCAATTTCAACAGTTAGGTCCTTCTCCTTAGAATGAGAGATGCAATCACTGCTTGTATCCTCCTGTGGCGTCGAATTATCTGCAACATTTAGATCAATGGGGGTAAGATCCGAACCGACAGCCACCGACATTGTGGGGGTAGGGGCAGAAATCTGCGCAGAAAAGATGAAATTTTGGGATGCCTGGTTCCTTGGAGGGGAGATCTCACGACATCTTTTCCTGTTTAAGTCACTTTTTCCCCTTGAACCATCTTTTGTTGCAGAAAAATTGAATCGCCATCGGTTATTCCTACCATTTATAGTGGGTGCCACATCATCACCACTAGCTACCACTAAAAGGTTGGGATACTCACCACTATATCCCTCTTATTTTTTGATTATTAAAATAAAAAATATATATTTTTTAATTAATTAAATTGTAGAGAGAGATGGAAAAAGGTAGAGAGAGAATGAAGCTGATTGGGTGTGGTGATCTGTGCTCCTCACCACATATGACCACGAAAATGTTCTACCACTACACTATGGGATGGTGTTCACATTTGTGTTTAATGGCCATATAAGACCATAGAAGATGTCGTGATGACCATACCAGAATGGGAACGGCCCAAAACAACCATTTGCCACAAGGGATTCGATAAGCTCGTTATTAGCTTGAGGCCTGGAACTATTAGATGGATCAGACACCAGATTAGTCCCCAGGTGGGTCCCCACATCAACTTTTGAGTTATCCCCATTAAAATTAATTACATTAGTATTTTTTTTTCCTGCAAATTGTATTCCCCATGCATCGTTTCTTTCTCCGATGTTTTGTTCCCCAGAACCTCCATGTCGCTTGGTATTCCGCCGGAGCTGTCACTGGCCAGGGCCCAGTTCGTTGTTCTGATCACAACATCCTTCCCTTCTAGAATGATTTCACCATCCTCAAGTTCTGTATCATCAGTGTTATTCATCCAGGTGTCTGACACGCCATCAACCTCGTCATCCTCATCATCTCTAGAGTCTTGTACATCTTCGTCTTGGTTGTAAGACTCACAGTGCTGTTCGAACTTAAGTGGGAATCAATCGTTCACCACTTCAACAATTGAGATATTGCTAATAACTCCTTGGGAAATTATGCTTACTACATCGTTTATCAATCTTTTTTCTTTGGTTAGAACCCCAATTTTTACACAAGAATAATCGTCACGTGAAGGAATCTCATCAAAGGGCGAGATGATCCTTCTGTATTTCTGAACAATAGCCGCGCAGTTTTCTTCTCCCCAAAGTTTTAAGGGAAGGCCAAAGATTTTGACCCATGCAACCCTATCACACTCCGGTTCTGTTGTTTCCCCTGATTTAAGCCAAACAAAGAACTATTTCCATTTGTCTTTATTTTCCAAAAAACCTCGGGCTGTAATTGAGGTAGCGAAGTGGAGCGCAACCTTGAGGCTCCAAATGTATTTGATGTCTATATCGACGTCATTGTACATACTCAGGAGCGAGGGAAGTTGACATATATTATTTATGGTTAGGGATTCGCCAATTAGAGTGCACTTACGTAACCATCCCACCATAGAAGGAACTGGGTTCAGATGCATTAAAGACGGCGAAGGGGGTAGTGGTTAACCGTAGGAATTTTGACGATTTGGATGTGCCGCCGGAGCCACCACTTCTGCAAAGGTTCTCTTATCTCTTAGCCTTACGTCGACAACGTATCTACAAGAGGGGTTCCCACCGCCCGAGCTGGGATTCCTTGCCTCAATCTCCCACCTTGGAAATCTAGAGATATTGACCATCAATTTACTGCCAAGGAATAATGTGCCATTAATCACTTCCTCGAAGCTTCTAGGATCAACTACCCCAATGAATCGAACAAAGCCATATATGCCCCCATTCTTTTTTGAACTCACCCCCATAAAATTGTCTGTTGCCTCTCCATATTTAGAAAAGGCTTTCCACAGAGCTCTTTTTTTTTCCGCCCGAAGAATATTGGAAGCAAAGAACATCGTCACCTGGTCCTTTGTTTTCCTCACCTTATCTTTGAATCTTCTGCTTTGTATCTTTGTCCATCCCCTATTGACATCACCGTCGCTTCCCATATGTTTGCAGTCAGAAAACTTTAGGAAATAGACAATATGAACTAAATTTATACAATAATATGATCTAAGAGGAGGTGTAGATAAAAGCAATCAAGATGAGGATGTACAAGACTCTAGAGATGATGAGGATGACAAGGAGGTGTAGATAAAAGCAATCAAGAAAAAGAGAGAGAGTTAACATGAGGTGCATGTTTTAGCGAGAAAGAGAAACAATTTGCTACTTCTTATCCCTTTCTAATAAATTTAGAGAAGAAAAACAATAAACTGGAAATTCTATTATTATTATTGAATCAAGTGTTTACAACCCTTGTATATATAAGGAAAAAGAGTTGTAGATGTAAACTGATAAACTTGAATAAGGAAACTAAATCTTAGCTAACAAGTAATCCTAAGATAACTAGGAAATGAGATAAGTATCTTAACACTCCCTCTCAAGTTGGATTGTGTAGATAACGAACTCCCAACTTGCTACATAGAAAATGAAAATGGTTTGCACCAAGTTCTTTGGTAAATATGTCAGCAGTTTGATACTAAAAGATTGAGATTACCGGTGGCTGGCAAAAATAACCCTTGTTTCGGTGAACCTTTTAAATATCGAAGGATGCGAAAGGCATCATCCATATGATATTTTTTCGGCTCATATAGAAATTGACTGAGTTGATTAACAGCAAAAATTATGTCTGGGAGAGTAACGGTGAGGTAAAACAATCTTCCCACCAACCTTCTGTATTGTACTGTACTATGATGCATCAACATTCTCACCATTGTCATCTCGATGAAGGCATAAATTTTGCTCCAAATGAAAATTAAAAGGTCGACACCGTTATGTCGCACTGTCTTTGAGAATATTGATGGTGTATATTCGCTAGCTTAAGACAAAACCTTCTTCCGATCTTGCCACTTCAATGCCTAGAAAATATTTGAGAGTACCCAAATCCTTGATCCTGAAATGAGATTGCAAATACTCTTTTACTTCATTTATCTTCCCATTATCATTACCTAATAGGAGTATCTTTTCTACGTATATGAGAGCAATAATATATATGGTACGTAGGTGAAGCACAGACATAAAATGATCTACATTGGATTGTTGAAAACCAAACCTAACGATGGCCTTTGTGAATTTTGATACCTATTTATGGATGCTTGACGTAATCTATAGATAGACTTTTGTAACTTGCATATGCGTCCTTCACTTTTATCAAAACCTTGAGGTATCTTCATATACACATCTTCATCTAAATCTCCTTGCAAGAAGGTATTATTTACATCCATCTGGTGCACTTCCATTTCTTTTTGGCTGCCACATAAAAAACACATCGACGGTTACTACTTTGCAACCGGTGCAAATGTTTCATGCAAATTAATTCCTTCTATCTGTTGGGTTTTCTATACTACAACATCCTATGGTGCACATACAACCCTAAATGCCTTGTATATATGTTTTCTCTAATTATAAATGTAATAGTGTTTCCAAAGCATTAAGCCTATAACTAGCATGCAATTGACATGAACAATATAAAATACTAGTTAGGATAACATACCTTCTGTTATAACTTGAATCCTTGTTGTATTTGGACTTAAAGAGCTTAGACCCAATAGTGTGGAAGCCTCAAATGGAATCAAAACACACCTAGGACAAAGGTGGACATTAGAGAGAGAAACTCCATGCACCAAAAACTCCATAAACTCCAAGAACATTAGAAGTGGTGATTTTGGGTAAAGGAGTACATATTTATATGTAGGATTCTAAGGGTCATGGGTATAACCCAAATCCATACCCATGAGTTTTATGATCTATGGTTCATGTGGCTCAATTATTTATGTATCCATACATAAACTTGGTCCAACATGGATCATAAGCCCAACACATATAAATATAACTAATTACAATAATTAGTCCCTATAGATTTAATTAGTCTCTTTTGATCACTGAATTAATTCCAAATTAATTCTTGATCAATATTAATTAAAACCATATGATTTCATATTAATATATTAGTACTTATAATATATTAATAAATCATATATAACCTTCTCTCAAGAGTCCATCCTAACAAATTGTCCTGATGATATGCAACCCAAATGGACCATGCTACTCTCGGGTCAAGTACATACCAATAATAGTTATGGGCTTAGACATCTAATCCAACGTCTACGTGAAACCTTTAGCCACCAATCGAGCTTTATATTGCTCAATCTCTCCATTGGGTATGTATTTTATCTTGTATACCCACTTTGAATCAATATCCTTCTTCCCGAGTGGCAACTTCGTTAGTATCCAAGTGCCATATTCTTCAAGTGCACAAATTTCTTTACTCATGGCATCTCTCCAATTTGAATCCTTGATAGCTTGTAAAAAGTTTTTAGATTCATCATGAGAAGTTATAGCTGCAAGAGAAGCTTTGTGAGAATTTCAAAGTGCATATATGATACAAAATTTGCAAGAGGATATTGTGTGCATGAACCTTCCACCGTTTTCGCGTGCGTCGGTGATGGAGGCAAATCATTGTGGAATTCTTTAAGATGTTTTGGTGCATTCCTAACTCGAGAAGTGAATATCATTTGTTGAGATGTTGCATATTGAGATCGAGGTAGTGGTGGTGTCTAGTTTGTAGTTGTCTCGTGTGTAGGTAGGTTGATCACTGTTATAATCACTATTTATGTTCTCAACAGTTTTGTGTGTGTCATCTTCATGTTCTTCTCCATTGTTTTTTGTATAACTTGGATTCATCTCATCAGCCATATCTTGTTGAAGTTTGTGTAAGGATTCAACAACACTAGTGCTCTCAAAATCTTTGTTTGTCTCATAACTATTTCCAAAAGGAAATACATCTTCTACAAACGTAACATTCCTACTTACACATGGACCAAATTTACAAAAATCTAGTTTGATAGGACCAAAACCACAAAAATATATCTAGTTTTGGATTACTATGCAAGTCCAAACTTTTTTTAACAAAAAATATCCAATTTTGGACTGCTATGTAAGTCCAAACGTTTTTATGGATTGAAACCGTAAGAAATTGACAACCACAGGGACCATTCTTGCAATACTCTCTCTCTCTCTCTCTCTCTCTCTCTCTCTCTCTCTCTCTCTCTCTCTCTCTCTCTCTCTCTCTCTCTCTCTCTCTCTCTCTCTCCTATATAGTAATTTAACTTATTTGTTAAAAACCTAATGATTTCTATTTTTTTAAGAAAGGTTGTTTTGGTGAGATTGTATCCCTTTCTTAAATGTTACTAACATTTTATTTAAGCAGAGTAAGTATGAAATGTTTTAGACGTTTTTTTTTATATTTAGGGCGCTGAATTCATCCACGGAGGATTTTGATAAATCCACTTAAATTACAAATGTATGACAACTACGCCCCCATTTAAATTTGTAGAGTATTTTTGTTTGGATTCGTAAGCTAATTATACCAAAAAAAACCTTTCCTGGAACTTTGCTCCTTATTTGAGCCACCATTTTTTTATACATTTGACCCATCCGTTTAATAATTGTTTTTTTTTTCTTTTTTGCTCATTTTTACGCCACCAGCCCTTTTTAATAAAAAAGATTATGATTATTGTTTATCATCTCTGATACCCTTTTGATTCTAAATATCAAACTATAATATTGACGGCTATGATTATGTTTATTCCAAATATCAATATAAATATATTAATTCCTTGATTATAATTAGAGATATTATTTGGTTGGTTTAATCGACTATTAGTTTGATCTAATCGGTTTGATTGGTTTAATCAATTAACAGTGGCTTAAATAAGGAGCAAAGAGAAAAAATGACTAAAGAAGAAAAAAAAAAGGTAAGTAATAAAATGAGGGGTGAAATGTCACAAATAAATCTGTTGGTTTAAATAACGAGTAAAGAGAAAAAAAAAAGGAAGTTATAAACTGTTCATGGAATGTTTTATGGTATAATTGGCTCACGATAATCAGCTTCCGGAAAAAATTAAAATACACTTATAATTTAAGTGAGGACATACTTGTCATGACACTTATGATTTCAGTGGATTTATCAAAATTCTCAGTGGAAGAATCAAGGCCATTTATCCTCGTATTTATCTTAATGTTATTGCATTCAAATGTTCAAGGAATGCATCAGCATCACTCATTTATTAGATTTCCTTAAAAGGCCACATCGATCCGACCCCATCTCCATTGACACATTCACGCAATTTGGATATCACAATCGTCTAACTATTGGTATCACATAATTTATTTCTGAAGTAAATCAAATGAAACTTGTACTAAAATTTATCACAAAACAAAAATAAATATGTCCAACTGATCATCCAGTTAAGTTATATATATTACAATATTAAATCCAACATTGACATTTTACATTACGTCTTTCTGGTAACCAACTATTTTAAATTTCTTTTGTAACATTCTTTTATTTTTCTTTTCCTTTATATAGCTAGACTGTCATGAAGAATACAATTCAAATTGTAATAAGTCCTTTGTGGAAAAGTAGGACATTCGCTTCTACATCAAACACACCCCTTCTGGAAAAATATGAAATTGCCATAAATTAGTTTTTCAAATAAAAGGAAATGAAATAAACAAGATAAAAGGGCTGCTCAAGTATAAAGTAGGATACCCAAACCCTCATTTTTTAAAACACAACATGGAAAAGAAAATAATGTCTTCTTCAAACTTACTAGCTTTCTCTCTAACTCTACTAATCATTATCGTACACCAACACCAAATTCTGCTTCTGCTTCGTTGGAATAATCTTCTTAAATGGAAAGAAAGCCTTTAAATCCCAAATAATTTGTTACTCTCTTCATGGATTCTCCTCCTTATGAATTCCAGTGCATCGATCCCATGCACTTCTTGGTTCGGAGGAGTTTGCAATGCTGATGGGAGCATTCAGAAGTTGAACCTCACGTCATCTAGATTACGAGGTGGTGGTGATTTTACATCACTAATATTATTTAAGTGTAATAGGATTAATTTGTTGATACCCAAACCCTCATTTTTAAAAGTGCACTGCTATTTAGGGACGAAGCCCCTGAACAAACGGGGTCTGGGGCAGTGTCCCCGGGAGTGGGGTCTAAGGGGCAGTATCCCTGGGAGCGGGGTCTAAGGGTCAGCAACCCCTAGCAGGATCCAATGGCAGAGTCCGTGGTTGGGTCAAGTTGTCATGTGGCTCTATTAAAAATGCATAAAAATCCGGATTATCGGTAAATGCACCCGTTTTTGTGATCCATATTCTAGACCCGGATTTAAGTTGGTTTATGATCGTTTTTGGACAGTTTTAGGACATAAAACTGTCATGTGACAGTTTTAAGACCGGAAGTTTTTCTCGTTATATGATCATTTTAGAAATCAGTTTTGGTACTCTTCTTCTTCATAACATCTTTAACATTATCTCTTCTATTTCTCTGATTTTCTGAGTCTTATCTGATTAAAGATTGAGAGTACCACCCAAATACTTGAATCTGAAAATGTTATACACAATTCTCAGGATTTCCAAGTGTTTTACCCCTCTTTTCTAAGACGAGGTACACTTCAACAAATTTCATTCTTTTTCCTACAAAATCTTACACATTTTGATCTCACTGTAAACAAGTTCTTTGGCCCTATCCTACATCCGACTCCTGTCCAAACTGGTCTATCTTGATTTTTCAGAGAATAAGTTTTCTGGTGAAATCCCACCTGAAATAGGAAGCATGATCACACTTGAGTTCCTAGACATATCCTCAAACAATATATCAAGCTCAATTCTTCCTTCAGTATTGGGTGCTTTGACATCTTTGTTTGTCCTTTCTTTGTACCAAAATCAACTCTCAGGTGCCATTCCTATTGAACTTGGGAATTTGAAATCTCTCACTTTTCTTGAGGTGAGCATGAATCAGCTTAGTGGCACCATTCCTTCATCACTAGCAAACTTGAGCAACCTACAACATTTGTACCTTGATGAGAACAATTTATTTGGTACCATTCCTATTGAACTTGGGAATTTAAAATCTCTCACTTTTCTTCGGGTGAGCAAGAATCAAGTAAGTGGCAACATTCCTTCATCACTAGCAAACCTGAGCAACCAATATCGTCTGAATCTGGCTCATAATAAGTTATCTCTGGTCCCATTCCTATTGATCTTGGGAAATTGAAGTCTCTCACTAGGCTTCTGGTAAGCAACAATACACTTATTGATTCTATTCCTTCATCAATTGCAAAGCTGAGCAACCTACAATTTCTGTTCCTCGATCAGAATAAATTATCTGGTCCAATTCCTATTGAACTTGGGAATTTGAAGGCTCTCACTAATTTCCATGTGAGCCAAAATCTACTAAGTGGTTCGATTCCTTCCTCGCTAGAAAACCTCAGTAACCTACAGTGTATGTACCTATAGAAGAATAATTTTTCTGGTCTCATGCCTAATGAACTTGGGAATTTGATGTTAGTGAATGTACATGTAGCACATCTTGTATGCAGCCCACATAGTTTGTATATAGCCCATAAACACTACTAGAAAATTGTTGTAATAGCTACAGCACAATCCGTAGCTATTCCGTAGCTATAACCGAATAGCTACGGAAAAATGTCTGTAGCATAATGGCCCGTGGCTAAATTATAGCTACGGATTAACTACGGAATAGCTACGGAATAGCTACGGAATATTCCGTAGCTACCATAGCTACGGAATAGCTACGGAAATAAATAGCTACTGATTTCCTAGAAAATAGCTACGGAAGTGAATAGCTACAGAATAGCTACGGATCCAAATAGCTACGGAATAGCTACAGATCCAAATAGCTACGGAAATCCGTAGCTATTCCGTAGTTAACTTCGATTTATTTAAAAAAAAATTAAATCAAAAAATTTCCAATTTTTTTTCAAATACCACATTCAATTCACATTTTCAAATACCATATAAAATACACCAAAAAACATCCCTAATATCAACTTTGACACATTCCTTTCCATTGTTCAAAATATCTTACAAAAGTAAATGCTAATTAACAAAACAAACAATATCAAAAGTTTACAAATTCAATTGTTCAAAAAGAGCTAGCGTAGCTCCATGGTCCATATATTGAAGTGCTTCAACAGGGGAATCAAGAAAGTGGAAACACAAACTAGACTTGGGCTCACCATTTTCAGCTTGTTAGTAAATTGAAAATAGTTTAAACATTATGAAAATAAAGAAACATATTAAAAAACATATACCTAACACAAAAGGTACCTTCTTGTTTTATTGTTGTGACAATGTGTAGGATTGTATCTTTTGAACTGGAATTGAGGTTATATACACAGATCTACGAACTCAAACATTTATGCAACTAGCTCAAGTAAGCAAATATCCATTAAAAACAAAAGATAAATAATTAAATATATAATATAGAATCATCTCTCACCAAACCAAGTTGATTTCCAACTGCTAAACCTGAAGTCAATGAGCAAAAGTTCAATTCTAAAAATTACTGTTGACGGACCTGTCATACACAAGATCAAAAACTCCATTCTCATGTAGAAGCCACAGTAGGATAATCACTGAAACTCATAAAAAAAGTTGAATATTTACTCAAAATTGATTGATTTGATTCTCAATAAACTGAAAAGTCATATTGACCTCCTTACCCGTGGGAAGATTGCAGAATTGTGATTACCTGGATCACCAGCTTTCCGAACCTATTGAATTAGGAAATCCCAAACATTACTATTGAACTTTACCACAAATCTAACATTTTCAACCAAAATTTAACTAAAAATCTCAAATTCGACCTAAAATATAATTTAAAACCTCACATTCAACAAAACAAATCAGAATTATCAATGAATTAAACATCTAAATTGTATACATGAAGTAATTTCAGAAAAGAAAATAAAAAAACTAGGGTTTTACCTTTTTATGGAAGAAATCGAGCAAAGGTGCAAATAGAGAGAGGAGGGCAGCTGAGCCATGGAGTAATAACCTTGGTCGCCTCAATAACACATGGAGCAGAGGAGTTTGAAGAAGGCATCAACAGTTTGAAGAAGGCATCTAACGGAACCCAAAATCAAAACACACCCTACATCAAAACAAAGTCTAAATCAAAATCAATCCTAACCCAAAACGAAAACCTAATTGGAATTAAACCAAAAAAAGCTTACTTGAAAAAATGATGACAATGGCGATGGCAAGCCGATGACGGCGACGACAAGCAGACGACTGGAGCTAAAAAGGGCGACGATGAATCGGTGATGAACGGAAAGCATCGGCGGTAAGATGGAACTCCGACGATGAAAACGAAGACGAGAGGGGGTGTAAGGGGGAGGTGCGAGTAGGAAACAGTGAGAGAGAAGAGGGAAAACGAATCAGGGAGGGAGATAGAGAGAAGCGGGATAATAAAAAATTTCACTGATGGATCCCGCTAAATTAAATGGAGGCGGACAAAAGTTTTGATTTTGTGAAACCCTGAAATCGAAAATGGCAAAAAAAAAGGGGTTGTGGGATTCGAACTCGCGTCTATCATAGATACAACCAACGGAACAACCAATCGGCCGGGAATGACACATACATACCTTCTAATATTATTATTATTATAGTCATTATTATTATTATTATTATAGTTATTATTATTATTATTATTATTATTATTATTATTATTATTATTATTATTCGAGTCTTAATTTTTTTCTGGATAAATTTTCTTACATATTTAAGACACGAACAGTTAATAGAAGTGCGAAAAAAACGAAGAAAAACGACGTTTGGTCGCCAAAAATTCGAAATTAAAAAACTCTGTAGTAAAATAGCTACGAATTAGCTACGGATTTTTTTTTTATTTTCGATTTTTCGGGCACCAAACGTCGTTTTTTTCACTTCGTTTTTTTCACACCTCTATTATACATGATTATTTATAATTTCACCAATTTATAGCTATTAATATCATTAACAAAGCCGTGTGCACATACGGGATCCATTTGCTTGTTTAATGGTTTAATAATATAATGCATATGAATACGTACACATACATCTCATAAACATGTATACATGTACACATATACCACAACTCATTACTGTAGTGAAAAGTATAGACATTACAGTGTTAAACAGTGAAACGAGTACTTGATCCCAAAGGTGCACACAACTTTATGAACGATATTAATAGATACAAGTAGGTGAAAGTATAAATAATCATGTGTAGTAGAGGTGTGAAAAAAACGAAGCGAAAAAAACGACGTTTGGTGCCCAAAAAATCGAAAATAAGAAACATCCGTAGCTAATCCGTAGCTAATTAGCTACGGATTAGCTACGGAATTTTCTTATTTTTGATTTTTCGGGCATCAAACTTCTTTTTTTTCGCTCCATTTTTCACACCTCTATTATACATGATTATTTATATTTTCATCAACTTATAGCCATTAATATCATTCATAAAATTGTGTGCACATACGAGATCCATTATAATGCTTATAAATAAGTTCACATACATCTCACAAACACGTATACATACACATATACACGTAAACATATACCACAAGTCATTCATGTGTATAAATATACATATACAAACATAATCCATCACAAGTTGGTGAAAAGTACAATGTTAAATTGTGAAACGAGTACTTGATCCCGAAGGAGCACACGACCTTATGAACGATATTAATAGCTACAAGTTGGTGAAAATATATATAATTATATATAGTAGAGGTGTGAAAATAACGAAGCGAAAAAAAACGACGTTTGGTGCTCGGAAAATCGAAAATAAGATAAATCCGTAGCCAATCCGTAGCTACTTAGCTACAGATTAGCTACAAAATTCTAACGGAAAACATACTCCGTAGCTAAGCCGTAGGTAATTAGTATCCGTAGGTATTCCGTAGCCATTCTGTAGCTAATTAGCTACGGATTTTGGATCTGTGGCTATTCCATAGCTAATTAGCTACAGAATAGCTACGGAGCTATTCTGTTACTAAACTAGGGCATCCCATTCTGTAGCCGATCCGTAGCTAATTAGCTACGAAAAATTTCCGTAGCTATTTTCTGTAGGAAAATGTCATGTTTTCTAGTAGTGAAATCAGCCTTATTGTAATCATGTATATATACCTTGTATCTCTCGTTATTTGCAGACAATAAGATTTATTTGGTGATCATCCTCAAAATGATATCACAGCCTACCTTCCCTAATTCCTCTCCATAATTATCTCCATTCCTTTTCTTTTCAATTTAAAACAGGCGGCTACCCTAGCATCCATTGCATCTCTGCCGACCACCCTATTCTTCATCTTTTTAATTCACGATGACGCCTCCTATACCACCACCTCATAAAGTTTTTAG
Source organism: Lactuca sativa (assembly GCF_002870075.4). Lineage (NCBI taxonomy): Eukaryota > Viridiplantae > Streptophyta > Magnoliopsida > Asterales > Asteraceae > Lactuca > Lactuca sativa. The sequence goes on along the minus strand of NC_056625.2, from coordinate 83,889,728 downwards.
CATCAACAATATCAATCTCACATACCTTTGATTCTCGATCTTGAAAGGCTCAATTACGACTCTTGGCGCCATCTTTTCTCCACCTTCTGTGAAGCTGACTATGCTTCTGATCATACCAACAACACTAATGGCGAAACCACTCCGGCTCCTACCACACATGAATGGAAGAAGGTGGATGCCGTTGTTCAAATGTGGATTTTCTCCGTTCTTTCTCAACCACCACTACTGGAAAATTGGTAATAGAGTACACCCCCATCTAATACGGTTGTAAAAAAAACCCGTATTATAAAGGGATAAATAAATATAATACACACAATTGCAGCATCTAATACGGTTAATTGTAGCATCTAATACGGTCAATGAGATGTACTAGAAACAAAATCAAATAACTAAAAAAATACGCCCCCATTTTGATTAAGTACGACTAATACATAAACATGATCAACTTCCTCTTTAGTTAGAAATCCAACTTTAATGCCTTTATCCTTGCTGCTACAACTTTGATCCTGTTTTCAACTATTAAAGTATTTGTCCCTGGAAAACCTCCTGTTGACTACCAAGGACCTAGAGAAGCAAAACCAATCACAGAATTTGCACTCAAACAAGTGAAGACACTCCTTAAAGACAGATTAAGCTGAAAAACTACAATTACTGAAACAAGTGTATAGGTTTGTATGATGATATAAAACCATTATTCTCAAAGGAATGGAATTGATAGGGGAATGGAATGACTGATTCCATTCTTGTCATAGAAAAGAAAAGAGAGGTACATAACAGAAGCATATAAAGATGTGCATCAAAAAAGTGTACAAGTTTGTATGATGATATAAAAGTACAATTTTACCCTTGGGGTAATATATTTTTAATTTGACCATTTTGCCCCTTTATAGGCCATGAAAGCACAAATGGGCGATCTTGGACAGAGCTTAGGAATGACCCAAGGTTTGGGCAACCAGTTCAAGCAATAATCGAATTCCCATTTTGCCTTCATCCTTCAGAAAGCTGCAGTTTTGTAGACTAACTGTGCCAAAAGGTCAATATTACCCCTCAATTTTTAATAATAATAATTGTAGCAGTTCTTGTTCAGTTTATTGATTCAGCCACTTGACTATTTTCTGTATTTTATCGTTTTTATTTTCTGTATTTTCATCCTTTTTTGTAAGAAGAATTGTGGGGTAACACAAGTGACTTTTTTTATTTTTATTTTTTATTATTTTAGGTTTGTTATCGGTTTATTTTAAAAAATTACAAAACATCAAAAACCAATAACCAGATGAGGTTCAAGTTTCAATAGATTACATGCAAAGTTTGGACCATAAAATGGTCAAATGGAATGAACAGATTACATTCAAATGATTTTTCTTTAAAATTTTTGTTTTATTTTCTGTATTAAACATAATGAAAGCTTGTTATAACCAAAGGTCATAAACAAAATAACTTTTCCAATTTAATTAGAATAAGAAATTTTAGATTATTATTGTAAAAAGGATGAATCTTTTGTAGTTTATATTTTACAGTGTACTCTATAGATTATTTTTAAATACAATTAATGAACTTTTATTCCATGTCGAGTACAAGGGAAGAAAATACCATGAGGCAATTAAATTCAATAGGATATTTTTATGAGTAAAAATACTTGAAATAAAAAATTAAATAAGTTCATTTGATTAAGCCCCGCAGCAGAATTCATTCTTTGAGACGCTTTCTCCCTTTGAGACGCTTCCGGCATATGACCAAACAAATTCATTGCCATTTTCGCTCTATTACTTAGAGTTGTTTATACGAAACCTTAGCCTTCGGTCGACGACGCCTCCGCCTCTGGCCAACGACGCCTCCGCCTTCGGTTGACGACGCCTCCACCTCCGGTCTCCAGTCGACGAGACTGACGAAGTCTCCTACTCCGGCCTACAGCCGCTTCTGCCTCCTTCTTTCACGTTGTTTACAGGTACGCTCGGACTTTGGGTGTAGTTGATTTATTCGTTGATTAATGTTGTGTTTATGACAATGTCTTCTCTGTGTACGAAATATTACTTCATATTTCTGGTTGATAACCCTAGAAAGCATCATCGACTCTGTTTTGAACTTCATCTGCTGTTGCTCCAAAAAGAAAAAATTGTCCTCTCCAACTTCCTTCCTGATTTCAACATTAGCCCCATCTAATGTTCCTATAATCAGGCATCCATTGAGTGCAGATTTCATATTAAGAATATTTCAAAACCACTCAATGATCACACATCCTCCTCTATAACTATTCGATTTCACATTATAATTTTGTTAAAGTTCACATTTATTGCTTAATTATATAGAAACCAATATTTAGAAAAGCAAGATTTTTCATCAAATGTTGACCAAGATATATGCTTGTAGCTGTGAGAGCTGCAGTATCAGCATTTCGTAGGGAAGAAGAATCACAAGTTCACCATTCATCTAAAAGAAGAAGAGAGAGATCAGATCAGGTTTGTCCATTTTTCTTTATGGAACTCCATGTTAAAGAGGTAATTTGGTAATTTAGTTTTAGACATAATAGTAGTAACATGTATTGTATGGAATCAGGACAGGGTTAATTATGATGATTCAATGTTCATGGAGACACCACGAGGCAAAGGTCTTCAATTCCCATTTTTTGTTGCTGATCGTGTTATTATAAAGTCCAATATCTCTCATTAGCTAAGGTTTCTGATACTTCATCATCACAGCAAACTTCAAGTAAGATAACACCCAATTGGCTCTAAACCCATGTGGCATCTTTAAATGTATCATGTTTCAAATGTATGTGTGTGTGTTCTAAAGATAATTGTGTAGCAAGTTTTGCATATGTGACTGATTCAATTTCACTTCAAGTGCCTTTAGCTGTGGGGTATCGATTATTATTTCATCATCTTCTCATTAGTTAGATTAAGTCATAATCTTTAACATATCTTTACCCTCATTATTTTCTATGATCATTTTTATGCTCATTTTCTTATCAACAGGTCTGAGGTTATACATTGGAAATTTACCATCACATATGGATGAGGTACTAGTGCAAACAACCAAGAGCAGGAGGATCCGTATGGTAGAAAGAAAAACCAGAAAAAGAAGTGTTGATAAACCCAAAACGAAACATCTTGAAGCAAGGTATACATATTAACAAACATTATTTGAGTTAATATATGAATCAAGAGTACATAAAGCATTGAATTTGTTTTGAAAAGAGCATAAACTTACCTTGGGCATCTTTAATTTTATATAAAATTCTGGTTTTTTTTTTGGTGTTCGAGACTCTTAGAATTAATTATACGAGTGTTTATGCTTTTGTAGGCATACAATGGACAGTAAAGAAAAGAAAAAGAGAAGTGTGACATTGATCAGAGATCATTCCAAAGAATATCTATCAAATTTAACAGTTGAGTTTGATCAATTCGATAGAGCTATTGGACCTAACCGCTTTAAGTTCACCAGTTATCATGGAGTGACTACGAGGAAGATGATTTCTATCCTTATAGATAGTTGGGATTTAGTGGATCAATGTGACAAGGATCAATTGTGGTTGAACATAAAGGTAAAACTCATTTCAACACACTTTTGATATCATTTAATAGTAGCAATCACAATTTCCTGCCATGTTATTCTCTTCTATCATACAAGTTGTATCATATCATTTACCTAATAATTGTTATCTTCATTTTTTATTTAAAAAAGCAGAATTATTGGCATATACGAGATGATAATCATAAAGCACAAGTACTTAGAGATTGCAACACGCAATGGAAGGCCTACAAGTCGGCGCTTCTTAAGTTGTGGGAAAAAGGTGTCAATCCAGTAAAAGAATACCCGTACCTTGACAAAGCAATGTGGAAAAAGTTTATTGTTCTAAAATCCACGGAAGAATTTGAGGTCTGTTTGAGTTTATAATATTATTATGTTTTACTATTTCTATTTGGACAATTCATTTGTAAAGGAATTAAGAAGAAAAGGTTTCCTTTATTAAATCGGGTATGAAATTATCACATTTTTTATTCCCTTGTGAAATGATTTTGTTTGTGTTGTGATTCAAATCATCCCCAGGTTGAACATCATCAATTCCAATTGAGAATCTACCGAGCACTGCATCAAAATAATCTCATCATACATTTTCACCAAACATCTATTCAGAGCTCACAACTTCTCCTATAGCAGCAGCCTCACTTGGGAAGGTGTATAAGGGTAGATTAAAGGAAAATGGGGATTTGGTTGCTGTTAAGGTACAAAGGCCTTATGTACTTGAAATAGTAACTGTTGATTTATTCATCATAAGGAACTTAGGATTGGCTCTTCGACGTTTTCCTCAGGTAATATTTGTCAAAATTCAGTTCCACATAACATGCATTGTTTTTCTTGATTATCTGAGGCTAGAAAACAAGTGGTTAATGTTATTTGTAAATTAGTAAACTCTTTCTATCTGTTTTTCATATCTTCTTTGCATGACATGATTTCTCCTTAATGTCTCTTCAGATATCATTCTTTCAGAAAAATATTCAAGTAACTGATTCACAAATACAAGATATAATCATATAATATCAACTTTCTTTATGTGAGTAAATGAGTAAATGACCATTTTACCCTTCTGTAAATAAAAAAGAAAAGTGAATAGAGAAAAAGATTTCTAGATCCCAAATTCAATTCATCTTCTGTGTAATCTTCAATCACATTGATCCTTTTGAAATTTTCTGTCCAGGACCAAAAGATTCAGAGACTATTCCAATCTCATACGTATATAATCGTTTTAGTGCAATCAACAATTGTCCGATTGGGAGTGTGGTTACTACGTTATGAACTGGATGCATGAGTTTGTACTTTTTCGACAACATGGATTTCCGAATGTAAGTATATTGTTAGATATTTTTTTTGCATTTTTGTTTATTGTACTAAAGGCTCACCTTTGTTAAATAACAAATTTTTTATCTTAATTTGTTTGTAGAACATTTGGAAGGACAAAAAACCATTTTCTAGTGAGGAATTGGACGAACGAATTAAAACATGGCTGAGAACTTTTGGAGATAAAGTGAAGTCTTTTTCAAGTTAACGGTTAGTTGTTCTATATACATTGTTATAATTGGTTATGTTTTTCAAAAAACCATTTTCTAGTGAGGAATTGGACGAAAGTTTTTTTTATGGAAAATGAGATATATAAAAGTAGGATGCTATATTTTGTGTTTTATTGTGGAAGTTTGCAGATTTCAAGTTAGGGAGGTTGTTGTTATGGAGGTACACAAACATCCCTTGTATTTCATGTTGTATTTGCTCATATTTTTTTATGTTGTGGAGAAGTTTTCACCCTTGCATTGCTATAGATGAAGTTGTTAATGGCATGAATGTCCAATAATTTGAGTTTTCTTCATTAAAAGTTATTTGAGATTTTGAATCCTAAGTTTTCTTGTTTTTGTAGGCATACACTGAATTAGCCACAAAGGGTAAATAGAGGTCAGAGGTGTGACATTAATAAATTTAAGAATGTTTTTATGTTTAATGAACTAGGTATACAACTTTTAGATTGTATAGACTGTAGTCTGAATTCTGAAAGAATATTAATGTTTTTATGTTTAATGAACTAAATGGTTATTGTAATTTTTTTCTGTTTCTTAAAATGAAAACATGATCAATGATGTCCCACTTCTTATGATTGGAATGGAATCATATAGTAGGTTTGTATTTTATAGAGATTGATCAATTGGTTACAATTCACATGGTAAAAGCTTTGCAGAAATTAAAGAGTTTGTTTCAGTTGGAATAGTTGGAATGGTGATCCATGTGTTCCGCAGCATCCATGGAGTGGAATTGGCTGATTAATAAGGCTGGAATGCAAAGCCAGAATGGGCTGGAAAGGCTGCTTGAAAGGCTGGAATAAGGCTGGAATGCAAAGCATCAAGTACGGTTGTTTATTGGTGTATTAGATGTGTATATATGACGTATTAGATGATACTTGAGACATCAAGTACGGTTGTTTTGGTGTATTAGAAGTTTATATATGGCGTACTAGATGATTGTATGGGATGGTATAGGATACATATAATACGGTTAAATAGCCGTACTTTATTATGCATGTAATCTAATACACCCCTCTACTAGTACGCCTGCTATGTACGTACTATATTCATAATTTCAACCGTACTCTATTAACCTTTTTCTAGTAGTGCACTTCTCGACATGGTTCTTGTTCCCGAAGCAAATTTGAAGTCTCTCACTGTAGTAAGTAACAATCAACTTAGTGGTTCTATTCCTTTATCTCTAGCAAACCTGAGTAACCTACAGCTTCTGTACCTAGATGTGAATAAATTATCTGGTCCAATTCCTACTGGACTTGGGAATTTGAACTCTCTTACTGATCTTGACGCTAGCCAGAATAAGGTGCTGTTTGTTTTGGAAGTGGTTATATGTCTTTTGTCTTTTTCCAAGTTTATGGAAGAAGACATGCACTTGCAAAACGTCTCCCAGCCAAAAGGGAAAAGTGTTCAAAAAGTACTTTTATAGAAAAACAAACGAGGCCTAAGCTTAGTGGCAGCATACCATCAGAGTTAAAAAATTCAACTCAATTAAGGAGGCTTGATCTTTCTTCCAATCAGTTGGTAGGTGAAATCCCTGTGGAATATGGGAAGATGAAAAGTATGCTGAATTTGTACTTGTCTAATAACCAACTTTCAGGCACTATACCTCTGGAGCTTGCATCATTCCATGAACTCCTTGTACTAGATCTATCAACAAACAGATTGAATGGGTTGATACCCAGAAGTATTGGTCAATGGGCACAAATCAATTACCTGAATCTTAGTAATAAGAAGCTCAGTGGAAAAATCCTGTCCGAGATTGGTAAATTAGTTCATCTTGAGAAACTTGATTTATCTCGGAATTTGTTCACAAAAGAGATACCATCTGAAGTTCAAACTTTACAAACTTAGCAGAAATCGGATCTTTCCCACAATATGCTATCTGGTTCTATTCCTAATGCTTTTACAAATTTGCATTATGGAATTGATATTGACCTGTCTTACAATGAGCTCACAGGTCCGGTTCCACCGAGCCCCAACTTGTTGAATGCGTCCATACAAGGCAATCCATGTTTGTGTGGAAATGTTACGGGAGTGAAACTTTGTACAAGTCAAATTAAGAAGAAGAAAAACCATCCCTTTCGTCACAAGCTCATCCTTGTAATTATGCTCCCCCTTATAGGGGTAGTTTTACTTGGTTTATTCACGTATGGATTCATTGCTTATCGACAACAATGGAAAAAGTCTCCACGTAAACCATTGGAAGAAGAAAGTGGTGATTATTTCCATATTACAAGTTTTGATGGTAAAGTAGTGTATGATGATATCTTGAAGGCAACAAATGATTTCAGTGAAGCGTACTGTATAGGGACAGGAGGATACGGTATTGTTTACAAGGCAAAGCTACAACCTGACAATGTGGTTGCTGTCAAGAGACTTCATTCATCATCCGAGAATGTTGATCATAGTGGTTTCCTTAATGAGGTACGGGCATTAACGAACATAAGGCACCGAAACATAGTGAAACTCTATGGATATTGCTCCCATCCCCGTCACTCATTTTTGATTTATGAATACCTTGAAAAGGGAAGCCTTGGATCAATCTTAAGAAGCGATGTCTTGGCAAAAGAATTGGATTTGTTGAAAAGAGTAAATATTGTAAAGGGCGTTGCTAATGGTTTGGCTTATATGCATCACGATTGCACACCTCCTATAATTCATAGAGACATTTCCATATCCAACATCCTTCTCGATTCTGATTATGAGGCATGCATTTCTGATTTTGGGACATCCAAGCTTTTAAAGCTAGACTCATCAAACTGGACTGCAGTAGCAGGAACCTATGGTTATATCGTTCCAGGTAACAAAATCTTGTAATTGTAGTTCTACATCTTCTTAAGTTTCATGATGTACATAAATATGTATCTACGTTAGAATCATGTGAGGTTGATATAGCTTTTTTGTTTTTTTTCTTATGTTTCTTTGGATGTAGAGCTTTCTTATACGATGGTGGGAAATGAGAAATGTGATGTGTATAGCTTTGGAGTTGTTGCACTAGAAGTGGTCATGGGAAAGCATCCTGGAGAACTCATAACATCTTTATTAACATTATCAGATGATCATCTGGTGTTAGCAAATGTGGAAGACAGTCGGATACCGCCTCCCTCATCCCAAGTTGAGAAACAAGTTATGTCAGTATTGAGAGTCTCAAGAGCATGTTTGAACTCCAATCCTCTTGAAAGACCAACGAAGCACCAAGTTTCAAATCTGTTGATGAAGGCCTAATATAGTGTACTTTCAATGTTCTTTATTTTTCTGTAGTTTCCTAGGATTCACCCTATGATATTTATGAAATTAGATGCCTTCTTTTTAAGATACTACAGATATGTTTTCTTATATCCGCATTTAAATGCTTTCTTGTTAAGATACTTGTTAGATACTACTACCGATATGTTTTCTTGCATCAGCATTTAAATGGCTTCTTGTTAAGATACTACTGATACGTTTTCTTATATCAGCATTTATATTCCTTCTTGTTAAGATACTCTGGATATGTTTTCTTATGTCATTACGTAGTAGATAAATAAGTCTATGAAAATTGCAATCCTTCTAGAAATTTAGCTACACAAGTTTCTCTTGTAGTATAGCAACGGATTTGCATTAGCTATCTTTTCAGGTGAAATTTAGCAACTTTTTCCATCACTTGGATTTCCAATACATGTAAAAAGTAGCAAAATAACATTGGTAAATTAATTTTATACAACAAAAAAATATTATTCATTTTATGTCAAATAAATACAAATTCAAATACATATTTCAATAGGGTTTTGCAAAACGTATACAGAAGGTTTAAATTACAATTCCTCTTCACTCTTGATACAAGCTTCTTATGAATTACATGTTGAAGAATCTTAACACTAACATAAGAAGACCGTATTGTATTACTGTATATAAAAAAAAATAGAACGTTTAAGTGTTTAACTACTGTATGTTCTTTAACCTGATAATATGGATTCTCGACTCTGCTGCTTTCCCTTGCTGTGATTTTATTTTCAGTTTATGTGGTTGAGTGTTACTAATTCATATATTATATGTATTATCAACACAAATTTTTTTTAAGAATGTTGTAGTGTTACATATTCAGTTAAATCTTCTGTATCTTGTAATAACCCAAGCCAATCATACGGTAATTTTTTCCCCATGACCTAATCTTACACTCTAGGTTGTCCATTTCGTATCTGCCTATAAAAAAGGAAGATGAAAATTAGCCAAATGAAAATTTTATCACAACACGCATATTGATGATCTAATACAGGGAAAATAACAGAGTTTCAAGCATGAAAGAGACTTTAAATCCCTTAAGTACATTATGCATGTGGTTGATAAAGCAATGAGAAAGGCTTATTTCTATGAAAATCAAACACTGGCAAATGTTATGTTCTCAGTTTATACAAAAGAGTTGAAACAATTTGCAATTGACCTAAACACGAAAATAGCAATCTGGTGAGACTTTGGCAAAACAACTAAAGTAAATATTTGAGTACAAGGCTGAAATAAGAAAGCCGATACATTTGATTTGGGATTAATGTAACTAATCTAAAAAGGATATTTGTAGAAAATTCTCATGATTTTGAGAAAATTACCGATTAAGTTTCAAACTTTTTTTTATATATAAAAACCCAAGAAACTAACAAATTTCTTTATTTCAGCCTCTTTTGACATGTTCATGTCATCGGACCACATCGTCAATTTTTCCAAAATAATGAGACATTTTTATAAATTTTCTAAAAATTTGCATATAATGTATAACAGTATTTTTATGTATTCATATGTATTTTTAAGTATTTTTACATATTTATAAGTTTCTTTAAAGTTTTTTTTTTTCATTTTTTATATATATTTTTACGTATTTTATGTATTTCAAATGTATAAACGTATTTTTTACGTATTTATATAAAATTCCAAGTATTTCTATGTACTTTTATGTATTTTGGTATATTTTTCATGTAATTATCTACTTTTTAAAGTTTTTTATATAATTTTTTACAAATCTTTATGTATATTAAATATATAAACGTGGTTTTTATAAATTTATATGTATTTTTTTAAGTATTGTTAAGTATTTTGGTATTTTTTTACGTATTTATGAATTTTTTACTTAATGTTATTATTGGATGACAATTCTCATTTCATACCGAAAACATACAATACAAGGTAATATATAGAGTATAAACAGGCTGTTGGGCCGATTACAATAAAACTAATATTGGGCTAATATACATACGTATACAATATACACTAACATCCCCCCGCAGTTTGATCGGGAGGGAAATGACAGACGTTTAAACCGGAGCGAAAATCTGTGAATAAGCTGGTGGGTAGACCTTTGGTGAAGATATCGACATAATGGGTAGACCTTTGTTGAAGATATGGCCAAGAGCTACTTTGTCACGAACAAAGTGAATGTTGATTTCGATATGTTTCGTTCTTTGGTGTTGAACTGGTTTGATTGACATGTAAACCGCACTGACGTTGTCATAATATACAATGGTTGCTTGTGGCGTAGGACAATGAAGTTCAATAACAAGGTTCCGGAGCCAGGAGATTTCAACAATGGTGTTGGCAACACCACGGTATTCAGCCTCAGCTAGCGTTAGATCTGGAAATGGTGCCTTGTCTTTTGGAGGTCCAAGAAATGAGGTTGTCTCCAAGAAGTACACAGTATCCTGCAATGGAGCGTCTGGTTGCAGGACATCCCCCCAGTCCGCGTCAGAGTATGCAACAAGAGATGAAGTGGTGGAGACGTATAGTTGGAGCCCATAGTCAAGTGTTCCCCGCACATAGCGAAGAATCTGTTTGAGAGCGTTAAGATGGGGCTCGCGCGGATCATGCATGTATAAGCAAATTTGTTGAATTGCGAAAGCAATGTTTGGTGAAAGTGACATACTGAAGGGCACCTACTAGACTGCGAATTAAAGTGGGGTCAGTTACTGGTGTGCCGGATGCATCTAGTTTGTGGAGTGGTTTAGCCGGAGTCCGACATGGGTTACAATTTCTCATGTTGGCTTGATCTAAAATCTCACAGGCATACTTCTGTTGAGAGAGGAAAAGACCTGTGGAAGATCGGACAATAGAGATACGTAAAGAATAGTTAAGTGATCCAAGATCGGTCATGAAAAACTCACTGCTAAGTTTGGCAATAATTTACTGTAAGAGAGATGTAGAAGAAGATGTCAGTATGATGTCGTCAACATAAAGTAATAAATATGCGGTTGCACCAGCTGAGTGAAGAATGAATAATAACGGGTCCGACTGTGGTGAAAACCAATGGATGTGGCGTGATGGGCAAAATGGTTGTACCATGCACTAGGATCTTGCTTGAGACCATAAACAGATCTCTAAAGACGACATATGTGATCCGGAAACTGAGTATCTTTGAATCCCGGAGGTTGAAACATATATACGGTTTCCTGTAAGTGTCCATGAAGAAATGCATTCTTTACGTCAAGCTGATGAATCGGTCAGGAGACAGCAATGCTGAAAACTATGTGTATGATGGCCTATTTGACAACAGCTGAAAGTCTCATTGCTATTCGATGCCTTGTTGTTAACTGCGACCATTTGCTACAAGTCTTGCTTTGTAGCATGAGAGAGAGAGCCATCTGCATTAAATTTGTGGCGAAAAAGCCACATAGACCTTACAATATTAACCCCTTGGGTCTAGGGATAAGGATCCAAGTCCTGTTCGAGATAAGGGCATTGTACTTATCAAGCATAGCCTGACGCCAGTTAGGGTCCTTAATAGCATGTAGATGTTACAAGGGGACAGGAGAGAGAGAAGAGGTATGGAGATTTAACTTTTGAATGGGTTTGACGATACCATTACGGGTCGAGTGGTCATGGTAAGTGTACGTGTACGAGGGATATTGTTGTTATGATTTGAGGATTTAGTATAAGATGGCGGGTGCTCAGTTTGAGAAGTAGAGAGAGAGGAGTGAGGAGGTTCCAAGGGGGAGGGGAGGGAGTAGGGTCAGGTAAAGTGGTGCCAAACTAAAGAGCTTGTGGTAAAGAGAGCTTAAGGAGTTTGAGGGAGAACTGGGTAGAGCGGGTCATCACTGTCACATCAGATTAGGGGTAGACGAGTCCTGTAATCCTTGACAGTAAAACCAAAGTCATCAAATTCAATGGATCATTTATTTTGACGAGTGAATTTACGTACAAAAATTAGATTTTTGATGATTGAAGGTGTGATGAGGACATTGTTTAGATGAAGGGCACAATAGTTATTTTGTATAGGAAATAAGGTATGTTCGGTCGCAACTACAGGTATTTTGGTCCCGTCATCAGCAAGGATATTCTGATAAGTATTCTTATCAAGAAAGGATTGGAGTATACCTTGGTTTGCATGAACGTGGTCCATTGCACCCGTGTCCATAACCCATTCGCCCGGCTCTTGAAGTGACATGGGGCTAAATAATTATGGAAGAGCTGTGGGCTATTGTTCGGTCCTAAACTAGGCCCACGATGGAGTTACTGTAGCATTTGTGTGTTGGGATGGTGCAGGGGAAGTTGCAGCAAGATGGGCTTATGCAATAGGTAAGTGAGTCCGTGAAGGAAGTGGGCCAAGAAGGCCTGGCGTCTACTGTCGAGAGTTGGCAGCCCAGCAGGGAGCATTGATAGGGAAATTCTAATGAGTCCAAGGGGGCTGAGAAGAACCTGGTGGCGGTATGTATACCCAACCATACTGCTGTGGTGGTGGCAATGGTCAATTGTGGTTAGACCCTTGCTGGCGTCGTCTATTTTGGGAGGTCTGGTGATCTTGGTGGCGGTCCTAACGGCGGCTATTGTCGGTGGTAGTGTGTAGCAGCGATGGTGAAGAGGAGTTGTCAATATGAGCCGATGATTGAGGGGGTCGGTGGAGGAGAATCCTCTGTTCTTTAGAAAGCAAAATAGAGTGTGTATCTTCAAAGGATGGAAATGGGATACGATGGCAGATGATGCCAGTGACATTATCAAAGCGGGAAGACAACCCATTAATAGCATAAATAACAAGATTTTTATCAGGAACCTTTTCTTGGGGAGGTTACGAAGCTCGGTGTCAAGTTGGATTTCTCTTGAATCGTTATTGTCGCGGAAGAGACGTTCGATGGTGAGCCAAAATTGTCTAGCATAGGTGGCTCATTTCAGAATCATATTAAGAGTATTCTGTGAAAAGGTTGAGTAAATCCATCATTTAACAGCCGAATCAACTTTCTTCTGGTTGGGATCAGTGGGCTTTGGATTGGGATCATCATACATTTCATCAATGTGGTCGAGAGCATCATATGCTTCACAGTGAGTTGTGAATAGTTCACGCCACACATCATAATTTAGTCTTTCAAGATAAAGGTTAAGAGGAATGTGAGACTTGATGTTGTTGACACAAAAAACTTTGTGTATTGGTGATGTAGGTTCAGGCATGATGTTGACAACAGAAGGAGAAGCAAGATTTAGGGTTGAAGGGGATGGCCATGGCTTGTGGAAGGAGAGAATAAGAAAGCAGAAATTTTAGCAGAAAATCTCTGATACCATATTATTGGATGGCAATCAATCTGATTCTCATTCCATACCGAAAACATACAATACAAGGTAATATATAGAGTATATACAGGGTTGTTGGGCCGATTACAATAAAACTTATATTGGGCTAATATACACACGTATACAATATACACTAACAAATGTTTCATTGTGAGCAAACTATTAGACCTTGTAAAAAAATAAGCATCAGACTACTTTAAAACAAATATTTCTCAATCATTAGCAATCAAAGTCATTTTTGCAGATAAATTCTTCTATTTATTTTGAATTCAGTTTTTAGATAAACAAAATTTACGAATATCTTTGTTAACAACAAAGATATTCGTAAATTTTGTGCTTCTAAAACTGAATTCAAGTAAACAAGTAAGAATTTACCTACAAAAATTATGTGGTTTGGTAAGGATAATCATTGAAAAATGTTTGTTTTGAAGTACTCCGGTGCTTCTTTTTTTCCTTCTTTATAAAGTCTAATAGTTAGCTTACAAAAAAAGTTGAAGTAAAAATACATAAATAAATCAAAACAAATATACCAAAATACATAAAATACTTAAAAATACCAAAAAATATGTAAAAAATATATTAATACATTTAAAATACACAAAAAATATACAAAAAAAACTATATAAAAACATCATAAATACATGAAAAATATACCAAAATACAAAAAAAATATATATATTTAAAAATTCATATAAATACATAAAAAGAATACATTAATATATTTAAAATACAAAAAAAAAAAAAAAAAAACTAAAGAAAACTCTAGTAAAGTATTAACTTTTTAATTCAATTTATGAAAAAGTAGCAAACTAAATTTTGTTTACAGAAAAACGCAGAATATCCATTAAAACTTCGAAAAAACCATTTTTGTCCGGTTACATAGATTTAACCTATATCATGTCCTTTTTCTTTAGTTTGGTCACAATATTGAGTTTTTTTTTTTTTTTTTTTTTTGAAAATTACCCTACTTTTATCAAATAACCAAAATATTGAGAATTTTCTGAAAATTACCATGGAAGTAATGGAAATTCTTATAACAAATCATTTATAGACATAACAAATATTTTTTATTATAAAGAAAGAAAATGCATGTGTTGCTAATTTCTAGGAATATAATGGTGGACTAAGTACTCATCAATTGTTTGTTGACCACTTCAAACTCTCTATGTTCGTCCTATGGATCATTATGGATGTCATAGTGGTATGTACTTGTTAAGCCAAAAGTAATCAAATATGAAATTGGACAAACAGAAACATAGTTAAATCGAATTTATGTGTGTGTGTGTATATATATATATATATATATATATATATATATATATATATATATATATATATATCAAAGATTCACAAATTAGAATACATACTTGAATGTTGATGTTTACAACAGAAAATTGAAACTCAAAGGCTTGCAATTGTAGTGTCCTAAGATAGAAATTGCTCTGGTATGGGTCTGTCTTGAGGATACAACAAACAATTCAAGAATAGATCTTGAATATGTCAAAATTCTCTATGATCCTTTGATATGAGGAACGATTTTCGAGAGAATGTATGGTTTTGATTAGTCCTCAAATTCTGTCTGATTCCATGTATTTATAGCCTTCCAATTATGGTTGTAAACCACCAACCAATAACTACTCAAAACTGTCTGTAGTTAATCCTATATTTAATAGAATTTGTTTTTTACTAAATAAATTAAAATTAATTTTATATTTAAAAAAATATTATTTATTCAAGAAGTGCCCAAGAGCCCCAAGGCCCAAGTCTATATCGTTGACCATTAATATTTAATAAATCCAAGCCTACTAGTAGCCTAATGTGACTAGTTCAACACCGCAATCCAAACCCAAGATACTTAATTCATTAGTATGGGTCTGTCTTGAGGATACAACAAACAATTCAAGAACAGATCTTGAATATGTCAAAATTCACCATGATCCCTTTGATATGAAGAACGATTTTTGAGAGTAAGTGTATGGTTTTGATTAGTCCTCAAATTATGTCTGATTCCATGTATTTATAGCCTTCCAATTGTGGTTGTAAACCACCAACCAGTAACTACTCAAAACTGTCTGTATTTAATCCTATATTTAACAGAATTTGTTTTTTACTAAATAAATTAAAATTAATTTTAGATTTAAAAAAATATTATTTATACAAGAAGTGCCCAAGAGCCCCAAGGCCCCAGTCCCTATATTTGACCATTAACATTTAATAAATCCAAGCCTACTAGTAGCCTAATGTGACTAGTTCAACACCACAATCCAAACCCAAGATACTTAATTCATTACTTCATCCATTTGATTAAATAGGTGGGAAAAGTCTTATATATAGGGATAAGGTTTTCTCTTCTTCCTATGTGGCACAAGTCCCACATTCTACGATTTAGAATAAAGTTCCAACAATACCCCACATTTTCTATACAAACTTGATGAATACATGTGACAACCCGAAATTTTTATTTGTATAAACTCCGCAATTAAGCAATCCAAAAATTAGCCAATTTATTTTAAAACATTTTTGGTCGGATTTAATCCCGTTGGAATATTTTAAATAATATTCGTCAAGTGAACCAAAAATAAGGAAGTATAAATTTAGAGTTGTCGTGTTTAATGTAAGTCGCAAAACTCCAAAAATTTGGATTTACGGGAGAAAACTCGGAGTTTACGACTGCAAACCCCCGAGAGTATAAATATGACACTTAGTCATTTTCTCTCATTTTTCCAACTTCCACCTCAAGAACACTCAAGAAATCCTCTCATGTATCATATTTCTTTTCCGTCAAATCCGCCAAAACGTAAGTGTTTCTTGCCTAGATTCGTTCATATAACACTTAATCTAGTGTTTTTACATCACTTCATCAATGGATTTTTGATTTTTTCTTAGATCTTCAAGTGTTCTTCAAGAACACCAAGAGCACACACTAGTGTTCTTGGCCAAAAACGATCATCCAAGCTCCTATAACGTAAGTACACTTGCCCTAGCTTCTTGTGTGCTTAGTATGAACATGTTTACACTCGAAAATCATCATTTCCCCATGTTCATATGAGTTTACGGTTTGGGGAGGCCTCCTAAAACCGTAAACACCTCCAAAGGGTGTTTAAGTGCCCTTAACACCTTCCTATGCTCGTATAAGTGACTAGAACCTTGCATGCATGAGTTAGAACCACCAAAAAGCAAGAGAAATGGACAAACATGAGTTTACGGCCATAAACCCATGTGGTTACGACCGTAAACACCCAAGGGAGTGGTCCAAGGACCGTAAACTTCATAAAGTGTTCATTTTGAGCCCTAGTCACTTCCATAGCCTTTGATTCGAGTCTAGCATAATTCCTTGAGTGAGATAAGACGTTTAAATACCCCATGGGACCACTACCATGAGCTTACGGTCGTAAAATCATGGGGTTTATGGTCCAAAAACCGTAAACACCCCTAAGGGCCATCATTTGAAGAGTAAACTCCAATGTGAGTCCATACACTCTTCATATGCAACCCTTGTTACTCCTAACACTTGCAGCAAAGTGTTTTCACGTATTAGGACATCCTTACTTGCTTGATTAGTTATTAAATGACTAATTTGATACTTAAATGTATCATTACATGTTAAATAGGATTTGCGTGTGTGGTGAAGTCCTCACTTGACACTTAGCGTCCTATACCGTCCGTTCATCCGGATCACCCACGTCAGGTGAGTTCATACCCCTGAATCAACCTTTTAAATGTTTTTAAAAATGATTTTATGGGGGGGGGGGGGGGGAAATACAAGTTAAACTGTAGAGTTATTATATCAATCACATGTGATTAATAACTATATAGCAAAATAGGTTTTTGCTTGTTAAGCTGCTTTATTCAGCTAAAGGTTTTTGACTCTCGTTTTCAAATCTCGTTTAAGGCACGAATATCTCTTTTAGATTATTAAAGATTTTCCAAAGGTTTTCAAAGCTTGTTTTATAAAATGACATCAAGTCATAAATTCTTATTGATAAATTTTCCAAAGGTTTTACCAAAAGTTCTTTTATGCTTGTATATTGTAAAGTGCATGCCTTTATATGTGTAGTTGTATAAGCAATGTTTGAAGGACTTAGGAAGACTAACTTTGCTTAAATTCTTTTTCCTTGTTTGGATGTGGTTTAGAGTATCGGTTATCCATCCGAAGGCCATCTAAATATTGGTTATATATCATGTATACATATGTAGTCATAAAAGTTCTCTCAGCCAGCTCATCTCCATTGGGTAGCAAATGCATCCTTCCATTATTCATATGTCTAGAACACCAATAACTATTATAGGAATAGTTAGGAGATTCTATTTACTCTCTCACACACACACACACACTCTCTCTCTCACTCTCTCACTCTCTTTCTCACCCTCACTCTCTCGGTATCTCTCTCTCTCTCTCTAGTACGAAGAATTACTCAGGAGTCAGTTCATTCATGAGTCTATACTATTATTATAATACTTTAAATAGAACGTGACACACTATTTCCCAATACGATGCTTCATAGCGCCATCACTGTGTAACCAGAGTCTCCTGGAGGGAGAGCGGACATCATATGTATAGATCTATACGGGACGGACACTCCCGCATCCTGACTGCTAGCTAAAGTCTGAGCCGGTAAGGCCCATGGGTGACATAATGTTACTAACTCTACCCGTGACTTGGAGGGTCATCTAGGATTCGATCGTCAATCAGCATGGTTACACACGAGTTCACATAAAAATCTTTTATTCCCCTTTAGACTGAGCCAAGCGTATTGATCATTCGATACCCTCCTAGAGTCTATGTTTTATTCACCTTTAGACTGAGCCAGGCGTATTGTTCATTCGATACCCTCTTGGAGTCTATGTTTTATCCACTTTTAGACTGATCCAGGCGTATATTCATTCGATACCCTCCTGGAGTCTATGTTTCATTTACTTTAGCTAGCAGTATTTACTACTGAAGTATAATATTATTTTCACCTAATATTTTTACTTGTGGATTTCTCACCATTCCTTTTAACCAAAAACTATACTTTCATAATGATAGTATTTTGGGGAAATTACTCCTTAAAACATAAAACCGTCGGGTCTTGGTAGAAGACTGCTTTTGATTGAGATACTCCTTGGTTTAAACGTAGAACGATTGGGTCTTGGTAGAAGACTGCTTTTAATTAGAAAATGTAGGATTTTCTGGAAAGAATTCTGACACTCTGTAGATTCTAAACCACCATCTTTCATGAGTTTATTTTGAATAAAAACATGTATTTACACCAATGTCATTAAATACTTATGAACTCACCAGCATTTAAAAATGTTGATACTCGCTTTCAAAATAACTTGTATTCTCAGGTCATCGATAGACAGGTACACTCCGGGAGCTTTTGCGAAGACATCCTTATACCGAGCTACACTTTATGTTATCCTCTATATTTACTTTGATATTATTGTTAAATGTAACCTATGTATATTATTACTCTTAATGCAATATTATTGTACTTTGATTACTATACTACATATGTTGTGATACTTGACATGACGTCCTCCACCCCAGATCGTTTCCGCCGTTCCGGTTTTGCGGTGTGACAATACCCCACATTTGAATCGAATATAAGTGAACATTGATATTCAAATAAGGGATGTAAGATATGACATGCATCTGAATAGGTGTTGTAAAACTTGAACCTTTCATTGTGAGTACTACTTGGATCTACTTTGTGCGTAGTGAACTAGATTCTTAAACTAACCACTTTATGTAGTAGAATCAAAACAAGAGGTATCACACATATCATATATAAGCATCGTTCATTTCTTACCATTGTGTTCATTTCTGTCGTGAACAATCTGTTCTTCATGATACGTTTAGAGAGCTTAGCTATATCAGCTCCCAAAGATGTGATCTCACATCCATCTCACATAAGTAATGCTAATCTGGAATAATCTGTACTATTCCAAAATAAAAGCTATCAACATTATTAAGAATAAAGAATTCATCCCTATATCATCAACGAAAAACATAAAATGAATATCATAGGATTGAGCATACATTTGTGTTAGTTCTTCTTTGAGTCCTATTGAACCTATACCATAGGATCACCAATGTTGCTAGGTTAGGTTTTCGCCAAGTGGTGACTCATTGTGTTGGCTTTAATTCTATTCCCCTTGATGTGAAGAAAACTTGCTCTCTACTAAGGCCTTTTGTCTAGGGATTAGCTATATTTTCCTTTGACTATATGTAAATACTGGAAACGATTCCATTCTTCTGCAAGTCTCTTATTGTAATGTGGTTACGCCTGATGGATCTTGACTTTCCATTGAATATCTAACTTTGTGCTCTAGTGAGAGCTGCCATGCTGTCCCAATGTATGCCAATGGCAGTAACGGGTTGAGGCCACATAGGAATACCTTCTAGGAAGCTTTTAAGCCATTCAACTTCTTCAGTAGTTTTGTCTAAAGAAACAAACTCTGCTTCCATTGTAGAATGAGTATTTACAGTTTTCTTAGATGATTTCAAGGAATAGCAGCTCCACCAATAGTGAACACATATCCACTTGTGGATTTTGACTCAGAAGTTAGGATCTCCCCCAGTATATAACCTTAACGTGTTATCTACTGAATCTAAGGTGTTATAGACGAATTTTCTCAAAATATGTAAGGTAAACAGGTTATCCTAAGGAGGGATTTCCCCGACATGATCTAAGATCCTCGTATTTAAGGATCCCCACAGCAAGGATCCTCATTATCAAGGATCGTCGTCCTTATGAATCCTCATCATTAAGAATCACCCTCTTTATGATCCTCGTCGATAATAAGGAGCCTTATTATCAACAGTGAACCAAAGTCCTCTCTTAAGTTGAAATTTGTCCTCAGTAAATTTCAAGATTGAAAGACTTGTGGAAAAACTTTAAGGCAATCAGGTTCCATCCATCCTTATTTTCGATAAACTCTAAAAGGTTTAAGGATCTTGAACTTTCTAGGACCCAAAGCAAAAATCGTTTGATTATCAAAATTCAAATGATTAATTTATCTTGGAGTCGTTTGTAGGAACCAAGTTTTCCGGGATCCTGATTATTTAAAGATCCTAATATCCTAACAGTCATGCAGAAATCAAGAGAGATGTATGAAAAGAAAACACAACCATTGCATGCAAAAAGGGTTGCATATCAACCCAACCAAAAGGTTAATTGTCTTACATCACTTACAAAAAAAAAACTGTTTAAACCAATTTTTTGCAGGCCTAGACCTTAGTATCGTCATCATCGCCGTGTCCTTCTTCTCCCATGCTCTAGTCAACAACAACATAGAATCCTGATTGGCAACAGCAGGCTTATCAATCAGTTTGGCCAACGCCTCGCGTCATCCATCCACGTCCCAGGAACTTGCATTTTATAGATCCTCTGCCAGCTTAATCTTAGCCTCTAGGATAACTATCGCAACACTTCGTCTTTGCATCAACAATCACCTCCTCGAGATCCGCGAGATGCTCTTCCTTCTTTTCATATTTCTATTTGCGCAATAGTTCCACCCTCCGGAGAAGATCCTCATTAGTAGCCCTCCACATTTTCTCTTGCTCTTTTAGAACGAACTCGGATTTCTCAACACAAGTCCTAAGATCATTGACGGATTGAGAAACATGAGCAGAGACCTGAAAGAAACGCAGAAATCAGTGGAAAGAATAATCAATGTAAGTGATGCTTGTACATAGGATACATACCGCCTGGGAAAGTGAGAACAACTTTCAGAGGGCATCCTTGATGCCAAGGTTCTCTAGGTTGAAATCTGTAGCCATAGAAGTTTTCCGCTTACGGGATCCTGATGACTTAACAATAAGGTTAATGTGAGATCTTTTGGGAGGAGGAAAAATGATACGTTTTCCTGTTTAGCCTTGAGTGAACTGCTAGTCATATCATCCTCAAGATCTGCAAAACCAAAACAAGCTTTGGACTAAGTAGTCTTAGAACCTGCCAAAGATCTCTGTTAAGTAAGGTTCCTCTAAAAAAATATATCCAAGAAAAATAATATTACCAATGGCCATAAAAGCAGTAGTGGCAGAACCCTCTTGAAGACTGGAATATTCAAGCTTGAACGACCTCTCAACTACAGGAAGTGTGAGAAATTTAGAAATCTTTTCCTCAGAGCACCAGCGA
The DNA here is from genome assembly GCF_002870075.4 of Lactuca sativa. NCBI lineage: Eukaryota > Viridiplantae > Streptophyta > Magnoliopsida > Asterales > Asteraceae > Lactuca > Lactuca sativa. The sequence goes on along the minus strand of NC_056625.2, from coordinate 83,868,019 downwards.
TATGAATAATCTCCTTGTAACATCCTGACTCCCAGGTATAAGAATTTTATCTAAAAAGGACAATTTGACTTGGAACTTGTCGAGTTTATGGCCTCAACTCGACGAGTAGGAACCTCTCTACTCGATGAGTTGTTTGGAAAAACCCGATGAGTTGGAATTGGAATATGAAACCCTAATTTACTGGGGTTTGCACCCTATTTAAAGGCTCATTAGCCATCCCCTGCCTCTCTTATCGTCCCCTTTGACCTTAGAAAACCCTAATCATGTATTACTCCTCATTTTGTGTGTATAAAGACTTGGAAGGTGTTTTTAGTGAAAGAAATTTGAAGACTCACGAGATTGGATCAAGGAGAAGCTTGTAAATCCTGCATCTACTTTATCTTGGCATCATTTTGAAGGTAACAAGTCGTTACCTTGACCATTTTCTACCTAGATCTATTCATCCATGAGTTTAAGGCCATTTCAAGCTTATCCTTGAAGCATTTATGATTTTGAGCACGATTTGAAGTTGTAACTTCATATCTGGACTTCTCTTGACCCCCTTGAGCATAAAGTTCTTGACTTTGGCAAGCTTTAACCCTTCTACATAACCTAAACCTCTTCCTTAGCTTGGTTTTAGCATTTAAGGCTTTTCATGCACGTAAAGTTTGCAACTTTACGTGGTAACTATGCTCTAGGAAGCTATATCTAGAGTTTGGAGCCTTAGTTCAGCTTAAAAGCGTTTGGATGAGAAACGGATTGCATGAACTCGACGAGTTGGATAGCCAACTCGACGAGTTGAGGTGGGCTTTCCCATTTTTTGGATTCTGCATGAACTCGACGAGTTAATGAGGTAACTCGATGAGTGGTTAGGATTTTTCCCGACCCTATAGAGGTTGCATGGACTCGACGAGTTGGATAGCCAACTCGGAGAGTTGGCTCGGGTTTTTGCGACTTTCTGAGTTCTGAAGGAACTCGATGAGTCTATAAGCTGCACTCGACGAGTTGGGTCAACATGGACTGTTGACCTTGACCGATAACTTTGATTGACCAAGGGGTGACCAAGTTTGACTTTTGAGGGTATTTTGGTAATTTGGATCTTGATGGTATTGGTTGTAGGCGGTTGAGTTCGCAAGTGTGATTTGGGAGTTGATCTTTTGTAGTTCAGTTCGACAGTGAGCACTCCTCACTATATCAACAGGGTCTAAGGCACCAAGTCCGACCCTTTGGATTATTATCCTAGTTATATGATGTTGTTATGCTATTATGATCTTTTAGATCAGTATCTTGGTTGATAGGATGATCCTATTCTTAGTGATCTGTATAATATGTGCCTGTTTGTTGATTGTTTAAGTGTTATGCGTATGTCGACATATGTGTGTATGGTTGGGTTGAGGCTGTCCTGATTTGAGCTGAAGGCCAACGGATCTAGGGCGGTTTAGATAGACTGAAGGCCTTGTGAGGCGGACCAGTCAGAACGAAGGCCCAGCGAGCAGTCCGGATACATTTATGAGTTTGCATAGTATTTGATATGATATTGATCTGGTTGGTATGGTGTTGGTATTTTGGGGGTAACTCACTAAGCCTTCGAGCATACACTTATGAGTTTTGTTTCAGGTACTTCTGATGATTGAGGGAAGGCGAAGGCGTGACCATAGACTTCCTCATGTCTTGTGTTTTTGATTTCTAGGATACACTGATATGAAACTATTTTTAAAACACTTTGTAATAATTAATGGTTTTGAATTGTTTGAAAAGTTCTAAATTTTTTGTTAATTTTCATGGATGTTACACTCTTCAAATCTGAACGCTGCATCAAAACAAACAACATAAGGGAAGTAAATTTCAAGATCCTCGATATGTAAATTTATTTCCTACCCTTTTTAATCCATGTTTTTGGCAGAGAATCCCCCTCGGGAATCGAGCCACGTCTCACGAAGAAATATTTTTCTTTCCAAGCGTCATCATTTTGTTTAGATTTCAGAATGAGGTGGGATTTGTTTGTCTGAACTCTTAACAGGAAACGAGAAGAAGCAAAAGAAGAAAGATCATAGACAAAGGCAAAATCAGGTAATCCAATGTCCATATTGTTGGACTAATTCAGGCGGTCGATCCAAAAGAGGATCCTCCAAACCACAAGCATAGTTTGGATATAGGATATTTGGGTACACAGAAAGAAATCACGAAAAATACCAGTAAAAGGATAAGTTAAACATAGAGTGAATGGGTATTCAGGAAAACAAACCCACGTTGGAGACACAAAATCAGGTTGAACGATAGCCTCAAAAGGACGAAAAACCACATCAGAAGGAAAAGCCCCGATGGCTTTCAACGATTCCATGTCTTCATTGTCGAAAGAGCAAACCTCGTCATAGGTTAAGATTGTTTGATCACTAAAATCATTCTCAGAGGGAATAACAACGCCAGCTCGAGAGCGACTAGTTTTCTTAGTCATGACGAAGAAAATCGAAACAACGGAAGAACAAATAAAAAGAAAAAGGATTACCTTCACAAAGAGATGATAGCGACTTGGGAGAGTAAAAAGAGGAGTTACCGGAAACCCTCATTTATCGCCAGGAAAAGATAACAGAGATGATTTGACCATTTCTCGATTATCTCGATAAAGATAAGACCTATCCATTAAGGATTAATTTTAAATTCCTCTTTTTAAATTAAGTTATTCCTTTAGTATTTACGAAACTAACTCCTATATTTTCAGGAATACCTTGGGGCAATTGTTAGGGCTAGGATCCTTACAGTATTTAGGATCCTCAAATATCCAGAATCCTCAGCTATCTCAGGATCCCGACTAATTACCGTTATTATATTTATTAATATTTATAACGGTCATGTTTTGTCCATAACTAACACGTGTGCAGAAATAGTCAAGGGAAAACCCATTATCAACGAAGAATCATCTCAACTATGCTAAAGAACCAGAATACTTGGTCAAGAACGTTCATAAAGCTGGTCAAATAGGATCCTGGAAATATCAGACATCTTGTTGGCTAGTTTAGACTATAAATTAACACTTGTATTCTGCACACACAACACTGTTCTCTAGTCTAAGCTTACTCTACAAAATTGTTTACTTATTCTTACTAAGAACTCTTTGTAATCATCATATTTATCAATCAAATCATCAAGGCAGGTGATCATTATCACCTCCCAATCTTTTATGTCAGAGATTCTAGTAAGGATCAAGGGATTTCCTTGTAAACCATCTTGTCACTTTCTTTTATCATTCGCCATTACACTAATTTGAACATCACAGCTTCTCATTCAAATTGGTTGATTAATACTTGTGTAATTTTTGACCAAAACATCAACGATATGTCCAGATGATATCAATAGTAAGACATAAACTGGAATGCAACTACTTAGAAGCCCCGTCACCAAGCTGACAAACTATGCCACATGTACCAATACAATGAAACAACAAGCAAAGAAAATGTGTCAGCAGATGCTAAGTGAGTCAACCTGAAGTACAATGTTAGGAAAACACCAATATATTATCATCAGATACATCACGTGCATCACATACATCACATACAACACACATATCATATACATCACATACATCGCATGTTCATCACTAGAATATCATTAGGGTCTACCGTTATTATTTACCTTTTAATAATAGACAAATATTAATTATTCCTAACCTAGCCCTGTGTCGATCACTAACCCGCAAGGTAGACAACCCAAACATGTGTTCATGACTAACCCATAAGGTAGACACCCCATATGTAGGTCCATCACTAACCTGAAGGCAAAGCATGTTCACTACTATGTGAACGGCCCAACCCTTCTGATAGCTTCATTTTATTTACTTATTTTTATAGTTTTTTTAGTACATTCCATTCGCATTTTAGTTAATTTTCATGCATATTTTCCCTTTTGTTATTTTTATGACCATTTCGGGGTACTTTCTAGTTTCTTGAGCATTATTGCAGATTTTCTTAGAGACTAGCTGAGCGGGACTCTTGGGAGGCGATTGGACTTGAAGAGCAATGGGGATATCATGCTTGATGGCTTTGGAGGTGATTCATGGAGTGGACTTGTCAATTGCTTGAAGGCTTGGAAGAATTGAGCTTTAAATTTGAAAGACGTGGGAGAATTCTTGAGTGTGCAAGATCAATATTTGGGACTTTGCGGAAGTTTTGAGTGATGTGGAAAGACAAATTGGGCTTTAATTGAAGAAATATTGAAGAAAAATGGGCTAGAAGCTGATTGGACTCGAACTGGGCCAATGGATTAGCTGTGGGGGCCCAAGAATTGAAGAAGCCCAAAATACCCGTCAGAGCCCGCGACCCGCGTAAGATTCCCCGCGGCCCGCGTGGATTCCTGACAAGGGCAATTTCGGGATTTTGCTAAGAGCTCTATATTGGGAAGGTGGGTGTGCCTCTTTAGCCTAATCTTGAAGGTCCGAGTTTGATTGGTTCTCTCTGGAGTTTGGAGTGCTTTTGAAGACCAAGAACACCTCAAGAACATCTTGATTTCACCTCTTGATTATTGTAAAATGTTTGGTACAATTTCCTCTAACTTTGTTTCTTTGAGTTTAGTCATGCTTGGCTAAACTAATCTTGGTTGACTTTTTGTTGAATCCTTTGAACTTTTGTTGAATGTTGAAGAATCCATGAACTTGTTCTTAAATCTTTATGGAAATGTTTTGTGTTTTATCATATTATCACTACTAGTATGTTTTTATTCATGAGTTTAAATGTGTTTGTGGTGATTAGTTGGCTAATTTCTTGATTAAGTAAATGATCCTCAAATTAGCAAGCAACAAATGATTTTTGTGTTGTTTTTGCTTCACACAATCATAAAAGATTTCCTCCAACATGGTGGTGAAAGCATTTGACTCCTCTTCGATTTGGTGACTGTTTGGTTCTTAATTCTAGTTGACTTTCACTAATTACATGCTATTTGGAAGTAGTGACTTTGACTAAGGAAATTGTTATGATCTTCTCTAGCCATGTCAACAATTAAGAAAAGTCTAGGTAATCTCAAGCTCCTTGGATTAGTATAGCCAAATTAAGGATTTAAATCAAAGAATTGCACCATTGGATTCTAATGATATGTTAATCAAAAGTCAAAGTGAGGAAACTTTAAGTCAACCATCTCTCCCTTATTGATTTTACATCAAACTTTTATTTTTGTTGCATTTGTCTATTTAAATCATAGTTAATTCTAGTTTGTTTCAAGTATTTTAAAACACCAAAACCCCCCATTTTATTTTTATTGTCATTTTACAAGTATTTTTACAAAGAGATTTTTCATAGAGTTATAAATTGATCCAATCTCCGTGGATTCGATCCCTTTACCACTATACACTATTTTAGTGTGTAATATTTAGGGTTATTATTTGTGTTGGCCTCGACTACCACCAAATTTTTGGCGCCGTTGTCGGGGATTGGTTTATTTTTAATCAATTTGTTTCTCTATGCCTAGATCTCATTCTCATTGTTCAGGTACTCTAGTTTAAAACTAAATTGAAGAAAAAATTATGGTTCGGGAATGAACACTCCTTGTATTGAAGATAAACTTTCTGAGCTAGCTCAGTTAGTTATGATGATTGAAAATGACCAAAGTGTGCAACCCTCGCCTCTTCTTTGTGAATTTTGTGCCCAAAATGGACATCATTCCGACATGTTTCCATATTTACAAGGAGAATGGGAAGAAGTGCAAGAGAAGGGAAGCTACTACTGGTCAAACCAATGGAATTATGATCAACCTCAACATGATCAATGGTGGGACAACAACCAAGCTTAGGGATACAACCAATACCATAGCCCATATCAAGCTTCGACAAGTGATCAATACCAACCAGCTCCATAATTCCAACATCCGTATCCTCCACCTCCTCAACAACTTGAAACACCAAGCATGTCCTTAGAGGAGATTGTGAAAAGCATTACCACATCTACCCAAATTTTCCAAGAAACAACCCAAGCTAGCCTCAAAAGCTTAGAGCAACAAATAACACAAATTGCTCAATCAGTAAGTATAATGGAATATCAAGACAAATTACCATCTGAAGAGAGCCCATGGCATAGCGCATGTGCCATTCCTTTGAAAGATGAGAAAAGTTTTGATGGCCCAAGAGTGTTATGTGGAGAAGAGGAAGACGGAGTAGAAGTGAAAGAGGCTATCAAGGAGGAAGAAGAAATTGAGAAAGATGTAGTGTTCGGTGTTAACAAAAGAGAGGTTGAGCCACCCACTACCATTGAGAAAGTAACTCCAGTGGTAGATGAACCACAAGAGCTGGGAATGATAAATATGTCGGACCCTTTAAAGGATACATATGTCGAGAATGAAGACGCCCAACCGATCACCAACTTGACCACCATGTCAAAGATGGAAGAGTTGGTCACCTTATTAAACAAGTACAATAAAGAATATGGTTGCATGCTTTCTATTATCAAAGGTCTAAGTCCGGTATGGTTCTCCCGTAAAAAGAAAGTCAAATACAAGAAAAGAGTCCCAATGGAGGTGTGGAAACTAAAAAATGTTGACACGGGGCAAATTTTCAATGTTAATGGACATCGGTTGAAACCTTTCTATGAAGGTTTTGATTCAAATGTCCAAGATGTCGTCCATTTGGATGCCCCAAAGTGTTAAAGTGAAGTTTGGAGGCGTATCGCCAAAGACCTTGGTCCAAAATTTTTGTTGTGTTTTTGAAACCGGCACTACAAGAAAAAGACCCTTTTACGACGCACAAACAACGACACTCACTGATTTATGTTACCCAAAAGAGAGTAACATTAAAAAAGTGTCGTCTCTTTAAAAAATTTAAGGATTTATGTCATGCATTATTGCGTGCCCTTAAATTAGTGTCTAAAAAAAACACGGAGGGCACCTATAATAAAATGTGTGTCATCTAAAGACGTCACTTTTTAAATTTTAATGGAACGCGCGTTCCATCCGGGTGAAAATGAAATCCTGAAAAATTAAAAACCCTGCATTTTTTTTCTACTTTCCCTCTTGCCCAGATTATCGACACTCCTTCCTTTCCCTCTTGTCTCTCTCGGTTGCTACCTAGGGTTTTTATTGAAAGGTTGAATCGATTGACTGAGGTAACCAAAGGTCAAGCGAACTGGGAAAGGGTTTTCAGTGAAATCTACTGTTACTCTTTGAAATCGGATCCAATCCTACCTTCGCCCCATCCTTCTTTTCGTGAAAGCTTGAATTGATCGACTAGGGTAACTAAAGGGTAAGCGAACCAGGAAAGGGAAGCAATAAATCCAACACTCACTCTCAAATCGATTCTACTGGACAAGGTTTCAATTTGGGGCTCTCTACATTCTTATCGATTCTACTTTCATTCAAGCTTACATCGACTTTTTGGTATATAGTAACCGAAGCTTACAATCTCATCGATTCCACTTTCTCTCTCTAAACAAAAATATCTCATATTCTCTAAAAGCCCTAAACCAGCCACCGCCGGCTATCACCTCCACCATCGTTCATGTCGTCTAACTTCCCAGATGGTCTGTGTGCGTGCGCGACAAGACTGAACTGAAAATGGGAAAAAAAAAACAAGCAGAAAGAGAGAGAGAAGAGAGTTTAATGCCGATGAGAGGATGCATCAGAGTTGTGGTACTGTTCTTAACGTCTTTTCAAAATACAGTAACCTTATTATGGGCTTGAAGAAAAAGATTATTGTTTCCTCTGTTTTTCAGTTCTAGATGGTATGGGTTCGCCCTGATATGGTTTAGAGAAGTGTACGTCATCTCTGCAGATCACAATCATCCATACCTTATTTTCAATTTCTCTCTCTCTCTCTCTCTCTCTAAACATTTCCTCTCTTCTTTCTTTCTAAAACCCTAGCCTATCATCATTGCAGAGGAATTTTCATACTGTTTTCCACCATCTGTGTTGGAGCAAACCAGTTTTCAGTTGACCAAGCTTTGAATTGGAAAAAAAGAAGAATTTTCGTTGTGCTGGTGGCTGACGGGACACAAAAGCCAATCGGTTGGGGCTTGTACAACTCGTGCTCTATGTTCTGATCGAAAAGGGGTAGGTGTTTCCTTGAATATTTATCTATCAATTACAAAGAAGAAAATGAATTGCTCAATTTATATTATTAATCACAAGTATCATCACTGAATCTCTCCACAATTGATTTGATTAGAGTTGGTATAGCTTCTAGTAATGTGATAAGAGCATCAGAAGATAATCGGTTAGAAAATCATATTGTCTGCTAAAACTTAAAAGTATTATATGGTTCCTTCTTGATGTATGAGTTTCCTATTCTTTAATATTCTGATGCAGGTCACTTATATTGAGATCAGACCTTGGGGAGGTGTACAAACTAAGTTATAGTTTGTGGGCTTCTCGATAATCCTGCATAGTGAGCAGTTGAGTGGGCAAGGGAGATCATGTATATTTTTATCTCATGAAATCCTGGAACTTTTGTTGCCCTGATGAAATTTACATTATATCCTATGGGTGTGGGGTATTTATCAATATCAACAGGCTGTATAGTGTTGAGCTTTATAGGCCTCCAATATTGGACAAAAGTTTCTTATGTGAAACTAAAGTCAGATGGTTTGATGGGTGAAAACCTTCTCCACCCTGGTGTTGCCAATCGTGTATTGGAACTGTAGTTGACTTCTTATACCACAGTTCCATTAGTGGTCAATTTTGTCCTCAACATTTTTATACTCATCCTCTCTCTTAAGGTATTCAACTGTTCTAAATTTTTACAATGAGTCTTGATTGTTTTTGATGATATATTTGGTCATGCAGACAATATTTTTTGATGAGCAGCATGCAACTAAATCATGGAAAATGGTGGAGAGACTAGTTAATTATGTTATCTACAAGGGAGCCAATGGCCAAGGCTAAGAAGCTCTCCTATAACCATCTTTTCCATCTTTCCCGCCTTAGATCTTGGTTCAACTCCATATCATATTTTTTATCTTTATTTCCATTAAAGTTATATATATATATATATATATATATATATATATATATATATATATATATATATATATATATATATATATATATATATCGTTTGATTGATGATGTGGCGCATCTTCAAAGATTAAGAATACTTGCATTTATGGTGGGGTTCCAAAGGGGTCCTCAAGTTCGTGATTTACAGAAAGGTAGGTTTGTGAATGCCTTTTGACCCCATGGACAATTAATGGGATTCACAATAGGTGCAAATGCTGATACCAACTGCAAAAAGAAGAATTAATAGATGAACAAAATGATCCCAATAAATATCATATGATTCTGAAACATCAAACATACCATGTATTTGTCTAGGTTTTTCAAATAGATTGTAAGTGCTCCATGTCCACCGATAGAGTGACCACTTATGGATGCCCTTGATGTATCAAGCTGAGGGAAGTTATCACTTAGAAGTTGTGGAAGTTCCTTGACTATGTAGTCATACATTTGCCAGTTCTTCCATTTTTCTACAGTAGCATTAAGATAAAATCCAGCACCTGAAAAAAATGTAAGCATTTCAAGTCAAACTTTTTGTTTGTGATTATTTTTTGCACCAAGAAGAGACACGAATACATTAACTAATAACTAATAATATTAATATAAAGTCTTTGATTCCCTGCAACATACCAACGACAAAATCATAACTGTCTGCTTCCCCCTCCATATTTAGGCCTCCTATATCAGAACATAGAGAGCTAGTAATTTCCATGATCTTAAGTAAAAACTAGATATATGAAAAAGGTTTCAAATAAAAAAAATGGGTGAATTACTTGGAGATGTATCTGGAACAATTAAAGCAATGCCTTCAGTTGATGCAACTCGCTGAGCACCTGACTTGATAATGAAGTTTTCATCATTGCAAGTAAGACCAGAGAGCCAATATAGTACCTAAACCATAACCAAATATTGAAGTTTGTTAAAACCCTTTTACCCAAACAAGGAATGAAATTTGTGATGAAATTTATTAAAAGATAACAATATGCATTCTCTTTTCTTATTTGTTGATGTATGTATGTGTGGTTAAAGGCAGACATATATGTTTTCTTGCATGGATTTGTATATTAACATAGATCCCCTTTTCATCCCTCTATGCTTAGCCCTAGTGATTATACTTCTTGTTTTCCCAAACATCTAAAAGCAACTAAGATCAAAATGACTAAACGACACAAACCCCACCATCAAAAACCGTAAACCAAAACAGTAAAACAGCGATCTAAAAACAAATGTCATAAAATGATAAGCAGTAAACAACCTAAAACATTTTTAAAATGTAAGCATGTAAACAAAATAAGGATCAATGAGTTGTTGACTTATATAGTTGTATAAAAACTGTCTTTAGGTGGGGAAGTGTTCTGGGCTGGTCAACATCGCAAATCTAGTCTTGGCTATGCTGCAAGATACAGCATGGACAACATGGTAATTTTACTCTCACATACATATGTTTGTCTTTTTGATATAAATAAATATATAATGAAAATTAATTCCTTATTCTGTTGCAGGTTGCCTCTGGACAAATAGCCAACACTGAACTGTTGCTCCTAGCTATGTTCAGAAAGTGTTTGAAGAGGTAACAAACTCAAATTTTTCAATAATTATATATGTTATGAGATTTAATTCAAAGTTATCAATAATTAATTGTGATTTTTGTCTCGTTTTGCATAGGTTTCTCTAGCAACAGATATGATGTACAATTAAGCTCTTTCAATCTGTTGGGACATACAACACCTATCCATGCTGGATCGCTTCTACTTGTGGGCCCATTTCTTGATTACTGGTTAACAGAAAAGAGAGTCAACATGTTTAAATATGATATTTCCTTTATGGTAAGTAAGAGTATATTTATACAACTATAAACCAGTGATTGTTAGCAGAATCATGGTTTTATCTGTGTAGTGTTTTAAAGTCTCAAATCTTTGTGTTTCTAACAACTATCAAATAAACAATCATTTGCTATTCTGCATTGCCTCTAAACAAAAGGGTAAACAAAAACAACAAGACCCAAATCACATATGAAACATGAGCCCTTAATGGAGGATAAAAGTAAGAATGTAAATACTATACAAAAAACACATATAGATTAAAAAAAAATACTAGGAACTATACTATTCCACTACCCTGATTTTAAGCATAAACAGAAGGGTAAAATGGTCATATATTCACATTTACAGATTTCATTCGATTAAAAATGAAGCAGATGATGTGTATACAGAACTTGATGAAAAAAAATGCCATTAGTGATATACAACAAACACTTGTTATTATTGCATTTGGTGTTTAGGTACAACTTCAACAAAGTTGCACAATACAAGAAACTTACACTTGAGGAAGCAGAAGAAAAGATAAAAAATAGAAGGAAAACTGCAGATGGGTATGAAAGATGGATGATGAAAGCTGCAAACAATGCCGCAACTGCTTTTGGTGAAGTTGAAAGGCCTGATGACAAGGAAGGTGGTGGTGGTTGAAAAGGGCGTAAAAAGAATAATGCAGATGATGATGAAGGGAATGTGTCAAATAGAGGAGAAGAAGATGAGGATGACGAGTTTGCAAGGAAAAATAGACTTGGAAATAATAAAAGAGGAGGTGATGATGATGAGGAAGGCCCTAAAGGTGGTGATCTTGATTTTGATGATGATGATATTGAGAAAGGTGATTGTTTTGTTGTTTGGATAATGGAATGGAATGACACATTCCATTTACTACTTGAATTTGAATTTTCCATAAGAAATGAAAATAGGTTGTTTATTTATTTGTTATTATATGTGTGATTTCCGGTGATGACTAGGAGCTTGAGGAGATTTTCACAGATGATGATGAAACAGTTAGTAATGATCCTGAAGAGCGTGAAGACTTATTAGCCCTGAAATCCCTGCTCCTCCGGAAATCAAACAGGTACACTTTAAAAAAAACCAGATAAAATTAAAATATTGTTTTTTAAAACATTAAATAATATATATAATATATATCCAAGATGAAGACGATGAGGAAGAGAATGAAGAACAGGAAGGAGGATTGAGCCAATCTGGGAAGGAGTTAAAGAAGCTACTTGGGAAAAACAATGGTGTCAATGATTCAGAACCAAAACAAGATGATGATGATGATGATGTCAGCATCTTTCTTCATTTATTAACAATAACATATAGAGAAATTACATTTTTGGTCCCTGAGTATAGCTGAATTTTCCAATTTTGTTCCCAAAAAATTTCATTTTACTGGAACTGGAATAAATAGCGTTGCAAGCATCTCAAATGAGGACCATTGTCGCATGAGAAAACATTTTGGGACGAAAATAGCAAAAAAGCTACATTTCAAGGACCGAATTGTAATTGACTCTAAAATATATTTGGAAAACATTTAATTTTAATTTTTGATATGAGTAGATTGAAGATGAAAGTTCCCCTGTTCTTGCACCAAAGTCTAATAACGCACCTTCACAGCGTATGAATCTACCAAAAGAAGAACCTGTTGATAACCTTCAAAGTGTAATGTTGATAACATCCCTTCAATCACTGGTAAGTAAGAGTATATTTATACAACTATTAAAGATTTGAGACTTTAAAAAATGAATAATTGTAATGTTTGATTGAATTTAGAGTAAAATATAATTAGTTTTATTACATGATGTTTATAATTCACGCATGTTTACAGCAGCATTTGCAACCTTGTTCTAACATCAAACCCACAGGTAATATTTAATTGTTTACTTACGGTTGTGCCCCTAAACTATTTTGTATTAACATCCATAAGCCTTTTGTTCTCATGTTAGTTAAGATTCATAAAGATACTTATGTTCTAGCTGAATATAAATAACTCTTTCTAGTAGCCCCACACTTATCCTTAGCAACATAATTAATTAAATTAGCATCTAATGTAATTCGGTTATGCTTACAGTTAGTTGGTGCCTATAATGACGCTAAACTCCTTAAAAAACTTCAAATTCGAAAAGAAGATCCAAAAGAACTGAAGATAGAATACAGGAGGCTAGAGGGGAAGGTTAAGGGGCTCAATTCAGCTTTACAAATTTGAGGAAATCATCTCAAAAACATCAACAGTAATGAGGAAGAAGCAAGCCACTGTATCTAGAAGTTTTGGAGGAAACCAGACTCGAGTAAAAGCAAACACACGGAGAGTTCTTGGCACATAGTAAGCTAGATAATGCAATTGTATATAAATTCATGTTTAATGTACCTTTTTTTTATACAAGAATTTGAGAGCTGATGCATATGATCACTAAATGAGGGAGTACATTACAATTTACAAGAACAAATTACATCTCTGTACATATGTAGTAATACCATGAGAGAAGCAAACTAGCACAGAGTAACATTCATGATGTTTGTTAATTGTTATTGTATATCAACATTCATGATGTTTGTTAATTGTTAGTGCATATCAACATTATGAGACTTTTAATGTGTTATTTAATTTAAAAATTAGTAAACCTATCAAAATATATAATTTTAAAAACATTTAAAATTATGAAATGCAAAAATATTTTTTTAAACATTTAAAATTATGATACGCAAAAATGTGTGTCATCTTCATTTATGACATGGCCTTTCTTGACAGGAGCTTTCTTGATACGCATTGCGTGTCATTAACACGTGCGTCGTAAGGTTACGACACGCGAATGCGTGTCGTCTTCCTTTATGACAGGGCCTTCCTTGATACGTATTGCGTGTCGTAAACACGCGTCGTAATTGCGCGTCGTAAATGTGCGTCGTCTATAGACGACGCGCAAAAGCGCGTCGTCTCTCTTTTTGACAGGGCCTTTCTTGACGCGTATTTGCGCGTCGTCTGAGCCTTTTACGACGCGCAATGAGCGTCGTAAAAGACTGTTTTTCTAGTAGTGCGGGACTTTACGAGAATCGTTTTGGCCAAAAATCAAGTTTTTAGAAAAATTTCAAATTTTGAGGTGCAGAAAGTCACGCGGCCCGCGTAAGGTTATGTGCGGCTTTTGTGTGGCCCATTCCTTGCCCGCGTAAAACAATCACCTCTAGCCCTGTTCAGCTCATGCGGCCAGCATGCGGGTTCCACGCGGCCCGCGGGGCTGGTTTCAACACTTAGTATTTTTTGAGCTTCAGTTCACGCCGACTTTACGCGGCCCGCGTGTTTTGACCCAAAATTCTTCTAAACCTTCTGTGAACTCAAGAGGAAACAAAGAATGTTACACGCAGCCTCTACGCGGCCCGCGCCCCGCCCGCGCTCCACACAAAAACTCGATTTCCCGGAGATCTACCGGTCGGAATCCTGCGAGACCACCACCATTATTCACCATTTTTCCTCCTCTACAAACCCTTATGCTCTACCCAACCCTCCAATTTAGGTCCTTTCCGCCCTTTCCTTAAGCATTGAGGACAATGCTTGTTCTTAAGCTTGGGGTGGGGCATTTCCCTTATCTTTTACTTTTTTATGCATTTTTAACTAGGTTGCATAACATTTTAGTATTAAGCTAATTTTCATTCATTTTTTTATTTATTTAAAATTCCAAAAAGATTTTATTTTCTTCTTTTTCACCTTTTATATTTTTGCATAACATTTAGCTTAAGGCATTAGCATTCATGCATTTTTGTTGTCTGTTTATTCTCACCTCTCTTGGATGCCATGGGACAGGTTCACAGTTATTGTATCATTATTGGTCCAGGATCTTGTTGCCATCTCAACCATCGAACCGGGACCGCTATCCGCAATTTGGGATTTCATACTTGGGATCAGATGCTGGTAGCTTAAAGGGGTAAATGATCATGGCCAGGTAGTTTCATGAAAAATTATGCATACAATACTAACAACTGTAGGATATACTATAGCAATGGATTTTCTTAGCCTTGCGGTCACTACCGCTGAGAGGATCACACTTGATCATGTTTGAACTGTTAGGATGAAGCATTGGTGCTTGTCCCCGAGTAGAATCCATATCCGGTCTCTTTACATCACCATATCTTTTTGCGATTTTCTTAGAATTTTAGAGAGTCTTTTAGTCCACAGTTGGACATTTTCATTATCGTTGAAAAACCACAAGTTTGAAAAGGAGCTTACATTACATCTTTATGCTCCACACATGGTCATTTTCACACTTAGGCCATTCGGATTATATCATTACCCTTTCGGTTCCACTTACACACCTTTGGGAGCCAAATTTTGAGTTAAAGGGTTTTCTAGTTAAAAATTTCGATTGTTAATACATTACCTTGAAGTATCAAAAAAAAAAAGAAGCAAAAAGAGGCATGCAAATTTTCAGTTGCAACTATCTTAGATAGGCGGCCGGTTCAATTATTGAACAAATTTTCCAAAATCTTGGTCACCCAGCGTTTGATATTCATTTGTATAGGTCTGTTTTATTGTATATAGATTGAGTTGTTTTGTTTTTTTCGCAAATTGGTGATGTTAGAGAGACTGTCGAGTCGGATACTACGGGAGGTTTTGGCCAACACTAAGTGAACCGATTCCTACAATGGTGCTCGAGCGATTAAACCAAATTACACATGAGAGAAACCGGCAGATGTGAGATCAGAGTGAGCACTTAAAGAAAAGCTCCACCCGAGCCCATCCAATTGTTTTCTCCCTACTACAGATGTTCTTCATTGTATGCATGTTCCATTAAGACTACGACTAACCATCCCTCCTTATTCACCTAGAGGAGTTGTCCTGGCTGTGGTGTATGGTCCCATTGTTATCGGATGAAAAAGTTTTGAGACAGCAGCGAGATAAATTCTAACCATGTTGACTAACATCGAACAGGTTCCATGGTTCTATCCATTCTTTTTATTTCTAGGGTAGTTCGTACCAAGTTCATTTTAGTCTTATCTTACTTGAGGACAAGTAAGGTTTAAGCTTGGGGTGATTTGATAGCTTCCTTTTATTTACTTCTTTTTATAGCTTTTTTAGTACATTCCATTCGCATTTTAGTTAATTTCCATGTATATTTTCCCTTTTGTTATTTTTATGACCATTTCAGGGTACTTTCTAGTTTCTTGAGCATTATTGCAGATTTTATTGGAGACTAGCTGAGCGGGACTCTTGGGAAGCGATTGGACTTGAAGAGCAATGGGGATATCATGCTTGATGGCTTTGGAGGTGATTCATGGAGTGGACTTGTCAATTGCTTGAAGGCTTGGAAGAATTGAGCTTTAAATTTGAAAGACGCGGGAGAATTCTTGAGTGTGCAAGATCAATATTTGGGAGTTTGCGGAAGTTTTGAGTGATGTGGAAAGACAAATTGGGCTTTAATTGAAGAAATATTGAAGAAAAATGGGCTAGAAGCTGATTGGACTCGAACTGGGCCAATGGATTAGCTGTGGGGGCCCAAGACTTGAAGAAGCCCAAAATACCCGTCAGAGCCCGCGACCCGCGTAAGATTCCCCGCGGCCCGCGTGGATTCCTGACAAGGGCAATTTCGGGATTTTGCTAAGAGCTCTATATTGGGAAGGTGGGTGTGCCTCTTTAGCCTAATCTTAAAGGTCCGGGTTTGACTGGTTCTCTCTGGAGTTTGGAGTGCTTTTGAAGACCAAGAACACCTCAAGAACATCTTGATTTCACCTCTTGATTATTGTAAAATGTTTGGTACAATTTCCTCTAACTTGGTTTCTTTGAGTTTAGTCATGCTTGGCTAAACTAATCTTGGTTGACTTTTTGTTGAATCCTTTGAACTTTTGTTGAATGTTGAAGAATCCATGAACTTGTTCTTAAATCTTTATGGAAATGTTTTGTGTTTTATCATATTATCACTACTAGTATGTTTTTATTCATGAGTTTAAATGTGTCTGTGGTGATTAGTTGGCTAATTTCTTGATTAAGTAAATGATCCTCAAATTAGCAAGCAACAAATGATTTTTGTGTTGTTTTTGCTTCACACAATCATAAAAACATTTCCTCCAACATGGTGGTGAAAGCATTTGACTCCTCTTGGATTTGGTGACTTTTTGGTTCTTAATGCTAGTTGACTTTCACTAATTACATCCTATTTGGAATTAGTGACTTTGACTAAGGAAATTGTTATGAGCTTCTCTAGCCATTTCAACAATTAAGAAAAGTCTAGGTAATCTCAAGCTCCTTGGATTACTATAGCCAAATTAATGATTTAAATCAAAGTATTGCACCATTGGATTCTAATGATATGTTCATCAAAAGTAAAAGTGAGGAAACTTTAAGTCAACCATCTCTCCCTTATTGATTTTACATCAAACTTTTATTTTTGTTGCACTTGTCTATTTAAATCATAGTTAATTCTAGTTTGTTTTAAGTATTTCAAAACACCAAAACCCCCCATTTTATTTTTATTGTAATTTTACAAGTATTTTTACAAAGAGATTTTTCATAGAGTTATAAATTGAACCAATCTCTGTGGATTCGATCCCTTTACCACTATAAATTATTTTAGTGTTTAATATTTAGGGTTATTATTTGTGTTGGCCTCGACAACCACCACCTTCCCCCACTAGGTCCATCACTAACCTTGGGTTCATTATTAACCCAAGAGCTAAAAACCTCATTCACTACTAACGTAACCGGCTCAACCCTATTCACTAAGTGAGGCGAGACTCTCACTCGTAACATTGCTCCCGGTTCGCTGTGTTCGCTACTCCGACGTGGCAGATACAAGTATGCACATTGTTATTCAAGAGTTGTATTTGTCATTGTATCCCATCACTAGAAGGTTTCCACTCAAACGTGATATTTGATCCAGCACCATCACTACAACAATATCACTCTAGACCTCGAACACCTTAGTGTGCATGAACCATGTCCCGAATGGTGGTCAAGAAAAACCACTCGACGTCACTATAGGCTTAATTTATTTCCCTTTTAGGTGTCTTTCATCATATAAGGACCACACAAGTATCCGGATAGGGTACACACACCTAAGTATAGGTTGCAACCCTTTAGGCCCCACTAAGTCTATTCCCCTTTTTAATTAATATATTATTAAGTCATCACATAAGGATTACACTACAAACTTCCCAAAGTAATCATGCTCAATTTCTATTAATATTAACTGGCATATTACTTCCATACAACACAATATGTAAACATGCAACAAGAACTAACAAGCTAAGGAATTTCTCAACTTAATATAATCATGCATATATCATCACTTCATCATTAAGGCATATTATATCACTACCATGCATTGTCCTAACCATTATAGACAAGTATTTCCAGAAAATCATAACATGCACACACCACACACAACCAACAGAAATCCCTTTTCTATCATGGACCTATCATACCCTTCACATTAAAATAACAAACAAAAGAATATCACGAAGGAAACGTCATTCACATCGACATATCATTTAAAATTGGGGTAAATGCAACCTAAACAACCTAACTTCATTCCAATCCTTCGAAAATGTGGAATTCCTAACAAGTACTTTAAATAACCATAAAGACTGACTCACCTTTGTCAAACAAGTACCCTTTCCACACTTCAAATCTTGTAATAGTTGAGGTATCAAGCTTTACCATAATACAACACAAATAAGTAGATTACTAGAAGTTTACAAGACCAAAAAATAACAATTTTATACCCTACACATGCAAACTAGTTACTAAGTCAAATTCTTAGATTTTGACCTGAAACAACAGCTTGTTCAAGATCACTTTAGAACCATCAAAGTCTATGGAAATTAAAATTTTATTTCATATTCTATTATTTTAAACTTTCAGATTTTTATAAAGTGCTCGCACAGGTCCATACGATGTTTATACAATTTCCTATGAATTTTACAAAACCGCATGTCCGTGCAACTAATTTGTGTCTGCTCAGTGAAAATGACGATTTTCACCTTGTTTAGAAACAATATCAGGTCCTCGGAAAAATCAAGGAAAAACTAGATTGAAAATTCAAAACATTGAGAGTTTATGGATCCGAAATACAAGTCTTTATGATTTTTCTATAGTTTTTAACAAAACATGGGCATAATAGGAATTTTCCTACAATTCACAGCTTTGAGTTTTAAGGGTTAATTGACAACTTAACCCATTAAGCCATGATCAAAATCGACTATAAAGATGTAAATTAGGTTCTTAATAGTAGAAACATGTCAAGAAGTTAAAATAACAATTTCAACCTCAAAGCATGAGTCAAAGTACATTGCTTTTATAGGAAAAACAAAGTTCATTGCTAAAAGAGAAAACACCACTAGGGTTTGAGTTTCCTCCACCATTATGCCTCATATTAAGACTTTTAGGGATTATTTTGAAGACATTTTGAATGGCTCAAAACATGGTATTTTTAGAAAAAAAAAAATCCCTCTTAAATCAAGGTAGCAAAAACATGAGTTTTATCAATCATCAAGGAATACAATGTTCTCAAAAACTTGAAGTATTTCAAGAACATAAAGCATATCATTAGTGGGAGAGTTCATAATTGGATTTGACAGAAACAAAACACCCAATTACCCCCTTTAAACTAGGATTCAATCACTTAAACTATCAAATATTTCATGGAGGAATAATATGAGGATAATAACATCAAAAGGAAGAAATTTGACTCCACAACAGCCCCAATTGACAAGCAATTGAGATGTGAACATGTTAAGAAGATGAAGTAGAAATTTTTTTACCACCAATTAACTGATTTTCGCAGCCCTCTCCCTGTTGGACGGATAAGGCAATTCTTCTTTCTCCCTCCTCCTGGCTTAGCTCGATGTCCTTCTTCTTCCCTCCAAAACCGATCGCCATTTTTTTTTCTTATGAGTTGCGTTGTACCAAGAGATAACAAAAGAGGATATCACGATCGATTTCTTTCCCTTAAACGCACATCCAAAAAACGGAGGCATAGCCTTAATATTTCTTAAACATGTCGATTTAAGATTATGGAGGGTTTTTTTTTTTTCTTTTTTTTTTTTTTTTTTTTTTTTTTTTTTTTAATTAAGTCCATCAATTATCATAGGTAAATCCCAAACACTCATAACCCTAAGGAATTAACAAATTAAGTTCTTTTTTTATGACAATTTAGCCCCTCAACATCATTTTCACCAAATAAATGAATTGTAGTTACCCTATTAATCCCATAAACCAATATAATTGGATTATATCCTTCATATTTATTGCTTAATTCATTTAGATATTAAATAATCATATTTTATTTTATTTAATCCATTTTAATCTCTTAAAGCTAAAATCATTTGCATAAATATTTCTTCGAGTGACAGAAAGTTAATTTCGTTAACGAAAGGAAATTCGGGTCATTACATATCAAATTGTCGGGTCTAAGTATATAGTTATTTTATACATATCCCGTTTTGACACGAATTTGTTTTGTTTCTTATGTGTTTGACATGTGTAAGACATAAAACATTAATTTAAAATACGTATCAACAAAAGGAAACACAAATTTCTAAATCACATACACGAGAAATTCAGGTCGTGTACCAAATTTTCAAGTCTACAATTGGTTTCTCTATTGGTTTAGGTTTTAATGACACCGCGATTTATACATGTGTGGGTTGGTCGTTACAAAGTCATAACTGACTTTGCTATAATTACTAACAATGGTGGTTAATAATGAAGAATTTAAGTTCAAGAGGGCTTAAGTGATGCATTGAGTATGTGGAGGGGATAGAATTACTGCCATAAAGTGATCAAAGTCTATTAAAGATCCATCATAACTATTACACACTAGGTTGTAACACGTGGAGAACACGGACGAGGAAGTTAAAAATAATTTTATTTAAATTATAATTTAACTATTAAGCAATAACAATAAAAAATTTAATAAGTAATAAATATAGATGTTGTGTTAGTAATTTCATGATGATATAATCATTGGTTGAAATTACAAAAGCAAAATGGTTTGAATATCCAATCGGCAATTTATACTTGTAGATATGTTAGAAAATTATCATTTTCTAGAATGCAATATAAATTTAAATAAAATAAAAACAGAAATTGATATAAATAATAAAATTGTACAAAGTTTTACAAATTTGTAAAAACTTCTTTATACACATCATTTGATGTTTTATTTGTTAGTCTATGATCATTATCTAAAACTAACAATTTTAATTATTTTCTAAACTTTGGAATTTTTATATCTAGTTTTCAAATATATGTATTTTGCCTACAAGTTAAACATATAATATTTATGTAATGTTATAGCCCTGTAATGTTATAGCAATGTACTATTTCTGTAAAACATTACAGGTTGAAAGTCGAATATAGCTACTGAAATGGACCCTTAGATACGAAATTACATGAATGGTCCTTGTAAAAGAATTACGAAAAAAGTCCCTTATTTAAACAAATTGCATAAAAATGGTACCTATGTATATTTTCTTACAATTATTACGTACAGACACATCATTAACATGCATACCTTAAAAAATTTACAGAATAAGTCCTTGATCATTATTTATCAAAAAATAAGATTTTTAGATTAAATGGTCGTGTTACTGGTTTGTTTGAAAGAAATGTTTGAAAAAATATAATATGTTAGCCCTGTTAAAAACAAAGTGATGCCAATTATAACATTGTACTTAGAAAGTTCATTGTTATATAATTGGGAGCAATGTAGGAACATGAAAAATATTAGTGTTGATATTATATTTATTCTATAAAAGCAATGAAAAAAATCGATGCATAATGGTTAACAGGAAGTTGGTAGAAATTTGAACAAAAAAAAATTATTCGGAAAACATAAATAATAGTTGAGAATAAATATGGTAAATAATAAAAAACAACGGTAATCACAAAATGAAAGTAAGTTGGTACGTCATCATGTCATAATTTCCTGTAATCAGCCAAATTAACAACAAAAAACTACTGCTCTTACTTTATCGGGTTCTCTCATCATGCTCTGAATTAAAACTTTCTAAAAGTGAACATTTAATAAAGGGATTAGAAAGTGAGAAGATTCCAATAATATATTGATAATACATCAACCTAATAAATAATTCTAAAAAAAATACCTTCACAAAGAGCAGGTGCTATCTTTTTCCCTACCACTATTCAAAAACAAATAGCACATATGTATATCTATAACTTAAAAGAATATTTATTTGGTTGATGATCTTTTTTGCAAAATTAAATACATGATATATTTTGCAGATGATAATAAGGAGAAAATTAATTATCTTTTTTGTTCTAATTTTTCAATTTTAATACTTTTTAATTCATGAAAATTATGATTGTTAATTTGTTCATTTATACTAACATAATACCTCCTCTAGACTAACATGCATTTCATTATTCAATCTTGTTTGTAAAAACTTCAACTTTAAATTTGAAAGCATTTTTAATAAACATTTGATTATCATTAAATAATTTATAGATATAACAAACAACACACATCAAGTAATTGTAGACTAAATTCGACAAACAACACACAATTAATTCAAAAATAAGAAAAAGAAAGCACAAAAACGAACAAATTTTGAAAATGACATTTAAAGGAAATGGCTATGTACCTCATCTTCTGTGTTTCTAATCATTATCTTCAATATATGATCTACTTCTTCGGAAAGTTATTTCTAAACAAAAAACATAAGCTATACATAGTGTTTATAGACAATTAGTGAAATAGAAAGAAACATAATTAGAATGCAATAAAACATAGATAGATGAAAGAAAATAGGATGCTATATACATGTCCACAAAGATGGTAGTCACGCATGGGTCTTCCCGACAGTTAACCATGAAAAACTTGACCATATCAAGAATACAAAAAACCATAATAGTAGCATACATTTGATTCTAAACAAAACTTACAAGATTTGTGTAGGAGAGTTGTGGTGTAAATGAGGCGACTCCACCTTCTAGCTCTATAAATGGAAGCCATTTCGGAGTAACCACTGATCTCTAAATAGTGAGGATGCAAGCTTGTTGTTCTTTGTCGCATTCTTATCGGCATTCGGCTTCTTCATTATCCTTCAACAATACCAAAAAGAGCAGATATAATCTTTTTTGTTAATAAACTCGAAATAGCTTGAAATTACATATACACAAAATTATATCTAACCCTAAAATAGATAAAAACAAATACCTCCATGAGTTAATCGACATAGAGGATGCATTATGGTTCATGATTGAATATTTGATCATGAAAAATGCAGTTGAGAGGTTGAACCAATGAAAATATAGAGTTGGGTGATTTTGTTTCCAAAATCAAGAAGCCAAAATCTGGGGATACAAGCCGTGATAAAAAAAAATGAATCAATTAACAGATGGAGTTGGGTGATTCTATTGAATAGTTGAAGATAAATTCTTGATTTTGTGATTGAAGTTTTCTTAGATTAAGGGATAATTGTAAGTTGAGGATTATGATTAGCTGATTTTAAGGAGTTTCATATATATATTTAAATTGAAAGTTGTGTTTACATATATATAAAAAAACGTATTTTGAATGCATTTAAATTGAATATTAAAACTAATTTGCTTAATTTTAGGAGCTGAGTAAGTGACAATTGAAGCAATGAATGAGTGAGAAAATCAGTCCAATATATTATATGGAAGTCACACGTGGCATAGTGTTAGTGTAAAAGAGAGTTATGTGGCAATTTAGAGAGTCTTTTATTAAGAAAAGATAGATGTGAAACCTAGGAACTCGATCTTGAAGCCTTCGACCGAAAACCCACTACTCCCCGAAACAACATCGATATTTAGGGCAAAGTTTCTGACGATTTATATGTCTATAATGGCATGATCGATCGAAAATCAAAGCAAAAGAGGAAGCATCACAACATGTAACGAACACCTCAATATCATGAAATTTAGAGGTTTTTTTTTTTTAAATTTATTTATAAATAGGGTATTTTGGAATTTCTTTTTTCAAAATAGACTTCTTTCAAATTGACTTTCAAAAAGAGTAAATTCTCTTGGCCGCACCACAAAGTTGACGTTCATTGACCCTTTAAAATTACAATTTTAGTCCTTAAACTTATACCATTTTTTGTTAATACTTTTTACTTTTTGTATATTTACTTTTTTACTTAAAGAACACATTCTTTTATTAAATTTACTGTTTTTACCCTTTTAAATAACATTTTTGATCCTTCAACATAAATTGAATTTTTTGTTTAAACCTTTTACTTTTTAATAATTTACTTTTTACTTTTATTATATTTACTATATAACTTTAATCACTAAAAAACATAGAATTAAAATCTAAATATTGTTTTTAACAAATTATACCATTAGAATGATTTCATCAATACCTTCAAATTCATACTAATATCGAATATATTACAATGAGAGGAAAAGACAAGTTCAACTAAACATGAAATTAGAAGAAAAAACAAACATAAAATTACAAAAGAAATATCAGACAAATTGAATAGGAAATCACAAGATTGAGTAAGCAACACAGTTTACATTGTATTAAATATTAGATGAGAATTTGAATAATTTCTTCGGTTATAATCAAGTTGATGGAATAGTCCACATTTATAAGTCTCAGCAGGATGACGAACATCAACCTCGTTGTGAATACGGTTTAAACGCCTCCAACCTCGGTTTATAGACATTTTTGAGTAATCTGCTTCGATCATCCAATCAAACTTCGACCAATAATTAACATGAGTAACTAGTGCAAAAGCAGCATTATATTGTTGTTTATATGTCACACTAGTGTAAATTGCATTTTAAATGGAAAGAGGGTTATCCCTTCCATATCGATAAACCGCAAGAGCATGTGAACGTGGAAATCTTTTCATCTACCACTTACCACATGTCCACTGATGTTGAAAATAATTGACACTATGTGTCTTACCTCCCTTTGCATTTATCTGAAACTTAGTGAAAATTCTGTAGACACTTTCATTGTAGTGAAACTTGACTATCGTATGACTTTGTGCATGGGTCTCACCAGGTAGACCTGGAAATTGGAGACATGAATACATGAATTCGTGCATGACACAACACGATATGAATACATTTTGAAATAGGAGATAAAGCTTATTTTTCAGTGTATTCAGTTCGTGTCAAATTCAATTTTGACACGTGAAAACGAAAAGAATACATAAAATGTTAGCTCTAGTCTCACGTTTTAGGAAGAGGCTCCACATACGTGATCAAGGTTATAGAACTCGTTACTCGGTACTTGTTCGGCCGACTATCGCGAGTACTTGGGGAGTACTCGGATTCGGTAATTCATGTAGAAATATTTTTAGGGAAATTATATATGTCAAAATCATAAGTTAAAATCGTAAGTTGATTTAAATATATAACAAAATTAGATACATATGAATACACAAAAAACTGTAAAACACATAATGGTCTCACTCCGTAAATAATTATTTAGCATTTAAGATATATATGTAGTAATAATCATATGTGTGTGTTAAATAATAAATCATTAAGTGTATTATACATATTAATCACTGATTTGGCCGAGTTTGACAACACTACTCAGTTCAGTAAGGGGTTGATCAAGGAGTACTCAGGATTCTGTAACTCGCTTCGGTAAGGGGCCAAGTAACGAGTACTCGAAGGAGTAATTGGCCAACTCGGCGAGTTTTACAATATTGTACGTGATGGTAGAGGTGTGTTACATTTTATTGTAGGATAATTATGCTTCCAAAATAGTTGTACATTTCTATTGAATGTAAGATTAATACATTCTCTAATTGATAATTTTCTTGCTTCTCGCAATGCATTTTTTATACTCTTAATGATTTTTGTTGTGAATAAATTCCATCAACAATTTTTATCATATAAAGGCACCACTGACTTTTAGGAATTTGTTTTAAATTTTCCTACGGTTCAAGATTGATTGCTTTTATTTCTCTTATACACTTCCCATAACCCAACAAAATGTTCTAAGGCTCACATTATTGTACCTTTTAATTAGATTACTTCTAATGTGTCAAAGACAAAAGCGATGGTAAGCTAACAGATCTTTGCACACCTTTATATTTTTCATTGCATGAATTATTACTTTATGTCTATCTGAAATAACACATAATTGTCTATCTTGAGGAACATAATGTCTACAAAGATAGAAAAACCACACCAATTGTGTGAAGTCTTTTCATCCATAATTGCAAAAGCGACTGGTAATATATAATTTTTGGCATATTTGGTAACACCAGTAAGCATTTTTCCTTCGTATAAACCCTTAAAATGCAACCACCAACATAAATAATATGTCGACATAGATGGAATATATGAATATAAGGTCTATAAGCCAAAAAATCATAGTTGAATGTTACTACATTTGATGAGTCATCTGTGTCATGAAACCTTATAAGAATTATACTAGGATTGGAATGGACTTGGGGAACTCAACAAAGTAACTCTCCTAGGTTCCATACAATTTCTCAATCGCTCTTTGTCTTACATGCCATGTTGTCCCATACGAAACATCAACTTGCAAAACATTTTTCATATCTCCTTGAATTTGTTTCACCGGATAAGTAACAACTTTTTATTGAGTGGATTAGGTATGACATAATAGTTTTAGAGTTCAAATTTATGTTATTATTACCTATACGTGACCCAAAACATTTGTATACACCCACACAACGTGTAATCTTCCATATATGATGATTTATCATCTTAATTAACGACATAAGCATACCATGCATAATGTCGTATTTATAAGAAAACACTAGAACCTTCTCCTTCACTTCCTTATGTCTTACACTTTTTTCCCATAAATTACTTTTACTTTCATTCACTTTGGACTCTCTGTTTTGAGAGATTTACTAAAGTATTATTGCCTTTTTATTTTTTTGCTCTACTTTCAAATTCAATTCTGTAACACCCGGATTTTCAGGTATATTATTGTGTATTTTAATTTTGGAGATTTATGGAGAGACTCGACGAGTTGAGCGTCCAACTCGCCGAGTTGAGTCGAGTTGCACGCGTTGACTTAATGAGTGGACTCGACGAGCCAGAGAACCGACTCGCCGAGTAGGTATTGGGCAGAGAAACCCGAATTTCTAGGGGTTGGCGCCTATATAAGGGAACATATGCCTCCATTTACGCATCACTAGTTACCCTACACCCCTGAGAGAAAAACCTAATCACCATTAGAGCTAGAGAGTGAGTGAGGAGATAATTTGAGTGGTTTTGTGCATCCTTTGAAGGAGTTTTGGAGAGATTGGTGTGTTGATCAAGGAGGGGCTGTAGATCCAAATTTCTTCTGTGGTTATTCTTCAATGCAAACATAAAAAGCTCTTATATTAACCTTTCCTTTGTGAGATATTAGTTTAGGGAGATTTTGAGGGTTTCTCCCATCCATTCTTGGCAATGAGCTATTTAAGCATATCATGAGGTTGAAACCTCAGATCTGGACTATAGAAGGACTTGAGAGACCAAAGATCCAAGCTTTATTGAGCTAGAGTCTAGCTTTTGTGCATCTAACCCTCGTTGGAGTTTGTATTGGCGTTTTGAGTCTATTATGTCATGCATGAACGTAAAGATCAAGACTTTATGTGACTTTTGTGCCTTTAAGGACTGGATCTAGAGTCTGGTGTGGTAGATCTGACCTTGGACGTCTAAATGAGAAATTAAGTTGAGTGAACTCGCCAAGTCCATGAGTTAACTCGACAAGTTAGTTAGGGTTTGTCCAAATGTTCGGCTATGCGATAACTCGGTGAGTTGGGAGTCAACTCGACAAGCTGAGTCAACCTCCACTAGACTTCTGAGGAAAGTGGGGAAACTTGACGAGTCACATGGGTGCACTCGGCGAGTCAAGTCAAACATGGACTGTTGACTCGAGTTTAACTTCTGTTGACCTTTAGGGTTTTGATCAAAGTAAGTAATGGTGACCATGGAGGGGTAGAATGGTCTTTTACCCATCCCAAGAGTTAGAGAGGGGATAGTATGAGTTTATTTATAGTTTCGATTTTAATTAGAGATAATTATCATATGTGTTAGGAGGAGGCTAGATCAGTGATTCGTGTACAAGGTGTAGTTGCTTGTTTGCTTCGAGGTGAGTCTTCTCACTATACTTTACCTAGATTGGTAATTACGTGTAACCAGAGGGTCTTATGTGCTTACTTGAGTTATGCATTTTTCTGTATGATATATATGCTATATTATGTGATATTGAGACTGGACCGGAGGGTCCAACGAGGTGTGTGACGGGAAGGTCCTCACTAAGACCGGACCAGAGGGTCCAATGAGCCTCGAGACTAGAGGATCCCACTGAGACACATCGACCGTAGGGTCTTACGGAGATATAGCCTCGAGTGGCTAATGCGTTGTATGTGGTATTTTGGGAAACTCACTAAGCTTCGTGCTTACCGTGTTATGTGTTATGTGTTTTAGGTTTTCTTAGGAACGCGGGAAGGTGACGAATTAATTGTACACACCTATTAAAGAGCTATTAGCATCTTGGATTTTAATTAAACACTCACGGAGTTGCAATTTGTAAATTAATTAAATGAGATTTTTATGAAATGTGTTATGAGAATTATGCGATTTAAAAATAAAAAAATTTGTTTAAAAATTTACGGTGTTACATGTTCGTATCAGAGCCTTGGTTTGAAGGTTTCGGATACACCTTCGAGTATGTCTAGACTCAAACTGAGGATTTGAGAAAAAATTTCCAAAGAAATGATTTTTCTGAAATGAGCAAGAGTTTCTTAGAGAAAGACGAGAAGGAGCAGTGTATACAATCAACCAGAGCCCGAACGGTGATTTCCCAAAGTACACTTACTTATTTGTGTTATGAGTTATTATTGAAATAATGGTAATGCATGCTAAAAGATAGACTAGGTATTTCATATTTTAGGGCTAAAGTTTCCTGACTTGTGATGCCTTAGCCTAGGAATCCTTTTGCTATCCGTGAGGTGCTTCGAGTATGTGTAGAGTAAGAGTATCCAGCAGGAATCTCTTCAAGAGAACTTTGTGTCGAGGAGTAATCTAGGAGAGATACCTAGATGAGCATTGGAGGAGACTATTGATAGATTAGTTAGATACCCGCGAGGGGTAGAGCTTCTTGAGTTTGGGTTATACCTTTTGAGTGTGAGTAGAGCAAGTGGAGTTATAACCTAAGGTGGTTTTACGTGTCAGTAGAGATTATTCGATGCCTGAATGCTGCTTGCTTCGTGCTTTGTGGAGCTCTTGATGATGGGGTTCAGCTACTAAGTGAATATGACGATATTCAGGAGGTAGATGGATGGCATCATTTGGAGTTCTTCAGCAGTTGATGGCGAAGAAGTGTGAAAGTCTAGGAAGGGCCTAAGGAGTGACCTTAGTTAGATGAGTATGTTGATGCAGGAGAGTATTCATCGGGAAGCGACTAGGTTTAATGGGATTGGTGATCGAGAAGTTGAGAAGCTACTTAGGAAATTTAGGATGATCCATGTGCAAAGTAAGCGTAGATATGGTATGTAGTATGGCTCGTATTACTGAAAGCAGAGGACCCATATTCGAAACAGGGAGAATTCCAGAGGTTCTAAGTAGCAGATTGAGAGATGATCACATGGTTCGAGTACCATGATTCGTGGCGGTTAATGCTTCTGGTTTTACCAGTTATCCCATTGTGATTGATTAGAACGAGATCAGATTTGATAGAGTGTGGGACCAGAGGGCCATGTTGAATGAGTCTCAAATGGAGCATACTTTGAGGGGGAATTTGAGTTAGTTTCCGAGAGATTTTTGTTGGAGTCGCAAGAGTCAGGGATAAATAGAGATGATGCTTCTTGAATGGATCGCGGTCGGAGTTGAGCAAGTGACCGATGGATGAGATGTAAGCTTCCATGACAAGAGTTGCACAGCCCTCGTGTCCTGGCGAAGCAAAAGAGATAATGAGCCTCCGGTTTCAGAGTTGGAGGAAAACCCCGTGGGGCAGCGATGGGTTGCGACCTTTTCACAAGGGTATTTGAGCGGTATGTTTGATGTGAGGTATTTCTTATACCATGAGAGAGTCATTAGTGGGACTGAGATGGAAGAAATCAAGGAAGTGTCTTATCCAAGGAGACGTATGAGTAAGAGGAGTATATCGGGGCAGTGGCCCTCGTTGTCTACATTGTTTATCGATTATGAGAAGTGAGGTCTTGTGCTTTATGATTATTCCCGCGTTGGGAAGCTGGTCGAGGAGTCAGAGACGGAGGGCGTGATAGTGCATTATGTCCGGGCCGAGAGTTGGGGTTAATTCGGAACAGTTGGGGTATCTGGCGGTGTGTCGTTCAGTCACAATGGGAGGATTCCGATATTTTTTTTCAGAGTTACGGGAATGTTGGTATTGCTTGGTTTCCATTGGGAAGATCATTGAGTGATTGTGTGGTATATTTCAAGTGTTAAGTGTGATATCCATGGTGAAACACTCTATGGAATAGATTGTTGGTATGCCATTTGGTGATGGTTGAAACCCTAAGAAGGGGGGGGGGGAGAGAACTGGGTGTTCTATTAAGAGGATCAGCAATCCATTCAATTGTGGTTAGAGAATTGGTTATGGATATCTGCGATGCGGGCACATGAGACCAGGGTTATTAATGGATGAGGCGAAGTGGTACACGGAAAGATGTATGAGTATGTATTCAAGAAAGGATGAGTGAATCCATGGCAGGTGGCTATTGGTCAGAGAATTTATTATGGCTAGCGATTTTTTGGGTTTACAAATGTTGGGTTTGAGACGATTGGGTTGCTGAGTTCAAGGTGCAATAGCTGAGCTTTGCGGGTATAGATTTAGATTATGATCTATACTCCACGAGGGGCAGTATTTGGTTTGTCAACCAATTTCTGAGTCAGTAAGAGTAGTTTCGTATAGGTGGTGATCAGTAGAGGGTGGAGCTTCGAATCTTCGTCAACTCATTCTTAGCTATTGGCGATGCCTCTGTGTTTCAATTAAAAGATGGAATATTCCGAGGTTACAAGTGGCACGAGCGGAAGATTGGTTGTGAGATTATGAGAGGGCAATGCGGTATCTGAGTATGATGCCGTGAGTATGAGATTAGTGGTTGAGGCAATACATCGTGAGGTTTTGTGATGGTGTACCGAGGTATCAGAGTATGATGTCCAAATTTCGGATTATTTTGAGTCTGGAGTTAAGAAACGGCAAGTGGTGTATCAAGTATCTATGGTTCCAGTGGAAGCCCTTCGGCTAATTGACATCAAGTAAGATTATTTAAGAATGTGAATTGCAGCGAGAAAATGGGTTTTTGTCATGGCGGTTGCCGTCAGGAGTAGTGATGCTTATTTTGGATGGGTGTGTGCACCTATCTATGATGAGCCGCAAATCATGAGTTAGTGAACACAGTGTGGCATCGACTTGAAGATGAGATCGTAGGGTGGTAAGAGAAATTGTTGTAAGACTACTGGAACTGTAGCATCCATGAATTAGTGCGAGAGAGTGTTTTGATACTACGGGGAGCAATATTATCCACCAGTGAGAGAGAGAGCGTTGTGAAACTACGGGGAGCCATAGCTTTCACCAGACAGAGAGAGAGAGTTGTGAAACTGCAGGGATCCGTAACTTTCACTGGGCGGCAAGAGAGCGTTATGAAACTGCGGGGAGCCGTAGCTTTCACTGGTGAGCGAGAGAGTGTTTTAAAACTATAGGGGGGCGTAGTTGTTGGATTAGTGTCTAAGTCCATAACTATAATTGGTAAAACTTGACCCGACTCGGCATGGTCCATTTGGGTTGCATGGCATCGGGACATTTGGATAGACCGTTTGTGAGAAGAGGACATTTGTGACATATTAATATATTATAATTTCTAATATATTAATATAAAATTATGTTATTTAATTAGTATTGATCAAGAATAAATTTGGACTTAATTTATTGATCAAAAGAGACTAATCAAATATATGGGGATTGATTGTGTAAATCATTCATTCTTATATATGTGGGCTTATGATCCAAGATTTCTTATGTTGGGTTTAACCCATGTGGTGGTCCATGGATACTCCATGGAGGTTAAAACCCATGGAGCATAAGGAATGGGTAAAATCATGGGTTACATGGTGTCACCTAATGTGCACACTATATAAGGACCCACTTAGCTCAAGAAATTCATGCAAGCAATACACATATGAGGGCTAGTCAGTTTGAGCTTGGAATGTCTTCTTCTCATGGTTATTCCAAGTGTTCATGATGTTGTGTGATCCATTTGAGGTGTCACACTTGGGGCACTAGGCTCTCAAGCTTCATGGAGTCAAGCAACAACAACAAGGTATGTATTCTATTTATTTTATTACCCAAGTATATGATATTTGTATGCTAGTATAGGTTAATATCTTGGAAACTTCATATTTGCATGTATAATAGAGAAAACATAGATCCAAGGTATTTAAGGTTGTATGTGCACCGTAGGATGTTGTAGTATACTAAAACCCAACATTGGTATCAGAGCCATGGATTGTTTTCTGTTATATTGATGCAAATGTTTTATTTTCAACGTTGAAAAAAAAAGAAAAAAAAAACATGACGTTTGTCAAATTTTAAGATAATTACTTGGTTTTGTGAAAAACTAATTATTTGTAAAATTTGAATCATTTTATATATGAGTTGAGTTAGGTCAAATTTACTAAAAAATAAAATGATATGATTATTTTATTAGTTTTAAAAGTTTGATCTAAAGAGTTTTTTGAAACCTCCATAAGTTATGGATATGAAAAGGTTTTAAAAAAAATTGATTCAAAATTTTTATGGAGTTACAAAACTTGGTCTTAATGTTTTAAAGAATTCCATAACTTGTTCTTAAGTTATGGAACACGAAAAGTTTCATCATAAAACAAAACATTAAACTCCATGAGTTCTGGAATCCAACAATTTTTTTTTTTGTGTTTCCTTGATTTAGGAGTTAGTTTAGATTAATGGAAAAAAAGTTTGTGTTTTAGTTGTTTTCAATCCTAATTAATCTAGAGGTAGTTCATAAAATGTGTTTTTGTAACTTGTCCTCAAGTTACATAAAAGGTCACATTTATGAATCTTAAAACTCATAAAAGTCTCATAGGTTACATAAAAAAAATGAAGAGACTTTTTCATTAAATAGTATTATGACTCCATAACTTGTTCTCAAGTTATGGATGTTTAAGAGTCACTTCTTTAAAAGTGT
This sequence comes from Lactuca sativa, assembly GCF_002870075.4. NCBI lineage: Eukaryota > Viridiplantae > Streptophyta > Magnoliopsida > Asterales > Asteraceae > Lactuca > Lactuca sativa. The sequence goes on along the minus strand of NC_056625.2, from coordinate 83,835,122 downwards.
TATTAAAGAATAAGAGGTTACATAAAAAATGAAGAGTCTTCATTTTAATGAACCATTAAACTCATAAGTTATGAAATAAAATTTTTTTAATAGTTTCAAAAACTTGCCCTCATGTTTTGGAATTTGTAAAGTTTTCCCATGAATACTTTAATTCCAAGTTAAGCCCTTAGAATTTTAAAAGTTAAAATTCAACCCTTATACTTTATAATATTATAAGTTACTAATATTTATATATATGTATAAGAGCAAGTCGTCTTACCATTAGTAGGCCTCATTCACGAAGTCGGTCTATAAGGGGGGGGGGGGGTGGGGGGGTATAAGGTTATTGCCTATAAAATGGTAGCTTAATGGGTGTCCACTCTCACCCACCGCTTCCTTGACCGGTGGAGGGTCGTTAGCCGAATGGGCAGGACAAGGACTATAATTCTCCCTTCATTAAAAGTATTAATGATAAATACTAAGTAACTAAACATTTATAGATTCCCAATCTTAGTTACTTAGGAAAATGTGAATTTGGTGCTAACCCATGAAATTACACTTTGCACTTACTTAAGTCAGTTAGTGGAGCGTGTGTGGTTAACCGGCACACTAGCTTGATTTAGCAAGGTAGGGAAAGGGTAACTTAATGTTTATCATAGCATCGGTGGAGCGTGTGTGGTTAACCGGCACATCGATTGAGGGGTAAATATTAAGGGTACCAAGTATATTTGCATGGTTATTCACACCTTGTTTTGTGATCCTCGGCATACCAGTCACAAAACCTGAAGGGCACACTCGAGATTGCGACATGCCATTGAAAAGTTCAATGAATCTCAAAAGAACCTAGGAGTTTCAAAACCAATTAAAACCTAATAATACATTTCGTTTATCTTGGTGGAAATTGGTGAATCGTGATTCACCTACCTTCAAATATTTTATAGCTTGGATTACAGCATCCCTCTTCCAAGTTATAAAATAGTTTGTAAGGTCCTAGCCTTAATATTTCATATTGGGTGTTATATTAAGGACTTTAGATCAACTATCTTGAATATCTCCCAAAAGATCTCTAGTTCAGACATCTATAATCCTCCCAAATCTCTTGGAACTTCACTTCCTCCACCTCCTCCAATTATTCTCCATATCCCACAAGTTCAAGGTCACTCTATCCCTATTGGCAAGCAAAGTCTATGTGTAATTGCATCTTCGAGATAAAGTCACATATTGACAAGTAGGGAGAGTTGGGTGTCAAAGTCTTGAGAAAGTTGGATGTCCAATCACTTTCTAAGTCACATAGTGAGTTCCTTCGGGACTCCTATGAAACAGACTATGACAAGACCCTTAATGATCTGATCTATTTGCTAAGATTAACTTCCCAAAACTTTATGGACATTGACAATGATGACAATGGAAATCCAGAAAAAGCATTCTCTTCCCAATGGAAAGGGATCGGCCATAGTCAATTCAGTTGGCCAAATGGTAAAGAGAAAGGCTAAGTCTGAGATAGTCCCATGTACCATTACCAAAGGGTCCATATGGTTATATTGCCAAAGTAAGGGACATTGATTGTGAAGCAGCCTATTTACCTAAGGATGTTAAATTTAATAAGTTTGACTCTAGTTCAGGTAAAGTCCACTATCTGACTCTATTAAGTTTCTATTATGAGATTCTTGTTACATGATGTGACTGGGTCACATGTTGATGTTTTAAGAATCAAAGAAAAGTGAAGAAACTTAAAAGAAGAGTATGTTGAATCTGACTGCGAAGATGGATTTCTATCGCTTGGTTGAAGATCGGATTTTTGAGCTACAACTTAGGACTTATGATGGATTGCTAGGAAACATGTAATAGCATAGTTTTCATTTTATGTTGCATTGTAAGGAAAAGTTTTTTCCGCATTTTAAAATAAATAAAAGTTTGTTTTACTTTATTTTTATCTCTTTACAATGGCATTCATGAAAACTTGATGTTTGTATGTTTATAGCAATATTGGAAATATGAATTTGATTCTTTCATTTGTGGTAGTGTCAAAGTTTACCAAATACGGAAAGATTCTCATCACCTAGGTTTCAATTGGACCGAAACTTGGAATCATACAAGGCGTTTAGTGTGATGTATGAGAATTTTCAACTTTGGAAAATTAAGACTAGTTCTGTGTTCACATGTATATGTGACTCAAGAGAAGGACTAAGGGATCAAGTGCACATTCGTGTGCACTAGCCAATGTTCACCACAAAAAAATGGATAAGACTATTCGTTATGATTTACTAAGGTTTAGTAAATATGATTATACTTACAAGCTTAAGTATAATTCTGAAACATTGGAAAAGTTTCAATGTATGACAGAACGAATAAGAAGAATCAAATTAGGTAGAAGGATAAAAGTTTCTCAAATCTGAAAAGATGAGAGAGTACTTTAGTAACATGTTTTAACACCATCTTAATGATTTTGAGACCTTATCACAATTCATCCTCTAAGTGCATTCTGATAGTTAAAAAGAGGAGTTATGAATTGTTGAAGTGGTTAAATCAAGAAGATGATTCATACTTCGTTCCAAAAAAAAAAACAATTCTTAGAGTTATACTCTAAGATTGTAACTTGAGTGACATGTCTTAAAGAAGGTATAAAACACTTTTCAAATTTAAGAGTAAAAGTTTTCTACTCTTGTACATTTGAAATTGGTAAGTTGTGATGTTTTGGATAAAACAAAGACCAACTAAGCCAATTGTGTTAAGTGTTTGTCTTGATTAGAATCCACACTATCTCTTGAATATTTTGCAAGAAAGTCTTATAGGTCAAGGAGACAGTGGGAGTCTAAAAGGATCTTGAAAGGGTTTCCAGAAGTAATCAAGAAGAAAAACCCGTATTTCAAGGAGACAGTGGCAGGCCCTTGTGCTACCAGGTGGCAAGAAGTTTAGATTGCACTAGTTCAATCCATATGAGTTTGGATTTGTCACTAACCTAGTCTTGTGATTATGGTTTTGACAAATTCACGTGGATAAGAACCCATATACCATCAAATCTATGGGTCATAAGGTTTCTCTCCACTTCATGAAAATGATGGTGAGGAAACACTTCCACCAAGTAGATTTTAAGTAGATTGCAATCTTTGCATTCTCAAAGTCATTAGTGGAGCCTGCGTGGTTAACCGACACACTAACATGGAATTATGAAGCAAAGGTCTAAACAATTGAGACTATGATTACGACATCCCTTTTCATATTTCTGAAATTGTTTAGACACACCTGTGAGCTATTTAAGGAGAGGTGTATGATTTTGATAAAGTCTTATCAAAGAAATCTAGTATCAGAAATCTGAACTTTGGTAAGAAAGTCAATAAAGTATTGATTTCTAGAAGTCCAGTAATTTCTGGATATATGTCAAGGCTAGTGGGAGCATAAGTGTTATGCTAATAATCGTCATGTTAGTAAGTATTTCAAGACAGCAATGTTAATTATAGAAAACAAAAATTTCAATTCTTGAGGTTGCAGGGGTTGAAAAAGTTGTTTTGCTATAATTAAGGGAGAGGAAATTATACTTCATTTCAATTCTAAAAGGCTTAGATTGAGATTTTAATCATCTTTAGTCAAGAATATATATGAATTTTATGTTGGTTTGGTTCAACTTAAGAAAATTCATATATATTGCGTTCTCAAAATTCGATTATGATTACGACATCCCTCTTCATAGTCGAAGTTTTGAGAACATGGAAAATAAAAAATATTGTAGCAAAAGACTGATCTAGAATCAAGTCTTTATGTGAAACATCATGAATCGTGTCCCATTTGCTTTGGGTACAGGATCGATTGCATGTGTTATAATATTTATCCTTTCTAAATTCTTCCAAATGCTCAGGGCATTAAGAAGGGAAAAGTCTAGAACTGGATATGACTAAAATGATTAAGCAATTGTCGAGAACAATCTATGGTTTACCAAAGATTGGTCGCTCAGGGACAGTTGGAAGTATAGTGTTAATTTTGGAAGGACCATGTTGACATATTCTGAAAAGAGGCAACTCTTGTTCAGAAGTGATAGTCAAAATGGGAATATGGGAAGGTGGAAGTTGTTCAATAAATCTGTGTAAGATTAGGAAACTTAATGCAAGAAGGATGTTTCCATGGAGTTGATCTCCATTGGAATGCTCTATAATGTTTGTTGTCGTCTTTGTGACTTTGTGCATAATCCTTACAAGAGGATCAATGCATATAAGTTTAGAATCTAACGGATTTCGGTAAATGGCATGAATTTGGAATTCTTGCATTTGCGGTAGGGATTTTGGACTGTGAAATGAGAATCATTGGAGTTATGTTCAATCTGTTGGATAAGGTGTCTAAGTCCATAACTATTTCTGGTATGTACTTGACCCGACCCGGCATGGTGCATTTGGGTTGCATGGCACCATGCAATTGGATAGACTAAATGAGAGAAATGACACTTGTGGTTTATTAATATATTATATGTTCTAATATATTAATAATATTATTTAATTAGTTTGATCAAGAATTAATTTAGAATTAATTAAGTGATCAAAAGATAACTAATTAAATATATGGGTTGATTATGTAAATCATCCATAACTTATATAGTGGGCTAAGAGGCTCCATAGATAATCAAGTTGGGTTAAACCCACTGGATGCTCCTTGGAGACTCCAAGGGAGTTACAAACCCATGGATCATGGAAATGAAGAGTCATGACACATTAGGGTGTACATGGTGTAATCCTAGATGTGTTAACACTATATAAAGCTCATGTGTTCTCCCAAAATCGGTTAGACAAGAAACAAGAGGGCTAGAACTGATTTTTTAGTGTTATACATTCTCTCAAAGTTTACTCCATAGCATTTGGTGTTGTGTGAAGCATTTGAGGCATCACACTTGGGGTGCTAGGCTCACAAGGTTTCAAGGAACACTTACAACAACAAGGTATGTAGTTCTATCTATTATTCAAGTTAAAATTGTTCCCCATGTATGCTAGATAGGATCATAGCCTTGGAAATCAACTTTGCATGATAATTAGACAAACATAGATCCAAGGTTATTAGGGTTGCATGTACACTTAGGAAGTGTTAGAATGCTCAAAACCCATCAATGGTATCAGAGCCTAGGCTTGTTTGTTGATTTTTTGTGCAAACTGCTTGAAAAAATCGATTTTCTGTTTTCTGCTCGTATGAACTCGCCGAGTGCATGGGGGGACTCGACGAGTCCATGCACAACTGCAAGCTACTCGTCGAGTCTGTTCTTGCACTCAACGAGTAGAGGCTGATGTGTTCAGAATTTCGATTTTAGTTGCTGGAAATGGACTAGAAACATTACCCTAAATTGTTTTGGTACTTGAAAACATGTTTTAGCTGGAGTAATGTTTATGCTAATCCATTTACAATGAAAATTGTCAAAATTACAAGTTTTTAAAGTGTAATTTTTGATTCTTGAAAGTGTTCATATTCATGTTCTTGTTCTTATGTTGTTTAGATGATCATAGGAATTATTTGTAACCTATGTGGTAGATTAATTCATGATCATAATGTGTTTTAATGGAGTCCATAACTTGTCCTCAAGTGATAGAAAACCAAAAGTCACTTTGTTAAAAACCATTAAAAGAACACATGGGTTATAAAAATGAAGAGTCTTCATTTTTAATATCCTAATAAACTCATAAGTTACAAGAAATGAAAAGCTTTGAAAGTTTACAAAACTTGCCCTCAAGTTTTGGAACAAGTAAAGTCTTGATTAAAAACTTTAGTTCCAATCCTTAGAATTTTAAAAGTTAAGATTCAACCCTTATACTTATAATATTATAAGTTAATAATAATAATATATATATATATATATATATATATATATATATATATATATATATATATATATATATATATATATATATATATATATGTATAAGAACAAAGTCATCTTACCGCTAGTACGCCTCATTCATGAAGTCGGTCTATAAGGTGGGTATAAGGTTGTTGCCTACAAAATGACAACTTAATGGGTGTCTACTCTCACCCACCACTTGCTTGACTGGTGGAGGGTTGTTAGCCAAACTGGTAAGACAAGGACTTATAAATTCTCATTAAAAGTATAATGATTATTATAAAGTAACTAAATGTTTTAAAAATTCTCAATCTTAGTTACTTTAGGAAAAATGTGAATAAGGTGCTAATCCATGAAATTACACTTTGCACCTTGTTTAAGTCGTTGGTGGAGCGTGTGTGGTTTACCGGCACACTAACATGGACTTAACAAGGAAGGAAAAGGCTGACTTAAGGTTTTTCATGAGGTCGGAAGGAGCGCGTGTGGTTTACCGGCACAACGATTAAGTGAAAAACATTAAGGGTACCAAGTAATTTGCATGGTTACTTCACACCTTGTTTTGTGATCCTCGGTAACCCAGTCACAAAACATGAAGGGCACACTCGAGATTGAAACATGCCATTGAAAAGTTCAATGAATCTTAAAGAATCTAGGAATTTCTAAAAAGCCAAATAAAACCTAATAATTTATATTTCGTTTTCATGGTGGAAATTGGTGAATCGTCATTCACCTACCTTTCAAATATGTTATAACTTGGATTACGACATCCCTCTTCTAGGTTATAATATATTGTGATTGGATCCTAGCCTTCATATTACATTTGGGTGTTTTATTAAGGACTATCCCTATATCTAAACTAAACTTACCTTCTTCTTTTCAAATGTCTTCCAACAATGTTACTCCTGGCTCAAACCCTACAGGCTCCTTCTCTCTCACGAACCTTTGTGGGAGAGTCATCTTTGATGGATCTAACTTTACTGACTGGATCAGAAACATCAGGATGGTCACTCGTTACGAGAACAAGGAATATGTTCTTGACAAGGAGCTCAAGGTGCCTGAGCCAACTGCTACTCCTGAGGAGTTTGCTGAATATGAGGCACATGAAAGAGATGCAACCAAAGTGGCATGCATCATGATGGCCACCATGACAGACGAGCTCCAAAAGTCCTATGAAGACTACTATCCTTTTGAGATGCACCAGGATTTGATGGACCGCTACCATCAGAGTGCTCGTCAAGAGCGATATGAAATCATCTCCTCTATGATCACAACCCGAATGAAAGATGGAGAACCCATCACGGGCCACATGCAGAAAATGCAAAGATTTGTGGACCGCTTGATGAAGTTGAATGTGAGCTTCCCTGAGGAGTTAGCAATAGATATTATTTTGCACTCCTTACCTTCGTGTTATGATCAATTCCGCATGACATACGACATGAATAAGGAGGAAGTTACACTTAGCAAACTTCAGGGACTCCTAAAGACCGTAGAATCAGGTCTGAAAGGTAAGTCGGTTGTGACCACTCCTGCTACTACTCCAAACTCAGTACCTGTCCTAGCAATCAGGAAAGGTAGAGGGAAAAAGAGAAAGAACCCTTCCAAGGGTACCAAGGGTAAGACCCTTGATGGCTCCTCTTCTAGCGGAATCAAGAAAGATTTCGTTACACCTTCTTCTAATCCCAAAGAGGCTAAATGCTTCTACTGCCACGAAGATGTGCATTGGAAGCGTAACTGCCCAAAGTACCAGCAAGATTTGAAGGATGGGAAAGTTAAACCCAACCATGCTGGTATTTACACTATCTCATCTAATAATTCACTCTATTCTAACTCTTGGGTCCTTGATACCGTTTGTGGTATTCATATTTGTTTTGAATTGCAGGGACTAAGAAGAAGTGAGAATGTGGAGCATGGAAAGATAAACTTGATCATGGCGAATAGGAAAGTTTCACCTGTCACCAAGATTGGAGTTTATACTTTGTTGCTTAGTAGTGTATTTACTTTAGATTTGAATAAATGTTGTTATTCGCCAGAAATGGCAAGAAATGTTATTTCCTTTCATGCTTTGTATAAACAAGGTTTTACCTTTTCTTTTGATAATGAAACTGGTGGAAATAATGTGTTTTATTTTAAAGCATTACCTTTTGATGGTGTGTATGAAGCTGTTTCTGTTGTAGATAACTTAGGAAATAATGTATTGTGTATTGATTCTACTAATGATAATAACTTGGATAAAGCATCATTATGGCATTGTCGTCTTGGACATATAAGCAAGAAACGCATAGGCCAACTGCAAAAGGATGGAGTCTTGGAGTCATTTGACCTAAATTTCGATGATAGTTGCGAATCATGCTTGCTTGGAAAAATGACAAAGTCACCCTTCACAGGTTCTTGTGAGAGGGGTGAAGGTTTGTTGGATCTTATACACACGGATGTGTGTGGACCCTTCAAACATGCCACAAGGGATGCTAATTGTTATTATGTGACTTTTACAGATGGTTATAGTAGATATGGATATGTCTACTTAATCAAGCATAAGTCAGAGACTTTTGAAAGGTTTAAAGAGTTTAAACAGGTAGTCGAGAATCAATTGGGCAGGAACATTAAGATGCTTCGATCCGATCATGGTGGTGAGTATCTTAGTATTGAGTTCCTCGATTATCTAAGGGAATGAGGGATTGTCTCACAATTGACACCTCCTAGGACACCACAATTGAATGGTGTAGCTGAGAGGCGTAATCAAACCTTGTTGGACATGGTTCGTTCCATGATGAGTCGAGCTACGCTACCAATCTGATTTTCGGGGTATGCCTTAGAGATTGCCACCCATATCCTTAATCTGGTCCCTACAAAGAAGGTTGCCAAAACACCTCACGAGATGTGGACTGGTAAAGTTCCTAGTCTAGCCCACATCAAGGTTTGGGGTTGCGAGGCTTTCATGAGACGCGAGACTCATGACAAGCTCAAACCTCGAAGCGAGAAGTGTATTTTCATCGGCTACCCACAAAAATCCTTTGGTTACCTCTTCTACAGACCTAGTGAGAATGTGGTCTTTGTAGCAAGGAGGGTTGTCTTTCGAGAGAGAGAGTTTATAAGCCAAGGAGACAGTGGGAGGCTAATTGACCTTGAAGAACTTCAAGAGTCAAGTGGTGAAGGAACCTCAAACCCTAGCAGTCAACTTGAGGAGGAACCTCCTGTTGATCCAATTATACCTCCAGTTGTACCTCTAAGGCATTCCACAAGGGTTAGGAATGTACCTGAGCATTACTATGGTTTCCATATTATTGCAGAAGGTGAGACACTTATTAGTGATGAGACACTAGTAGGTCTGGATGAACCTAACAACTATGTGGAAGCCATGGCAGGCCCTGAGTCTGCTAAATGGAAAGAATGGATAGCGAGATACAATCCATGTATGACAATAAAGTTTGGAACTTGGTTAAGAATGTACCAGGTCGTAAGACTGTAGGGTGCAAATGGATCTTCAAGAAGAAGACCGGCATGGATGGTAATGTACACACTTATAAGGCTCGACTGGTAGCAAAGGGCTTCTCTCAAACTCCTGGAGTGGATTATTATGAGACCTTTTCTCTAGTAGCCAAGATTAAGTCTATTAGGGTATTGTTAGCCATAGCTGCATTTCATGACTATGAAATATGGCAAATGGATGTTAAAACTGCTTTCCTTAATGGAAAGTTGCCTGAGGATGTTTACATGAATCAGCCAGAGGGTTTTGTCAGCACAGAGTACTCTAATAGAGTGTGTAAGCTTGAGAAATCCATCTATGGATTAAAGCAAGCACCTTGCAGATGGAATCTTTGCTTTGATGAGAAGGTCAAAGAGTTTGGCTTCTCTAGGAGTGAAGACGAATCTTGTATATATGTCAAGGCTAGTGGGAGTATAGTTAGCTTTTTGGTACTGTATGTGGATGACATACTACTCATAGGAAATAACATTCCAACTCTGCAGGAAGTTAAGTCCTGGCTTGGGAAGTGTTTTGCTATGAAGGACCTAGGAGAAGCTGCCTATATTCTAGGGATAAGGATCTTGAGAAACCGGAGTAAAAGACTAATTGGACTTAGTCAAAGTACCTACTTGGACAAGGTGTTGAAGAGATTCAACATGCAAGATTCCAAGAAAGGAGAGTTACCCATCCAGAGTAACGCTAGACTGAGTAAGACTCAGAGCCCGAGTACTGAGGATGAGATAGCAGAAATGAGTCGGATACCCTATGCTTCGGTAGTAGGCTCGATCATGTATGCTATGACCTGTACTCGTCCTGATGTAGGCTTTGCTTTAAGCATGGTTAGCAGGTATCAGGGGAAGCCTGGTAAGGCTCACTGGACAGCGGTAAAGAACATTCTCAAGTACCTACGGAGGACTAAGGATTGGGTCCTTACAATTGGTGGAAGTGATGACTTGAGAGTTGTATGGTATAGTGATGCTAGCTTCCAGACTGATAGGGATAATTTCTGCTCTCAGTCAGGCTGGGTCTTTACCTTAAATGGAAGAGCAATCTCTTGGAAAAGTTCCAAGCAGGAGACAGTGGCTGATTCAACTTGCGAATCAGAGTATATAGCGACAAGCGAGGCGGCAAAAGAGGCTATGTGGCTAAAGAACTTCATTGGAGACCTTGGATTTGTACCAACTATATCAAAGCCTATAGAGATTTTATGTGATAGTGAAAGTGCAGTTGCCTTAGCAAAGGAACCAAGGGATCATGGGAGATCCAGACACATCGATAGAAAATATCATTTCATCAGACATCGTATAAAAGAAGGACTTCTCGTGGCAAAGAGGGTATCATCGGATGAGAACCCGGCAGATCCCCTCACGAAGGGACTGGGTAGGGTTAAGCATCTCCAACATGCTAGGAGCATAGGGCTGAAGGATGATGTTAGTTTTAGTAGTTAGATAATTTTGAAATTTGTAAAATGTAATTGACATTTGATGATGAATAAAAGTTGTGTTTATTTATGAGTAAAGTGTTGCTATCTCTTCTCAACCATTTACTATTATTTCTTTTGCATGTTTTGACTTCCAGAATATTTATGTTGTTTTACATATTATTCAAATTATCCACAGTCAGTCATATGTTGGAAGTAGATATGAAGTAAGACTGTCATGAGTTGGTTATAGAGGTCTAAGATGTTGGACATGGCCTCAACACTCATGAGTGCTCATAAGTTCTGAGTATTGGATTCAACCCACGCTCACTGGTATCACTTCATGGAATTTATCTCGAGTGATCGCGAGACGGTAATATCATATAAGTCTTCAAACCTAGAGATATGACTTGTTAACTATGAGTTAGTTATGCATTGAACGTGCGAAACCGCATTGGCAACTCGATGTTATAAAACATGCGTTTGTGTGTAATTTAACAAGTAGTAGAACAAGCATATGAGTCAAGGTTTATCTGTTCCTTCTTGGATTAGAAGCTGATATATGGGTCCCTCGATGATTTTGTTTTGACCTATGTACCGGGCCCGGTCAGAACTAAGTTGATGTGTTCAATTAAGTTCTATGTCAAACAAATCCGAAATCAGGAAACAAACTGCTGGACAATAAGCAAGACTATGTTCCATGTGTTTGTCCAGCTGATATCTAGAATAGAGGATTATATGATCCCTTATCTAAAATGGCGTACCATCATCTTCTCAGTTTCGAGAAACCTTGAAAAGAGCTATGATTGCCGATCGGTTCCTGAAGTCATACTTGCAATTATAGTTATTAGACTTATCCTAGTGGGAGACTGTTGGATAAGGTGTCTAAGTCCATAACTATTTCTGGTATGTATTTGACCCGACCCGGCATGGTCCATTTGGGTTGCATGGCACCATGCAATTGGATAGGCTAAATGAGAGAAATAACACTTGTGGTTTATTAATATATTATAAGTTCTAATATATTAATAATATTATTTAATTAGTTTGATCAAGAATTAGTATAGAATTAATTAAGTGATCAAAAGATAACTAATTAAATATATGGGTTGATTATGTAAATCATCCATAACTTATATAGTGGGCTAAGAGGCTCCATGGATAATCAAGTTGGGTTAAACCCATTGGATGCTCCATGGAGGCTCCATGGGAGTTACAAACCCATGGATCATGGAAATGAAGAGTCATGACACATTAGGGTGTACATGGTGTAACCCTAGATATGTCAACACTATATAAAGCTCATGTGTTCTCCCAAAATTGGTTAGACAAGAAACAAGAGGGCTAGAACCGATTTTTTACTGTTATACATTCTCTCCAAGTTTACTCCATAGCATATGGTGTTGCGTGAAGCATTTAAGGCATCACACTTGGGGTGCTAGGCTCACAAGGTTTCAAGGAACACTTACAACAACATAGTGTGTAGTTCTATCTATTATTCAAGTTAAAATTGTTCCCCATGTATGCTAGAGAGGATCATAGCCTTGGAAATCAACTTTGCATGATAATTATACAAACATAGATCCAAGGTTATTAGGGTTGCATGTACACTTAGGAAGTGTTAGAATGCTCAAAACCCATCACAATCGATCTATTTCACAAAGTAAAGATCATAGACAAATATAGTGTGCATACTTGGTGTATGGCATGACTAGTGTTTAGAAAACATAGTGTACATGCTTGGAGCATGGGACAACTGTTGTGTTAATTCAAGAAAAAGTTGATAGCTGAAACAGTATGCAATGAATAACGTGTAATCATATGGTGATAAATAAAAGATGTTTTATTTATATTCATAAGTTCTGAGACCATATTGGATTCAATTATTCTTGTGTTTCATTTTGCATGTTTTGACTTCCAGAATAACTAGGTCATTCTTCCCGAATGACGAAGTTATTCAAACCATCCACAGTCGATCATATGTTGGAAGTAGATATGAATCATTACTGTCATGGGTTGGGCTTGTAAAGGTCTAAGATGTTGGACAAAGTGGTGCTACAACACTCATAAGTGCTCGTAAGTTCTGAGTATTTGATTCAACCCGCGCTCATTGGAATCACTTCATGGATTTTATCACGAGTGATCATGAGACGATAATATCTTATATTCTTCAAACCTAGAGATATGAGTTGTTACTATGAGTTGGTTATACATTGATTGCACGAAAACACATTGGTAACACGATGTTATAAAACGTGCCTTTATGTATGATTCAACAAGTAGTAGAACAAGCCATATGAGTCGAAGTTTAGCCATTCCTTTTACCTTAGGGATAAAGCGATATCTGTGGGCCCCTCAATGATTTAATGATGATACATGTGAGTGCTTGGCCAAGCCATGACTGATTTGATTTGTTCAATCAGTCAGTCGTCATAAATCGGAAATCGGGAAACAACAAATGGACAGAGAGAATGATTAATAATCCAAGACTCAGTCCATATGATATCTAGAATGGAGGAATATATGATCCCTTATCTAATGGACAAGTCATTGACAAAGGTCAGAGTTCATCGACAAGGTCAGAGTTTGACAACAGCTTTTGAGAACTACGATTTCCAGTTAGGTTTGAAGTCATACGCAATAATAGTTTTAGACTTATCCAAGCGGGAGACTGTTGGATTAGTGTCTAAGTCCATAACTATAATTGTTAAGACTTCACCCGACTTGGCATGGTCCATTTGGGTTGCATGGCATCGGAACATTTGGATAGACCATTTATGAGAAGAGCACATTTGTCACATATTAATATATTATAAGTTCTAATATATTAATATAAAATTATGTTATTTAATTAATATTGATCAAGAATAAATTTGGACTTAATTTATTGATCAAAAGAGACTAATTAAATATATGGGGATTGATTGTGTAAATCATTCATTTTTATATATGTGGGCTTATGATCCAATATTCATTATGTTAGGTTTAACCCATGTGGTGGTCCATGGATACTCCATGGAGGTTAAAACCCATGGAGCATAAGCAATGGGTAAAATCATGGGTTACATGGTGTCACCTAATGTGCATACTATATAAGGAACCACTTAGCTCAAGAAATTGATGCAAGTAATACACATATGAGGGCTAGTTAGTTTGAGCTTGGAGTGTCTTCTTCTCATGGTTATTCCAAGTGTTCATGATGTTGTGTGAGCCATTTGAGGTGTCACACTTGGGGCACTAGGCTCTCAAGCTTCATGGAGTCAAGCAACAACAACAAAGTATGTATTCTATTTATTTTATTACCCAAGTATATGATATTTGTATGCTAGTATAGGGTAATATCTTGGAAACTTCATATTTGCATGTATAATAGAGAAAACATAGATCCAAGGTATTTAGGGTTGTATGTGCACCATAGGATGTTGTAGTATACTAAAACCCAACATTAGTCTCCACTGATCAGAGGGAGAGTATTGTGGGACTGCGGGGAACCGTAGTTTTCATTAGCCGACGAATAAGAGAAAGAAGTATTGTGAATCTACAGGGAGCCGTGGTATACACTGGTCAGACCAAGACACAGAGGAGTTCCTAGGCTTGGATAGCCTTATCATTTGGGTTTGTGGGAACCTGGTGGTCGGACCAGGGGCAAGGCTCGGATCTCCCTAATGGTCGGGAGTAGTCGTATCCTGAGTTAGGGCGTGGTTATCGCAATCAGAAGGAATTAGAGAAGTGATGTACGTGTAAGTTGCAAGCCATGGGTTACGAGTTGAAGTGTTTCATTGGGACAAGTGGTTCCAGATCTGCGTCGGGCCGAACTCTTGAGTTTGAGTTGGCTCTAGAGGTGTTCTGAGAAGGCGAAATGAAATTCCGGATTTAGTGGTGGGTTCCATCGTGAGGAGTATTGTGTGTCATCTGATGTCTGAGACCTGAGTGGGTCAGTTCGTTTGTATGGAAGGACCGCGAGACACATGGAACTAATGAGTAAAAGACGACAGAGGTCGAGGGTAAAACGATTGCAGTTGGAATTGTAGTATTCGCTTGGGGGTAAAGCAAACTCCGTGACTTGTGTGTCATAATGGTCCGAGATAGTTAATGTGAGAAGGAAGTGAGTAAAACGTTTGGGGTATGCAATAGGTAACCTTAGGAGGGTCAGCAGTTGGGTCAGGAGTTAACCTGGTGCTCAGTGTTAAAAGGGATATTTGAGAGGGAGTTGGGTTTATGTTTGTTAGATGTTAGAGGATACTACTGAACAAGCATGATCTTTTTGTTGTGTTTAAGGACAGGGTGTTGAAAGTTCATTATTCAGATGGGTTTTGATTGCAGTTCAGTGGATGGGTCCCTGGTGTGATGTGATCCTTTCATCTCTTTGAGTATGATTTGGATTGTTTAATATATTTGGTTTAAGTGATCGGCAGCCGATTTTTGGGCATTGTATTGTTTTATTTATCGCAGTGAGAGAATCAGAGGGGCAGTGAGTTATTGGGGTCTGTTATTCAAGGAGAAATAAACATGGTGATATCTTGAGAGGGCTGTCTGACAGTGAGACAGGCTGCTAGAGTTTCCAGAGTTTGGAGAATCAGAAGGGGTATCGTAGCAGCAGAAAGGTCCATCTTATTCCGGGTTTGGAAGTTCATGTTTGGATTCAGGTGTCCATGGGGGAAGATATATCTGAGTGGTATGGGATCCTTTTAGTGGTGCTTTTCGGGTTATTGGGTTAGATCTATGTGTTGTTGAGGGGCGATTTCAAGGGTGAAATTAAATTCAAGTGGGGGAGAATTGTAACACCCGGATTTTCAGGTATATTATTGTGTATTTTAATTTTGGAGATTTATGGAGAGACTCAACGAGTTGAGGGTCCAACTCGCCGAGTCGATTCGAGTTGCTCGCGTGGACTTAATGAGTGGACTCGACGAGTCAAAGAACCGACTCGTCGAGTAGGTACTGGGTAGAGAAACCCTAATTTCCTAGGGTTGTATATAAGGGAACGTGTGCCCCCATTTGCGCCTCACTAGTTACCCTACACCCTTGAGAGCAAACCCTAATCGCCATTAAAGCTAGAGAGTAAGTGGAGAGATAATTTAAGTGGTTTTGTGCATCCTTTGAAGGAGTTTTGGAGAGCTTGGTGTGTTTAATCAAGGAGGGGCTATAGATCCAGATTTCTTCAATGGTTATTCTTCAGTGCAAAGGTAAAAAGCTCCAATCTTAACCTTTCCATTCTGAGATCTTAGTTTATGGAGATTTTGAGGGTTTTCTCCCATCCATTCTTAGCAATAAGTTATTTGAGCATATCATGAGGTTAAAACCTCAGATATGGACTGTAGAAGGACTTGAGAGAGCAAAGTTCCAAGCTTTATTGAGCTAGAGTGTAGCTTCTGTGCATCTAACCCTCATCGGAGTTTGTATTGGCATTTCAAGACTTTATGCGACTTTTGTGCCTTTAAGGACTAGATCTAAAGTCTGGTGTAGTAGAGCTGACCTTCGACGCCTGAATGAGAAATCAAGTTGAGTGAACTCGCCGAGTCCATGAGTTAACTCAACGAGTTAGTTAGGGTTTGTCCTAATGTTCGGCTATGCAATAACTCGGTGAGTTGGGAGTCAACTCGACGAGCTGAGTCTACCTCCACGAGACTGCTGAGAAAAGCGAGGGGACTCGATGTGTCACATGGGTGTACATAGCGAGTCAGGTCAAACATGGACTGTTGACTCGAGTTTGACGTTTTTTGACTTTTGGGGTTTTGACCAAAGTGAGTAATGGAGACCATGGAGGGCTAGAATGGTCTTTTACCCATCCCAAGAGTTAGAGTGGGGCTAGTATGAGTTTATTTGCGATTTTAAATAGAGATAATTATCATGTGTGTTAGGCGGAGGCTAGATTAGTGATTCGTGTACGAGGTGTAATTGCTTGCTTGCTTCGAGGTGAGTCTTCTCACTATACTTTACCTAGAGTGGTAATTACTTGTGACCAGAGGGTCTTATATGCTTACTTGAGTTATGTATTTTTCTGTATGATATATATGCTATATTATGAGATACTAAGACTAGACCGGAGGGTCCTCACTAAGACCGGACCAGAGGGTCCAACGAGCTTCGGGACTGGAGGGTCCCACTGAGATACATCGACCGGAGGGTCTTACATAGATATTGTTGGATTAGTGTCTAAGTCCATAACTATTTTGGTATGTACTTGACCCGATGGTGCATGGTCCTTTTGGGTTGCCTTCACCAAAGCAACTTGTAGGATGAATTACGGAGAGAAAGGTATAATTATGATTTAATAATATATTATAAGAATAATATATTAAAGGAGAAATCATATTATTTAATTAATATTAGTCAAGAATTAATTAAGAATTAATTTTGTGGCTAAAAGAGATAATTAAACTTAGGGGACTGGAATTGTAATTATAAGATAATTGCAATTGGGCTATGGATCACCTTGGAATATAGGTTGGACAAAATCTATGGGAAGCCCATATGATTTTGGTCCAAGGCATGTTCCAGAAGGGGTCCATGGGCTGCTTAGGGCTTAAGCAGTCAAATTAGGGTTTCCTTGTTAGATAACCCTAATTGTCTACCTATTTAAAGAACCCTTGAGACCCAAAAACGTGGCTAATCTTTTCAAGAGGGTTTCTGGTCGTTTTTTGGTGTTCTCCTCCTCCTCCTTCTTCATCCTTATTGCTTATGGTGTTTGTGACTCCATTAGAGGTGCAACACTTGAGGCACTAAGATTTTTGAAGCCAAGGAATAGATTGTTATTGCTACATAACAATCAAAGGTAATTTCTAAACCCTTAATTCAGTTCATATTATGATAGATCTAGGGTTATGGCTTTGGATGATTCAATTGCATATTCATTAGACAAACTAGATCCAAAGCTATTAGGGTTTGCATGTACACCATAGGAATGATGTATTACTCTAAACCCATCTGATATAGCCTTGAGTGGCTAATGCGTTGTATGTGGTATTTTGGGGAACTCACTAAGCTTCATGCTTACCGTGTTATGTGTTATGTTTTTCAAGTTTTCTCAGGAACGCGGGAAGACGTCGACTTGATTGTACACACCAGTTAAAGAGCTATGAGTATCTTGGATTTTAATTAAACAATCATGGAGTTGCGATTTGTAAATTAACTAAATGAGATTTTTGTGAAATGTGTTATGAGAATTATGTGATTTAAAAATGAAAAATTTGTTTAAAAATTTACGGTGTTACAAATTCTGAACATTGTTTTGTTTTGTGATTCTTCCCAAACATCTATATGAATGGTATCTTGAGAAATTTCAATGTCATCATCTCCTAGCACTCCAATATCATTCATAAAGTTCACAAGTAGAGTTTCACACACGTCATCTGAATCATCCTCAACATTTCTTTGTGATTCACTTATACTATCGTCACTATCACATGAGTTGGGTTCATCAAACCTAAAGTCATCATCTACCTGAAATATATCATCATTCGGAAAAAGAAATGATAGATTTGAGGAATTGGTCACTTGTGACTCTCGTTGTGAAATATATCATCATTCGGAAAAAGAAATGATAGATTTGAGGAATTGGTCACTTGTGACTCTCGTTGTGGTATATCAAAATTACAAAGGGGATGTACAAAACAAATATTTATAGGCAGTCTTGTTTATTCATGAGATGTTTTTTTAATTCCAACAATAACTTTCCCACAATAATTTTGGTCATTCTCACCCAAATATAATACGTCATGTCAACTTGAATCATTTATGAGTCGGGAAATATTATATATGCCACCAAATTGAGAGAGGCAAATGAAAGATGAATGAACTTATAATGAGGAAATAATGATGAAATTTTTTAAAGAAATTATGAAATGAATCTACATCTAATAAGTTGAAATTATAATGTAAAAAATGGTGAACGATTTTACAATACGATGTGACAATTCATATAATCATTTTTTTGGTTGTTGAGATATATAGTAAACATAACTTTTGCTTTTGTTTTTAGAGACATATCATATAACTTTCTTTTGAAATGATAAATCAAATTTGATTTATTAAGATATTATTTTAAATTGGTATAAAAATATTATTATATGGTTTATAATATGATATATTAATTCTTTATATTTATAATAAGATATTATTATAGTTCATATACTAGTTAAGGATAAGAAAAAAAATAGAGAAACAAACAATTTAACTAAAAATATTTAAATAATTTCTAAGCGTTAAAATTAAAAAATAATTACATATTTCGTAGTTTTTAAAAGGGATATATACACTAAAGTCACAATATTTTCATCGATTTGACAATAAAGTTCTAAACTTTTTTTTTACAGTAAAGTCCAAATTAACGGCAGTTTTTGACACTTTTATCATTTTTTCCGGTTAGCCTGCAATTAGGACTTTTTTTTTGTCAAAAGAAGAAAGTTTATAACTTTCTTGTCAAATCGTCAAATTAGGATTTTACTGTCAAAAATATAAAGTTTAGCACTTTCTTATCAAATCGTTGAAAATATTGAGACTTTAGTGTATATATCATTTTTTTTGTTTGAAAAGACTTGTAAAACTTTCTTTTTTCTCCATTTTTTGGACTGCAAAAAGCCAACACAACCACAAACAACACATGCCTAGTCAAAAGGGTGTGAATGTAGAGACAGATTATACAAACACAAACAACACATGCCTAGCCAAAAGGGTGTCAATGTGGAGAAGGGAAAGAAGGGCAATTTTGTTTTTTTCGGTTTTTTTTATTTCTCCGATTTCGGGATTGCAAAAAGCTAACACAACCCAGATTCTTTCTTTCTTTCTTGATTATCTTCATTTTTTTTAATGTCGGTTTGTTGTGATTAAAAAAACGATTTAACAAGAACCAACGTTAATGATTTCAATAAGATCTAGCTGACTAGAGAATGTTTCAATAACTCTTATGCTTAAAGACTATCATACCATTAAATTTCTAACAAAAAAAATGATATATACACTAAAGTCTCAATATTTTCAACGATTTGACAAAAAAATCCTAAACTTTATTTTTTTGATAGTAAAGTCTGAATTTACGATTTAACAAAAAAGTCCTAAACTTTATTTTTTTGACAAAAAAAGTTGTAATTACTGGCTAACCGGAAAAAAGAGTAAAAGTTTCAAAAATTGCCGGTAATTTCGACTTTACTATTAAAAAATAAAGTTTAAAACGTTTTTATCAAATCGATGAAAATATTGGGATTTTAATATATATATATATATATATATATATATATATATATATATATAGATTTAGGTTCAAATGTTTTCATTATCTATTGTGTGACTGTATAATTGATTCTAGACCAATCATTTTAGTTATTTTAAGAAAGTAATTAATGTCTATTAAATGCTGAAGATGTAATTAATACCTATTATGTCATCAACATGTAATATACAATAATTACTTTCTTAAAATAACTAAAATGATTGGTCCAGAATCAGTCATAAATGCACACAATAGATAGTGAAAACAAAATAACCTAACCATATATATATATATATATATATATATATATATATATATATATATATATATATATATATATATATATATATATATATATATATATATATATATATCCCACCATTTTCCTTTTTAAAATACCATATTTAAAAAGTTCCGCTACTTTTAAAACAAATCATTAAAACTGCCCCTACTTTTCAAACAATATTTTTAAGATACGCTAAAAAAAAAAAAAAAAAAAAAAAAACCCTCAAAATATAAAGCCTTATTTGTTCCTTTGCAACAATGTCAATTCTTACAAGACTTCTTCCAACGATTACGACAAGACAAAGAATACGAGAATGAGCAATTGTTTCAGATTGCTCTGAAATTGGCGCAATGATTAGATCTCAAGAAAAAGAAAATGTTGACTTGACTGAAGAAACAGTCGAATAGTTGGTGTGCAAAACAAATTTACAGGAAAAACTTGGTCAATCATGTGAAGATAAGGACAGTAAAATGTACAGAATATCCAGCATCATCAACGATGGTATGTACTAAAATAGACACTGAATACCATGAAACAAGAAAATTATTTTAGCAAAAAAATGGTAAAAAAAGAATTAATCATGATAGCAGCTGTGTGTTTCTCTGATGGCGTTTCAGACATTGTCTTGACTTGTTCTACCCTTTCAATATTTTCAGTAGTAAAAACAGTCAAATATGAACAACTAATTTATTTTTTACCAAGGAATTTTGATGTGGCACTACATTTATTAATTATAAATTCTTTTGTAGGACATTCCCATCCCATCCCCACTGACCTATGACACAATGTGAACATTCGTTTTTTTTTTTCTTCCTGGATTGTAATATGGACTATAATTCAAAGTGTAATACATTTCTTGGTGGAAAATATGACACTGAATAAAAGACACGCTGTATGATAAATATGACATTGACCAAGATTTTTTTGTTGAAAATAGAGAAATAAAAAACAGAAAATGGTTGTTCAAGTATAAATTAAAGGGACACAAACCATCATTTTTCAAAACATGACACACCAAAGCAAGATAATGTTGTCTTCAAACTTGTTACTCTTCTCTCTAGCTATATTAATCATTACACTCCTCAGAATACCAAATATTGCTTATGCATCTTTGGAGGAAACCAATGCTTTACTTGAATGGAAATCAAGCCTTCAAATCCCCAGAAACTCCTTGCTCTCTTCATGGATTCCCCTCCCTATGAATTCCAGTGCATCAGTTCAATGCACTTCTAGGTTTGGAGTAGTTTGCAATGCTGATTGGAGCATTCACAGGTTGAACCTCAGTTCATCTGGATTTAAAGGTACACTCCACCAATTTGCATTCTCTTTCTTACGAAATCTTACACATTTTGATCTCAGTGTTAACAACTTCTTTGGCCCCATCCCACCAGAAATCAGACTCCTAACAAAACTTGTATATCTTGATTTATCATTGAATAAGTTTTCTGGAATAATCCCACCTGAAATAGGAAATCTGCACCAGCTTACCATCTTGTACCTATACTCAAACAATATATCTGGATCAATACCTATTGAACTTGGGAATTTAAAGTCTCTCACTGAACTTGAGGTGAGCAACAATCAACTTAATGGTTCAATTCCTTCATCACTAGGAAACCTGGACAATGTACAACGCCTGATCCTCAAGGATAATAAATTTTCTGGTCCCATTCCTACTGAACTTGGGAATTTGAAGTCTCTCACTCATCTTGGGGTGAGCAACAATCAACTTAGTGGTTCTATTCCTTCATCATTAGGTGCTTTGACTTCTTTAGTTGCCCTTTATATGCATTACAATCAGCTTTCTGGTCCCATTCCTATCCAAATTGTGAATTTGAAATCTCTTAGTGATCTTAGGATGAAAAACAATCAAATTAGTGGTTTTATTCCTCCGGAGTTTGGAAATTCGACTCAACTTCAGAGGCTTTATCTGTCTTCGAATCATTTGGTTGGTGAGATCCCAAAGGAGTTTGGGAAGATGAAAAGTATGTTGTATTTGTACTTATCTGATAACCAACTTTCAGGTATCATACCTCTGGAGCTTCAATTCTATGAATTCCTTGAAAAACTTGATTTGTCTGGAAATAGATTGAATGGGTCTATACCAAAAAGTATTGGTCATTGGGCACACATCCACTACTTGAATCTTAGTAATAACCAGCTTAGTGAGAAAATTCCATCTGAGATTGGTAAATTAGGTCAACTTACAGAACTTGATTTGTCTCAGAATTTGCTTACAGAAGAGATACCATCAGAAGTTTAAAGTTTGAAAAACCTGCAAAAATTGAACCTTTCTCAGAATAGACTATCTGGTTCTAATCCAAACGCTTTTACTAGTTTGCCTAGTGGGATTGACATCGACCTGTCTAACAATGAGCTCACAGGTCCAGTTCCGTTTTGCTCTAACTTTGTAAATGCATCCTTACAAGGCAATCTAGGTTTGTGTGGAAATTTTACAGGACTAAAGTTTTGTGCAAGTCCAATCTTGAACAAGAGAAATGATCCCTTACATCATCAACTCATTCTTGTAATTATGCTCCCTCTTATTGGGGTAATTTTACTTGGTTTATATGTGTGTGGCCTCATTGTTTATAGAAAACAAATGATACATTCTCCACAGAACCCATTTGACGAAGAGGGCGGTGATCATTTCTCCATAACAAATTTTGATGGGGGAGTAGTGTATGATGATATCTTGAAGGCGACAAATGATTTCGATGAAGCATATTGTATTGGGACCGGAGGTTACGGGGCTGTGTACAAAGCCGAGTTACAACCTAACAATGTGGTAGCTGTCAAGAAACTTCATTCATCATCTGGGAATGGTGACCATAATGGATTTCTTAATGAGGTACGAGCATTAACGAATATAAGGCATCGAAACATAGTGAAACTCTATGGATATTGCTCCCATGCCCGCCACTCATTTTTGATTTATGAATACCTTGAAAAGGGAAGCCTTGGATCAATCTTAAGAAGCAATGACTTAGCAAAAGATCTAGATTGGTTGAAAAGGGTCAATATTGTGAAGACCATAGCTAATGGTTTGGCTTATATGCATCACGATTGCTCACCTCCTATAATTCATAGAGACATTTCCATTGCCAACATTCTTCTTGATTCCGATTATGGGGCTCATATTTCTGATTTTGGCACGTCGAAGCTTTTAAAGCTAGACTCATCCAACTGGACCGCAATTGCTGGCACATATGGTTATATCTCGCCAGGTAACGTAATCTTGTGATTCTATTTCTAAATCTTCTTATGTTTCATAATGTACATACAAGTTTATCTATGTTAGAAGCGTGTGCAGTTGATATAGCTTTTTTGTTTTTTTTTTCTTATTTTTGTTTGGATGCAGAGCTTGCTTATACAATGGTGATAACCGAGAAATGTGATGTATATAGCTTTGGAGTTGTTGCACTAGAATTGGTCATGGGAAAGCATCCTGGAGAACTAATCGCATATTTACCAACACTATCTGATGATCATCTTGTGCACGCAAATGTGGGAGATAGTCGGATACCGCCTCCGTCATCCCAATCAGAGAAACAAGTTAAGATTGTTCTGAGTCTCTCAAGGGCATGTTTGAACTCCAATCCACAAGAAAGGCCAACAATGCACCAAGTTTCAAATTTCTTGATGAAGGCCTGATATAGTTCACTTTCAATATTCTTTATTTTTTTTTTCTAGTTTCCTATGATGCACCCTGATGATACGTATGCAATTAAATGCCTTCTTGTTAAGATACTATTGATGATTGTTAATACAATTATATATTATATCTGTATTTAAATTACTTCTTGTTAAGGTACTACTTAGGGATGTAAATTCATCGAACGTTCAACGAACAGTTCGTGAACCATTCGGCATGTAGTTTTTTATGTTTGTTTATTTAATAAATCTACGAATATGAAAACACATTCTCATTCATTTAGTTAAATGAAGGAACATGATCAATGATCTTGTATGTTCAATTATCTTCATGAAAGTTCGTTTATGCTCGTTCATTGAAGTTCCTTTTATATTCATATATGTTTAATTATGTTTGATTACATTACTATATTATATGTTTGTTTATACTCATATATGTTCAATTATGTTTGTTTATTACCGTTCGTTAAATGAATGAACATGAACAAGAAAATTTGTTCGTTTATCCGTTCACGTTCGTTCGTTTGTTCTACTAACTTAAACGGACGAGCGTGAACTATAAATGTAATAATTGTCATCACCAATTAGGTGACATGAGGATAATATATATATATATATATATATATATATATATATATATATATATATATATATATATATATATATATATATATATACATATATATATATATATAATAAAGATAAGCAGCAAACTCTTATTTTAAGAGCGAACCAACGAACTATGGATTTCTTTCTCGTACTTTAAATCGCTTTTCTCGCTTCCATTGACACCCATCCAAGTTTCACGGCCTCTCCAATCGATCCCAACCTCTCCAATCGATTGACACCACTTTTCTTTCACCATCACCTTTGGGTGTGTGTGGTCGTAAAAATTAGAAGAGACGAGGATATCAGAGCGAATTCAAAGCAGGAAAAACCGATTGAGGGGATTTAGTTAAAAGAAATCTAGATACAGAGGGTAGTCAACGCCGACGACGACACTGATTTGAAAGAAATGAAGATACAAAGGGTAAATAAGGTTAAAGATTTTGTTCCTTCATTTCATGCTTCTTTATTTTAAGTGAACTTCACATTGGGTTTATGAGTTTATAGTTATCCATGGATTTGATTAAAGATTGGCTAGTGACGCATATCAAGTGTTCGATCATTGGTCAAGAATTACAAATGGTTCTTTTTCCTCTCTTCTAGAACTGGTTTTGTAGGCATCACATATGAAACATAACTTTCATCATTATTACCTTTGATGACTTGTTGTAACTCATCTTCTACATCCAGATCCATAACATACATGCGTTCAGTAGTTAAAACTTCCATTGTTGCCTCAAGATGGACATCAACAAGTTGAATCCGACTTGCCTCATCTAAATTTTTTGAAACTTCCATGTATATATCTTGCAACCCTTCTACCAAATCCCCATTTGCGGCTTCTGTAATTTTAATACTTGAAGTGTACATGGTTTCTGGACAAGTTGAACCTTTTGCATCACTCTCTGTAATATCTTTAGTTTCTACCTCAAGCAACCCATCCATGACGTCAATATGTGAAACTTCCATAGTTTCAAGCTTGAAAGATTCTAATGGATCCTCAACTTCATCAATGACTTGTGTGTTTGTGATTCATTAGAGTTGTTACACTTGCGACACTTGCTCTCAAGTTTCAAGATCTTTAAGGAAATTGGACTGTTATTACTACATAACTATTAAAGGTATGTATCATAACTCTTTTATGTGAATTTCGATTATTTATCATAGATCTAGGATTTTCATGATTTTGTTCATATTGTATGTTCAAATAGAGAAGACTTAGATCTTATTAGGGTTGCATGCATACATAGGATTGTATGTTATGCTCAAAACCCATCATTAGTGTACACTAAAATGTTTTATAAAGTTGTTAATATATATGAGTTTTATTGTGGTGTACCTAGTGTGAAAAACTGACCGTTATATATATATATATATATATATATATATATATATATATATATATATATATATATATATATATATATATATATATATATATATATATATATATATAGCCCTCATCTCACCTAATTGGTGATGAGAATTTTTATGTGTATATGGTTTCAACCATTTAATTAGGAAAATTCCATTCTTCTCTCTCTCTCTCTCACGATTCACCCCTGGCTGTATCCTGTTTTCTTTTCTTTTTCTTCAATCGATCAATTCAACATGTCTTTTTCTCAGTCTTTTGATGGAACCCTACCCATGTCTACGATTTTCCACATGATTAAAAAATTTAATTCCTTTAATTACCTATTATCGATAATTCAATTGCTTCCCTTCCTATCTTATTAGAAGTTAGTGAACCACGTTGATGGGTAGGACCTGTGATGAAAATTACTTTTTAGGACAAACATTTTGCTAATCCGGGTTACAAGTCATGGTATGAAGCTGATCAAATGGAGGTGATTCTACTCCTCTTGCCTCCCTCTCTCTGAACAAGCTGTATACGAAGTTCTTGGCTTATCTACTACTGCCCAAATATAGCTTGCACTTCAATCTTAATATTCAGTCGTGCCTTTAAAGGTTTATGTGATAAACTTTCAACATTCGATCAACTAGTAGAGGAGATTGACAAAATTTAGTGGTTCTTGTGTGAATTGGGTGCTTCTTTTGAAATGTTTTCCACTACCATAAGGGCTTCTAAACACGTTCTAGTGTTTCACAATCTTATCTTACAAGCCAAAAGTGATCAATTATTTTAAAAATATTTGCATGGTTCAACCCCTTCAATCCTTTTGTTTCCTTTTCTACTGAAGAGACTCGGTCAGGGTCAAATTCCCGAGGACGTGGTCGGTCATATAACTCAAACTGTTGGGTCGTCAGGCTCATTATAGATGGCCTCCCCATTGTCAACTTTGTCGAAAGGAAGGATAGTTTGCTAAGTAATGTCCCAGTCTTCCTTCATTTGCCTCTAATGCCACCCCTCATAATGTTAATTTAGTTCAAGCCTTTTAAGCTCAATGTTATCTGAGTACCTTCACACCTAATTAGTTTGTTGATTCGGGTCCTTTTACTCATATGGATCTATCTACTAATGGTCTAAACAATGTCTCTTCTTATCCAGATAATATTCATGTGATATTTGGTAATGGACAATCGTTACGTGTTACATATACAAGCTACTCAAATCTTCCTCGTAATGTTAAGCTTCGTGATATATCGGTTGTTCCTAATCTCATAAAGAATTTATCACCTGTGAGAAAACTATTGGATTAGGTGTCTACGCCCATAACTATTTTGGTATGTACTTGACCCGATTATGAGAATGGTCCTTTTGGGTTGCCTTCACCATAGCAACTTGTAGGATGAATTATGAAGAAAGAGGATTAATTATGATTTATTAATATATTATGAGAATAATATATTAAGAGAAATCATATTATTTTAATTAGTATTGATTAAAATTAATTTGGTGATCAAAGGAGACTGATTAAATGTATGGAGACTGATTATGTAAATAAGTTTTATTTATAGTTTGGGCTCATGGACTTTATTGGTATAAGGTGGTGGAAATCTCTTGGGGAGTCCATTAAGATTTCGTCCAAGGCTTGTCTAATAAGGAGTCCATATGTTGCTTAGGGCCTTAGAAAGGGAATTAGGGTTTCCTAGTTGATAAACCTAAAAGCCTAACTATAAAAGGAAGCCTTTAGGCCTCCAAAAATGTCCCTGACCTTTCGAAGAGAACCCTTGGACCGTTTTGGTGCCTCTCCTCTCTCTCATGTTCATCTTGTTGTTAAGTGGTGTTTGTGACTGCATTAGAGGTGCAACACTTGAGGCACTAGGCTTTCAAAAGTCAATATTAAGAAGGTTTATGATTTTTATTTCTACATAACAATCAAGGAAAGATCTAAACCCTATTTATATGTTAATATCGATTATAGTATGTTAGATCTAGGGTATATGAGCTTTGGATGATTATTAAATTTACAACTAGACAAACTAGATCCACAACTTTAGGGTTTGTATGTGCACCATAAGATTGATGTAATGCTCAAAACCCATCCGTGGTATCAGAGCCTAGGTTGTTTATCTAATGTATTTGATGCTATAGTTGATCATTCAAGCTAAAAACCATTAAAAACTACATTCTGGGGGATTGACTCGCCGAGTCCACTAGGAACTTGACGAGTTCAGTGTCAACTCGATAAGTCAAAGGGTCAGATGCCAATTTTTTCAGGATTTCCACCTATTTTGGCTTAGGATAATTACCAAAACGTTTTTTAACAGATAAAATCCGATTTTTTTTTATTATGGTATTGACTATCCTAATCCAAATAGTAGATAATTGTCAAAATTAAGATAATTATTTGTTTTATAAGATAAAGATTAATTATTTGTAGTTTTGATTTGAATTATCTTCTAAGAAAATTGAATTAGGCCAAATTTAGATAATCACTAATTAATTTTTTAATTAAATTATTTGGTAATTTGATCTAGAAGGCTTTGAAAAGTCTTAAAACTTGCCCTCAAGTTTTGCAATTTAAATTTGTTGATAAAAAGTTTAATTTTGAATTATTTAAATTCTAAAATCCTAATACTTTGAAAAGTTCAAATGACACCCTTATGGTTTTATTAATTTAATTAAATGTATAATTAAAAGTGAGTTGATAAATCCATAATGATATGGTTTACATTTAATTAAATTAAAAGTATAATTTATTAAATTAGACCACCTAGTATTTTAAAAGTGTAAAATACACCCTTATACTATATATAAAATTAAAAGTCTAATATTGTATATGTATGAGTAAAGAGTTAGTCTTACCGTTAGTAGGCTTCATTCGCGAAGATGGTCTATTAGGGGTGTTTAAGAAAGCGGCCTATAAAATGACCGCCATTGGGTATCCACTCTTACCCACCGCACTCTTGACCGGTGGAGGGTCGTTAGCCGAACGGGTAGGATAGGACGCAACCTTCCATTATAAGTATAATGAATGCAAAGTAACTAAACGCTTTTGTAAAGTTCCCAAATCTTAGTTACTTTAGGAAAAATGTGAATTTGGTGCTAACCCATGAAATTACACTTTGCACCTTGCCAAGACATTGGTGTAGTGTGTGTGGTTAACCGACACACTAATTTGGGACTGGCAAGGGTGGCAAAGGATAACTCGATGTTTATCATAGATCAATGGAATGTGTGTGGCTAACCGGCACATTGATTAGGTGATAGTAACATTGAGCGTACCAAGTACATTTTCATAGTTATTCACACCTTGTTTGTGATCCTCGGCATCCCAGTCACAAACTTGAAGGGCATAATAGAGATTAAACATGCCATTGAAAACTTCAATGAATCTTAAAAGATCTAGGAGTTTCAATTCATTTAAAACTTGATGATCATTTTCGTTTTTCATGGTGGAAATTGGTAAATCGTCATTTACCTACCTTCGAATATTCTGCAACTAGATTATGACATCCCTCTTCTGAGTTGTAGAGTATTGTGTTGGATCCTAGCCTTGATGATTCATTTGGGTGTAATATTAAGGACTCAATCAACTAACTTGAATTTTCTCCCTTTTGTAGATGTCTAGTTCTGACAACATGGTTGTCTTCCTGAATCCTTTAGAAGAAGCTTTCCAAATGAAAGATGATATTCTACGATTGGATCATGGAAATGGAAATCATGCTTCACTTCCTCCACCTCCTACAATTATGCTCCCTGACCCACAAGTTCAAAGGCTTGAAAAGTTCAAGCTTACTCAAGCCCTTTTGGCAAGTAAACACGATGATGGAAAGTCTATGTGTGCACACATCTTGGAGATGAAGTCACACATTGACAGGTTGGGTATGTTGGGTGTTGTTGTCTCTACGGAGCTGGCTGTTGACTGGGTTTTTCAGTCGCTTCCTGACTCATATAGTGAGTTCGTTAGAGAATACTATATGATGGACCACAACGTGACCCTCATTGATCTCACCTATTTGATTATTGTTGCTGAATCTGCGATGATTTGGCGCACTAGTCAAGCAAATTTGTCTGGTACATCAACCTCCCAAACTTCCATGGATATTGCAAATGGCGACATTGGAAATCCATAAAAGGATAAGTTTGAGATTTTTCCTTGTGCTATTCAAAAAGAGTCCACTTATTTCTATTGCGAAAAGAAGGGGCATTCGTTGCGAAGCTGTCCTGACTACCTGAGAGATCTAAGAGATGGGAGAGTCAAGATGTATGACTCTACTTCAGGTAAAATCCACTATCTAACTCTATTAAGTTCCTATTTGTGGATTCTTAATACATGAGGTGATAAGATTGCATTTTGGTGTTTTGTAGGATCGAAGAAAACAGAGGAAGCTTAAAGGAAGAAGTGAGCTAAATCTGATCGTCAAGAAATGGATTTCGATCGCAAGGTTCGAAGATCGGATTTTTGAGCTGCTACTTTGGAGTTAGGATAGATTGCTAGGAATATTTACATAGTTTTCATTTGTAATCTCATTGTAAGGAAACGTTTTTCCGCACCTTTATAAATAAAATAAATTTTGATTTTGTCTTATTTATGTTTCCTTGCAATGGCATTTGTGAAAAATGGTGTTTGTATATTTCTATTGTTAGCAATATTACGAATGGATTTGATTCTTTCGTTTGTGGTAGTGTCTAAAATTTACCAAATAAGGAAAGATTCTCATCACCCAAGGTTCAATTGGACAGAAACATGGAATCATGCAACTGGTATTGTATGATGAATGAAAGCTTTCATATTTGGGAAATCAAGACTAATTCCTTATTCACATAAGAATGCGATTAAAGTGAAGGACTAGGAGATCGGGTACACTTGGTTGTGCGCTGCTCATGTAACATACCGGAATATCAAGAGTAAAGTTGAAGGGCTAAAAGTGTAATTGGGAAAGGGCAACTCGGCAAGTCCACGAGTAGACTCGGCGAGTAGGGTCGCGACTTTGGTCGCGTGTTAAGTGGCCAACTCGGCGAGTCGGCGGCTAGACTCGGCGAGTTGGTGTTGGGTGGAGAAAACCCTAATTTTGGAAGATAAGCCCTACATAAAGGACATTATACCCTCTCTCCAGCCTCCTTACCTTCCCTTGAAGTCCAGAAAACCCTAGAAACGCGATTGTGAAGGATTTGAGTGCAATTGAGCCTTGGAGAAGAGATTTGGAGGAAGATCTTGGAGAGTTAGGAGGCTTGGAGCAAGGGGATTTGCTTAGATTCGGATATCCTTGCTGTTGGGGCTTCCTTTTGAGGTATTATCTCGTATTTGGGCTGCTATTCATCTAGACTCATCATTTTTGGGATGTGTGGGAGGTTTAGCTTGTGGTATCTTGAGTTTGAAGGATAGATCTGAGGTTGCTACCTCAGATCTGAAATAGAGAAGGTCTAGAGTGCATTAAAGTCCCTGTTCTTGAGTGTTTGGTGAAGCCATCTTGTCCCAAACCCTAGCCCTAGAGTGTAAAATGCCTAGATCTCCTTGGATTCACGTAAAGTTTGCCACTTTACGTGATGGATGGGTTGTAGGAGGGTAGATCTACGTTTTGGATTAATTGCATGGCCTGGAAGGCTTCTATATGGGATGAAATCTATAGGCACTCGGCGAGTCACAAAGTTGTACTCAGTGAGTTGCTTGAAGATGGACTGGAACTCGGCGAGTTGGAAGAAATACTCGGCGAGTAGGTTGAAGATAGCCTTAGATTTGGCGAGTATGTTCTTGGACTCAGCGTGTCTGGTCGCGAGGTCTTAATCCTTCTTCAGGGTGAGCTGTGTAATAGTGAGTCAAGGGATGACTCGGTGAGT
The DNA here is from genome assembly GCF_002870075.4 of Lactuca sativa. Taxonomy (NCBI): domain Eukaryota; kingdom Viridiplantae; phylum Streptophyta; class Magnoliopsida; order Asterales; family Asteraceae; genus Lactuca; species Lactuca sativa. The sequence continues at coordinate 83,803,511 of NC_056625.2, read as the reverse complement.
CGAGTGAGGAAGGACTCAGAGTTGTTGGACTCGACGAGTCTCAGGGTGACTCGGCGAGTTGAGTCGCAAATTGGGGAAGTTCTGAGCATGGGAACTCGACGAGTCATTGGGTTGACTCGGCGAGTAGAGTCAGTCAGGAGGTTGACTTTGACTTTGACTTTGACCAAGGGTTGACCAGTTGATTCTAGGGGCATTTTGGTATTTGTTGGCTTTTGTTTTGAGTTCAGAGTTTTGGTGATTCGCCAGTGTTGGAGATCGTATCAGTGGTCGGAGCAGCTTGGGTTTATCTGTTCAGTCGGCAGTTCCAAGGTGTGTTATCCTCACTATATCAACAGGGTCTAAGGCACCAAGGCCTGCCCTTTATCGGATTGAGATCCAAGTATTTGTTGTTATGTTATTGCTTTGATATGTTTGAATCCTGGTAGCTAGGATGGTATATGTCAGAGACCTGGTTGAGGTCGGTATCCTATTATGTGGGGTGATGCTATGCTAGTGACCGGTTAGGTCAGTATCCTGGTTAGGATGATGATATGTTATGTGATCTGTTAGATCGGCTTGTTGACTGTGAATTGTTATATGATTGTATGTTTATGTGCACATGGTTGTTGGACTGGGGTTGGGCTGAGGCGGGTCCTGCTTTGTGCTGTAGACCAAGATACCCAGGGTGGACCGGTTGTCCCGAAGGCCCAACGAGCGGTTCGGATAGGCTGTAGGCCCCTAGAGGGCGGACTAGACGTGCCGAGGATCGGAGAGTGGACCAGGCCGACTGAAGGGCCAGTGCGGGCGAACCAGTCATATTGTAGACTCAGAGAGTGGACCAGGTGGATTGAAGGCCTGGTGTGGGCGAACCAATCACAGTGCAGACTCGATGTATATGGCTAGACTCGGAGGGTGGACCAGGTGGACTGTTGGCCGGAGCGGCGGACCAGTCACACAGTAGACCCGAAGTGCATGGTTGTTCTTTGATCTGATATGATATGGCATGTTATGCGTGTATGGTATATGTGGTTGGTATTTTGGGGGTATCTCACTGAGCTTTCGGGCTTACAGTTGTGGTTTAATGTTTTTGAGGTTCTTCAGGAGACCGTGGCAAGGCAAAGGCGTGATCGTACCGCTCCTCATGATTATGTTTTATGATGTGATTCTGGGAAGACTCTGATAATAATGATATTGAAAACCTTTTTGTTATAACATTATGAAAATGGGTTGTTTTTGAAAAGTTAAAATTTGTTGAATTTTTATGGTCGTTACAAGTTGGTATCAGAGCCTTGGTTTGAGTGAATTGGAGGAACATTCGTGTGAATCCAGTCTCAAATCAAGGAGAGTTTTTAAAAGGAGAATTTAAAAGGGTTTTCAAAATGAGTAAAAGGAGGACGCGGAGGTACGATTAGCCGGAGCCAGTATGTAACCCCAAAATACCATACATGATATTTTTTTTGAGCTTTGATAGAACAACATGCTAGTACTAGGCTAGGGATCTTCAGGATTTCATGATAATCTTGCCTGTTTTATGATGCTTGCTAGCCTAGGGATTCTTCTGTGAGAGATTTCCAGTGTTCCTCTAGGAGTGAGGGTTGAGTTCTTGTTATGTTGTTCTTCACTAGGGTGTTGTGGTGATAATTGATATAAATATGGGTAGGTGTGGAAGGTAGTATGGGACCATACTACTGAAAGCACAGGACCCATACGCGTATCAAGTAAGCCACAACCTCTAGGGTTGGTTCAGGGGTTGGTTCCTGGATTAGTGGAAAGTACCTGAGATTTTGTGGTGTTTTTCAGTATGGTGGTCACGAGGTATGCTGGGAGCGGATCCGGGTCAGGATCGGCAACCGAAGAGGGCGGTCAGAGTGGGTCAGTACCGCCCGAGGTTATTGGTCAAATGAGCATAGGCGAGTTAGATGCTAGGATTCGTGAGATCCTGCATGATGAGGTTGCTGCGTTGTTCCGGGCCGAGCTGCCAAAACTGTTTGGGTCGATCAAGACCGCCATGGCTGAGTATTTTGATGAGCGCTATGCGGATCTCACTAAGACGGCTGCCGCGGCAGCTACAGCGGCTGTAGCAGCGGCAGGGGGAGGAGCCGGTCGAGGTTTTCAGTATCGGGACTTCAATAATACGAAGCCTCCTACCTTTGATGGAGTTCAGGACCTGATTGTTGCTATGAGATGGTTGTCGGACGTGGAGGGGTGTTTCTTCACGTATTCATGCTCTGTTGATCAGAGGGTGAGGTGTGCTCTGAACCTGTTGAGGCTTGGGGCGAAGGATTGGTGGAGATTGACCACGGGGTCGTATTCGGATGCGCAGAGGGCTGCGGTTTCATGGGATCAGTTCAGAGAGATGTTCAACACTCGTTATCTTCCGCGGGTTGAGAGGGAGAGATTGGCTCAGGAGTTCCTTGAGCTGAAGCAGGATTCAGAGTCAGTGACGGAGATCACCAGGATGTTCACTGAGAGGGCGATGTTTTACCCTGAGTTCGCTTCGGAGCAAGCTCAGATGTCCCGATATCTGAGTATGCTCAAGAGGGATATCAGACAGTTTGTGTCTACGCAGAGGTGTGAGACTTTGTTGGAGTTGCAGGAGGCCGCCAGGCGGCGTGAGTTAGAGATTGAGTTGCTGTTGCGAGAGCTGAGGCAGGCTCCGGTGTAGTCGCAGCCGGCGTCGAAACGGTCCAAGACCGTTCATTCTAGGGTAGGAGATCAAAGCAGCCACACTTGTGGGAAGTGTGGGAAGGGTCACACCGGAGTGTGTAGGTCCGGTGGTGCATGCCGCAAGTGTGGAAAAAAGGGGCACTATGCGAGGGATTGTCGGCAATCAATGCCGGTTCGGGATTTGAGGATTTGTTATCATTGTCATCAGGTTGGGCACTTGAGGGTCAACTGTCCACAGCTTGTTGCACGACCGGTGCAGGCTCCAGCACCGGCCACTTTGAGGATCACTGGCGGAGGTCAGGATGGAGCGGAGCCCCCAAGGGCTCAGGGTCGTGCTTTTCAGCTTACAGCAGAGGAGGTCAGAGCAATGGCGGATGCAGCTGCGGGTATGTTCCTTTCTTGATATCTTGTTATCTTGTGATTATTGTGGAGTATTATTTGTCTGCTAGTCTCGTTGTGTGGTTTTCATTTTGGTTTTCGTTGTTCTTTGAGGGTTTGGTATGGTTATGGGTTTAGTATTGGGAATTTCGTTGGTTATCATTCATGGGGGTTATTAGTGGAAATCTGGCGTCTGGTTTGAATGTTGGGTAGCATCTACATTCTGAGGAGTGGTTAGCTGCAGATTGAGTTTCTTTCGAGCTCGAGATGATCAGTGTTGTTATGTGATTTTGTGAAGGTTGCTTGCGCTAGTGGGGATAAATTCGCGTATAAGTGTTTGTGTGGTGTAAGGTGGTTGAGGGAGGTCGGTGATGACGACCGGTAACTGATAGTCAGTGCTATAAGTGGGGGAGAACAGGAAAATTCTCCGGAATATCGATGAGCATAAGAGGTTGTTAGCTGTTTGGGATTCATCAGTGTTTCTGTCAGCCAAGAGCGTAGGCTGGTATGAGTAAGTGGTAGGCATGCGGGGCGGGATTCAGACCAAGCGTATTTGATTGTGGAGAGCCTGGGATCAGGCCTGGATTGAGTATGTATGATGGAGATAGATTTCGGAACCCCTAGAGGGCTAGAACAGTATGCATGGGGGGATTTCCCAGAGAGATAACTCAGAATGATGAATGCTAGTTGAGCGGTCTGGATAGACTGAAGGCCGGTAGGCGTACCAGTCAAGCCGAAGGCTCAGAGGGCGGTCCAGCCAGACTGAAGGCCCTGGAGGGCGGTCTAGATTGGCTGAGGGTTCTGAGAGTGGTCCATATTGGCTGAAGGCCTGGTAAGGCGGTCCAGTCATGCTGAAGACTCTGCAGGTATTGTTAGACCGGTTCGAGGAAATGGGTTGAGTATGTCGCGATGTGTTAGCATTAGAAGGTCTGGCCCCGGGTATTGATCTTGATTAGTGGAGATGGTGCATGGACTCGAGAGTCCTTGCGAGCAGATTCATAGCATGTGTGTTGCATCGATAGCAGTTATGCTATAAGGGAGTGGTGTAGCGTTGGGCGAGCACCATGGCATTTGTCGCAGTGACAAGGCGGCCAAGTGGATTACCTTGGTAAGGAAAGAGAGAGGAATGTAGTTCCGAGAGGAAGTGTAAATTCATGGAAGTGAAAGCGGTAGTGCAGAGTTATGGTTGGAATGATCCAATTATGGTCTTTGAGCAGCGTGATTGCGGCAGTGGTGTGGAATCACATCCGGATTGGATGACTGCTGAGGTCGCAGAAGGGATTCCGCGGGTGTAGAGCCAAGAGGCTCAGAAGGGATGCAGGGATGGATTCATGGATTCCCAGCTTGATTCTGATCAAGGAATTGTGTATATAGTGGTGAGTCATCCTGGGGGGGGATGTTTGGAGGTGTCGTCAGTGTGACGGGTTGTCCCATCTCGAGGGTGCTAGAGTTAGTTCAGCATGTGCATGAGATTGCAAGAGGAGAACTCATGGGAGTTGCTCCGAGATTGAAGGATGTGTCCTTCTGTCAACCTGGAGTGGATGGAGTTGGACTCAAATCGGGTGTCCGGTGATTCTAGCTCGTTGAGTCGAATGATTGTTGTGAATTGGAGCGGGTGAGGTATCATGGAATGATACTCAGTTGATGAGTTGGTAAGTGTGGTTGTCAGAGGGCGAGGCCAGTGGCCATCTTGAAGCGGTGGTCGGAACACCGCGGGAAGGAAAATTGGGTTTTGCGTTTCGATGGTCGTGCTTTGAGGAACTTGGTCTGGTTAATACCAGGTGATGCAGTGCGAGAGTAATTCTGGAATTGAGTTGCCGCAGGCTTCGAGGACGAAGCCTAATTTAAGCGGGGGAGAATTGTAACATCCCGGAATATCAAGAGTAATGTTGAAGGGCTAAAAGTGTAATTAGGAAAGGGCAACTCGGCGAGTTCATGAGTAGAATCGACGAGTAGGGTCGCGACTTTGGTCGCGTGTTAAGTGGCCAACTCAGCGAGTCGACGACTAGACTCGGCGACTTGGTGCTGGGTGGAGAAAACCCTAATTTCGGAAGATAAGCCCTATATAAAGGACATTATACCCTCTCTCCAGCCTCCTTACCTTCCCTTGAAGTCCAGAAAACCCTAGAAACGCGATTGTGAAGGATTTGAGTGCAATTGATCCTTGGAAAAGAGATTTGGAGGAAGATCTTGGAGAGTTAGGAGGCTTGGAGCTAGGGGATTTGCTTAGATTCGGATATCCTTGCTGTTGGGGCTTCCTTTTGAGGTATTATCTCATATTTGGGCTGCTATTCATCTAGATCCATCATTTTTGGGATGTGTGGGAGGTTTAGGTTGTGGTATCTTGAGTTTGAAGGATAGATCTGAGGTTGCTACCTCAGATCTGAAATAGAGAAGGTCTAGAGTGCATTAAAGTACCTGTTCTTGAGTGTTTGGTGAAGCCATCTTGTCCCAAACCCTAGCGCTAGAGTGTAAAATGCCTAGATCTCCTTGGATTCACGTAAAGTTTGCCACTTTACGTGATGGATGGGTTGTAGGAGGGTAGATCTACGTTTTGGATTAATTGCATGGCCTGGAAGGCTTCTGTATGGGATGAGATCTATAGGCACTCGGCGAGTCACAAAGTTGTACTCAGTGAGTTGCTTGAAGATGGACTGGAACTCGGCGAGTTGCAAGAACAACTCAGCGAGTAGGTTGAAGATAGCCTTAGACTCGACGAGTCTGTTCTTGGACTCGGCGAGTTTGGTCGCGAGGTCTTAATCCTTCTTCAGGGTGAGCTGTGTAACAGTGAGTCAAGGGATCACTCGGTGAGTCGAGTGAGGAAGAACTCGGAGTTGTTGGACTCGGCGAGTCTCGGGGTGACTCGACGAGTTGAGTCGCGGATTGGGGAAGTTCTGAGCAGGGGGACTCGACGAGTCATTGGGTTGACTCGGCGAGTAAAGTCAATCAGGAGGTTGACTTTGACTTTGACTTTGTCCAAGGGTTGACCAGTTGATTCCAGGGGCATTTTGGTAATTATTGGCTTTTGTTTTGAGTTCAGAGTTTTGGTGATTGGTCGGTGTTGCAGATCGTATTAGTGGTCGGAGCAGCTTGGGTTTATCTGTTCAGTCGGCAGTAGCGAGGTGAGTTATCCTCACTATATCAACATGGTCTAAGGCACCAAGGCCGGCCCTTTATCGGATTGAGATCCGGGTATTTGTGGTTATGTTATTGCTTTGATATGTTTGCATCCTGGTAGCTAGGATGGTATATGTTAAAGACGTGGTTAAGGTCGGTATCCTATTATGTATGGTGATGCTATGCTAGTGACCGGTTAGGTCGGTATCCTGGTTAGGATGATGATATGTTGTGTGATCTGTTAGATCGGCTTGTTGACTGTGAATTGTTATATGATTGTATGTTTATGTGCACATGGTTGTTGGACTGGGTTGGGTTGAGGCGGGTCCTGCTTTGTGCTGTAGGCCAAGATACCTAGGGCGGACCGGTTATCCCGAAGGCCCAGCGAGCGGTCCGGATAGGCTGTAGGCCCCTAGAGGGCAGACCAGACATGCCGAGGCTCGGAGAGTGGACCAAGCCGAATGAAGGCCCGGTGCGGGCAGACCAGTCATATTGTAGACTCAGAGAGTGGACCAGGTGGATTGAAGGCCCGGTGCGGGCAGACTAATCACACTGTAGACTCGATGTATATGGCTAGACTCGGAGGGTGGACTAGGTGGACTGTTGGCCGGAGCGGTAGACCAGTCACACAGTAGACCGGAAGTGCATGGCTGTTCTGTGATCGGATATGACATGACATGTTATGCGTGTATGGTATATGTGGTTGGTATTTTGGGGGTATCTAACTAAGCTTTCGGGCTTACAGTTGTGGTTTAATGTTTTTCAGGTTCTTCAGGAGACCGTGGCAAGGCAAAGGCGTGATCGTACCGCTCCTCGTGATTATGTTTTATGATGTGATTCTGGGGAGACTCTGATAATAATTATATTGAAAACCTTTTTGTAATAAGATTATTAAAATGAGTTGTTTTTGAAAAGTTAAAATTTGTTGAATTTTTTTGGTCGTTACAGCTCAAGTCGACCATAAAGAGCGATAAGACTGTTTATTATGATTTACTAAAAGTTTAGTAAATATGGTTATACTTACAAGATTAAGTGTAATTCTGAGTTATTGAAAGAGTTTCAATGAATAACAGAACGAATAAGAAGAATCAATTAGTTAGAAAAATAAAAGTTTTTTCCAATCTAAATAGAAGGGAGAGTACAGTTCTATCACGTTTTATGATCATCTTAGTGATTATGAAACCATATAACAATTGACCCTCTAAGGACATCTTAGTGCAATAGTTTGGCTAAGAAGAGGGATCAGAAATTGTTGGAATGGTTAAATCAAAAAGGTGAATCATACTTGTTCCAAAATCAACTCTTTGAGTTATACTCCAAGATTGTGACTTGAGTGACATATCTTAAGAAGGTTTATAACACTTATCAAATGTGGATTTTGAAAAAGATTTCTTATTCGTACACATTTGAAATTGGTAAGTTGTGATATCTTGGATAAGAGAAAGACCAACTGGGACCAATTTTGTGGAGTGTTTTTTCTTGATAAGAACCCACACTAACTCTTGAATATTTGTTTGCCAAGGAATGTTTCTTGAAAAGAGAATCCTATATGTCAAGAGGTCAGTGGGAGTCTTAATGATCTTGAAAATTTTCAAGAACAAATCAAGAATAAACCTAGTTGTTTATCACTAGCACACGACTTGAGGTTTAATAATCTATCGTGTTGACATACTCTTATTTCTGTTCCATTCCAGTTGAGTCGACTATACATGTGAGTTCTATGGGTTCTCATTTGAATGCATAGAGGCAAAGCACCTTAATCAATGAAAGTTCATCGATGTGTATAGGTGAGCTGCTAAACAACTTGGAAGACATGGTGGGCACTTGTGCTGCCAGGTGGCAAGAAATTGAGATTGAACGAGTTCGGTCCATGAGAGGTTGATTTTGTCATAGACCTTGTCTTATGATAATGGTTGGAATTGACAGATTCACATGGATAGGAACACATACACAATAAAATCTAAGTGTCATAAGGTTTCTCTCCAATTCATGAAAATGATTGTGAGGAAACGCTTTCACTAAAAAGATTATAAAGAGATAGCAATTTTAATATTTGCATTCTTGAATTTGATTATGATTACGACATCCCTCTTCGTAGTTCGAATTATGAGAAGTGGCAAATATTTTGAACATTTAAGACTTATTATAGTAAGTTCTGAAATTTTTTAGACACGCATTTGAGCATTCTAAAGGGTGTATGAACTTAGACATAGATTTATCGAAGCATCTCGTATCAGAAATATGAACTTTGGTTAAGGAAGTCAATAAGTATTGATTTCTAGAAGTCCAGCTGATTTATGAATACATGTCAAAGCTAGTGGGAGCATAAATGTTATGCTGATAAGAAGATAATTATCATGTTAGTGGAAACATGATTATTATGTGTTGCGAGTTAGTAGTGTTAGTTATAGAAAACAAAAGTTTCAATTTGCAAAGTTGCAAGGGTTGAAAAGTTGTTTTGCTATAATTAAGGGAGATAATATTATACTTCATTTCAAATCTAAAAGCTTAGATTGTGAGATTTTAATCAAATTTAGTCAAATATATATGAATGTTATGTTGGAATGGTTCAACATACAGAAATTCTATATATGGAAATGTTAATTGCGTTCTCAAATTTGATTATGATTACGACATCCCTCTTCATAGTTCGAATTGTGAGAACATGGCAAATAGAAACATTATAGCAGAGGACTAGTCTTATGTGAGACATCATGAATCATGTCCCATATGCTTCAGATATAGGATCGATTATATGTGCTATAAAGGATAATCTATTCTAAATTTTCCAAATGCCTGGGGCATTAAGAGGGAAAAAGGACTAGAACTGGATTTGACTAAAGTGGTTAAACAACTGCCAATGATGATCTAAGGTTCGCTAAGGATTGGTCGCTTGTGAGCAGTTGGAAGTATAGTTATGGATGGACGATATCGACATTATTATGAATAGATGAGATTCTGTTAAGAATGAGTTGTCATATGGCGAATATGGAAATGTTTCCATAGTGGGAGTTGGATATTAAGAATCTATGTCTAGATTAGAAATTTTTATGCAAAAAGGATGTTCAAAGGAATGTACTTTGAATGTGAGAGTTCATGTAATTGGCTTGTAACAATTTCCAATAGAACAGTTTATATTTCCGTTAGCAGATTCTTTGTGACTTTTGTGCTGTGACATTGCAAAAGGATCATTGCATAAAAAATTAGAATCTAACATATTCTGATAGTGCCAAGAATTTGGCATTCTTACAAATGTAATGATTAGGATTTGTGAAATGAGCATCATTGGTAGTGTTTTTCAATTGATCTATTTCACAAAGTAAGGACCATAGGTAAACATAGTGTGCATGCTTGGAGCATGGGACAACTAGTGTTTTAATTCATGTAGTAAGCTGATTACTCGAAATAGTATACAATGAATAATGTGTAATCATTATGGTGATTAAATAATTAGTGTTCTATTTATGCTCACAAGTTTGAGACTATAATGGATTCGATTATTATTGTGTTTCACTTTGCATATTTTTGCATCTAGAATAACTAGGTTATTCAAACATCCACAGTGGGTCATATGTTGGAAGTAGGTATGAACACGACTGTCATGAATCCATCTGTATATTGTCGAAGGTGTTTAGACATAGAACAAGTATGTTGTAGAGTTCATGAGTACTCCTGAAATAAGATTTAAGTATTGGACTAAACTCACGCTCACGTGAATCACTTCATGGATTTTATCACGAGTGATTGTGAGACGATAATATCTTCTATTCTTGAAATGAAAAGATATGAGTCGCACTTTGCAAGTCGGTTGCACATTGATAATACGTTAACGCACCAGTAACTTGGTGTTATAAAACATATTGTTGTGTGTGATTTGATGAGTGAATAGAGCAAGCATATGAGTCAATGTTTATCTGTTGCTTTTTCCTTAAAGGGATAAAAGCGATATAAGTAGGCCCCTCGATTGTCACACCCCGAAAACCAAAGGCGGAAACGTTCCCGGGGTTGACTCCATGTTGTGTATCAAATCCAATGTGCATAGTAATCACAGTAAACAACCATTACATTACATATATATGAACGTTTACATTTGGTTCAAAAGTAAATTGTACAAAGTTATACATATATCATATGAACAAAAGAGACGAGTCTTCAGAGCACTCCGTCTTCACCAAAAGATATCGCCGGGTACCTGTCTAACTTGGACCTGAGAATACAAGCAGTTTGAAAATCAGCATAAAGCTGGTGAGTTCATAAGCGGTTTTGTTTAGTGAAAATGAATCGATTTCCTTTAGTTTTCTGAAAAGATTTGATATCCAAAAAAATCCCATATTTTCTTATGTAAAGTAGTTAAGTTATCTTTCATTACAGTTCTGTTACAGTTATAAGTTAACCCCAGGAAAATCCCATATTTTCCTAATTGTAAGATTGATTTGATAACACATAGTATAGTTTAATATACAAAACTATAATTTAGACGAACTGTAAATAGAAAGTATTTTGAAAATCTTGGGACTACATCCCGAACCAGTTATAAGATAATTTGATAAAAACCATGGGGTCACTATCCCGAAAGTAGATATAAATAGTTTGATAAACCATGGGATCACTATCCCGAATCTAGATATAAGATAACTTGATAAAATCATGGGATTATCATCCCGTATAAGATTTAGTTTCAAAACCATGGGATTGCCATCCCGAACGAAATATAGACACAAGATCATGGGATTATCATCCCGAACGAGATATAGACATAAAACCATGGGATTACCATCCCGAACAAGTTATAGATTACAAGACCATGGGATTACCATCCCGAACGAGATATAGATTCTAAACAGATCCTAGCTGTGAATAAGTTTATATTAATACGTATTGTGAGTCGGGTAACCATACTGATATGACAACGAGACCTCCTTGACGTTAGTCAGACGTCGAATGATATCCAGAATTTGTCACCCCAGGCGTGCCCGCCTAACTGTAGCTAGCAGTTAAGGTGTGGGATTGTCAGTCCCGAATAGATCTATTCACAAACTCTTCGCTCTCCCTCCAGGAGACTCTGGTTACACTTCCGGAGAGGATTTACTTGATCATCCATAAAGGGTAGTGACTATCTCACAAACTAGTATTAAACTATTCACAGGATCCTCATATGATAACAACATACATAGGCTTTAAGACATGATATAGTGAAAATAGATACATACAATGAAATTATCTGGCAAAAACATTTGAATGATACAGAGATAAACTGAATCAGACATAGTTTATCTAATAATTTAATACAGATATCAGTACATGATATAAAGAGAAACATAGAACCCCAAATTATTCCCATAATAATTTGATTAGATTGGTTATTTTCTTAACTAAAATCCATTTAGTTGTAATTGACAAATCATTCCTTATGCTCAACATAATACATAAGGAGTAAAAGAGTTTATAAGATTGCCAGATATTATTTGAAACACATAAATGTTATGATTTGAAAACAGTTTTGGTTTGCTTGTATCCCCCCCTGAAAACAGTTAAAAACAGTGAAAAAGGCGTAGGGGTATGAACTCACCAGACGAGAAGTATGACGATTTGGATGCTAAGAGTTGATCCGAGGCTTGCAAATACACGAGATTCCTAATTATAATGTAAAGATACACATTTGTATCTAATTAGGACTTAGATTAATTGCTGGATGGGGACAATTTCTTCAAGTCGCGAAAACACTCCGATACGAGTGTTTGGAGGGACCCGGGTGGCGTTTAGGGATGGGAAATGACACTAGGGACTTAGGACTTGAGTTTACTCCCCATGAGTAAACTTTTACATGAGTTTACAACCACAAAACACACACATACATGAGTTTACGGCCGTAAACTCATGTGGGTGTGGTTTTGGGTGTTTAAATGGCTTAAATGACTTACATGGACATGGGAAATGATTCTAGGCTTTGATCTAAATGCATGGAATGGATTAAAATCACTAGAATGATTAATTTATGGGAGTTTACGGCCTAGCATAGGCTCCTGGCCGTAAACTCCTAATTATTCAAGGAAATGGTGCTAAATGGTGCTAGAATAAATCACATGTGATTGGTAAAATTAATCCAAGGCCTAACATGAGTTTGCATGGGATTTTTGGGGGATTTATGGAGTTTACGGCCCATGAAACCCCCTTCATGGCCGTAAACTCTTGTGTGTGGTGTTCCAAAGTGTTTCAAGGCCTAGAACATGCATGAAAGGACTTCCAAAATTCATCTAAGGGCCTTAGGGGTGTGTAGTTTGCATTCTAACACCAAAAATTTTGGAGTTTACGGCCCAAGAACATGTCTTGGCCGTAAACTCTTAGAAACCCCATAAATGTTGTGTTTTAGGCCCTCAAAGTATTTTTGGTTGGTCCCTTGATTTATTCCAAGACTTTTGGTGGTGTTGGATGGCTTTCTAACATCTTAGAATGAGATTTATGCCAAGTTTTGTGGAGTTTACGGCCCAAGAACTCTCCTTGGCCGTAAACTCATCTAAGTCCCTCAAAATTAATGTTTCAAGTGTCCAAATGCAAGAATCAAAGTCCTATAATTCATATCTAAGCTGTAGGGGTGATTTGGAAGGGTTTAAAGACATGAAAAACACCATTTTCATGAGTTTACGGCCCAAGCTTATGCCTTGGCCGTAAACTCCTTCAAAGTCCTCAAAATCATAGATTTAAGTGTTCTAAGTCCATATCTTGAAGTCCCTTAGCCATATCTAAAGTCCAAATGAGTTAAGGAAGGAGTTTAAGGGCTAAAAACCCTTCAAAATGGTGTTTACGGCCTAGGCTGCCTCCTGGGCCGTAAACTCACATACTTTGTCCAATTTCTTGATTAAGTGTCTAATTTGGAAGCTAAACATGCTGTAGATTAAGGCTAGGAAGGTACCTTAAGGATTTGAAGCCTTAAATTTGAGTTTTGGACACTTAATCTTGGGATTTAGGAGAGAGGTTAGAGAGAGAGTAGAGAGAGAAGGAAAAAGCTTCAAATGAGTGCTAGAAAATGTTTATATAGTCCCTAAAACTTGGACACGGTGGAATTCTACCCGATACCGGTCTTAAACGATGCTTTAGGTCGCACCCGATTGAGTTTTCGTCACCCGACGAGGATATTTCTAAAACTTATGAAATAAATGTTTTGGGCTAAATTTATGAGTTCCTAAATGATTTGGACCCTCATTGAATGAAAATAAATATATAATTTTAGATAACTAAACCCAAAAACGATATCGGGACATTTCGATCTCCGACGAGTTATACGGGTAGAATGGGTTTTCGGCGATGAACAACTTCGGGTTGTTACATCGATGATTTAGTGATGACACCCCAAAGAGCTTGGCCAAGCCTGGACTGATTTGATCTATTCAATTAGTCGGTCGTCATAAATCAGAAACCGGGAAACAACATATGAACAGAGAGGATGATTAAAATCCATGTCTCAGTTCATACGATATCTTGTAGAATGGAGGAATATATGATCCCTTATCTGAATGACGCGTATCTGATAAGATCAGAGTTGAGAACGGCTTTTGAAAGCTACGATTGCTTATCAGGTTCCGTAGTCATACTTGCAAAATAGTTATTAGACTTATCTAAGTGGGAGACTGTTGTATTAGGTGTCTAAGCCCATAACTATTTTGGTATGTACTTGACCCGATTAGGAGCATGGTCCTTTTGGGTTGCCTTCACCATAGAAACTTGTAGGATTAATTATGAAGAAAGAGGATTAATTATGATTTAATAATATATTATGAGAATAATATATTAAGATAAATCATATTATTTAATTAGTATTGATTAGAAATTAATTTGATGATCAAAGGAGACTGATTAAATGTACGGGAACTAATTATGCAAATCAGTTATATTTATAGTTTGAGCTCATGGACTTTATTGGAATAAGGTGGACGAAATCTCTTGGAGAGTCCATTAGGATTACATCCAAGGCTTGTCCAATAAGGAGTCCATATGTTGCTTAGGGCCTAAGCAAGGGAATTAGGGTTTCATAATTGATAACCCTAAAAGCCTAAGTATAAAAGGAACCCTTTAGTCGTCCAAAAACATCCTTAACCTTTATAAGAGAACCCTTGGACGTTTTTGGTGCCTCTCCTTTCTCTCATGTTCATCTTGTTGCTAAGTGGTGTTTGTGACTCCATTAGAGGTGCAACACTTGAGGCACTAGGCTTTCAAAAGTCAAGTTTAAGAAAGTTTATGATTGTTATTTCTATATAACAATCAAGGTAAGATCTAAACCCTATTTATATGTTAATATCGATTATAGTATGCTAGATCTAGGGTTTATGAGTTTTGGATGATTATATCATGTACAATTAGACAAACTAGATCCAAAGCTTTAGGGTTTGTATGTGCACCATAAGATTGATGTAATGCTCAAAACCCATCAAAATCTTACAGTAGATAACTCGGTTGATGTTCTATTTTCTCAACCCATTTGGCCATTATGACAAAAAGACGTGACAATCTCTAGCACAAGAAAGATGTGAGATTGGGCTCTTTTTTTCAATGATAGGAATAAAGCTTTGGTTTCATTTTCATCTACTAAATCTTCTTATTGGACTTTGCATAATCATTTAGGGAATGTTGCATTTGATATTATTTATGTCTTGACCAAATTTGGATGTTTTAATGTTACTTCAGTTTTACCTAAACCCATTGTTTGCTCGGCATGTCCATTATCTAAAGGATAGCACAACATAATTTATTTCTTCCTCCCAACCTATTAGGACTACTTCTATGCCAATTCAGCAAGTTTCAAGCTCATTATTACCAAACATTCATTCCATGAATACTAGATCAAAATAGGGAATTTTTAAACCAAAGCATCAAGCTGATTAATAGTGTGTTTGGCGTTATTTGTAAGTTGCGATCCAAAAGGTGTCAAAACATATTCAAAATATCCACAATGGATGTCCAGAACGCAAGATGAAATGATGTCCCTTTACTCTAACGACACCTATTCCTTGATATGCATATCTAATCACTCAAATATCGTCCATTCCAAATGGGTTTTTTGGACCTAGTATAACTCTGATGGAACTATTGAGCACCATAAAGCATGCCCTGTTGCTCAGTGTTTCACTTAGATATCGAACTTATATTAATCACACATGCCTAGTTTGGTTGTCAAAGAATCCATACTAGGTATTTTTTTTATCACCTTTTATAATTCACCGGTGGAAGCTTCATCAACTGGATGTCAAAAATGCATTTCAACATAGGCAGCTTAGTGTTTATATGGAAAAATCACATGGGTTTATGAATGCCTAGTTTCATTATCATGTTTGTAAGCTTGAAAACGTATTGTATGGTTTCAAACAAGAATTGAGATCATGGCTTCAACGCCTCAATACCTTTCTCGAACATGATGATTTTGTTTGCAGTTGAGTCGACACCTCCATATTTGTTTTTAAATGTGACTGTTGCATCATATATCTTTTGGCGTATGTTGATGATCTTATTTTGATAGGTAATCAGGAACATGTCATTAGCTCCTTTATTGCTCGACATTATGGGTGAGCATGGTTCATTTTCATTTGCTTTTTCGCTAAAACCAAAACTGAACCAAAAGGTTCGGTTTTTTAATTTGGAAAAACCAAACCATCGGGTTTTTTTTTCGGTTTTAGTTTTTTTGGTTTTTCGGTTTTTTAGCTAATTTATTTTGTATTTTTTTCATTAACAAATTATTAGACTCGACTCATTATATTTTAAAAGATCATACTTATTTAACCCTCTAACCCCTCCTATCATATACACACTTCACGCACACCATTAAATATTAATTTTTATTATTATATGGATTACTTTACTAATAAAGTGATATTTAGAAATATAACGATGTCATTTTTTGTACCTTGGTTGGTTCGTTTTCGGTTTCTAGATATAGAATAACTAAACTGAACCTAGGTTTTTTTAAAAAACAAAAACCAAACCATTGGTTTTTCAAATGGTTTAGTTTTTTCAGTTATGGTTTTTGGTTTGTTCGGGCTTTTTTGGTTTTTGGTTTGGTTTCGGTTTTTTTTCACACCCTACTCGACTTCATCAGTAAATTTTGGACAGCTAAATTATATTTTGGGTCTTGAAGTTGACAACAGAAATGAGGGTTTTTTCCTCAGTGGTATATTAAAGGCACGCTTACCTTCAACCTTACTTTTCAGAAGCTGCCTAATCTATATATTCTCAGTTATTCTGACGCAATCTACTTATGGATACTCAATATTTCTTGGAGGTAACTTGGTTTCTTGGGGTGCCAAGAAACAACCCATTATTACTTGTTCCAGCAGTGAATCTGAATACCGAGCTATGACCAACACTGCTGTTGAGATCATTTGGATTGCACTCTTACTAATAGAACTTCATGTGTTACCTCTTGATCGACTTACTTTACTCTGTGATAACCATAGTGCTCTATTCTTGACTTAAAACCTCGTTTCCCATAAACAGGAAAAGCATATTAACTTAGATTATCATTTTATTTGGGTAATTGTATCTTTAAGAAAATCTATATACCAAGTTCCTTTCTATGTCTTGGGCCTCCATCCTTTTGCCTGAGGGGGGATGTTAGAGTATATAAATTGTTTGTACTATATTTGTATTTATTTACATCTTGATTTACCTTGTTGTAATATATATATATATATATATATATATATATATATATATATATATATATATGTGTGTGTGTGTGTGTGTGTGTGTATGTATATATATATATATATATATGTATACGTATAGGTCTAGGTTAAAATGTGGATGAACGTCTATTTTGTGGACATGTGTCGACAATGCTATTATATGATAATGACTAAGAGAATAAGTTGTTTGGTAATATGAATACATTCAACCTCACATAACTATCGTCGTTATCATGAATCATCACTAATTGTTATTCATTTTTGTTCTCACGCATCATTTTTCACTCATTTACGTTCCTACAGAATACGATTATCAATAATAAATTCTGACAACATTCTGAGTGAGAGAATGAGAATTATAAAATAAATCTATAATACCCTTATAGATGATTTAATTAGTGAGAATGTGAGATAATGACAATAGTTATACGATGTTGAACGTATTCACATTACGAAACAACATATTTTCTTAGTCTTTCTCATATAAAGACAATGTCCACACGTTCGCACGATAGATTTACACACACACACACATATGTATATATACATAGCCAAAAGTTCAACAAGGAACCATTTTAAACCATAGAACATGGAACCATTATTTTTTAAGTTTTAGATCTTATTATTTATCGAAAAAAATTCTAAAAATATAGAAATCCATAACTTTTTATCTTCTTTCCATTGATATCAAATTTGATAAGTTTTATTTATTTTTTATTTGTTCAGATTCACATTGTGAATCGGCACTTTAAATCATTAATTTTGTATAAATTCACTGTATGAATCTGCACAAATTCATAGTATGACTGTGAATCTGCATAGATTTTAATGGATGGAGGATAAAAAGTTATGTATATCTATATTTTTAGTTTTTTTTTTTTTTGATGAAAAATTTGCTTTAAAACTTGAGAATAGATTGGTTCCTTGGTTCTAAATTTTAAAATGGTTTCTTATTGAACACAACCCTATATACATAAATAGGGCTAGGTTAAAATGTTGATGACATCTATTGTTAGGACATTGGTGGACATTTCTATTCTATAAAAATAACTAACAGAATAATTGTTTGGTAATGTGAGTATGTCCAACCTCACACAACTATGGTCAATATCATGCACTCTCACTAATTCTTTTTCATTTTTGTTCTCACATCGTTTTTCACTCATTTTCATTCTTACAAGATACGGTTATCAATAATACATTCTAACAATATTCTGGCGATTTAATTAGTAAGAATGCATGAAAATGGCAATAGTTATATTAGGCTGAACGTATTCAGATTAGCAAACTACATATTTTATTTGTCATTATCTCACATGTCTGCACAATAGATACTCATCCATATTTGAATCTAGTCATATATATATATATATATATATATATATATCTATATATATATATATATATATATATATATATATATGTGTGTGTGTGTGTGTGTGTGTATCTATATATACACATTCATTGTATAAATGAATCACCGAGATGTTTTTTTTTGAATTTTTTTTGTGAATCATGTTATTTTTAATTCATCTAGTGATTCATTTGTTTTGTTTGTCAAAAAAATATGTATAAAAAACTTCTTACCATATATATATATATATATATATATATATATATATATATATATATATATATATATATATATATATATAGACACTCACACACACACATGCACATATATATATATATATATATATATATATATATATATATATATATATATATATATATATATATATATATATAGACAGTGTTGTAAAACTCGCCAAGTTGGCCGATTACTCCCCGAGTACTCGCCACTCACCCCCTTACCGAGGCGAATTACAGAATTCTGATTACTCCCAGATCGCCCCCTTACTGAACCGAGCAGTGTTGTAAAATTCGGTCAATTCGGTGATTAATATGAATAATATACTTATTGAGTTCTTATTTAACACACACACACACATGTCATTATTACTACATATATATCTTAAATTTTCAGTAATTATTCACGAAGTGAGATCACTATTTGTTTTTTAGATTTTATGATTCACATGTATCTAATTTTGTTATATATTTCAATCAACTTGTGATTTTATCTTATGATTTTGACATATATAATTTCCCTACAAATATTTCTACATGAATTACCAAATCCGAGTAATCCCCGAGTACTCGCTACTCGGTAGTCGGCCGAACAGGTACCGAGTAAAGAGTTGAACAACCTTGTATATAGGAGATGTTCGGCACGGAGCGTTTGAGAGCTTCTAGCTTTTAGCGTTTGACAAAACGCTCCATTTAAAATAGAAAGCCTCATTTGGCACTACAAGCTTCTAGCATTTAGTTTAATCAGAACGCTCCAAATCCAATGCTACTTCATGTAGCGTTTAACAAAACGCTACAAGCTCCAAGCTACCATCTAATTTTTCTGAACACGCCATATATATATAGGGTTAGGATCAAATATGAATCACAAGTATTGTGTAAATGTGTAACCAAATTTTGGCCGTTAGATTAAAAGAATGAATGAATTTGATCATAGGGTACATGCTATTATCATGGACTAACATTTACAATATAACTGTATTTAATTAATTATAAGGGCAAAATTTTAAAACTGGTTAACAATATATATGGAGTTTTCGGATTATAAGCAAGATATTTAACGGATATATATACGGAAGTAATAAAATTTATGTTTGAAATTTTCAAATGATTTCCAAATATTTATTTATTTACAATACTCACATAATCAGTTCTTAAAGAATAACAAAATGTAGCAATACTCACTGAATTCTTAAGGAATGAACTCTTTTTGATCAAATATCATTCCAAATACAACATACTATTCTTAAAGAATATATTCAAATGTAGAATTATTTACCGAATTTTTCAAGAATGTGTTATTATAAAATAGTTATTATTCAAACACTACACACTGTAGATAAGTTAAACGGAATTATTAACTAATAACCTAATCAATTGTTTACATAACCCAATATTCTTGAAGAAATCTCTAAACAACTATTTACATAAATCTATATATACATATAGGATCATGCATCTTTTTGTACAAGTTGGGCTTGTATAGGTTCCTGTTGTTGTTGTGGTGCTGCTTGTACTACAACTGTAATTACAACAATATCATTAGTAGCATACAACTTTCTATTATATGATGTGAAACAAATTTGAATACATTCTTTAAGCATTTATAATTTGATATTTATTGATAAAAAAAAAAAAGCAATCTTGATGAATATATAGACAAAAGATACATACATATTCTTGGAGAATATATGATTCAATCCCATTCTTTCATACTTTTAACAAAGAAATTGTTAGCATCTTTCACATTCTTGTAGAATATATGATTCAATACCATCATTTTCTTGAATATTTTATAAACATCATTTTTCACACAAAAACTTTATTCAAACATCACTTAATATGAAGAAAAAGAAAAGACCTTTATACCCCCTTGTACTTTCTTCCTCATAACTACTGCCAAAATCTTCTTATTTGCCTAGTATTACATCCATAATCATTTCGTATACTGTTTTTCCAGGTTTCTAAGCAACAAGTTTGGTCAAGAACTTCACCTGCACATAAATACAATATATATGTAGCAAATTTCAACAACATTTTCTTGTGAATACTCAATATATACATATTTTAAAGATATAGAAATATACCTATGATTGAGGTAATGTACTTAAACCATAGTTATTTCTTTCATCTAGTAATCCACCTCCCATCATACACCGAGCTTCTTCTCTAATCAAAAACTAGTCTGCTGATAGCTTTTTATCTAGAACAACCAACGGATTTTCCATAGTTTACATAAACTATGAGATTCTTATTTTTTTTCAAGATAATAATTTATTATTAAGTAAACTAATTACATATACCTAAGAATAAAGAGGATAAAATGGAAAAAAATGTTACTTTACTATTGCAATATGAAAGAAAACAGCAAGAACTGTATGTGAAATTTCCAGTAAAAAAACTGAATTTTCATAGAAAGCAGAGGTGAAAACCAAGCTAATTTAGTGAAGTGAAAATATAGGCTTTATTATTTGCAATTCAAAACTCCAAATTCAACGATGATAAACTATCATACCAATCAAGCATATTAAAAATGTAGAAACTTGAATTACTATTGTATGCAGATAAAGTGTTTGAGGAAATTACTAGTAGAAAAAATAAACTCAGAAGCAGGTAGAGTGTAAGCCAACTCAAGTTAGTTTTAAATACATGATTATGAATGCAAAAGATTGATGCGTGTTATATTATTTTTTTTTTCTAACTAGATTTAGCACTTATTCTTAAAAAATCAAAACATTAAAATCCTAATAAAAAGCAATTAAGAAACCCTGAATCAATACTCCAAATCTCTAATAAGAGATAAAATAAACAAGACAAGGGGAAAAAGAAGATGTACAGTCTTCGACTTACAAGTTAACATGGATGTAACAGTCAATCAGAGAAATCAGAGAGAAGGTAGGTGGCCCGACGATTGTAGTTGCAGAAGCCATAGAGGTTGAATCTGGACGATAAAAGGGTTCATCAACTCATGAAGATACTTACCAGAGAAGAACACCACAAGAACAACATAGAGACAAGAAGAAGAGAGGCACCGATGATGGGGGATGGACCTGGTGATGAGGGTCGGTGGTGTTGTTTGTGGGACGAAGACGATGATGCGTGGTGTTGGTTTTTTTTGTTAACGTGTAGTATCAATATAAACGGTTATTAAAAGATTTAAGTTTTTACCATAATTAACTATAGCTAAAGTTACTATTATACCCTTGTCAAATGAATGGTCCAGAATTGGTCATACATTCACACATTATTTTATGGTTTTATACTTGAACCTAACTATATATATATATATATATATATATATATATATATATATATATATATATATATATATATATATATATATATATATATATATATATATATATAAAGGAAGCATTTTGCTTTTCACCACATTCATTTGAAACTCCCATGACTTTTCAATTTCAATCTAATAATGATTATAAGTTACTTAATAACGTTAAATAAGTATCAAACCTAAAGTGTAATCATATATAAATTAAATTTCAATATTAGTAAGTATTTTTGCTTTCACCACATTCATTTGAAACTTCCATGACTTTTCAATTTCTTTCTAATAATGATTATAAGTTGCTTAATAAGGTTAAATAAAAATCAAACCTAAATTGTAATCATATATAAACTAAATTTCATTATTAAAAAAATATTTTTACTTCTAATTATAAAGTTATGTCTTTTAACTTTCAATTATACTTAATTTATTAGTTTTAATATATTGTCGGATGTAAACCATTATCATTTTAACTACAACTTTTGAACAATTTGTATATAATACTTAAATTATTAATTTAAATATGACATTATAGGGCCAACTTAAATATAAATTTTAGTTTAACTTAGACAACCCAAAGAATATTTTTTAAATAGTTAAAATTGATAAATTGTAGTGTCTTTCTAATAATGATTTTAAGTTGGTTAATAAGGTTAAATAAATCTCAAACCTAAAGTGTAATCATAAATAAAGTGAATTTCAATATTAAAATAATATATTCACTTTTACTTTTAAAGGTATGTCTTTAACTTTTAACATATTATACTTAATTTATAAGATTTAATATGTTGTTGCATATAAACCATTATCAGTTTAAAGCTATAACTATTGAACAGTTTGGACAAAATACTTAAATTGTCAATTTAAATATAACATTGTCATCTAAAATATAAATTTCAGTTCCACTTAAAAACCCCAATGAATATATTTTGTGAATAGTTAAAAGTGATAAATTGTAGTGCTAAATGCAAAAACTAAATTGTAATTTCAATTTAACTAAAATATTTCCTAAAGATATTTTTAGAATCGTTAGAAAATTTCAAATAAGTAGTTTAAAATAATTACAATAACAATTGTTAAAGATAACTCTATATAAATGATTATATTGTTACCGTTAAAATCAAAAAAATAATGTTTGATGTTTTAAATAATTATAATGATAGAAATTAAAACATTAAACAAATCAATTTTCAAAAATTAATTAACAATAACAACAACTATAAATAACATTAAACCATATATTATATTTAATTTTATTCATGAGTAACTCGTGAGTAGAAGTCATTCAAACGATTGATATTATATAGTTATAATAGATGTATATGTTATCATACAATTCAAAATAATCAATATTGTAAAGATTTCAAATATAAAGGTGTTCCTGCGTAACGCGCGGGCATTCGCCTAGTGTGTGTGTGTGTGTGTGTATATATATATATATATATATATATATATATATATATATATATATAGAGAGAGAGAGAGAGAGAGAGAGAGTTAGGTTCAAATGTTTTCACTATCTATTGTGTGCCCGTATGATTGATTCTGGACCAATCATTTTAGTTATTTTAAGAAACTAATTAATGCATATTAAATGCTGAAGATGTAATTAATACCTATTATATCTTCAACATGTAATATGCATTAATTACTTTCTCAAAATAACTAAAATGATTGGTCCAGAATCAGTCATACATGCACACAATAAATAGTGAAAACAAAATAACCTAACCCTATATATATATATATATATATATATATATATATATATATATATATATATATATATATATATATATATATATATACGCACAGAGAGAGATAGAGCGAGAGAGCTAGGTTCATATGTGGATTGATAAATATTGTGTGGATGTAGGGATCAATATGAACCAATCATTTCAAAATCCTAATAAAGGGTATATTAGTAATCTTACGTTTTAATTAAAAATATTACTTAATTAAATGAAATATTAATTTATATATTAATGGCTAGTTGACTTTATTTTTTCACTTACCCATTTTATTTTTCACCTCTTTTTCTCTTGTTCATCGTCAATGACAATCACCTTACGGATTTGACTGTTCGATTTCTCAACCTCCTTTAAACGAAGGATTTAATTTGATTGTAAAATGCAAAAATTTGTTCATCTTTATCTTCTAGATTAGGTAGGTTACTCAATATTGATATTTTTTCTAAATTATTTTCAGGTTAATTGATTGTTCAACGTATGCCTATTGGGATCAAATTTATTTGGTTGTTTGTAATAAAATATTTGATCAATGATTCCACTTTTCCCAAAAAAAAATTATGGTTTTGTCAATGGAGACAACAATTAGTTGCTACACTTTAGGCACTGATTATGTGTTAAGTGAAGACCACACATACGTTCTCTTTGCAACTGCTTCACACTCCAACTGTTCGATGTATTGCTCCAAAGAATAATCATCTCTTGATTTCTAGATTTTTTAAGCCAAGTTGCATGATGCATACTTATTCAATTTGAACCGTGATGACTCTTTCGCATCTTGTAGGTATGATTTAGATTGGTTTAATCCAATACCGGAGGTATTTATTTTATTATTTTTTTAGTTAGCTTGCAATTCTAGATTGACTATTAAACTAATGGATGATGGGATTGAAAAACCAAAAGTGGTTCAAGTTTCTATTGATTTAAACATGTCATTGAAATGTTCAATGAATCTCAAAGGATCTAGGAGTTTCAATCCATTCTATTAAGCTCCTGTTTGGAGATTCTTAATAGATGATGTAATGTAATTACATTTTGATGTTTAGTAGAATCAAAGGAAGCTTAAAGGAAGATTAAGTTGATTCTGATCATGAAGAGATAGATTTCGATCGCATGGTTCGATGATCAGAATTTTGAGTTGCTGCTTAAGAGTTATGATAGATTGCTTAGGAATAGATAAAAACATAGTTTTCATATGTATTTGCATTGTAAGGATAAATTTTTCCGCAATTTTTAATAAAGAGAATTTTTATTTTATTTCATTTATTTTAAATATCCTTACAATGACATTTGTTAAAATTGTTGTTTATATGTTTCCATTGATAGCAATATTGGAAAATAATTTGATTCTTTTGTTTGTGGTAGTGTCCTAATTTACCAAATAAGGAAAGATTCTCATCACCCAAGTTTCAGTTGGATAGAAACTTGGAATCATGCAACTTGGGTTGTGTGATGAATGTGTCACACCCCGAAAACCAAAGGTGGAAAGATTTCCGGGGTTGACTCCATGTTGAGTATCAAATCCAATGCACATTGTAATCAAAGTAAACAACCATTACATTACATATATAAAAGTTTACATTGTTTCAAAAGTAAATCGTACAAGTGTGATACATAGTATATATATATATATATATATATATGTGTGTGTGTGTGTGTGTGTATATATATATATATATATATATATATATATATATATATATATATATATATATATATATGAACAAAAAGAAAGACGTGTCTTCTACGCACTCCGTCTTCACCAAAAGAGATCACCGGGTACCTGTCTAAGGCAGACTTGAGAATACAAGCAGTTTGAAAATCAGCATAAAGCTGGTGAGTTCATAAGATGTTTGTTTTCTGAAAAATGTACCAGTTTCCTTTAGTTTTCTGAAATAGTTACGAAATCAAGAAAATCCCATATTTTCTTATGTAAAGTAGTTTAGTTATCACTTATTACTGATTTGATAATGTGTTGTATTTTACCCCAGGAAAATCCCATATTTTCCTAATTGCAAAACCGGTTTAATATCACAGAGTATAGTTTAATACATAAAACTATATATCGAAAATCATGGGAGTACTATCCCGAACTACATATAAAATAGTTTGATATACATGAACTATAGATGGAAATAGTTTGAAAACCCTGGGACTAATATCCCGTGCTAGATACAAGATAGTTTGATATACATGAACTATAGATGTAAATAGTTTGAAAACCATGGGACTAATATCCCGTACTAGATACAAGATAGTTTGATATACATGAAAATATAGATTGAAAACCATGCGACTACCATCCCGGACTATATATATATATATATATATATATATATATATATATATATATATATATATATATATATATATATATATATATATTGAAGACCATGGGACTATCATCCCGTACTAAATATAGATTCAAAACCATGGGACTAACATCCCGTACAAGATATAGATTGAAATCAAGGGACTATCATCCCGTACTAGATATAAGATATATACATACTGAAAACCATAGGAATAACATCCTACACTAGATAAAAGATCAATAGATTGAAAACCATGGGACTATCATCTCGTACTAGATATGGAAACTATAGATAGAAAGTAGATATGAAATCGAATCAAAGTCAAAACCAAATCCCAAAGCGAAACCGTGAATAAACTTATATTAATACATATTGTGAGTCAGGTAACCATGTTGATACGACAACGAGACCTCCTTGACGCTTGTCAGACGTCCGACGATATCCAGAATTTGTCACCCCAGGCGTGCCCGCCGAATTGTAGCTAGCAGTTAAGGTGTGGGATTGTCAGTCCCGAATAGATCTATTCACAAATTTAATGCTCTCCCTCCAGGAGACTCTGGTTACACTTCCGGGGAGGATTTACTGATAACCCAAAGGGTAATGACAAAACTCACAAGCTAGTACTAAATTATTCACAGGGTTCTCATACAATATCAAACATACAAAATGATATGAAACGTAATACAGTGAATACAGTTATATACAATGAAATTATCTGGCAATATATATTCTGAAGTTAAACAGAGATAAATTGAATCAGAAATAGTTTATCTAATAACTTTATATATATATATATATATATATATATATAAGTATGTGATTAAACGAGAACTAAAGAACCCCAAATTATTCCCATAATAATTTGATTAGTTAGATTATTTCCTTAACTGAAATTCATATAGTTGTAGTTAATAAATCATCCCTTATGCTCAACATAATACATAAGGGGTAAAAATATTTATAAATTTGCCAGATATTTATTGAAATACATCAATGTTATGTTTTGAAAACATTTGTAATTTGCTTGTATTCCCCCCCCCCCCCCCCCCTAAAACATTGGAAACCATTGAAAAAGGGTAGGGGTATGAACTCACCGGTTGAGAAACGCATCAGTTTGGATCCTAAACGTCACTTCTGGGTTCGCGAACACAAAAGATTCCTATGGATTATGAAATGATATAGATTTGTATCTAATTAAAACTTGATTAATTTATTTGTTAGGGACATACACTTCTAGTTGTGGAAACACTCCATGACAAGTGTTTGGAAGGACCCGGGTGGCATTTAAGGACTTGTATGACTAGGGAATGGAGTTTACTCTTCAAGAGTAAACTCCTTAAGGAGTTTAATGCCCTAAACACCGCATCCACATGAGTTCACAGCCGTGAACTCATGGATGGTGATTTTGGGTGCAAAATGGCTTCATAACAATCGAGAATAAATGCTAGACTTGGATTTTTGACTTTGGAATGGTTCAAAACTTACTTAGGGACCATTTGTTGGAGTTTACGGCAGTAAACATGGAGTTTACGGCCGTAAACTCCCCCTCACATCCAATCCTTAATGTTTTGGTCCTTAAACAATCACATGTGATTCCAATGATTTTTCCCAAGCCTTGTATGGATTTTTAGGGGAGTTTTAGCATGGATTTAGGAGTTTATGGCCCATGAACCCCCTCATGGCCGTGAACTCCTTAGATGGGTGTTTTATTAAGGTTTAAGGCTTCTAAATTGATGGTAGACTCTTCTAGAATTTATCCCAAGGTTTAAGGTGTGTTTAAGTGGCATCTTAACACATTTAGAGGAGTTTACTCTCCAAGAATAAGAGTTTACGACCCAAGCATGTTCTTGGGCAGTAAACTCAAGTTTACTCCTCTAAATTGATGTTCAAGGTGTTCCAAGGCCAAATCCATAATTCTACAAGTCGTATCTAAATCCCCTTTATATGTGTTTGCGGCCCAAGCATGTTCTAGGGCCGTAAACACATGAACAAGGTCCTAATTCGTGCTTTAATCTCAAATTTGAAGGTCAAATATCTTATACAAGGAGTGAAGGAAGGTACCTTGGTGATTAGAAGCCTTAAATTTGAGGTTTTGGACCCTTAATCTTGGTTGAGGAGAAAGGTTAGAGAGAGAGTAGAGAGAAGAAGCAAAAGCTTCAAATGGTAGCTTGAACGCGTTTAAATAGGTCCCAAAACTTGGACACGGTGGAATTCTACCCGATACCAGCATTAAACGGGGCTTTCGGTCGCACCTGATTAAGTTTCCGTAACCTGGCGGGGACGTTTCTAAAATTTCTGAATTAAACATTTTGGGCTAATTTCGTGAGTTCCTAAGGGGTTTGGACACTCATTAGATTACAATAAACATATAAGTTTAAATCATTTAGCCCCAAACGAAATCGGAACAAATTGGTAAACGGCGAATCTTTACGGGTAGAACGGTTTTCGGCGTTGGACAACTTCGGGTTGTTACAGAATGAGAATTTTCATCTTTGGAAAATTAAGACTAATTCCTTTTCCACATGTGTATGTGAGTCAAGTGAAGGAAAAGGGGTTCAAATACACTTGGTTGTGCGTTGGTTAGGTCCACCACAGAGAACGATGAGACTATTTGATATGATTTACTAAAAGTTTAGTAAATATGGTTATTCTTACAAGTTTAAGTGTAATTCTGAAACATTGGAAAAGTTTCAATGTATGGCAGGACGAATGAGAAGAATCAAATTAGGCAGAAAGATAAAAGTTTCTCCAATCTGAAAAGATGGGAGAGTACTTAAGTATCATATTTTATGATCATCTTAATGATTATGAAACCATATCACAATTGATCCTCTAAGGACATCTTAGGTCATTTGTATGGCTAAGAAGGGGAATCGAGAATTGTTGAAATGGTTAAATCAAAAAGTGAATCATACATCGTTCCCAAAACAAGTCTAGAGTCATACTCCAAGATTGAGCCTTGAGTGACATAATCTTAAAAAGGTTTAAAACACTTTTCAAATGTAGATTAAAATGTTTTGTACTCATATACATTTGAAATTGGTAAGTTGTGATGTTTTGGATAAAACAAATACCAACTAAGAGCAATTGTGTGAAGTGTTTAACTTGATAAGAATCCGCACTAACTCTTGAATATTTGTTTTGTCAAGGAATGGTTCTCGAGTCTTAAAATATCTTGATATAGTTTCAAGAACTAATCAAGAGTGATGTTAATCACTAGCCCATGACTTGAGGTTTGTAACCTATCATGTTGACATATTCTTATTTCTGTGTCTATTCCAGTCAAAAGTTGACTATGCTTGTGAGTTCTATGAATTCTCAATTGTTTGCATAACAACCTAGAAACAATGGTAGGCCCTTGAGCTGCCAGGAGGCAAAAAATTAAAATTAAACAAGTTCAGTCCATATGAGTTTGGATTTGTCACTAACCTTGTCTTGTGATTGTGGTTATCACAAATTTATATGGATAGGAACACACACACCAGAAAAATCTAAGTGTCATAAGGTTTCTCTCCAATTCATGAAAATGATGTTGAGGAAATGCATTCACTAAGTAGATTTTAAGTAGATAGCAATTGTGATATTTGCATTCTCAAAGTCGTTAGTGGAGCGTGTGTGGTTAACCGGCACACTAACATGGACTTCTGAAAATGGAAAAAAGTTCTAAACATTATGATTACGACAACCCACTTCATAATTGTTTAGACACACATGTGAGCTATGTAAGGAAAGGTGTAAGATTTTGATAAAGTGTTATCAAAGCATATCGTATCTGGAATCTAAACTTTGGTAAGAAAGTCAATAAAGTATTGATTTCTAGAAGTCCAGCTGATTTCTGGGTACATGTCAAAGCTAGTGGGAGCATAAGTGTTATGCTAGTAAAATAATAATTATTATGCAAGTGGGAGCATAATCAATTATGGTAAGTACTGCAAGTTAGCAATGTTAATTATAGAAAACAAAAGTTTCAATTCGCTTTTAAAAGTTGTTTTGCTATAATTAAGGGAGAGGATTTTATACTTTATTCCAATTCTACAAGCTTAGATTGAGATTTTAATAAACTTTAGTCAAGGATATATATATGAATGTTATGTTGGAATGGTTCAACATAAGGAAATTCTATATATGTTGCGTTCTCAAAAGTTCGATTATGATTACGACATCCCTCTTCATGAATCGTGTCTCATGTGCTTCTGGTATAGGATCGATTACATGTGCTATAATATTTATCCGTTCTAAATTTTTTAAATTCCTAGGGAATTAAGAGGGAAAAAGGATTAGAATTGGATATGACTAAAATGATTAAGAAATTGTCGAGGACAATATGAGGTTTACCACAGACTGGTTACTCATGGACAATTGGAAGTATAATGTAAATTTTGGAAAGGACCATATTGACATATTCTAGAAAATAGGTAACTCTTGTTCAGAAGTGATAGTCAAAATGGGAATATGTAAATGTTTCCATAGGTGGAAGTTATTTTTTGAATATGTGTAAGATTAGAAAACTTAATGCAAGAAGGATGTTCAAAGGAATGTACTTTGAATTTAAGACTTTACTTCCATGGAATTGCTCTCAATTGGAATATTTTGTAATGTATGTTGCCAAGTCTTTGTGACTTTTGTGCATAGTCATTCCAAGAGGATCATTGCATATAACTTTATAATCTAACAGATTTCAGTAAATGTCTAAGAATCTTGTATTCTTACATTTATCATAAGGATTTGGAAATTGTGAAATGAGCATCATAGAAATGTTGTCAATTGATCTACTTCACAAAGATATGACCGTAGGTAAACATAGTGTGCATGCTTGGAGCATGACATAACTATTGTTTTCATTCAAGTATTGAGTTGATTATCCGAAACATTATACAATGAATAATGAGTAATCAATATGATTCAAAAAGTTTCGGTGCCATATAGGATTAGTATTATTCTTGTGTTTCACTTTATATGTTTTGACTTCCCGAATAACTAGATTATTCAAACCGTCCACACTCGATCATACTTTGGAAGTAGGTATTGAGGCAAGATTGTCATGAATGGGTCTGTAGTTTGTCTAGGTAGCCTAGACATAGCTGTAGTATTAATGAGTGCTCCTGGAATAAGATTAGAGTATTGGATTAAACCCACGCTCATTTGTATCACTTCATGGATTTTATCACAAGTGATCATGAGATGATAATATCTTATATTATTCAAACTGAGAGATATGAGTTACAATCTACAAGTCGGTTACACATTGATTATGAAAAAAAGCACCGGTAACTTGGTGTTATAAAACGCATTTTTGTGTGTGATTTCATGAGTAAATAGAGTAAGCATATGAGTCAAAGTTTATCCATTCCTTTCACCCTTGGAGGGATAAATCTATGGGGACTAATTATGGTAATTAGTTATATGTATATGTGTTGGGCTTATGATCAATGTTGGACCAAGTTTACATATAGATACATAAAGAGTTGGGCTACATGAACCATAGATCATAAAACCCATGGGTATGGATTTGGGTTATACCCATGACTCTTGAAATACTACACATATAAATACATGCATCATGACATAAAAAACGCCACTTGTGGTTACACATGAAGTTCTTGGAGTTCATGGGTGTTTTTGGGTGCACAAAATTTTCTCTCAAGTTCCACATTTGTCCATATTGCGTTGTGATTCCACGTGAGGCTTCCACACTATTGGGGTTAAGCTCTTTAAGGCCAAATACATCAAGACTTCAAGGTCCATCAAAAGGTATGTTATCCTAACTAGTATCTTATATGGTTTATGTCAAATGCATGCTAGTTATAGGTTTAATGACCTCGAAACCATTTGCATGTATAATTAGTGAAAACGTAGATCCAAGGTATTTAGGGTTGTATGTGCACTATAGGATGTTGTAGTATACAAAACCTAACATCCTAGCACCCTAAGTGTTGTGCCTCTGATAGATCACAAACACCAAACAATTGGAGAATCTTATATAGAGAGGGGATGGGTTAATTTCGTCTCCTAGAAGTCTTTAGGGTTATATGTCGATGAAAATAGGTAGCCAAGATGGTCTTTATATAATTGAGGAATTAGGGTTTCAGTCAAACACTTATCGATTGCTTAGGCTCTAAGTTGCCCATAAGATCCTTCTCGAACTCTAGCTTGGACGAAAGCTTATGGGCTATCCATATGGATTTCGTCCACTCCCTACTTTAGGGTTTCCTCAGCCCACTTTGCAATTATCCAATAATTACAATAACAGTCCCCTAGTTTAATTAATTTCTTTTGACCACAAAACTAATTCTAAATTAATTTTTGACCAATATTAATTAAACAATATGATTTCTCCTTTAATATATTATTCTCATAATATATTAATAAATCATAATTACCTCTTTTTCTGTTATTCATCCAGTCTAGTTGCTTCGGTGAAGGCAACCCAAAAGGACCATGCTACTATCAGGTCAAGTACATACCAATTATAGTTATAAGCTTAGACACCTAATCCAACAATATGATTATCTGTTTGTTGGATACATGTTATCAGTTATGCATATGTCGATATAGTATGGTTGGTTTGAGATCGTTCAACATTGTGTGGTAGCCAACATAGTTGGGAGTAAGACATGCATAAGATGTGGGCCCCGAGGGCAAGCCATACTTATGATGTAGGCTCGGGAGCAAGCCATATCTAAGCTGTAGGCCCGATAGGCAATCCAGAATCATATTGTAGGCTTAGGGGTAATCGAATCTTTTAACTGTGGACCCAATATATGTTGTTATATGTTGTGTGTGTTGGTACTTTGGGGGAAGTCACTAAGCTTTGGCTTACAACTTCACTTTATTGTTTCAGGTAGTTTGGATGATCGTGGGAAAGCAAAGGCCTGATCGTGCACATATTCCTGTTTTGCGTTATTGGATCTTGGGAAAACTATGATTTTGAATAATACTTTTGAAACAATGACTATTTTGTACACAATGATTGGTTAATGGTTGAAATTTAAAATTTTTAAATTTTTATGAATTTTGGAGTGTTATAATCCACTTAAAGAATGAGTTTAGAAACATCAATAATATCATGGAGTAGAGATTCGTTTGCAATCATATGTTGATTTGCTCCTGAATCAACTACCCTTTTTTGAAAACTTACATTATAGTTAAAAGAGTTAAACAATGAAGTACCTGTCATGTTGGCACTAGTAGGTGCTTCATCAATAACAGTCTTGTCATGAATAAGACGAAAAAACTTGTTGTAATCCTCACTTGTAAGATAATGAGTATCCCCCACTACAATAGATTTAGAGGAAACAATAGGAGTATTGTTAGAAGAAATAGATGAATTAATAGAGTAATGCCTATTTCTTGATTGTTGAACTCGCATTTAGGTATATAATCATTTGGATAACCAATCAGCTTATAACATTTTTCCATTAAATAACCTTTCAACCTATAATTTTTACATTGTAAATTCTAATTATAAACCCTATTTTGATTTTAATTATTTTTACCATGTTTGTAGAAGACAAATATCCATTTCTTTGATGAGACACTTCATGAGAGAAAATAGAGAAAGCAGTCTTGTCATTAGGTAAGGGGTCCATTAGTAAAACGTGACTCTTTACCTAATTATAGGAATCGTCAAGACCACTCAAAAATTTAATAAGATTCATAAGCATAGCACGATTATTGAACATTGTAGCAACCTCACATGTACACTCAGACAAATTAGTTTGACCATCAAAGTCTTTCCAAATAGAGTCAAGCTTATTATAATAGTCAAACAAATTAGTTCCATTTTGTTTGAGGGACTTTATTTGTTGATGAATATTAAACACTACAGAACCGTCAACTTTATTATAGGTTTCAAACATTTCGTTTCAAATCTCTTCAACAATTTCAGAGTAGGCATAACCAGCACAAATTGACTAAAAGATAGACCCAAGAATCCAAGAATAAACAACATCGTTGGTACATTCCCATTTTACGGTTTTAGTATCAGGATTACTGCTCTTTTTTAATGTACCATCTATAAACCCTACTTTGTTTCTGACCTTAAGGACTCTAAGCATAGAACTTCGCCATTACCTAAAATTTTCATTACCAATAAGTTTGATTGAAACAATAGTAGCTACGATATTATCAGATTGATGAACATAAAGAGGATCATCAAAACCAACATGGTCAATTTTAGTACCACTACTACCAGTACTACCAGAATCAACATGTCCAGTCATAATGAACAATCATATACAACCAGACAAAGAACAAATAGATCACACACAGAAAACACAAACCAAGTGTAGGCCTTAAAGTCCTAATGGTCACCACAGTTTGTTGGGGCCTAAGACAAGTCTACACAGGTCAAGAAAGAAAAAATAGATCACACACAGGAAACACAAACCAAGTGTAGGCCTTAAAGTCCCAATGGTCACCACGATTTGTTGGGGCCTAAGACAAGTCTACACAGGTGAAGAAACCAAGGAAGAACCAGCAACGAGATAAGGTACAAAAAATGACTGGTGTGCTCAAGATAACCAAGTTCTCTCAAACCGATAATAGAAGGGAACAAGAAACAACTCACAATAATCCTAATAGACACTTTTGGAGAGACCTTAATCTCTGGTTCTATTCCTCACTTGAATTATTTCGGTGATCAAATCCGTTTTCGAGTGAGAATAATTAGAACACTCTTGGAGTTTGACCGATCGAATCGCATTGCAACCAACTTCCTTCAACTCACAAAAGATTTCACCGACTAGCGGAAGCAGTACCTACAAACAAACCACAGACTCACAGTAACCGAGGTCTAAAATAGCGGTGACACTCAAAGAAGAACCCTAGATCAACACCAGAGGTGAGCAATCTAAAAGGATCAACGAAGAAACCCTAGATCTGACTCCAATGAGACAGATCCACATGATAAAAGAAAATAGATCCTAGATATGACACAAAGAGTGTCAAATCTATAATGATCGTAAAACAATGGCCACAATCAAAAACGGAAGTAAAGATGAGAACGAAAACCCTAACTTTCGCTGCAATGAGACCAATGAATAGCGACAAGGAACGATCAAGCACTATTGCTGTCATACCATCTTAAGAAGTACACAAACACATCCCAACATAATCAGTTCTCTTATAAAATGTTAAGAGCCATATTATTTGTAAGAACTTACAAATTAAAGCCACTACAACAATCCTTTTCTACTCTTAAACTAAACTCCTCTCAAGAACATATAAGAATGTAAAGAACTTAGAGAGAAAACTAGGGTTACAAAGAAACCCTAAAGTATAAAGAAACCCTAATTACAGAAAGAAGAACACATGCTCTAAACATATGTGTGTGAACTAAATCGTCTAATGAGGAATGGAAACGCAAGCTAAATATGCTGGATAGAAATATGACCCAAGGCAGTTGGATATCAAACCATGGGGGGAGCCCATGGCATTCCAGGTAAAGACCATGGGGGAGCCCATGGCAAGTAGCTAAGACCATGGGGGAGCCCATGGCAAGTAGCTAAGACCATGGGGGAGCTCATGGCATATAGGTATAAGACCTTAGGAGGAGCCCACAACATCCTGGAGTAAGAGCTTGGAGGGTTTGCATGACATCCTTATATGTTTTTGTGCATGGCTTATGTGATTGATGTGGTTATGTGATTATGTGGATTGTGGGGTATGTTATGGGGAACCCACTAAGCATTAGCTTACAATTTATTGGTTGTTTCAGGTACTTCAGGATCTAAGAGAAAGAGCCCGACCTGATGACGCGACATGCACTCTATGGTGTTTTATTTTGGACACTCTGATATTATGAATAATTTATTTGATGTTTGGATTTCGAAAAAAAATGTGTTTGTAATTTTATAATTAATGAAAATGTTTGCGTTATCTAAATGAAAAATTTTACTAAAAACTTTGGGTTGTTACATTATGCACTAGGCATTAAACTCTTCTGAGCATAACTCAAGTCTATTATCGATGCGACCATACTTTACCACCAACCTTGATTGCTTTTCAACTTGTAGTTTCCAATTTCTTAAGGTAGAAAAAACATATCCCTTATGTTTCAAGAAGAAAGACGACACCTTCCTATAGGATCATCAATGATAGTGAACACATAAACAACTCCACCTTTTGAAGCAACTCGAGTCGGTCCCCACAAATCTGATTGTACATAGTAAAGTGGTCCTTTCATTGTATGAATACCACTTAAAAATCTCACTCATTTTGCCTTTCCATATACACAGTCTTTAAAGAAATCTAAATCAATAATCTTTTTTTCACCAAGTAGTCCTCTTCGACTCACTTCAGACATGCCTTGCAAGCTCATATGGCCGAGTCGTAAGTGTCGAAGACGGGACTGATATGGATCAGAAAGAGACATTAAAAAAACAACTTCACTCGAAATCATTTGTGCGTCAAGAAAGTAGAGAAGGTTTTATGCTTGGTCCTTAGTCTGTCAGAACCATCTTTGAATACCTTGAGAACTCCACCTTTACCAGCAAACTCGTATCCCCAAGTTTCTTCTAAGGTTCGGAACATATCTAACTTCCTTAATGGTTCAGATAACCTTGTCAAACATCCAGATTCTTACTAAGCCATGTCCAACAACTAGACATGTAGAATTGTTACCCATCAGAACATAGCCTAGGTTAACCTTTTAAAATGTGTAAAACCAACTTCTGTTGTGACATATATGAAAAGTTCAACCAAAATCGAGTATCCATTCACCACTTGAATCAAGTTTATCTGAATAAGTTGTGAGAAGTTCTCCAATACAACCGACCTCTGTTACATCGGCTTCACCTGAAGTGCTAACTTGTTTACCATTTTCTTTTGCTTTCTCTTTATTATTCAACTTGAAGCATTCATCAATCTTATGTCCCTTTTTTTACATTAATTACAAAACTTTCATTTTCTTTTAGACATGGATATGCTCTTGTTGGAAGATTGAGGATTTTTACCTCTATCTGTAGTCCTTCCTCGGGCATTTAAACATTCGGCATTCGCATCACTCGAACCACCACCATTAATATGCTGCATCTTCTCTTTTGAATCCAAAGTTGTAAAAACTTCATCTAAGCCAAGAGTTTCACGGCTATAGATGATAGTGTCACAAAAATGGTTGTAGGATTCGGACAACGAAGGCATCAAGAATAAAGTTAAATCTTCATCATCATATGAACATCCATATTCTCCAAGTTACATACTAATTGTTTGAATGTGAGTCAATATTCAACAAATGAACCTCCTTCAATTATTTTTAGATAGGACAACCGCTGCATTAAATGCAACTTGTTTGGTAGGCTCTTCGTTACCAACAATTGCTCTAACTTTAACCATAAAGCAGTCGCTGAAGTTTCTTCCAAAACATCTTGCAAAACATCGTTTTACAAATGCAAATGAATCTGGTATTGATCTTTTAAATATTTTGTTTCTTTTTAGACTTGAAACAACCATTTTAGATCCGGTGTTCTTTTTAGACCCAAAAAAACCAACTTAGACCTGAATTGTTGAAAATAAAAAATAGCTATTGAATTAAGCAGAACATTTCAATTTTGAAATGCAGATTTCCAAAATTTATCTTTCCTCTTATCGGGGCAGTTCTACTTGGTTTGTTCATGTATGACCTTATTGCTTATCGACAACAAAAGAAAATGTATCCATATAAATCATTAGACGAAGAAAGAAGAGATTATTTTTCAGTTAGAAGTTTTGATGGGGTTATAGTATATGATGACATCTTGAAAGCAATGAATGATTTTGATGAAGCAAATTCTATTAGGACCGGAGGATATGGGATTGTGTACAAAGCCGAGCTACAAGCTACAATGTGGTAGCAGTCATGAAACTTTAATCGTCATCTAAGAATGTTGATCATAAAGGATTCCTTAATGATATACGAGCATTAATCAACATAAGGCATTGACACATAATGAAACTCTCTGGATATT
Source organism: Lactuca sativa (assembly GCF_002870075.4). Classification (NCBI taxonomy): domain Eukaryota; kingdom Viridiplantae; phylum Streptophyta; class Magnoliopsida; order Asterales; family Asteraceae; genus Lactuca; species Lactuca sativa. The sequence goes on along the minus strand of NC_056625.2, from coordinate 83,765,810 downwards.
GCTCCCACTCCCGCCACTCATTTTTTATTTCCGAAAACCTTGAAAAGGGAAGCCTTGGATCAATCTTAAGAAGCGATGTCTTAGATAAAGAATTGGATTGGTTGAAAAGAGTCAATATTATGAAAACTATAGCTAATGGTTTTGGCTTATATAAATCATGATAGCTCACCTCCTATGATTCATAGAGACATTTCCATTGCCAACATCCTTCTCGAATCTGATTGTGAGGCACATATTTATGATTTAGGCACGTCCAAGCTTTTAAATCTAGAGTCGTGAAAGTTGACCGCAGTTGCAGGTGCATATGGTTATATCGCGCCAGGTAACATAATCTTGTGATTATGGTTCTACATCTTCTTAAGTTTCATTATATATATAAATTTGTGCATGTATGTATTTATGATAAATCCTTGTGGGGTTGATATAGTTTTCTTTATCTTAAGTTTGTTTAGATGTAGAGCTTGCTTATATGATGGTCGCAACCGAGAAATGTGATGTTATAGCTTTGGCATTGTTGCACTAGAGTTGATCATGGGAAAGCAACCTGGTGAACTACCAACATTGCAAACAAATTATTTGGTGTAAGCAAATTTGGGAGACAGTCGGATTCCAATTCCCTCACCAGAAGTTGAGATACAAGTTAAGTTAGTGTTGAGCCTCTCAAGAGCATGTTTGAACTCCAATCCAAAAGAAAGACCAACAATGCCCCAAGTTTCAAATCGGTTAATGAAAGATTTGCTTTAAATGGACATCTCTTGCCTGGTCAATATAGTGTACTTTAATTTCAGTGTTCTTTACTTTTCTCAAGTTCCCTATATGCGTCGTGTCAATAAGTATTTATTTGAATGCCTTTTTGTTAAAAAGACTTTATATATGTTTGTACTAGATAAATAAATAAGTCAATGAAAATTTCTAAACTTTTAAAACTCATTACATGAAACCAAGGTCTAACTATAAATTATATAAAGTTTTGATGATATACTATTTATATCTATTTCAAATTATTATTTATTTAGTAAGTTAAATGTTTTAAAAATAATAATTCTTATAATGACTTCATATTTTCAAAAAGAATACACATGTCCATAACTTCGGTAGCGCCATCATGTTATATATCCTTTACCATACCTAAGTGTTTCAAATATACAAAATATATTTCTATTTTAAATTAAATGATGAGCAATCAAAGGTAATGGTGAGAGAGTCATTGGAGAATTTTAACAACAAATGCTATTATAGATGGGATGTGTCTTTACAAAGACGGAAAATTTTAAATATTAAGAAAAAATTTCCCAAATTAATAATACCGAACTATGAATTACAATCAAAGCCCAAATACTAAAATTAGACTTGGACTAAGATTTATGCCCCTTGGGTTCTTCATGCCGTAGGTCGGCTTTGGTCCTTTGTGTCCCTTAATTTTCATTCCTCCACTTTATAATAGTCTTTTACATCTATTTAGAGTTAATTGACTCTGCTTACTCTCTCTGTCAAAGGTCACACCTTGACTCTTGTTGTGATATATAAGATTAGATAATGTCACATTCCATGCTATGCCATATCATGTTGAAATGAAGTTTACTTATTCAAGTTATATAATATGAGACTGTTGTAAAAAACGAGGTTGAGATCTTGATCATGTGTTGTAGAGTTCAAAATTTAGAAAAATCGCCATCAATAGTTGCCAATATACAACAAATTATCATGGCCATTAGTGCACTGAGCAAGGTTTAGGTTCATTCATTCACATTTATTTATCGATAATGTGTATACTTCATCTCATGTCCATGCAGGTTGGTAATTAGTGTCTATGAGTGCTCCTATGAATCCTTGCAAAGAACAAATTCAAACTCATTAATGGAATGCAAATAGTTAATACTCATTAAACTTGCATTTTTGCAACGAGCATCTACAAATGAGCCTAAATTGAGTGTTGGAAGAGGATAACATAGAAAATTGAGGAAAGACACCAAAACATACCTTTTAATTAAGTGATATCCACTTCAACTATCGTGAACAACACTTCAACCACTCTGCGTCTACTATAGAAATGGATTCACACATTTGAATGATCACCAATCTGTTTTTAGTTTGAAATTTTTCTGCGATTTGGCTGGATTCTAGTGATTTGGTAGCGATTTCCGATGGATTAAATATGAATTTATGTGATTGATATAGCATTCAGATTTGGTAGCGATTTCTGATGGATTCAACAACCAGGAGAAGGAAGGCAGAAGACTGTGCGTGAGTGATGAAAAGAGCAAGAGGGAGCTATGAAAATCCATGAGGAGAGTGAATCTAACGACCAGACGAGTGAAATAGAGGATTGGAGGTTATGAAATTTAAAAGGGGAAATTAAAATTATTTTTAAATGTTAATTACTTTAAACAGAAACCAATAAGCACAAATATAAGGTTATATATTTGAAGAAAATAATATATTTTTTTCTCTTTTTCATTGGAAACCACCATCCTGTTAAAAATTGAAATTTTCAAATATAAAATCAAGACAAGACTGCAAGAATGGTCACTGTGGTTAGTTGAAAATTATCAATTTGGTCCAAAAAGGTTTGCAGTAGGACAAGAAGTTCAAGAAACCAGAAGAAGACAACTTACCACCACCGGAAAAGAAAACTTACTACCTAATCAGTCTCTGAAACCAAAGCAATCAACCGTCGCAACAATTCCGACGAACGCTAGGATTTCAAACAGTCGTCAGATAAGGAAAGAGACAAAGCAATTGTTGTCGTGTTCATTGAGGTAGTGTTTGCAGAGGCAAAGATCGACGGGTTACGGGTCCAATGAATCTATTTGTCGTGTAAGGAGAAGACAACCAGCCCCACTACAGTACCACAGTATAATGATCTTAAAAAGAGGGAGATGCTACCATATCCTCCTCTATTCATCGCTGGCTAGACTACATTGATGACATCCATTGGTGTCGGTCTTCTTCACCATCGAAACTCCTTAAAACATGGTCCACTCTTTTTCATTCTTCTTCTTTCTAATAATTAGAGATCGTAAAGATGAAGATTGGTATGTTTCTTGATGAACAATAAAAATTTACTTTACAGATCTAGGTTTTTACACATGAATACATTTGGGGATGGATGTCTGCCATTCGAGGAGAGGATACAAGGAGGATACTTGCTTTCGTTTCTTCTTCTGCTATGCTTTTTTTTAGATAAATGGATAAATGGCAGTTGGGTTTTTTTTTTGCAATAGAAAACAAACACAAACACACATCGAGGTAAAATATATGTGATTTTTCTTTAAGTTTGAGTAGCAGGTATAGTAAGGAAGAAGATGTAAAATATATGTGATTTTTTTTCTTTAATTTTAAGTATAAGGCGTAGTAAGGAAGAAGATGATGCATATGGAAAATGAGATGGTGTTGTGTTTTCTTGAGAGAGAGAGAGAGAGAGAGAGAGAGAGAGAGAGAGAGAGAGAGAGAGAGAGAGAGAGAGAGAGAGAGAGAGAGAGAGAGAGAGAGAGAGAGAGAGAGAGAGAGAGAGAGAGAGAGAGAGAGAGAGAGAGAGAGAGATTCATTTTTTTTATTTTTGTAATAAAAAAATTTTAAAAAGAGAATTCAGAGGGTAAAATCGACACTTATAAAAATTAATACAAATCTGACCAAACTTGCAACAAAATGAAAACTTTAGATATCTGGTGCTAATCAAAATCTTTTTTTATCAAAATGATAATTTTCGACATACTACATCGACCATTTGTGTAGTTTTGTCTAAAATCAATATCGAAATATGTTTTTTCAATTAAAAAATATAATTTTTGAAATAAAATACGATCTTTGCAATCATATTTTCAAATTAAAAAGCAATTTTCAAACTAGAAAGCAATTTTTTAAACTGTTTTCTCCAACTAAAAATAAATTCTCTAAAATGGAAAAAAATATATACCAAAATATAATATATACACTCCAAATTGCCATCAAATAATTCGAGCAACTTTAAAAAATATATATATCCATGAAACGTTTCTCACACCTCCTGTGTGGGACTCAAGTTTTTGTGATAAAGACTATCACCAACATTTTGTTTTCTAGCTTTTTGGTGGAAACCCCTTTTTAATAAATTGCTTAATTTTTAACAAGACGCTCAAGATTTTGTTCTTGATATCTCTATACAGGATCTTGGCCAAAATATATCACGAATGTAGTATCAGACTATCCTTAAGTATCACCTAATGATCCATTTATTTCTCGTTGACTAGATATGCCCAGTTTGTCGTAAAGCTTGCTTAGACTCCATTGAAGACCACGTTGTACATTGTCGAGAGCTCGTAGGTTTTAAGTATTGACATGATATGGCTAGGGATGTTGTTTTTGACGTATTTAGGAGGGTCGGGGTTTCGGGTAAGAAAAAAAACACCAGTGAATTTCTTGACTAATCCATTGGAGGGAAGATCAACAATTAGATTGACGAATATTTTGGTTTTTGGGTGGACAGGAGGGAAGCATGCTTTTGTGGATCAAATATGAGTTTACAAGTATCAACCTTTAGGGTGATTGTTTTTGGTCAAAAATTAACAAACCAATTTCGTAACCAAATTAGTAAGTCTGGTGTGAAGTTAAAAATGAGATGATAAAAGCTAGGGTGCTTAACATTCTTAAAAGACGTTGAAGATCTTGTTCATGCCCAATATCCTAGGAAAAAAACAATAAAGGCCTTAATCCTTTTGGATCTCATATATAAAACTTCGAGATGTGAAAAATTCACCAGCCTTAGAATTTATATTAAATTGTAAATAAAAGTTACAGGTGCTAACTGATCTTATAAAGAGTGTGTTTGTGCTCAAGTGTCGAAAGAATTAGAGAAGAAGAAGAAGTGAATGTGTGCGTGTGCATATGATCAACTAGTCTTTTATACATAACGATAATACCTAAAACTCCGAGAATCTTGGGATTCTCTGTAACGCTCTAAAAATTCCAACCAATTTAAACTTTTCCAAAACAACCTAATTTCATAAAGTTAACACAAAAAGGTTTTCAATACAATTATTTATCAGAGTCTTCCCAGAACCATATCATAAAACATAATCATGAGGAGCGGTACGATCACGCCTTTGCTTTGCCACGGTCTCCTGAAGTACTTGAAACATTTAAACCACAACTGTAAGCCAGAAAGCTTAGTGAGATACCCCCAAAATACCAACGCCATACAAACATAACCATAACATATAACTGATACAGAACAGCCATGCACTTCGGGTCTACTGTGTGACTGGTCCGCCGCACCGGCCTACAGTCCACCTGGTCCACCCTTCGAGTCTAGCCATATACATCGAGTCTACAGTGTGATTGGTCCGCCCGCACTGGGCCTTCAATCCACCTGGTCCACTCTCTGAGTCTACAGTATGACTGGTTTGCCCGCACCGGGCCTTCAATCGGCCTGGTCCACTCACCGAGCCTCGGCATGTCTGGTCCGCCCTCTTGGGGCCTATAGCCTATGCGAACCGCTCGCTGGGCCTTTGGGATAACTGGTCCGCCCTGGGTATGTTGGCCTACAGCACAAAGCAGGACCCGCCTCAACCCAACCCCAATCCAACAACCATGTGCACATAAACATATAATCATATAACAATCCACATCCAATCAAACCGATCTAGCAGATCACATAACATAACCTCATCTTAACAAGGATACCGACCTAACCAGTCACTAGCATAGCATTATCCTATATACCAGGATACCGACCTTAACCAGGTCTCTGACATATACCATCCTAACTACCAGGATGCAAACATAGCAAAGCAACACATAACAATAATACCCGGATTACAATTCGATAAAGGGCCGGCCTTAGTGCCTTAGACCCAGTTGATATAGTGAGGATAACTCACCTCGCAACTGCTGACTGAAAAGGATAAGATCACGCTGCTCCAACCTCCGACACGAACTCCACCACTGATCAATACCAAAAGACTGAACTTAATAAATACCCATAATTACCAAAATACACCTGGAAGTCAACTTGTTAATTCTTGGTCAAAGTCAAAGTCAACCCTCCTGACTGACTCTACTCACCGAGTCAATCCGCTGACTCGTCGAGTCCCCATACTCTGAAACTCCCATAACACGACTGAACTCGCCGAGTCGCCCCAAGACTCGCCGAGTTCCATAACTCTGATTCTACCCGTACTCAACTCACTGAGTCATCCCTTGACTCACCGATTCACAGCTTAACCAGAAAAGGTTAGGACCTCACGACCAGACTCGCCGAGTCCAAGAACAAACTCGCCGAGTCCAAGGCTATCTTCAACCAACTCGCCGAGTTGTTCTTCCAACTCGTCGAGTTGCTGCCCATCTTCATGCAACTCGCCGAGTACACCCATGTGACTTGCTGAGTACCACTAGCTCTTAACCCATGCAGAGGCTTTCCAAGCCATGCAGAGTCTCAAATCCATATATCTACTCTTATACAAGCCATCCATCAAGTAAAGTGGCAAACTTTACGTGAATCCAAGGAGATCTAAGCATAATACACTCTTGGCTAAGGTTTGGGGCTAAAAGGCTTCATCAACAGCTCTTCAACAGGGACTTTATGCTCTTTTGGATCATCACTACTCTACATCTGAGGTAGCAACCTCAGATCCAACCTCCAAACTCAAGATAGCACTAGATAAATTCCAAAAAATCTCACAAATGAAAGATCTAGATGGATAACAACTCAAGCAACGAATCCTTACCTCCAAAGAAGACTCCAACAGAAGAAAAAGCCAAAACCTTGCAAAGCCCCTTGCTCCAAGCCTCTTAATCTTCAAAGATTTCTTTAACAAACACTCCTTCAAGATCCAATTTCTCTCTAATTCTCTCACACACGGATATTAGGGTTTCTGGACTTCAAGGGAGAGCAAAGAGGCTGGGGAGAGGGTATTATGTTCTTTATATAGGGCTCAATCCCTGGGATTAGGGTTTTTTCCACATAGCACCAACTCACCGAGTCCAGCCGCCGACTCGCTGAGTTGGCCACTTAACACGCGACCAGAATCGCAACCCTACTTGCCGAGTCCACACATGCACTCGCCGAGTTGACCATTCACATTTTCACTTTGAACCCTGAAATTGCACTCCTGAACTCAGGATGTTGCAATTCTCCCCCACTTAAATTAGGCTTCGCCCTCGAAGCCTACGACAACACGACTCCAGAAACTACTCTCTCAATGCACCAGCTTGCATTAACCAGACCAGGCTCCTCAAAACACAACCACTGAAACCCAAAACCTAACTCTTCCCCTGCGGTGTCCTGACCACCGCCTCATCCTCTGATAACCACACTTATCAACCGAGTACCATTATAGGATACTTCACTCACCCCAAATCACCACGATCGCTTGACCCTTACACAGCTAGACATCCCCCAGACCTCCGGGTCCTAACCTGGTACCAAACTGCTATCCCTTTCCTTGACTAGCATAACTTCTATCGAATTCACTTCTGGGACTCATCCCGATTTCAATTCGAATCCAACTCTTTTCCTTTCGCGCTGACAGGATGACCCATCCTTCAGCTCCTGAGCAACTCTCCTGGGCTCTCCTCTGCAATCACGCCCACATGTTGAACCTGATCCAACATCCTCGGGCTGGAAAACCCAACACACTGAAAATACCTCTAGACATCCCCATGATGAATTACCTCTACATACATAATCTCTTGTTCACACCAAATTGGGAATCCAAGGCTCCATCCTGGCATCCCTTTCGAGCCTCTTTGGCTTTACACCCTCGGAATTCCTTCCGTGACCTCAGCAAACATCCAACCCGGATGTGCTCCATACTACCGGCGCAAACACTCTTGCTCAAAACCATAATTGGAGCACCTCAATCATACTCCCGCGCTACTGCTTTCACTTTCGTGAACTTACACTCCCTCTCGGAGCTACATACTTTCCCTTCCCTTATCCAAGGAAATCTACTTGGCCGCCTTGTCACTGCAACAAGTGCCACGGTGTACACACTCCACTCTACACTATCCCTTGTAGAGTAATTGCTACTCCGTGCATCACACATGCTCTGAATCCCCTCGCAAGGACTCTTTAGTCCATGCACTGCTTTCCACTAACTAGATCAACACTTGGGGCCATACCATATCAATCACCATTCCCTGGCAACGCATTTCCTAATTCTCCTCTACCGATCTACTAACACGTACAGAGTTTTCAGCATGGCTGGACCGCCCCTCCAGGCCTTCAGCCTATCTGGACCACTCTCGGAACCTTCAGCATGTTTGGACCGCCCTCCTGGGCCATCAGCCTGTCTGGTCCGTTCTCAGAACCTTCAACATGTCTGGACCGCCTCTCTGGGCTTTCAGCCTGTCTGGACCGTTCTCCTGAGCCTTCGACCAGACTGGTATGCCCACCTGCCTTCAGTCTATCCGGACCACTCAACTAACATTCCTCATCCCGAGTCATCCCTCCTGGGAATTCCTCCAATACCTATTGTTCTATCCCTCTAGGGGTTCCGAACTCTAATTCCATTTCATATACTCTGATCCCGGCCTGATCCTAGGCCTTACCACCACCAATCACCCTATCCGAAATCCTTGGTCTGCACTCCGCCCCATCGATTTGTCACTTACTCATACCAGCCCACACTCTTGGCTGATTGAAACACTGTTGGATCCCAAACAGCTAATCGAACTCTAACGCTTATCGATCCTCCTGAGAATTTTCCGATTCTCCCCACTTAGAGCACTGACTATCCACCACTGGTCGCCATTACCGACCTCCCTTAACAACCCTTCACAACACATACCCTTACACACGAACTGATTCCCACTAGAACGAGCAACCTTCACCAAATAGCATATTAACACTGATCATCTCGGACTTGAAAGAAGCCTGACCTTCAGCTCACCACTCCTCAGACTGCAGGTGCTACCCGATATTCAGACCAAAAGCCAGATTTCCCACTAATAATCCCCATGGATGATAACCAACGAAACTCCCAATACCAAAACCCTTAACCGAACCATAACCCTCAAGGAACAAACGAATACAATACCAAAAATCACACAACGAGACTAGCAGATATACAATACTCCATAATAATCACAGGATAGCAAAATATCAAGAAGGAAACATACCCGCAGCTGCATTCGGCACTGCCCTGACCTCCTCTGCTGAAAGCTGAAAAGCACGACCCTGAGCCCTCTGGGCTCCGCTCCACCCTGACCTCCACCCGTAATCTAAAAAGTGGCCAGTGTTGGAGCCTACACCGGTCCTGCAGCAAGCTATGGACAGTTGACCCTCAAGTGTCCAACCTGATGGAATATATAGCATATCCTCAAATCCTGAACCGGGGCTGTCTGTCAACAATCCCTCGCATAATGCCCCTCCCTTCCGCACTTGCAGAATACACCACCGGACCTACAAACTCCAGTGTGACCCTTCCCACACTTTCCACAAGTGCGGCTGCTCTGATCTCCCAACCTTGAATCAACGGTCTTGGACCGTTTCAGCGCCGGCTGCGACTATGCTGGGGCCTGCCTCTGCTCTCTCAACTGTAACTCAATCTCCAACTCACGCCGTCGAGCGGCCTCCTGAAACTCCAACAAGGTCTCGCACCTCTACGTAGACACAAACTGCATGATATCCCTCTTGAGCATACTCAGATATCGGGACATCTGAGCCTGCTCCGAAGCAAACTCCGGGCAAAACATCTCCCTCTTTGTGAACATCCTGGTGATCTCCGCCATCGACTCTGAATCCTGCTTCAGCTCCAAGAACTCCTGAGCCAACCTCTCCTTCTCAACTCGTGGAACATAGCAAGTACTGAACATCTCCCTAAACTGATCCCAAGAAATCACAACTCGTTGCGCATCAAAATACGATCCCGTGGTCAACCTCCACCAATCCTTTGCCCCAAGCCTCAAAAGGTTCAGAGCACACCTCACCCTCTGATCAGCAGGACATGAACACGTGAAGAAACACCCCTCCACATCTGACAACCATCTCATAGCAACAATCAGGTCCTGAACTCCATCGAAGGTAGGGGGCTTCGTATTAAAGAAGTCCTGATACTGAAAACCTCTACCGGCTCCTCCCCCTGCCGCTGCTACAATCGTTGTAGCCGCGGCGACAGCCGTCTCTGTTAGAGCTGCATAGCGCTCATCAAAATACTCGACCATGGCGGTCTTGATCGACCCAAGCAGTTCTGACAACTCGCCCCGGAACATAGCAGCAACCTCGACATGCAGGATCTCACGAACCCTGGCATCCAACTTGTCTGAGCTCATCTGACCAATAACCTCGGGTGGTGCTGACCCACCCTGACCGCCTCCCCCTGCTCCCGATCCTGGCCCAGATTCACTCCTAGCATGCCTCGTAACCACCATACTGAAATTATCGCAAAACATCAGACACTTCTCACTAACCCGAGAACCGACACTCAACCCAACCCTAGGGATTGTGACTTCCTTGATACGTATATGGGTCCTGTGCTTTCAGTAGTACGGGCCCATACTACCTTCCACACCTACCCATATTTATATCAAGTGTCACCAAAACACCCTAGTGAAGAACAAGCATAACAAGCACTCAACCCTCACTCCTAGAAGAACACTAAAAATCTCACACAGAAAGAAAACCTAGGCTAGGAGGCATCATAAATCAGGAAACTCTATCATGCAATTCCTGAAGATCCCTAGCCTAGTACTAGCATGCCGTTCAATCATATCTCATAAACAAAATAACTTGTATGGTATTTTGGGGTTACTTACTGGCTCCGGCTGATCGTACCTCCGCGTCCTCCTTTATTTATTTTTGAAAACCCTTTTTAAATTCTGTTTTGAAAACTCTCGTTGATTTGAGACTGGATTCACACGAATGCTCCTCCAATTCACACAAACCAAGGCTCTGATACCAACTTGTAACGCTCTAAAAATTCCAACCAATTTAAACTTTTCAAAAACAACCCAATTTCATAAAGTTAATACAAAAAGGTTTTCAATATAATAATTTATCAGAGTCTTCCTAGAACCATATCATAAAACATAATCACGAGGAGTGGTACGATCACGTCTTTGCTTTGCCACGGTCTCCTGAAGTACCTGAAACATTTAAAGCACAACTGTAAGCCAGAAAGCTTAGTGAGATACCCCCAAAATACCAATGCCATACAAACATAACCATAACTTATAACTGATACAGAACAGCCATACACTTCGGGTGTACTGTGTGACTGGTCCGCCGCACCGGCCTACAGTCCACTTGGTCCACCCTCCGAGTCTAGCCATATACATCGAGTCTACAGTGTGATTGGTCCGCCCGCACCGGGCCTTCAATCCACCTGGTCCACTCTCTGAGTCTACAGTATGACTGGTTCGCCTGCACCGGGCCTTCAGTCGGCCTGGTCCACTCACCGAGCCTCGGCACGTCTGGTCCGCCCTCTTGGGGCCTACAGCCTATCCGGATCGCTTGCTGGGCCTTCGGGATAACCGGTCTGCCTTGGGTATGTTGGCCTACAGCACAAAACAGGACTCGCCTCAACCCAACCCCAATCCAAAAACCATGTGCACATAAACATATAATCATATAACAATCCACATCAAATCAAACCGATCTAGCAGATCACATAACGTAACCTCATCCTAACAAGGATACCGACCTAACCGGTCACTAGCGTAGCATCCTCCTATATACCAGGATACCGACCTTAACCGGGTCTCTAACATATACCATCCTAACTACTAGGATGCAAACATAGCAAAGCAACACATAACAACAATACCCGGATTACAATCCAATAAAGGGCCGGCCTTGGTGCCTTAGACCCTATTGATATAGTGAGGATAACTCACCTCGCAACTGCTGGCTAAAAAGGATAAGATCATGCTTGTAAGGGCTAGAATGTTGTAATATTCAAAGGGTCAGTTTGATTGTTACGAAGTATCAGTTGTCTTCGTATATATAGGTCCTCAGATGTATTGTTATTTTACTAAGGCATTATAAAGTCAAGTCTGAACTCTTAGTCCTTATTATTGTTATGCTTTTGTTCTCCTATAAATACGGATCTGTAATAGTATTCAAGTGGCTAGAACAGAGATTTACAGTTTAGTCTTTGTATTCTGTAAACTCAAAAGCATAATACGAGCTGATCAAATATTCTATTTACTTCTCTATTCTTCTTTTGAAATCATTTACTCAATTCATTCTTGAATTACATTCAAACTCGATTCCAAATCTCAGCAATTGGTATCAGAGCAAGAATCCTTTTTGTGATCTGATTTTCATACGTTCAAAAAGATTTTTGAATCTATTGTTCGATTCAAAAAGTTTTCGTTCTTTTTATATGTGAAAATTCTTCTTGATCTAGGTCTAGGATATTATTCTGCGAATATTTTTGTGAATCGGTTGTTTGCAGTGTGATTCTAATCTGAAATATACAATTTGAATTCAAATTCTCAAAGTTTTCATATTATTGTTGAAGTTTTGTTCCGTACAACAATAGTGTCATTCAGTCTTAACTCAATGACATCATTTTCTCATTTACTTCGATCATCCACAAAGATTCCGATGCTAATTCCAGAATATTACGATCAGTGGGCAGATCGGTGAATCTTCAAGCAGTTCAGGGGTTGAAAATCAATCTAATCGTTTAAAACAACTGGAGAAGAAATGCATGAGGGAATTAAGAGGTTCTTTGCCTCCTGTTGTGTACAATTATGTCAGAACATGTACAACAGCTAAAGAAATCTGGAACAATCTCAAAGACAAATTTCAAGGCAGTGAAAAGACAAAGATCACATCTGTGAAACAATGTCTAGTGGAACTCAAGGATTTCAAACAGAAGGAATCTGAATCCATTGAAGTTTACTATGATCGATTCAGCGAGTTAATCTACCATTGTAATCGTTATGGTATCATAAGGTCATCAATGGAGTTCAACTTGATTTTTGTAATGGGTATTCGAAAGGAATGGAGAAGTGTAAGTATGATGGTGAAAAATCAGCAGAGTTTTGACACTTTGACATTAAATGACTTGTACAATCTGTTGAAATCTCATGAAAATGATGTTAATGAAATAGCTGAGGAAACAATGGCAAGTCTTGGTGGACCATTGGCACTCATTTCGAAGGGTTCAGAAAGAGAGAGTGAAAAATTAAAGTCTGGAGAAGAAGAAGGTTTTCTGATGAATTCTGAAGATGAGACTGTTGCATTTTACTCAAACAATCGAGTAAAGAAAATTTTTAAGAAACCTTTTAATACAAAGAACAAGTCATCGGATTCGAAGGGTAATTTTGAAAACAAAAACAGAGTGGATGAAAAGCTAAAAGAAGTAAAGAAGGATTCGAAGAGCGAAATGGAGAAAATGGAAAAGATTTAAAAGGTGATGCAGGGATTAATTGCCATTATTGCAATGGTGCTCATCACTTGGCAGTAGATTGCTTGTTAAGAAAGAAGGAAGAAAAGAAAAATAAAACAAAGGATGAAGCTTATTATACAGAGAAGCTGGAGGAAGTGAAGTTAAAGGCAAAGAATTTATCTCTGGTAGCTCATGGAGAAACTGAATCGGATGGTACATATAAAATATGGTCTTCAAGTTCTGATGATGAAGAGATGAAAAATCCATCACATGGAGCCATGTTTGCAAAGATGGAAGAGAATTTCAGATGAAGAACAGACTTACGAAGTGCGTGGGCAATGCTTCGTATCGAAGTCTACTGACAAGTCACCAATGACAACAAAGGTATGTAATATTATTGAATCCTTTAATATTCATGTTTCTGCATATAATTCTGAATTAATATCTTTTTATGAAACTGTTACTTACTTTGATTCAATTGTTGTGTCTGCTAGCAATGAAGCGACAAAGTTAAGTGATCAATTACTAGAGACAAGAAAGAAGTTAGATTCAAAAGTCACTAGGATTGATTACTTAGAAATGCAAGTATCGAATATTATGGCAGATAGGGAGAATTTGTCAAAAGAAATAAATTTGTTGTTAGCTCAAAGAAATATTTTTTGTAATTCTGCAAAAAGACTATATGGAAAATTAACTGAATTACACCATTCAAGTGAGATAAGTAAGGAACAACATAGAAAATTGCTACCATTTTTAGCTTATGACAGAGCTAAGGTAGATAGTATTTCATATGATTGTGAAAAAGAAATTTCTGATTTTAACAAAGTTCCAGATAATAGGTTTACATATGGAATTGCTAAAGTCGAAGATTGTCTTGATGCTAATGAATTAGTAAACATTGTGAATGAAACTTTAACTAAATCTGAACAGATTCGAATTTTGAAAAAGACTGAGAATTCTACATCTAATTCAGAATCTAATTTCGTTGATATTGAAGATAATTCTGATAATATTAGTGAAATTAGTGATTTAGAGGATGTAGATTGTTCTCAATTATCTGTAATAAATGTAGCAAATTCTCTTAAAGGGAAAGATAAATGTGAAGATTTATTGGTAAAAATCGACACTGCTCAACCTTCAACTTCGAAAGTTTGTGATATGGAATTTGTGGAAATACATGATAGTCAAACAGATGATAGTGATAATGAGGAAGAAAGTACAAATTCGAAGACAAATAAAAGTTCGAAAGAAGTTGAAATTCCTCGAGTGGTTGTTGATCAAGTTTATATGGATTCACAAGAGTTTGAGCAAATTCTTAGTGAAAAAGGTGCTCATTATCTTGAAACGAATATCGTGGTTTATCCAATCTTCAAATGCACTGATGATATTGTATTCCCAAACCAAATCTTCGTAACAACAGGTAATGTTGAAAGTATTAAGCCTGAATTCAAAAATTTGGTAGAGGAAGACAATAAGAAAACTTCTGATGAGGGATTCTTTTCGAATCAAAGCACAATTGAAAACAATGTAACAAAGAATTCATATATCTTTCAACGTCAAAACCCAAAACGAATATGGGTTGAAAAGTCGAAACTTGAAAAGAAGATAGTTAACACAACTGAAAATGTGTTCACAAAGCATGACGATGTTAAAGCAGAAATTAAAGAAGTCAACAAAGATATAAAATTAAATTCAAAAGAGTTTAAAGCACAAGTTGAAAAATTCTCAAAAGAAAATAATATTTCTAAACGTCAAGCAAGAACAAAAATTTTTTGGCAAACTATTGAGTCATTAAATAAGAAATCGTTAAATTTTTCAAAAGGAGGAAAAGTTTTTAGAGGAAAATCAAAGACTCAAAATTTTGAAAAGAAAAATACTTCATTTTCAAATATTCAAACAAACTTTTCTAAAGAAACAAAAACAATACTTCCAAGAAAAAATTTTCAGGAAAAGGTTGAAAAACATATTTCAAAATCACAATTCAATACGTCGTATCATGAATCATATCTATTAAAACCAAAAGTGGATTATGTTCCAAGTTCAGCAAAATGTTATAATCCTTCGAAGAAACAAGCTGACAAAGTATCATATACGAAGGGTATAACAACAAAAAGGAATATTGATCATTGGTTGGAAGGAAAAGGAAAAATGTATCAATCAAGTAAGTTTTCGAAAGAACAGATACATGAGGCGTATGACAAGTATGCAAATCCTTCAACGAATGGCAATTCATCATCCAAGGAATCCAACATTACAGCTAAAGCCTAGAAACCAGTCATAAAAACGAAAAGCGACATATCACAAACTCAACATGCGAAGGGGTATATCAGTGAAAATTTGAAAACAATAAAAACTCATATATCTGACCCATTGAATGAAAATGTTAAATTTGTTAACAGTTTCAAAACAAGAGTTTGTGATTGGGTTAATGGTTGTACTTTACAATTGAAAAAAGACATCTAATATGAATGGACACAACAAGTTTTGGGTACCTAAATTTTTTCAATAATTGCAGGTACTTTGTGACGAGCAATATGATAACAAGTGGTATATTGATAGTGGTTGCTCACGTCACATGACTGGGAAGAAGGAAAACTTACGAGATTTTTGAAGTCTAGAGAATGGCGGAGTGGTTAAGTTTGGCAATAATCACAAATGCAAAGTCAAAGGTTATGGAATGATAACAAATGGAACATTCACTGTCAATCGAGTTGCATTTGTCGAAGGCTTACAACATAATTTGATAAGTGTTTCACAACTTGTTGTGGGCACTGGAAATCAAGTTCTTTTTAATGAAGAAGGCAGTGTTATTTCGAATGTTGAGACAAATGAAGTTTTACTCAAGTCAAAACGAAAAGGTGATATGTTTACATTGGATATCGTTCCCATTATTGGCAAACCTGTTGTGTGTTTACTTTCGAAGGCTGCTGCCGATGTTAGCTGGTTATGGCACAGGAGGTTATCACATCTCAATTTTCGAAACATCAACAAACTTGTCGTACAAGATCTGGTAAGAGGTTTACCCATTCTTAAATATGATAATGACAGTTTGTGTGCAGCCTGTGAAGTAGGAAAACAACACAAACAAGGTCATCCAATCACAATAGATTCGAAGATTGTTGAACCCCTCGAACTTTTGCATATTGATTTATGTGGTCCTTCAACAATTGCTACTCTTAACAAGAAAAGGTACATTCTAGTAATTGTAGATGATTTTTCAAGATTTACGTGGGTTTATTTTCTCAGGTTAAAATCCGAAGTTTCACAAATGATGAAGTCAGTTCGAAAAATTAAAAGTGATCATGGAACTGAATTCAAAAATCGGGTTTTAGATTTGTTTTTGGTGGAAAAAGGTATTTCGCATAATTTTTCATCTCCATATACGCCACAACAAAATGGTGTAGTTGAACGAAGAAATCGATCATTATGCGAAGCTGCAAGAACAATGTTGGCTTATTCAAATTTACCTCAATATCTTTGGGCCGAATCTGTTTCAACAGCTTGTTTTACTCAGAATAGATCATTCATTCATACACGGTTTAATGCTACTCCTTATGAAATCATCAATAATCGAAAACCTAATGTCAAATTTTTTCATGTTTTTGGATGCAGGTGTTTCATAATGAATCTTAAGGATAATCTTTCGAAGTTTCAAACAAAAGCTAATGAAGGAATTTTCTTCGGATATTCACATAATTCTATTGCTTATAGAGTGTTAAATAAGCGAACTCATAAAGTGGAAGAAACATTCAATTTGACATTTGATGATAATTACATTAAAAAGACTAATCATCAATTTGCAAATTATCCTATTTTGCAAAATTCTTTGAATGAAAATGAACCAATTGAAATGGATGATGCTGATTATGAATCGATTTTTGGTACTTCAGATCAAGCAATTGATGCAGAGAGAAATGTGAAAGATAATAAACAATCAGAAAATTCGAAACTTGATAATGACTCAATTTCATGTTCGAATCAAAACACAAATGCAATATATGGTGGTCCAATGGAGGGGGAGCACTTGGATTCGAACAGTTTTGTTGAAGGGGAACATTCTTATGAAGCAGAAGTAATGTCAACCAATGTTACTGTTGAGGGGGAGCCAATCATCGAAGCGGAACCAGACATCAAAGCGGAACCGGACATTGAAGCGGAGCCAATAATCGAGGGGGAGTCAATCATCGAGGGGGAGCCCATACTTGAGAAGGATCCAATTCTTGAAGAAGAACATTTTGATGATGCTGAGGATGCATGTTCAATAAATGGATCAGAAAATGATGTTATGTTTGAAGATGCACCTTTGGATTTTGATCCTGATTATCCACCATTAGATAAATGGACAAGAAATCATCCAAAAGAATAAATTCTTGGAGATCCACAAGCGGGAGTATTAACAAGGGCTCAACTTCATGCAAGAAATGAGGTATTAAATACTCACCAAGGGTTATGCATGTTTAATGTTTTTATTTCCAAAATCGAACCAAAGACAGTTAAGGTTGCAATGGAACACTCTGATTGGGTTGTTGCTATGCAAGCTGAATTGACTGAATTTGAAAGAAACAAAGTTTAGAGATTAATTCCTAAACCTGTTGATGTTTCCATTGTTGGACTTAAAGGGATTTTTAAAAACAAAACTGACAAAGATGGAAACATTATTCGAAATAAGGTCAGACTTGTTGTTAAAGGATATTCTCAACAAGAAGGAATTGATTATGAAGAAACATTTGCCCCTGTCGCGAGACTCGAGGTTGTTCGTATTTTTCTAGCTTATGCAGCTCATAAAGATTTCGACGTTTATCAAATGGATGTCAAATGTGCATTCTTAAACGGTGAACTCGAAGAAATGGTTTATGTTGAACAACCACCAGGTTTTATAAATAACGAACATCCTGATCATGTTTATATTTTAGATAAAGCTGTGTATGGGTTGAAACAAGCACCACGAGCATGGTATGCAACATTAACATCATTTTTGAAACAATCTAAATTTAAACAAGGATCAGTTGATCCCACTTTATTTCGAAAGAAAGTTGGGATTCATCTGATGCTTGTTCAAATTTATGTTGATGATATAATTTTTGGTTCTACTGACCCTGCTTTATCTAAAGAATTTGAAGACTTGATGAAAACCAAATTCGAAATGAGTATGATGGGGAAAATCAATAATTTTTTGGGTTTGAATATATGTCAAAACAAAGAAGGAATCTTCATTAATCAGGAGAAATATATGAAGAATTTGTTAGAAAAGTTTGGAATGACGAATAACACAAGGTTACGAATACCAATGGCAACGGGCATAAAGCTAATTCCTTTGTTAAATAAATCTGCTGTTGATATCACTCTGTATCGAAGCATGATAGGGTCTTTATTGTACATAACTGCAAGTAGACCTGATATTATGTTTTCTGTTTGTAATTGTGCAAGGTATCAATCGAATCCACGTGAACCACATCTAACAACAGTGAAGAATATTTGTCGATATTTAAAAGGCACTACTTCGTTAGGTTTGTGGTATCCTTCGAAAATAGGGTTCTTTGTACAAGCTTATTCAGATGCGGATCTTGGAGGATGCATTCTTGATCTAAAAAGCACAACTGGTGGATGTCAATTACTAGATGGAAAATTGGTCAGTTGGCAATCGAAGAAACAAACATGTGTTTCGATATCTACGGCCAAGGCTGAATATGTTGCTGCAGCTGCGTGTACATCACAAATTATTTGGATTCAAAGTCAATTACATGATTATGCTATATATATGAAAAAGATTCCTTTATATTGTGATTCACAAAGTGCAATAAGAATTTGTCATATTCCTGTGCAGCATTCGAAGACTAAGCATATTGATCTCATATATCATTTCATAAAAGATCATGTGGAAGAAGGGAATATTGAAGTTCATTTTGTGAAAACAACGGAACAGTTGGCAGATATTTTTACAAAGGCATTGGATGAAAAATCATTTCTTCGTATCTTAGAAGGATTGGGCATGATTGATGGTAATTCACTCACATGTGATAAAAGCGAAGAGTGATGGGTCTGAATGATTTGGTGAACTGACGGACAGGGTGATTAAGTGTTAAGAGGTTATTGTTCATGGTCAACGCTTCGAATGGTTCACATTCGTATGATTTATTCAATGTTGCAGTTCATATTCAGAGACTACTGTTCTAAGTCAACGGTTCGGATGCTTCGTGTTCTTATGTATAGAAGATAATACATATCTCAACTAAGGGCTAAAATGTGAAGAGCTCATATTTGTGTCTTCTATGGGAAGGTATGATTTCGATAAATTGTGTACTAGTTAGGACGTCCCTAGAAGCATGCTGTTGTATGTTGCCTCAAGCCTCATATGACTCTGTGTGTGGGAAATGAAAGTCTTGATGAAATTATTTCATGAAAATTTCTTCCCAACAAGGCTTGTATTCGCATAAGTCAACAAGAGCTACCTTACTCTTCTCAATTGAGTTAAGAGTTTTCTGTTTTGTCCATTATAACAGAGGTACATTTCGATTCTTATCCAATCTTTTTATACCAAACAATTCTTTTAATCCAAATTTTTGAAGAGATTTGTCCTTGAGGTCTTTGATCAAACCAATCAAAACTTAGACAAATCACAAGTCTGTGTTTATGATCTAACATCATGAGTCCGTGATGGTGGTGAAACCCAAATATCATAAACCTTAAGGAATTGACAGGGAACTATGTTCCAGAAATTACGAAACATTTGTTTCAGTACCCTTTATACTCAAAATCATATTCATTTTTTTTGACAGATCTTAATCAGACATTCGAAACCCACGATGTTTGTTCCCAACAAGATCCAGCATAAATTTTTTTTATGAATATGATTTCTGTGTGAGTATATTTCGAAAATCCTAGTTACTTTGAATATCATTCGAAACCAATTTGTCACTGACTACATTAGTCACACAAATAATTTCGGTTACAATTTATCATCTTATGTTAAGGTTGATATGTAACGAAATTTTCGAAGCCACCCTTATGCCTTATAAAAGAAACCCTTCGAAACTTCTCTACAAGTTATCGATTGTAATTCATGGGAAACCAAGCAAACTGTTAATTATATCTCTTGATAATTTTCGAAGAAATCTTTGCCCGGGATTCAATTGTTTTGTGTCAAATTAAATTTTTGACATCACAGGTTTCAAAAAAAAAATTTATTTGTTTCTTCTCTAATTTTTTTTGGAACACAGCACACACGAAATCCTTGAGGTTTGAGTATTAACAACTCAATCTGATGATTTCAAATCTCTGGCATATGACTTCGTTTTTTCAACCCAAAAGCGAAAGAGCCTTACCTCTATTCGAAGGAATCTGACGGTTACACTTCTTTTGGGGAATATCAAACAGTCTTGTCTCTTGGTGACGTATGGTATATGATACGAGTTTTAGGCGTGCTGACAGTTATGATTGTTACTTTTTGATGAGTACGGCCCGTCTTTCAAGGCGCCATGTCAGCAAGCATTTAATGAATCCCGCTTCAAATTCAAAATTCTAGGGTTACATATAAAAAGGGAACTCAGAGGCCTATAACACTTTACGCGATCAAAAATTCTCAGTCATACAAGTTCTCTTTACAATTCATCTCTCAAACACTTATCTTCTTCAATCATCTTGATCTTACTCATCAATGGCGACTCACAAACACGACAGTGTTACATCATCACCAACAACTAAAGAAGTCGTTAGTGTTCCAATCTTGAAGATTCAAGGTTCAAATTACCAAGTGGAGTCGGATTTATCCAAATATCCGGATGAACTGAAAGTGTTGGTGGTTGCTTTGCAAAATTCGGTTTTGTCCAAAGCTATGTTTGATTTCTTTGCTGTTCCTATGTCGTGGTTATCAAAGGCTGCTTCCACTGCATCGTACAACAAGGAGACTGGTTGCGTGGAATTTACAATTGTGAATGATACTCGTATTAGGGTATCTAAGCGGTTATTTTGCAAAATTTTGGGGATTCCGAATACTGGTACTTATGACGAACTTTCATCTTCCCAAGTAGTGTTCATGTTCAACGAAATGGGACATCAACCTCCATTGACGCGTATCAGTGACTTTAAAAAGTCTGGATTACCTACGGTATGGAATTTCTTGTTCAGAATTTTTCTTTGATGTCTTACTGGAAGAACCGTAGGTCTTGACAAAGGACGAATGGAAGTTTATGCAATGGTGGCAGGGCTTTATTATGATCTGAATGTTGATTACTCTGAACAATTGTGGACAAAGTTTTTAACAAGTATTTCCAAGACAAGTGCCAAACTGGGAATCTCATGTGCTCGATATTGGAGTTTGATTATTCAATATGTTTACAACAAGGAGAAAATCAAAGTTCCTGATTTTGAAGAAAAAGCAGTGTTCCACATGTATGGCAGTCCGAAGGAAGTTGTTGATGATCCTGAGGTTTTTACATCCATAGCTCGTATTCCAGATGCGATGCTCAAGAAGGTGGATCCAACAAATGAAGTTTTGGTGTCATATCTGCAATCAATTGACACAACAGTTGTGACAGGAATGTTGTATGAAGAAGAGAAGAGGAAATCCAAGAAATCGAAGAAGACAGATGTTGGGTCTTCGGAAAAAGTGGTGAAGGATGAGAAGAAGAAGAAATCTCCACTAACTAAATCTGCTACAAGTGAAGATGTTTCTCTCATTTTAACAACACTTGCTGATACACCTGTTATTGAAGCATCCCCTTCGAAGGAAACTATTCCATCGAAGACAGGAGTTTTTCGTCGAGTAAAAGTAAAGCGAAAGTCTTCGTCTCAGCTTGTTAAGAAAACACAAGTTACACATCAGGGTGTAACTGTTAGGGAAATTCCAGCTCCGGTCATCATCCAAAAAGCGAAGGGCTGAAGATCTTGAAAAGTTTCTAAAGAAGAATCAAAGAATAGAAGGTGAAGAGCAAGTTCCTGAAACACCGGAGATTCGAATTCATGAAGAAGCAAAGACCAGTGTGTCTGTTGGTCTTTCGAAGCCTATTCAACAAAGTCCTTTTGTTTCATTACCTCAGGTTACATCAACTACTGATTCTCCTACTTTTCAGTCTATCATGGATCAACCATTCACTAACATATTTTCAACACAATCAACTGATCCACCGAACCCATCATCCCCAATTGCTGAAACTATGGCTGCTGATGATGAAACTGATAATCAAGGCTTTGGAGGTACATTCGAAGCTCTTCATTTTGATCATGCCGAAGAAGATTTTCCATACCACATGTTGATGACAATGAAGCAATTCAAGATCTTAAATTCAAAATTGAATTCAATCTTGCAATCACAAGCTGGTGTGGGTAGTAGTGGGGTTACAAGGTTGGAAGTTGATTCCTTAATCAAGATGATGGAAGGCCGTGTGATTTCGAAGGCATCTGGGCTCATTCGGGATTCAGAGAGTCGTGTTCTCGAAAAAGTTGATCAGCACGATGTTTCGAATGAGAATCATATTAATTCTCAAAGATCTGATTTTGTACGAGAGTTGGAAGATCTTAAAATGGTTACGAAGGAGCATCATGTGCTCTTTGTACAGGAAGTCAAGAAAGTACGAGAGGATGTCAATTTACAGATCAGAGAACTTCGCGAAGACATGCAGAAGGAAGTTCACATTGCTCATCAGGATTACGCTTTAGCAAATCAGAAAATTGACATTATTTGTGATGTTGTTGTCAAATGTGTCACAATGTTTGAGCAGATAAATCCACAACTGACAAATATTTCTGCCAAAGAAGAACAAAGCTTTGGAGAATTGGTCAGGTTGCTGAAAGAATTACAAGACTTGTCTTCGAATAATGTCTCTTCGATTATTTCTCAAGAATTTCTGTCTCAAAAATTTTCTCAATTTGAAGCCATCTTACATAAGAATTTGGCTCCACTACTTCGCATTTCGAGCCTTTTACCAAACGTATCGGATGCCCCACCTGCTTTCACAGGGGAGCAAGGGGGAGAAAAGATTGATCATACAAATGCTGGGGAACAAATGAAGCCAACTGTTGTTTCAGCTGATCCAATCATTTCGACTGTGACTACAACAGTTCCAATTTCAAAACCTATATCAAAAGGTATTGTAATTGAGAAACAAAGTGATGTCTCTTCTTCAAAGAATATGGCTTCGTCAAACATTAAAGACAAGGGAAAAGGAATTATAATTGAGAAGACAAATAAAGAGAAGAAAGCTGAGGTGGCAGCTGAGGTTGAAAGAATGAGACATGTTCAAAGTATAATGAGACAAAGAGCTTTGGATAATTTGAAAGTTAACAAGGGTGAACCTTCAAAAGTTTACAACTACGAAACAATAGAATCCAGGGTGATGTTTGATCACATGTATTCTTTTGAGAAGGTCCCTAAAAAGAGCTATGTGGTTACGAACACAGATTTTGGTCAACTTGATTTTCCTGTCAATGAAATGATGTTTGTTATGCCACAATTCAAAGCTGAAATGAAATCATTGGAAACCGAAGAGCGAAAGAAGATGAAAATAAGATTTCAAGCAGTGTTGGCTAAAGCTCAGGAAGAAGTGTGGTTTTTAGAGAAGATTAAAAAGGTGATATCCATAAAAAGGGATGTTGTATTCGAAGGGAAGTTTGAAAATCTCAAGTATACTGTGGCAAGAGCAAGTGGAAAGATACAAGAATTTACAGTGGCAGACTTTCCTTTGATGAATACGTATGATCTAATCAATATCGCCTTGATGCTCAAAGACAAATCATTTTCTTCTCTTCAAGACACTGAGCCAGATGTTTTTAATCTTGGGTGCAAGCATATCAAAATATTTTTGGAGAATTACTTTGAGTGTTTGGCTCAAACAAATGTCGAACTTGCTAATGTCAAAGGCTTCGACATAACTGCACCAATGGCACCAACGAAGAAACAGACTGAGCTGAACAAGTACGAAGATGGTGAAATTTGTTTAAAGCCACTGGGGATTGTTTTTGCAGGAAAAGATAAAGCTGGAAGAGCTAAAAGATTTTTATTTCAAACTTGTGAAGTGGAGAGATACTCAAATTCTCAATATACGAATTTAATTGTTCGTATGAACCACTGCAAGAAAAACAATGAAGTAGACAAGAAAGAGATAAAGAAAGTTATCTCATGGTATATGGAAATCCGAAGAGTGCTGATGTATGTTGTTCAATCACTGATGTCTTGAAGACTTCGACCTTGATTCCAAAGGGGGAGATTGTAAGGGCTAGAATGTTGTAATAGTCGAAGGGTCAATTTGATTGTTACGAAGTATCTGTTGTCTTCGTATATATAGGTCTTCGGATGTATTGTTATTTTACTAAGGCATTATAAAGTCAAGTCTGAACTCTTAGTCCTTAGTATTGTTATGCTTTTGTTCTCCTATAAATAGGGATCTGTAATAGTATTCAAGTGGCTAGAACGTAGATTTACAGTTTAGTCTTTGTATTCTGTAAACTCAAAAGCATAATACGAGCTAATCAAATATTCTATTTACTTCTCTGTTCTTCTTTTGAAATGATTTTCTCAATTCATCCTTGAATTACATTCAAACTCGATTCCAAATCTCATCAACGCTGCTCCAACCTCCAACACGAACTCCACCACTGATCAATACCAAAAGACTGAACTCAAAAAATACCCATAATTACGAAAATACCCCTGGAAGTCAACTAGTCAATTCTTGGTCAAAGTCAAAGTCCTCAGTCAAAGTCAACCCTCCGGAATGACTATACTCGCCGAGTCAACCCGCTGACTCGTCGAGTCCCCATACTCTGAAAATCCCATAACACGACTTAACTCGCCGAGTTGCCCCAAGACTCGCCGAGTTCCATAACTCTGAGTCTACCCGTACTCAACTCACTGAGTCATCCCTTGACTCACCGATTCACAGCTTAACCAGAAAAGGTTAGGACCTCACGACCAGACTCGCCGAGTCCAAGGCTATCTTCAACCAACTCACCGAGTTGTTCTTCCAACTCGTCGAGTTGCTGCCCATCTTCATGCAACTCGCTGAGTACACCCATGTGACTTGCCGAGTACCACTAGCTCTTAACCCATACAGAGGCTTTCCATGCCATGCAGGGTCTCAAATCCATAGATCTACTCTTATACAAGCAATCCATCACGTAAAGTGGCAAACTTTACGTGAATCCAAGGATATCTAAGCATAATACACTCTTGGCGAAGGTTTGGGACTAAAAGGCTTCATCAACAACTCTTGAAAAGGGACTTTATGCTCTTTTGGATCATTACTACTCTAGATCTGAGGTAGCAACCTCAGATCCAACCTCCAAACTCAAGATAGCACTATATAAATTCCCAAAAATCCCACAAATTATAGATCTAGATGGATAACAGCTCAAGCAACGAATCCTTACCTCCAAAGAAGACTCCAACAGAAGAATAAGCCAAAACCTTGCAAAGCCCTTTGCTCCACGCCTCTTAATCTTCAAAGATTTCTTTAACAAACACTCCTTCAAGATCTAATTGCTCTCTAATTCTCTCACACACGAATATTAGAGTTTCTGGACTTCAAGGGAGAGCAAAGAGGCTGGGGAGAAGGTATTATGTTCTTTATATAGGGCTCAATCCCTGGGATTAAGGATTTCTCCACACAGTACCAACTCGCCGAGTCCAGCCGCTGACTCGCCGAGTTGGCCACTTAACACGCGACCAGAATCGCAACCCTACTCTCCGAGTCCACCCTTGGACTCGCCGAGTTGACCATTCACATTTTCACTTTGAACCCTGAAATTGCACTCTTGAACATGAGATGTTACATTCTCCTTGATCTTTGCTTGACCCGACTTTTTCGAGGGTCTTCAACATTTTTCAAATATTGACCATGTGTTATTGACTTGGTCCATTTCTTTTCTGTTAAGCCTTGAGTCTGTGAACAAGATTTCACCGAAAATATGGTGGCAGTCCAAGATACTAAAGAAATCTAAAATCTTGAGTTTGCCTGGGATGTTTGTTCAACTTCAATATATAAATGGTAAGTAAAAATTTCTACCCACAACAATCCCCCCCATAAATCTTCAATCCAAGATCCTGGGTGATTGGAGATTTCAAAACCCTTGATTCTAAAAAATTTAGTCGCTATCTGTTGGAGAGCCCGAGCTTCTACTCAATTTCCCGACAAATTTCAATTCAAATCAATCCCTTGATCTATAAATTGAGCCATTACATTATTTCATATTCATTCGTCAATTTCAATCCTTAGGTAAGCTTTTCTTCTTTGTATTTCTTTTTCTTCTTGTAGAATTGTGGATAAAGCTATTAGTCCCTTGAAACCTAACAATGAGGGTTTCATTTATGAAGAACACTTTTTCAAATACTAGAATCGAATCTCTTAGAGTGGAAATAGTTTTTCCTTCGCAAATGATCTTTAGGTCGCATGACACGAGATTGAGACTCGATTTTGTATTGCATCATGGGTTTGTTTTTACTACCTTCCATCCCAGCTTGGGCTTTCTTTTCCTTTTCCTTCTTTAATTTCTGAAGTCTGTGAGATGATACGTTTCCCCTACGCTCAAATCAAGCCTATGGCTTGGCGTATTTTGTTATGGATAAAACACCTCAAAATTTTTGGTTCATCCCGCATTCTTTTCAAAATAAAACCCAGGAGAATCCATTTAGTTCTAAACACATCTTTGCATAGTACTGGATGGCATAAAAATTATTAATAGCTTTTATCTAATTAATGGTGATACCTTACCTGTTGGGTGGGTTAATTCGGGTAGGATCTTTGCTTTCTTCTTTCTGATGTCTATCATTCAAGTAGAGAATACTAACTTCTTGTTTTACAACAATTTTCATATTTGAAGATCTATTCCTGCCTCAAAAGGATAGAGAAGGAAAATTTGATAGGTTCTTGAAGATGTCTGAAGATTTGAGGTCTTTTAGAATTTTTTTCGGATCATATCCTGCTAGACGATATTCACTCATTGCATGATCGCTCAGCCCTCAACATGTCTACTAGTAGTGATTTCTATCTTTATTCTTAAAACATACTTTCTCTTCTTTTTACCTAGTAATTTAGTTTAATTTTGACAGGCTCAAGAATCACCCGTTCTACTACTCTTTATTCAAACTTTAATGTGGATGAGTTTCTTTCAAGCGGTTCTCCATTGAATGCAATTCCCTCCTTCGGTTCTCAAGAGGGCAATGGTGAATGCCATTAGTCATGATTCAATGAAAAGGAAGCTTCCCCAGAGTTCAAGCCAAGATATTTTTCTTCGATTATCCCTGATGGAAGTTAAGTAGAAATTTATAACCAATGTTTTAAAAGCTATTTTTTTAGTTGAACTTGTATAGTGACCGGTTCATGATTCAACCGGTTTAACTGGTTTGACTGTCGGGTCAACCAGTTTCTCTAAGTTTCATATTTTTTTCTACTCTCCTACACATACATACATATATAAATCAAAATTTTAATGTCCATAAGTTCAAAAATTAAAAATACACATAAAACAGCTTGTAGATTAATCCAAATACACTAAAAACACATGACCAGAAGTCTTACATCAATACACATATATTAAAAAGAAAATAAAGTATCATACCAAAGGCGTCAAAAAGCTTCATAAAATTTACCATATGTCTTTATTTAGAAAAATTAAATAGATGTGAAAAAGACCACCAAAGTTTGTGTTGGGGTTTTATTCAAAAATTAGTTTTAAGAAAAATGATATTTTGCAACAGAAGACTTGATCATTTATTAATAACATAAACAAGTTATACCCACCAAGGATCATCTAGCTAAGTTTGGAAAGAAAACAAGCACCAAAGAAGAAGGTGGAGAAAATTACAATCTTTGTAGTTCTTTGGATCCTATTGGGAGGCTTGGAATTTGGTGAAGAATGTAGAACATTAGATACCACCAATGAATCAACTTGATGAAGAATGCTAGTTCTTTTTTATAAAACTCTTAAGACTCTTCAGCTTTATGTTCTTATCAAAATAGGAACATAAAGAGAGCATAAGAAAGAGTGTAATGTTCAATTCGTCAACTAAACTTAGAGAGAAACACACATACATACATAGTTACAATTTTTGCATGGGTGGTGAAAGAGATATGAAAGCCTCACTTTATATAGAAAATATTTGGTCCATAAGTTCTTAACACTTTAAGAACCCATACCCCTAAAGCCTATGTGTTCCCCGTGCTTTAAGCCATACTTTTCTTTCGAATAAATTAATCAATAGATAATCATATTGTCCATGCTTGTCTTTTTGAAGGAGTGTTCTTTTCATTAAACAAACGAAAAAGCCATACGGTCTTTTGTCTAGCCATATTTCTATAATATGAAGGCAATAATAGACAAAAGCCTTTTATATTTTATAAACCAAGTGTATAAAATATAGGCTTTAACTTTTTAGTAAAAGACAAAAGAATTTATCTAGTCCACAATATTATGCATGGCTTATTCATTCATACCATATGAATTGTATATAATGTTACATGCTAACAAAAATTATTATTTCCTAGGAATAAATAATTTCCAATTTAATTATAAGAGTTTATTGAATATTTATTAAAATTAATTTCTAATAAATAATAAATTATATCAAGTAGCTGTTAGTTTGACCCTTTAGTATCCAATGTTAATTAGCAATATCACTTTAATATGATTCGTGAGTATACTAGATCTTTTAGTTTGTTATGTAAAATGCTTCTTATCCATGTGTTTTTATTCAAGTTAATTGGTGTAACCGGTTTAAATTTAACCGTTTCAACCGAGTTCTTGTAAAAACCGGCCGGTTCGCTCCGGTTCAAAAATATGCATAAAATTGGTGCTATTTGAACCGCTTCCTTCTCCGGTTCCCGGTTCAACAGGTCGGCTCAAACCGGTTTTTAAAACATTGTTGATAACACTTACACAACAAGTAAGCAAATGGTTTGTTAAAAGTACAAATATAGACATTTGTTAAATAATATTTAATTTTTCTTCTCCAGGCAACCGGTCTTATCTTGAAGGGTACTGAGGACATCAAGAAGGAGCTTGGTGCTTCGAAGAGGAAAATGGAACAAAGCCTATTATCAACGTAAGTGGAGTTGAAGAAGAAGGAGTAGGAGTTATGGATGAAGGAGAGGGAACTTCTGAAAAAGAGAAGTTGAATGAGAAAAACAAGGAGCTTGAAAGGAAGATCGAAGAAGTCACCAGGGAGGCTCAAGTTTTTACTACTAAGATGGTGTTAGAAGGAAGAGTGAAGATGTTTAATGATTTCAAAGAAAGCAATGTAACATATTGGGATCTTGAAGCCTAGGAATAATCTTTGAAAAAATTAAATGGTGAAGAAGAAATAAGTTTCAATATTGAGATGATAAGTAAGAATGAAGGAGTTAGGAGAATTGTTGAGGGTAAAAACATAGTGAAGATTGTATGTTGCCTGAGGGGCTTTGTTTTTAATGTCTTTTCCACTTTTCTTTAAAGGATTTTCATATTTTTTTCTCAGTTTTGGTATATCCTAAGGTTTTAAGTATGGGAAATAAATTTTTGTCCAAGATTAATGAAGGGGGTTTTATGTTTTTTTTAAATATGATAATATCTTGAAGTCTACAAAGATATCTTTTAGGAGTAAAAAAGACGAAGATCTAAATTGGTAATATGTTGAAGGTAATTTCTTGGTAAAAGTAACTTTTTTACCCTAAATATATTTAATATTGGATCCATGTAATTTGTAAAATCGAATCCTAAACCAGTCATTGAAAAAATAAGAAGAAAAATACCTCTAGGAACGAAATTCATATCTTTTGAACAAAATATTAAGTAATCAAGATAGGCTTCGTAACTGAAAGAT
Source organism: Lactuca sativa (assembly GCF_002870075.4). Taxonomy (NCBI): domain Eukaryota; kingdom Viridiplantae; phylum Streptophyta; class Magnoliopsida; order Asterales; family Asteraceae; genus Lactuca; species Lactuca sativa. Next base: position 83,735,702 of record NC_056625.2, on the reverse strand, counting down.
TCAAAGATATGGGGGAAAATAGGATTTGTGTTTGGAATTAATTTTCCACATCATACCATATTTTTAAAAATATATTTGAGAGAATGTATTTTGATTAAAACACGTTCTTGAACGAAAATAACTTTGATGTAATATCAAAAAATTTGAGTGTAAGGCATGTAACATCCGAGTCTTAAGGTATATTTTATTATTTATAATTTGGGTGTTTGGAGTTGCCATGATGTGGTGGAGGATCACCATGATGTGGCGATGCATTTTTTGATGCAAACTTCTTTTGACCAGCCACATCGTTGCAGGTTATAGGCCACAACGTAGCTGCCACCGGAGATTTAAACCCTAATCTTCCAGGTTCTACATCTTATTTAAAGGAATGAGTAGTCTAGATTTTACTCATCCTCAACCTCCATCAACCTCCTCAGCTCTTAAGAAACCCTAATCCCATTCCTCCATTGTTGAATCTATTATTTATTTTTTTGGAAGATTTTGATGGAAGAAGGAAGAAGAAGTGAGCCAAGATCCAACAAGCAAGTTTCCATTTCTCATTCTAGCATACTTCGGGACCTCAGTAAGTGTCCAAGACTCAACCTTTATGTTGTTAGGTTGGTATATCTTTAGTTTTGTCCCATATTCTTCTTATTCATTTTAGTTAGGATGGTGAGAACCCATAAAGTTTGCAACTTTATGAATCTCTAGGACATTTGGAGTAGTTGAAGGTTTCGATTTGAAGTATGGTTGGATTTTGAACCATGCATGAGAGTTTTAGATATAATCCTCATTTTTTACCTAATATGAGCTCAAGATATGCGTTCGACATGCATTTACTTGTATGTTAGTTTTAATGTGAGAAGCTTTTCTAGATTTGATGTGCTAAGAATTTTAGAGATTAAGTGCTTAATGGTTAAGCCCATGTCATGTTTTGCCTTTTTGGACCTAGGATTTGAGGTCTTGATTTCTCGAGGAGTATCAAGGGATAAATTTGGAAACTTAATCCATATAGACCATAGGAAGGACTAAATATGAGCTTTTGAGCTCATAGGAACGGAGGAGACAACTTAACCCATTAAGATTTTAAGAACCCAGTGCCCACATCATGGTCTTGGGTTTCCATGGCGTGGCAACCAGGGAATCATCGTCTGTTTTTTCTTTTCTGGGTCACAACGGGGTCATGCATAGCCACAACATGGTAGTATACTGAAGTCAACTTTGGTCGTTGACTTTGACCATTAACTTTTTTACTTGAGTTGACTTTTGGTCAAACTCCTAGTTTTGGAAGGTGGCTTAAGGGTTTACCTTGTGTGACTGTATAGGTGGTGTATGAAATATATATATTTTTGGTAGTGAGAGCAGCAACAGTTGATTATTATTTGATGGTTGAGTCTTCTCACTCTACTTATGAGTTGAAAACCCCAGCATCGGCCCACAAGATTGTGTTATATAGGATGCTAGTTGTCTTTGTGATATTTGCATGGAAAACCCCAGGGTAGCTCATGGTGTTTATATGAAAGACCATGGGATAGCCCATCGCACTTGTGTGTAAGACCTTGGGGTAGCCAAGGCACCACAAGGAAAGATCATGGGGGCAGCCCATGCCACTAATATGCAAGACCATGGGGGTAGCCTGTGGCAATGTTTGTATGGTATATGGTATTTTGGGGAATACACTAAGATTTATGCTTACGGTTTTGGGGTTTAACTTTTTCAGGTACTTCTAGTTCGAAAGGGAAGGACCCCGACATGATCGCACTACATCCCCTTATGAATTCCGCATTAATGATCGTTTTATTTTGATGTTTTCGATACATTTGTATTATGATGGTTTTGAGACGATGCTGTATGGTTTTTGATGATCTTAAAAATGAAAATTTTGATAATTATTTTTAGAATGTTAAAAGTTGGTATCAAAACCTTGGTTTGAGGGATTCAAGCATACTAGCATAAACCCTAATGTAAACATAGAAACACATAACATTCATAAAGGAATCTTACTTAATTAGGTACTCTACCATGCAATCTTGAATAGATCCCTAGCCTAAATTCTAACATGCAACTCATATCATAACATTCATATAAAATGTCATCGGCATATCCTCATTACTAGAAATAGGAAAAGCCGTCGGGATAGGTAACCCCTATACCAACAGTCTATCGTTTGCACATGGTCCGTCAAGACTAATTTTCGAAAAAAAATAATGTTTTATTATTTACTTTTACTGACAAAAAGTCATCTATAACGTCCCAAAATATAAAGTAAAACTTTTATTTTTAAATAAAGTAAAACCTTTCAAATGCCATTTCCTCAAAAGATAATAAGAGTATAAAGTTAAAGTTTCAAACAAACTTTAGAGTAAAAATATTAAACATAGATAGTGCGGAATCTCTAGTGAAAATTATTAAATTAATCTTATAAATAAAACTTTTAAAATTGTAATCTTACCCAGAAACATAATCGAAAAACCTTCAATTAACACAAATTAAGCTTTTTCTATTCTTTCTTTATATTCAATTTCCCCTGTGATCTTTATATGTGATTTTTGTGTACATCAGTATATCTAAAACCAATTGGCCTTTTATATAGTAATAAAAAGAATACAAATTAACAAATTGTAAAAACTTTCATATACCCTATTAAATTGAAAAATGAATGATAATATATCAAATTAATAAGCAAAGATGAAGAGTTGTGTAAGTTTCAAATTAAAATGGTGTTTGGAAGATGATCATTACTATAATTATAACAAGATAACAGATATATAGATATAATGAAAAAAGAAAAGAGAAAAAAATCAAGAGTTTTTTATATCGCCAAATATCTCATTAAATAATCATTCAAGTAGAATAAGTTGTATAGTTTGCAAGTTTCAAATATATATAGTTCAAGGTAGATGGTCTAGCTTGAATCATATTGATTTCAATGAAATCATTTATAATACATAGATAGAAATGGACAATAGATTATCATTCCTAAACATTAGTATCAGGGGCTACATAAAAATCATAAGAGAAAACACAACATAAACCTTCAAACCAGAGAGCAGAATCTTCATGTAAAAAAAAAGAGAGAAAAAATGCTCTTAGAGCTCATATATTATGGAGAGACATAGCCTATTTCATTATTCATGAGTATATCTCCAATTATGAAGCTTTTTGTATTACTTTGGTTAATAAAATCAACAAAAAGACACCAAGAGAGAGAGTATCCAAAAAGAAGCTAGCAGAAAAAAAAGGAAAGAGTTAATGGGTTTAGACTCTTGTTCTTGTTTCTATTAAGTCCCAAAATTTCCATTATCTCATACAAAAAAGAGGATTAAAGTTGGAAAGTCTTCTTTCAAGATTTTATAAAACCTTAAGCATTCGTATAAAGAAATTACACTACAGTTATCATTGATTCGACATAATCCATTTCTTCAACTCTTCATATTTGAATCTTAAATGCTTGAACTACATGGAATTTTTTTTTTAGAAAATACTTGTAATATCCCAAAAATTACAAAGAGATTTTTTAGTTTGTAAAATAGATTAACCAATTTAAACCTTCATCTCAAAAATCATTAAGGGACATCTGCTTGTCAAACCCATACATTATTAGAGTTAAATTACAAAATCGTGGAAACGAATATCTTCAGTGCGTGTGTACAGTCTCACCGAGCTCTTCTCACGAACAACCTGCAAAACATTTTATCCATAATTGTAAGCACAAGGCTTATTGATTTCCTCATTATACCACATACTCCACCGTACATACAATGCATCCATATAAAATCCTCGACTTTATCACCAAGCAACCAAATATCCTATCTACATACATATATCCTACATAACAGGACCAACCGAAGAGTATACCTACCCAACCGAAACTCACACAATGGGCCCTACTCAATCATACATAATGAGCCCAACCCAAACTCACATAACAGATCAAGCCCAGCTATACATAACAGGCCCAGTCTAAATAGTAACTGGCCTAACACAAACATACATAACGAGCCCATGCCAAATAGTAAACGGGCTCAACCCAAACTCAATTTCTAAGGGCCAAATCCTGGTCGTCCTCATAAAACCCAAAGTCACATGTAGTTAGGGATCAGATAGAAAGTCGAACAGATGATCCACCCAAAAGAAATAAATCAAAAAAGAATGATGTAGTACTATCATTACCCTAACAAATCATGACACCTATTAGTATCACATAATCCTCAGGCTTGACTCTATCTCTCTAACATAGCATGATACCAAGTGTTCTATACTACACATACATAACAAGGAGTTATCATAGTTAACAAGCATACTCGTACTCTAACAGTACCTCTATCCTACCATGCAAAGGATATACAATATGATATGTTGAATAGTGATAAACTCACCTGAATCGAAGAAGCTCCGCGAACCAGCTACACCAATTAAAGATAAATCATGAATCAATCAACCCAAATCCTTCAAGTTTAAGCCAAGGTCAACCAAGTTAAAAGTTAATGGTTAACGATCAACAAAAGTCAATAGTTAAACAAGTCAACAACCACCACGACGTGGTGACCTCTTATCTACGACATAGGAAATTCTAGATAAAACAGTCGCGATGCAGGAGACCACCATGTCGTGACAACCTGTTGGCCATGTCATGGTTTCTTATTAGAAGCCAAATTCTCCATTAAGCACTTAATTCCTTCAAGGCAAGGCTCAAAATTCCAAATCTGACTCTTATCATAGACTTATTTGATAAAGTTTATAACTTTATCCATTAAGACCTCACTATGGTGCAAGATCTTAAACCCTGTGTCCAAAATGGTATAAATCCTTCACAAAGCATGCATGGATTCAAGGACAAGATAAAGATATTAACTTTCCAACAAGAAAAGGATCATAAGAGAATCCTTAGTGCTTAGAAGGGGTTGGATTCATCTCAACTCCAAGCATACTACCAAAAATAGACCAAAAGCATAGAAATGGACCAAAAACTAGATCTAACAAACTAGAAGTGAAGGTTGAAGGTTTATAGTCACAATGGTCCATAAATGAAGTCACTTTGCTAGATCTACACTGGAGCTCTTCACCACAACACTTTTCAAATAACTGGATCTTTAAGCCCCATACCAAAATATGGTAAATCTGACTTCATATGGCCAAGAAAACCAAGAACACCTTAGTAACACTCAATGCGGATAGGTTTTCGAGATAGGGGGTGGAGGCTGAAGAGAATGACCTAAGCTAAAATTAAGGTCCTTAAATATGGGAGAAACACTAAAAATTTATGGGCTTGGGCTGAAACAGTCACAACGTCGTGGCCATGCTCTTGCCAGGTCGTGGTGCTCACCAGATATAAGCGATTCGTACAAGTCATGTCACGTCGTGGTCATCCATGAACCACTTAGTGGCATAGGTTTTTCCCAAAAAACTTATCTTTGATTCCTTTAAGTCTTCGCATGATCTATTCTGGAAAATGGGTGTTACAGTACTACTATTATTTGAATTGTAAACGATTAAACCGCATGAATGATTTTTAAATCATAATGTAAAAATCATATTACAATTATCATTGATGTGACATAACTCATTTCTTCAACTCTTCATATTTAAATCGTAAATGCTTGAACTACATGAAAGATTTTTGTGAGAAAATACGACTAATATTTGTATCGTAAAAGTGTGAACTTCATGAAACATTTTTGAATCACAATACCATCAACTACATGAAGGCTTTTGTGACATAAGAGTAGTAACATAGCTAAATATACAAAGAGAGAATGCAAAAAATTATTGGGAATTTATAAATATTATAAATGATATTAATTAAGGAATATAAAAGGTCATTTAGGTTTCAAATCAATATGGCTTGAGAAACAAATTATCTCTAAACAAATGAGTTTGAATGATCACTTTTATAAGAGATAGATGTATATGTGTACGTGTATGTTAATGTATGTATAAGTTAGCGAGATAAAAATATTTACTATATATAACAAAGTTTGACAAAATTTAGAAAAAAAAAAGGCGACGTTTAAACCTCAAAATACAAAATAAATAAATCCCTAGGAAATCCCTCAGAATTTGCTAGGCATTTCCTATAGATTAGTGACGGATTTTTCTGTAGGTCGGAATTACCTACACATTTCCTAGATATTTGTGACAAATAGAAATTGGTTTTTGGGTTTTCAAGGCTCAAACATCATCTATTTCAGTTCTTTTTTGTGGAATGTCATTATACTTGAAGTACACTAATTTCACCAAGTTACACCATATATACACATACTAACATGCGTGTGCACTATTGGAACTCGGAATGTAAAACATGTTTCTCTTGTTATAGTATACGTATATGTATATATATATATATATATATATATATATATATATATATATATATATGTGTGTGTGTGTGTGTGTGTATATATATATATATATATATATATATATATATATATGTGTGTGTGTGTGTGTGTATGTTTATGTGAGTATAAGTTAGTGAGTCAAAAGTATTTAATATATAACAAATTTTTAGAAAATATGCAACAAAAAGACGACGTTTAAACCTTAAAAAACAGAAGGAAAAAAAAAAAAAAAAGAGATAAATTCCCTAGGAAATCCTTCAGAAATTGCTACACATTTCCTACGGATTAGTGACAGATTTTTCTATGGTTAAGAAATCTCTTGGATATTCCTACACTTAGAATTTGGTTTTTGTTTTTTCAAGGCCCAAACATCATCATTTTAGGTTCATTTTTTTGTTCAATTTCATTATACTTGTACACTAATTTCACCAACTTATACCACATATATGCATACATACATGTGTGTGCACTAGTGGAATTCATTATGTAAAACATGTTTCTCTTGTTATAATATACTTACATGTATATGTGTATGTGTATGTTTATTTGTGTATAAGTTAGTGACATAAAAAGATTTAATATATAACAAACTTTGACAAAATATGGAACAAAAAAGCCGATCGACATTTAAACCTTAAAAAACAAAAAAAAAACAAAAAAAAAAAAAAAAAAAAATTAAAACATATGTAGGAAGCTTCTACAAATTTCCTATGGAATTCCAACAAACATAAATTTCTTTTTCTTTTTTAAGGTTCAAACTCAAACATTGTCTTTTTCTATTGTCTTTTTCTATCAATGTTTTGTAAAATTTTAGTATAAATGAATTAGATTAATTTCACGAACTTATCTGTAGTATACACATGTATACATGCGTGTGCACTGTCGAAACTAATTGCTCAAATGTGTTCTCTCATTCACATATATCTATATGCATATGCATAAGTATGTGTGTATGTTTATTTTTGTATAATTTTTTGTCTTTTTGCATACACATACACATACATATATATATATATATATATATATATATATATATATATATATATATATATATATATATATATATATATATATATATATATATAGATTAATAAAATAGTGTTTTGACAAAAGTGTCGATGGTGTATATGCACGTACGTATATGTATAATACAATAATTATTAATAATTAGTTAAAATGTTTTCTCAAATTTTTAAGAAAACTAGCTAATCAACATAATTATATGGACTGAAATAAAAATGGGTTGGACCCAATTTCGAATAGTGTTGGATGCATTTTTTTATTAAACAAAAAAAAAAAGGAAAAGAAAAAAAAACCAATATTTGCTAGGAATTGCGAGGAAATGCCTAAAATAAATGTTTTCCTCGAAAATGCATAGGAACTTCCAAGGGATTTGCCAAGAATTGTCAATTTTCGAATTTTAGAGGAATATCCTTGGAAAAGCGTCAGAACTTCCAAGGAATTTCCGAGGACAACTATTTTACATGATTTTTAGGGAATCCCTCCGAAATACGTAGGAATTTCCGACGAAAAAAGTTCCTAGTAAATTGCATAGGAACGTGGCCTTTTTCTAATAGTGCCATTTAGTTGTTATTTTTGTTATTATTTCTCTTTTAAATTTCATATATTTCCTACTTAAAGAAAAATAAATTGGCTATGTAAAAGGACCTATGACATTATTTCATTATGTGGATACAAAAGATCTTTAAAAAATATTGACTTTGCAAATTGTAAATCCAATTGATTCGAATAATGTAGACCTATAAAATTATATATAACATCTATTGGTACACACAATGCATCCAAAAATCACAAAACCTAATGTGAATTCTAAGTACCCAAAAATAGGGGTGATATTGTATTTGTACACCTATGTGGATCAATCATTGAATATAAACTAGAAAAAAGTAAATCCTTATAAGTTTAAAAATAAAGTTGCTTTTCACCTTTTCTTTAATTATCTTAATAATGTTGGCATGTGACATTATTTTAGATGTTCATGATAGAAAATTCACCTTTTCTTTAATTATCTTGATAAAGTTTCTAAATCTTCTTTTCCCTTTGTTCATACGTTAAAAGAATGCAACAGGAACATTCATTTTTTATAATATCTTAAAGTAGACAGCACAATTGACGCTTCTCTTAAAGTAACTCATCCGATAAAAAACATTGATTTATGAAGTAAAGCACACTTCATTTCGTCTCTGTATAACTGTATATGTTCCCTCTTGTCTTCACATAACAATTAATTTATGCCATTTATTAAAAGATTGAAAGTTTAATTAATTGATCAAGATCTTTTCATGGTAATTAATTTTTCGAGGCTTAAGTTTATAAAGTTAGATTCTGCTATTTGTTTTTTTAATTAGCATAAATTACAAAAATAGTCCCTGTGGTTATGTATATTTTTCTTGAATCAAGTCCAGAGTTTTCAATTTGGACACAGACCCTCTATAATGTTTGTTTTTGTCACGAGAATGATCCCTGACATGAAATTAATAAATTACCCTTCTGGCCCACCACCCAACCACCCTTCACCCCTTTTCCTTCTCCTCCAACCAAGACCGCCTCGGGTGACCCTGGTCTTCTCTGGGCTAGCTTCACAGAACAAAGATGGAGGTTTATGAAGATAAAGATATAGCGATAGTTGTTCACTTGTTGTTGTCCGGTTTAGCTGGTCATAATACTGCATTGGCTCTTCACTGGTATTCAACTTCTACAATCTCTTTTGCATGCTTCACTCACTTGTACCCTGCAACTTATCCATTCACTGTTATTTGGATAATCAATAAATATATATACAAACTATATAGAATTTATATACTAACATTCACCTCCACGGAAGGTCAGGCGTCATAACCTTACAAGTGAAGCAATGAGACATTGAATAAGATTTGACCTTCAAATGTTAACCTTGTTTTCTTTTTCTTTCATCAAGATTTATTCATTGTAAGTTTTCCAGATGTAAGTTTTCTGTAAATTCAAGTTAAATTCAGAATTTTTTTTTTAAATTATTTTGGTATGTAATTTGAAACAATAGTAATCGAAATCAGTTTGATTTCAGAACCAACTATACAAAGTTTCACATATAATCACCTTGATAGGTACATTTGCGTAACGATTGAACCATTCAATTAGAATTAAATGAAATACAGATATAAATATGTACCAAATGGATTGAAATAATATTACACTTATAATTCAATGATTCACATAGGATACAACTGTCTTCTTGCTAACACCATAGCTAATTTCTTTATTAACCTTCGGTTATTTCCAAAATTCCATGAGAAATACCATTTGTGGAAAAATGTGACAATGACTTGTCAGTACAGGACACTCTGTGGAAAAATATGGCATTGCCTAATTTATTTATTTATTATTTTGATGAGCGAAAATAAAATAAAAAAAAAATAAAACAGAAAAGGCTAGCTCAATTATAAATTAGGACATGCAAATCATCCTTTTTCAAAAACCAACATGGTAAAGCAAATAATGTCTTCTTCAAACTTCTTATTTTTCTCTCTAGCTCTACTAATCATCACACTCTCCCCCATACCAAATTTTGCTTCTGCTACTTTGGACGAAGCCAATGCTCTTCTTAAATGGAAAGAAAGCCTTGAAATCCCAAACAACTCCTTGCTCTCTTCATGGCTTCCCCTCTCTATGAATTCAAGTGCATCGTTTACATGCCGTTCTTGGTTTGGAGTAGTTTGCAATGCTGATGGGAGCATTCAGAGGCTAAACCTCAGTTCATGTGGCTTACACGGTACACTCCACCAATTTCCATTCTCTTTGCTACACAATCTTACACATTTTGATCTCGGTACGAACAACTTCTTTGGCACCATTCCACCAGAAATCCGACTCTTGTCCAAACTTGTCTACCTTCACTTTTCTGAGAATAAGTTTTTTGGAATAATCCCATCATCATTGGGTAGTTTAACATCCTTGAAAGTCCTTTCTTTGCACGACAATCAACTCTATGGTCCCATTCCTTTTGAACTTGGGGATTTGAAGGCTCTCAATACACTTTCCATAAGCTACAATCAACTTAGTGGTTCTATTCCTTTATCTCTAGCAAACCTGAGTAACCTAGAGGTTCTGTACCTAGCTGAGAATAAATTATCTGGTCTCATTCCTACACAACTTGGGAATTTGAAGGCTCTTACTAAACTTGGTTTGAATGACAATCAGCTTAGTGGTTCTATTCCTTCATCACTAGCAAACCTCAGCAACCTACAACATATGCATCTTTTTAGGAATAAATTATCTGGTCCCATTCCTTTTGAACTTGGGAATTTGAAGGCTCTCAGTATACTTGATCTGAGTGACAATCAACTTAGTGGTTCTATTCCTTCATCACTAGCAAACCTCAGCAACCTACAACATATGTATCTTTTTAAGAATAAATTATCTGGTCCCATTCCTTTTGAACTTGGGAATTTGAAGTCTATAATTATACTTTCCATAAGCTACAATCAACTTAGTGGTTATATTCCTTTATCTCTAGCAAACCTGAGTAACCTAGATGTTCTGTACCTAGCTGAGAATAAATTATCTGGTCTCATTCCTACACAACTTGGGAATTTAAAGGCTCTTACTAAACTTGGTCTGAATGACAATCAGCTTAGTGGTTCTATTCCTTCATCACTAGCAAACCTCAGCAACCTACAACATATGCATCTTTTTAGGAATAAATTATCTGGTCCCATTCCTTTTGAACTTGGGAATTTGAAGTCTATAAGTATACTTTCCATAAGCTACAATAAACTTAGTGGTTCTATTCCTTTATCTCTAGCAAACCTGAGTAACCTAGATGTTCTGTACCTAGCTGAGAATAAATTATCTGGTCTCATTCCTACACAACTTGGGAATTTGAAGGCTCTTACTAAACTTGGTCTGAATGACAATCAGCTTAGTGGTTCTATTCCTTCATCACTAGCAAACCTCAGCAACCTACAGCATATGCATCTTTTTAGGAATAAATTATCTGGTCCCATTCCTTTTGAACTTGGGAATTTGAAGGCTCTCAATATACTTGATCTGAGTGACAATCAACTTAGTGGTTCTATTCCTTCATCACTAGCAAACCTCAGCAACCTACAGAGTCTGTACCTTGGTGTAAATAAATTATATGGTTCGATTCCACAAGGATTAAGAAATCTAGACTTGCTTGATCTGTCGAATAATAATTTTTCTGGCAAATTGCCTGAAGATTTGTGCTATGGTGGAAAGCTTCAAAGGTTCACAGCAGATAGTAATCAACTCACTGGACCTATCTCAAGAGGTTTACAGAATTGTCTTAGCTTAATAAGAGCTCGTTTTGATCAAAATCAATTCATTGGAGATATATCTGACAGCTTTGGCATCTATCCACACTTAAAATACCTTGATATCAGTCACAATAATTTTCATGGGGAGCTTTCTCAAAACTGGAGTAAATGCAAGAATTTGACAGCCTTAGTGATGGCCTATAACAATATCAGTGGTAGCATACCACCAGAGTTTGGAAATTCAACTCAACTACAAAGGCTTGATCTTTCTTCAAACCATTTGGTAGGTGAAATCCCAAAGGAGTTTGGGAAGATGAAAAGTATGCTGAATTTGTCCTTGGCTAATAACCAACTTTTAGGTATTATACCTCCACAACTCGGATCTTTAAAACTCCTCGAAATACTCGACCTATCCACAAACAGATTAAATGGGTCAATACCAAGAAGTATTAGTCGATGGGAACATATCCACTACTTGAATCTTAGTAATAACAAACTCACTAAGAAAATTCCCTCTGAAATTGGTAAATTAGTTCAACTTACTGAACTTGATTTATCTCAGAATTTGCTGGCAGAAGAGATACCATCAGAAGTTCAAAGTTTGAAAAATCTGCAAAAGTTGAATCTTTCTCACAATAAACTATCTGGTTCTATTCCAAACGCTTTTACAAGTTTGCCTAGTGGGATTGACATCGACCTGTCCAACAATGAGCTCACAGGTCCAGTTCCCCTTTGCTCCAACTTTGTAAATGCATCCTTACACGGTAATTCAGGTTTGTGTGGAAATTTTACAGGACTAAAGTTTTGTGCAAGTCCAATCTTGCAGAAGAAAAATGATCCCTTACATCATCAACTCATCCTGGTAATTATGCTCCCTCTTATTGGGGTAATTTTACTTGGTTTGTTCATGTGTGGCCTCATTGCTTATCGAAAACAAAGGAGACATTATCCACAGAAACCATTGGACAAAGAAGGTGGTGATTATTTCTCCATAACAAGTTTTGATGGAGGAGTAGTGTATGATGAAATCTTGAAAGCAACGAACAATTTTGATGAAGCATACTCGATTGGGACCGGAGGATATGGGACTGTGTACAAAGCCAAGCTACAGCCTAACAATGTTTTAGCTGTTAAGAAACTTCATTCATCATCCGAGAATGTTGATCATAATGGATTCCTTAATGAGATACAAGCATTAACGAATACAAGGCATCGAAACATAGTGAAACTCTATGGATATTGTTCGCATGCCCGCCACTCATTTTTGATTTATGAATATCTTGAAAAGGGAAGCCTTGGATCAATCTTAAGGAGCGATGTCTTAGCAAAAGAATTGGATTGGTTGAAAAGGGTCAATATTGTAAAGGCTGTTGCTAATGGTTTAGCTTATATGCATCACGACTGCTCACCTCCTATAATTCATAGAGACATTTCCATTTCCAACATCCTTCTTGATTCCGATTATGAGGCACATATTTCTGATTTTGGTACATCCAAGCTTTTAAAGCTAGACTCATCCAACTGGACCACAATCGTAGGTACCTACGGCTATATCGCGCCAGGTAAAGTAATTTTGTGATTCTGGTTCTACATCTTCTTAAATTTCATGACATATATAAATATGTATACGTACATATATGCATTTATGTTAGAATCTTGTGAGGTTAATATAGTTTGTTTTTTTTTTTTTTGGTTTTTATTTTATGTTTCTTTGGATATAGAGCTTGCTTATACGATGGTGGCAACCGAGAAATGTGATGTGTATAGCTTTGGGATTGTTGTACTAGAAGTGATCATGGGAAAGCATCCCGGTGAACTACCAACATTGCCTGCTGATTATCTGGTGTTGGCAAATGTTGGAGATAGTCGGATTCCACTTCCTTCACCACAAGTTGAGAAACAAGTAAATTTAGTACTGAATCTCTCAAGAGCATGTTTAAACTCCAATCCACACGAAAGGCCAACAATGCGCCATGTTTCAAATCTGTTGACGAAGGCCTGATATTAGCCTACTTTCAATGTTCTTTTCTTTTGTCATGTTCCCTATATGCATCCTGATAATATGTTTTTTGTTTGAATGCCTTTTTGTTATGAAACTTCTCGTATGTTTTCTTAAATCAGTATATAGTAGATACAAAAATAAGTTAGTGAAGATTGATATCCTTTTACAAGCTTCACTTCTGGAAAATCTAGTAGTAGTTTAGGACAAATCTGTTGTTGAATACTCTTCAGGTGAAATTTAACAAGTTTTCCCATCACTTGGATTTCCAATAAATGTACAAAGTAGTGAAAATAACATTGGTAAAATAAATACATCAATAAATTATTTTCTACCGTTTACCTGAAATAGATGAAAACTCAAATACAAACACCAATAGAACTTTGAAAAATCTCAAAGTATGTGGAATTAGTTACCCTGACTTAATTTCAAAAAAACAAATTAAAGGTAAATTTAAAATACTTGAAAAGTGTTCTCTTTCTTATATTTACTTTGGCCATAAACTCCAGGTTCAATTTAACAATTATTTTTTTCATCCATCTTCTAGTCTCCTACATTGGCATAATACTTTAACCTTCCACCGAACTACATACCATAAAACTCAAATTCAAGAGGGTTGCCAAAGATTGTAGGCCGGTCATAATACTTTTTTTTTGATGCCATATACCCCCTACGCTACCAAACTCCTTCATATACGAAAACAAGGATTGAATGTCAAAGCAACTTTTAACAGCCTGGAACATTTACACACCAACTTACTAATTAGTTTAACTAGAAGTTACATGGTTTTCATAAATAAAATGTCTTTGTTCATTTCATTTGAACATCATATGACATAACCAAGGTCCAAGGTTGTAAAGTTCGCTTGATGGTATTCATTGGACCAACAAGGGTCTAGAGACTGTTGGATCACAGGCCCTCAAGTGGTCTCTCAAATAAAACACACTCACAAGTATATATGTATACAGAAAACAAATATGGAGAGATGGAAGTATTTTGGACCCAAAGCTGCTGTACACTAACTTCACATATTCAGAAAACAAAGGCTATATATATAGCCTGTAGTACATATCCAATGGAAACAAACTAAAACAGTCTACAACCTAGCTAACGACTCCTTAAGACTAGGATGCTTTAAAGACCAAGTATACCCACGTGCACTTCTAATGAACTAGTCAAACACCATTTATTTAAACTAAATAAATCAAACAAATACTAACCATTAACCCATACCCATATCCATATCCTGAATCAAGATTACCCAACATTCACCCCCTAATCTTGATTATCCAAACCTCTTCCACAGTTCCTCCTTGCTCATGGATAGCTTCTGCATTTTCTGCCATCTCTTGCTAAGTTTTTTGAGTTCCAAAAAACATGTCTTGATCTCGTTCCTGCGTATTTTCTTCTTGCTTGCTTTCTTTCTTGCTCTCTCAATCTTCTTTTGCTGAGAACCCATCTTGCTTTCTTGTCTGCTACTTGCTACAGACTTGTTTTTCTTGCTTCATGCTTGCTAACATTTCTCTTGCTATCCAAATCGTTCTTGCTACTTGCTTTAAGAACACAAGGTTCTTATCTCTTGATCTTGCTAAACTTACTATTTTCTTGCTTGATTCGAACTTTCTTGTTTGGTCACTTCGAATCTTATTACTTGCTATTCAAACCACTTAGGTTTGATCTTGCTATCTTGCTTTAAGCTTGCTCTATCTTGCTTAGATTTCTTGCTGTACCTTGCTTCAATTTTCCTTCCTTCTCGATCAAAAGTGATCGCTTGCTGCTTCTTTCTTCTTTCTTGTCTGCTAACATGTCACACAGTTGTGTTGTTTTTTTTTTCTTCTTCTTCTTTCTTCTGATCACAAAGACCTAGCACCACCGAGTCCTTTTTCTTGCTTCACTCTCTACAATGAGTCTATCTCTCGGCAATGGAGGTGATCGGCTCCAACAATGATCGACCTCTTCTCTCCTGTCTCTCTTCTTTCTACTTTCTTCATTCTTCTTTCTTCTTGTCTTTCTTTCTTTCTTCTGATTTCTGCCAATCAAACCTTCTTTCTCTTGCCGACCTGCTACTGCTTCTGCTGCTCTTGTTGCCCTGCAGCCAAAGCCTCCTCCCTCCGAAAGTCGACTCTCAAACTAGCTCTCTTCAACCTGCTCTGATACCAAATGTTGGATCACAGGCCCTCAAGTGGTCTCTCAAATAAAACACACTCACAAGTATATATGTATACAGAAAACAAATATGGAGAGATGGAAGTATTTTGGACCCAAAGCTGCTGTACACTAACTTCACATATTCAGAAAACAAAGGCTATATATATAGCCTGTAGTACATATCCAATGGAAACAAACTAAAACAGTCTACAACCTAGCTAACGACTCCTTAAGACTAGGATGCTTTAAAGACCAAGTATACCCACGTGCACTTCTAATGAACTAGTCAAACACCATTTATTTAAACTAAATAAATCAAACAAATACTAACCATTAACCCATACCCATATCCATATCCTGAATCAAGATTACCCAACAGAGACTAATGGTACTAGGTGGAGATTAATCAGGGACCAAATAAGTAAATAACCATAAAAAGTCATTATCAGGGAGAGAATGAGAGATGGATGCGAGAGGGAAGAGAAAAGATAAAAGCTTATCCAGAGAGACTGTGATAGAGAGACAAATAGCAGGAGGAGAGAAGAACAAATAGAGTAATAAAATTCACATTAGGTATTATATTCTGATTACTTTTGACTTTTACTGTTCACTTATTTTAAATTTTTTGATATATTTGACTTTTTGACAGATTTTGCCTGATTTTAACCGACTTTGATCTTGACCAAAATAGGATGTGACTGCCATCTTCTATCCAACATATGTAACTCCAACAAAATAAGTATAATACTGACCAAAATCTAACAAGGGATGAGGCACTGAAGATATGATGTCACCAGTAGTAAGGTGTAATTTTAGGAAAAAGAAAATCGCAGCACTTTCTAAACAACATAGAAGACAAGGAGAATGGAGATGGAATCGATCATGCCTAATCCTGTATCTATTGGTATTGCAATTCACACAAAAACATATACTTGTAAGTTGATTGGAGCAAAACAGTAACTTGCCTTTGTCATGATGTCCTTACTGTATTTTTGGAGTACAGTAGCTCTTTTTCAGGTTCTATATTCATTTGACTTTTAATTTTGTCTCACATATTATATTCTTTAAATTAAGAGAATCGAAATGTGTCCCTCAAAAACACATACTTAAAAATTTTGATTTGTCAAATATCTATGAAATGTGTAAATCAATTTATTTGGCTTTGTTTATATAACTTTGAACTTTTCAATATTTCTTTCGTATTGGTCCTTGTTCATTTTGTGAGTATTGCAAGTTGGGCGTATCGAGAAAATGTGGAAGTCAATAGGTTATGCTTGTTTATAATTTGAAAATAAGAGTTAACTGTAGCTTGCTAAATTAGGGTTAATTTTGTTCAATTGCTAATTTCATTTAGGTTGTGTTTGTTTTTTTGGTAAAAAGTCTTTTTGACCTCTTATGTGTGCGGGAACAAATTTGAGGAAAAGACTATTTAGTTTTGAGAAGACAAAAGACATGAATATGTTTTTTTGACCACTTTTGTTTATTCGAGGAAAACACTTTTTGTTTTTTCTGGTTTGTGAGGAAATGCTAAATTAGTGTTTTAAATTTGTTTACACACAATTGGCTAAGGACCTACGCTTCAGAAAATGGGGTAAGTTGCTACAAAAAAATACCTACAAAATTTTTCTGTAGGAAAACACCTACGGAATAGCCACAAACTGCCTACAAAATAAAGTTGCCCTAATTTAGTGACAGATTTCGTACCGAATAGCTACAGAAAATAGTTTTGTAGTTATTCTGTAGGTAATTTGCTACAGAATACCTACGGAAATGAGGAAAACAGATTTATTTAAAATTTTGTAGGTACTCTGTAGGTAATTTACTACAGAATACCTACGAAATAAAAAAAGGAGGGACATTTTTAAATTATGTAGGTAATCTGTAGTAAACATTTTTATTTCCCTCCTTATTTTGTAGGTTATTACTAACATCTTTCATTTTAATTTCTATTATTATTATATTGATAACTATAATTTATATTTATTGTTACATTTATAATTATTGTTTTATTTTTACTGTTAAAATTATTATGTTTTATTTTTACTGTTAAAATTATTATGTTTTATTTTATTAATTTATTGTTATTATTATTATTATTATTATTATTATATGTACTTGAAACGGTTCATGAATTTTGATGATCAATACAATTGTATGTATGTTTATATGATGTATAACTTGTTGAAAACAAAATAATCAACGTATAATATTGTTGTAAAAAATGTGAAGAGAAAAAAACAATATTTGACCATCAAAAAAATAGAAAAAATGAAAACCATCGTAGGTAATGTGTAGGTAGATACCTACGGATTACCTACAAACATTTAACCCTTGAAAAATAGAAAAATACAAAAACTATCGTAGGTAATTTGAAAGTAAATGCTTACGGATTACCTACGGATAAGCTTTATCTATAGGTAATCCGTAGGTATTTACCTACAGATTACGTACGGTACATTTGGTATTTTCTATTTTTCAAGGGTCAAATGTTGTTTTTTTGTTTCGTATTTTCACAACATCATTATACTTCGATTACTTGGTTTTGACTAAGTTATACATAATATAAATGTACATACAACCATGTGCATCATTAGAACCCATTACTCATTCAAAGTTTTATCCTTTTTATTTGTATAAATGCATTTTATTTTCAAAAGAAAACAATATACAGGCACACACATACATAGACTCCCATATTTATGTATTATATTTAGTATATCTTGTATATCTTAAATGATGGTTAATTGTGGTTCAAGAACAAACATATATAGTTTTTGTATTATGTATGTAACACCCATAAAATTCAAGTCAATTTAAAACTTTTCAAAACATTAAAAACCAACAGTTATTAAAGATTTGTTTTCAAAATAGTCTATATTAGAGTTTTCCCAGAAACATAAACAAAACATGAGGAGTTATACGATCATGCCTTTGCCTTGCCACGATCCCCTGATGTACCTGAAACAATAAACTGAACTGTAAGCATGAAAGCTTAGTGAGTTCCCCCAAAATACCAACCTCATATAACCATAATCATATCATATCAACATATACAGAACATCATGCATAATGAGCCTTCGGTCTGGCTGGACCGCCTCATAGGGCTTTCAACCTATCTGTACCGCTCCCGATCCTTCAGCATGACTGGACCGCCTCGCAGGGCCTTCAACCTATCCGGACCGCTCACCAGGTATGTTGGCAGATCTATCAGATCACTAATCATAGCAACATCCCACTAACAGGGATACAGACCTAACCTAAACGGATACAATCCATAAAGGGCCGGCTAAGCATAAGAATAAGCACCTATAATCAATAAACATATCAGGCCACTAAGCATAAGCACCTCACACTGTCGACTCGAAAATAAATTTGAACTCTCAAATCGCCGGCACAAATTGTAACATCCCGGAATAGCAAGAGTAAAGTTGAAGGGCTAAAAGAGTAATATGGGAAAGAGCGACTCGGCGAGTCCAAGGGGGACTCGACGAGTAGAGTCGCGACTTGGTCGCGTGTCAAGTGGCCGACTCGCCGAGTCAGTGGATTGGACTCGGTGAGTAGGCGCTGAGTGGAGAAAACCTTAATTCTCGGGGTTGAGCCCTATATAAAGAACATAACATCCATTCCCCCAGCCTCCTTACTCATCCTCAAGTCCAGAAACCCTAACCTTCGTGTGTGAGTGGATCAAGTTGCATTTGGAAGCTTGGAGAAGCAATTGTTGAGGATATCTTGAGGGTAAGAGGCTTGGAGCAAGGGGCTATGCTTTGATTCGAGTTTCATTGCTGTTGGGGCGTTCTTTTGAGGTATTATCTCGTTTTTGAGCTGTTATCTCTTAGATTCATCATTTTAGGGGTATTAGAGATCATATCTTTGAATGTATTGGAGTTTAGAGGTTAGATCTGAGGTTGCTACCTCAGATCTGGAATGGAGAGGGGTTGGAATGCATGAAAGTCCCTGTTGATGAGTGATTGAAGGAGCCATCATGTCCCAAACCCTAGCCCTAAAGTGTAAAAGGCCTAGATCTCTTTGGATTCACGTAAAGTTTGCCACTTTACGTGATGGATGGGTGGTAGGAGGCTAGATCTATGTTTTGGATCAATTGCATGGTCTGGAATGCTTCTGTATGGATTCAGACTGGTGGTACTCGGCGAGTCGCATGGGTAGACTCGACGAGTTGCTTGAAGATGAGCTGGAACTCGACGAGTTGGAAGAACAACTCGGCGAGTTGGATGAAGATGGTCGGGAACTCGGCGAGTTGTAAGAACAACTCGGCGAGTAGGTTGAAGATAGCCTTAAACTCGGCGAGTCTGTTCTTGGACTCGGCGAGTCTTGTCGAAGAAGTCCAATATTTTCTGGTTGAGTCGAGAATCGGTGAGTCAAGGGATGACTCGGTGAGTTGTGTGCGAGTGGACTCAGAATCGTTGGACTCGGCGAGTCTCGGGGTGACTCGGCGAGTTAGGTCGCGAATTGAGGGAAGTTCTGAACTTGGGGACTCGGCGAGTCATCGGGTTGTCTCGGCGAGTAGAGTCAGTCAGGGGTTGACTTTGACTTTGTCCAAGGGTTGACCAGTTGTTTTCTAGGGGCATTTTGGTAATTGTTAGATATTGTTTTGATTTTAGTGCCTTGGTGGTTGTCCAGTGGTGGTGATCGTATCAGTGATCGGAGCAGCTGGGGTTATTAGTTCAGTCGGCAATTTCGATGTGAGTTATCCTCAACAGGGTCTAAGGCACCAAGGCCGGCCCTTTATCGGATTGAGATCCGGGTATTTGTTGCTATGTGATTGCTTTGATATGTTTGCATCCTGGTAGCTAGGATGGTATGTGATAGAGGCTTGGTTGAGATCGGTATCCTGAGATGTAGGGTGATGCTATGCTAGTGACCGGTTAGGTCAGTATCTTGGTTAGGATAATGATATGTTATGTGATCTGTTTGATCGGCTTGTTGACTGCGAATTGTTATATGTTTGTATGTTTATGTGCACATGGTTGTTTGGACTGGATTTGGGTTGAGGCGGGTCCTGCTTTGTGTTGTAGCCCAAGATACCCAGGGTGGACCGGTTGTCCCGAAGGCCCAGCGAGCGGTCCGGATAGGCTGTAGGCCCCAAGAGGGCGGACCAGACGTGCCAAGGCTCGGAGAGTGGACCAGGCCGACTGAAGGCCCGGTGTGGGCGGACCAGTCATACTGTAGACTCAGAGAGTGAACCAGGTGGATTGAAGGCTCGGTGCGGGCAGACCAATCACACTGCAGACTCGATGTATGTGGCTAGACTCGGGGGGTGGACCAGGTGGACTGTAGGCCGGTGCGGCGGACCAGTCACACAGTAGACCCGAAGTGCATGGCTCTTCTGTGATCAGATATGTTATGGCATGTTATGCGTGTATGGTATATGTGGTTGGTATTTTGGGGATATCTCACTAAGCTTTCGGGCTTACAGTTGTGGTTTTATGTTTTTCAGGTTCTTCAGGAGACCGTGGCAAGGCGAAGGCGTGATTGTACCGCTCCTCATGTTTAAATGTGATGTGATTCTGGGAATACTTAAATAAATTGTATTGAAAACCTTTTTGTAATAAATTTAATGGAATCGTGTTGTTTTTGAAAGTTTAAAATTGGTCGGAATTTTTCGGTCGTTACAAGTTGGTATCAGAGCCTTGGTTTGAGTGAATTGGAGGAACATTCGTGTGACTCCAGTCTCAAATCGAGGAGAGTTTTCAAAAGAGAATTTAAAATGGTTTTCAAAATGAGTAAAGGAGGACGCGGAGGTACGATCAGCCGGAGCCAGTAAGTAACCCCAAAATACCATACATGATATTTGTTTTTCTGAGTTTTGCTAGAACAGCATGCTAGTGCTAGGCTAGGGATCTTCAGGACTTCATGATAATGTTGCCTGATTTGTGATGCCTGTAGCCTAGGGTTTCATTGTGGGAGATTTCCAGTGTTCCTCTAGTGGTGAGGTTTGAGCGCTTGTTTGTATGTTTTCACTAGGGTGTTGTGGTAGTACTCCTTACAAATATGGGTAGGTGTGGAAGGTAGTATGGGCCCGTACTACTGAAAGCACAGGACCCATACGCGTATCAGGGAAACCATGACCTCTAGGATTGGGTTGGGAGTTGGTTCCCGGGTTGTGGGAAGTGTCTGAGATTTTGTGATATTTTTCAGTATGGAGATTCTGAGGCATGCTGGGAGTGGATCCGGGTCAGGATCGGGAGTAGGAGAGGGAGTTCAGGGCAGGTCTGTGCCGCCCGAGGTTATTGGACAGATGAGCACATACGAGTTGGATGCGAGGATTCGTGAGATCCTGC
This sequence comes from Lactuca sativa, assembly GCF_002870075.4. Lineage (NCBI taxonomy): Eukaryota > Viridiplantae > Streptophyta > Magnoliopsida > Asterales > Asteraceae > Lactuca > Lactuca sativa. The sequence goes on along the minus strand of NC_056625.2, from coordinate 83,713,657 downwards.
GTGATGAGATTGTTGCGTTGTTCCGGGCTGAGTTGCCGGAACTGTTCGGGTCGATCAAGACCGCCATGGTTGAGTATTTTGATGAGCGCTATGTAGCTCTCACAGAGACGGCTGCCGCGGCGGCTACAGCGGTAGGGGGAGGAGCTGGTCGGGGCTTTCAGTATCGGGACTTCGATAATACGAAGCCTCCCACCTTCGATGGAGTTCAGGACCTGATTGTTGCTATGAGATGGTTATCGGACGTGGAGGGGTGTTTCTTCACGTGTTCATGCCTTGCTGATCAGAGAGTGAGGTGTGCTCTGGACCTGTTGAGGCTCGGGGCAAAGGATTGGTGGAGATTGACCACGGGGTCATACTCGGATGCGCAGAGGGCTGCGGTTTCATGGGATCAGTTTAGAGAAATGTTCAGCACTCGTTATGTTCCGCAAGTTGAGAGGGAGAGATTGGCTCAGGAGTTCCTTGAGCTAAATCAGGATTCGGAGTCGATGACTGAGATCACCAGGATGTTCACTGAGAGGGCGATGTTCTGCCCAGAGTTCGCTTCGGAGCAGGCTCAGATGTCTCGATATCTGAGCATGCTCAAGAGGGATATCAGACAATTTGTGTCTACGCAGAGGTGTGAGACATTGTTGGAGTTGCAGGAGGCTGCCAGGCAGCGTGAGTTAGAGATTGAGTTGCAGTTGCGTGAGCTGAGGCAGGCTCCGGTGCAGTCGCAGCCGGCGCCGAAACGGTCCAAGACCGTTGATGCTAGAGTGGGAGATCTGAGCAGCCACACATGTGGGAAGTGTGGGAGGGGTCACATCGGAGTTTGTAGGTCTGGTGGTGCACGCCGCAAGTGCGGAAAGGATGGGCACTATGCGAGGGATTGTCGGCAGTCAGCACCGGTTCAGGATTGGAGGATTTGTTATCAGTGTCATCAGGTTGGACATTTGAGGGTCAACTGTCCACAGCTCGCTGCAGGACCGGTGCAGGCTCCAGCACTGGCCACTTTGAGGATCACGGGTGGAGGTCAGGGTGGAGCGGAGCCCCCAAGGGCTCAGGGTCGTGCTTTTCAGCTTACAGTAGAGGAGGTCAGAGCAGTGCCGGATGCAGCTGTGGGTATGTTTCTTCCTTGATATCTTGTTATCTTGTAATTATCGCGGGGTATTGTTTGTGTGCTAGTATCTTTGTGTGGTTCTTGGTGTGGTATTCATTGTTCTTTGAGGGTTATGGCATTGCTTTGGGTTTAGTTTTGGGAATTTTGTGGTTATCATTTATGAGGGGTTGTTAGTGGAAACCTGGCATTGGTCTGAAGGCCGGGTATCACCTGCTTTCTGAGGAGTGGTTAGCTGCAAGATGAGTTTCTTTTGAGTGGGATAATTAGTGTTGATATGGGTTTTTGCTAAGGTTGTTAGTGCTTGTGGGAAGCGGTCCGCGTGTAAGTATTGGTTTTGTGCAGGGTTGTTTTGGGTGGTCGGTATGGCGACCGGTGTTTGATATTCAGTGCTACAAGTGGGGGAGAATTGGAAAATTCTCCGGAAGATCGATGAGCATTTGAGGGTGCTTAGCTGTTTGGGATCCAGCAGTGTTCTATCAGCCCAGAGTGTAGGCTGGTAGGAGAAAGTGTCGGGCATGTGGGGCGGGATACAGACCCAGGGCATTTGATTGTGGAGGGCCTGGGATCGGGCCGGGATCGAGTATGTATGATGGAGTTAGAGTTCGGAACCCTAGAGGGCTAGAACGGTATGCATGGGAGGATTTCCCGGAGAGATAGCTCGGAATGATGAATGCTAGTTGAGCGGTCCAGATAGGCTGAAGGCCTGTAGGCGTACCAATCAGGCCGAAGGCTCGGAGGACGGTCCAGCCAGACTGAAGGCACTGAGAGCAGTCCAGATTGGCTGAAGGTTCTGAGAGTGGTCCAGATTGGCTGAAGGCCTGGTGAGGTGGTCCAGTCATGCTGAAGACTCTGCAGGTATTGTTGGATCGGTTCGAGGATATGGATTGTGTATGGTGCGGTGTGATAGCCTTAGAAGGTCTGGCCCCGGGTAGTGATCTTGATTAGTGGAGTTTGTGCATGGGCTTGAGAGTCCCTGTGATCAGAGTCAGAGCATCCGTGATGGATGGTTAGCGGTTACGCTATGAAGGAGTGGTGTAGCGTTGGGCGAGCACCGTGGCACTTGTCGGAGTGACAAGGCGGCCAAGTGGATTTCCTTGGTAAAGGAAAGAGAGAGGAGTGTAACTCCGAGAGGGAGTGCAAGTTCACGGAAGTGAACGCGACAGAGCGGAGTTATGATTAGAGTGATCTGAGTAAGGTTATTGAGCAGCGCGTTTGCGGCAGTGGAATGGAAGCACATCCGGTTTGGGATGTCTGCTGAGGTCGTGGAAGGAATGTCGCGGGTGTAGAGCCATGAGGCTCGGAAGGGATGCAGGGAGGGAGTCTTGGGCTCTCAGTGTGATTCTGATCAGGGAATTGTGTATGTAGTAGTGGTTCATCCTAGGGGATGTTTGGAAATGTCAGCAGTGTATCGGGTTTTCCCAACCTGAGGGTGCTAGAGCTAGCATGTGTAGGTGATTGCAAAAGGAGAACTCATGGGAGTTGCTCTAAAGAATGAGTCTTTCTGTCAGCAGAATGATTAGAGTTGGACTCGGATCGGGAATCCGGTGATGCATAGTGATTTTATAGCTCAGATGGGTCGAGTGATGGTTGTGAATTGGAGCAGTGTTGCATCATGAGTAATACTCAGTTGTTAAGTGGAGTTATCAGAGGGTAAAGCCGGTTGCCAGCTCGAGACGGTGGTCAGGACACCGTAAGGAAGGAGAAAACGAGTTTCTGGTTCTATGGTTGTATTTTGGAGGAACCTGGTTGGGTTAATGCCAGGTGGCACATGGCAGGAGTATTTCTAGGAGTCGAGTTGTTGCAGGCTTCGAGGACGAAGCCTAATGTAAGTGGGGGAGAATTGTAACATCCCGGAATAGCAAGAGTAAAGTTGAAGAGCTAAAAGAGTAATATGGGAAAGAGCGACTCGGCGAGTCCAAGGGGGACTCGGCGAGTAGAGTCGCGACTTCGTCGCGTGTCAAGTGGCCGACTCGCCGAGTCAGTGGATTGGACTCGGCGAGTAGGCGCTGAGTGGAGAAAACCCTAATTCTTGGGGTTGAACCCTATATAAAGAACATAACATCCATTCCCCCAGCCTCCTTACTCATCCTCAAGTCCAGAAACCCTAACCTTCGTGTGTGAGTGGATCAAGTTGCATTTGGAAGCTTGGAGAAGCAATTATTGAGGATATCTTGAGGGTAAGACGCTTGGAGCAAGGGGCTTTGCTTGGATTCGAGTTTCATTGCTGTTGGGGCGTTCTTTTGAGGTATTATCTCGTTTTTGAGCTGTTATCTCTTAGATTCATCATTTTGGGGGTATTAGAGATCATATCTTTGAATGTATTGGAGTTTAGAGGTTAGATCTGAGGTTGCTACCTCAGATCTGGAATGGAGAGGGGTTGGAATGCATGAAAGTCCCTGTTGATGAGTGATTGAAAGAGCCATCATGTCCCAAACCCTAGCCCTAAAGTGTAAAAGGCCTAGATCTCTTTGGATTCACGTAAAGTTTGCCACTTTACGTGATGGATGGGTGGTAGGAGGCTAGATCTATGTTTTGGATCAATTGCATGGCCTGGAATGCTTCTGTATGGATTCAGACTGGTGGTACTCGGCGAGTCACATGGGTAGACTCGACGAGTTGCTTGAAGATGAGCTGGAACTCGACGAGTTGGAAGAACAACTTGGCGAGTTGGACGAAGATGGTCGGGAACTCGGCGAGTTGTAAGAACAACTCGGTGAGTAGGTTGAAGATAGCCTTAAACTCCGCGAGTCTGTTCTTGGACTCGACGAGTCTTGTCGAAGAAGTCCAATATTTTCTGGTTGAGTCGAGAATCGGTGAGTCAAGGGATGACTCGGTGAGTTGTGTGCGAGTGGACTCAGAATCGTTGGACTCGACGAGTCTCGGGTTGACTCGGCGAGTTAGGTCGCGGATTGAGGGAAGTTCTGAACTTGGGGACTTGGCGAGTCATCGAGTTGACTCGGCGAGTAGAGTCAGTCAGGGGTTGACTTTGACTTTCTCCAAGGGTTGACCAGTTGTTTTCTAGGGGAATTTTGGTAATTGTTAGATATTGTTTTGAGTTCAGTGCCTTGGTGGTTGTCCAGTGGTGGTGATCGTATCAATGATCGGAGCAGCTGGGGTTATTAGTTCAGTCGGCAATTTCGAGGTGAGTTATCCTCACTATATCAACAGGGTCTAAGGCACCAAGGTCGGCCCTTTATCGGATTGAGATCCGGGTATTTGTTGCTATGTTATTGCTTTGATATGTTTGCATCCTGGTAGCTAGGATGGTATGTGATAGAGGCTTGGTTGAGATAGGTATCCTGAGATGTAGGGTGATGCTATGCTAGTGACCGGTTAGGTCGGTATCCTGGTAAGGATGATGATATGTTATGTGATCTGTTTGATCGGCTTGTTGACTGCGAATTGTTATATGTTTGTATGTTTATGTGCACATGGTTGTTTGGACTGGAGTTGGATTGAGGCGGGTCCTGCTTTGTGATGTAGGCCAAGATACCCAGGGCGGACCGGTTGTCCCGAAGGCCCTGCGAGCGGTCCGGATAGGCTGTAGGCCCCAAGAGGGCGGACCAGACATGCCGAGGCTCGGAGAGTGGACCAGGCCGACTGAAGGCCCGGTGTGGGCGGACCAGTCATACTTTAGACTCAGAGAGTGAACCAGGTGGATTGAAGGCTCGGTGCGGGCAGACCAATCACACTGCAGACTCGATGTATGTGGCTAGACTCGGAGGGTGGACCAGGTGGACTGTAGGCCGGTGTGGCGGACCAGTCACACAGTAGACCCGAAGTGCATGGCTCTTCTGTGACCAGATATGTTATGGCATGTTATGCGTGTATGGTATATGTGGTTGGTATTTTGGGGATATCTCACTAAGCTTTCGGGCTTACAGTTGTGGTTTTATGTTTTTCAGGTTCTTCAGGAGACCGTGGCAAGGCGAAGGCGTGATCGTACCGCTCCTCATGTTTATATGTGATGTGATTCTGGGAATACTTAAATAAATTGTATTGAAAACCTTTTTGTAATAACTTTAATGGAATCGGGTTGTTTTTGAAAGTTTAAAATTGGTCGGAATTTTTCGGTCGTTACAAACTCCACCACTTGTATCCACCATAGAACCATGCTTGTAAATTTCCAATTTCCCAAAATGTCCCTAGAAGTCAACTGGTCAACCCATGGTCAAGGTTAAAGTCATCAGTGAAAGTCAACAGTCCATGTTGACCTCAACTCGTCGAGTACCCTCAGCTACTCGTCGAGTTCCTAACGTAACTCGCCAACTCGCCGTGTCACTAGAGTGACTCGTCGAGTTCCTAAGGTTTGCGGCCGTAAACTCCTTGGCCGACTCGTCGAGTTTCACTTGCAACTCGCTAAGTTCATACATGTCCAAAGGTTGGGAAAACCCTAGCCGACTCGCCGAGTCACACATCTAACTCGTCGAGCCCACGACAATCTTCATCGGACTCGACGAGTTGACCATGTGACTCGCTGAGTCCTTCAATCCTTCATCCATACATATGCTTTTTAAGCCATGCTAAGGCTCCAAATTGTGGATCTAGCTTCCCAAGGCATGTTTATCACATAAAGTTGCAAACTTTACGTGCATGCAAAGCTCTAAAGTCTTAAAATGACAAAACTAATCTTGCAAGGAAGTCTCACACTTTAGGGAAGGTTCATACTTGTCAAAGATGACATTCTTTATAGACTTAGAGACCCAAGATAGTTTAGATCTGAAGTTGCAACTTCAGATCTTAGCTCAAAACACAAGAAAAGCTTCCTAAAATCCACCTAAAAGAGATCTAGAATGACATGAAGCCAAGATAATAGCTTAATACCTTTCAAACGATGCCAACTGAGGTAGATCTATGATTCCCACACATTCCTTGCTTCTAGTTGCTGGTTCCCCAAGCTTTTATCACTAAAAATCCTTCTTCAAAGCTTAAGACACACAAATGGAGCACACTTACACGAGTTAGGGCTATGGAGTATCATGAGGCTGTGAAGGGGAGGCTGGGGAGGCCAATGATCCTTTAAATACGGTGCAAAACCCCGGAAATTAAGGTTTCATCCTCTAGCTCCTACTCGTCGAGTCCCTCTTTGGACTCGGCGAGTAGGTCATTTAAACACGTGGACCAACCCACTGCTACTTAACGAGTCGGGCAACCAACTCGTTGAGTAAGCCTTGAAATCAAGAAAAATCTTATATCAAAAAACAATACCTGAGAATCGGGCCGTTGCAATGTATCTTGTATAATAATGGGTTTTATTGGTGCACACGGTTGAACATACGTTTATATTATATATAACTCGGTAAAAACTAAGTAATCAAACTATAATGATGTTGCGAAAAATATGAAATAAAAAAATGACATTTAACCCTTGAAAAATAGAAAAATACAAAAACTACCGTAGGTAATCTACAGGTAATACCTACGGATTACCTACATATAAACTTTATCCGTAGGTAATGCGTAGGTATTTACCTACAGATTACCTACGACAATTTTTGTATTTTATATTTTTCGATGGTCAAATGTCATTTTTCTTATTTTATTTTTTTCACAACACCCTTATTATTATTATTATTATTATTATTATTATTATTATTTATTTTCTAAATATTATTTAGTTTACAAGGAAAAATGAGATAAATAAAATAATTTTTTTTTAAGTTGTGGTAGGAAAACCGTAGGAAATCACCTACGGAATACCAACCAATCGAAAAAATCAAATAACTCCCTTTTTTCTGAAATTTGCTAGGTTAATCCCGCTTTTTGTCACATTCTTCCTCATCGCTCACGTCGCTTCTCCTTCTCATTCTCCCTCCTCTGCCATCGCCATCACCGGTCCTCCTTGCCTCCATATCTCGATTAAAGATCCGTCTAGTTGGAATGCCTCACCGCTGTCGCCGAAGAATGAGGAAGACGATGTCACCGAAACCCTCACCGCTCCGGATGTCTCTCTCTCTCTCTCTCTCTCTCTCTGTCTCTCTCTCTCTTTTTCGATATTGCAAGGGTTCGCCGCCACTGTTCCACCCATGTATGTCAGCAGCCATCGCTCTATGTCGTCAGTGATTTATGCTTGAGGCGATATAGTTATTTTGTTGGTAAGTTCTTTGATCGAATTGTTGTTTTTATTCCGGATTCGAAGGTATTGTTTAGGATCTTTGATAGATCGGTACTAAACTCTGTTTTCATGTGGTATTTGAGTGTTTTGTGGGAAGATATGGTTTGATCCATCACTAAAACTATCATCTATTATAATCATTTTTTTCTTTTGCTTTTGTTTGTTTGATTAACAATTATGTGGGTTAACTGTCGTCTAAGATTTTTCTAGGGTTAATAAGATGAAAATTCTTGAAATTAACAAATTTCTTAGCGATCTCTATTGTAGTAATGTTTACAATTATTTTATTCCTGTTTGTTGTTTTGTTTATGTGGGTCACCGTGTAAAATTTAGGGATGCAACTTATTTGTGAGTTGGATCATATGCGTGGCTTTAACAAGTTTGACATGATGGAATTAAATGTAGGATTAAGAAATAATTGTTTTATTCTTTCTTTTTTCATACAACGAAATGGTAAATCAAACTTGGTTGTTCTAGATTATTTTATTAACTGATTAGTACCTTAATAGTTTTTGGGTTTTGAAAGTTAATTGAGTTAATGCTTCCATGGTTGGTTTCATTAGTTGATGTTGATGTTTGCATTAATCTGTTTAATACATATTGATGATCTAATTTGTAATTTTATAAATCTAATTGTTCCATGCTTATATAATTGGTGAATACTTTATTGTTACATTTACATATATTAACTATATGGTGTTTGTCTTGCCATTCTTTTTGGTAAAGGAGTTGCTAGAACGGGTGTCAAGCATGCAACAAGTACCTATGGATAAAAGGCAAAATCAAATTGACAAATTAAATAGATTTGCAAATGCAATGTTGCAATTGGCGGTCTTTATGAGATAATTCAACCCTCCCGTTAATTCAGCAATCGGTTTTTAGTTTTTGTTTTAAAACACTTGATTAGTCTAAACTCTTGTAAATGTATTTTGACGAGTTTAATGTATTAGAATGTTATGTGGTTGACTATTTTAATGTTAATGAATGTAATGGTATTTGATTATTATAATTTTTAATTAGTTTTGTAGTTTCTTTTTTGAGCAGAAAATATTAGGAAATTTAAAAAAAAATGTTTTTTTAAATGTTAAATTCAATTTACCTACAGATTAGTAACAAAAATTCTGTTACAAAAATTTAGAAAAAGTTGTAGGAAATTTGTAGGAAAAAGACTATGTAGGTAATTTGTAGGAAAATAATTTCATAGGTATTTTGTAGGAAAATAGTTCTGTAGGTATTCGGTTGGAAAAGTGTTTTGTAGGTATTCTGTAGGTAAATTTCTAACAGAATTTTCCGTAGGAAAACTGAAGCCAATTTTGTAGGCAAATTGTAGGAAGAAATTACCCACGAGGGTTTTCCCTACAAACCAGTTTCTGTAGGAATTTTGTAGGTAACGCTCAATTTCTACGGAATTCCTACGAATAATGTTGTAGGTATTTACCAAGTTTTCTAGTAGTCTTCGAGAAACAGCCAAACAGGCAGCTCTCTAATATCGAGGTTTACTAAATAATAAAATTCATTCATGATCATAAAACGGAATAATAGACCTTATTAAATAGTTTTATAGGAACCGAAAAGCCAAACTGGACTCAAACCCTACTTACCAAATAAACCAAAGATAATTTCCAAAATAGAAAAAAAAAAAAAAGATAAATATCCCTCCATAATTAGATGTGACGCTTGTAGACCCACCCAAACCTTCCTCTTCATGGGTCGCATCATTCTTGTTAATTGGAATGGAAGATGTGAAACTAGAAAAGAAAACAACATAACTTTCATCTCTGTTTAATTACTCCCTTTTTTCAACTAGATTTGTCAGAGGTCAAACATGACTGTTTTTGCGATACATAAAACCAATTAGTGTTAATTGTTAAACCCATATTATTCCATATCATGTTGAAGTGATTCTTTCGTATTCAACTTAGATAATATTAGAATATTGCAATTTGCATAGGTCGTTGAGATTGTGACCATGAGTTGTAGAGTTCATAATTCAAAAGAATCACCATCAAAATTGTGAAATAAACAGAAAATTATCATAGCCATTAATGGACTAAGCAAGGTTTAGGTTCATTAATGCACAAGCCTCTTGTGATGCCATACACCTAATCTCCAGGTTGGTAATCAGCTGGTTCTATTTCTTACATTATCATTTAATTACCTGAAAAATACAACGTATATATCATCTTATTTTGATAGAGACTCTAAATATTCTCCGAAAATCCTAGCAGAGAACATATAGATACTAGTTGATGCAGGTATAAAATCTTCTTCATCTCAATCATTCTTCCATGTCTATTGGGAGCACCGAAATAGTACCCGTTGTTTCATGAATCCTCCATAGGGTTCTCCACATGCATATTGATGGGCATCACATTTTTTAAAGACGTGATGTTGAGCAAAAAAAATTTGCACAGAGATCATAAGAGATTAATTAGCTATAATAACAAGCGAATTTAGTTCAACTGAATGTGTAAGTTAAATTGAAAAAAAAAATCATTTAGACATTACATGAAATACTTAATATGCATTAGATACAAGGAGTGTTGAAATTAGTATAGTGAATGAAAACAAGGAAAGAAACCAATACATACCTTCTAATTTGATATCCACTTCAACAATTGTGAACACCCGAATTCTACTATAGAACTGATTCACACCGATAAAAATTCACCAATGTTTTTAAATCGACAAATATTATGTGATTTTGAATGATTCAAGTGATTTGGTATTAATCTTCTGATAGATGAAAGCGAATCTGTATGATAATAAGGGATTCAGATGATGTGGTAGCGGTGTGTGCACTTTGGAATCGACAAGCATGGGAAGGTAGATACGGGGCTTTGGGCGGGGGAATGGGTAATCAGGGAGCAAGCTGCGAGCTATGAGAAACGACGACGAGAATAGCCTGGTTATCAGATTCGATCAGTGATGGTTGTAAATTATAATGCGCTGTGCGGTTTACTTGATCCGGGTCGTATCGGATAGAGAGAGGGAAGGGAATTTGGGAATTATGAATTAGAAAATAGGGTTATTATTGGGTGGTTTATTTTTAAAGCTAAACTTTAAAAAAAAAAATAATAATAAAATAAAATAAAATAAAATAAAATAAAGTAAAATAAAAATATCAGGGTGCAAGCTGCCACCTATGGGTTCCACACATATAAACACCCACACACATTTTCCACAATCAGGGTTTTTTTTAAACATCACGTATACCTAAGAGTGATTTTCTCAAATAAGATGTCATGAGTTCAAGTCTTTCCGTAGACATATATGATACTTATATAATAGGTAAGCTAGTTGTAAGAAAAAAAACTAATGTTGTTGGTGTATTGTCATTAGAAAAACAAGTATGATTGGGTGTGATGCGACGTCACCTATAACACAAATGACAACGACCACAACTAGAACAACAAATTAAATTATTCCTAAATTACCACATATGTCTCCACAAGAGTTGAACTCATTACCTGTCAAATGAGAGACTCGCTTATTACCACTAGACCAAATTAAGACTCTTTGGTAATCCCAATTTTGGGTATTACTTTATAAGTTTGTTACTCTTGCTTCTTGTTAGTTTCTTTTTATAAAAATTCCAGCTGTTCCAAATAGAAAACATCAAAATCATAAAACGATTATTTATATGGTATAACAGTTCTAATTAAATGGAACCTAGAGTTGATAATAATAATAAGTAAAGCAATAAAAATTTGAGATAGCCATACAACAATTTTTGTGGAAACCCAAAATCAGGAAAAATTACGGATAGAGGAGACCAGGTGATGATAATGTTAATATTACAAATAATTATAAAAATTATAGGTACCTTGGGGCTAAATGACGAGTAAATTTGGAACTAGGGTTTTTTGAACTAAACCTCACACTCTCCCAACTAAAAAGTCCCAAATATGGGACTTCTAACAAGTCAGTTGCACCATGTGGTTTCGTCTATAGCCCGTGCATTCGAGGCGAAGTCTCCTTGAATTCTATGCTAATTTAACTTGAGCTTGTAAGGTAGATATGAAGTGAGATATATCTTACTGATCCAAATAATCTAGACTTATAAAATTATATATACGACTTGCAGTGACTGACCTAGAAATTTTGATTTAGGGGGTTGAAAATATAATGTGTATAAAAATTGGAAAACAGAGGAGCGGGGGGGGGGGGGGGGGGGGGGGGGGGGGGGGGGGCAAAACCCCTTAGCCCTAAAGAAGCTCGGTCAATGCAGACTTCAATTAATGGGTTTGCATGACGTATCCAAAAACCACAACCATATGTGAATTTGAAGTAACGAAATATAATGGATGCATTTCTATCTATACCTGCATGTGGATTTACTTTTCAATATACCTAGAAAAAACAAATACTTTATATGTATAATGAAGTAGTTTCTTTTAACTTTTTGTTAGTTTAGATATCTATAATAGAAAATAACATTATTCTTCCAAATCATTTTTTCTCCACATTCACACGCTCAAGAAATGCACTCATTTTTTAGATTTTTATAAAGGAGCCATTACAATTGACCCATTAACATAGTCTTCCGCTAAAAAAAAGTATCAGGTTCGTTTGGTGGGTTAGGCAATGGCGGGTCCAATATCCATACTAAATGTTGTTCAAGTTATGTTGGTAGTTAGAAGACAACAAAGATATCGTACCGATTTAATCATCTGTGTCAAAATGGTTGATTTGGAAAATGTGTTTGAATTTGACTGGTTATGTTGAAAAGAAAAGATATATATCATGGTTTATTTTAAAACAGAACAAACTATATCATTTTTTTTTGTAAATTTCCATGAAAATAAATTGCAACTTTTAAATTAATTAACTTCATTTTTGAAACAGTAATAGTATGAGATTTATTTTAGATGTTGATAACACAAACTTACTTTGGATTTACAAGATGACACCAAAGAGCCAAAGAAAGTGATGAAATAATACTGAGAATAATATAACGTACAACCTCCTATATACGATATGCTCTCCCCTAGCATTCGCACGTTTGAAGAAGAATTCTAATAAGAAATATTTTGAAGTAAAAGTCATTCGCCCTAAAAGTTGATTTCTGAAGTTAAACACTATTCAAAGATTAATTGTCGTATATATTGATCGGAACTTTTTTCTAGATAAATTTTTAGTTGTTAGTTTTCGATTAACGAATGAAGATAAATTCTATTTTCAGTTACTATAGTCCTAATTAGAAACAATGATAACCGCAAGCACTTCAATTTTGAAACCAACTATACACAATTTCAAAGATATTAGATTTGACATGTACACTTGCCTTCAGATTAAATCTCTTTGTAGAACTAATTGGAAAACAGATCCAATAATGTTATATTGCATTATTAAACTTAGCATTAACATATTGTCTTTTTGATAACTAACTATTTAGAATTTAATCTATTTTAACAATTGTTTATTTTTTTTCCAAGATTGTCATGATGAATATAATCCTAATTCCTAAGTGTAAAACACTCCTTGTGGAAAAAATTGGCATGGCCCATATTTTCCTTTTTTGAAAACAGGAAAACAAAAAGCAAGAGAAAATGGGCATTTAAATCTATCTTAACTTTTTGATTTACCAAGTCAAATTCTGCTATTTTAAAAAGAGAAAACTGTAAAAATGGTTTTTGTGGTTCGTTGATGTTTTTGGATGGAGTTCAAATATTTTTATAACTTTCAAATATAATCCTTTTTACAACGTTTGGTTGTAGATTAGGTCCTTCTATTTAACTCCTTGAAATTTATTCAGTTAAGATATGCTAAATGTCAATTATGCGCCTGTTATATTTCACTATTAATTTTTTTTGTTAATCTTATTAATTAATACTTCTATTATAATACTATTAAAAAAATCACCCATCACCCATCCCACATTCACACCCACACCGCCAAGAACCGCTTTACCATCTTTAACATGGCATCGCCCAGTATCAGTTTCAACGATCTTTCTTTAGTTATATTTGCAATTCTTCATTTTTCATTTAATTACTCATTTACTCTGTTTTTTAATCCGATTGAGTTTCTTCTGGTTGTTGTAATTGATTTCTATTTTCATCTTGTTGTGATTTATGATCTTTTGATGGTTTTAATGTCGACTCATTCATTTTGGGCTTAAAAATCTTTTTATTAGTGCGGGCTCTCGAGGCCAGTTGGGGTAAGTGGATCATAGTTACATAAAAGAAATAAAATTAAGCAGTTTCAGTGCTCTGTGTTTCTTCATTTGCATGAAATTTCGGGAATTGCAAAAGGCGTTTGATTCTATGCTCAGAGACATATCTCTTTGAATTAGGGGTGAGCGCGATGCGGTTCGATGCGGTTATTAGCTAAAACCTCACCACTAACCGCAAATGCGGTTAATTCATTTTCAAAACCGCTTGGTGAGGTTATTTTTGCGGTGCGGTTAGGAGGTTATTTTTGTTGTGCGGTTTTGTTTTTTTTTTTGTGTGTCGGTTATTAACCGCATGGATTTGGTGCTTTTTAACCATAGTTTAGAGCTCAAACGGTTTTAACAGTTCAAACATACTACTTATAATAATAAAAAACATAAGGTATAAGACAATTAACTTAAATCACAAACAACTAATATCTTAAAAACGTCAAATCAATAGTAATTGACAATAAATATCTTAAAATTGTCTAATTTCACAATTTTTTAATGTTAAAATAATAAAAAACCAACACTTTTGTCTTCTAGTATTTTATGCATCTTTTATCCATGAAATTTGTCTTATTTTTAATCTTTAATATATTAATAATTAATAAAAAATATGTATATAATATATGCGGTGCTGTGTGTTTTTTTTGCGGTTTTTAAAAACTAATAACCGCACCGCACCACAAATGTGCGGTTTTTGAAAAACAGAAAACATCACCATCGTTTTTTATTGCGGTTGCGGTTTATCGGTTGCGGTTATACGGTTTTTGCAGTTAATTTTAGTTGCGGTGCGGCTTTTGCTCACCCCTATTTTCAATATCTCAAGGTACTCTATTTCCCCATCTCCACGGAAGTCAACAATCTAAGTATGATTATTAGTGATGTTTAAAAAACAAGCAATTTTTAGAATAGCTCATACAGGTTTTTCAATGAAGATGAATAGGGAGGGTGGGGTTTTAGATTTACCAGGGTTGTAAACGAAGATGGGGAGGGGGCATTTTGATGGAAGTGGGGTCCATCTAACTAAAATTAAATAAATAATTAAAATTTAATTGAAAATATAGAAAGAGGTAAGATGGTAACCTAACTCTATCTTAACAGAAATAAATTAAGGTGTTAAAAAACAAGGACCTTAATTTGTAATGAAACTTTGTTAAAAGGACTATACTTGCAAGTTGGGAACATTTTGGAACTCCATCAAAGGAAGCAACAAACCACATGCGCCATTTTTACAGTTTTCTCTTTTAAAAATTAGTATGTCTTCAATTTGAAACAACAATAATAGAAACAAGTTTGTTTTCGGTCAATCTATTTAACAGGTATATTGGTTTTAAATTAAAACTATTTTTTATAAATATAACCAGAAAACAAAGATAAATATGTCTAAAAATCAAATAATGTTATATGCTCACATTGATAATTTTGCAAAATCATACTGCCTTCCACTAAATGCAAAACCAGGAAAACTCGATCTCCATGTCTTTGATTCAAAATCCACAATTTTAAAATAGTCATCAGTTAGGAATTGGTATGAAGTAAAACACAGTTTGAGTGTAACTTCTGTTAGCATTAATCAGAAAATAAAAATAAATATGTCCAAATAATCAAGTCAAGTTATATTTTTACACATCTAAATCCATCAATATCGTTTAATACAACAAGTTGTCTTTTGTAATCAGAGCACCTTGCTAAATGTTGGGTCACAATGAATTTTAATGTTCTAAGAGAAAAAGATTAATGTCATGACAGATACAATTTAAAGTGTAATACACTCCTTTTTGGAAAAATATGACGTTGTGCAAATTTCCTTTCAATATGTGAATAAAAAACAAGAGAAAAAGGTATAGCCGGAGTATAAATTAGGAAACGCAAACCATCTTTTTTTATAAAACAACATGGCAAAGAAAATAATGTCTTCTTCAAACTTCTTATTTTTCTCGTTAGCTCTACTAATCATCACACCATCCCCCATACAAAATTTTGGTTCTGCTACATTGGAGGAAGCCAATGGTATTCTTAAATGGAAAGCAAGCCTTGAAATCCAAAACAATTCGTTTCTCTCTTCATGGATTTCCCTTTTGAATTCCAATGCATTAGTTCCATGCACTTCTTGGTTTGGAGTAGTTTGCAATCCTGATGGGAGCATTCACAGGTTGCTACACAATCTTACGCACACTACTAGAAAAAGGCTTTCCTTGACGGACATTGTGTGTCGTCAATGCCTATACATGACAGACAAATGCCTGTCATTGAAAGCCATGTCATAAAGGATAATGACATGCATTTGGCATGTCATAAATTTTACGATAGACATTTATGACCCACAATTACGACATACATGCACGATGCACGTTTTCGACATACATTTATGATTGGCTTTGTATGTCGTAATTTGCAACATTATTGCAATTATGACATTCTATTCAACATGATTTTTGACATAGTTTTACGCCATATTTTGTATGTCATGGTGCTATATATATATACATACATACATATATATATATATATATATATATATATATATATATATATATATATATATATTCTTAATTTGTACCAAATATTAAACAAACTAAACTACACATTTAATGTCTAATAATGCAAAATAAGATATCATACATATACAAAAATACATTCCATTACACTAACCATAATGTCAAAAGGTTCTCTTGCAATTTTGGTTTTCATTTGAATTTTGTAAGGTTTTGGTTCCGTCGGAATCACTGATTCCAATTCTGTCGTAATCGTTGATTCTGGTTCCACCTTCAGATATTATTAAATTCCGTTGATTTGGCAGTGGAATGGAATCATAGATTCTGATTCCAACATAATCACAGATTCCGATTCCGTTAGAATCACTAATTCTGGTTCCACCTTGAGATAAAAATAAAATCCGTTTATTTTACATTGGAATGGAATCACATATTCCAATTGCGTCGGAATCACAGATTCCAGTTCCACGCTCATACCTTTCGTATTCTTGTAGATTGTGATAAGCACGGTTTAGCAACGCATGACCACTTTCCACAAGATCCCTCCTGATATGCACCAGATTGATAGCTTTGGCTTAAGTCCTCCAAAACACAAGCTTCTGAACCCTGCAACTTCAAACAGAATTCCATCGATTCCAACACCGATGCTAAGTCGGCATCCGAACCTTCCAACCCTAAAATTAACCAAGGGTATTTTAGTAATTTCACATCACTCTAACACACACAAACACACACATACACACACATGCAGGATTTTGAAGGGCATCAAAAACACGACAAATAGAAGGAATAGCAGAGTGCTCTCGGGCTCCAGCTCGGGCAGTCAAAAGGGCAGCATTTTTTTTGCAGCAATGACAACATCAGGTCCAGTAGAGCCACCCATTGCCTCCAACAGTGCTTGTGGGGTTGATGGAAGCATGTAAAGGGTGTTATCGAGATTTCGATAAATCAATCAAATCTTTTGCAGCATTTGATATGTCAATCACAACTTTACAAGCTGGAATAATTGTACTCGATGCATAGTCTCCTGCAACTAATGGTTGTTGACTTTATCCATTTTTCCACACATGTAGATTCTTGTCACCAAATACATATGTAATTATGGTGTTTGTATCATCCAACATAAACATACGATTCATAGGACCCTAAAGAAAAGTAAAAAAAATCATCAGAACTGCAGTAATCACTTTAAAAATGTGCATACAAAAGGTAGGAACATACAACATCTGTGAAAAACTTAAGTAGTTCTTCTCCATCATATAAGGTGAGAACTCTGATCTTGGTATTTGATGCAACTAAGATCTTATCATCTATCATTACAAGAAAACAAACCTTAGAAGAAAGAGGTTTAAGACAATTTAAGGACCATGTGTTGGGAAGACTCGCCAGAAAAATATATACAGATGAAGAGATAACTTATTCGAGATTTTCATTTCTTTTAACAGTTCACCAGTTTCAAAGTTCATTTTGCATGTTGTTCCATCTGTAATTATAGCACAAAGTTTACGCCCTTTGTTTGCGAAAGAAAGAGCAGCAATTCTACTGCACATGGAAAAGTTCTGAGCTTCAGGTATTACTCCAAATTTGGTTATTTTAACCATCAATAATCATAAAATTTATGATCATGGTCATCTTATTATTTTTCCTAGCATACCTATGATGATGTCTAGAAGATATCCATTTTAACTCTGCAGAAGTGGCATTAATGGTGAAGACTTCACCATCATCTATTCCCAGTGCCACCAAACAAATACTATTTTCTTTTCTGCACTGAGAATTAAGTGGGAAAAGAAGAAATAAGGGATTATAGACTCGGATATTAAACTATTAAGGCAAAAATGGAGTGTGAAAATTGAGATTTCCAATGCAATATAGAATATTCAAACATAACTCGATGGTTTTGTATCCCAAATTATATTCAATCCTGTAACACCGTAAATTTCAAAGCAATTTTTCATTTAAAAATAATCGTTTAATTCTTAAAAACACTTTTCTTAAAATCTCATTTGTAATCGAATTACAAAACATAACTCCATTTTCACTTGCATAATAAACCAGGATCCTCAAAACATGACTCTTTCTCTGGTGTGTACAATCGAGCCGGTGCTGTTCCATGATCCTGAGAGAAACCTGAAACACATAACACAAACACTGTAAATATCTCGCGTATCTCGGTAAATATCTGCCTCGGAATAAATGTGATCTAGCCTCCGCCTAATCACACAAAGTAATACACTCATAAATACAACTGAACTCAACCCTAAAGGTTAACAAGGTCAACGGGCAATTTTGACCGGACTTGGCGAGTGCACTAGGGCGACTCGGTGAGTCTATACGTGTCCACTGACTCCATTGGATCCTCTCTTGACACGCCGAGTACTTCTCTGACTCGACGAGTTTCACCTGGCATAAATCGCGGGGTCACCACAACTCAACTCGCCGAATCTCAAGAACAACTCGGCAAGTTGCGGCTTGAATCCCTCCCCCCTGACTCTCCCTGACTCACTGAGTTGACCCCTCAACTCGACAAGACCACTCGCTGAGTGGTTACGGGCAACTTCATGCTACTCGCCGAGTCTGTTCTTCAGACTCGGCGATTCCATGCTATGCATACACTCAAACTCACTTCTGAGGTCAGATATGTTCCATACAATCATAGATCTGGCCTCCCGAAGCATGATAATCACGTAAATTCCAAACCTTGGTGTTCAAACAACATCTATTTGCTCCTAAATGATGTTTTAGCCCCATATCTCATAGCTCTAGGTCAAAACTCCCATGAATCCTCACAAAGCTTAAGGAATAAAGCTTCTCTGGACCTCTATGGATCCCATCTCAAGCCTCATCACAAATAGGGACGAAATGGACATCAAATCTAACCAACAAAGGGGTCAAGAAACCCTAAACCCCCATGTTCATCATAACAGCAGAAAAAGGAGCCAAAATATACCTCCAAAATGATGCTCTGAGCTCCAAAATCGAAGGATGTCCACCTCCCTTGCCTCCTCTTAGCTAGAATCTCCTTTGCCTTGCCAAACAAAGCTTTAAAGCTCAACAATGGCTTCTTCTCTCTCCCAAAACGCTCAAAATCTCTTTAGGGTTTCTCTCTGGGGTTGGTGGCCGCAAATGACGGTCATAAGCCCCTTTAAATAGGTCTCAAGCCATGGAAATTATGGTTTCATTAAACAACGTGGACTCGCTGAATCCACTTTTGGACTCGCCGAGTCCATACGCGAACCTGCGCACAAAACCGCGATCCTACTCGGCGAGTTTAGACTCCAACTCGCCGAGTCTCCTCACAATCACCCAAAAATAAAAGAATAAAATAATACCTGGGAATCCGGATGTTACAAATCCAATCTTTTATTAAAATATATTAATAAAACTATGTGCAATTCTTGAAAGATAACTGAGATTGATTCATCTGTAGCAATGGAAGAAAGGATCTCAAGTTTTAGAAATTTGACTTGATATGCATATGAAGTGTTTATAAAGAGGTCTTCAAAATTTGGAGCAAAAAGAGAAGGCATCAGTTTTGTAAAGACTTGAATGTTGCAGAGGACCTGTGTCAGTTGCAAAAACGTTCAAATAGTATAATAAATAAGATTAAAACAGTTTACATTAATTTTAATATTGGTTTTAATGTTGGAGAGGACCAGAGTTTTTTTGAATCTTAGAGAAGGATGAATGCTTAAAAGTGGGACAGATACACCCGAAAGATTAATCTCTCATTGAGAAATTCATTTATGATTGTTGTTACCAACATCTTCATCCCACCTCACCTGTTGAAATGGGTTTGAAATTGAAAGAATGAAAGTATAAAATAATAAAACTAGTTATGAGGTTGACATGTGAAGTACCATTACGCATCTCCATTTTGATTTCGACCATTTGTAATGAGGTAAGGATCCATGTCACTTACTCTAGTTACATGGATTATCTTCACCTTTGAATTGACTACTCCAAATCCATAATCTGTAAGAAATGTCAAATGTCAGGTTGCATTAAATCAGGAAAGCTAATAAGTAAAAACACTAATTGCATATTCCAAAAGGAAGTATGTGTTAGTAGTAACTAATATCCATATTAACAAAATTAAGGAGTATCTCCAATCTAGCTCTGTTATTACTCATATCAACATGAGTTTTCTGAGTAATCAGAGATGAAAAATTATCCTTTGCTTCATCATAGGACGAGATACTACTGGAAATGTAAGGATGGTTGAAAAGAAGTAGAGTGAAACTGTAGAAGGTGATTGATTGTGTACCTGGTTATGACAGCATCCATGATGATCTGAATGGGATTAGCATCGGTTAACAGATGGATGATTTCCATTGCGTGTTTGAGTATGCGAACAACCACGACCTTTTTATCATTGTTTCTCCCATGCATCATGAGAGAGTTGGTTAATCGCTCCACAATTGGGCATTGAGCCTTCCTGAACCTCCTTGCTTGGCTTCCAGTTGTGTGAGGCATGTAGATTGGCTGCTTTAATGCAGTAGCAGTACAAAAAGATCAGGAACCTGTTTACAGAATTCGCATGTTATTCTAAATCAACCAGATCAAGATTGATGTTCATAAGCTAGAATCACAATACATTGAGCTTAATTTCACACAACCAGTGAAGAAATTAACAGGAAGCATGGATACTGAAACACTTTACACAAACAAACATCTACTGATACCGGTGAATTTGGATTAATCGTTTAAGAAGATAACCTGAACGTCATCGTAGGTCCAGCGGTTAAAAAGCAAGATATCTCTGCGAGCCTTCCCGTCATCAACAATAGGTGCGACGACCTCCATTGCTTACGATTCTTACTCAAACTGTAAAGCAAAAGCCTTTGTGATTCGCGAATCGGTGGAATGAATGACAATGGCATGACCGGTGGGGTAGTGGAAAGTCGGCGAGTGGTGAACGAGGATGGAAATAGCGAGGCAACGAGTTGATTTCTTGAGTGGGGCAACACTAATCAATCGATGCTTTCTTTGATTTGATGGAAATGGTGAGGTGATTTTGAATGGTAATACGAGATTTGAGGGTATCACCGCGTCTGAGCCTTCTAGTGAATTGTTACAATAAGAAGCCCCACCAATCTTACAATGTACGATACAACCCTTTTATTTCTCTTTTATTCCCTTTTCAGTCCCTTGAGATATGATATATTCTTCAAAGGAAGATATATGGAAATATGAGTTGCAAACGTGAATTTCATCATGACCCATGTTTAGTCCTTTATTTTATAAGTCATATCTTTTTTTTTTTTTTTTGGAGCATTTATGTGTGCATTCTTAAAAGAGTTAAGTAATGGATCAATATAGGTTCGATGTAAAAAAATGTAACTTTTTATTTAGTTAACTGTGTTGGATATATATTAAAGGATTTCAATATAATTTAGACAACTTATGGACCATCCTCCATTTTCATAGTACATTTTTTCGTTTTACATATTTTAAATAGATATTCATTTTATCAATAGGATGGCACTCGTAGCATTCTCCTTACATAGTCAAGATAGTCACCGACAACTATAATTAAAATGTATAATTTTTTTTTCTTCCTTGCATCTTTTAACAAATAACGACTATATAGCTTATGAACATCAATCTTGATCTGGTTGATTTAGAATAATATGCGAATTCTGTAAACATGTTCCTGATCTTTCTGTACTGCTACTGCATCAAAGCAGCCAATCTACATGCCTCACACAACTGGAAGGTACCAAGCAAGGAGGTTCAGGAAGGCTCAATGCCCAATTGTGGAGCGATTAACCAACTCTCTCACGATGCATGGGAGAAACAATGATAAAAAGGTCGTGGTTGTTCGCATACTCAAACACGCAATGGAAATCATCCATCACTTAACCGATGCTAATCCCATTCAGATCATCATAGATGCTGTCATCAACAGGTACAAAATCAATCACCTTCTACAGTTTCACTCTACTTCTTTTTAACCATCCATACATTTCTAGTAGTATCTCGTCCTATGATGAAGCAATGGATAATTTTTCATCTCTGATTACTCAGAAAACTCGTGTTGATATGAGTAATAACAGAGCTAGATTGGAGATACTCCTTAATTTCGTTAATATGGATATTAGTTACTACTAACACTGACTTCGTTTTGGAATATGCAATTAGTGTTTTTACTTATTAGCTTTCCTGATTTAATGCAACCTGACATTTGACATTTCTTACAGATTATGGATTTGGAGTAGTCAATTCAAAGGTGAAGATAATCCATGTGACTGGAGTAAGTGACATGGATCCTTAGATCCTTACAAATGGTCTAAATCAAAATGGAGATGCGTAATGGTACTTCACATGTCAACCTCATAACTAGTTTTATTATTTTATACTTTCATTCTTTAAATTTCAAACCCATTTCAACAGGTGAGGTGGGATGAAGATGTTGGTAACAACAATCATGAATGAATCTCTCAATGAGAGATTGATCTTTCGGGTGTATCTGTCCCACTTTTAAGCATTCATCCTTCTCTAAGATTCAAAAAACTCCAGTCCTCTGCAACATTAAAACCAATATTAAAATTAGTGTAAACTGTTTTAATCATATTTATTATACTATTTGAAGAAGTAGGTTTTTGCAGGTGACACAGGTCCTCTGCAATATTCAAGTCTTTACAAAAGTGATGCCTTCTCTTTTTGCTCCAAATTTTGAAGACCTCTTTATAAACACTTCAAATGCATAACAAGTCAAATCTCTAAAACTTGAGATCCTTTCTTCCATTGGTACAGATGAATCAATATCAGTTATCTTTCAAGAATTGCACGTAGTTTTATTAATATATTTTAAAAAAAGATTGGATTGAATATAATTTGGGATCCAAAACCATCGAGTTATGTTTGAATATTCTATAGTGCATTGGAAATATCAATTCTCACACTCCATTTTTGCCTTAATAGTTTCATATCCGGCTCCATAATCCCTTATTTCTTCTTCTCCCACTTAATTCTCAGTGCAGAAAAGAAAATAGTACTTGTTTGGTGGCACTAGGAATAGATGATGGTGAAGTCTTCACCATTAATGCCACTTCTGCAGAGTTAAAATGCATATCTTCTGGACATCATCATAGGTATGCTAGGAAAAATAATAAGATGACCATGATCATAAATTTTCTGATTATTGATGGTTAAAATAACCAAATTTTGAGTAATACCTGAAGCTCAGAACTTTTCCATGTGCAGTAGAACTGCTGGTCTTTCTTTTGCAAACAAAGGGCGTAAACTTTGTGCTATAAGTACAGATGGAAAAACATGCGAAATGAACTCTGAAACTGGTGAACTGTTTAAAGGAATGAAAATCTCAAATAAACTTATCTCTTCATCTGTATATATTTTTCTGGCGAGTCTTCCCAACACATGGTCCTTAAATTGTCTTAAACGTTTTTCTTCTAAGGTTTGTTTTCTTGTATTGATAGATGATAAAATATTACCTGCATCAAATACCAAGATCAGAGTTCTCACCTTAGATGATGGAGAAGAACTGCTTAAGTTTTCCACAGATGTTGTATGTTCCTACCTTTTGTATGCAGATTTTTAAAGTGATTACTGCAGTTCTGATGATTTTTTTTATTTGACTTTTCTTTAGGGTCCTGTGAATCATATGTTTATGTTGGATGATACAAACACCATAATTACATATGTATTTGGTGACAAGAATCTGCATGTGTGGAAAAATGGATAAAGTCAACAACCATTAGTTGCAGGAGACTACGCATCGAGTACAATTATTCCAGCTTGTAAAGTTGTGATTGATACATCAAATGCTGCAAAAGATTTAACTTATTTATCGAAATCCCGATAATACCCTTTACATGCTTCCATCAACCCCACAAGCACTGTTGGAGGTAATGGGTGCCTCTATTGGACCTGATGCTTTCATTGCTGCAAAAAGAATGCTGCCCTTTTGACTGCCCGAGCAGGTGCCCGAGACCCCTCTTGTATTTCTTATATTTGTCATGTTTCTGCTGCCCTTCAATATCCTGCAGGTGTGTGTGTGTGTTAGAGTGATTTGAAATTACTAAAATACCCTTGGTTAATTTTAGGGTTGGAAGGTTCGGATGCCGGCTTAGCATTGGTGTTGGAATCGATGGAATTCTGTTTGAAGTTGCAGGGTTCAGAAGCTTGTGTTTTGGAGGACTTAGCCAAAGCTATCAATTTGGTGCATATCAGGAGGGATCTTGTGGAAAGTGGTCATGCGTTGCTAAACCATACTTATCACAATCTACAAGAATACGAAAGGTATGAAGGTGGAACTAGAATCTGTGATTCCGACGGAATTGGAATATGTGATTCCATTCCAATGCCAAATAAACGGAGTTTAATTCTATCTCAAGGTGGAACCAGAATTAGTGATTCTAATGGAATCGGAATCTGTGATTATGTTGGAATCCGAATCTATGATTCCATTCCACTGCCAAATCAACGGAATTTAATTATATATGAAGGTGGAACCAGAATCAACGATTACGACAGAATTGGAATCAGCGATTATGGTTAGTGTAATGGAATGTATTTTTGTATATGTATGATATCTTATTTTGCATTATTAGACATTAAATGTGTATTTTAGTTTGTTTAAATATATATAGCGCCATGACATACAAAATATGGCGTAAAACTATGTTAAAAATCATGTCGTATAGAATGTCATAATTGCAAGAATGTTACAAATTACGACATACAAAGCCAATCGTAAATGTATGTCGAAAACGTGTGTCGTGTATGTATGTCGTAATTGTGGGTCATAAATATCTGTCGTAAAATTTATGACAGGCCAAATGCCTGTCATTATCCTTTATGACATGGCTTTCAATGGCATACATTTGTCTGTCATGTATAGGCATTTACGACAGACAATGTCTGTCAAGGAAAGCCTTTTTTCTAGTAGTGAGAGGATATGGGACTGTGTACAAAACCGAGCTACATACTAACAATATGGTAGTTGTCAAGAAACAAACATTAATGTTGATCAGAATGGATTGCTTAATGAGATACAAACATTAACGAACATAAGGCATCGAAATATAGTTAAACTCTATGGATATTGCTCACATGTTCGCAACTCATTTTTTATTAATGAATACCTTGAAAAGGGAAGCCTTGGATCAATCTTAAAAAGTGATGTATTGGCAAAAGATTTAGATTGGTTGAAAAGACTAAATATTGTAAAGGGTATAGCTAATGGTTTGGCTTATGTGCATCATGATTGTGTTGGAATAGTGTTTAAGGCTGCAACTATATTAGGCAGGTATTTGACCCGGTTGTGCATGGTCCTTTTGGGTTGCCTTCACCATAACAACTTGATAGGATGATTTATTAAGAGAGAATAAATATTATTAATATATTATGAGAATAATATAAAGAATAATAATATTGATTATTTGATTAATATAAGTCATAGAATGAATTGGAATTAATTTGGTGACTTAAATAGATTAATTAAATAAGAGGGTATAAACTGTCAATTGTTTGATAGTTAAACTTTAGACTGTAAATCCATGTTGATATGGATTGGATGGATTCTAGAAGCTAGGGATAGCTTCAAATCGTCCAAGGTTATCTAAGGAATGGATTTGGATAGCTTTAAGAGAAGATTATCCAATTAGGGTTTAGGTTGTAACCCTTAAGGAGTCTACAAGTATAAATAGACCCTATGGCATAAGGAAATCGGCACTTCATATAAAGTAGAGAACCCCTGGCCGATTTCCTCCTCTCTCCTCTCTGCCAAATCATCCTCCTTGCTATTTGGTGTTTGTAAGCCATTAGAGGAGTGACAATTGTGACTCTAGAAGCTCCAAGACAACAAGATCAAACAAGAGATTCAA
Source organism: Lactuca sativa (assembly GCF_002870075.4). Taxonomy (NCBI): domain Eukaryota; kingdom Viridiplantae; phylum Streptophyta; class Magnoliopsida; order Asterales; family Asteraceae; genus Lactuca; species Lactuca sativa. The sequence continues at coordinate 83,687,937 of NC_056625.2, read as the reverse complement.
AGGTATGATTCTAGATCTGTTTTAACATTGTTCTTATATCTAAATAGTCATTAGAAGTCTTGGATTCAAAGTATGTTTAATTAGAAAGCCTAGATCCAAGCATTAGGGTTTTGCATGCGCACATAGGAAAGTTCTTATGGCTAAAACCCATCAGTGGTATCAGAGCCTAGCTTGGTTTTCATTAAATTGTTGCTTATTTGCTTGAAACTTAACTGCAAAATTCTATTTTTGTGTTTCTGAGTCATGGACTCGGCGAGTCCAAGCGTCAGGAATGGCCAGATTCGGGATTTCTTCATGATTATCTTATGGAAACTTACCTTAATCATATTAGATCAACCCTAATTTGTTTTTTTTATGTATATATATATATATATATATATATATATGACAATTATCTTGATCTAATTAAAGATATTTATCAACTAATAAAATATTTAATTTCCTTATATGATAATTAATTAATTATTTTGATTATTTTGGTAATTATCTTGAAAGAAATCTTGAATAAATCAAATATAGATAATTAAGAAATTAATTGTTAATTGAAATTATTTGTTATTTAATCCTCCACGTTTTAAATGTTTAAAACTTGTCCTCAAGTTTTGAAATTTATATCTGTGATTAAAAGTTTTAATTTAGACAATTTAAATTTCAAACCCTAGATTTTAAAAGGTTTAAAATACAACCCTATACTAATATAATATTACAAGAATAATATATATATATATATATATATATATATATATATATATATATATATATATATATATATATGTATAACTAAAATGCTAGTCTTACCGTTAGTAGGCCTCATTCACGAAGCCGATCTATAAGGTGGGTATAAGGTTGCGGCCTATAAAATGACGCTTAATGGGTGTACACTCACACCCACCGCTTGCTTGATCGGTGGAGGGTCGTTAGCCGAACGGGTAGGATAGGGCAACCTCGTTCTCTCATTAAAAGTATAATAAGTAATACAAAGTAACTACACAATTTTAAGATTTCCCAATCTTAGTTACTTTAGGAAAAGTGAATCGATGCAATCCCATGAAATTACACTTTGCACCCTTGCTAAGAAGTTAGTGGAGCGTGTGTGGTTTACCGGCACACTAATTGGTTCCAAGGAAAGGTGGAAAAGGGTGATTTATTGTTTATCATAGTTCGATGGAGCGTGTGTGGTTTACCGGCACATCGAATAAGTGATCGTTACAAAGAAGGCACCATGTGAATTTGCATGGTAATTCACACCCGCTTTGCGATCCTCGGTATCCCAGTCACAAACAAGAGGGGCATATCGAGATTAAAACATGTCATTGAATAGTTTCAACGAATCTCATCTGAACCTAGGAATTCTCAATTCATTTAGGACTTATAGTAAGTTTTTATGGTGGAGAATTAGTGAATCGTCATTCACTTACCTTCAATTTATTTGCATGTTAGATTACGACATCCCTTTTCTAATATGTAAATGTTGTTGTTGGATCCTAGCCCTAATTTTTCTTATTAGGTGATAATTAGGGATTCATATTCTAATCTATCTTTGTCCTTTCTATTTGTAGATGTCGAACGCAAACAACGCTGCTGCTAGTTCTTTCACGTTGATGAGCCTTTCCCAAAAGGTCACCTTCGATGGAACGAACTTTAGCGAATGGATAAGATACATTCGCACCATTGCTCGCTATGAGGATAAGGAGTATGTCCTCGATGAGAAGCTCGAGAAAATCAACCCTGAAATCGCTACTCCGGCTGAAACTACCGCTTTTGAAACTCATGAGCGAGATGCAACGAAGGTACATTGCATCATGATAGCCACCATGAACTCCGAATTCCAAAAGTCCTACGAGGACATGTACCCGTACGAGATGCATCAAGACTTATTGGAGAGATACCACCAGGACGCGAGACAAGAGCGTTATGAGATTTTCACCAACATGATTTCCGCTAAGATGGGTTATGGAGAATCTCTTACTGTGCACTTGCAAAAGATGCAAAGGTATGTCGACCGGCTTCGCAAGTTAAATGTTGACTTTGGGGAAGACTTGGCGATCGACATGGTGCTTCACTCTTTGCGTCCGATGTACAATCAATTTAGGATGACCTACCACATGAAAAAGAGGAGGTCACCCTAAGCAAACTCCAAGGTCTCTTGAGGGTCGCTGAGAGCAACTTCAAAGACAAGTCTGTTGCACCAACTCCCAATCCACCCACTGCTCATGTGTTGGCTATTGGTCAAGGAAAGGGAAAGAAGAGGAAGGCTTCGTCTAAGAACTATCGCAAGGTTAAAGCCCGAGATGGTGCCTCTTCTAGTGGGACCAAATTTGATCCCGCTAAGCCCTGCCCTAACCCTAAGGAGGTAGAGTGCCACCACTGCCACAAGATAGGACATTGGAAGAGAAGCTGCCCAAAGTACCTACAAGCCATCAAGGAAGGAAAGATCAAGCCATCTTTCGCAGGTATATACACAATTAAATCTAACGATTCTAGTCATGCTATTTCTTGGGTTCTTGATACCGGTTGTGGTTATCACATTTGTTCTAATGTGCAGGGACAAAGAAGAAGTAGGGATGTGGAGCAAGGAAGGATCAATCTAATCATGGGGAACAGAAGATCGTCGCCTGTGACCAAGATTGGAGTGTATTCTTTAGTGCTTAGGAATAATTTATGTTTAGATTTGAAAAATTGTTGCTATTCGCCAGAAATGGCTAGAAACATCATTTCATTTCATGGTTTATATAGACAAGGTTTTAGATTTTCTTTTAATAATGAGAATGGTTCTATTTTGGCTTATCTAAATGGTGTCTTTTACTTTGAAGCTATACCATGTAATGGAATTTATGAAACTGTTATGATTGTTGATAACTTAGGAAATGATGTTTTGAACATAGATTCTTCCACTAGTATGGACAAAGCATCCTTGTGGCATTGTCGTCTTGGACATGTCAACAAGAAACGCATAGCCCAACTCCAAAAGGATAGAGTGTTGGAGTCATTCGACCTTAGGGAAGATGACACATGCGAGTCTTGTTTACTTGGAAAGATGACTAAATCACCCTTCACGAGTACGTGTGAAAGGGGTGAGGGTCTATTGGACCTAATACATACTGATGTATGTGGACCGTTTAGATCAACCACGAAGGATGGGAACCGCTTCTACGTGACTTTTACTGATGATTATAGTAAATATGGGTATATCTATTTAATCAAGCAAAAGTCAGAAACCTTTAAAAGTTCAAAGAGTTCAAGAATGAAGTGGAGAATCAATTGGGCAGGAAAATCAAGATGCTTTGATCCGATCGAGGAGGAGAGTACCTAAGTCTTGAATTCCATGATTATCTCAAGGAATGTGGAATAGTTTCACAATTGACGCCTCCTAGGACACCGCAGTTGAATGGTGTGGCATAAAGGCGTAATCGAACCTTATTGGATATGGTTCGCTCTATGATGAGTCGTGCTTCACTACCTATCTCATTTTTGGGGGTATGCCTTAGAGACTCCGCCCATATCCTTAACTGAGTCCCTACTAAGAAGGTTGCCAAAACACCTCACGAGATGTGGACAGGGAAAGCTCCCTTGTTAGCACATATCAAGGTTTGGGGTTGCGAGGCTTTCGTAAGACGAGATACTCACGACAAGCTCGAACCTCGAAGTGAGCGATGTATTTTCATCGGCTACCCACAGACATCCTTTGGATATCTCTTCTATAGACCGAAGGACAATGTTGTCTTTGTTGCGAGGAGAGGAGTTTTCCGAGAGCGAGAACTCATAGGCCAAGGAGACAGTGGGAGGCAAATCAAGCTTGAAGAAATTCAAGAGTCGATAGATGAAGGAAACTCTACCGCTGGCACTCAACCCGAGGAGGAAACTCCGGTTGAACCGACTGACGAGTCCTTACCTCTTAGACGCTCCGATAGAGTTAGAGTTCATCCCCAGTTTTATGGTTTTCATATTGCTAACGAAGGGGACACGTATATTAGTGATGGTACACTAATAAATCTTGATGAACCTAATAGCTATAAGGAAGCCATGGCAGGCCCAGAGTCTGCGAAATGGAAAGAGGCAATGGATAGCGAGATCCAATCCATGTATGATAACCAAGTTTGGAATTTGGTTGATAATGTGCTCGGACGTAAGACCGTTGGGTGCAAATGGATCTTCAAGAAGAAGACCGACGTGGATGGAAACGTACACACCTATAAAGCGTGATTGGTTGCGAAGGGCTTTACTCAAACTCCCGGAGTTGACTATGATGACACCTTCTCACTAGTTGCGAAGATAAAATCTATTAGAGTGATGCTAGCGATTACCGCATTTCATGATTATGAGATTTGGAAAATGGATGTCAAGACCGCTTTCCTTAATGGAAAGTTGGCTGAGGATGTTTACATGGCTCAGCCAGAGGGGTTTGTGGATCCGAAGCATCCGAATAGAGTGTGTAAGCTTGAGAAGTCCATCTATGGACTTAAGCAAGCGTCTCACAGATGGAATCTTTGCTTCGTTGAGAAAGTCAAAGAGTTTGGATTTGTACGAAGCGAAGATGAATCATGTGTATATGTCAAAGCCAGTGGGAGTATAGTTAGCTTCCTCGTTCTATATGTCAATGACATATTACTCATAGGAAACGACATCCCGACTCTGCAAGAGGTTAAGTCTTGGCTCGGGAAGTGCTTTGCTATGAAGGACCTCAGAGAGGCTTCTTACATTTTGGGAATAAGGATAGTAAGAGAAAGAAGTAAGAGACTAATAGGACTTAGTCAGAACACTTACTTAGAGAAGGTACTAAAACGTTTTAGTATGGAAAACTCGAAGAAGGGAGAATTACCGATACAAAGTAATGCCAAGTTGAGTAAGACTCAAATTCCGAGTACTGAAGCTGAGATAGCAGAAATGAGCCGAGTACCATACGCTTCCGCAGTTGCCTCAATCATGTACGCTATGACTTGTACTCGCCCTGATGTAGCCTTCGCTTTGATCATGGTTAGCAGATATCAAGGGAATCCTGGCAGAGCATATTGGATTGCGATGAAGAATATCCTTAAGTTCCTTCGGAGAACGAAGGAATGGTTCTTAGTCCTTGGAGGGAGTGATGACTTGAAGGTGTGAGGGTATAGTGACGCCAGTTTTCAGACCGACGGGGACAACTACCGTTCGCAGTTGGGCTGGGTCTTTACCCGAAATGGAGGAGCAGTGACATGGAAGTGTTCCAAGCAGGAAACAGTAGCTGATTCAACGTGCGAATCAGAGTACATTGTAGCGATCGAAGCGTCGAAGGAGGCAATATGGTTGAAGAACTTCATCGGTGATCTTGGAGTTGTACCTGCCATAAAGGAGCCCATGGAGATTTTCTGTGATAACGAAGGTGCGGTTACCTTGACCAAGGAACCGATGGATCAAGGTAGATCAAGACATATCGACAGAAAATATCACTTTATTAGACATCGTGTAAAGGAAGGACAACTCATAGTGAAGAGGATATCATCGGAAGATAACCCAGCAGATCCGCTTACGAAGGGACTGAGTAGGGTTAAGCACTTGCAGCATGCTAGGAGTATTGGGCTGAAGGATGATATTAGCATAGATTAGATAGTATTAGAAACGTGTAATAGATAAATGTAATTAACATTTGATGATTAAATAAAGGAGTTTGATTTATGAGTAATGTTAGTATCTTATGTTAATTGTTTAACTATTGTTTCTCTTTGCATGTTTTGACTTCCAGAATAATTGAGTTTATTAGGAATAATCGAATTGTTCAAATTTTCCACAATCATTCATATGTTGGAAGTAGATATGAATGAAGATTGTCATGAATTGGTGTGTAGATTGTCTAAATGGTGTTAGACATAGCAAAGGGTTGCTGCAACGTTCATGAGTGCTTATGAACTAGTTTTGAGCATTGGAACAAACCCGCGCTTGCTGGAATCACCTTATGGAATATGATATAAAAGGGTGATCGCGAGACGATAATATCATATAGTCTTAAAACCTAGATATATGGTTTGTTATTTGTTAATTGATTGTACATTGATAATGCGAAAACGCATCAGTAACTCGGTGTTATAAAACACATTGTTGTGTATAGTTGGTTAATGAATAAGTAAATGCATATAAGTCAAAGTTTATCTATAACTTTTATCTTAGAAGGTAAAAGCGATATCTCGGCCGCTCGATGATTTGATTTGACTTATGTGTCAGGCCCGGTCAGAACTGAATTGATGTGTTCGATTAAGTTCTATGTCAAATAAATCAGAGATCGAGAAACCTAAATGCTTGACTAACCATTCCATAGGATTGTCAGCATGATATCTAACAGAGGACTGTATGATCCCTTATCTAAAGAACAAGATTGATTAGATCAAAGTTTGACAGCGTCTTTGAGAGCTACAATTGCAAACCGAATTGTACTTGTGCATATAGTTACTAGACTTATCCAAGTGGGAGACTGTTGGAATAGTGTCTAAGGCTGCAACTATATTAGGCAAGTATTTGACCCGGTTGTGCATGGTCCTTTTGGGTTGCCTTCACCATAACAACTTAATAGGATGATTTATTAAGAGAGAATAAATATTATTAATATATTATGAGAATAATATAAAGAATAATAATATTGATTATTTGATTAATATAAGTCATAGAATTAATTAGAATTAATTTGGTGATTTAAAGAGATTAATTAAATAAGAGGGTATAAACTGTCAATTGTTTGATAGTTAAACTTTAGACTGTAAATCCATATTGATATGGATTGGACGGATTCAAGAAGCTAGGGATAACTTCAAATCGTCCATGGTTATCTAAGGAATGGATTTGGATAGCTTTAAGAGAAGATTATCCAATTAGGGTTTAGGTTGTAACCCTTAAGGAGTCTACAAGTATAAATAGACCCTGTGGCATAAGGAAATCGGCACTTCATCTAAAGTAGAGAACCCCTGGCCGATTTCCTCCCCTCTCCTCTCTCCCAAATCATCCTCCTTGCTATTTGGTGTTTGTAAGCCATTAGAGGAGTGACAATTGTGACTCTAGAAGCTCCAAGACAATAAGATCAAACAAGAGATTCAAAGGTATGATTCTAGATCTGTTTTAACATTGTTCTTATATTTAAATAGTCATTAGAAGTGTTGGATTCAAAGCATGTTTAATTAGAAAGCCTAGATCCAAGTATTAGGGTTTTTCATGCGCACATAGGAAAGTTCCTATGGCTAAAACCCATCAGATTGGTCACCTCATATAACTCATTTATAATTCATAGAGACATTTCCATTGCCAACATCCTTCTAGATTCTGATTATGAGGCACACATTTCAGATGTTGGTACATCCAAGCTTTTAAAGCTACACTCATCCAACTGGACCACAATCGTAGATACTTATGGATATAGCGCGTCAGGTAACGTAATTTTGTGATGTTAGTTCTACATTTAATTTTCTTTAGTTTTATGATATATATATATATATATATATATATATATATATATATACACACATATATACACACAAACACACACCACTACCACAAACGGGACCTATAGGGACGACAATTTTCGTCTCTACAGGTTCAAAAAGTTGTCCCTATAGTCTCTGGGGCGATATCTCGCCCATATAGTTGTCATCTCGATAGCCCTGTCGCAATAGATCTATATTGTTGTCGCTAAAAAACTTGTCGCAATTGCTAACCTTTGGTAGCGATATGTCACCCTCTGATTCGTCGCTATAAGTTGCTGGTCTCCTTTGATAAAGCTATAAGGACGACATGTCTTATCTATAGATTAATCTATAAAAGAAACTTGTCGTCTCCACAAGTATAGTGGAGCTTCTATAGATAAACCTATGGAGACAACATGTCATCTCCATATATGCAGCAATAGAAACAATAAGTCGTCTCCATAGATGGATACATAGTGGGCAGCAGTAACCCTACAGCAATGACGTTTCGTTATGGTTGATGCATCTGTATAGACGACATGTCGTCTCTATAGGTATGCCTCCCACTGTATTAAAATATTTCTTCAACTTCCCTTTTCGACGCCTGTAACACGATGCACAATCATTGTCGATTCCTTGAATCATTTGATTACAGAAAGGTGCATCTCGGAAAGCTTCAATATCAAAATAGCTCTACAAAATAAAGGATTATCACACATCTAAAAATTATAAGATTTAAATAAAAATAAAACATTAGATTGTATACTTACATGCACTTCGAGATAAACCTTTTTTTTTTAATTTTTCAAGAACATCTTTCCAACTTGGATAGTGAAAAGGGACAAACTCTGCAACACTATTTGAGACACACCGTACGTAAAATTGGTAATTGTATCCAAAAAAATAAATTGTTCTCCTGTAAGTTCAATTTCAAGTGGTAGTGGCCCTTTGTTATCATCAAACCTTCGATACAAATTTATGTTTTGTCCATTCATATGAGTTTTCTTTGGTTTTGCTACATTAAAACATGTAATTGAAAAGTTAGTATGTTAAAAATATCCAATATGAAGACATATTTTATCATAAGAAGTTACTTACATGACTCACAGGATGTTGGCATCTTCTGTGGACTTCGGGGAGGTTCATTCCTACCATCTCCACCGTGGCCCCGTGCAACATGTGCCGACATTCCTTTGATTGAAATAAACAATAAACATAAATTAAAAAAATATTATAAGCAACAATTATAACATTGTAAAAACTATCCATTAAAGATACAAAAACATTACAATACATTCAATCATAATCATCACTAGAATAATATGTTCCTGATCATCATCATTTTCATCATTATCATCAATAATTTCGTCTTTTGAAGGGTACGTATCACTATCTTCCTCATCATCATCAATGAAACCTTCATCGTCCACAATAGGAGCATCTCTTGATTCACTAACTTCACCTAACGTCTCCCGCATGGGTAATATAGCCTAAGTCGGCGACTAATTTAGAATGAAATGATTGATCATCCACAACAGGGGCAACACATCTGTCAACAACCACATTTGATTCACCATCATTACCTACATCGACAGCTAAGTTATGATCAGATGATTGAGTGTCGTGTAAAACATCTACATCATTAACAATACTGAGACTTGGATGGTCCCAATGTTTTCAATTGTGAACGTCTTCCATAACTCTCCAATTATTACCATTTCGAGAAGGATCTTGAATATAAAATACTTGTTTCACTTGTGCGGCTAAAATGTATAGGTCACCATCGTACCATGCATTACCGACATACCATTCACGACTGATGTCAATAGCAACGATACCATTTTTTTCAACAGATCGTCTTTTCCCCGATGTATTAAACCATTTGCAATGAAATAGAACAACCGAGTAACCACTTAAATAGTTCAACTGGATAATCTTCGCCAATTGACCATAAAATGGTGTACCATCTTCTCCAAGTGTAAAACCACCACTGTTCTGAGTAGTACGTCGAAGCTCACGAAAATATACTACAAATCTAACACCATGGACTATGCAAGCAGTGTAAGAAAACGCGTTCAACGGACCATGTGTCAATGCCTTTAATTCATTGGTACATTCAGGGACGACTTTTTTTCTAGACGATAAACCTAGAAAGATATAAGATTAATAACTTCTAATAATATTGTAGTTTAGATTTATATATAATGTATGTATAAAATATATCTACCTTATCACTAAACCATGAAGAAAATTTCGCTTTTACATCTCTTCCCGGCTTTTTAGATGTAAATTCGTTGTATGTAGGAGAAAGGGTTCAAATTAATTTCTCACAATACCTAAAAAGAAAATATAAAAAATAAAAATACTTACGATATATAGCATTTAACTTCATCGCATTCGTATAGTACAAACCAATGCAATGCTTTCGAGGCCTCTTTAGAAAGAGAAATGATTTTCTTCTTCGACATCAGACGATTAAATTTGGTTTGTATACCATCAAGATACATGGAGCAGAATGTCAACGCTTGATCTGCAACATAACCTTCTGCTATTTGACCTTCAGGTCTTGCTTATGTAAGATGCTTTGTTTCTTACATAAGCTTTTCACTTTTTCATGTATCTTTCAAAAGGATATATCAATAAATGTTGGAGGATATATCAACTCCAGATTGCATAAAATCTTTATCAATTCATTATGTGCTATATACATGTCTTTCACATCCAATGTCCATGCGCAAATTTTTTTAAAGAATGTGCAAAGGTCAATTATTGCTGTTAAAGCATTCGTAGGCAAAACAACTCGAACCCCTATTGGTTGCAGGCGTTGCATGAGGATGTGATAATCATGAGACTTTAACCAAATTATATTTGAATCATTAGGAAGCACCTTGTTCTTAAAGTTTGATCCAAAACCATCAGGTAGTTTGACTCCTTTAATGAACTCACATAAACGTTCTCGATCAATTGGTTTGAAAGAGTAATTTGGATGTGGTTGATTAATCTTGTTGTTATTCTTTTGTAGCCATAAATTGTCTCGAATATGCCAATTTTCCAAGTCTTCTCTTGCTTTTTGTGTGTCTTTTGAGTTTTCATTCTTCAATAAAGTACCCACAAAACTCTTAGACACATTTGTCTGCACGTGCATAGCATCCTGATTGTGTTTTAGTTCTAAAGAAGACCAATAAATAATAAAGAAGATACTCAATTTGGTCCAATTTAACTCTGACTCTGTACACTTTCTTTTCACACCCCAACCATAGCTAGGATGTCTCCCTGGAATACGATCCGGGAGACAGTCTAGTTGCTTTAATATTGTTGCATTACTGAATCATCGGGGAGGCTTTCTCGACACTTTTTTGCCATTAAACAACAAACTCTCCCTCTATTTGTGCTTGCTATGCAAGAATATTCTATGACCAACATAAGCTATCTTGTTGGTTATACGACATGAAGGTGTGACTTTATTGCATGTAGAACAAGATTTATAACCTTGACCACTCCATCCAGACAAACTGCTACTAGCAGGATAATCATTGATAGTCCATAATAGTGTTGCACACATTGTAAATATAGTGTTGGTTGCTGCATCTCTCATTTGCACTCCTTCGTCCAACAACATTTTCAACTCCTCTACTAAAGGCTTCAAGAAAACATCAATGTCCTTTGTAGGTGATTTAAGGTCAGGAATTAGCAAAGTCAACATGAAAGAAGACTCTTTCATACATAACCATGGTGGGGTATTGTACATTGTCAATATTATCGGCCACATACTATAAGACTGATTCATGTTTCCAAATGGATTAAAGCCATCAGCAGCCAAACCCAAGCGAACGTTCCTAGGTTCATTGGTGAACTCAGGATAACGCTTATCAAATTCTTGACATGCCTTCCCATCAACTGGATTATATATCTTACCATCATTTGACCACCCTGTATGATGCCAAATCATGTCTTTTTTACGTTAATCTAGAACTATACCTTCGACGAATCCTGGATGTCAAAGGAAAATAACGCAACAAATTTTGTGCCACTTTCTTCCCCTTTGTGTTTTTGTCAACCCATCTGCTCTCATTACAAAGAGGACAGTTCTGCATCGACTCATTCTCCTTCCAAAACAAAGCACAATCATTAACACAAGCATGTATAGATTGATATCCTAACCCAATCTTTTTCAGCTTCTTCTAAGCTTCATAGTGTGAAGCTGGAATCATATTTTCTCTTGGGAACATAACTCTTAAAAACTCTAAAAATTAGTCCATTGAACTGTCTGTCTATTTGTTGATGGCTTTCATGTGCATCGGTTTTGCTACAAAGTTTAGGGAAGACATCCAGCTACAACCAAGGTATAACTCTATATTGGCCTCTTTAAACAATGCATCAAATTCAGGGCCTAAACCAATTCCTTCTCCATCAGTATTTCCTTCATGTGTATTTTCCTCTGCCATAACATCGTCTATTACATCAAACATTTCATGTGTTGTTGTAGTATGGTTTTTAGGAAACCATATGTTGTATAAATCCGAAAAGGATATTCCTCCCCGTGATGAATCCATATACGATATGATTGAAGAAATCCATGGTCATGTATGTGGGCATAAATTGTAGTCACAATTTGTCGATACATATTCACACAATCTCTACACGGGCAACATGTTTTTCCTTCACCATCGACATGGTTATTGGCAATTTCGATAAAGATTCTAAGACCTTTTCAGGAATCCTGAAGAGCTCCGATTTCGCTGTGTAATCCAACTCTTATCAATTTTCATAACTGTTTGATTATCAAGAATTAGATTGTATGTATAGTAAATATATAACTAATTTGTTTTTATTTAGGATTTATATTTCATATTCTTCATATTATATCATCCTACTTGTATTTCTTTATTTTTTTTATAGCATTCTACTTCTACTTATATTGCTTTATTTTTTATAGCATTCTACTTTTACTTGTATTGCTTTATTTTTATAGCATTCTACTTCTACTTGTATTGCTTTATTTTTTTTATAACATTCTACTTTTACTTGTATGGTTATAGTTTTTATAGCATTCTACTTGAATGTTGAAATAGTTTATACTTAGTTATCTATATTTGATCTAATTCAACATACTTGGTGGGCTTAATTCGTGTTAAGTTGTATATCATACTTTCATAAAACTAGCAATTATAGCAAGAAATAGCATTGTACTTTGTTAAATTATTGTAAATGAAGACCATTATTATTATTGTATCACTTATTGCTTTATTTTTTATAGCATTCTACTTTTACTTGTATTGTTTTATTTTTTTATAGCATTCTACTTGAATGTTGAAATAGTTTATACTTAGTTGTCTATATTTGATCTGATTCAACATACTTAGTGTGCTTAATTCGTGTTAAGTTGTATATCATACTTTCATAAAACTAGCAATTATAGGAAGAAATAGCATTGTACTTTGTTAAACTATTGTAAATGAAGACCATTATTATTACTGTATCACTTGTATTTATTCTCAAACAGTAAGGGATTATATCATCATCACATACCTGATATTGTCCTTGAATTGGACTTTGACTTGAATTTGAATTTGACTTTGACTAGTCCTTAGTCAGCTGTCCAACTCAGCTCAACAACTTCTCTTTCCTAGATGTCAACAACATGATATGGTATATTTTGTAAATTGATTGAACATGATATGGTATGTTTTTTAAATACAACAAAAAGAAGATAAACTCATTTCTAAAATACCATGGATCCAGATGAGTCAAAATATCAAATATACATCATACTTTAATTATTGTTCCCTATTGAAAGCTTTTTTTAATTAATCATAAATATATATATATATATATATATATATATATATATATATATATATATATATATATAAACAACGATTATTATATCAAAATATTAATTATACATCAATAGTTATAAATGATTCTGTATTTAGGTGATGAAAACCACCCAAAAGGGGAGGAATCAAAAACTAACTCTTGTAGGAGAAAAAATAGACAATAGGCTTCCAAACTACTTAAGCTTTTGTCAAATGGAATCAGTCAATCTTTTCATTAGAATTCGTTCCTTTTTTAAAATCTTAGTACCTCTCATAAAAGAGATTATAGCCCAATGTGTAACAACTGGTAAAAAATTGGTCAGAGTTCGACGGTCAAGCCACCGCGAACCGTTATGCAATAAAGACCAATTGCGTGAAAATTTTATGCTTAAAATATATATTAAATGTGTTATATTCATAACTGTTTTTAGAACATCTCAAAACGGCTCAAAACCCTTATCGTTGAGATTGAATCGGATCCTATAAATCGTGAAACTTAAAACAGATTTTTCCCGTAGTTCTACTTATCGGATATAAGACCTGTTTGACTTTTTAGCAGTGTTCTAAAAGGCGCGCCATGGCGTGCGCCAAGGCGCGCCATGGCGTGAGGCGTGGCTCCACCGTTACGAAAAGCCTCATAACGTTGCTGTTATGCGTGGCGTGTGGCAAGGCGTGATATGGCGCGCCATGGCGCGTTATGGCGTGTTATGGCGCGTGTTTTTTCGTTTGAGACACAGTTTTTTGCTCTTTGTTATGTATTTTCTAATCGGTGATACAGGTATTGTGGTTTTCGTTAAATTTTTGTAACAAGTTATTGATCTAACACTTATAAAAAGTACTTATATTTAATATAAATTTATATTTATGTGGTAATATAATTTTAAATTAATACAAAATCGCCGCCTTACATCACGCCTTGAAAAACGCCATGGCTCGCCATGGCTCGTTAAGCTTGAGGCTTGACCTTGCCGCCACGCCACGCCTCACGCCATTTAGAACCTTGCTTTTTAGAAACCTTATAACCGAGATTATTAGTTGTCATTTTCAGAAAAATTATTTCATATCTGGATCGAAGGCACACAAATTGAGAAAGTTAAGAAAATATTATCATTTTTAAGATATCCAAATATGACATTGTACTTTTGACACTTTAAGTCAAGCTTAGTTGAATATAAACTTTCAACAATATAACTATAGCATCTATATTTATATTTTCTACCACATCACTCAATAATACATAAATACATGTTTGTACATATAGAAAATACATGTTAATACATAAATAAATACATGTGAATAATTTAAATAATACTTTGCTTCTAAGGGTATCTAAAAGTACACCAATAAATGAAATTGAGAATTATGTTTCTTATACACTTCAACTTATCCAAAACATCACTCTAAAGGAATCACAGTGGTACAACCAAATCATATAGAAAGCTAAGAGATTTTCAGCCTTGGACTACCTGTAATGGGTTCATTGCTTCAAATTATCTCTCTTCTTTCTTTTTTCTTCTTCGTGATTTACCGCTCAAGGAACCACCGATGGTGGTAGCTGTTTCCGGCGAGACCAAGAGGGGAGCATCCCCGTTTTCTTTCTCCTTTTATTTTCTGTCAATTGAAACAACAAAACGACCCTTAATATCATTGTTTGATTTTGCTTCCTGTATTCCCCTCTTCTTCAATTTCAATCATAGAAAACTCCACAGGAGGTGGAGATCTCCGACACTCAAAGAGGGCAGCAACCCCTCGTATCTCCTCTTCTCTCTAGTCGAATCCACAAGAGACTAGAACAACTTACCTTTCGTTGTTTGCTTTGCCCACTGAACAGCCAACTCAACACCTGTTACACCACCGCCAATCACTGCTGTTGTTTCCCTTTCATTTTTCCTTGCAGCCGGCGATGAAGTCACGAAGAACAGGAGGGTCGCTGGTCTTGATGGACCCTTCTCCCCTCATCGCAAACTAATAACCCACCTCCGATGACCCCCGATTTCTGTGATCGTCCCTTTTTTTTCCCGATGAGTGAGGACGGTGATTTCCCCCATCGATCTTGTGTAGCCGCTTTTTTTTTGCTCGATCTGATAACCACGATGGCGTTTTCCCTTTTTAATTGTGTTTTACAACTAAACCAAACCAGCCCCTCAAATAATTTTTAAAGAGAAAAACCAACCCCTTGTGGTAATTGGTTGATAAACAGCTTGTATAATTACCAAATCAGCCCTCCGATACCTTGCTTTATTTAAATCAGTCCCTATTGTTTATAATAATGGAACACAACAATTCCTTTATTTTAATTGGCTACAAAAGGAACCCGGAAATGTTTTAAAGTCCAAGAGTGGTTAATTTGCGGTTTCTCACGACAAGCTTCATGAAGCGAGCCTAGATTGAGATCACAGATCGAATGTGAGTTTCTACGGCCCCTCTTTTACTGTTTTAATATTTGGGAGAGAATACATGAGTGTTTATATAAAGTTTGATGATTTTCAAGTCTTATACATAAAATGACATCATACTTTATTATTGGTTAAGAGTTATGAAAATAACAATTTAAAAGGGTACAAAGAATTAATAAATTATATAAGTTATATTAGAATGCTATAAATGATATAATTATACCTTGTTGTGATATATTAATTAATATTAATAAAAATCACTGGATTATAAGTAGAATGACATGAAGATATAAGTTATTCGACGAATCATAAACTATAATACTCGTCGTATATACGTACATGAAAATATTGAGAAAGCGTAAAAAGACACTATATCCATAACAAAATGTGTTATTTGATATAATTGTGTACAAAGGAAATGTACATTGTCTTAAACGACTATAAATAAAGATTTGACGAATATATAATAATTAATTGAAAATATACTAAAAATCAATTATTATTATTATCCTCTTGATTATTATGTGAGAATGATTTCTAAATAAATGATATAATTTATTTTATAAGTATTATAAAAATATAAATCACTTTAGTTGTGATACTAAATGCGTCACATACAATGATATAATTGATTCTCAAATCTTTAGGGATTATTACCTAATAAATTATACGACATATCAACTATGCAATTTATCAAGTATTTGCATAAGTGAGTATTCGGCTACGCGAACGAACATCTTCCTTATCGGCTGAAGTAAGGAACTATACAAATTAAAACCGCCACAATAGTCGAATGCTACACTAAAATCACTATCTAACTAATTTAAATAAGCTTCAAAAATCTTAATAATCTAAGATTCGCGTTAGTGACCCTAGTGAACGACGAATTTTATGAGTTGAAGAATTATCGTCATGGATTTTGTGGATTGTGTATCCCGTGTGTGTTTGTGGGAGGAATGTATCAAAAGGGGTGAAAGAGAAAGTTTTATGATGGTGTATTTTTCCTTTGTAGGGATCAAATCCTGGAATCAACACCTAACTCTATAACCGTTAATCCAGGAGGAATCATATACTGTAACCTTGGTGTAGATCTATTTTTTTATGGAAAGATTTATGCGAATGGTTATTTTCCGTCAGTGGTTGCTAGCTACAACTTCGTCTGACGAGGCAACATGCGTCAAGTGTTTCTTTCTTTGTTAGTATACGACTGCTTTAAAACGTTAGTAATGATCTCGATTCCTCCATTTATATTTATATTGTGCCTGTGTGGCTTGTTTATTGTGCCTTTTTGGCTTGTGGAGGAGCGACGGATAGTGTCGGTTATAGACAAATTGATATATATTGAAGATTTTATTCGAAGAAGTATAGATCTAGATTGAGTCAATCCTCCCAATTTGAGCCGAGTGTGTAAGAGTGTTTAGGTATTTAACTACCTCTCCCTACGACACAATTCTTCATAAGCAGAGACGTTTGAAAGAATAGAATTGTAAAGATAATGGTTAATATTTGTCGTTGAAATTATACGAGTGGTAAAAATATGCATTTATAATTTACCAGTTATTGAAAAGTATTTTGGGATGAGTTTGCCCCACTGGTTAAGTGTTGATTTCCAAATTAAGTAAGATAATGCTTAATTAATAATATGACACGGATTTACAAAGTTTAAAAAATTCAAAATTTTGAGTTTTACATATAAACTATACGAATGTTTGTACAAAGTTTTAAGAGTAAACTTGGCTATTTTATGTTTACACAAAGTGTGATATGACTTTATTTATATAAATTGGTTTTCAAAATCTTTATATAAAGAGCATTTTGGTCATGAGAACCGTAAGAATTTGTTATAAGTTTGGTTTACTTATATATTTTACAAATGGAGTATTTTTGGATTTGAGAAAATGACATTTCTAAATGAGTTTAAATATACTTTTATGACTCTATTATTTTATACTTTCAATAGAAAAATATGTGTTTATAAAAGCTGGTCAACCAGATAAATTTTATAAAAACATTTTTGGGTGTAAAAATACTTTGTGTCAAAACCTGTAGAATTCACCAACATTTTTGTTGACGTATCTTAATGCATGTATTCTTAGGTTGCTTATAAGGTTAGAAGAGTTTGTAGACAAGATTCTCCGATATTATTATCATACAAATGCGAACACCGGATTGTTAAGTGTATGTAGTGATTCAACAATAGTCATTATCCATGTAATTTCTATTTCGGTAATAATAGAAGATTGTATTTGTGCTATTCAATGTATGTCCAATAATTGTGATTACTAGTTTATGTTGCACACCTCGGCGTTTCCGCCGTTGGTCGAGGGTGTGACACAATGACTTATGGTCTTGTTATTAAATTTAACAGGATCTTTTTAAATTTATTAGAAAAAAGTCTTGTCATTTATTTTATTTTTTTTGAACTTTTTTTCGAGTAGGTTTTCTAGAACAGTCAAGATTAATGGTAAACTGATTAAACTTATTATTCGACTCAAAAACAAAAAATAATAACATATTGACTTTATTTAAGGGAACTTGCCCTTTATTTAACTATGTAAGTTTTCAGGAACAGGAAAGTCTCAGTTTTTGAAATTTTCTATAAAGAATAAAGACCCAAAATCACTCTAAACAACATCTAATAACCAATCTTCAATATCAGTTTCCTAAACCATAGTTTCAATGAATATCAGGGACGATATAAATATAGAAAACCCAGGTGATTATCAAAGAGGGTGGTTGAATCTTAGCCTCGGACATAATCTGGGTGAGAGTTCACCATCAAGACCCATGAAGGTATATACATGCAAGAGGAAGTTCTACAGCTCGCAAGCAAAAATGGAGAAACAGTGCAACTTAAATGGCCTTGAGGTTTTTATTTGGATGGCCAAACAGCTTCTCAGAACCTAAAACTGATTACTACTAGATCAGCAGTTCCTTGATTTGAATCTAAAACTGAGACTTTATAAAGGGAATTTTCCCTTTATTACTACTGGATTGGGAAGCACTAGTGCTGGATTGATTGTTACAACAGTCAAAGATGGAGGTGAGACTTATTTGTTTGGTAGGATGGAATTAGAATGGAATCTTTGATTCCACTGGAATTGAAAAAAAAAAGTTGTTTTTTTTACCTGATGGAATGGAATGCACCATTATTCAATCCAAGGAACTTGTAGGTGAATAGATGCAAGAAGCTGGGGCCCTTGTTTTAGCTAATGGTGGACAATGTTGCATTGATGAATTTGATAGGTAGTAGAATACTAAAAAAAAGTAATTTTATTAAATAAAGAAGTAAAAAATAAGATGTTTTTGTAACCTTTATGTGAACATCAAAATGACAGCATGATGGAACATAATAGAGCTACTATACATGAGGCAATGGAGCAGCAAACTATAACTATTGCTAAGGTATACAATTTACAAAATACAATATACCCTTTATCTTTTAAAAAACTACAATTTTGATCCCTGTCATTTATATTGAAAAATTATTTAATTTCCAGGCCAATATGATCCTAATCAATGTATCATTTCTTGGATGCTATTATATATTATTTATTTTCCCAATATTATGTCACAAAATATAATTTGTTTCTCGACAAAATTCAGCTTTATCTGTGAACACAACGTTATCTGGGCCTTTAATAAGCAAATTTAAATCAATAATAATGAACCTAATAGACCATATAATAAGGAAAACCACTTAACATGACATGTCATATAAAATATATGATTGTATTAGTGGATTACATATTCAAAAAACCAACAAATTAGTAGGAGTATTGTGACAACCCGAAACTTTGTCCGTTTCTGCCACGTGATTTCCGTTAATAAAGTTTCGAATTCATTAATTTTTCTGTCAAAATTTTGTTTTAATAAAATAATCTAGTTATATTTAATTAAATTATTTACGAGTCAGAAACCAAAACTCGCGCGGAAACCCGAAAATCTCGAGAAAACAATATTTTTTGTCTAAAATGGGATTACGACCGTAAACCTGTTTACGGTCAGTGACGACTGGACCCCACTTTCATCCTATAAATACGATGCCTCCTACTTTATTGGGACGTTTTCTGGTCGCATTCTCTCCTCCAGTCTCTAAAAATCTCGAACCGTAAACTCTCAAAATCGTGTTTTAACTCCAGGAAATGTCGAAAAACACCGTTAGGAGTGCTTTGCAACGTTTGGAATCACTCAACTCGTCAAAATCAGCATCCAAACCCCATTTTCCGAGTTTACGACCGTAAATTCGGCAAACTACAGAAACCGTAAACTCGTGTTCTAAGGTCGTAAACTTATCTTCAGAAACCGTAAACTCGTGTTTTAAGGCCGTAAACTCATCTTCAGAAACCGTAAACTCGTGTTCTACGGCCATAAACTCATTCCTTCGATTCAAGCAAGTCTCGGTAACATTCTTCAACCAAATTCATTTGTTTCCGACACTTTATTTATCGAAATCACTAATTTAGATACATATACGTACTTATTTGATAATAGGATTTCGTTAAGTGTCACGCGCAACAACTCGGGAATCTTGATTTCATTCAACAACTCCGCGTAACAAATGTGAGTCCATACCTCTACGTTTGTTTTTCCAAGTTTTTCATGCTTTTAGGGGGGGGGGGGGGGGAATACAAGCAAAAGTACATGGAAACTTGTGCTCAAAATATATTATTCTGTTTAAGATAATCATATTTCAACATGCTTTTGACACGGAAAATAGTTTTACCAAATGATTAAGAAATAAACTCGTAGAAACAGCTTCCAAAACTAGAACAATGAACTTGTGAATCATATAGTAAAACGTATTATTTCATAAAGGATTCATGCAAATCATAAACATGATTTTCGGTATTATTACTTGTAAATTTGTTAGGCTATGTTTGAGACACGTCCTTGGTAACACTCACCACAATAAACAGAGTGGAGGACTAGCACTCGTGACCAGAATCTCTTGTAGGGAGAGTGTGACTGTTGTGTATAGATCTATAAGGGACTGACAATCCCGCACCTCACTGCTAGCTAAAGTCGAACCGACAGGTCTGCGGGTGACAAAGTCATTAAGGATACAGGCCGCTGCGGGCTATATCCAGTCAGTTATAGTAATGAAACTCAAAACCTAGGTAGCAGATATTTACTTTTGTAATAATGAATCAAGTGAACTAACCCCCAAGTAATGAACGATAGATTACTGGAGGGTATTAATAATAATATCTTTTGGACTTAGTTCATCAGGGTTTCTTTTATTTAGTTTCAAGACTAATATACTTCTCTGGGTGTAACCAGGGTTTTTAAAAGAAAACTGCTTTTATATACACGAGTATGGTAGATACTTGCAAACATCAGTTTAAAACGGATAATCAACCTTTAACCTTCAGGGAAAATATAGGATTTTCTCGGGATAAACTGACTATTCAAAACGGATTGTTTTACAACCAACGGATATTCATATTCATTCAACGACTCATTGGATTGTTCATGTTCTGTACGAACACAGAAGTCATGGAATAAATGGGTTTTCAAGCACGCTTTTCATAAGAAAATATAGGATTTTCTTGAGGAACACTTTTCAAAAGGATTCAAGAAACATTTTCCACCAAAACTAAATGCTTATGAACTCACCAGCTTTATGCTGATATATTTTGAAAACTGCTTGTATTCTCAGGAAATCAGTAGACAGGTACTTCCAGGAGTTCGGAGAGGTCGAAGCATTAGAGTCGCACCTTTCTATTTTACTTTTGATATGAACAAAATTATGTATTAAACCATGTAAACCTTTTTCATATATGTATTCAATGTCTGGTTGTGTTTACTACGCTTGTTATAATACAATCGTTGCGATACTAAGCATGACGTCACCTCTGCCCCGGAATGTTTCTGCCATCGGTTTTGGGGTGTGACAAATTGGTATCAGAGCCCTTGTATATAGCGAACTAAGTACACTGAACCTTACGTGGTATACAACTATAAATATTAAGGGGCCTAAGTGCTCTAAACTAAAAAGTATACTTTCGAAAATACAAGTATTTTTATAAAAGTATATAAGTATACCTGAGTATCAGAATCCGTTCCGTAAGTAGAACAAAACAAAAGTATTTGGATGTTGGACACTGCGGTTAAACCTGGGCAGTTATGTAATCGTGCCTAGGGTCAATAAATCTTGATCAACTATATTCATTCAAGACATGACCAACATGTGCTTGGGAGTAACTATGGCGTTGCAACAAGCCTAAAACTTACCTAGATACCAGAAGAGTTCTAGAACCGAACATAAGGATTAAAATACGGTAGGAGTATTTTAGGGTGCTATAACGACCGAACCAGAGTTTTACCCAGGAGAATCAATCATGTAACTATAATACATTAGAAGTATTATAGATTCGATGCCTATTAACTATTCCTTTACCCTCGCCTCGAGTAGATAGCATGGCTGGATTCCATTTTCCTGGAGTCCCGTACTTTCCTAACCAAGGAAATGATGGATGGATCGAACTAGAGCCAGAAGGAAGCCATGAAATCCCATTTGATGATCGCATTGCTGAACCATTTTCTAAAGAGACTGACTTGGAACCAGAAGTCGAGAACTTACCCCCAGTGGCCCTGACACCAAATCCAAGCCCTCGGCTTGTACTCGAAGGCCCAACGCCCATGTGGGTCAGAAGCCTGTATAGGTGGAGTCACGAACAAGGCCAATACCGCCCGTATAATGGGGATGTGGGTCGAATCACTGAGAGTCCGATAGCAAAACGGGAAATCTCAACACATAGATAAACATTTAGGATATATCTGGGGGCAACCATTGTTGCTCACAATCTTCTTTTCTTTACATGTAGCAGATCATGCCTCCGAAGTAACGTAACCAACCAACCAGTAAGACACCAATCCTCTAGATGGACTCAGCTACGTTCCATGCTACTGTCATAGCAGCTATAGCTGCCGCCCTAGCTGTTCTTAACGCTAACAACACAAATGTGGGTGGAAGTGCGAAGGGCAATCTGAATCTTCGTGCTAACCAATCTCAACAACAAGTGCCTACTAGAAAGGACACACCTGATCTCCAACCTAACATCCTAAAACGAAAGTGAAAAGGGAGTTGTTTAACCCAAATATCTACTGAGAGGCAACAAATTGGGACAGTTAATACCCTAGTCAGCCCTGTTGTTCCAACACCAACGATACCCTACGGTGGAAACCTCCCGTACTGTAGCAAATGCAACTACCATCATCATGGAATCTGTCGAGTGTTGCATTGCACCAGATGCAACAGGAAGGGACACACCGCCCGCAATTGTAGGACCCTAACCAAGTTCATCACTCCGACTACCAAAGTTGGGGCAAGCCCAACCTGTTACCTCTGTGGAAGTGTAGGAAATTTCAAAAGAGACAGCCCCACAGAGAGGAACAATGAGGAAACAGGAGGAGTCTGACCTCAGAGAATAAGGAAGCATCAAAGAACCTTGTTGTGTTTTTGTACGTTTTCGAAAACCCCTATAATTGTTCATAATTGTGATTTATTTCTCGTCCAAATTAAATCGTGACATTCCTATTAGATTTAAAAGCCCTAATGAACAAATTATGATAACTTAGTGAATACGCTAGGATCAGTTGTAATTATACACGGCCTGGGTAGACCAAACGATCATAAGGAAATCTGGTAAGAACCATTTCATGAAAGTTCATAGATTCAAGACATCATAACCCTCATGTTAGTAGTACCTGTTAATTTCGAATCAAACACAACAAACACCACAAACATTCACCCGGAGGCATCAATGTGCTAACAAAACGATCTTTCCGGACGAACTTAACGCGCAATTCTACGACGTCGTCCTGTTTAGTCTGATCGACTCTATATTATACTAAACCCTTTTGTCTTAAAATCGTTCGATCGCAAAACTCCCTTCGCTCATGACGGCGAATTAAATGCGAACCTCAAAAATTCATCTCTCTTCGAAGCTCTCTATGGTCGTAAGTACAGATCCCATATGTGCTGGGCTAAGGTGGGTGACGCACAACTAGTCAAGAGTCAAGTCTCCAACAACACTTTCACGAGTCCCGAAATCATCCGAAAGACGACTGAGAAGATCGTACAAAAGGGACTACGCCGATGAGAGACAAAAAAAAACCCCATTGGAGTTCCAGATTGGTGGACGCGTCCCTTGCAGGTCTCACCTTGGAAAGGCCTGATACGCTTCGGAAAGCGTGGAAAGCAAAAATCAAGACAAGTTGGACCGTCCAAGATCCTTTCTAGGATCGGTCCTGTAAGCATACAAACGCCAGTTACCCCGAGAACCCAGCAAAGTCCATCCTTTCTTCCTCGTGCCGAACCAAAATGAGTGTCCGTTCGATGAGACACCTACGAATTCCCCTCAAAAACCACAAGTTAGACGAGAGTCTACACTTTGTGTGAGAATCACCTAAACTCACGGATCGAGAAGTCAAGTGAACGAAATAACGTCGCATCCCGATAGCGAAGGTCCGCTGGAATGTTAAGCAGGAACTTGGATTCACTTGGGAGCTCGAAGATCAGATGAGATAGAAATATCCGCAACTCTTTCCTAATCCATGATTTGTATTCCATGTTCGAATTTCGGGACGAAATTCCCTCTAATGAGGGGATGATGTGACAACCCGAAAGTTTGTTCTTTTCTGCCACGTAATTTCTGTTAATAAAGTTTCAAATTCATTAATTTTTCCGTCAAAATTTTGGTTTAATAAAATAATCTAGTTATATTTAATTAAATTATTTACGAGTTAGCAACCAAAAATCGCGCGGAAACCTGAAAATCTCGAGAAAACAACATTTTTGGTCTACAGTGGGATTACGACCGTAAACTAGTTTAGGACCGTAAACCTGTTTACAATCGATAACGAGTGGACCCCACTTTCACCCTATAAATACGGTGCCTCCGACTTTATTGGGACGTTTTTGTGGTCGCATTCTCTCCTCCTCTCTCTAAAAATCTCGAACTGTAAACTCTCAAAATCGTGTTTTAACTCCGGGAAACGTCGAAAAACACCGTTTGGAGTGCTTTGGAATATCTGGAGTCACTCAGCTCGTCGAAATCAGCATCCAACCCCATTTTCCGAGTTTACGGTCCAGCCTTCAAAGACCGTACACTCAGTTCTTGCGTTTACGGCGGTAAACTCGGCAAACTGCAGAAACTATAAGCTCGTGATCTATCGCCGTAAACTCATCTTCAGAAACCATAAACTTGTGTTCTAAGGTCGTAAACTCATTCCTTCGATTCAAGCAAGTCTCGGTAACATTCCTCAACCAAATTCAAGTGTTTTTGACACTTTATTTATCGAAATCGCTAATTTAGATACATATACGTATTTATTTGATAATAGGATTTCGTTAAGTGTCACGCATAACAACTCGGGAATCTTCATTTCAGTCAACAACTCCACACAACAACTGTGACTCCATACCCCTATGTTTCTTTTTCCAAGTTTTTCATGTTTTCAGAGGGGGGGGGGGGGAATACAAGCAAAAGTACAAGGAAACTTGTGCTCAAAATATATTATTCTCTTTATGATAATCATATTTCAAAATGCTTTTGACACGGAAAATAGTTTTACCAAACGATTAAGAAATCAACTCGTAGAAACAGTTTTCAAAACTAGAACAATGAACTTGTGAATCATATAGTAAAACGTATAATTTTATATAGGATTCATGCAAATCATAAACATGATTTTTGGTGTTATTACTTGTAAATTTGTTAGGCTATGTTTGAGACACGTCCTTGGTAACACTAACCACAATAAACAGAGTGGAGGACTAGCACCCGTGATCGGAATCTCTTGTAGGGAGAGCGTGATTGTTTTTGTATAGATCTATACGGGACTGACAATCCCGCACCTCACTGCTAGCTACAGTCGGACTGACAGGTCTGCGGGTGACAAAGTCATTAAGGATACAGGCCGTTGCGGGCTATATCCAGTCAGTTATGGTAATGAAACTCAAAACCTAGGTAGAATATATTTACTTTTGTAATAATGAATTAAGTGAACTAACCCCCAAGTAATGAACGATAGATTACTGGAGGGTATTAATAATAATATCTTCTGGACTTAGTTCATCACGGTTTCTTTTATTTAGTTTTAAGACTGATATATTTCTCTGGGTATAACCAGGGTTTTTAAAAGAAAACTGCTTTTATATACACGAGTATTGTAGATACTTGCAAACATCAGTTTAAAACGAATAATCAACCTTCAACCTTCAGGGAAAATATAGGATTTTCTCGGGATAAACCGACTATTCAAAACGGATTGTTTTACAACCAACGGATATTCATATGCATTCAACGACTCATTGGATTGTTCATGTTCTGTACGAACCCGGAAGTCATGGAATAAATGGGTTTTCAAGCACGCTTTTCATAAGAAAATATAGGATTTTCTTGAGGAACACTTTTCAAAAGGATTCAAGAAACATTTTTCCACCAAATCTAAATGCTTATGAACTCACCAGCTTTATGCTGATATATTTTCAAAACTGCTTGTAATCTCAGGAAATCCGTAGACAGGTACTTCCAGGAGTTCGGAGAGGTCGAAGCATTAGAGTCGCACCTTTCTATTTTACTTTTGATATGAAAAAAACTATGTATTAAACCATCTAAACCTTTTTCACATATGTATTCAATGTTTGGTTGTGTTTACTACGCTTGTTATAATACAATTGTTATGATACTACGCATGACGTCACTTCTGCCCCGGAACGTTTCTGCCATCGGTTTCGAGGTGTGACAAGTATCGAAGGTAATGCAAACCCTTGATGAAAAGAAGACCAAAACTAACAGTATTTCTTGATAAAAAAAGCCAGTATATTAATATTTACTCTTTAATATGAATTATAAAGATTGGAGACCTAGTATGTTAATTATCATGTCTAATTAAATAGTATAAATTCCAACAATATATAAAGCATCATTTAGACATTTACAAGAACATCCAAACACCATAAGGATATTTTATATGTGTAATGATATATATGATAAAGCACAAAAAGAGTAGAGAAGAACAAAAGCAACAAGAAAACTACCCGGGATTTGCAATGCTATTGATTGTTTCCAAAAGCTGCAACTGGAGTTGTTGCTGTTGTTGTACCTAGGGCCGGCTCTATGTAGAGGTTTTTAAGCTAGGGCTTAGGGCCCCCAATTCTTTGGGGCCCCATATTTTCCAAAATCCAAAAGTTTAGTCCATGAAAAAATCCAATCCAGTAACCACAAAATAAATGAAGCGAAAGAATAAATCAACGATCGCTGCATTTATAAAATTGAAACGACATTGCATTTTTTTACCGACTCTATTTTCTACGACATATTCATCTCATCTGTTTTTGATTTCCGAGTATAATAAAGGCTAAAGGACCCCAAATTTTTGGCTTACTTAGAGCCGCCAAAATGGTTGAGCCGCCCATGACTTGTACCTATTAGTCATTACTATTATTGTTGTATATCCGTGTATATATTGTTCTCTATTTAGCCTCCTGTAATTTAGGTAAGTTAACTATTATGTATCTATATAATTGTGTATTGATTTAATGAGAAGGCAAGGAATTCCACGGAAACCTTTATGGTATCAGAGCGTAATTCCACAGAATTCGACAAAACCCTAAAACTCATCCATTGACAGCCACGACTGTCATCTTCTTCTCCAATCAGTCATGCTCGGTGATGAACCAAACCCCACAAAACCCCTTCATCCTGTATACATTGTCAGAAACATTTAAAACAAAGTCAGACTTTTTCGATGGTACCAAGGTTCCCTACTCGTCATGGGTAAAACTGTTCAAGCTCCATGCTCGTGGCTACAAAGTCTTGCACCATATTGATGGCACCGCCCCTCCTGCAAAAACTAGTGCCGACTATGCTCTATGGAACGAAATTAATGCCATAGTTATACAGTGGATCTATGGATCAATCTCGGATGATATTCTCTCATGCATATTAGGTGACGACACAGCTTATCAAGCTTGGGAAAAGTTGAAGAAAATCTTCCTCAACAACAAGGGATCTCATGTTGCTACCCTTGAACACGAGTTCACTAATCTTACCCTCCGATCTGTGAACTTTCTTGAAGAATACTGTCAGAAACTGAAAGACATCACTAACCAATTATCTGATGTGGAAAGTCTGGTTTCTGAAAACCGATTGGTACTTCAACTGGTTCGAGGACTACCACCGGAGTATGATACTATTGCAGCCTATATAAATCAGGCATTACCGGATTGGGAAACAGCTCAAAGAATGCTTTAATTAGAACGAAACTGATAACAAACCCGTGAGCAAACCACTATCGCCAATGTTGGTCTCACTGTAATAGAGGCGAATGTTGCATCTCACCCAACACCGAGACAACCTCACAAAAATCATGGGGGACCACCAAACTGTCAACCTCATCGTGGCCATCCCCCTCCATCTCAGCGACGTCATCGACAACAACACACCAGGAATTCTCAGTCACGCAACCCTTGGCCAAAGAACCAACATCAATTAGATCTCTCCAACTATTACAATACGCCACCATGGTTGCATATGTTGCCACCACCATCTCCCTATCTGACTCAACCTAGTTGGACACATCTGTGGTTCAAGCATCTGTGGCCAACCTCAACACCAATCTCCAGACACACCTCAAGCCAACACTACTGCTACATTAAATTCACTTGAACCGACAAACATTGGAGCTTCTTTTTAGGCGATGACCATGGATCCACTAGAGGAGTCGGACTGGTATATGGATACAAGTGCTTCTTCCCACCTTACTGCAGATTCTGGTAAACTCCACAACTTTACAACTAGAAGTCCCATAAAATCTATATTTGTTGGCAATGGTCATGACATTCCGGTTCTAGGCACCGGACACACCAAACTTTTATCCCAACCAAAACCTATTTCACTAAACAATGTTCTTCACACACCAGATATTGTAAAAAATCTTGTGGTCGTTCGCCAATTTACTATTGATAATGATGTATCTGTTGAATTTCACCCCTATGCTTTTACCTTAAAGGATCTTCAGAGTGGAATGTTCCTCTCCCCCCATAACAGTACCGCAACCCTCTACAAGTTCACACCTCTGGAGATGTCTTCTTCCATTTTCCTTTCCACGACGTCACCCACCTTATGTACTTCCGGCTTGGACATCCGTCTGGAAATATTATTAACATTTTACGTTCTCGGCCATTTATTTCTTATAATAAAAGTACTAATAGTACTCATTCTCTTTGCCACTCTTGTCAAATCTCGAAACACAAAAGGCTACCATATTATGATTCCAATTATCGTACTTTATTACCTTTTGACATAATTCATTATGATCTATGGAGGTCTCCTATTCTAAGTAAATCTAGCCATAAATACTACATGGTGTTTATCGATAATTTTACCCAATATGTGTGGGTTTACCCTCTAAAATTCAAATCAGAAACTTTTTCACGATTCTCTCAATTTCACTCTATTATTCAAACTCAATTCAACACCAAAATCAAAAGTTTTCAATGTGACATGGGTGGAGAAATCGATAATACACAATTTAAATCTTTTACATCCACACATGGCCTTGCACTTCGATTTGCATGCCCTCAAACTTGACTATAGAATGACAAATCTGAATGAATGATTCGCCGACTTAATGAAATCACTCTTGTCCTTCTTGCTCATGCATCTCTACCTCCCTTTCTTTGGGTCGATGCCCTTTATGCTGCCACCTACCTTTAAAATATCACCCCAACCAAAGTTCTTCATAAACAAACACCAACAACCATGTTGTTTGGTCGAAACCCCTTTTATATCCACCTCCATGTGTTTGGTTGTGCCTGTTATCCAAACCTTTCAACCCAATGTAACCACAAACTTGACACCCGTTCTATCCAATGTTTCTTCCTCGGCAATCCCGCAAATTATCATGGATACCGTTGTCTCGATCCTTTAATTGGAAAAATCTATCTCTCCCGCTACATCACATTTGACGAGATGGTTTTCCCATTCGCTTCATCCAATCTATCCTCAACATATGAATGCCAATTCCTTTCAGATGACACTAACCTTTCCTCCACCTTCACCCGAATTCTCCAACTTTCAAACACCCACTACACACCTCACTTCTACTCCATCAAATACTCTTCCTCACCATCATACACTGCCTTCTCCCCCTCTCTCCGATCCACCCACTCAGTCATCAAGACAACCCCCACTAGCCCCATCCCACCCCATGGCCACTCGATCTAGCCATGGAATTGTCAAACCACATATTCTCCTAAAACTACACACCACCAACATCTCCCCTCTTCCGAAAAACCCCCACCTTGCCTTCACGACCCTAACTGGAAACGTGCCATGATTGATGAATATAATGCTTTATGTGACAATGAGACATGGGAACTGGTGCCGCGACCTCCGGATGCTCATGTTATACGTTACCTGTGGCTTTATCACCATAAATTTCATGTTGATGGTTCCCTACAACGCTATAAGGAGCATCTTTTTGTTAATGGTAAATCTCAACAAGTTGGCATAGACTGTGATGAAACTTTCAGCCCTGTGGTTAATGCTCATGTTATACGTTGTTTGTGGCTTTATCACCATAAATTTCATGTTCATGGTTCCCCACAACGCTATAAGGCGCGTCTTTTTGTTAATGGTAAATCTCAATAGGTTGGCATAGACTGTGATGAAACTTTCAGCCCTATGGCTAAACCTACGACTATTCGCACTGTTCTTACACTTGCAGTGTCTCGATCTTGGTCAATCCATCAACTTGATGTTAAAAACGCTTTTTTACATGGGAACTTAACTGAAACGGTCTACATGCATCAACCCCCGGACTTTGTTGATCGTGCCCATCCTCATCATGTTTGAAATTACGAAAGACCCTTTATGGACTAAAGCAAGCCCCAAGAGCTTGGTACCATAGATTTGCCACATACATCACATCTCATGGTTTTAAAAGTGCATTAAACGATACATCATTATTTGTTTACCACCATGGGCAAGACACCGCATACTTGTTATTATATGTTGATGACATTATCTTTACAGCTTCTTCAGATTCATTTTTAAGAAGTCTCATCACTACCTTGTCACGAGAATTTGCAATGACAGATCTGGGTAATCTTCATCATTTTCTCGTCATACAGGTTCATCGCACCTCTCGTGGTCTCTTCCTCTCCCAATCCACATATGCGAGAGCTATAATTAACAGGGCAAACATGACAAATTGCATTCCTATTGCGACCCCAACCGACACTTCCTCCAAAATGAGTGCAATTGTCAGAAAACCCCTTGAAGATTGCACTCTTTACCATCGACTAGCAGGAGCTTTGCAATATCTCACCTTTACGAGACCTAACATCGCATATGCTGGTCAACAAATCTGTCTGTTCATGCATGCAATAAGGGAACCCCACTTCAACTAGTTAAAACATATTATTCGCTACATTCAGGGCACCATTGATCAAGGCCTTCACATTCATGCATCCCCAAACCTATGTATCACTGCCTATTCAGACGTTGATTGGGGGGGGGGGGGGTGCCCCAACTCTCGTAGATCTACATCCGGATATTGTGTATTCCAAGGAGACAACCTTATCTCATGGTCCTCAAAACGTTAACCTACAGTATCTTGCTCTAGCGTAGAGGCTGAATATAAAGGCATTGCAAACGCCACTACAGAAACAAGTTGGCTTAGGAACCTGTTACCTAAACTGCGTGTGCCCATCACTAAAGTTACAATCGTTTATTGTGACAAAATCTCTGCAATGTACCACTCTGACAATCCCGTGCAACTCCAACGTACAAAAGATGTCGAAATCGACATCCATTTTGTTCGAAAACTCATCCAAATAGGAAGAATCCGAGTCCTTCATGTTCCCTCTGATCATCAGTATGCGGATATCTTCACCAAAGGTCTACATAAACAGCTTTTTCAACGCTTCAAGTCTAGTTTGAGTGTCTTCTCTCCTCCCGCTCAAACTGAGGGGGTATATTAGTCATTATTATTATCGTTGTATATTCGTGTATATATTCTTCTCTATTTAGCCTCCTGTGATTTAGGTAAGTTAACTATTATGTATCTATATATTTGTGTATTGATTTAATGAGAAAGCAAGGAATTCCATGGAAACCTTTAGTACCTGTTCAGGCCACCCTAATTGTTGCCGCCCCTGCCTGATATTCACTAAACACACTGATTAATGGATTTTCTTAAGCAAACATAAGAAATTCACAACGAGATATGAGAAAAACAAAGGATTTCAACAATTGAAGTAAATTTGTGAATATTGTACATGAGAAAGCAATTGTGATTAACAATGCAGAAAACAAAATACCTTTTAATAAGCTGGGAACCAGAAATGTGGGAGAAAATTGAAATATGTTATTTTCAATTTTGGTTATTTATTGGAGCGATATGTCATCTCTATAGATGTTTAAAGAACACGCCAATCTCTTATTTTTCCCGCTTAACATGTTGGGACAACAAGTCGTCCCTATATCTTAAAAAGTTAATAAAAATGGTCAACTCTATAGCGATGATATGTCATCCCTATAGGAAGCCTATAGTGACGACTAATGTCGTCCCTATAGAACTTGTCACGTCTTTATTCTTGTAGTGCACACACATAAGTATCCATGTTATAATCTCGTGAGGTTGATATACCTTTTTTTTGTTTTTATCTTATCCTTCTTTGGATGTAGAGCTTGATTATACGGTGGTGGTTACAGAGAAATTATGTGTATAGCTTTGGGATTGTTGCACTAGAAGTGATCATGGGAAAGCATCTTGGTGAACAGCCAATATTGCCTGTTGTTTATTAATGTTTATCTAGTGTCGGGAAATGTTGGAGATAGTCGGATTCCACTTCCCTCACCACAAGTTGAGAAAAAAGTTAATATGGTACTGAATCTCTCAAGAGCATGTTTGAACTCCAATCCACATGAAAGGTCAACAATGTGCCATGTTTAAAATCTATTGATGAAGGCCTGATATTAGGTACTTTCCATGTTCCCTATATGCATGTCGATAATATGTGTAACACTCTGATTCTCAGGTATTAATATTATGGCTTTAATTTTCAAGTTTCAAGGTCTACTCGACGAATTGGATGCCCCGACTCGTCGAGTAGCAGTGGGTTTGGGACACGTGTTTAACTGACCAACTCGCCGAGTCGGGAGAGTGACTCGACGAGTTAGAGCTGGAGGGTGAAACCCTAATTTCCTGGGTTTTGCACCATATTTAAGGCATCATTAGCCTCCCTTAGTCCCTTACAGCCTCTAGAGAGTCCAACAAACCCTTCTCATGTGAGATCTTCATTTGAGTGTGTTTTTGAGCTTTGGAAGGTGGAACTTGTGAAGGGAGCTAGAAGATCAAGTAGCTAGCAGCAAGGGACACGTGTGGATCTACATAATCTATCTCAGTTAGATTCATTTGAGGTAACAATTCATGATCTTGGTCTCATTGCTTTCTAGATCTCTTTAGATGAAGTTTAGGGCTTTTTGGCTTGGTTATGAAGCTATTGTTGAGTATGAGCTGGATCTGTAGTTGCAACTTCAGATCTGAACCCTCCTTGGGATCTAGGCTCATAAAGTTTCTAGCTTTGTCATGTATGAAACGTTCCATTTGAGTTAGACCCCATTTCAAGTATGGATTTGGCATTTTGAGTCATTAGAGCCTTGCATGCACGTAAAGTTTGCAACTTTATGTGATAAGCATGCCTTGGGAAGTTGGATCTGTAGTATGGAGGCTTAGCATGGCTTAAAAAGCATCTGTATGGATGAAGAACCGAAGGGACTCGGCGAGTGGCATGGTCGACTCGGCGAGTCCGATGAAGATTGTCGTGGACTCGGCGAGTCAGTAGAGTGACTCGGCGAGTCCGATGAAGATTGCCTTGAGCTCGGCGTGTTAGACGAGTGACTCGGAGAGTTGGCAAGTTATGCAAGGAACTCAGCGAGTAGTTGAGGGTACTCGATGAGTTGTGGTCAACACGGACTGTTCACCTTTGCAGTTGACTTTGAATTTGGTTTTGACCAAGGGTTGACCAGTTGACCTCTGAGGGTATTTTAGTAAATTGGATATTTATAGCAAAGGGCATTGGTGAATATAGGTGTTGGAGTTGGAGTTACATTTGGAGGAGTTTGACACTATCTTCCAAGCTAATTGCGAGGTAAGTTACCCTCACTATACTAAGGGGTCTAAGGCACCAAGGCCGGCCCATTGGATTTGATATCCGAGTAGTTATTGATATGATGAGTTTGAGCTAGTAATGTATGCCAGTGGTATGCTAGTCTGGTAAATCTGTAGGACTACCTGTGATTCTGTATGATTACCTACGTGTCTATTAGTTATGTTATATGTCAACATATTATGTGAGATGGGTTAAGGAGATACTGCTCCGTGCGGTAACCAGCAAACCCGGGAGCATTCCAGATACGAGCTAAAGGAGACTCGTACTATGGGCTTAGTGGCAATCCAGATGTGAGTTGTGGGCCCGTAAGGCAATCCAGACTCACACTGTGGGCCCAGGGAGTAACCCAGTCTTTAAGGATGTAGACCCAATATATGATGTTGCTTTTATATATGTTATGTGCAGTGTATCGGTATTTTGGGGGAACCCACTAAGTATTGGACTTACAGTTTTAGTTTATTGTTTCAGGTACATCGGGGAATTGCGGCAAGGCGAAGGCATGATCGTACACCTCCTCATGTTTTATTTATGTTTTTGGGGAAAACTCTGATATAGACTATTTTGAAAACAAGTATGTAATAACTGTGGGTTTAAAATGTTTTGAAAAGTTCAAATTTGTCTTGAAATTTTTGGGTGTTACAATATGTATTTATTTGAATGCCTTTTTGTTATGAAACTTCTCATATGTTTTCTTCTCTACCCTCATTTACATGTTCAAAAAAACACTAGGTCCATTCATTTTTTAGATTCTTATAAAGGAGCCATCACCATTGACCCATTAATAAACGGTCGCTAAAAACTTTTATTTTGGAAGTAAAACAAACTATGCATTGCTTTGTCAATTGTCCATGTCCCATCTTGTCTTCTCTTGTCAATGATAGCTTTTTAGTTAAAATTAACAAAAGTTTGCAGACCATTAAGTAATTATATTATGTAAATGGTCATTGTTTTATAACACTATAAAACCACAACACTAAGAAACCATACAACTAATGTGACATTATTTTAAAGAAATTTATTCACGCATTTCATCAAACACTTGTTAGGCACTAAAACCAATACGATGATTAGCACTTCAATCACTCTGCTTCTACTATGGAAATGGATTTACACCATCATAAAATCACCAATTTGTTTTAAATTTAATATTTTCTACGATTTGGATTGATTAAATGATTTGGAAGCAATTTCTGATGGATTCAAAACAATTTGGGTGTGATTGGACAGGGAAAAAAAAGGTGGTTATTGCTTATTGCTTATTCCCACCACAATAAGCTAAGTTTAAGTGTTTGGATAAAATCCTTAAAAATCAGCTTATTGTGTTAGGAATAAACTAAATAAGCTAATTTTAATAAGCATCTCCCCTTGCTTATTGCTTATTCCCACCACAAATAAGATAATAAGCAATAAGCTAATAAGCTCATCCAAACACCCCCTTGATTTAATAGGCTTCTAAGTATGGTCGTTCTTATGAATGACTCTAATAAGGGAAAACATGTTTGGATGTTTTTAACAGTACTAATTAGACTGTGTGCATTAGGATCCTATAAATGCTCTAACCGATTTTTAATTCCCGAATACTTCCTTCAATGGCGAATTGTAATTTTAGTTTGATCTAAAACAAGATGAAATTAAAAGAATATTAACCGGGACCAACTACGTAACTTCCACTACAGTTCAAGGACATAAAATGTAATTTACTCAAGATGATTTACTTTATAGAGAATTTTTTATTTGAAACAGTCTGGTGATAAAATCTCAAGATTTAATAAAAAAATATAAGCTTTTGGAAAAACTAATAGTTAAAACTAGTACCCGTGTTCTGAAATTCAACATTTTGAATTATTCAATCATTATTTTAATTGCACTTATCTTATTGTTCTGAATTAATTATAATAAAGAACCCATCTAATATCTTTTTCTTGTCAAAATCGATATATAATATACATAGACAGAGATGGTGTGTGGTTTTTCCATGAAAGAGGGTTGAGTGGGGATACTCAGTGGACGAGAAGGACCCTCACCGACAAAACAGATGTTAATTAAATTCAAAAGAATAGATTACAAATTTGATTCCAGTTTCGATTTTGTTACAAAAAACATTTCTGTGACAACTTTGGTCGTACAGCAGGTCTTCACATAACAACTTTAGCTATCAGAAGAATGATATTAGTCATAGATTTTTATATTTGTCAAGTTATACTTTTTTTTTTTAACGATATGTTGAACCAGTAATAATCGAAGCCCGTTTGATTATATAACCAATTAGACAGTTATTTCACTGTCAATCAACTGCTTTTGGATTTGATACAGCCACATGAATTAATTGGAAAACAAAAGTTATAGGCCTAATAAATGCACTGTAGTTACATTAATTGAACTGTCATATCCATTAACAACATATGATACTGTCATGATGAATACAAATGAAAGTGTGATACATTCCTTGTGGAAAAAGATATAACCGGCTTCTCACGTAAATAATTCCATGTGGAAAAAATTATGACTTTGCCCAAACATTCCTTGTGGAAATAAGGGAAAAAAGCAAGTGAAATTGATAGCTCAAGTATAAATTAGTGGGACACTAACCATCATTTATGAAAATCAACATGGTAAATCAAGCTATGTCCTCTTCAAACTTCGATTTTTTTGTCTTTAGCTCTACTATTCATGACACTCTCCCATATGCCTAAAATCGCCTTTGCTTCTCCGGAGGAAGTAAATGCTCTTCTTAAATGGAAAGAAAGTCTTCAAATCCCAAATAACTCCACCATCTCTTCATGGCTTCGCCTTCCTATGAAATCCAGTGCATTGTTTCCATGCACTTCTTGGTTTGGAATAGTTTGTAATGCTGACGGGAGCATTCAGACGTTGAACCTCAGTTCATCTGGATTAAAAGGTACACTCCACCAATTTTCATTTTCTTTGCTACACAATCTTACACATTTTGATCTCTATGAGAACAACTTCTTTGGGCCCATACCACCAGAAATCCGACTCCTCTCCAAACTTGTATTTCTTGATTTTTCAGTGAATCAGTTTTCTGGCTCAATTCCTTCATCATTGGGACATTTGACATCTTTGAATTTCCTTTATTTATCCCGAAATCAACTCTCTGGTCCCATTCCTACTGAAATTGGGAATTTAAAGTCTCTCACTGATTTTGCTATGAGCTACAATCAACTTAATAATTCTATTCCTTCATCACTAGCAAACTTGAGCAACTTACAAGGACTGTACCTAGCTGTGAATAATTTGTCTGGCCCGGTTCCTATTGAACTTGGGAATTTGAAGTCTCTCATTAATCTTGAGTTGAGCAGCAATAAGCTTAGTGGTTCTATTCCTTCATCATTGGGTGATCTGACATCTTTGAATGTCCTTTATTTGCACCAAAATCAACTCTCTGGTCCCATTCCTATTGAACATGGAAATTTGAAGTCTCTCATTGGTCTTGGGGTGAACCACAATCAACTTAGTGGTTCTATTCCGTTATCACTAGGAAACCTCAGCAACCTACAGACTCTGTACCTCCATGAGAATAAATTATCCGGTACCATTCCTATTGAAATTGGGAATTTGGAGTCTCTTTCTGAACTTGCAGCGAGTAACAATCAACTTAATGGTTCTATTCCTTCATCACTAGGAAACCTGGGAAAGTTAGAATGGTTGATCCTCAATGATAATAAATTTTCTGGTCCCATTCCTAGAGAACTTGGAAATTTGAAGTCTCTCACTCATTTTAAGTTGAACGGCAATCAGCTTAGTGGTTCTATTCCTTCATCATTCGGTGATTTGATATCTTTAGATGGCCTTTATATGCAATACAATCATCTTACTGGTCCCATTCCTTTTCAACTTGTGAATTTGAAATCTCTCACTGATCTCAAGTTGAGCAACAATCAACTTAGTGGTTCCATTCCTCCAGAGTTTGGAAATTCAACACAGCTACAAAGGCTTGATCTGTCTTCGAATCAATTGGTTGGTGAGATCCCAAAGGAGTTTGGTAAGATGAAAAGTATGTTGTATACTTGTCTCATAACCAACTTACAGGTATTATACCTCTAGAGTTTGAATTCTGTCAACTCCTTGAAGTACTCGATCTCTCTAGAAATAGATTGAATGGGCCGATACCAAAAAGTATTGGTCATTGGGCATACATCCACTACTTGAATCTTAGTAATAACCAACTTAGTGAGAAAATTCCATCTGAGATTGATAAATTAGTTCAACTTACAGAACTTGATTTATCTCAGAATTTGCTCACAGAAGAGATACCATCTGAAATTCAAAGTTTGCAAAGTTTACAAAAATTGAACGCGTCCTTACAAGGAAATCCAGGTGTACGTCACTACTAGAAAAAAGGCCTTTTACGACGCTCATTGCGCGTCGTAAAACGCTAAGATGACGCGCAAATGCGTGTCAAGGAAGGCCCTGTCATAAAGAGAGACGACGCGCTTTTGCGCGCATTTACGACGCGCGGTTATGACACGCAATGCGTATCAAGGAAGGCCCTGTCATAAAGGAAGACGACATGCATTTGCGTGTCGTAACCTTACAACACGCATTTGCGTGTCGTAACCTTACGACACGCGTGTTTATGATACGCAATGCGTATCAAGGAAGCCCCTGTCAAGAAAGGCCATGTCATAAATGAGGATGACACACATTTTTGCGTATCATAATTTTAAATTTTCTAAAAAATATATTTATATATTTATTAATTTTTAAATTAAATTTGCAATTAATGTCTCATAATAGAAATAAAATATCATATACAAAAAATACAATCCATTGCATAAAATTTAATGTCATACAATTCTATTTTTTACAATATCTAAATTTGCATCTAATCTACTCTCTACATCAAATTCCAACTAATTAAAGTTGCATCTTGCCTTTCATAATTCTTTAAGACTAATGCTGGATCTTATATGGATAAGAAGTTGTACATTGGCCCATCTACTCTTTGTTTCATACTAACAATTGAAATGAAGAATGCAACACTTGCATTTGCAGCATCTTATCTCTTTCGGCTTGAGCTTTCTTTTCCTCTTCTAACTCCAAAGCTATTCGCTTTCATCAACCCTATAAACACAACACAAAATCACTTGTCATTTTCATTCTACTTTTAAAATTAATTCTTATCAGGACATTCTGCTTTTAAACTTACCAATCTAGCAAATTTTTCAAAGAATATAATTTATAATTTTTATGGAAAGTACATTGCTATTTCTTGAATACAAGATGTTACAAATCAAGAAACTTACATGGACTGCCGACCACCATGAACCTGCAAGACACGAGACATCAAATAAATCAAAATTAAATTTTGATTTTTTTTGCTTTCAGTAACGATTAACATTTAACAAAAAAACAAAAGGTCAACCCACTCCCTTTGCCTCATTCCAGCTGACCCACTCCATCGAAACAAGAAAAAAAACTATCAACCAACATTTTACTTATATTTGAGAGGTTTTCATATTGATTTATTTATTTGTTAATAAATAGTTTACATACTACACCTATGGTATGGATTAAACCGAGTTATAGGCCATATACAAACATTTGTGCCAGGCAAGAGTGTTATTTGTGCATAAACTTCATTTGTTTCTGGTTCAGCCTAAAAAAAATGAATCCAGAACTAAATTACTTAAATACCCAATTTTTCATCCAATCCAGCAAGGATAGAAACAAAGATCAAGCAAAATCAGAATGAGAAAAAAATCATTTTGTATAATTGTTACATGTATATGCCTGAATATACCATATTACACTTGCCTTCCAAATTATATATTAAAATAAATAAACAAATTTTTTTTTCTAAATTCCAAAGTTATATGTCTGAAGAAACATTGTATTTTCCTTTCTTAATCTTTAAAATATCATATTTACCTATATATATATATATATATATATATATATATATATATATATATATATTTTAATATTTTCAAATTATTAAAACTAAAATAATAACTAAATATACCATATTACACTTGCCTTCCAAATTATAAAAACTTCATCAACAAACTAACTTCAACTTTGCCATCAAAAAAACTATGGTGTCATAGTCTATTTATTATTTTAAAATAAAAACTCATAAAACACAACAAATTAAACTGAGTTTTACACACACAATATATATTAGAAAACACTCAATTTTTTATCCATTGCTCACACAAAACGACCACTCAAAACGACATGTAACAGATATCACAATTGGTAGCATTTTCAGTTATAGCTCTTTA
The DNA here is from genome assembly GCF_002870075.4 of Lactuca sativa. NCBI lineage: Eukaryota > Viridiplantae > Streptophyta > Magnoliopsida > Asterales > Asteraceae > Lactuca > Lactuca sativa. Next base: position 83,647,863 of record NC_056625.2, on the reverse strand, counting down.
ATCTATTTTTTCATTATTGATGAAATACAAAATCAAAAAGTAAAAGAAAAGTCATAGTCTAATCATCTTTTTCATTGTTTAAGAAGAAAAATTCAAAATAAAAAAGAAATAGAAAAAGCAATTGCCATTACGACACTTAGAGGTTAAGAACAGGTCTCCAAGATGAATTTCCTATAATTTAGAAGATAGGTGTAATATAGTCCATTTATTTTTTATATTTTCATTTTTATGCAACAATTCTAACTCATCATATGCATATTCAGATGTAAGGGTTTAGAGATCCTCAAGTAAAAAAAGAAGCAATCAATACAATACCCTTGCCCCATGTGTAGACAAGACAGACTCCAAACAGATTGATAATCTTTTTCACTTTTCAACATCATATCTCAAAGCTCAAATGTGTGTTCAACCATCTTTTCTCATAAATAAAAGCCAAATATTTTTGAAGTAAAATTAAAATGTGCAAGTAGTAAAAGCTTACCAATTTCATGAAGTGCATCGTTAACATCAACAACAGTTTTAGCTGATGTCTCCATGAAAAAAAAGTCCATTCTCCTTGGGGTAAATTTTGTTGAGCTTACACACAAAAATAAGTAAAGAAATAAACTTTTCTTTTTCCAAATATTAATAATTCCTGGGGTAAATTCTGCAATAAAAAATAAGGAAAAGGGTAAATACTTATGTTGTAACTGTGCTCTTGTCTTCCAGGTCGACATTATTTCCAGCAAATGACAGTACCATGCTTGGATTACCTGTACGAACCACAAAATGAAATATGACTTCATTTAAGTTTCTCAAAAGAATAGATAAGAAATATAGAGGTGAATGTAGTCAATTGGCAGAAAATCAAGAAAATGGTGATCATTAATTGGACATCATTAACATCAAAAGGCCTGGAAAGGATTATAGGACAACTATGTCTTCATTAGCAACAACAAGTTCACTTCAATAGCACAAATTATAAAAGCAATCTGCATGAAATTATAAAGGTCAACAAAAGCATACAGGTCTAGATGGAAAATACAATGAAGAAAGAAAAATTGTTACACTATTTCATTTGAATTATTTTCCATATTTTCCAATTAATAATTAAAGAATTGGCTGCCAATTAAGTAAAACAAGCCCCTGATGAAAAAAAAACCCTTGATAAACTAACACTACATGTAGGTTAAAATTTTAATTGTGCAGATGTAATGCTGACCTGGAGGTTCATCTTTCAGACATTGATTAGTTCCTTTTCTTTCCTTCTAAGACATTTTATAAGCATCTTTCTTTTTCTTTCTTGAATAAGTCTTAAGCAGGGGAAGCAGTAATGTCATCATTGAATTGGTTATCTCATGTCCAACTGAATCTGAATCACTCTTGTAAGAATTATCACTCCCAATACCAGTACCAATAACCATCTCATCTTTTGCCTGTGACTCTGTTACACATTTTTCAGAAACTAAAACTTACACAACATTTAACTTTTCATTTATTGAACAGTTGGTTTCTTGACGGATCACCTCTGCATAGAAAATTGTTGTCATCTACTATACAAACAACCAAAAATATGGTGATAAAATTGTCAATGTATGTAAATACCTAAGGCTGAATCCAAAGTATCAGGTGCATGGAGGTCCAAATCATCTAACATATGTGAATCTTTTTTAGCTGATGGGTCACCCTTTTCATCTTTTTTAACATATTCAACTCCATCCATCATGACTCTGCTTTAAGATACTAATCAGATGCATTACTGTCTCCATGGCAGCAGCAGCAGCACAAGTGTGATGGAAAAAGATTTCTCCACCAGGCTTCAACACCCGTGACAATTCCTCCAGCAGCTTATCACCAGGAAAATCTGATGACTTACACATGGATATCACAAAATCAGTGGATGATGAATCCACTGCCAAAGAACCTGCCACATATCAATGTAAAAAAAAAATAATAAGAAACTTGAATCATTTTTAAGCAACACAATAGTTTGCAATCAATACACAAGGTCCTAAAAGAGGTTAAAGACTTGTTAATGCCAGTTACTGAACTACATCATTGAAAAAATAAAAAGTTGGGACCTTGTAGTTTCAGGTCCAAGTAGCACATACTGCAATTATAAACTAATGATGCACCATCAAGCATCAATTTATTAAATGTGACTTGTGAAGGTGATATACAAAGTTACAAACAAACAGGGTATGGGACTCAAGATGAAAGCATATATATTAACAGTTACAGATTCAGAGAATGGTAGAGACAGAAAGGTACTTAGTGATGCAGCTTGATTGATGATCAAAGGATTAAAATCCTGAACCACCTCCTTCTTGACCATTCTTACAACATTCAAAACTTCATCCAGTGACACCACGACATTGTCAGTGATTGCCAACACACTACCTTGCACCACTTTTGTATCCTACAAAATCAGCAAGCAAAATTAATAAATAAAATCATAAATCATTATATGTGTAAAACTGTTTCTATGTTTAGATACTATATTCTCTTTCAATATAGTATCCAAACCTGACGTGTAGATGCTGCAAGGGGAATACGGTAATTACTATCAGCTGTCAACTGACCCCGCCTCAAGGATAACCCATGGAGGGAGTTGTCAGCGCATCAAACGGCACATCCATGGGTATGATTTATTCAAAACAGGTAATTGATAAACTAGTGAATTCATCTTTGATCCTTGATTTAAATATCAAAAGCAATCGAAACTAACGCATAAACCCACACGAATAAGAAATACCGAGATGAAAACAATCAATATTATAGACCTGAAATATAAATTAAAGAGGTGTAAGAGTGAATATGGTTTGACTTGGTGGTCACCCTTTTCATCTGTTGTTTTCATACTGTTTTGAAGATGGGTGGGGGGGAGAGAGAGAGAGAGAGACCTGAAATATAAATTAAAGAGGTGTAAGAGTGAATATGGTTTGACTTGGTGGTAACCCTCCGGAGCTCTCTCTTGCATCGCAGACAGTATTCTACGACTAATTTCAGCTTCGCATCTAGTCGTTCCTTTCATATGGACGACGAGGCTTCTTGAAAGTTTTTCCATATGAAAGTGGTGGTGATGGAAGAGATGGTAGGGAGGCAGTGGATAGTAGGAATGGTGGTGACAGTCGATTGCATAGAGGTGAGTGTGAGGTGAGGTGGAATGAGATTTTATGAAAAAAGCCCTAGATTTGGACGCCTTTTGTAATTGAGGATAATGGATGCGCATTTGGTAAAAGAATTATAGAACGACGCATCTGCAATCGAGAAGGTGGAGGATAGAGATGAGAGAAAACCTGGTGGAGAAGGAGAGACGAGAAGGTGGAGGTGTCGATTAGGGGTTGTTCAACTGGTAGCTTCGATTGAGACGAGGGAGAAGAAGGCGGGGGTTGAAAAATTTGGGGATTTCATTTTCCCTCTAAGGAGCGCGTTTCTTAAAAAAAAATATAAAACAACAGTCACAGAGGACGCACAAGTGCCCTCCGTGTTTTTAATTTTTTTTACATGAGACACTAATTTAAGGGCACGCAATAGTGCGCGACCTATATCCTTAAATTTTTTAAAGAGATGACACTTTTTTAATGTCACTCTCGTTTGCGTAACATAAATTAATGAGTGTCGTGGTTTGCGCGTCGTAAAAGGTCTTTTTCTTGTAGTGCGTGGAAATTATACAGGACTAAAACTTTGTGCAAGTCACATCTTGATGAAGAAAAATGTTCCCTTTCATCATTGGCACATCCTTGTCATTATTCTCCCTCTTATCGGGGCAATTTTACTTTGTTGACTCGTGTGTGGCCTCATTGCTTATCGAAAACAAAGGAGACATTATCCACAGAAACCATTGGACAAAGAAGGTGGTGATTATTTCTCCATAACAAGTTTTGATGGAGGAGTAGTGTATGATGACATCTTGAAAGCAACGAATAATTTTGATGAAGCTTACTCCATTGGGACCGGAGGATATGGGACTGTGTACAAAGCCGAGCTACAACCTAACAATATGGTAGCAGTCAAGAAACTTCACCCATCATCTGAGGATGTTGATCATAATGGATTCCTAAATGAGGTACGAGCATTAACAAACATAAGGCATCGAAACATAGTGAAACTTTATGGATATTGTTCACTTGCCCGGCACTCCTTTTTGATTTATGAATACGTTGAAAAGGGAAGCCTTGGATCAATCTTAAGAAGTGATGTTTTAGTAACAGAATTGGATTGGTTGAAACGGGTAAAAATTGTAAAGGCTGTAGCTAATGGGTTGGCTTATATGCATCACGACTGCACACCACCTATAATTCATAGAGACATTTCCATTGCCAACATCATTCTTGATTCCGATTATGAGGCACATATTTCTGATTTTGGTACATCCAAGCTTTTAAAGCTAGACTCATCCAACTGGACCGCAATCGCAGGCACATATGGCTATATCGCGCCAGGTAACACAATTTTATGATGTTAGTACTACATTTTCTTAAGTTTCATGATATATATGAATAAGCATATGTACGTATATGTATCTATGTTAGAATCTTGTGAGGTTGATATAACTTTTTTTTGTTTTATCTCATGTATCTTTGGATGTAGAGCTTGCTTATACGATGGTGGTGACCGAGAAATGCGATGTGTATAGCTTTGGGATCGTAGCACTAGAAGTGATCATGGGAAAGCATCCTGGTGAAGTACCAACATTGCGTGCGGATTATCTGGTGTTAGCAAATGTTGGAGATAGTCGCATTCCACTTCCTTCACCACACGTTGAGAAAAAAGTTAATATGGTACTGAATCTCTCAAGAGCATGTTTGAACTCGAATCCGCAAGAAAGACCAACAATGTGCCAAGTTTCAAATCTGTTGATGAAGGCTTGATATTAATTTACTTTGAATGTTATTTGATTTTGTTATGTTCCCTATATGCATCCTGATAATATGTATTTACTTGAATGCCTTTTTGTTATGAAACTTCTCAGATGTATTCTTAAATCATTATGTAATAGATAAAAAAATAAGTCAGTGAAGATTGATATCCTTTTATAAGCTTCACGTCTGGAAAATATAGTATTAGTCAAGGACAAATATTTTGCTCATCAACTGAAATTTAACAAGTTTTCCAATCACTTGGATTTCCAGTAAAGATAAAAAGTAGCAAAAATAACATTGGTAAATTAACTATATGTAATAAATTATATTCTATAGTTACCGACAAATTGAAAATACGAACACATACCAATTGAAATTCATCTTAACTCTTAATACAAGATTCCTATCAATTACATATTGAACTAAATTGACTACCAGTATGGGTACACTCCTACAGGTGCCATTTGGTGAATTTTTATACTTTGGCCATCGACTCCATATCATAAAACTCAAATTTAAGAGTGTTGGCAATGATTTGATGCTATACACCACCTAACTCATTCATATATAAAAACAAGTATTGAATCTCAAAGCAACTTTTAACAGCCTGAACCATTTACACACCATTACTTACTAATTAATTTAAATAGAAGTTACCTGATCTTAATTATTAGTACTCATTTCACATCACTTTGAAAGACTAGAATTCAAACTTCTCACTATTTGATGTCTCATCTTCCTTCATTCCATTTGAACATCATATGGAATAACCTATGAGTATAATAAATATGATGTCACAGAAAAGAGGACCTCCACAACAATATTAATAATTTTTTTTCTCAATAATAGATTATGCAGATTACGCGTCACATATTTTAGATAGTTGTGGTGGTTGTTTCTGTTCCTTTTTCAATCCTCCAGCTTATAGTGATTTAAATTTGTTTACATGCAACTGGCTTGTTAAATGGAGTGGAATATGTGTTACTAGAAAAGCAAACAGGGTACCTTTCGTCTCTGCTTACTCTCTCTTTCAGAGGTCAAACATTAACAGGTTGAAATTGCGATCCTGAGTAGTAGAGTTCTTAATTAAATAGAATTACCATCAAAGGTTTCCAAATAAACAGCAAATTATCATAGCCATTAATGCACTAAGCAAGGTTTAGGTTCACCAGCCTCTGACGACCTGCCACTTGCCCTGCATTGGCCTAATCCCCAGCAGGTTGGTAATATCAGGGCCTGTTTCTTACTTGAAAAATATAATGTATAAAGTGCTCCTACAAATCCTTGCAGAGAAGATATTCATACAAATTAATGCAACTATATATAAAAGCTTCTTCATCTCAATATTTCTTCCATGTGTATTGGGAGCATAGTTACCAGAAACGCGGTACGGTACGGGGTTCGCAACATATAGTGTATCGGGTACCGGGGGGAGGGGGGGAAGGAGGAATTACCAAAACAGGAACAAAAGAAATAACATAATTACTTCATCATAACACTTAATAACAAAAATATTAAAATACTATAAACTAGTTTATCCGCTGCCTTTTTCCTCTTTCATTCTCCACGCCTTCATCATCAAGGTTCTCCCACACCATTTCCTCTACATGAGCACTTGAACATTCAATGTGATCACTTTCTAGATTGATGTCCCATTTTTTGTTGGGTCCGGCTTTGTAGGATTCGGACAGTGTTGTAAAAACAGGTCTAGGCGGCCGATTAATCGCGAGGCGGTCTTCAACCGAAGCTAGACTATTCTAATCGGTCCTAGGTGGTCCTAATCGGTCCTAGGCGGCCTAATCAGCCAAGTTTTCAAATTTTCAAATTTTTAAATATTAAACCAAAATTTTGAAAATTTCAAAAGTTCATAGGATTTCAATGTTCAACAAATATATAAAAAAATGTAAAAATTTAAATTTTTAAGTTTTTCTCCTAAATTTTCAAAATTTCTATGTTTTTAAATATACAGATACCCAAATTTGCTTCTTTTCCTAAGATATATTAAAATTTGAATAACATTTCTTACTAATTGGATGATAAATTGTTGTGCTTGTTAAACTTATTATTGAACTTTTATGCTTATTTATTTATATTCTTACAATTAAAGTTAGATTTATAAATTTTTGAATAATTTTCTTAATAATTAATGGTCCCCGATAAATCCCTCGATTAATCCCCGCCTAGCCAATTAATCCTCAGACCCCAGTCCACCGACTAGCTAACGTCTAACGTTTTCTGCAACCTTGGATTCTGAAAACCGGGACAAAAGTCTAATATTAGAGTGAATATACACAAGTTTATCCGCTCTTGGGCCATTTAAACGATTCCTTTTGATGCTATGTATATGAGAGTATGTACTCCAAGTCCTCTCCGCTGCAGAGCTACTAATCAGCTGCGAGACGACTCGTTTTGCCACGTCCGCCAAATCCTGAGTCTCCGCTCCATATGTTTCCCACCAATCAATCACGTCCATAGTCACCGCTCGCGCTTGCGTCCCAACCAATGAATAGATTTCTTTCTTCATGTGAAAGGTTGCAAATTGCTCTCTCAACTGTTTCTCTTCTTCTTTACTCTCCGAAATTTTTTCAAATGCTTTCAAAACACCAACAATAACTTCTCTATCTTCGTTGGGAGGATTTCTTTTCATGCCTCCTCGTGCCAACTTTGCAAGATAATTCTTGTTATAATATTTAGGATTTAAAGCGAATCCTAAACAATGGAGGGGGATAGTCATCTTGTCCCACCTTATGAGCACAATTTCTTCAACTTTAGTGTAATACATTGAGAATTTATTTTCCCTCATAGTTATGGCCTCTTTGATTTAATCCATCATATTGTCCATTCGTTCATATATTTCTGCAATTTTCAGACTTTCACCATCACAAAACTTTACAATGTAAAAGATAGGTTTTGTGACAGCCAAAATGTGAGTAATATCATCCCAAAAATCTTCATCTTTAATTGTATCTGCCACTTTATTAGCAAGTACCCGAGTGTGCTCATCCGCCTTGTTGATCCATTCCCACCACGAGTTTACGACAATAATAGTAGCAAGTGCCTCGCTACACTCGGTTAGTCTTTTCAACAATATGTAATGTGATGCAAATTGTGTTTGTGCAACCTTCAACAATTGCAATTTCGAGTTATCTCTAAAGAAAGCTAAGGTGTGTGTGTGGTTTAAAAAAACGTGACAATACCCTTCCCTCTGTTATATGTATCGGACAACCATTCAAATTGCTTCGCTGTGTCTTTAAAAATCAAATTTAAAGAATGTACACAACAAGGGGACCAGAAAATATGTTTATATACCTCCAGGATTTCCCGTCCAGCCGCCTTGCAATTTGCCGCATTATCGGTTACACCTTGAATAACACTACTTGGACCAATCTCCTCAATATAGCTTGTCGAAGAAACTTAGCAATCACCAGCCCCGTCTTCTCAATCACCAAAAAGGCCTTCGCGTACATAAAAGTTGCACGTTATGAATTTTATGCAATAACATTTATAAGCGGTTCACATTTTACATTCGACCAACCATCCAAGATAACGGATACTCCAAGCGGTTCACATTTCACCGGATCAAGTTCTTTGCCCACTTCTCTCGTACATTAATCAAGCAACGAAGTTCAAGCTTTTTCATATGAAGGTGGCTTGTAACCTTCTGGTCCTTTCTTTATAGCTTGAATCATTTCAAAAAATTGTAGGTTCTGTAACACATTAAACGGAATACCATTAGCACACAAGCCACAAAGTATATTCATGTCAACCTCCTCTCCCTCTCGAGCATCTTACATGCATCTTCAATCCTTCTTTTTGAAGCTGAGTTTTTTGAGAGCATCGAATTCTTCAATGATTTGGCAGCAACACCATTCTTTTCCGCATCTTTCACCCTATTATATAGCATATCATAATACGAGTTACTTTTAACAAGAACCGGACACCTTTTGATCTCAATTGTTTTCCCCATAGGAGGTCCAAAAAAGTGAACATGGATTCGAGTTTAAGAGCCGGTATATTTTCCTTTACAGTGGTTACCTTTTGATCTCAACTGTTTAGAACCTCCACTATTCTTGTTGTTTCCTGGAACTTCTTCATATGTAAATTCTTCATGGAGTGGTTTTCTTGTATCTTTTTCAACATTGCTTTTTGGGGTTGTTTGCTGCACCTCATCATCAACATGGATTGTTGTTTGATCTTGGGTCTCAATAATGTGAGTGCCTTATGTTTCACTGTCTAAATGAGTCGGCTGAGTCCGAGACTCAAATTTTTTTTCTTCCAAATGCCATTCTTCTCAATTGGATACACAATCAGATACACAATTTGTAGTGGAAAGAAGAAATAGCAAAATTAAGTGGAGAAATTGAAGACAGAAAGTTGAAATCGGAACTCAGTTTGATTTTGGGTGTCCGATAAAAGGTGTATATATAGTAATCTCAAATATGACCAATATACAGTGTGAAATTAAGATTCGGAATACTAAGAATCGATCCATCGTACCTAGCGACACAGAGAATTGGAGGAATCGAACATCCACTGTAAAACGCGGCCTTATCTCCCGCCGAAAACGTCAGGTGAGTCGACGCCTAAAATCCTATCGGAAGCTACAAAATCGATTTCAGGTACGCTCGTTTTTGACATCAGGAATGTTATTAGGAACGTCTCCAATCGCGATTGGGATCGATTGGATCCAATTCCAGGTTCGCCAATATATTACTTACCGGACCGATTTGGCATCGATTGGGTACATGGGACGCCACTACTAGAGCGAATCTTATAAATATGATTGGGAGAACCAAAATGGCACTTGTAGTTTCATGGATCCTCTATAGATCATGAAAAATATTGCAAATTTATTCAATTTATGAAAATTGTTACTACAAATGAACTAAGATTAAGGTTCTCCACATTGATTTCTCTACATTGATGGGATCAAACTTTTTTTTCAAAGACATGATATTTAATGTTGAACAATTTTTTTTAAAAGACATCATATATAAGAAGATTAACTAGCAATAATAACAAGAAAATTTAGTTCAACTGAAAGTGTAATTGTCTGGGAACCATAACTAGTCTCATGTTGTATTGGCTGTGTACACTTTTTGGGTCAGAAACTCGGAATTGACAAATATTTGGTGATGGGTACTTATTTCTTTTAAATATTCTATGTTTTCTAATACTCTATGAGTTCTAAACACACTGTTATGAACAAACCACACAACTAACGTGGCATTAAATTTGAACAAAAAAAATTCATATAGTCATTTCATCAAACACTTGGTATGTATTAAAATAACATTTTTAAACAAGCAGTTTCAAATGAACCTACTGTTGCAAGTGGATAGTAAAAGAAGAGGAGGAAAGAAACCATTGCAAATGTTTTAATTGAAATCCACTTCAACAATGATGCACACTTCGACCAATCCACTTCAAACACACTTCGACCGCTCTACTACTACTATGGAAATGATTTACACCGATGAAAAATCAGCAATCTGTTTAAATCAATAAATTTTCTGCGATTTTGATGGATTCAAGTTATTTGATATCATGATAGATTGAAATAGAATTTATATGATAATAAAGGATTCTGATGATTTGGTTACCATTTCTGCACTTGGAATCGACAAGCACGAGAAGGAAGAAGGGGTGTAGTGGGCCTAGGAACAAGCTCCATGGAATGAGAATCGACGACGAGAATAGCTGGTTTAGTTGTAACGAGGGGAAATAAATTTTAACGAGGGGGGTTATTATCAAATAGAAAATTGGGTTATTATTGGGTTTTTATTTTACTTTTTTAAAAATCCCTTACATTTCGTTAACTGTTTTTTATTTTTGTTTATCTATTCGGGGTTTGCAGGTAATCTTTAGAAAATCCCACATTTTTTTCGAATATATTACTTTGATTTGACAAAATTTTTCCTAATGTTTTAGGCTTCAAAAACATTCTTAAACTGAATCGATGATTATGGTTTTTGAAGAATGAGTACTTCGATCAAGAACAAAGCCAACAAAGCAAAATACTACCTTCCATGTAATAGCGACTATATAAGGTTCATTATATTGTTTTATAAATGTAAGCATATTATAAGATTATAAAAAAATAATTAATAGAACATGTATACTTACGTATTATATCTTCTCTCATTTTCTTTGCATTGAACAGGATTACCATTAATACACTAAACTTCACCGGACTAAGCAATAGAAAACTTACATATTGTAAGGACGACATTATGTAAAACTTCTACTTTTTTTTCTTCCATTGATACCTATGGATATGGAAAAATTGCGGGCAAGCATAAATCTTTTTTGCATTTACATTAAAATTTAAATCACGTACAAAATTTATTGTATTTTTTATTTATCTCCAACATTGTTTGCATAATATGTTTCTATGTTGATTATGCCTCACATTTTCTTCATAATCATGAATGTTCTTCATGTACCTTTTCATTCCTACATTTTATAGTTTTTTATATTGTTCAATATAATCAATGACTGTGATCCATGATGTGGTCTCACCGCCCGGCATTTCCGCCATCGGCCGGGGGTGTGATAGATTGGTATCAGAGCTATTGCTATAGTGAACTAGTTTTTTCTTTGGAAATTAGAACTATAACTTTAGGTTCACTACTCCGATTAGGTTCATGTTTAAACCTAGAAAAAAAGTATTATTAGTTATATTACCGATTGACTACTTACAGGAGATGTGACAAGGATGGATACGTTGCTTGGGTTGCTGGATTTTAGAAAGGCTAAACGCCATAATGGCCTTGCCCTTTGACTTTTCCCACAATTATACACCCACTAGGCATAAAGAAAAATAAAGATCCCCGTACCAAAGCAGTTATCTTTCTTGGCTATCCTTTTAGCCAAATCTTTTCTCTGTCATATATGATTCTTCTTTCAAACCATTTGGTAAGGCGAGCTAGGTTGTATGACGTGTTGCCCGTCTTTGAAGCTATTAACTAATATCTAGGGCAAGTAGGACTAGTCTTTAAGGCCCTATTGATTTATGAGTTGTTGTAACACTGGTTGTTGCGGTTGTTAGCGAGGTACGAGCAGGAGAGTGGCTAATATCCCTTTGACCGGCTAATCCTTACAAGATAGTCTTGAGGTACTAAACAAAAAATTAATAAAACACACAACAAACATAAAAATCAGATCTAATGTTTATATAAAACCCATACCCACGATGAGAAAACTTTGACTCTCAAAGAGAATACAACTCAAGAATTTAGGTCAAATACAGTATCTAAAGTTAGTACCGTACAACGGCCAAAACCCAATTAGACCTGCCTTGTAGCTTGGATAAATTGGCTTATAGCTTATTAGCTTGTTGCTTATTAGCTTATTAGTGTTGAGAGAAAGCAATTTTTGCGAAGTGTTTAGATTAGAAAAATGCAATAAGCTATAAGCAAGAGCGAAATGCTAATTAAGGAAAGAAATTTTTATTGTGAAATAGAAATTTGGACAAATTACATGAATGGTCCTATGTGATTTGGGGTTATCAGCGACGAGAATAGCCATGGTTTAATGGTGATGAGGGTCACTCAACTATGCTTGTAATCGGGAGGGGGTGTATTATCAAATACAAAGTAGGGTTATTATTGGGTTTTATGTTCAATGCTAAACTCTTTATTTTACTTTTCTTAAAAACCCTTTACTTTTCGTTAACTTTTTTTCGTTTTGTTTATCTTATTCAGGTTTGCGGGTAATCTTTAGAAATTCCACATTTTTTTTCAAATATAATACTTTCATTTGACAAAGTTTTTCCTAAAGTTTTAGTGTTCAAAAACATTTATGAACTGAATCGATGATTATGGTTTTTGAAGAATGAGTACCTCGATTAAGAACAAAGCCAACAAAGCAAAATACTACCTTCCATGTAATAGTGACTATATAAGGTTCATTAGATTGTTTTATAAATGTATGCATATTATAAGATTATAAAAAAAATTATTCGTAGCTCATGCATACTTACATATTATATCTTCTCTCATTTTCTTTGCATTGAACAGGATTACCAATAATATGTGACATTTCACCGAACTAAGCAATAGAAATTAAACTTACATATTGTAATGACGAGATTATGTATAACTTCTACTTTTTCTTCTACTATTGATACGTACGGATATGGAAAATTTGGGGGCAAGCATAAATCTTGTTTGCATTCACATTAAAATTGAAATCAATTACATAATTTCTTTTATTTTGTTATTTATCTCTAACATTGTTTGCGTAATATGTTTCTATGTTGATTATGCCTCACATTTTCTTGATAATCATGGAGGCTCTTCATGTCCCTTTTCATTCCTCTATCTTATAGTTTTTTATATTGTTCGACATAATCAATAAATGTGATCCATGATGTCGTCTTACCACCCGACGTTTCCGCCATAGGTTAGGGTGTGACAGATTGGTATCAGAGCTATTGCTATAGCGAATTAGTAGTTTCTTAGGAAATTACAACTCTAGCTTTAGGCTCACTACTCCGATTAGGTTGATCCTTTAAACCTAGAAAACAAAAAGTATTATTATATTACCGATTAACTACATACGAGATTTGTGACAAGGATAAACACATTGCTTAGGTTGTTGGATTTTCAGGACAGCAATATGCCAAACTAGCCTTGCCCTCTGACTTTTCCCACAATCACAAGCCCACTAGGCCTAAAGACATAAGAGGATCCCGTGCCAAAGCATGCGTATTGCGTGGCTATCCTTTTGGCCAAATATTTTCTCTCTCATATATGATTCTTCTTTCAAACCATTTAGTAATGAGAGCGAGGTTGTATTCCTACTGGTCTTTGAAGCTATTAACTAATCTATAGGACAAGTAGGACTAGTCTTTATGGATCTATTGATTTAGGAGTTGTTACAACACTAGTTGTTGACGGTTGTTAGCGAGGTATGACCAGGAGAGTGGCTAATGTCTCTCTGAGTTGTTACAACATTGGTTGTTGATGGTTGTTACAACACTAGTTGTGACCATGAGTTGTAGAGTTCATAATTCAGAATAATCACCATCAAAAGTTACCAAATAAATAGAAAATTATCATAACCATTAATGGACTAAGCAAGGTTTAGGTTCATTAATGCACAAGCCTCTTGTGAGCTGCCATGTGCCTAATCTTCAATAGGTTGGTAAACAGGGTTTATTTCTTACATTATCATTCACTTGAAAAATACAATGTATAACACTATAACTGCTATATATCATCTTCTTTTGATAGAGACACTAAATATGCTCCGAAAATCCTTGCAAAGAAAATATAGATAATAATTAATACAATTGTAAAATTTTCTTCATCTCAATCTTTCTTCCATGTCTACTAGGAGCACCAAAATACCACCCATAGTTTCATGAATCCTCCACGGATCTATAAAAAGGGTTCTCCACATTGATGGGCAGCACATTTTTTTAAGATGTGATGTTGAGAAAAAAATTTGCACAGACATCATAAGAGATTAATTAGCTATAATAACAAACAAATTTAGTTCAACTGAAAGTGTAATGTTATATTGTATAAATGATCAAATATTTCATCAAACACTTAATATACATTAGATATAAGGAGCGTTGAAATTAGTATGTAGAAAGAAAACGATGAAAGAAACCAATACATACCTTTTAGTTTGATATCCACTTTATCGATGGTGAACACTTCAAACGCTCGAATTCAACTATAGAATTGATTCACACTTACGAAAATTCACCAATGTTTTTATATGGATAAATATTCTATGATTTTGATCGATTCAAGTGATTTGGTATTGAATGTGTAATATATGTAAGCGAATTTGTATGACAATAAGGGATTCAAATTATTTGGTTGCGGTATCTACACTCAGAATCGACAAGCATGGGAAGGGAGATGAAGGGCTTAGGGCGGATGCATAGGAAATCAGGGAGCAAGCTACGAGCTACGAGAATCGACGATGAGAATAGCCATGGTTAGTCTACCCGGAGTGGAGTGGTCTCCATGCGTAAAATGCATATGTGGAGGGCCTTTGGTGGGCTGGTTGTGGCGTGAAGACGAGGAAGGAAGAAGACGAAGAAGTTAATTGGTTGGTCAATTTTCGACCATTTGAAAGCATTTAATAAAAAAAATTATGTTTTTTTATTTTTAATTTACTCTCTCTCTCTCTCTCTCTCTCTTTATATTATATATATATATATATATATATATATATATATATATATATATATATACACATCCATTTTACCCATTTTTTCAGAACAAAACATACAAACTCATTCAAATTAAACACACACATGCAACAAAAAATGGATAATTTTTTCGGTTCACTTCATCTGATGATGATCAATTCTGATGACGTGTTGGTATTCCACACACTATTGTCTGCGGCACAAGACATGATTCGTGAGAGAGGCAAAAGTTCACACGACGAGAAGAAGCATAGAAGATAGATTATTGGTACTAGATTATTTTGCCCCTGAGAGTTTTGGTACGTGATTATTTTGTCCCTGAGAGTTTATATGATCTATCAAAATATGAAGAACGTTTTCGTGTTAGTAGAAATTTATTCTTACGTATAGCTAGAGATTTGGAACGTAATTATGAGTTTTTCCAATTATGATGGGATGCTAGAGCTAAACGTGGTTTTACTACAATACAAAAATGTATGTCTGCTTTTATACAATCGGGATATGGCATAATCATAGACGCATCAGATGAGTATTTGAAAATGTATGAGAGAACAGGTTGAGAATGTACATATTTTTTCTGTGACTATGTTATAAAGCTTTATCGTCACATATACTTCCAACGTCCGACTAAAAGTGATGTCAAACAGTTGTATGTCGTGCATCAAGCTAAACATGATTTTCCAGGGATGCTTGGTAGTATTGATTGTACACATTGGGAGTCAGCAAATTGTCCCAATGCGTGATGACATGGTCAATTTACACAAGGTGATCATGAGGTCCTGACTGTTATATTATAGGCAGTTGTTTCACATGACCTATGGTTTTGGCATGCATTCTTTGGTATGGCAGGGTCCAACAATGACCTGAATGTGCTTCAAGCATCTCCGTTATTTAACAATATTTTGCAGCGTAAAGCACTAGACATGTCATATGTTGTGAATTGAAATGAATATAAGTATGGGTATTACCTAGGTGGTGGGATATATAAAGAGTATGCTACAATTGTCAAGTCATATTCATTTCTAGCCGATGAGAAACGAAAATTGTTCAAGTTAGCACAAGATTCTACAGGGAATGATGTGGAACGAGCATTTGGAGTCCTAAAACAAAAGTGACGCATAATCAAACATCTGGTATGAACATGGGATAGGGAAAAACTAATGACGGTGTTGACTGCTTGAGTTATTTTACATAACATGATAATAGAAGAAGAGAGCAGGGCTATTTGTTCATATACCGGGAACTATATAATTAATCCACCTACAGTAATACAAGTTGGCAGCCCGACATACTTCTCTAGTGTTTTGGAAATACAAAACTGTGAAACACATCACAATCTACGCACGATTTGACTGAGCACATATGGGAAAGACAATTTCAAAGGGAATTGAAAATGAAGATGAAGAGGATGAAGGCGGTGACAACGAGGCAGATGAGGACGGTGACGACGAGGCGGATGAGAATGGTGATGACGACGAGTAGTATTTCTCTACGGTTTTTTATGTTTTAAAATTTTATGTTTTTTTTAATTAAGTAGTGTAATATTTTATTTGCTATGTTTTATGCTTATTTTAGTAATTTAGGTTTGAAATTTCTATGCTTTTAATTAATGAAATGTGGTTTTATTTTTTTTGTATTTTTAAAAAAATTATTTATGTTATAAGTTATCTTCTTTATGAAATATAATGTTACAAAAAATAAAAAAATAAAAAATTTTATTTATGTTATAAAATATGTTTTTTATTTAATAAAATGTTACAAAAAATAAAAAAAGGAATATTGTTAGTGGTAACCATTTCCAATGTCTAGTGGGTTGGTGGTGAAGCTGACGTGACGCAGAGGTGGCTAACACTTTTTCGGTGGGTTAGTTGTGACCACTCCCCACAGCCTTATGATGTTCGATCAGCGATGGTTGTAAACCGTAATGAGTTGTGCGCTTTAGTTGATCTGTATCGAATAGAGCTCCTATCGGAATGGAATTTGGGTATTATCAAATAAAAAAGGAAAATCTCCGGAAAAGTCCTAATATTTCACCCTAATTTACGAAAAAATTTCAAACTAAAATTTGTTTATGAAAAAGTCCCGATTACCGGTAAAAATGACGATTTGACCATTTTCTCCCGGTTTACTTGTTTCATTACTTAACCGGTTCCATTAAAGTCTCATTATTTTACCATAATTTACGAATAAATCCCAAACTAAAATTAATTGAAGATTTAGCCCTTTTCTTTCTGTAACACACATATTACCGGTCTCATTGATGACCTGGACACACCGTTATTAATTAAGCTAATGATATGGATATGTTGGGTAATATAATGTCATGTTACCATAAAAAATGATATCGTGATCTACCGTATATTTTTCAAATATAAAATGTATCCAACGAAAGTTTCAATAATTACATAAACTAACAACAAATTCATTATTTTTAAGTTTATAAGAAATTTTGAATTGTCTATATAATCTTATGTAACCCTATGTATCTATCTCATTAGCTCATTTGACGCCATTTTTCCCAAAAACACACATTTTACTAATTTCATTGCTGACCTAGATACATAATAATAAATGAGACGATGAGATGAATATCAAATTTTACGGTAAATGTAGCATTATATAACCCATTATATCCATCTATCCATCTTTTCAGGTAATTTAATGCCTAGATGTCCAGATCAGCAGTGAACCCAGTAAAATGTATGTTAAATGGAGAAAAGGGACAAATCAGTAATTGATTTTATTTTGGGATTTATTCGTAAATTATGGTAAAACAATGAGACTTTAATGAAACCTGGTAAGTAATGAAACCTGTAAACTAGGAAAAAAGGGTCAAATCGTCCCCTTTACCGGTAATTGGGACTTTTTCGTAAACAAATTTTAGTTTGAGACTTTTTCATAAATCAGGGTAAATTATTAGGACTTTTCACGAGATTGCCCAATAAAAAAAATAAGGTTATTGCTGTGTTTTTTTTGTTGTTGTTCGAAAGTAAAGCTCTTTTTTATTTTTTATTTATTTATTTTTAAATCACGGTGCAAAGTGCATGGGGTCCACACATACACACACCCACACACACATTTTCCATAATTAACGATCTTTTTAGCAACAACTTTTTTGTTAATGGCAGCAAAATGGTCTCAGAAACTCATGATAATGGGAATACCCAAAATACTACTAAGAGTTCAATGATTTACTTAATGTTTTATTATTCTGGAATTTACATAGTTACTTCTGAAGTTTATATATAATATTTTAGACATTTAGAATAATTGGTAACTAAGCGCTGGAAACATGAATTTGTAAAATACTATGGTTGATAAAATGAATGAGGAATACAATAAACACCTTTTTCCAGTTAGATAATATTACCAAGGTAAAAGTGGGTCAAAGTTTAAACTTTAAAATTTGAACTTTAAAGTCTCAACCAATAAAAATCTGCAAATGATCATTGCTACTAAGTGGTGGTTGATTTGGAACTATAGGAACACGTTTGATTTGGAAGATAATACTTGTTTGATAGTTTTGTTTCTTATTCTTTTGATTCGTTGATGCATAGATGTGAAAAATGAATGTTAGTCGGGTATCATGGCTTCAATGCTCGTGCGTTCGAGGCCAAGTCTCCATGAATTTTATGCTAATTTAACTTCAGCTTGCGCCATACATGTGAGGTGGCATAGATCTTACTGATCCAAATAATCTAGACCTAGATGCTTATATATACCTGGCTTCAATTAATTGGTGTGCACGGTGAATCCAGAAACTAAAACTAGTGGAGGCCCTTGGGGAGTGCGGATGTTGTGGTTGTATGGGGTCTTTGATTTCAAAGGGCCTCAGAATTTTGAGAAAAATTTATAGTTATTGTGTTGGTATTTTTGTAAAAGAAATTTTTATTAGTTATCATTAAATAAAATTAGTCATCTCAGTTACTTATATACACAATATAACATTTGTTTGCAATCTTAAAGTCATTTAATTATGAAAAAAAAATCAAAAAACCAAAATCTAATAATAAAATCTAAAATTTATCAGCAATTTAAGGAAAATGTCTATATCAAAAGAAAAATACAAATATTTTTAATGTAAATTGTAGCAAAAAATTTCATATTTTATAATAAAAAACATTACCCAAAAAATCTAATACAAAAAATCAAAATCTAATCATAAATTCTAAAAGACACTTTGCCCAAACAACGTCTCACTTTAAAATCTTTAGCAACTACAAGGTGGGAAATTAGGATTGATAGTGTGAAAACAATAGTGACTCAAGTCCCTGAAATAATAGAAGCTTTGTACAAACTTGTTGATGAAGGGACATACACAAATCAAAAGTGAAGCTACTTGTCTAGGATGTAGATTTGAATTTATAACTTGAATGGTTATAAGGTATCATACATTAGATGATGTAAATAAGCTGATAAAACAACTTCAATCTAGGATTATGCTGTCACACCCCGAAAACCGAAGGCGGAAACATTTACGGGGTTGACTCCACGTTGAGTATCAAATCCAATGCACATAGTAAGTAAAGTAAACAACCATTACATTACATATAGAAAAGTTTACATTTGTTTCAAAAGTAAGTTGTACAGTTGTGATACATAGTATATATAAACAAAACAAGAAAAGTCTTCTGCGCACTCCATCTTTGGATAAAAGGATCTTCGGGTACCTGTTCTAACGCTGACCTAAGAACACAAGCGGTTTGAAAATCAGCATAACGCTGGTGAGTTCATAAGCGGTTTTTGTTTTGTGAAAATGTTCAAGTTTCCTTTCTGTTTCTGAAAATGTTACACATTAAAAATGTTGGTTATGGTTTCTCAACATGTAAAGTAAAGTAAGTTGTACACTGAAAACATGTTTACTCTTGTGAAAATGTACAATTGTACACTGAAAACATGTTTACTCTTCTGGTTATGTACAAATGTATCCCCAGGAAAGTCCCATACTTTCCTGAATTGTTGGTTACTAATTGTGAAAGCTGTAGAGTTATCCGGTTTGTTACACTTTTCTAGTTATGTACAATGTTTCCCAGGAAAGTCCCATACCTTGCTGAATGTTGGTTACCAATGTGAATCATGTATACTAAAACCTGATTATCTTACGAAATGTGTTAAGTTATTCATTATTAGTATTAAGTAAATTTCTGTTATCCTAATTGCGAGTTCCATAACTATACGATAGACTAGATGTGGCAATAAGTAGTCCACATCACCTTATGACTTTCATCACCCTTGAACCATTTCGGTTCGGCTGTAGCTAGCAGCCAGGTGTGGGGTAGTCAGCCCCGTATAGATCTATACACTCAAGTCAATCTCCCTATCCAAGAGATTATGGTTACGGGTGCAGTCCTCCACTCGCGTATCTCTGTGGAGTGTTCGCCAAGGACTTGTCTCCAATCATACAGGACTAACAAATTTACTAGTAATAATATGATAGTCCTCCACTCGCGTATCTCTATGGAGTGTTCCCGAGGACAAAACAGTGTACAAGTTTTAAGTTAAAAGGTTCTAATGTCATGCTTTTAACTGATAAAATGTGGAAAACCATTTGTGAAATATATTAAAATAACAGTTTAAATTCCCATTTCACAAATATATGTTTACGTGATCTGCATGTTCAAACGGTTATCAGTGTAACAATCAGTGTTAAAAGCATACAAAATGTGAAACACACACATGAAAACAAGTTTTGAGTACAAGTAATTCCTTGTACTTTGCTTGTGTTCTCCCCCTGAAATCAGTGAAAAATAGTGAAAAAGGGGAGGGGTATGAACTCACCAGACGAGGAAATGCGACTGTTTTGAGTACTAAACGTTGGTTCGAGGCTTGATTACTCGCGAGGTTCCTATGTAAAATGGAATAATGTCCAAATATATCTAATTAGATTTACAATTACTAATTAGATGGAACATTACACTCCAATGAGCTAAAACACCTCAAAACGAGTGTTTGGAGTGACCCGAATGACATCTACGAACTTGTATTGATGCGAGGGACTTGGGATTTGAGTTTACTCCTCAAGAGTAAACTCCCTAATGGAGTTTGCGGCCATATATCCCCTACATACATGAGTTCACGACCATGAACTCATGTTTGGGTGATTTTGAGTGTTAAATGGCTTATATGGACATGGGGAATGCTAGAATGGATTTTTCTAATGCCTTGGATTAAATTGAATCAACACATACATCACATATGGGAGTTCACAACTGTAAAGTTGGAGTTTACAGCCGTAAACTCCCCCAAGCTCAGACCATATTTAATTTGTGATGCTTAGGACAATCATATGTAGTTCTAACTAATTTTCCAAGTCTTGGTATGAATTTAGGGCATCAAATGACACATTTTTAGGAGTTTACGACCCTGGAGCACATGCTATGGCTGTAAACTCTCAAATGTAGAGTTTTGTTATGTTTAAGGTCCCCAAACTATTTTTGGTTGGTTCTAGGATTTACCACAAGGCTATTAGTGGAGTTACAAGGCATTCTAACATGTCTAAGTGAGTTTACTCCCCATGTTTGAGGGGTTTACGGCCCAAGCACACACCTTGGCCATAAACTCATGCTAATCCCTCAAAATCCATGTCTAAGGTGTTCTAAGTCCGGGTTTGTAAGCCATAAAGTCGTATCTAAGTACCAACAATGATTTGGAAGGGTTAAATTGCTCAAAAACCCCATTTTTATGTGTTTACCGCCCAAGCATGCTCCTTGGCCGTAAACACATGTTCCAGGTCCAAAATCTTAATTTAGACACGGATTTGAAGTCCTAAGAGGTTGAATAACAAGTTAGGAAGGTTACCTTTATGATTTGGAGCCTTAATTCTTTGATTTTTTGGACCTTAATCTAGGATGAGGAGAGAGGTTAGAGAGAGAGTAGTGAGATGAAACAAAAGCTTCAAATGAAGGCTTAGAACACTTTAAATGGTGTTTGGGATTTGGACACGGCGGAATTCTACCCGATACCGGCTTTAGACGGGGCTTTTGGTCACACCCGACCAAGTTGCCGTAACCCGATATGGTTGGTTCTAGAAACGTTCCGATCACTAGAATTGGGTGTTAGAATGATTTCTAAATGTATTAAGACACCCATTAAGTCATTTTAGATACTTACAATTTAATGACTTAATTAAATGGCTAAATCGGAAACGAATTTGAAAACGACGATTGGTTGATCGAAATGGATTACGAAAAGGGTTACAAGTAATGATACGAAATTTCGTGTTGTTACATTATCCCCCCGTTAGAGGGAATTTCGTCTCGAAATTCAAAATTAAGATAGAATTCAAGATACAAATCATGGATCTGAAAATAGATGTGGATACTGTTGTTTCATCGAGTCTTCACGCTCCCAAGTGAACTCCGGTCCCCGCTTGGCATTCCGGCGAACCTTCACTAACGGGATGCGGCTTTGCTTTGTACGTTTGATTTCTCAATCCATGATTTCGATCGGTTCCTCCACGAAGTTGAGGTCTTCATTGATCTCGATATTGTCTAAAGGAATCACTAGGGTTTCATCAGATAGGCACTTCTTGAGATTTGAAACATGGAAGATGGGATGAATGTTACTGAGCTCGTGAGGTAAAAGAAGTTTATAGGCTACCAGACCGATCCTGGAAAGGATCTCGAAGGGTCCAATGTACCTCGGATTAAGTTTCCCACGCTTTCCAAAGCGTACCGTGCCTTTCCAGGGCAAGACTTTCAACAGGACACGGTCTCCAACCTGGAATTCCAGAGGTTTCCGACGGTTATCAGCGTAACTCTTTTGGCGATCTTGTGAAGCTTTCAATCGTTCCCGGATTTGGATAATCTTCTCAGTGGTTTCGCGGATGATTTCAGGACCAGTGAGAGCACTGTCGGGGACTCGACTCTTGGCTAACTGTGTATCCCCCACCTCGGCCCAAAACAGAGGGGATCTGCACTTGCGACCGTAAAGGCTTCAAACGGGGCAGCCCTGATGCTGGTGTGGTAACTATTGTTGTACGAGAACTCGATCAAAGGTAGATGTGTGTCCCACGACTTTCCAAAATCAATGAAATATGCCTTAAGCATGTCCTCCAGGGTTTGGATTGTTCTCTCACTTTGTCCATCGGTCTGAGGATGATACGACGTGCTCATGTTTAGTTTGGTTCTGAGAGCCTTCTGAAGAGACTGGCAGAATCTAGAGGTAAACCTGCTATCTCGATCAGAGATAATGGATGCAGGTACACCGTGCAGTCGAACTACCTCTTGGATGTAAATTCGTGCGAGTCTTTCCATCTTGAATGATTCTTTGATTGGGATGAAGTGAGCGGACTGTGTCAAACGATCGACAATTACCAAAATGGTGTCATACCCACTCGGACACTTAGTTTGGTGATGAAATCCATGGTAATTGATATGTGTATTTATATATATTTTTATGCACTTTATCTTAATATTTTGGCCTTATTTATTCTATTTTAGAACTAAAAAGTACTCATAATGCTTTGAATTATGTTTTGCAGCTATTCGTTGCCGATGAACCACAAAAGAAAAGACTGAAGCGGAAACCGGGCTTAGAAGCTAAAAGAAACAAAATGGTGCTTAGGTAGCGGTTACGCCCCGCGTACCTTAAGAGTACGCCCCGCGTACCTGCTTGCAACAGATATACTTGATCGCGTGATTATCTTGAGTACGCGCCGCGTAATTCTAAGTACGCCCAGCGTACTTAGGTCGGCCACAAAGATTATAAATGTCGATTTATAGCTAACCAGAGAGGGGGATTCGACTTCTAACCTAATTTAGTCGATAATTAACTTCTGTTAAGCCGTTTTGAGGGTCTAGAAGGCGGCCGGAAGGCCGTTAAGCTAATGGAAGCGGAAATCGGAAGGATTGGAGAGCGGATACATGCTGATTATCATATGGTTTGCTGACGTGACCATGTTTAGCATTCTATGGTGGTACTTTTCTGTATTTAGTTTCTGATTTAGGTGTAAAAACCTTTTACTTTGTGTTTATGATTGAATGAAGCTTTGATTATTAGACTAATTGCTATATTGAATTGTTTATTTGTGTTTAATTTATCTTGCCAAGCTTGTTAAAAGATCCTTACGTGTTAATGATGATTATTTTCTGTTAATTGTTAAGTGAATTAAGTTGTATGAACATCTGCTTGATTTGCTTGTCTCTTATGATTTTTGATGACCATCGAGATTATAAGACTAGAAATAACGAATGTGAAACTAGGATTAATTTGAGAATAAGTAAGTTAATGTGTGAGCCTTGTTTGATGACCATCAACAAGAGGTTGATTAAATGTCTACATTGATTAACTATATTTACAAGTCTTGCTTGATATAAACTGAACACTAGGAAGCATGTTAGTTTAATCATCTGATCACTGTTTGAATTGACTTGTTTGCTAAAGGATTAGTTATAGTGAACGCGAATCTAATCATTTTAGGAATCGGTGAACATTGAATAAATGAATTTGTGTATGCAATTGTCTATGTTCTAAGGTGTAATTTATCTAAACCAAAGTACCTGAAGAGATTTGCTTTCCTGTTAGTTTATCAAGAGTTGTTATTTGCTAATTTGAGATTTATTAAACCATTTCATTTATTATTTTCGTGTGACCTATAACCTATAATCAAATATATTAAATTAATCCACCGTTCCCTGTGATCGACACCCGACTTACCTAATCTATACTGTAATCTGACTAGGTACACTGCCTATAAGTGCATATATAGTCTAAGTTCGTTAGGTTATAAATATTAAAATTAGTGGGTACTTTTGTGCACATCAAGTTTTTGGCAAGTAAATTAAAATTAAGAGAAAAAAAAATGAAATTGCTAGAATTTAGGAAATTTAAAAATTTTAAAACTTGAAATAATAGTTTAAAAAAAATCTAGTGATAATTTAAATTCTGCTAATATTGTATGAAATGATCCGATGAGAACTCAAATGTTTAGTTGAGCCAATATACGTTATAGTGCATTTGTGGCCTCCCTTATTTTAGTGAAATCATGGAACAAAAACACAACCCCGCTTGGTTTGAGGAATGCAATATGTTTAGCAGCCTAAACCTGAAATGTATCCAGGAAAATTATTATCATTAACCAATAAAGGTTGAGGTTGAGCGCGTCTGCTTAAGCATGTAGGGTTTGAGTGAAAAAAGTGAGTTACATGAAAAAAAGAAGAAAGAGAATTACGAAAAAAGTTTGAAAAATTTTGGAGCAAATAAAGTAAAGATCAAAAGATCAAAATTCTGAAGAAATTCAAAAAGTTGAAGATACCAGAAATCAATTCAAATAAGGTGTTGAATTCAAAGAAATCAAAGATCAAAATGCCAAAGAAATGAAGAATTCAAATAAAGCTCCATAGTGGTCGCGGAAAGTTGTAATTTTCTAGAATATGTATGCTTAGGTTGCTCAACTAAAAATACCTTGAGGTTAAGAGGTTTTCTGAGGATGGATTCGGAGGGATGCATAAAATGAGCATTGTTCGGAAAAAGTGGGCGAGTGTTTATGATGATTGTGAGTATTTAAAATATGGGGGGGTACTTTAGGAAAATATTAGACACAAATGTACGCGTTGAGGTCTTGGCATAATCGCTGAGTTTTAAATGGATTGTTTAGTGCGATATTGGTAAAATAAAAGTGAATTTGCTTGGGGGCAAGCAAAGGCTAAGTGTGGGGTATTTTGATATGTGTATTTTTATATATATTTTTATGCACTTTATCTTAATATTTTGGCCTTATTTATTCTATTTTAGAACTACAAAGTACTCATAATGCTTTGAATTATGTTTTGCAGCTATTCGTTGCCGATGAACCACAAAAGAAAAGACTGAAGCGGAAACCGGGCTTAGAAGCTAAAAGAAACAAAATGGTGCTGAGGTAGCGGTTACGCCCCGCGTACCTTAAGAGTACGCACCGCGTACCTGCTTGCAACAGATATACTTGATCGCGTGATTATCTTGAGTACGCGCCGCGTAATTCTAAGTACGCCCAGCGTACTTAGGTCGGCCACAAAGATTATAAATGTCGATTTATAGCTAACCAGAGAGGGGGATTCGACTTCTAACCTAATTTAGTCGATAATTAACTTCTGTTAAGCCGTTTTGAGGGTCTAGAAGGCGGCCGGAAGGCCGTTAAGCTAACGGAAGCAGAAATCGGAAGGATTGGAGAGCGGATACATGCTGATTATCATATGGTTTGCTGACGTGACCATGTTTAGCATTCTATGGTGGTACTTTTCTGTATTTAGTTTCTGATTTAGGTGTAAAAACCTTTTACTTTGTGTTTATGATTGAATGAAGCTTTGATTATTAGACTAATTGCTATATTGAATTGTTTATTTGTGTTTAATTTATCTTGCCAAGCTTGTTAAAAGATCCTTACGTGTTAATGATGATTATTTTCTGTTAATTGTTAAGTGAATTAAGTTGTATGAACATCTGCTTGATTTGCTTGTCTCTTATGATTTTTGATGACCATCGAGATTATAAGACTAGAAATAACGAATGTGAAACTAGGATTAATTTGAGAATAAGTAAGTTAATGTGTGAGCCTTGTTTGATGACCATCAACAAGAGGTTGATTAAATGTCTACATTGATTAACTATATTTACAAGTCTTGCTTGATATGAACTGAACACTAGGAAGCATGTTAGTTTAATCAACTGATCACTGTTTGAATTGACTTGTTTGCTAAAGGATTAGTTATAGTGAACGCGAATTTAATCATTTTAGGAATCGGTGAACATTGAATAAATGAATTTGTGTATGCAATTGTCTATGTTCTAAGGTGTAATTTATCTAAACCAAAGTACCTGAAGAGATTTGCTTTCCTGTTAGTTTATCAAGAGTTGTTATTTGCTAATTTGAGATTTATTAAACCATTTCATTTATTATTTTCGTGTGACCTATAACCTATAATCAAATATATTAAATTAATCCACCGTTCCCTGTGATCGACACCCGACTTACCTAAGCTATACTGTAATCTGACTAGGTACACTGCCTATAAGTGCATATATAGTCTAAGTTCGTTAGGTTATAAATATTAAAATTAGTGGGTACTTTTGTGCACATCAAGTTTTTGCAAAAACTTGATGTGCACAAAAGTACCCACTAATTTTAATATTTATAACCTAACAAACTTAGACTATCTATGCACTTATAGGCAGTGTACCTAGTCAGATTACAGTATAGCTTAGGTAAGTCGGGTGTCGATCACAGGGAACGGTGTTCTAATTAATTTACTTACTATTAAATTAACCTAATTTATTAACAAATTTAATAAAGGGTTTTATCTGATTTTACAAGATCAGATGAACTTAAATCCAATTCAATAAGTAAAAACACACACTCTTGTTTAGATTGAATCCACTTTTCCCTTATGGCTAGCTAACAATTACGGATTACTAAGTTGGTTTTTAATTATATTAGTAATTTAGTTCTATCTTACCAATATTTAACTAATTCATGTCAAACCATGTATGTTCATACATAATTAAACACAGAACCAATTATAGTTGAAAATATGCTATATAAGATTTGTTGTGTAAACGCAATTATGATCACAATTCTCGTTCTCTAGCACAGCTAAACTTTATTTATTCTAATTATTAACTAAGATTGGTCAATCCTAGCTCTAACAATTCAATGTTCACTAAATTATTAGGTAAACAGGTTCATGCAGTTTAATGGTCACTAAGCTACACAGAACATGTAATTAAACAATTAGATAAACAAATATTAACATGCTAGGTCATAAAAATCAAACACAAGCAAATTTTCACCAACTAAGCTTAATCCATAATCATATAATTATTCATAAGTTCAAAGCTTCATCTAGCTAAACAAGAGTAGCTAGATTCAGCTGCTCATTATAGTAATTAAACTAACACAGCTAAAACTAATGAAAGACATGTTCTAAAAATAAACCTTTACTTCTTTTGGTGCTGAAAACCCTCTTCCAGAGCCTTTCTTTCGTTCTTATTCGTCTTCTGGAACTCTTTCTCTTCTGCCACCAGTCTCTCTTTTCGTAATAATCATCAGAACTTATATAATGCTTAAAAACTCGCGCCACGTCGTGGCCAGGTTGCGCCACGTCGTGGGCTTCAAGCAATCCGTATCCTTCAAGGAAATCCTCTGCGTCGCGATGCTTATCTTCTGAACACCCATGCCACGTTGTGGGCTTCATCGCCACATCGTGAAATTAGCTCTTATCGTGAATTTATTATTTTCTTGTCTTCCAAGCCTCCCATGTTCCCCATTTTGTCACCTTTGGTCCCTTTCTCCGAAAATCCTTTGTATTGACTGAAAATAACAATTTAAACTCATAAGTATCTTTATTCTAAACATATTATCAATTTATTAATAAAAATGTACTTAAATACTGCCTAAAAATAAGTGTAAATATGGCAATATCAAAATACCCCACACTTAGGTTTTGCTTGCCCTCAAGCAAATTTTTTTTTCTCTTAATTTTAATTTACTTTTACCGATCCCCTACCCCACACTTATTTCATACAATGCCCTCATTGTATGCTAAAACGAATTAAGAACATAAAAATGGAGAAAAAGGAACAGACTCCCCTGGGTAGTTGTGGCGAGATCGAATGGGGCTGCTACAAGTTGCTTCAAATTTTGCCGAAAGACTGAAAACTAGAACTGCTGCCTCTGAATTTGCCGAAAAATAAAATCAAGACCGCCATCTTCAAAAATGTGGTGCAAAATATTGCAAATAAATGCAAAGTATAGTAACCATGACGTGGGAAAGTGTCGACCACGTCGTCTCGTCAAGAATGCATCCTCTACTCGCGATGAAAAATCCCCCATAACATAGGAAAGTGTCAACCATGTCGTGGCAGCCGGGACGATATTCTTCCTCGCGTCGAAATAAAACTCTATAGTATGGGAACTGCTCATCCATATTATAAGAGTCAAAACATCGTAATAATGCCAATCTTCAAAACGATCGCTCACGAAATAAATATGCACCCCACACTTATGACAAATCGTGGGTCTCGACTATAATCTTCAACTCTCATACCGCTCTCTCTAGCAACAGTCGGACCTAGCTGCTGAACTTACTGCCAGCTTCCTAAGGGCGAAAATTCTGCAGAAATCTAAACAACCAAAGAGCATCAACATGAAAAACAAACTAAATCAAAGTTTAATTACATACCAAATACTAAAAACTAAACTAAACTAAAAATAACACAAAACAAATAAAAAAGATCACTCGTCATCTCCATCATCATGTGGCTGTGTCCCAGAAGTACCGGCCCCATCAAATCGTGACTGGAATGGTGGTGGAAAGGGAACCGAATACTGAAACCCCTGATGGGCAAAGAATGCGTTCAACGCATTCCCATACCACCGCTGTTGCATGTCCACATGTGCAACATACTCGCTAAGACGATCAATGCCCTGAGCCAGATAGCGCATATCAATCTCCCGCTCAGGTCCCTGCTGCGCTCCTCGAGGAGCAGGTCGACGCCGCTGGACCCGTCTCGGCTGTGGCTCGGCAGCACCCTCCTCATCTGCCTCATCATCTGCTCGAACTCTCAAAACACCATCACCTCCCCGCTCTAATACGCGCATCGACTCCAATAGCTGAAGACTCATCGGCCTCATGTCGTGAAACACCATCGATCTCGTGATCTCACGTGTCATCAACTGGTATGATCGAGCTAACCGTGTGATAAAATGCCCTCCGCATATCGGGCTATCTCCCCGAAGTCCCCTGGCCCTCCGTCCCAAGTATGCAGCTAAAGCAACTGGAAGGTTCAGGTGCCTCCCTGGAGTAACTAGTGCCCATAGGAAATACAGGTCTGTCGAAGGCACTCTCTCACTATTCTTGTGATGCGTGAGAGACATAGAAATCAACCGGTGCAACATTCGGTATGTAGTGGACCGAATCATCCCCCCTCGAGCGGTAGATGGTGTATACACTCCTCCCGTAATCTCGGCCCAAAATGTGTTCTCATTATAGTCCGCTGGCCGTTCCGTGAGACAGTCAGCAAGGAATGCCGGGAAGTGGACACTCCTCGTCTCGTCGGCTGTGTAAATACCCACCCGAGTCGCAAGCTCTATCACGCTGCATTCCCGGCTCACTCCTCCCAGTCTGAAAGCAAAGGCTTTCCTGTCATCGAGTGGCTTCCTAGGATCATAGGAAACTGTAGCGTAGAACTCCAGCAAAAACTCCCGATACACAGGCTCCTGGATCCTGAACAAACGCGCCCATCCCTGACACACAAACAATTCCACACCACTCGCGTCCGAGTGTGTAAATTGCAAAAACTCCTGGATCAATGCAGCAAGTCCAGTCCTGGTAGCCAACTCCCAATCAAATGAGGGTGCAATATCAATCTCCTTTGTGAGAAGCAAGCTCAAGTTGGTGACATAACGCGCCCTGGTAGCATCGTTCAGCGTTTGCGGAAATTGTAAAAAGCGATGATCGGTCGCATCCTCGGGAGGGTTGGTTCTTTGTGCCCTTCGAGCCATAATCTGCATATATTAACACAAAAACACAAAACCAACAAAGTGTGGCAGCATTAATAGATTTTTAAACCAAAAAAAAAAAAATTGGAGCTGCATAGGGACATTACGCTGGGCGTACGTCCAGCGTACGCTGGGCGTACGTCCAGGTGCACGATTATGTGTTCTAGTTCCTTTACTTGTGCAAAAATCATGACCCACATCAAAATACACACAGCAGGGCATGCAAACTGTTAACATTTCGTGGTCCATATGTAGTAGGAACAAAAATCGGGACCTCCCTAAAAATATGAATCATTCCCAGGAAACATGTATAGCGGTCAATAATCGAAGCTAGAGTCAAGAACTCGAAGTCACAGAATACGCATGGCGTCGTTCCTGAGGTCAAATCGATGGGTGTGGGACGGGATTAAGACCAAATTAAATCCTAGGGTTTAGTTTATTAACCGAAATCGGTCCATTCAAGCCCTAATCAACACATACTATTGCGAAATCGGCCCTAATTCAAGAACCCCATAAACCCTAGATTTCGAACCAAGGCTAAATGTAGCTTATTTCATCAAATTAAAAACAAATCCATAACATAGAGTGACCGAAAAAGCTTACTTGAGTGTTGGATTTGACAAGAAACGATAAAGAATCGAGATTATTGGAAGAGAGTTGCCGTCACAGTTCATGCGAGAAAGGAATTGTGTTTGAAAATAACAGCGAAGTCAAAGGGTCAAGAGATATACCTGGTCGCCGATGTACGCGGGGCGTAACACAAGGGTACGCGGGGCGTACCTCAACCCCCTGAAATGTTCATTCGCGAACCGGGCACATTACGCATGGCGTAAAATAACGTACGCGGGGCGTAATGTTTAAATGAAAATTTCCTTCTTTCTTTTAATTGAATTTCCTTCTCTTTTAATTATTTAATTAAGGGACTTAAAACTTATTTATTTTTTTCATTTTAATTTCTTTAGCTAATGATGACTTCACGATGAGTGATAAAAAAAACTGAGATGTCATAATCACTTATCTTTGTCAAGATCAAACAACAATGGTTGATCAAAAACCTTTGCATGCAAGAATTGGTTTGCGAAAACACCCACTTTCGGGACCCGTTAGAATATTTCCTTTGTTTTCCTTGCACCATTAACTAGAAGCGGAACAAGAAGTGACCTAACTAGTCAAGAACAGCAAGAGCTCGGTCTTCCACTTAACCACCACAATACGCCTTGCTATACTACGCCTCATGGATTGAGTTTGACAAATCAACAAAGTAGTAGGCTAAGCAGGTCAAGAATTCCCTAATCGCTTTCATTCTCGAAACCCATGCAGAAAGTAAAGTCAAGCAATGTGTACAATCCCAAATTCCTGCAAAATAAAAACAAGAACCTTCCCGACAAGTGAAATGATATCATCGAAAATCAAACTAAAAATAAAAACTTAAAAATAAAAACTAACTAAAAACAAATAACGAATAATCAAATAAAATAAATTAATGACAAGCCGTTTCCCGGCAACGGCGCCAAAAACTTGATGTGCACAAAAGTACCCACTAATTTTAATATTTATAACCTAACAAACTTAGACTATCTATGCACTTATAGGCAGTGTACCTAGTCAGATTACAGTATAGCTTAGGTAAGTCGGGTGTCGATCACAGGGAACGGTGTTCTAATTAATTTACTTACTATTAAATTAACCTAATTTATTAACAAATTTAATAAAGGGTTTTATCTGATTTTACAAGATCAGATGAACTTAAATCCAATTCAATAAGTAAAAGCACACACTCTTGTTTAGATTGAATCCACTTTTCCCTTATGGCTAGCTAACAATTACGGATTACTAAGTTGGTTTTTAATTATATTAGTAATTTAGTTCTATCTTACCAATATTTAACTAATTCATGTCAAACCATGTATGTTCACACATAATTAAACACAGAACCAATTATAGTTGAAAATATGCTATATAAGATTTGTTGTGTAAACGCAATTATGATCACAATTCTCGTTCTCTAGCACAGCTAAACTTTATTTATTCTAATTATTAACTAAGATTGGTCAATCCTAGCTCTAACAATTCAATGTTCACTAAATTATTAGGTAAACAGGTTCATGCAGTTTAATGGTCACTAAGCTACACAGAACATGTAATTAAACAATTAGATAAACAAATATTAACATGCTAGGTCATACAAATCAAACACAAGCAAATTTTCACCAACTAAGCTTAATCCATAATCATATAATTATTCATAAGTTCAAAGCTTCATCTAGCTAAACAAGAGTAGCTAGATTCAGCTGCTCATTATAGTAATTAAACTAACACAGCTAAAACTAATGAAAGACATGTTCTAAAAATAAACCTTTACTTCTTTTGGTGCTGAAAACCCTCTTCCAGAGCCTTTCTTTCGTTCTTATTCGTCTTCTGGAACTCTTTCTCTTCTGCCACCAGTCTCTCTTTTCGTAATAATCATCAGAACTTATATAATGCTTAAAAACTCGCGCCACGTCGTGGCCAGGTTGCGCCACGTCGTGGGCTTCAAGCAATCCGTATCCTTCAAGGAAATCCTCCGCGTCGCGATGCTTATCTTCTGAACACCCATGCCACGTTGTGGGCTTCATCGCCACGTCGTGAAATTAGCTCTTATCGTGAATTTATTATTTTCTTGTCTTCCAAGCCTCCCATGTTCCCCATTTTGTCACCTTTGGTCCCTTTCTTCGAAAATCCTTTGTATTGACTGAAAATAACAATTTAAACTCATAAGTATCTTTATTCTAAACATATTATCAATTTATTAATAAAAATGTACTTAAATACTGCCTAAAAATAAGTGTAAATATGGCAATATCAAAATACCCCACACTTAGGTTTTGCTTGCCCTCAAGCAAATTTTTTTTTCTCTTAATTTTAATTTACTTTTACCGATCCCCTACCCCACACTTATTTCATACAATGCCCTCATTGTATGCTAAAACGAATTAAGAACATAAAAATGGAGAAAAAGGAACAGACTCCCCTGGGTAGTTGTGGCGAGATCGAATGGGGCTGCTACAAGTTGCTTCAAATTTTGCCGAAAGACTGAAAACTAGAACTGCTGCCTCTGAATTTGCCGAAAAATAAAATCAAGACCGCCATCTTCAAAAATGTGGTGCAAAATATTGCAAATAAATGCAAAGTATAGTAACCATGACGTGGGAAAGTGTCGACCACGTCGTCTCGTCAAGAATGCATCCTCTACTCGCGATGAAAAATCCCCCATAACATAGGAAAGTGTCAACCATGTCGTGGCAGCCGGGACGATATTCTTCCTCGCGTCGAAATAAAACTCTATAGTATGGGAACTGCTCATCCATATTATAAGAGTCAAAACATCGTAATAATGCCAATCTTCAAAACGATCGCTCACGAAATAAATATGCACCCCACACTTATGACAAATCGTGGGTCTCGACTATAATCTTCAACTCTCATACCGCTCTCTCTAGCAACAGTCGGACCTAGCTGCTGAACTTACTGCCAGCTTCCTAAGGGCGAAAATTCTGCAGAAATCTAAACAACCAAAGAGCATCAACATGAAAAACAAACTAAATCAAAGTTTAATTACATACCAAATACTAAAAACTAAACTAAACTAAAAATAACACAAAACAAATAAAAAAGATCACTCGTCATCTCCATCATCATGTGGCTGTGTCCCAGAAGTACCGGCCCCATCAAATCGTGACTGGAATGGTGGTGGAAAGGGAACCGAATACTGAAACCCCTGATGGGCAAAGAATGCGTTCAACGCATTCCCATACCACCGCTGTTGCATGTCCACATGTGCAACATACTCGCTAAGACGATCAATGCCCTGAGCCAGATAGCGCATATCAATCTCCCGCTCAGGTCCCTGCTGCGCTCCTCGAGGAGCAGGTCGACGCCGCTGGACCCGTCTCGGCTGTGGCTCGGCAGCACCCTCCTCATCTGCCTCATCATCTGCTAGAACTCTCAAAACACCATCACCTCCCCGCTCTAATACGCGCATCGACTCCAATAGCTGAAGACTCATCGGCCTCATGTCGTGAAACACCATCGATCTCGTGATCTCACGTGTCATCAACTGGTATGATCGAGCTAACCGTGTGATAAAATGCCCTCCGCATATCGGGCTATCTCCCCGAAGTCCCCTGGCCCTCCGTCCCAAGTATGCAGCTAAAGCAACTGGAAGGTTCAGGTGCCTCCCTGGAGTAACTAGTGCCCATAGGAAATACAGGTCTGTCGAAGGCACTCTCTCACTATTCTTGTGATGCGTGAGAGACATAGAAATCAACCGGTGCAACATTCGGTATGTAGTGGACCGAATCATCCCCCCTCGAGCGGTAGATGGTGTATACACTCCTCCCGTAATCTCGGCCCAAAATGTGTTCTCATTATAGTCCGCTGGCCGTTCCGTGAGACAGTCAGCAAGGAATGCCGGGAAGTGGACACTCCTCGTCTCGTCGGCTGTGTAAATACCCACCCGAGTCGCAAGCTCTATCACGCTGCATTCCCGGCTCACTCCTCCCAGTCTGAAAGCAAAGGCTGTCCTGTCATCGAGTGGCTTCCTAGGATCATAGGAAACTGTAGCGTAGAACTCCAGCAAAAACTCCCGATACACAGGCTCCTGGATCCTGAACAAACGCGCCCATCCCTGACACACAAACAATTCCACACCACTCGCGTCCGAGTGTGTAAATTGCAAAAACTCCTGGATCAATGCAGCAAGTCCAGTCCTGGTAGCCAACTCCCAATCAAATGAG
This sequence comes from Lactuca sativa, assembly GCF_002870075.4. Classification (NCBI taxonomy): domain Eukaryota; kingdom Viridiplantae; phylum Streptophyta; class Magnoliopsida; order Asterales; family Asteraceae; genus Lactuca; species Lactuca sativa. Next base: position 83,612,592 of record NC_056625.2, on the reverse strand, counting down.
GGTGCAATATCAATCTCCTTTGTGAGAAGCAAGCTCAAGTTGGTGACATAACGCGCCCTGGTAGCATCGTTCAGCGTTTGCGGAAATTGTAAAAAGCGATGATCGGTCGCATCCTCGGGAGGGTTGGTTCTTTGTGCCCTTCGAGCCATAATCTGCATATATTAACACAAAAACACAAAACCAACAAAGTGTGGCAGCATTAATAGATTTTTAAACCAAAAAAAAAAAAATTGGAGCTGCATAGGGACATTACGCTGGGCGTACGTCCAGCGTACGCTGGGCGTACGTCCAGGTGCACGATTCTGTGTTCTAGTTCCTTTACTTGTGCAAAAATCATGACCCACATCAAAATACACACAGCAGGGCATGCAAACTGTTAACATTTCGTGGTCCATATGTAGTAGGAACAAAAATCGGGACCTCCCTAAAAATATGAATCATTCCCAGGAAACATGTATAGCGGTCAATAATCGAAGCCAGAGTCAAGAACTCGAAGTCACAGAATACGCATGGCGTCGTTCCTGAGGTCAAATCGATGGGTGTGGGACGGGATTAAGACCAAATTAAATCCTAGGGTTTAGTTTATTAACCGAAATCGGTCCATTCAAGCCCTAATCAACACATACTATTGCGAAATCGGCCCTAATTCAAGAACCCCATAAACCCTAGATTTCGAACCAAGGCTAAATGTAGCTTATTTCATCAAATTAAAAACAAATCCATAACATAGAGTGACCGAAAAAGCTTACTTGAGTGTTGGATTTGACAAGAAACGATAAAGAATCGAGATTATTGGAAGAGAGTTGCCGTCACAGTTCATGCGAGAAAGGAATTGTGTTTGAAAATAACAGCGAAGTCAAAGGGTCAAGAGATATACCTGGTCGCCGATGTACGCGGGGCGTAACACAAGGGTACGCGGGGCGTACCTCAACCCCCTGAAATGTTCATTCGCGAACCGGGCACATTACGCATGGCGTAAAATAACGTACGCGGGGCGTAATGTTTAAATGAAAATTTCCTTCTTTCTTTTAATTGAATTTCCTTCTCTTTTAATTATTTAATTAAGGGACTTAAAACTTATTTATTTTTTTCATTTTAATTTCTTTAGCTAATGATGACTTCACGATGAGTGATAAAAAAAACTGAGATGTCATAATCACTTATCTTTGTCAAGATCAAACAACAATGGTTGATCAAAAACCTTTGCATGCAAGAATTGGTTTGCGAAAACACCCACTTTCGGGACCCGTTAGAATATTTCCTTTGTTTTCCTTGCACCATTAACTAGAAGCGGAACAAGAAGTGACCTAACTAGTCAAGAACAGCAAGAGCTCGGTCTTCCACTTAACCACCACAATACGCCTTGCTATACTACGCCTCATGGATTGAGTTTGACAAATCAACAAAGTAGTAGGCTAAGCAGGTCAAGAATTCCCTAATCGCTTTCATTCTCGAAACCCATGCAGAAAGTAAAGTCAAGCAATGTGTACAATCCCAAATTCCTGCAAAATAAAAACAAGAACCTTCCCGACAAGTGAAATGATATCATCGAAAATCAAACTAAAAATAAAAACTTAAAAATAAAAACTAACTAAAAACAAATAACGAATAATCAAATAAAATAAATTAATGACAAGCCGTTCCCCGGCAACGGCGCCAAAAACTTGATGTGCACAAAAGTACCCACTAATTTTAATATTTATAACCTAACAAACTTAGACTATCTATGCACTTATAGGCAGTGTACCTAGTCAGATTACAGTATAGCTTAGGTAAGTCGGGTGTCGATCACAGGGAACGGTGTTCTAATTAATTTACTTACTATTAAATTAACCTAATTTATTAACAAATTTAATAAAGGGTTTTATCTGATTTTACAAGATCAGATGAACTTAAATCCAATTCAATAAGTAAAAACACACACTCTTGTTTAGATTGAATCCACTTTTCCCTTATGGCTAGCTAACAATTACGGATTACTAAGTTGGTTTTTAATTATATTAGTAATTTAGTTCTATCTTACCAATATTTAACTAATTCATGTCAAACCATGTATGTTCATACATAATTAAACACATAACCAATTATAGTTGAAAATATGCTATATAAGATTTGTTGTGTAAACGCAATTATGATCACAATTCTCGTTCTCTAGCACAGCTAAACTTTATTTATTCTAATTATTAACTAAGATTGGTCAATCCTAGCTCTAACAATTCAATGTTCACTAAATTATTAGGTAAACAGGTTCATGCAGTTTAATGGTCACTAAGCTACATAGAACATGTAATTAAACAATTAGATAAACAAATATTAACATGCTAGGTCATACAAATCAAACACAAGCAAATTTTCACCAACTAAGCTTAATCCATAATCATATAATTATTCATAAGTTCAAAGCTTCATCTAGCTAAACAAGAGTAGCTAGATTCAGCTGCTCATTATAGTAATTAAACTAACACAGCTAAAACTAATGAAAGACATGTTCTAAAAATAAACCTTTACTTCTTTTGGTGCTGAAAACCCTCTTCCAGAGCCTTTCTTTCGTTCTTATTCGTCTTCTGGAACTCTTTCTCTTCTGCCACCAGTCTCTCTTTTCGTAATAATCATCAGAACTTATATAATGCTTAAAAACTCGCGCCACGTCGTGGCCAGGTTGCGCCACGTCGTGGGCTTCAAGCAATCCGTATCCTTCAAGGAAATCCTCCGCGTCGCGATGCTTATCTTCTGAACACCCATGCCACGTCGTGGGCTTCATCGCCACGTCGTGAAATTAGCTCTTATCGTGAATTTATTATTTTCTTGTCTTCCAAGCCTCCCATGTTCCCCATTTTGTCACCTTTGGTCCCTTTCTTCGAAAATCCTTTGTATTGACTGAAAATAACAATTTAAACTCATAAGTATCTTTATTCTAAACATATTATCAATTTATTAATAAAAATGTACTTAAATACTGCCTAAAAATAAGTGTAAATATGGCAATATCAGTAATCATCTCCCATTTCCATTCTGGTATCTCGGGCTGCTGGAGTAGACCCGAGGGTCTCTGGTGCTCAACTTTAACCTTGGCGCAAGTCAGACACTTGCCCATGAACGTAGCTATCTCATCTTTCATGTTTGGCCACCAATATTGTTTATTGAGATCCAGGTACATCATGTCCGAACCTGGGTGAACAGAGTATCTGGTCTTGTGTGCTTCCTCCATGACAATCTCCCTGAATCCTCTGGACTTTGGAATCCAGATTCGATCCATGAAGCAGTAGACTCCGCCACCTCTGATCTCAAGTTTCTTTTCCATTCCTCTCAAAGCTTCGTTTGACACGTTCTCGGGCTTGAGGGCTTCTAACTGGGCTTCTCGGATTTGCATGGATAAGTTGGAATGGATGGTCATCGTCAGGGTCTTCACCTTTTGGCTTGAACTCTCTTTTCGGCTAAGGGCATCTGCTACCACATTGGCCTTGCCAGGATGGTAATGGATTTCACACTCATAATAGCTGAGTAGTTCTACCCATCGTCGTTTCCTCATGTTCAAGTCTTTCTTATCAAAGATGTTCTGCAGGCTCTTATGGTTAGTGAAGATCGTACACTTGGTTCCGTAGAGGTAATGTCTCCAAATCTTCAATGCAAAGACTACGGCTCCTAATTCCAAGTCATGTGTGGTGTAGTTGACCTTGTGTGCTTTCAACTGTCTAGAGGCATAAGCAATTACTTTTCCTTTTTGCATAACCACACAACCTAAGCCTTGATTAGACGCATCGCAGTAGACAACGAAGTCCTCCGTCCCTTCGGGTAAGGATAGAACAGGCGCGCTGCACAAGGCTTTCTTCAATGTCTGGAATGCGTTTTCTTGCTTATCACTCCAACAAAAGGGTACACCTTTCTGTGTTAGAGTGGTTAAGGGTTTGGCGATTCTGGAAAAGTTCTGGATAAATCTCCGATAATAGCCAGCGAGGCCCAAGAATTGCCGGATTTCTGTGGGTGTCTTCGGTGTCGACCAATTCTCTATCACTTTAATCTTGGAAGGATCTACATTAATACCCTCCTCGCTTACTACATGACTGAGGAATGTTACCTTCCGAATCCAGAACTCACACTTGGAAAATTTCGCGTACAATTTCTCGGATCTAAGGGTTTCCAATACTAGGCTCAAATACTGTTTGTGATCTTTTTTGCTTCGGGAATAGACAAGTATGTTATGAATGAATACAATGACAAACTTGTCCAGATAAGGACGGCACACCCGGTTCATCAGGTCCATGAACACTGCCGGTGCGTTGGTTAGACCGAAGGGCATCACTACGAATTCGTAATGTCCATATCGAGTTCTGAAAGCTGTTTTGGACACATCACTCTCATGAACTCGTAGCTGATGGTACCCTGACCAAAGGTCTATCTTGGAGAAGTAACTGGCTCCCTGGAGTTGATCGAAGAGGTCATCTATTCGTGGAAGAGGATATCGGTTTTTGACGGTCAACTTGTTCAGCTCACGATAGTCGATACACATCCGGAAGGATCCATCTTTCTTCTTGACAAACAATAACGGAGCTCCCCAGGGTGAGGAACTTGGTCCAATGAACCCTTTACTGAGCAACTCATTGAGTTGACTGGATAACTCCTGCATTTCTGCTGGAGCAAAACGATACGGAGATTTCGCTACGGGAGTAGCTCGAGGAATTATGTCAATACGGAACTCGACCTGACGCTCGGGAGGAATCCCTGGAAACTCTTCGGGAAATACTTCAAGAAAGTTACAGACTTCGGGGATGCTCACGAGGTCTTTAACTTCCTGTTTCTCTTTGATTACATGGGCTAAGAATGCAATGCACTCCTTTCGCAGGAGCTTTTGAGCTTTGATGCAGGAAATGATACGAAGATTGGAACTGAGTTTATCGCCATAGATTACGAGAGTTTGATCCGAAGGAAGGTTGAGACGGATGGCTTTTTCGAAATAGAGGATATTAGGATGATTGGGACTCAACCAATCCATGCCAATGATGACATCAAAGCTCTTTATGGAAACTGGCATCAGATCAATGGGAAATGAATGGTCTTTCAGGGTAAGGGTACAACCTACGAATATCTCGTTAGTGCTTTCTTTCTCACCGTTAGCCATCTCGACGGTAAATGTTTCAGTTAAAGGTTGGGGATTATGTTTTAGGTTATGTTTGAATGAATGACTAACAAAGCTTCTTTTAGCACCCGAATCGAAAAGAATACTAGCATATGAGTTGTCGAGAAGGAACGTACCTGAGACTACAGTGGGATCGGCGACTGCTTCCTCCCGTCCTATGGCTAGGACTCTCCCAGTATTATCAGCTATTGACTTCTTGGGGCAGTTCCTTTTAAAGTGCCCAACATCTCCACAGTTATAGCAGGCTTGACCAACGCCTGCTCCAGATGATTGATTGGCTGATTGGGCCGGAGCTTTACAGAATCGGACCGTGTGCCTCTTCTTACCACAATTGGTGCAGGATAGTTCTCGGCAGGGGTCGGGGTTGTGGTGATATTTGCACTTGTCACATAGAGGAAGATTACCAGCATATCTGCTAGTAGGAGTTGGAGCTGTGGATCCCACAACAGAAGCAGCAGCAATGGGGGTAGTAGCAGCATGGACTGCTACAGTTTGCTGTCTCTTAGAGGATACTTGGGATGATTGACCCTTCTTCTTCTTCCAGAACTTTCTCTTCTCACCACTCCTTTTAGTCGGCTCAGAAGCAGTGGTTGTTTCCTCGATGTCATCACTGTGATCAATTAGGGTTTGGGCTAAAGTCTTGGCACTATCATAGGTATCCGGACGTTCAGCTAAAACATTTCCCTTTCTTGGCTGGGTCAGCCGCCAGATGAAATTTTATATCTTTTTACTTTCAGGAGTGACCAATCCCGGGCAGAGAAGTGCGAGTTCATCGAATCGAGAAGTGTATGCTGCAATATCGGAACCCTTCATCTTCAGGTTCCAGAGCTCGTGCTCTAGTTTCTGCATTTCACCACGGGGACAGTATTCGGCTATCAGGAGTTCTATCATGGCTTCCCAGCCCATGGCGTTGGCTACAGGTAGGGTCAGAGATTTGAATCGGCCATTCCACCAAGTAAAGGCTTTATCAATGAAGGTACAAGCTGCGAACTTGACCTTATCGTATTCCGCACAGGCACGGATTTCAAAGATGGATTCATTTTTCTCGAACCATCGGGATAAGGAAATGACACCTCCAGTGCCATCGAAGGATGTTGGTTTTGCATTCATGAAATCCTTATAGGAACCCTCCTTTCTGTGTCCCTGATTGCTTTCTTGATCCTAAGTTTGAGTACCACCTCCCGAACCACCAGAACCACCGGTGTTCAATTGAGACATAGCAGCTGCCACCGCGGCGGTAACAGCTGCCTGAAATACCACGGGGTCAAATTCAGGAGGAGGTGGTGGCGGAGGGTTGTTGGTATTGGAGCTGGGTCTCTTTCTGGGAGGCATCTTGATCTAATGAGATCAAGAAAGAGAGGATGGTAAGTCCTCTGAATCGAATCGAGAGATATGACAGATATATATATTTCAAATAAGCGATAAAGCAGGAAAGAGTTATCAAAGCAGGTAAACTATTGCTAACGGAATGATCAAGGATCTATACGTGAACGAGGATTTCTACAAAGGATTGGCTCGAGAAATACTCCCATAGTATTTCGTGATTCGCTACGAAACTGGCTTGATGTTTGTGCTATTAGGGTAAGTTTTAGGCATGTCGCATACCACAGTCACTCCCAAGCACATGTTGGCCGTGTCTCGAATGAATATAGTTGGCGAGGCTATATTGATCCTAGACACGACTACATAACTGCCCAGGTTTAACCGCAGCACACAACACCCATTTACTTATGTTTTGTTCTACTTGTAGTTACGGATCTCGACGGTTCGGTATACTTGTATACTTTTGAAAATACTTATAGTTTGAAGATACTTTTAATTTAGAGCACTTAGGCCCTTTAGTGTTTATAGTTTTATACCATGTAAGGTTTGGTATAATTTATTCACTATAAACAAGGGCTCTGATACCAATCTGTCACACCCCGAAAACCGAATGCGGAAACATTTCCGGGGTTGACTCCACGTTGAGTATCAAATCCAATGCACATAGTAAGTAAAGTAAACAACCATTACATTACATATAGAAAAGTTTACATTTGTTTCAAAAGTAAGTTGTATAGTTGTGATACATAGTATATATAAACAAAACGAGACAAGTCTTCTGCGCACTCCATCTTTGGATAAAAGGATCTTCGGGTACCTGTTCTAACGCTGACCTGAGAACACAAGCGGTTTGAAAATCAGCATAACGCTGGTGAGTTCATAAGCGGTTTTTGTTTTGTGAAAATGTTCAAGTTTCCTTTCTGTTTCTGAAAATGTTACACATACCAAGAAAATCCCATATTTTATTAAAAAGGTTGGTTACGGTTTCTCAACATGTAAAGTAAAGTAAGTTGTACACTGAAAAACATGTTTACTCTTGTGAAAATGTACAGTTAGGTTATCTGGTTTGTTATACTGTTCTGGTTATGTACAAATGTACCCCCAGGAAAGTCCCATACTTTCCTGAATTGTTGGTTACTAATTGTGAAAGATGTAGAGTTATCCGGTTTGTTACACTTTTCTAGTTATGTACAATGTTTCCCAGGAAAGTCCCATACCTTCCTGAATGTTGGTTACCAATGTGAATGATGTATACTGAAACCTGATTATCTTATGAAATGTGTTAAGTTATTCATTATTACTATTAAGTAAATTTTTGTTATCCTAATTGCGAGTTCCATAACCATACGATAGACTAGATGTGGCAATAAGTAGTCCACATCACCTTATGACTTTCGTCACCCTTGAATCATTTCGGTTCGGTTGTAGCTAGCAGCCAGGTGTGGGGTAGTCAGCCCCATATAGATCTATACACTCAAGTCACGCTCCCTATCCAAGAGATTCTGGTTACGGGTGCAGTCCTCCACTCGCGTATCTCTGTGGAGTGTTCGCCGATGACGTGTCTCCAATCATACAGGACTAACAAATTTACTAGTAATAATATGATAGTCCTCCACTCGTGTATCTCTGTGGAGTGTTCTCGAGGACAAAACAGTGTACAAGTTTTAAGTTCAAAGGTTCTAATGTCATGCTTTTAACTGATAAAATGTGGAAAACCATTTGTGAAATATATTAAAATAACAGTTTAAATTCCCATTTAACAAATATATGTTTACGTGATCTGCATGTTCAAACGGTTATCAGTGTAACAATCAGTGTTAAAAGCATATAAAAAGTGAAACACACACATGAAAACAAGTTTTGAGTACAAGTAATTCCTTGTACTTTTCTTGTGGTCCCCCCCTGAAATCAGTGAAAAACAGTGAAAAAGGGTAGGGGTATGAACTCACCAGACGAGGAAATGCGATTGTTTTGAGTACTAAACGTTGGTTCGGGGCTTGATTACTCTCGAGGTTCCTATGTAAAATTGAATAATGTCCAAATATATCTAATTAGATTTACAATTACTAATTAGATGGAACATTACACTCCAATGAGCTAAAACACCTCAAAACGAGTGTTTGGAGTGACCCGAGTGACATCTACGAACTTGTATTGATGCGAGGGACTTGGGATTTGAGTTTACTCCTCAAGAGTAAACTCCCTAATGGAGTTTGCGGCCATATATCCCCTACATACATGAGTTCATGGCCGTGAACTCATGTTTGGGTGATTTTGAGTGTTAAATGGCTTATATGGACATGGGGAATGCTAGAATGGATTTTTCTAATGCCTTGGATTAAATTGAATCAACACATACATCACATATGGGAGTTCACGGCTGTAAACTTGGAGTTTACGGCCATAAACTCGCCCAAGCTCAAACCATATTTAATTTGTGATGCTTAGGACAATCATATGTGGTTCTAACTAATTTTCCAAGCCTTGGTATGAATTTAGGGCATCAAATGACACATTTTTAGGAGTTTATGGCCCTGGAGCACATGCTATGGCCGTAAACTCTCAAATGTAGAGTTTTGTTATGTTTAAGGGCCCCAAACTTTTTTTGGTTGGTTCTAGGATTTACCACAAGGCTATTGGTGGAGTTACAAGGCATTCTAACATGTCTAAGTGAGTTTACTCCCCATGTTTGAGGGGTTTACGGCCCAAGCACACACCTTGGCCGTAAACTCATGTCAATCCCTCAAAATCCATGTCTAAGGTGTTCTAAGTCCAGGTTTGTAAGCCATAAAGTCGTATCTAAGTCCCAACAATGATTTGGAAGGGTTAAATTGCTAAAAAAAACCCCATTTTTATGTGTTTACGGCCCAAGCATGCTCCTTGGCCGTAAACACATGTTCTAGGTCCAAAATCTTAATTTACACACGGATTTGAAGTCCTAAGAGGTTGAATAACAAGTTAGGAAGGTTACCTCTATGATTTGGAGCCTTAATTCTTTGATTTTTTGGACCTTAATCTAGGATGAGGAGAGAGGTTAGAGAGAGAGTAGTGAGATGAAGCAAAAGCTTCAAATGAAGCCTTAGAACACTTTAAATAGTGTTTGGGATTTGGACACGGCGGAATTCTACCCGATACCGGCTTTAGACGGGGCTTTTGGTCACACCCGACCAAGTTGCCGTAACCCGATATGGTTGGTTCTAGAATCGTTCCGATCACTAGAATGGGGTGTTAGAATGATAATGTATTAAGACACCTATTAAGTCATTTTAGATACTTACAATTTAATGACTTAATTAAATGGCTAAATCGGAAACGAATTTGAAAACGACGATTGGTTGATCGAAATGGATTACGAAAAGAGTTACAAGTAATGATACAAAATTTCGGGTTGTTACATATACATAGAGCTATAACTTTTTATTTAGGAATGCACCCGGTGTTTGTTGAGAAAAATAATTTAAGAAAAATTAAAAAAAAAATGATGAGAGTAACGTTGGGTCATCAGAACCAGTACATGAACTTCCACCTCAATAGTCATTCATGATTCAGTATCTTGTGTACATAGTTGATCAAACTATTGGTTCAATGGAACGAAAGTTTGAACAATGCAAACAATATGAAAACATTTTGCGTTTTTTATTCACAACCAAAAAGTTGACGTCAATGAACACTAGTGAGTTAACGGCAAGTTGCAAAAAAATCTTTAAAAGAGGTTGCAAAATGGTCACATCTCAAACATTGATGTTGATAATTTATCTAATGAACTAGACTTGTTACAAAAAAGATTTACCAATTGAAAGTAATATTGCTAATACAATACTAAAATTTGGAAAAATGATTAACACTTATCTAGTTTTTTGTCTAACACAATATTGTTGACTATTTCCATTACCATTGTATTAACACCAAAAAGCTTTTCAAAACTAAATCTCTTAAAATCTTGTTTTTGCTTGACCATGTCTCAAGAGAGATTAAACACTTTGACTTTAATTTCAGTTGAGAATGAATTTCTTGATAATATTGATGGGGGGAAGTGTAATAGGTGAATATTCTTCTAAAAATGCTAGAAAATGGATATTTAGAAAATAGTAATCCAGTTTATCTTTTCTTTGGTTAAGTTGGTTGTAACAATTAAAACTTATTATTAATGAGTGAATGAACGATGTTGTGGTAGTGAATTTATCCAATGTTTGTTAAGAAATTTAAATGATGAATTTAATGGTAGCAAAATTACTAAATAATATTTTACAAAAAAAAATATGGGACCTCACTTTCATTTTTGCACAAGGGCTCCAAAATGTCAGGACCGGGACCACAACCAGATGTAAATTTGAAGTAATGAAAAATAATTCAAGCATTTCTATCTATACCTGTATGTAGGTTTACTTTTCAATACATCTAGAAAAAAAATATTTTATGTATAGTGAAGTAGTTTCTTTTAAATTTATATTAGTTTACATATCTATAATAGAAAATATCATTATTCTTCCAAATCATCTTTTTGTCCACATTCACACGTTCAAGAAATGCACACATTTTTAGATTTTTATAAAGGAGCCATTACCATTGACCCATTAACATAATCTTCCACTAAAAAACATTGATTGTTCAAGTATCAGGTTCATTTGGTGGGTTAGGAAGGGGCGGGTCCAATATCCATACTAAATGTTGTTCAAGTTATGTTGGTAGTTATAAGAAAACAAAGATATGGTACTCATTTAATTGTCTGTGTGTCAAAATGGTTGATTGGAAAATGTGTTTGAATTTGAATGGTTATGTTAAAAAGAATATATATATATATATATATATATATATATATATATATATATATACTTTGTTCAATTTTAAGATAAACCATGATATATATATATATATATATATATATATATATATATATATATATATATATATATATATATATATATATATATATATATATATATATATATATCATGGTTTATCTTAAAATTGAACAAAGTATAGCATTTTTTATAAGTTTCCTTGAAAATAAATTACAACTTTTAAATTAATTAACTTCATTTTTAAGTCAGTAATAGTATGAGATTTATTTTAGATGTTAATAATACAAACTTACTTTGGATTTAGAAGAAAGAGCCAAAGAAGGTGATGAAATAACTAAGGGAATAATATAACATACAACCTCCTATATATGATATGCTTTTCCCGAGCATTCGCACATTTGAGGAAGAAGTCTGATAAGAAATATTTTGAAGTGAAAGTCGTTCGCCCTAAAAGTTGATTTCTGAAGTGAAACTCAAAGATTAAATGTTGTATTGATCGGAACTTTTTTCATGATAAATTTTTAGTAGTTAGTTTTCGATTAACAAATGAATAATAATTCTATTTTTAGTTACTATAGTTCTAATTAGAAACAATGATAATCGCAAAAACTTCAATTTTAAAACCAACTATACACAATTTCAAAGATATTCGATTTGACATGTACACTTGCCTTCAGATTAAATCTCTTAGTAGAGCTAATTGGAAAAACATATCTAGTAAAGTTATATTGCATTATTATACTCAGCATTAACATATTGTCTTTTTGATAACTAACTATTTAGAATTTAATCTATTTTTACCATTGTTTATTTCTTTCCAAGATTGTCATGATGAATACAATCCTAATTCCTAAGTGTAATACACACCTTGTGGAAAAACTGGGCATGGCCCATATTTTCCTTTTATTAAAACACCAAAACAAAAAGCAAGAGAAAATGGCTATTATTTAAATCTATCTTAACTTTTTGATTTACCAAGTCAAATTCAGCTATTTTAAAAAGAGAAAACTGTAAAAATGGTTGTTGTGGTTTGTTGATGCATTTGGACGGAGTTCAAATATTTTTATAACTTGGAAATATAATCCTTTTGACAGTGTTTGGTTATACATTAGGTCCTTCTCTTTAACTCCTTGAAATTTATACAGTTAAGATATGTTAAATGTCAATGATGCCCCTGTTATATTTCACTATTATTTTTTTTGTTTATCTTATCATTTAATACTTCTATTATAACACCATTAGAAAAATCACCCATCCCACATCCCCTAGAATTGCAAATATAACTAATGCAAGAATAGCTTTACCATCTTTAACATGGCATCGCCCACTATCAGTTTCAAGGATCTTTCTTTAGTTATATTTGCAGTTCTTCATTTTTCTTTTAGTTACTCTTTTGCTCTGGTTGTTGTAATTGATTTCTATTTTCATCATGCTGTAATTTATGATCTTTTGATGGTGTTAATGTCGACTCATTCATTTTGGGCTTAAAAATCTTTTTATTACTGCAGGCTCTCGAGCCCAGTTCGGGTAAGTCGGTCATAATTACGTAAAAGAAATAAAATTAAACGGTTTCAGTGCTCTGTTTTTCTTCATCTCCATGGAATTTCGAGAATTGCAAAAGGCGTTCAATTCTATGCTCAGAGACATATCTCTTTCAATATCTCAATGTACTCTGTTTTTCCATTTCCATGGAAGTCAAGAATCTAAGTATGATTATTAGTGAAGTTTAAGAAACAAGGCAACTTTTAGAACAGCTCATACAGGTTTTTGAATGAAGATGAATAGAGAGGGTGAGGTTTTAGATCTACCAGGGTTGTAAACGAAGATGGGGAGGGGCATTTTGATAGAAGTGGGGTCTATCTAACTAAAATTATATCAATAATTAAAATTTAATTTAAAATATACAAAGTGGTAAGATAGTAACTTAACACTATCTTAACAAAAATAAATTAACAGTGTTAAAACACAAGGACTTAATCTGTTAAGAAACCTTGTTAAAAGGACTATACTTGCAAGTTGGAAACATTTTGAACTCTATCCAAAGGAAGCAACAAACCACATGGGCCATTTTTGCATTTTTGCAGTGTTCAATTTGAAACAACAATAATAGAAACAAGTTTGTTTTCGGTCAATCTATTCGACAGGCATATTTTTTGTAAATTTAACCAGAAAATAAAGATAAATACGTCTAAAAATCGAATAATGTTATATGGTCACGTGGATAATTTTGCAAAATCATACTGCCTTCCACTAAATGCAAAACCAGGAAAACTTGATCTCCATGTCTTTGATCCAAAATCCACAATTTTGAAATAGTCATCAGTTACAGAGTTGATTATGAAGGAAAACACAGTTTCAGTGTAACTTCTGTTAGCATTAATCAGATTACAAAAATAAATATGTCTAAATAATCAAGTTAAGTTATATTATTACACTTTTAAATCCAAGAGTGACGTTTAATTCAACAAGCTGTCTTTTGTAATCAGAGCGCCATGCTAAATTCTGGGTTACAATGAATTTTAATGTTCTAAGAGAAAAAGACTAATGTCATGACAGATACAATTTAAAGTGGAATACACTCTTTTGTGGAAAAATATGACACTAACTGCTAATGTAAACACTCCTTGTGGAAAAATATGACATTGTGCAAATTTCCTTTCGGTATGTGAAAATAAAAAACAAGAGAAAAAGGTATAGCCCGAGTATAAATTAGGAAACGCAAACCATCTTTTTTATAAAACAACATGGTAAAGCAAATAATATCTTCTTCAAACTTCTTATTTTTCTCGTTAGCTCTACTAATCATCACACCATCCCCCATACAAAATTTTGGTTCTGCTACATTGGAGGAAGCCAATGGTATTCTTAAATGGAAAGCAAGCCTTGAAATCCAAAACAATTCGTTTCTCTCTTCATGGATTTCCCTCCCTTTGAATTCCAGTGCTTTAGTTCCATGCACTTCTTGGTCTGGAGTAGTTTGCAATGCTGATGGGAGCATTCACAGGTTGAACATCAGTTCATTTGGCTTAAAAGGTACACTCCACCAATTTCCATTCTATTTGCTACACAATCTTACGCATTTTGATCTCTATGACAACAACTTCTCTGGCCCCATCCCATCAGAAATCCGACTCCTCTCCAAACTTGTATATCTTGATTTTTCAGTGAATCGGTTTTCTGGAGTAATCCCACCTGAAATTGGGATGCTAGCCAGTCTTGAGTACCTCGAGATGTCTTTAAATAACCTGACTGGTTCAATACCACAAGAGATCGATCGATTAACATGTCTCTATGAACTAGGATTGGCCAATAATCTTCTTCAAGGAGAAGTACCTCTAACATTGGGAAATTTGACAAACTTAGCTTATCTATATCTCCATAATAATAGTTTATGTGGTCCTATACCACCTAATCTTGGGAATTTGAAGTCTCTCACTTATCTTGTGATGATCAACAATCACTTTAGTGGTTCTATTCCTTCATCACTTGCCAATCTGAGCAACCTATGATGTATGTATCTTAATGAGAATAAATTCTCAGGTCAAATTCCTACTAATATTGGGGACTTGAAGTCTCTCACTGATCTTGTGATGACAAACAATCACTTTTGTGGTTCTATTCCTTCATCACTTGCCAATCTGAGCAACCTACAATATATGTATCTCAATGAGAATAAATTCTCAGGTCAAATTCCTACTAATATTGGGGACTTGAAGTCTCTCACTTATCTTCACATGAGCCAAAATCAACTTGGTGGTTTTATTCCTTCATCACTAGCTAATCTGAGCAACCTACAATATATGTACCTCAATGAGAATAAATTCTCTGGTCACATTCCTAATGATCTCGGGAATTTGAAGTCTCTCTATGGTATTGAGGCGATTCAGAATCAACTTAGTGGTTTTATTCCTTCATCACTAGCAAACCTGAGCAATCTACAATATCTTTACCTTGCTGATAACATCTTATCTGGTTCGATTCCACAAGGATTGGGAAGTCTAGAATTGTGTCACCTACAAATGTTCGATAATCAATTATCTGGCCATTTGCCTGAAGATTTGTGCCATGGAGGAAAGCTTCAAATTTTCACAATAGATGGTAATCAACTCACTGGGCCTATTTCAAGAGGCTTACGGAATTGTTCTAGCTTAATTAGGACTCGTTTTGATCAAAATCAATTCATTGGAGATGTATCCAGTAGCTTTGGTATCTATCCACGCTTAGAGTACCTTGATATCAGTCACAATAATTTTCACGGGCAGCTTTCTCAAAAGTGGAGTAAATGCAATCATTTGACAGCCTTATTGATGGCCTATAACAACATCAGTGGTAGCATACCACCAGAGTTTGCAAATTCAACTCAACTACAAAGGCTTGATCTTTCTTCCAATCATTTGGTAGGTGAAATCCCAAAGGAGTTTGGGAAGATGAAAAGTATGTTGAATTTGTCTTTGGCTAATAACCGTCTTTCAGGTATTATACCTACAGAGCTCGAATATTGTGAACTCCTTGAAGCACTCGATCTATCCACAAATAGATTGAATGGGTCAATACCGAGAAGTATTAGTCAATGGAAGCATATCCACTACTTAAATCTTAGTAATAACAAGCTTAGTGAGAAAATTCCATCCGAAATTGGTAAATTAGTTCAACTTACAGAATTTGATTTATCTCAGAATTTGCTCACACAAGAGATACCATCTGAAGTTGAAAGTTTGAAAAATCTACAAAAGTTGAATCTTTCTCACAATAGACTGTCTGGTTCCATTCCTAACACTTTTACAAGTTTGCCCAGTGGGATTGACATCGACCTGTCCGACAATGAGCTCACAGGTCCAGTTCCTCTTTGCTCTAACTTTCTGAACGCATCTTTACAAGGCAATCCAGGTTTGTGTGGAAATTTTACACGACTAAAATCATGTGCAAGTCAAATCTGAAGAAGAAAAATGATCTCTTTCAACATCGGATCATTCTTGTAATTGTGCTCCCTCTTATCGGGGCAATTTCACTTGGTTTTTTTATATGTGGCCTAATTGCTTATCGAAAACAAAAGAGATATTCTCCACAGAAACCATTTGACAAAGAAGGTGGTGATTATTTCTCCACAACAAGTTTTGATGGAGGAGTAGCATATGATGATACCTTGAAAGCAACAGATAATTTTGATGAAGCATATGCTATTGGGACCGGAGGATATGGGACTGTGTACAAAGCCCAGCTACAACCTAACAATGTGGTAGCTGTCAAGAAACTTCACTCATCATCTGAGAATGTTGATCAAAATGGATTCCTTAATGAGGTACGAACATTAACGAACATAAGGCATCGAAACATAGTGAAACTCTATGGATATTGCTCACATGCACGCCACTCATTTTTTATTTATGAATACCTTGAAAAGGGAAGCCTTGGATCAATCTTAAGAATCGATGACTTAGCAAAAGAACTGGATTGGTTGAAAAGGGTAAGTATTGTAAAGGCTGTAGCTAATGGTTTGGCTTATATGCATCACGATTGCTCACCTCCTATAATTCATAGAGACATTTCCATTGCCAACATCCTTCTTGATTATGATTATGAGGCACACATTTCTGATTTTGGCACATCCAAGCTTTTGAAGTTACACTCATCCAACTGGACCACAATCGAAGGAACACATGGCTATATCGCACCAAGTAATGTAATTTTGTGATGTTAGTTCTACATTTTCTTAAGTTTCATGATATATATGAATAAATATATGTATATGTATGTGTATCTATATTTTAGAATCTTGTGAGGTTGATATAACATTTTTTGTTTTTATCTCACGTATTTTTGGATGTAGAGCTTGCTTATACGATGGTGGTGACGGAGAAATGGTGAACTACCAACATTGTCTGCTGATTATCTGGTGTTAGGAAATGTTGGAGATAGTCGGATTCCACTTCCTTCACCACAAATTGAGAAAAAAGTTAATATGGTACTGAATCTCTCGAGAGCGTGTGTGAACTCCAATCCAAAAGAAAGACCAACAATGCGCCAAGTTTCAAATCTGTTGATGAAGGCTTGATATTAGTGTACTTTGAATGTTATTTGCTTTTGTCTTGTTCCCTATATGCAACCTGATAATATGTATTTATTTGAATGCCTTTTTGTTATGAAACTTCTCATATGTTTTCTTAAATGATTATGTAATAGATAAAATAAATAAATAAATAAACTTCTCATTTGGTGAATTTTTACACTTTGGCCATCGACTCCATACCATAAAACTCAAATTCAAGAGGGTTGGCAATGATTTGATGCTGTGCACCACCTAACTCCTTCATATATAAAAACAAGTATTTAATATCAAAGGTAGCTTTTAACAGCCTGAAACATTTACACACCATAACTTACTAATTAATTCAAATAAAAGTTACATGATCTTAAGTATTAATACTCATTTCACTTCACTTTGAATAACTAGAATTCCAACTTCTTATTATTTGATGTCTCATCTTCCTTCATTTCATTTGAACATCATATGGCATAACTTCTTAGTATATAATATCAAAGTTAGCGTGGGCCCAGGAGCATTAACAGAGTCTTGTGGGGGAAGGTATTAAATTAAGTTTTTTCTTAAAGAAAAAATTGAAAAAATTGTCGGTTGGCAAAATTATATGGTTTTGGTAAAAAAAAAACTTTGGTGGTGTACCAATGGTCTAAAATTTGATCGTTTTATTGGTTTTGGTCCTTATACACTTAAAAAGAGGATTATGCCATTATATTTTGTGTTTTTTATTTTTTTTAATTGTTAAAATACAAAAATAATTTAATTTTTATTTTTTTAACTTACAAAAAAATGAAAAAGGACCCACCCACCCCCATTTCTGTTTCCCTCTCTCTCAACAAAAACACACACATGCACACACAAATACACACTCAAGAAACATCACCCCTAATAGCTGCCAACCACCATCATTCGCTGCCAACTACCATCATCTACCGCCAACCACCTATATTTTCCTCACACTTACCCCCATCTTTCATTCATTGAACCAATAAAAGTTCACCAGCGACCACCATACCATCGTTCGCCACCACTATCTGTCGTAATCCACCCCATCCATACCGTCTATTCTCCCCCTGACTCGCCAGAAACCACTAATAAAGCGAAAAACCATCATTAGGAGCTCCCTTTCTTGCGTAGATCTAAACCAAGTGCTCATAAACATATTCAGTGCCCAAATTAGTGTAAGGGGTGCTCAAACGCAAAAATTAAACCCCACCCCAACGTTGTTCGTCACCATTCGCTGCCAACCACCTCTATCCCCTAAATTCACCCTTATCTCTCCTTCTTTAACCTGATGACCCTCTACCACCAATATTCATTGAGCTTGACCGTCGTTTAACCCTTTACGAAGACCTGATTTTGCATCCCATCCTAGTCTAAATCGAAGATTTAAAGAAAAGATTGGCGACGTTAGGGTTTTGGAAATCTCCGTCGATGACTATCCCCACCAGGTACCATCACATCCCTATGGAGAACCCTAACCAAAGCTCAGACCAAAACCTTTATCCAAATGAGAAGGGCAATGCCATTAGGGTTTCAGAAAAAGAGAATGGTGGCGGTGCAAGGGAGATCTACAAAAACTGACAAAGGTAATGGTGGCAACTAAAAACCCTCATCATTGAAAGACAACTGAAAACCAAAAGCTCCGTCGAGCTCCACCATCTTCTACCACGACAACATATCCCATTTTTCTTACATTCCATTACATATCTCGTTTTTCCGGTAGTGACGGTGGAGGTGGTAGTCTAATAGGTGGTGGTGGTTCGATAACCATGGTGGTCCGTCGGGTGGTCTCCGACACAATATATATATATATATATATATATATATATATATATATATATATATATATATATATATATATATATATATATATATATATATATATATATATATATATATATATATATATATATAGAGAGAGAGAGAGAGAGAGAGAGAGTGATGGACTTTTACTTTTTATTTATTTTTAAATTATATAATAAGTATACGATTAAAAGAAATCAAAAAAAGAATCAGTTAAGGGTATTTTCGTCATTTTAGATAGGCAATTGACCAAAACCACTAAAAAATGTCAACCATAGGGATCAAAAGCACACGAGATATCCAAATTGGACCACGAATACACCACTAAACATTTTTGGAGCAAATGACAAAAATTTTGACAAACACAAGAACCACTTTTGTAATTTTCTTTTTCTATCACTCAAATTGTAAAAAGAAAAAAAAACCATCAAGTCACTTCAACATCAACCATGTCATCATTACCATATTTTATATTTTCTTGTTAATTTTATAAATTTAATATAAATTATGTATGAATTATTTTTATTTATAAATCAATTCTCTTATATTATCTAAAATCATTTTATTATTTATTAATTATTTATATTTATTTTTTAAATTGTTTTTGAAGTTTTATTAAAATATATATATTTACTGTTATTTTTTATTTAGTTTTCGTTGATTTTTTTTGTTTATTTAAAAAAAAAAATTAAAGTGTTGTTTGTTATTTTTGTTAAACTTTTGTTCGTTTATATTAAACCAACTTTTAAGAAATTGGATAGTCCGAATCCGTAAGTTTTATTTTATAGAATTTAAGAATGTTTTATTATGGTATATGAATATTTTACGTAGGCTAATCTATCGAAATATTAAAACTGAATTATCAAACTCCGGTAGTTTAATCTGATTTTTATAGTTACGTATATAAACTTATGATAAAAAGCCGGCTATCAAATAACATCAACTTTTTTTTGGGATCTAAAACTTTAACTTAATCATTTTACAAATATTAAATTTTTAAGTTTCTTTTAATTTACATTTTAAACAAAATCAACTTTATAACTCAATAAAAAGTTGCATCTTCAAGTTTACGCAACTAATTAAAATTTGAAAATCCACTTTAGATTATTTAACAAGGAGCTTTCCAAATAAATAATAATATTTACCTTTAATGTATATTTTTGAAATGTAATCGAGTAATGTATTAAAGAAGACTGAAAGTGTGTATCAATGAAGTAAGAAATCAAAAATCTAGCGAGACAAAACAGAAAAAAATAAAAAGTATTTATAAAATTTCAACCAAAATAATATATATATATATATATATATATATATATATATATATATATATATATATATATATATATATATATATATACACTACAAGAATAATGACCATTAGTGGCGACAGGCGTCGCCGCTAAAGGTCCTGATTGTCACCGCTAATACCTTTAGCGGCGACACGTCGCCGCTAAAAGGTCGCCGCTGTTGGCTCGTCGCTAATACCCCATTTGTCGCCGCTAAAGGTGGCTGTCGCCGCTAATACCTTATCGCCACTAATACTTTCCGTCGCCGATAATTGTAGTTTTCTAATTTTTTTATTTTTTTTAAAACATTCTTCCGTATACAAAAGAAACAATATAAAATTATAAAAATTGTTATAAAACTATAAAATTTTTATAAAACATATAACCAAAAACACATCCATACATACACAAATACATACATAATACACATACAAAAACATATACAAAAACACATATATACATACATGATACACATACTAATACACAAATACATACATAATACACATAAAAACACATATATATGTATATATACACATATATATGTATATATATGCATACTAATACACAAATACATACATAATATACATACAAATTCACAAACATATATAAAATACACATTCTACATACAAAGAGAAATGATTTCATAGAAGAGGGAAGAAGAAGCTGAGAAATGAATTCAAAGAAGAGGGAAGAAGGAGCTGAATGAGGTTATATCTGCGAATGGAATTAGCGGCGACAGCTTTTAGCGGCGACACATAACGCGAAAATTATGTGTCGCCGCTAAAGGTGCCTATCGCCGGTAAAAGCGTCGCCACTAATGCCCATTATTCTTGTAGTGATATATATATATATATATATATATATATATATATATATATATATATATATATATATATATATATATATATATATATATATATATATAGGGTTAGGTTATTTTGTTTTCATTATCTATTGTGTGCCCGTATGACTGATTCTGGACCAATCATTTTAGTTATTTTAAGAAAGTAATTAATGCATATTACATGTTGAAGATATAATAGGTATTAATTACATCTTCAGCATTTAATATATATTAATTACTTTCTTAAAATAACTAAAATGATTGGTCCAGAATCAATCATACGGGCACACAATAGATAGTGAAAACATTTGAATCTAACTCTCTCTCTCTCTCTCTCTCTCTATATATATATATATATATATCTATATATATATATATATATATATATATATATATATATATATATATATATATATATAGAAAATAAAAACTAAAACTAAAATATTTAATTATATAGTTGATTAGACATTTTAATGAGGCTTGTCAAATGCGAAAAAGAATGTAAATTAAACCCTTTAAGGGGGCTTTTTTAACACCACCCTAAATTAACAGATTGAAAATTCAGTTGACGAAGACATCTCGTGACAACTTTTTCGGACGCAAGTTTCATTTTACGATCTTAAATTCTGTCTGTAATTTAAAACAATAATAATGAGTCCAATTTGATTTCAAAAAGCGACTATATATGTATAGATCAATTTGATAGGTACGTTTGCTTTTAGAATGAAAGTTTAATTAGAATTACAGGGAAAACAAAAATAAATATGTGTAAGAGTTTGATTGAAGTTACATACAATAATACAGCTGTATTTTCAGTTTTATTTAATTGTCTCCATTTTTTATTTACGTTTAATCGCTTCAAGAGAAAAAAAGAAATTAACAGATGAATAGATGCAGTGAATCAGTTTTTATTTAATTATTTTCATGTTTATCTTCTTTTCCCTCTTTCACACGTTCAAGAAATACACCATCTTCATTCGTTTATTAGATCCTTTAAAAGGACTCTTCCCTCCCTAGCTATTTCCATTGACACAATCACACAGTTTTTACATGACAAACATCTATATAATACTCATCAGTTACAGAACTGATTATGAAGTAAAACACACTTTGAGTGAAACTTCTATTAGCATTAATCCGAAAACAAAAATAAATATGTCAAAATTATCAAATTGAAGTTATATAATTACACTGTTAAATCCGACAATAACATATAATACCGATGTCTTTTTTGTAATCCTAGTTTGCCTTGCAGAATTTTGGGTTACACCGATATTTATTGTTCTAAGATAAAAGGCTTAATGCATGTCATGACAGATACGATTCAAAGTGTAATACACTCCTTTGTGGAAAAATATGACACTGCTTCTAACGTAAAAGACACTCCTTGTGGAAAAAATAAGACGTTGCCCAAATTTCCTTTTCCAGTACCTGAAAATAAGAGAAAAAGGTAGCTCAAGTATAAATAAGGACACACAAACCATCGTTTTTGACAAAGCAACATCGCAAACAAAAATAATGTCTTCATCAAACTTCTTATTTTTCTCTCTTGTTCTACTAATCATCACACTCTCCCCCATACCAAATTCTGCTTCTGCTTCTGCTTCTTTGAAGGAAGCCAATGTTCTTCTTAAATGGAAAACAAGCCTTCAAATCCCAAACAACTCCTTGCTCTCTTCATGGATTCCCCTCCCTATGAATTCCAGTGCATCAATTCCGTGCACTTCTTGGCTGGGAGTAGTTTGCAATGCTGATTGGAGAATTCAGAGGTTGAACCTCAGTTCATCTGACTTAAAAGGTACACTCCACCAATTTCCATTCTCTTTGCTACAAAATCTTACACATCTTGATCTCGGTATAAACAACTTCTTTGGCCCCATTCCACCAGAAATTAGCCTCCTGTCCAAACTTGTCTATCTTGATCTTTCAGAGAATAAGTTTTCTGGAGTAATCCCACCTGAAATTGGAAACCTGCACCAGCTAACCATCTTATACCTATCCTCAAACAATATATATGGCTCCATTCCTTCATCATTAGGTGATTTAACATCTTTGACTGCCCTTTATTTGCACAAAAATCAACTCTCAGGTCCCATTCCTGTTGAACTTGGGAATTTGAGGTCTCTCACTGGTTTAGCCATGTACTCCAATCAACTTAGTGGTTATATTCCTTCATCTTTAGGTGATTTAACATCTTTGGATGTCCTTTATTTGCACGAAAATCAACTCTCTGGTCCCATTCCTGTTGAACTTGGGAATTTGAGGTCTCTCACTGGTCTAGCCATGTACTCCAATCAACTTAGTGGTTCTATTCCTTCATCATTGGGTGAGTTGACATCTTTGAACATCCTTTATTTGTACAACAATCAACTCTCTGGTCCCATACCAATTGAACTTGGGAATTTGAAATCTCTTGCTAATCTTTCGTTAAGAGACAATCAGCTTAGTGGTTCTATTCCGTCCTCATTGGGTGAGTTGACATCTTTGAAAATCCTTTATTTGTACAAAAATCAACTCTCTGGTCTCATTCCTGTTGAACTTGGGAATTTGAGGTCTCTCATTGGTCTAGGCATGTACTACAATCAACTTAGCGGTTCTATTCCTTCATCATTGGGTGAGTTGACATCTTTGAACATCCTTTATTTGTACAACAATCAACTCTCTGGTCCCATACCAATTGAACTTGGGAATTTGAAATCTCTTGCTAATCTTTCGTTAAACGACAATCAGCTTAGTGGTTCTATTCCGTCCTCATTGGGTGATTTGACATTTTTGACTGACCTTTATTTGGGCCAAAATCAACTCTCTGGTTCCATTCCTATTGAACTTGGGAATTTAAAGTCTCTCACTGATCTTGAGGTGAGCTACAATCAACTTAGTGGTTCTATTCCATCAACATTAGGTCATTTGACATCTTTGAATGTCCTTCGTTTGAACCAAAATCAACTTTCTGGTCCCATTCCTGCTGAGCTCGGGAATTTGAAGTTTCTCACTGTTCTTGATATGAGTCACAATCATCTTAGTGGTTCTATTCCTTCATCACTAGCAAACCTTAGCAACCTACAGATTTTGTACCTTTATGAGAATAGATTATCTGGTCCAATTCCTACTGAACTTGGGAATTTAAAGTCTCTCGTTGATCTTGAGGTGAGTTACAATCAACTGAGTGGTTCTATTCCATCAACATTGAGTCAGTTGACATCTTTGAATTACCTTTATTTGCACCACAATCAACTCTCTGGTCCCATTCCTACTGAACTTGGGAAATTGAATTCTCTTTTGTATCTTGAGCTGAGCGTAAATCGACTTAGTGGTTCTATTCCTTCATCATTAGCAAACCTGAGCAACCTACAGGATCTGGACCTACGTGTGAATAAACTTTCTGGTAGTATTCCACAAGGATTAGGAAGTCTAGACTTGACTCGCCTTCAACTAAATGGAAATCAATTGTCTGGTCATTTGCCTGAAGATTTGTGCTATGGGGGGAAGCTTCAGAATTTCACGGTACATGATAATCAACTAACTGGTCCTATTCCAAGAGGCTTAAGAAATTGTGCTAGCTTAATAAGAGCTGATTTTAGTCATAATCAATTCATTGGAGATATATCAAATAGCTTTGGGATATATCCTAGCTTATATTCCCTTAGTATCAGTCACAATAAATTTCACGGGCAGCTTTCTCAAAACTGGAGTAAATGTAAGAATTTGACATCCTTAGTGATGGCTTATAACAACATCAGTGGTAGCATCCCACCAGAGTTTGGAAATTCAACTCAACTACAAAAGCTTATACTCTCTTCAAATCATTTGACTAGTGAGATCCCAAAGGAGTTTGGGAAGATGAAAAGGATGCTGAAATTGTACTTGTCTGATAACCAACTTTCAGGTATTATACCGCCGGAGTTCGGAATGTATGAACTCCTTGAAGAACTCGATCTCTCTAGAAATAGATTGAATGGGTCGATACCAAAAAGTATTGGTCATTGGGAACACATCCACAACTTGAATCTTAGTAACAACAAGCTCAGTGAGAAAATTCCATCCGAGATTGGTAAATTACTTCAACTTAATGAACTTGATTTATCACAGAATTTGCTCACAGAAGAGATACCATCTGAAGTTCAAAGTTTGCAAAGTTTGCAAAAACTGGATCTTTCTCACAATCGACTATCTGGTTCTATTCCTGAAGCTTTTACAAGTTTGCCTCACGGGATTGATATCAACCTTTCTTACAATGAGCTCTCAGGTCCAGTTCCCCAAAGCCCCAACTTTGTGAATGCGTCCATACAAGGCAATCCAGGTTTGTGTGGAAATGTTACGGGGGTGAAACTTTGTGCAAGTCAACTTATGAAGAAGAAAAAAGATCTCTTCCATCATCAGCTCATCCTTGTAATTATGCTCCCTCTTATTGGGGCAATTTTACTTGGTTCTTTCATGTGTGGTCTCATTGCTTATCGGAAACAAAAGAGTCATTCTCCACAGAAACCATTGAACAAAGAAAGTGGTGATTATTTCACCATTACAAGTTTTGATGGAAAAGTAGTGTATGATGATGTCCTGAAGGCAACAAATGATTTCGATGAAGCATATTGTATTGGGACTGGAGGATATGGTATTGTTTACAAAGCCGAGCTACAACCTAACATTTTTGTAGCTGTCAAGAAACTTCATTCATCATCTGAGAATGTTGATCATAATGGATTCCTTAATGAGATACGAGCATTAACGAACATAAGACATCGGAACATAGTGAAACTTTATGGATATTGCTCCCATGCTCGCCACTCATTTTTGATTTATGAATACCTTGAAAAGGGAAGCCTTGGATCATTCTTAAGAAGTGATGTTTTAGTACAAGAACTGGATTGGTTGAAAAGGGTAAATATTGTAAAGGCTGTAGCTAATGGTTTGGCTTATATGCATCACGATTGCACACCACCTATAATTCATAGAGACATTTCCATTGCCAACATCCTTCTTGATTCTGATTATGAGGCGCATATTTCTGATTTTGGCACATCCAAGCTTTTAAAGCTAGACTCATCCAATTGGACTGCAATTGCTGGTACCTATGGTTATATCGCACCAGGTAAAGTAATCATATGATTGTAGTTCTACATTTTCATAGAATCATGTGGGGTTGATGTAACTTTTTTTGTCTTATGTTGCTTTGGATGTAGAGCTTGCTTATACAATGGTGGCAACCGAGAAATGTGATGTGTATAGCTTTGGGATTGTTGCACTAGAAGTGATTATGGGAAAGCATCCCGGTGAACTGCCAACATTGTCTGCGGATTATCTGGTGTTATCAAATGTAGGAGATAGTCGGATTCCACTTCCTTCACCACAAGTTGAGAAACAAGTAAATTTGGTACTCAATCTCGCAAGAGCATGTTTGAACTCAAATCCAAAAGAAAGGCCAACAATGCGCCAAGTTTCAAATCAGTTCATGAAGGATCTGCTTTTAATTGACATCTCTGGTTCCCTGATACTGTGTACTTCCAATGTGTAATTTTCTTAAGTTTCTTATGATGCATCCTGATTATATGTATTATTTTGAATGCCTAATGGTTAAAAACATTTCATATGTTTTATAGCACCCTGTAGTATAGCTATAATGTGGAGATTTGTATACTGTGTATGTGATCCTGTTTGAGCAAAGAATTTACCAATAATTGCTTCAAAATTATCCCAGATTTGGGCGCCTCTGTTATTTCAGTTGTGGTTTATACATACATGAAAAATAGGAACATATATCAAATACAAATGATAATTTTTCTACTCAAATACAAATTTCAAAAATGTTTTAAAATATATATACAGAGACACAATCTCTAGTTACAAATACCAATAGAGTAAATTAAATTACCAGATGAAGGTCATCCATCGTAGACTTGACCTGATGCAACGATATTTTTTCTCCAATGCATGACAATATAGATATAGACTCAAATACAGAAACCAATAGAGTTTTACATGATACATACAAAAGTATTTTCATATTCTGTTGGTATCAGTTGCAATTAATCTTAACACTAAAAAAATATCCTAACAGTTATATGTAGGAAAAAAATATCCAATAGAGTTCTACAGAAGCCTTTATTCTGTATGCTCGCTCAAATGGCAGACAACTCACATAATGTTGGAGTGTTATTTAATTAAATCATATTTTCTGCAGCTGTTCAATGAAATTAGTATTTTGTTATCACCCTGAACTAATCTTATCATAAGAGGCTAAGAGGTTACTGATTTAGAACCTTATACAAAGAGGCTTTTTTTTAATATGAAAAATTAGCCAAACAACATTTTACCAGTTAAGTACTTGTCTCCTGTAAATGTTCATTGTTTTCTAACACTCTATGAAACCACAGCACTGCACTATGAACAAGTCATACAATAAATGAAGCATTAATAAATTAAAAAAATTCATTTAGGCATTTCATCATACACTTGTTATGAACTATAATCAAATTTTTTTGGAACAAGCATGTGGTAATGAACCTAAATACATTTTAATCGATATCCACTTGAAAGATGAGAAAGAAGACGAGCAAAGAAACCAATACATACGTTTTATTTGATATCCAACTCAACGATGATCAACACTTCAATCACTCTCCTTCCACTATGGAAATGGATTTATACCAATACAAAATCACCAATCTGTTTTAAATTAAAATATTTTCTGCGATTTCGTAGTGATTAAAAACAATATGTGTAATCGATAAAGGATTCTAATAATTTGGTTGTGGTTTCTGTACTTGGGACTTGGGAGTACAGTAGCCATGGTTAGATGGACGGAAGGTAATGGAATGTGGGTATTATCAAATAAAATATTACTACAAATATATATATTTAACTTTTGGGTATTGTCAAATAAAACAATTATAGTTGTTTTATATATGTGTTGTTTATCTGTTTTGATGGCTTATAAAAAAAAGTGAAATATAACACTTGTTCTTTGACTGTGTATGTTGTGTACTTGTGTCCGAATATGTGTGTCCTTAGAAAATATAAAGAATGAAACAATAAATATTCCAATTTGTATTAGATAATGCTAAATAAATGGTTGTTGATTTGTTTTTCAAACATAAATAGACTTACAGATCCACATTACTATTGAGTTGTCCTCAAATAGATTAAATGGCTCGATACCAAGAAGTGTTGGTAATTGGACACTTGAATCTTAGAAACAACAAGCTCATTCATAAAATTCCATCTGAGATTGGTAAATTAGTTCAGCTTACAGAACTTGATTTATTTCAGAATTTGCTCAAGGAAGAGATACCATCTCAAGTACAAAGTTTGCAAAAATTGAATCTTTCACACAATAGACTATCTGGTTCTATTCCTGATATGCTATTAAAAGTTTGCCTCGTGGGACTGATATTGACTTGTCTTGCAATCAGCTCATAGGTCCAATTCCCACTAACACTAACTTTGTGAATGTGTCCATAGAAGGCAGTCCACATTTGGGTGGAAATTTTACAGGACTAAAATTATGTGCAATTCAAAACTCGAAGAAGAAAAATGATCCCTTTCACCATCACCCCATCCTTGTAATTATGCTCCCTCTTATTGGGGCAATTTTACTTGGTTTTTTCATGTGTGGCCTCATTGCTTATCGAAAATGAAAGAGACATTCTCCACAGAAACCATTGGACAAAGAAGGTGGTGATTATTTCTCCATAACAAGTTTTGATGGAGGAGTAGTGTATGATGACATCTTGAAAGCAATGAATGATTTTGATGAAGCATACTCCATTGGAACCGGAGGACATGTGACTGTGTACAAAGCCGAGCTACAACCTAACAAGGTGCTAGCTGTGAAAAAACTTCACTCATCATCTGTGTTAGACTAAGTTTATGTGTTGCATAGTATTTTACTTAAATTAGAGGGTACCTAATTGTATTTATCTAACCTATATATATATTAGGGTCATATGTATCGTATCTTTGAGATAATCAATAATAAACACACGGTTTGATTTGGTATCAGAGCCAAGTTAATCTTTACCTTATTGGCGGCATCCTCACAACAGCCTCTTACGCAAGATAAACCCTAATCACCGATCTGTCAAGAAACTTCATGGCGACCATTGCTGCTTTCACTACACAGAAGAAAACTTCTCATAATTCTCATAAACTTCATGGCGACCATTGCTGCTTTCACTACACACCCACAAACTATGGGTATTGGAAGGCCATGCTAAAACCCTTTCTCGTCTCCAACAATCTGTTCGGTTATGTCGATGGTACAATACCATGCCCTGAGCCCAAAGTCGGCACAGGAGAGACAATTACAGACAATCCTAGTTACTCTCGTTGGATTTCTAATGATGCTCATGTCCGTATGATAATCGTCTCTACCATCTCAGAGGCTTCCTTCCAGCATGTTCAGGGTACTACCTCACGAGATCTATGGCTACAATTAGAACGTGTTTATGCCCCAACCAATTCTTCAAGAGAGTATACATTAAAAACCCAGTTGCTAAAACTCACCATGAAAGGCGATGAAACTCCTCTTGCCTATCTTGCACGTGCACAAGAATATGCTACTGCACTTGCTAATATTGGTGAACCTGTTAAAGACAAGGATCTGGTTCTTCTTGTTATTTCTGGGCTACGTGAAGAGTATAACGGACTCAAGTCTACCCTCTTAGCTCGTCACCCACCTGTTACCTTCATTGAGCTACATGCCCTTTTGAGTGATCATGATTATATGATAAATAAAAATCTTACTGCTGCCCCTGCATCACAGCCACACGTGTTTGCTGCTTCAACAGAAACATCACTCAACATTAACAATTTTCAAAGCCAACTTCAGTCTCTACAAAGCATTGCGTCCCAGCTTGGCTTCCAACTTAATCCGATTACTCCACAAAGTGCAACTCCTCAAGCTTTCTATGCCTCACGGCCCCCAAACAACAACTACAAAGAAAATCGTCGAGGAAACTCGCGTGGGAATAATTCGCATTGGAATTTTCAGAATCGATCTCATGGTGCCAACTCAGGTCCCTCCAGGAAATTCTCTTGGGCCTCCACACAAAACACTGTATTTGGTCATTGCAACCGTTGTGGTATTGGCCATCTTCCATCCCAGTGTCCAAATAACCAAGATGTAAGTAACTCGTCAAAACCGAATTTGCAGGCAAATTTCGCAATCTTTGCTTACAATGTCTCTACTTCCGGCACTACTTGGTTCCCTGACACAGGTGCAAACTCCCACATCACACCAGATCTGTCCAACCTTGATACCTCCGAGTTCTATCGTGGTCCTGATTCTCTTCATGTTGGTGATGGTAACTCTCTTCCTATTCTTCATATTGGATCCTCAAAATGTTATTCATCTAATAAAACCTTTAATGTTTCCAATATTCTTCATGTTCCTGATGTCAAGAAAAATCACTTATCTGTTCAACAATTTTGTCAAGACAACAATGTTTTCTTTGAATTTCACTCCTCTTTCTTTGTTGTGAAGGACGAACGTACTCGCACCACTCTTCTCACGGGATCAAGTAATAACGGTCTCTACTCGCTTCGTCTTCCAAGTTTCAAGTCTTTAACAAAGTTGGCTCTCACAGCAACTAAAGCTTCCTCAAGAATCTGGCACCACCGCCTTGGTCATCCACATCAACGTGTTTTTGACACTATTGTTTCTAGTTGTTCGCTTCCTGTTTCTACAAAACATTGTTTAGATTTATGTTCTGCTTGTCAGTTAGGGAAATCTTCCAAACTTTCTTTACCTAGTTCATCTTTTCGAAGCAATAATATTTTAGACTTAATTTATTGTGATGTTTGGGGTCCCTCACCTACTTTATCATTTGATGGCTGTCGGTTCTTTTTACTTTGTGTTGATCATCACTCTCGCTATATGTGTTTTTTCCCATTGACACATAAATCTGATGTGTTTCAAACTTTCACCAACTTTGTCAAGATGGTAGAACGACAATTCAATACCAAACTCAAAAGTGTTCAAACCGATTGGGGAGGGGAATTTCGCAATCTATCTTCCTTTTTCTCATCACTTGGAATCATTCATCGTCACTCATGCCCTCATACTAGCGAGCAAAATGGTTTTGTTGAGCGACGTCATCGTCACGTGGTTGAAACTGGCCTTACTCTCCTTGCTCATGTCAATCTTCCCCAACGATTTTGGCAGCTTGCTTTTGAGACAGCCGTGTATCTTATCAATCGCTTACCATCTCGAACCTCATCCAATAGATCACCTTACCAACATGTCTTTAGTCGAAAACCTGACTACACCTTTCTTCGGGTTTTTGGATGTGAATGTTTACCACTTCGCCCGTACAATAGATACAAAATGGATTTCCGCTCTGCTCCTTCTACATTTCTTGGTTATAGCCCACTACACCATGGTTACCGATGCCTTGACACCTCTACGGATCGAATCTACATTGCTCGCCATGTTCGATTTAATGAGATTGTTTTTCCATTCAAACGCACACCTCCTCTTAGTACCACTCCTGCTGCTATGTATGTTTCATCTCTCCCAAGTTTTATACCTGATCCTACTTCTACTACTACTATTGACGACTCACCTCCAACCACACTTCCTGCATCTCCTATAACTACTCCTTTGGCAGCGTCACCACCTATCACCACAGAAACTACCTCGACTGAGT
The DNA here is from genome assembly GCF_002870075.4 of Lactuca sativa. Lineage (NCBI taxonomy): Eukaryota > Viridiplantae > Streptophyta > Magnoliopsida > Asterales > Asteraceae > Lactuca > Lactuca sativa. Next base: position 83,580,714 of record NC_056625.2, on the reverse strand, counting down.
TGTTTGATACCTCTCCTGATGCCATGCCACCTCCTCCTCCACGCACCCATCCCCCACATTTATGCCCCAACCCGAAACGGACTACACCTTATAGCCCCTCGGCATATCATGCTACTGCTTCTATTACCGAACCTACCTCATTTTCGGTTGCGAGCAAATCTTAGGAATGGCGGAATGCCATGTCAGAGGAATACACTGCTCTTATCAAAAATGGTACTTGGACTCTTGTCCCTCTAGTTCCTCATGCCAACATCATAGATTCCAAATGGGTTTATAAACTTAAGCGATACCCCGAGGGCAATATTTCTCGCTACAAAGCACGACTTGTAGCAAAGGGTTTCAAACAACAAGCGGGTGTTGACTATCATGAAACTTTTAGTCCTGTGATCAAAGCCACCACAATTCGGGTTGTTCTCCCTCTTGCTGTAACTAATAAATGGTCAATCAGGCAATTGGATGTTCAGAATGCATTTTTGCATGGTGACTTAAAAGAAACCGTTTACATTCGGCAGCCACAAGGATTTGTTGATCCTTCTAAACCTGGTCATGTGTGCCTTCTTCACAAGTCTTTGTATGGTCTCAAGCAAGCTCCACGAGCTTGGTTTCAACGCTTGTCCACTGTGTTGCATCGCTTTGGTTTTTCGGGGTCTCGCACTGACCCATCTTTATTTATTCTGAAAACAGGTCGGACTCGAATTTACATTCTAGTCTACATGGATGATATCATTATTACTGGTAAAGATGATGCGATGATTGCTCACCTGATTCAACAGTTGGGTTCCACTTTTTCCATTAAAGACCTTGGTCAACTGCATTACTTCTTGGGCATTGAGGTTGTTTCTCGTAATTCTAACCTCATATTGTCCCAACGGAAGTATATTTTGGATATTCTTCATCGTTCGGGTCTCAAGGATTGCAAACCGGTCCAATCTCCAATGACCACCACTCAGGTCTTATCTATTGGTGATAGTCCTCTCTTGCCAGATCCGACTATCTATAGACAACTCGTTGGAGCTCTTTAGTATGCTAGTATCTCTCGTCCTGACATTGCTTATGCCGTCAACAAAGTGTGTCAATTCATGCATGCTCCTACCGAAAACCATTGGTCTGCTGTCAAACGTATCTTGCGGTACTTACAGGGCACGACTGATTTTGGACTTATCATTAGGCATGATTCGGGTTCCTCTCTCCAAGACTTTACGGATGTTCATTGGCAACATTCTACATTTGATTCTTTACATGCCTTCTCGGATTCAGACTGGGCAGGATGCCCTGATGATCGACGTTCCACGGGAGGATTTGCTATATATTTGGGACCGAACTTGAACTCATGGACTACCCGAAAACAGTGTACAGTCTCAAGATCTTCAACCGAGTCGGAGTACAAAGCCCTTGCAGATACGGTGGCTGAATTATTCTGGTTGAAAGCTCTTCTCAATGAATTAGGAGTTTCAGTTCAACGTCCTACATTTTGGTGTGACAATCTTGGTGCTACCTATCTAGCTGCTAATCCAGTTTTTCATGCTCGCACCAAACATGTTGAAGTGGATTTTCACTTTGTTCGTGAACATGTGGCTTCTGGTCAATTATGTGTTCAGTTCATTTCTACTGCTGATCAGATCGCTGATGTTTTTACCAAACCGCTGTCTTCTCAAAGATTTCTCTTTTTACGATCCAAGCTACAGTTCGTTCCCCGTCCTTAGCTTGCGGGGGAACGCTAGAGTAAGTTTATGTGTTGCATTGTATTTTACTTAAATTAGAGGGTACCTAATTGTATTTATCTAACCTATATATATTAGGTTCATATGTATCATATCTTTGAGATAATCAATAATAAACACATGGTTTGATTATCTGAGAATGTTGATATTGCTCAAATGCCCGCCACTCACTTTTGATTTATGAATACCTTGAACAAGAAGGCATTGGATCAATCTTAAGAGGTGATGTCTTAGCACGACATATCCATAAACTGTTGAAGTACAACACCTTCTCTACCTTACATTACATGCATAGCAGTTATTTTACTTTAGTTTGTTTTATGTTCTTTGACTTAGTCTTTGTCCAGTTTTGGCTAATTCCTTATTTTTAGAAGTCATGTGGTAGTGCTTTAGTTTCCAGTAGTAGTTGTTTTGCTTTCTTCGTGTAAGCCATATATGGCAGTTGTCTTGTAGTTGCTTTTCATATATCAGAAAATTACACTTTGTGTAAGTGTAGAAAACCTCTTTTATCCTCTGTGAGTTACCTGTTGTGTACAGGTACAAACTTCACCAAAGTTATCAAGTGGTATCAGAGGCTAACCCATGGGTGATCTTCAAGTAGTTGGCAGTGTCAAGAAACTTAACAATCAAAATTACAATTCCTGGGCCACCTGCATAATGTCGTATATACAGGGACAAGATTTGTGGGAAGTTGTTAAAGGAAGTGAGAAAAACCAGCCAGCAGCAGAAGACAATAATGGGACATTGAGAAAATGGAAAATTAAGGCAGGGAAGGCAATGTTCGTTCTAAAAACTACAGTTGAAGATGATGTACTCGAACACATTAGAGATGTAACAACTCCTAATGAAGCCTAGGAAACTCTTCTAAAACTGTTCTCAAAGAAGAATGATGCGAAACTCCAACTTCTTGAGAACGAACTGTTGTCAGTATCTCAACATGAGATGTCAGTTCCTCAATATTTCCATAAGGTGAAGTCCACATGTAGAGAGATATCAGAACTCGACCCTGAAGCACAGAGTTTAGGAGCTTTGTTGTTGCAATCCAAGGGTGGCCAATTCAACCGTCCGTTGTGGAATTTGAGAACCTGCTTGCAGGGCAAGAGGCCCTTGCAAAACAGATGGGAGGAGTCTCTCTAAAAACTGATGAGGAAGCTTTGTATGTAAAAAAGAGCAAAGGAAAATCCAAGTCCAGGTTCAACCAAAGCCCCAAAAGGAATTCTAAGAAAAGAAAAGGTCATGGTTTCGAGAAAAAGAATCGCAACAATGAAAAGGGAGAACAATCAGGGGAGAAGCAGAAGAATCAACACTCAAACAAAAGATTTCCTTATAAATGCTATAATTGTGGTTATAAAGGTCATAGGGCAAGAGATTGTCGTCAAGAACCAGTGGAAGAAGGCAATACGGCTATGTCTCAGGAAGAAGAAGCATGGGATGCAGAAGCACATCTTCCCAGGATGTAAATGTTATGGCACTTACAGCCACGACTGAAAAACAAAAGAACAAGTTAGACGAGTGGATAGTTGATTCGGGTTGCTCCAATCACATGACCGGCGAGAAGGAAATCATTCAAAATCCTGTGAAGTATGGTGGTAGTAGAGTAGTTGTCATTGCAGATAATTCGAAGCTTCAAATTGCTCATATTGGTGATGTTAGATTTTACCAAGAAGTGAACAAGAAAGAAATGGTGTTACAAAGTGTTTACCATGTACCAGGTATGAAGAAAAATCTGCTCTCAGTGTCTCAATTAACCACTACAGGCTACTATGTGTTGTTTGGCCCAGATGACATGAAAGTGTACAAAAAGTTTGAAACTTCATCACAGCCAATAGCTCAAGGAGTTCGTTCAGATTCTATATATGTAATGTCGGCTGAAACAACGTTTGTAGACAAAACCAAGAAGAATCAAAATGTTGATTTGTGGCATATGAGGTTAAGTCATGTGAGTTATGACAAACTCGACATGATGATGAAGAAGAAACTGGTAAACGGACTCCCACAACTTGAAGGTTGTAAAGGTCTTGTATGTGTTGGATGTCAATATGGAAAAGCCCACCAACTTCCATATGACAAGTCTAATTATCAAGCTAAAGTACCTTTGGAGCTGGTGCATTCCGATGTATTTGGACCGGTAAAGCAATCGTCGATTAGTGGAATGAAGTATATGGTAATGTTTACTGATGACTTCTCAAAGTTTGTTTGGGTGTACTTCATGAAAGAGAAATCGGAAACCTTCAGCAAATTCAAACAGTTTAAGGCTGAAGCAGAGTGAGACACAAAACACAGCATACAAAGGCTTCGTTCAGACAATGGTGTTGAGTATTTAGCTCAAGAGTTTACTGAGTATTTGAAGGAGCACAAAATTAGACGCCAACTCTCTTGCCCAAGCACCCCATAACAGAATGGAGTTTCAGAACGTAAAAATCGACACCTTGCTGACATTAGTGGTAGCATGATTCACGACAAAAATATTCCAGGGAGGTTTTGGGCAGAGGCAATGAAAACGGCCTCGTATGTGATTAATCGAATTCCACAGCAAGGTCTTCAGTATGTATCTCCATATGAGAAACTTTTGAAGATTAAACCCAATGTAAGTCATTTAAGGGTTTTCGGATGTGTGTGCTATGTTTTTATACCCAGTCATTTTCGCCATAAAATGGAGAAGAAAGCTATTCGTTGCATCTTCGTTGGGTATGATCAAAAAAGAAAAGGGTGGCGTTGTTGTGATCCTAACAATGGGAAGTGCTATGTGTTGGGAAACGTGGTATTTGATGAGACGTCTTCATGGTGGTCATCTAATCATGAAACTCTTCCAGATTCTGATTTACTCAAAGAAGGGATGGAATCTTCAAGAATTCACTTGAACATTAATGAAGGTGACACTGTCGTTGAAGAAGAGGTAACCCAAGTTCAAGAGTCTCAACCATGGCAGACAGGAATATTTCACTCACCAAACACTAATGACAATGATGATGATCCGACAAACCTCAGGAGGTCGACTAGGGTTAGGAGACCCAATCCAAGATATGCAAACGCAGCCATTGTTGAATCCAATATTTGTGAACCTGAGTCTTTTAAGCAGGCAAGTACAAAACAAGAATGGGTTCAAGCAATGGAAGAGGAAATGGCAGCTTTAATTCGCAATCATACATGGGAATTAGTTCCAAAACCTAATGGGGTGAAGCCCATTTCATGCAAATGGGTATACAAGGTGAAAAGGAAAGCTAATGGGTCAATTGAAAGGTTCAAAGCCCGTTTAGTAGCCTGTGGTTTTTCACAACAGCTTGGGCTCGATTACGAGGATACGTTCAGTCCAGTGGCTAAATTGACCACAATTCAAGTTCTCTTAGCCCTAGCTGCAAGTAAGGGCTGGACGCTTTGGCAGATGGATGTAAGCAACGTGTTTTTGTATGGAGATCTCGACCATGTCATTCTATGGAGCAGCCAATGGGGTTTGAAAGCACGAAATACCCTAACTATGTGTGTAAGCTGAAGAAGGCTTTGTATAGGCGGAAGCAATCACCGAGAGCGTGGTTTGGAAAGATTGCTGAGTTCTTAGAACACAACGGCTTCGTCATAACCATTGCTGATGCGAGTTTGTTTGTCAAGACCATTGGAGACAAAGTAGCAGCTGTCCTGGTGTATGTAGATGATTTGATCATCACTGGTGACCTTGTTGAAGTTATTACCCAGCTGAAAGAAAACCTGTGTACTCGATTCCACATGAAAGACCTTGGAAAACTTCGACATTTTCTTGGTTTGGAAGTGAGATATGAGAAGGGAGATATTATGTTGCACCAACAAAGATATTCTATTGATTTGTTAAACAGGTTCGGTATGCTTGATTGCAAACCTTCTGTCACTCCAATAGACACGAATGTAAGATTGTGTGCTAATTTTGGAAGGAAGTTGGAGGATACTACAATGTACAGGAAAATTGTTGGAAGCCTTATTTATCTTACATTAACAAGACCAGATCTTGCCTTTGTGGTGGGCCTATTAAGTCGTTTCATGCAGACACCAAGGAAACCACACCTTGATGCCATTCGTAAAGTCCTGAGGTACATTAAGACAACAATAAACTATGGTATTGTGTCTAAGAGGGAGCCAATGTGTAAGTTATCTGGATTCTGTGATGCTGATTATGCTGGTGATCTGAATACACGTCGCTCAACAACCGGATATGTTTTTATGTTGGGATCTAGTGCCGTATCATGGAGTAGTAAACGACAACCGACTGTGTCCCTTTCCACAACTGAGGCGGAGTATCGAGCAGCAGCCATGGCAGCCCAAGAAAGTGTGTGGTTGATTCAACTCTTAAAGAATTTAAACCAGGAGGTAGACTACAAAATTCCACTCTTTTGTGACAACCTCTCATCAATTCAACTTGCAAAGAACCCAATGTTTCATGCTAGAACAAAACATGTGGAGGTTCATTATCATTTTATCCATGAAAAGGTGCTGAAAGGAGAAATTGATCTGCAGTATGTCAAGACATCTGAACAGGTTGCAGATGCATTTACTAAAGGCTTGTCAAGTAAAAAGATGGCTCAATTCTGTGAGCAGATGGGAATGATCGAGATAGGTGTTGAGAGGGAGTGTTGAAGTACAACACCTTCTCTACCTTACGTCACATGAATAGCAGTTATTTTACTTTAGTTTATTTTATGTTCTTTGACTTAGTCTTTTTCCAGTTTTGGCTAATTCCTTATTTTTAGAAGTCATGTGGTAGTGCTTTAGTTTCCAGTAGTAGTTGTTTTGCTTTCTTCGTGTAAGCCATATATGGCAGTTGTCTTGTAGTTGCTTTTCATATATCAGAAAATTACACTTTGTGTAAGTGTAGAAAACCTCTTTTATCCTCTGTGAGTTACTTGTTGTGTACAGGTACAAACTTCACCAAAGTTATCAAAAACCACAACCAGATGTGAATTTGAACGAAATATAATGGATGCTTTTCTATCTAAACCTGCATCTAGATTTACTTTTCAATATAACTAGAAAAAACAAATTCTTTATCTATAATGAAGTAGTTTCTTTTAACTTTTTATTAGTTTAGATATCTATAATAGAAAATAACATTATTCTTCCAAATCATCTTTTTTTAGATATCTGTAATAGAAAATAACATTATTCTTCCAAATCATCTTTTTTTCCACATTCACACGCTCAAGAAATGCACTCATTTTTAGATTTTTATAAAGGATCCATTACCATTGACCCATAACATAGTCTTCCACTAAATAAAAGTTTTAGGTTCGTTTGGTGGGTTAGGCAGTGGCGGGTCCAATATCCATACTAAATGCTGTTGAAGTTATGTTGGTAGTTAGAAGACAACAAAGATATGGTACTCATTTAATTGTCTACGTGTCAAAATGGTTGATTTGCAAAATGTGTTTGAATTTGACTGGTTATGTTAAAAAGAAAAGATATATATCATGGTTTATCTTAAAATTGAACAAACTATATCATTTTTTTTTTGTAAGTTTCCATGAAACAGTAATAGTATGAGATTTATTTTAGATGTCAATAACACAAACTTAATTGGATTTACAAGATGACACCAAAGAGCCAAAGAAAGTGATGAAATAACACTGGGAATAATATAACGGACAACCTCCTATATATGATATGCTTTTCCCAGGCATTCGCACGTTTGAGGAAGAATTCTGATAAGAAATATTTTCAAGTAAAAGTCATTCGCCCTAAAAGTTGATTTCTGAAGTTAAACACTCTATTCAAAGATTAATTGTTGTATCGATCAGAACTTTTTTCATGATAAATTTTTAATTGTTAGTTTTCTATTTTCAGTTACTATAGTTCTAATTAGAAACAATGATAACCGCAAGCACTTCAATTTTGAAACCAACTATACACAATTTCAAAGATATTCGATTTGACATGTACATTTGCCTTCAGATTAAATCTCTTAGTAGAACTAATTGGAAAACAGATCGAATAAAGTTATATTGCATTATTAAACTCAGCATTAACATATTGTCCTTTTGATAACTAACTATTTAGAATTCAATCTATTTTACCATTGTTTATTTCTTTCCAAGATTGTCATGATGAATACAATCCTGATTCCTAAGTGTAATACACTCCTTGTTGAAAAAATTGGCATGGCCCATATTTTCCTTTTTTGAAAACAGGAAAACAAAAAGCAGGAGAAAATGGCTATTATTTAAATCTATCTTAACTTTTTGATTTACCAAGTCAAATTCTGCTATTTTAAAAAGAGAAAACTGTAAAAATGGTTGTTGTGGTTTGTTGATCGATGTTTCTGGATGGAGTTCTAATATTTTTATAGCTTGCAAATATAATCCTTTTTGACAATGTTTGGTTGTAGATTAGGTCATTCTCTTTAACTCCTTGAAATTTATTCAGTTAAGATATGTTAAATGTCAATTATGCCCCTGTTATATTTCACTACTAATTTTTTTTTGTTTATCTTATCATTTAATACTTCTATTATAACACTATTAGAAAAATCAACCATCCCACATCCCCTAGAATTGCAAATATAACTAAAGCAAGAACAGCTTTACCATCTTTAACATGGCATCGCCCACTATCAGTTTCAAGGATCTTTCTTTAGTTATATTTGCAATTCTTCATTTTTCTTTTAGTTACTCTTAATTTTACTCTGTTTTTTAATCCAATTGAATTTCTTCTGGTTGTTGTAATTGATTTCTATTTTCATCATGCTGTAATTTATGATCTTTTGATGGTGTTAATGTCGACTCATTCATTTTGGGCTTAAAAATCTTTTTATTACTGCAGGCTCTCAAGCCCAGTTTGGGTAAATCGGTCATAATTACGTAAAAGAAATAAAATTAAACGGTTTAAGTGCTCTGTTTTTCTTCATCTCCATGGAATTTCGTGAATTGCAAAAGGCATTCAATTCTATGCTCAGAGACATATCTCTTTCAATATCTCAATGTACTCTGTTTTTCCATTTCCATGGAAGTCAAGAATCTAAGTATGATTATTAGTGAAGTTTAAGAAACAAGGCAACTTTTAGAACAGCTCATACATTTTTGAATGAAGATGAATAGAGAGGGTGGGGTTTTAGATCTACCAGGGTTGTAAACGAAGATGGGGAGGGGCATTTTGATGGAAGTGGGGTCTATCTAACTAAAATTATATCAATAATTAAAATTTAATTTAAAATATACAAAGTGGTAAGATAGTAACTTAACACTATCTTAACAAAAATAAATTAACGGTGTTAAAACACAAGGACCTAATCTATAAAGAAACTTTGTTAAAAGGACTATACTTGCAAGTTTGAAACATTTTGAACTCCATCCAAAGGAAGCAACAAACCACATGGGCCATTTTTGCAGTTTTCTCTTTTAAAAATTAGTAAGGTGTTCAATTTGAAACAACAATAATAGAAACTAGTTTGTTTTCAGGTCAATCTATTCGACAGGCATATTTTTTGTAAATTTAACCAGAAAACAAAGATAAATACGTCTACAAATCGAATAATGTTATATGGTCACGTGGATAATTTTGCAAAATCATACTGCCTTCCACTAAATGCAAAACCAGGAAAACTTGATCTCCATGTCTTTGATCCAAAATCCACAATTTTGAAATAGTCATCAGTTACAGAATTGATTATGAAGTAAAACAAAGTTTGAGTGTAACTTCTGTTAGCATTAATCAGAAAACAAAAATAAATATGTCCAAATAATCAAGTCAAGTTATATTTTTACACATCTAAATTCATCAATATGGTTTAATACAACAACTTGTCTTTTGTAATCAGAGCGCCTTGCTAAATTTTGGGTTACAATGAATTTTAATGTTCTAAGAGAAAAAGATTAATGTCATGACAGATACAATTTAAAGTGTAATACACTCCTTTGTGGAAAAATATGACACTAACTGCTAATGTAAACACTCCTTGTGGAAAAATATGACATTGTGCAAATTTCCTTTCGGTATGTGAAAATAAAAAACAAGAGAAAAAGGTATAGCCCGAGTATAAATTAGGAAACGCAAACCATCTTTTTTATAAAACAACATGGCAAAGCAAATAATGTCTTCTTCAAACTTCTTATTTTTCTCGTTAGCTCTACTAATCATCACACCATCCCCCGTACAAAATCTTGCTTCTGCTACATTGGAGGAAGCCAATGGTCTTCTTAAATGGAAAGCAAGACTTGAAATCCGAAACAACTCCTTGCTCTCTTCATGGCTTCCCCTCCCTATAAATTCCAATGCATCAATTCCATGCACTTCATGGTTTGGAGTAGTTTGCAATGCTGATGAGAGCATTCAGAGGTTGAACCTCGGTTCATCTGGTTTAAAAGGTACACTCCACCAATTTCCATTCTCTTTACTACACGATCTTACACATTTTGATCTCTATAAGAACAACTTCTTTGGCCCCATCCCACCAGAAATCCGACTCCTCTCCAAACTTGTATATCTTGAATTTTCAGTGAATTGGTTTTCTGGAGTAATCCCACCTGAAATTGGGATGCTAGCCAGTCTTGAGATCCTTTGGCTGCCTTTTAATAACCTGACTGGTTCAATACCACAAGAGATCGGTCGATTAACATCTCTCTATCAGGTAGGATTGCCCTATAATCTTCTTCAAGGAGAATTACCTCCAACATTGGGAAATTTGACAAACTTGGCTTATCTATATCTCCATAATAATAATTTATGTGGTCCTATACCCCCTAATCTTGGGAATTTGAAGTCTCTCACTGATCTTGTGATGACGAACAATCACTTTAGTGGTTCTATTCCTTCATCACTTGCCAATCTGAGCAACCTACAGAATATGTACCTCATTGAGAATAGATTCTCAGGTCAAATTCCTACTAACATTGGGGACTTGAAGTCTCTCGTTGATCTTCAGATGAGCCAAAATCAACTTGGTGGTTTTATTCCTTCATCACTAGCTAATCTGAGCAACCTACAGAATATGTATCTCAATGAGAATAAATTCTCAGGTCACATTCCTAGTGATTTCGGGAATTTGAAGTCTCTCCTTGGTATTGAGGCGACTCATAATCAACTTAGTGGTTGTATTCCTCCATCACTAGCAAACCTTAGCAATCTACATTATGTTTACCTTGGTGATAACATATTATCAGGTTCGATTCCACAAGGATTGGGAAGTCTAGAATTGTTTCACCTACAAATGTTCGATAATCAATTATCTGGCCATTTGCCCCAAGATTTGTGCCATGGAGGAAAGCTTCAAATTTTCACAGTAGATGGTAATCAACTCGCTGGGCCTATTTCAAGAGGCTTACGGAATTGTTCTAGCTTAATTAGGGCTCGTTTTGATCGAAATCATTTCATTGGAGATATATCCAATAGCTTTGGCATCTATCCACATTTAAAATACCTTGATATCAGTCACAATAATTTTCACGGGCAGCTTTCTCAAAACTGGAGTAAATGCAAGAATTTGACAGCCTTAGTGATGGCCTATAACAACATCAGTGGTAGCATACCACCAGCGTTTGGAAATTCAACTCGACTACAAAGACTTGATCTTTCTTCCAATCATTTGGTAGGTGAAATCCCAAAGGAGTTTGGGAAGATGAAAAGTATGTTGAATTTGTCTTTGGCTAATAACCATCTTTCAGGTATTATACCTACAGAGCTCGGATATTGTGAACTCCTTGAAGTACTCGATCTATCTACAAATAGATTGAATGGGTCAATACCAAGAAGTATTAGTCAATGGAAGCATATCCACCACTTGAATCTTTGTAACAACGAGCTTAGTGAAAAAATTCCATCCGAAATTGGTAAATTAGTTCAACTTACAGAAGTTGATTTATCTCAGAATTTGCTCACTGAAGAGATACCATCTGAAGTTCAAAGTTTGAAAAATCTACAAAAGTTGAATCTTTCTCACAATAGACTGTCTGGATCCATTCCTAACGCTTTTACAAGTTTGCCCAGTGGGATTCCCATCGACCTGTCCGACAATGAGCTCACAGGTCCAGTTCCTCTTTGCTCTAACTTTCTGAACGCATCTTTACAAGGCAATCCAGGTTTGTGTGGAAATTTTACAGGACTAAAATCATGTGCAAGTCAAATCTCGAAGAAGAAAAATGATCTCTTTCATCATCAGATCATTCTTGTAATTGTGCTCCCTCTTATCGGGGCAATTTCACTTGGTTTTTTTATATGTGGCCTAATTGCTTATCGAAAACAAAAGAGAAATTCTCCACAGAAACCATTTGACAAAGAAGGTGGTGATTATTTCTCCATAACAAGTTTTGATGGAGGAGTAGCATATGATGCCATCTTGAAAGCAACGGAAAATTTTGATGAAGCATATGCTATTGGGACCGGACGATATGGGACTGTGTACAAAGCCCAGCTACAGCCTAACAATGTGGTAGCTGTCAAGAAGCTTCACCCATCATCATCATCTGAGAATGTTGATCATAATGGATTCCTTAATGAGGTACGAGCATTAACGAACATAAGGCATCTAAACATAGTGAAACTCTATGGATATTGCTCACATTCCCGCCACTCGTTTTTGATTTATGAATACCTTGAAAAGGGAAGCCTTGGATCAATCTTAAGAATCGATGACTTAGCAAAAGAACTGGATTGGTTGAAAAGGGTCAATATTGTAAAGGCTGTAGCTAATGGTTTGGCTTATATGCATCACGATTGCTCACCTCCTATAATTCATAGAGACATTTCCATTGCCAACATCCTTCTTGATTCTGATTATGAGGCACACATTTCTGATTTTGGCACATCCAAGCTTTTGAAGGTAGACTCATCCAACTGGACCACAATCGAAGGAACACATGGCTATATCGCACCAGGTAATGTAATTTTGTGATGTTAGTTCTACATTTTCTTAAGTTTCATGATATATATGTATAAGTATATGTATATGTATGTGTATCTATATTTTAGAATCTTTTGAGGTTGATATAACATTTTTTGTTTTTATCTCACGTATTTTTGGATGTAGAGCTTGCTTATACGATGGTGGTGACGGAGAAATGCGATGTGTATAGCTTTGGGATCGTGGCACTAGAAGTGATAATGGGAAAGCATCCTGGTGAACTACCAACATTGTCTGTTGATTATCTGGTGTTAGCAAATGTTGGAGATAGTCGAATTCCACTTCCTTCACCACAAATTGAGAAAAAAGTTAATATGGTACTCAATCTCTCTAGAGCGTGTTTGAACTCCAATCCAAAAGAAAGACCAACAATGCACCAAGTTTCAAATCTGTTGATGAAGGCTTGATATTAGTGTATTTTGAATGTTATTTGCTTTTGTCTTGTTTCCTATATGCATCCTGATAATATGTATTTATTTGAATGCCTTTTTGTTATGAAACTTCTCATATGTTTTCTTAAATCATTATGTAATAGATAAAATAAATAAATAATAATTAGTGAAGATTGATATCCGTTTAGAAGCTTCACGACTCGAAAATATAGTATTAGTCCAGGACTTGAAAGACTGGACTCATTAATTCAAATAAAAGTTACATGCTCTTAATTATTAGTACTCATTTCAGTTCACTTTGAAAGATTGGACTTGAAACTTCTTACTATTTGATGTCTCATTTTCCTTCATTTCATTTGAACATCATATGGCATAACCTATGAGTATAATAATAAATATGATGTCACATAAAAGAGGACCTCCACAACGATATTCATAATGTTTTTTTTTTCTCAATTCACAAGTATGGATTATGCAGATTACACGTCACATATTTTAGATAATTGTGGAGGTTGTTCCTGTCCCTTTTTCAATCCTCCAGCTTTATAGTGATTTAAATTTGTTTACACACAATTGGTTTCTTAAATGGAATGGAATATGTATCATTAGAAACCCAAACAGGGTACCTTTCCTCTCTGCTTACTCTCTTTGTCAGAGGTCAAATATGATTTCTTTTTTATACATAGAATCAATTAATGTTATATAAAAAGCTTCTTCATCTCAATAATTCTTCCATGTGTATTGCAAGAACCAAAATGGCACCTGTAGTATCATGGATTCTCTATAGATAATGAAAAATGTTGCAAATTATTTAATTTATGAAAATTGTAACTGCAAACAACCTAACACAAAGGTTCTCCACATTGATGGGCATCAAACTTTTTTTCAAAGACATGATATTTAATGTTGAACAATTTTTTTTTTAAAAGACATCATCAGAAGATTAACTAACAATAATAACATGCAAATTTAGTTCAAGTGAAACTGTTATTGCCCGGGAACCATAACTACTTTCATATTGTATTGGGTGTGTACACTTTTTGGGTCAGAAACTCAGAATTGACAAATATTTGGTGATGGGTACTTATCTCTTTTAAATATTCTTTGTTTCTAATACTCTATGAATTCTAAACACAGCGTTATGAACAAACCATACAGCTAATGTGGCATTAAATTTGAATAAAGAAAAAGTCATTCAGTCATTTCATCAAACACTTGGTATGTATTAAAATAACATTTTTAAAAAAGCAGTTTCAAAATGAACCTACAAGGAGTGTTGGAAGTCGATAGTAAAAGAACAGGAGGAAAGAAACCATTGCATACCTTTTAATAGAAATCCACTTCAACAGTGATGAACACTTCGACCAATCCACTTCAAACACACTTCGACCGCTCTGCTACTATTATGGAAATGATTCACACTGATGAAAAGTCAGCAATCTGTTTAAATCAATAAATTTTCTGTGATTTGGATGGATTCAAGTGATTTGGTATGATGATAGATTGAAATAGAATTTATATGATAATAAAGGATTCAGATGATTTGATTACCGTTTCTGTACTTGGAATTAATCGACAAGCAAGAGAAGGAAGAAGGTCGTATTGGACAGAGGGGATGGTGTGTGTGTGTGTGTCTGGGGGCGGAGTTATTATCAAATAGAAAATCGAGTTATTATTGGGTTTTATGTTCAACGCTAATCTCTTTTATTTTATTTTTTTTTTAAAAACCCTCTTACATTTCGTAAACTTTTTTTTTCGTTTGTGTTTATCTATTCGGGTTTGTAGGTAATCTTTAGAAATTTCCACATTTTTTTTCAAATATAATACTTTCATTTGACAAAGTTTTTCCTAATGTTGTAGGGTTCAAAAACATTTATAAACTGAATCGATGATTATGTTTTTTTTTTGAAGAATCAGTAACCTCGATCAAGAACAAAGCCAACAAAGCAAAATACTATTTTCAATGTAATAGTGACTATATAAGGTTCATTAGATTGTTTTATAAATGTATGCATATTAAGATTATAAAAAAATTTATACATAGCACATCCATACTTACGTATTATATCTTCTCTCATTTTCTTTGCATTGAACAGGATTACCATTAATACACGAAATTTCACCGAACTAAGCAATAAAAAACTTACATATTGTAATGATGAGATTATGTATAACTTCTAATTTTCTTCCGTAGATACCTACGGATATGGAAAATTTGCGGGCAAGCATAAATCTTGTTTGTATTCACATTAAAATTGAAATTAACTGCAGAATTTCTTGTATATATATATATATATATATATATATATATATATATATATATATATATATATATATATATATATATATATATATATATATTTTTTTTTATCTCCAACATTGTTTGCATAATATGTTTCTATGTTGATTATACCTTTACATTTTCTTGATAATCATGGAGGCTATTCATGTCCCTTTTCATTCCTCCATCTTATAGTTTTTATATTTTTCAATATAATCAATAACTATGATCCATGATGTCGTCTCACTGTCCGACATTTCTGCCATTGGCTGGGGTGTGATAGATTGGTATGAGAGTTATTGCTACAGTGAATTACTAGTTTCTTAGGAAATTACAACTATAGCTTTAGGCTCACCACTCTAATTAGGTTTATCCTTTAAAACTTGAAAATAAAAATTATTATTAATTATATTACCGATTGACTACTTACGAGAGAGGTGACAAGGACAGACACGTTGCTTAGGTTGTTGGATTTCAGAACGACTATACGCCAAAATGACCTTGCCCTCGGACTATCCTGGCTAGTCCTTACTTGATAGTCGTGAGGTACTAAAAAAAATTAATAAAACACACAACAAACATAAAAATCAGATCTAAAGTTCTACTTTTTCTTCCATAGATACCTACGGATATGGAAATTTTGCGTAGTATAAGATTATAAAAAATTTATACATAGCACATCCATACTTAAGTATTATATCTTCTCTCATTTTCTTTGCATTGAACAGGATTACCATTAATACACGAAATTTCACGGAACTAAGCAATAGAAAATTTACATATTGTAATGACGAGATTATGTATAACTTCTACTTTTTCTTCCATAGATACCTACGGATATGGAAATTTTGCGGGCAAGCATAAATCTTGTTTGTATTCACATTAAAATTGAAATTAACTGCAGAATTTCTTGTATTTTTTTTTATTTATCTCCAACATTGTTTGCATAATATGTTTCTATGTTGATTATGCCTTACATTTTCTTAATAATCATGGAGGTTCTTCATGTCCCTTTTCATTCCTCCATCTTATATTTTTTTATATTTTTCAATATAATCAATAACTATTAACCACGATGTCATCTCACTGTCCAACGTTTCTGCCATTGGCTGGGGTGTGATAGATTAGTATCAGAGCTATTGCTATAGTGAACTAGTAGTTTCTTAGGAAATTACAACTATAGCTTTAGGCTCACTACTTTAATTAGGTTAATCCTTTAAACCTAGAAAATAAAAAGTATTATTAATTATATTACCGATTGACTAGTTACAAGAGAGGTGACACGGATAGACACGTTGCTTAGGTTGTTTGATTTCAGAACTATTATACGCCAAAATGGCCCTGACCTCCGGCTATCCTGACGGGCCAGTCCTTACTTGATAGTCGTGAGGTACTAAACAAAATATTAATAGAACACACAACAAACATAAAAATCATATCTAAAGTTTATATAAAACCCATACACACGACGAGAACATACATATATACTTCAAACATACAGAAAACTCGGACCCTCAAAAAGAATACAACTCAAGAATTTAGGTCAAATACAATGTCTAAAGTTAGTGTCGTACAACGGCCGAACCATAATTAGACCTACCTTATGAACCTAAGTTTTATTATGGTCCGACCAACGCACGACTGAACTTGATATGGTAGTTGGTAAACTAAACACTAGAGGAATTATATGGGATTGAAGACATGGTTCCGAGACACATATATGGTATTCACTGCATAGGAATTATGCAAAAATTTACACTAATTACAACTAAAATAGTCATTGGGACTCGCATTGTATGACTAACAAAAGTACTTTGTATGACTTGTACTTCCTTTAAACATGTTTATAATAGGACATAAAGCGACCAATTACTCGATGCAATCCATGACCAAGGCTTACTCAAACACCAACAAATATACCTGATCCAACACCAATGATAGACGTAGTGGTTATTGAGGCACTAGTTGCACAATGAGTCGTAAACATACTGGCTAGTTGTAGAATCAATGAAAAACTCTGGATCTATGCATGGTGGTAATGGAGGTGGAGGTGGAAGTAGCTCCCAAAATGACAACACGGGAAGTTCAAGAACCTGTACTTACAAGGATTTCATGAACTACAAGCCCAAATCGTGTTATGGAAATAAAGGAGTGGCCCTGGCCCGGTGGATAGAGACAATGGAATCGGTGTTCCATATAAGTTTATGTACGAAGGATTGCAAAGTCACATTTCCCGCTTGCACGTTCGTTGACACAGCTTTAACATGTTAGAATGACCATGCTAAAACGATGGGCATCAGCACCGCCAATTCCATGACTAGTACTGCCAATTCCATGACTTGGGTGGATATAAAAATAATGTTGATTGAGGAATACATCCTTATGGATGAAATGCAAAACCTAGAGCATGAGCTTTGGAACCTTACGATCAAAGATTCCAAAATTGCATCTTATACTACTCGGTTTAATGATGTTTCTTCCTTATGCCTAGGATTTGTAACCCCAGAAAACAAGAAGATCGAGCGGTACATTTGGGTTTTGGTCGCAAATCAAGGGTCGGTCACTGCCTCACGACCAAATGTGAAGTGCATAGACTTCAATCTGACTAAAGAGGATATTCTTCAACGAACCATGGTTTAAAAAGGCTAACCGTCCTAAGTATAGGAACAACAAACACAAGTATGGTAGCGAATATAAGGGGAATTCGAATGTAATGTCCGAAAAATGAGACCCGAAATTTTTTATTTTTAAATTAATAAAATAGTAAACCATATCATTGTCATAAAACCAAGCTAATTAAATTTTATCAATATATAACAATTATCAGAATAAGTCACAAATTGCAGAATGGAATGGTGTGTGCTTTGTAATCATCTCGAGCTCTTCCCTTTGGAACTAGAAGCAGCTGAAACATAAACTAAAAACCGTAAGCCAAAGCTTAGTGAATTCCGCAAAATATCACGTACTATACATACATAAATAAACACATAAAGGCCTCACCTGACATCGAGCCTCGCTTGGTATAAAAATTTGTCAATTATCGGGCCCCGCCCGGCATACATATAAACATATAATCATATAAACACATAACACATGAAAATATGGCAAAGATACATAGCATACAAAGTGTTTATCGCCCCTGCCTGTGATCGGGCACCGCCCAATAAACATACGAGCACATAACATATGCAAGAGTCATGCATACATCTAGCATCCTATCATAAAAAATCATGGGCCAACATTGGTGCCTTCAACCCCTCTAAACATGGCGAGGAAACTCACCTCAAACTGCCGAATCGCACAAACAAAAGCTTGAGTAGCCGATCCGAAAAATCCCCATGCTAACAACATCAAATAATACTAACCAATAATTGCTTCTCGACCCAAAAAATTCTAGATCAATGCACAAACCTTCATGGTAAAAGTCCATTTTACCCCCTTTCCATTCTTTTCTAAAATCCAAAGTCTAATCCACTAGCATCATGAATCCAAATTCCTTAAATGGCACTACAAGGCCCAATAAGGCCCAAATATCTAAATGGACCCAAAACTCATCATGTACCTAATCGAGAAGGCCCAATATCCTAAAAGGCCCATAATATCCAATGGTCAACCACGATCAAACTTTTGGTCAATGGACAGAGTCAAAAACGTCAACACATTCAGAAAAACTGAACAGACTGAGCACGCCCCTCATACTCAGTTGGTTACGCTTAGCGTACATCAGCTCGACTCAGTACACGCTGCGTACTAGGACGCACACCCCACGTACACACCCTGCTCCTGTTCCACTTAGAAAGGGTCTTAATCCCTTAAGCAAAAACATCCAATGCCCAGATCTTGTTTCGAATCATGCCTTAATCCATAAAGTCATTGGCTTTGAGCTTGTACATGGCTCAAGGACCCAAATCCAAGTTCTAACTTTACAACTTCAAAAAAGGGATAATACACATGCATGGATTAATATTATCCATCTAAATTGCATTTTTATGCATTTGGGACACCTAAAATGTCCAGATTTAAGGACCAGACTCTTGGAGCAAACTCATTCTCATAAAGGCAAACGAAACAGAACAAAATGTGACGCAAACCACCCCAAACTAGATCCACTCAAAAGAGATGAAAAGATTAAAGATTTTTACCTTTAATAGGTTGAAAAAGTTAAGTAACTTCCGGATCTCCAAGCTCCACTCCAAGTGATGATCCTTCAACAACCTCCAATCTCTTCAAAATGCTAGAGAACACTCCAAAATACCTCACAAGAGCTTAAGAACTCCAAGATGGTAGCTAGGTACGAGATTAGGGTTTAGGAAGTATAGAGACTGATAAGAGGCAAGGCTTAATGAATAAAAGAAGTTAAATAGGGTTAAAACCCCAGAAATTAGTCTTTTTATCTGAAGGGAGTACGCCCCATGTTAGATGCATTTTATAAGCATCTTTTAGCATAATTTCCTCGGTATATCATTATAAAAAGCTAACTAACTCCTGATTTTTCTTATGTATTGTGTGTTTCGTGATTATTTTCTAGAAGGCCCGTACTCCTCACGTTTGTTATCATTTTTAGGGCAATTTGGAGGACATGGATGATTACGCAAGTTTGGGATGCGTTAGTGGATGCTTTGAAGCTTAACTAGAGTCTAAACTAAGGAAGGATGCCAAGGAATGATCGAGAACAACCTGGAACGAGGAACAACGATAAAAAAAGAGACAAAAATGAATACATGTGATCGCATGTCTTATCCTTCTGATCACAACTTTGACCATGCGATCATAGGTTTGGCTCGTAGCTTGACTTCAGAGATTTTTCGTGCCAAAACTTCAAATAGATGAGAAAAGATTGTTTATGCGATCACAACTACACTCCATTTAAAAGGCTTGAGGCACTTTTTTCTAAAAAAACATGCGATCGCAACTTCCGTACATGCGTTCGCATGCACTTCGCTTTTACTGTTAACGTATAAATAGACCCACAGAGTTGTCCAGTAACCCTAATTGGCGATTCTTGATGATTCCTAGGTGATTTTCAGAGACTTTCAAGTGACAAATGCAGATCTAGGGGATACGATTCGATTTCTTTTCATTGTTTAGTAAGATTTACTGTGTACATTCTGTTTCTACTATTTGTAATTTGTGTTTAGCCATGTCAGGCTAAAAACTCATATTTCAGTTTTGCAAGAGGCAACATTTGCATGCAATTAATCATTAGGCATGATGTTTGACTGTGTTTACTATTTAGTTTGATAAATTATATGTTTAATTGAATGTTTGATTTTGATTTCAATTTTTTTGGCCACTTTAATTGTTTGTAAATCTTTCATGTTAGCTAATTGATTGGATTCGTAATTTTGTAGGTTAATTAGTAAAAAGTAACAAGTATTGGATTAATTTTGTGTTTAGGATTAACTCTAATATGAATTGATCAAACATTTTTTTGTGCCTCCGAGCTTATGATAGGTATTGGACTCTTCTGGGAAATTACATTGTGTTTAATGTAACTTTGCTTTGTTAATCAAGAACTTGTTTAGTTAATTTGGTAAAAAGTTAGGTTTTATTCAAAGAACTTATTTTGATTAAATGATTTTTGTAATAGAGGTCATTAGAGCTTGTTAATGAACTTCAGTACCAGTTTAAACAAGTGCACAGTCACGTATTTTGTTGAAAGTTAATTACATGAATAGGGGAGTCATCGTGGAACTGAAATTGCTTTCTCTTATTGAATTTTTCTAATCCTTAAATTGAGTTATTTCCTTATAATTTTCTGCTTTTATTAATTTAAACTTTCAGAAATAAACCACCCCCTCCCCTTTTACTTTTTATATACCTGTCAATAATTAATCTGTGTCTTATGCAAAGAGGCATAAACTTAGGACGTGTCCCTGAGGAGCTGACACTTTTTATCTGTACTACCTGTTAGTGCGAAAGAGCATATATCTATTTGTTTTTGTTTTTATTTTAAATCGTGCGCGACAGCGGTTATAACATCCTGCGTACCCCTTAGTACGCTCATCATACTCAGAAGGCATCCATAACCCATCCAACCACTACACCGGTTATCCAACCACTACACCCTGCATACTTTGTAAGTATGCCCCGTGTACTTGGCGAAGCTCCAAAACACTTAAAATTTCGATCGGCAATAACTCCTTCGTCCTAAGTCCATTTTCGACGTTCTTTATATCTACGGAAAGGTAACGAGAAGCTCTATACTTCTATCAACTTATCCTCACCTTAAGACTTCTCGAACAAAACCGAACATTCATAAAGTTCCGAACTACCAAATCACTGATATACCCTTGGGCTCTGAAACACAATCAAAACACTCGGATCACATAATCTATAATACCCTCATCCAAAAAGGGCTACTTATTGTTCCCCTAAGGCTAGAAGCATTATGATAACTGAAGATTCGAGCCAATAAAAAAACATTGTGAAACATATTGAAGGTTGGAAGTTTTGTTGACCAATATTGTTTTTTTCATGGTAACATCACGACTCCCAGATATAATATTTAATTAGATGATATTCGTTTTGTCAGGGCAACTCGATGAGTTGGAGGCCCCAACTTGCCGAGTAGAGATCGAGATGGCCGCGTGATTTTAGAGTCTACTCGATGAGTTGCGGGACCCGTCTCGACGAGTAGGATCTAAGTGTGAAAACCCTAATTTTCATGGTTTGCACCCTATTTAAAGGACCCTAAGCCCTTTACCCCACCACCCGTATCACCTTAACACGCTGAGAGAAACCCTAATCGAGATATTACCATTTGTGTTAGAGAGAGAGAGAGAGGCTAAGATTGTATGTTTTAGTGCATTCTTGGAAGGAGTTTGAGGAACAAAAGGCTTGGAACGAGAAGGAGGCCTTGGATCCAATATTCTTTCAGTGTTAGCTACCATTTAGAGGTAAAAAGCTATCACCTTCACCATTTGGTTGTTAGATCTCTTCACTAGGGAGTTTATGGCCATTTCCATCTTCTCTTTGAGTCCTTTAGTTGTTTGATCATGCCTTGAAGATGAGACTTCAGATCTAGATAGTATGAGGTCCCTTAGGACAAAAGATTCAAGCTTTATCAAGCTTTTGGCAAACTTTCATGCATTAAACCCTTTGTTGAGCTTTGGGTTGGCAAACTTAGTCCTATATGCCATAATTCAGGACATGTTACAAACTCGACGAGTTGAGTTGGATTTTCCTGATAATTCAGAGAAACGAAGGAACTCGATGAGTCACATAGATGCACTCGACGAGTTGGATCAACATGGACCGTTGACTCGAGTGTTGACTTTCGTTGACTTTTAGGGTTTGGTCAAGTTATGGGTTATGGAGACCATGGAGGGGTAAAATGGTCTTTTACCCTTTCTGAGAGTTATAAAAGGGGTTAGCTTAACATCTTCGGAAGTTGTGGCTATAAATTGTTAATTAGATATAATTATGATATGTAGGCGGAGTCTAAATCGATCGTTGAATACGAGACCTATTTGCTTACTTACGAGGTCGGTCTTCTCACTATACTTACCTAGGTGGTAATACTGTGTGACCGGGGGGTCTTATATGCTTGTACTGAGTTATCTGATATCATGCATTTTGTCTTTGTGATTTATGTTGTATATTATTCTGTGCCTTATTGAGTTAGGACCATAGGGTCCAACCCGAGTTGTGAGATCGGAGGGTCTTCACTGAGACACATTGATCGGAGGGTCCTTATCGAGATATAGCCATGAGAGGCTAATTATTTACTTGTGGTGTCTTGGGGAACTCACTAAGCTTCATGCTTACAGTGTTGTGTGAAATGTGTTTCAGGTACCTCTCAGGATCACGGAAAGGCACCCACATGATTGTACACACCAGCTAGAGATTATAATTTTTTAGTATTTTGGGATATTATCAAACGTTTTGTTTTCTTGAGTTTGAACAAATTATACATTTATGTTTTGGAGAAATGTGAGATTTGGTATTATGTGGTTTTAAAAATGAAAATTTTATTTGAATAATTTAAAGTGTTACACGTTGGTATCAGAGCCTTGGTTTGAGGGTTTCGGATGTACCCTCGGGTATGTCTGGACTCAAACTGAGGATTTGAGAAATTTTTTCTAAAAATAAATGATTTTTTTTCTAAAACGAGTGAGAGCTTTTAAGAGAAAACGATATGGAGTAGTGTATACAATCAGCCAGAGCCGAATGGTGATTTCCCAAAATTCCATTACTTGTGTACGTTATGAGATACGTATGAGATATTAGAGTTGCATGCTAGAGGATAGGTTAGGTATTTCAGAAATTTAGAGCTAGAGTTACCTGATTCATGATGCCTTAGCCTAGGGGATGCTATTGAATGATATTATCTACTATTTGCTCTATGTATGTACTAAGTAGGAGTACCTAGCAGGAATCTTTTAGAGAGAGATTTGAGTCAATGAGTAATCTTGGAGAGATACCTAGCAGTGATTGAGAAATCTACTTAGAGAGTAGTTTGATATCCATGAGGGATAGAGTACTTGTAAATTAGGATCCTAGGAGGAGGACTTGGGGTGACTATGGGTTGGTGTGGAAGGTAGTATTGGGCCCGTACTACTAAAAGCACTAGATCTGTATGAGAACTAAGTATGAACCTTAGGATACTAAGGAGCATGTATGGGTGGGTAATAGCGTGTGTGCTTGATCTAGTCTCTGATGATTTCATGTTTGTGTTTCAGAGACACTATGGTGATTACCCGTAACAACCCGGGGGCAGTGGTACCATTGACGAGGAGATCCATAGGAACATTGCTGAGGAGGTAGCCGCAACTATTATGGAGGCCATACTATAGATGTTTGGGTCTATTAAGACCATGCTGATTGAAATATTAAATGAGCATTTTATTGTTGTCATAGAGGTTGCTGCTGCCGCAACCACCACCGTTGTAGTTGTTGCGAGGCAATAGGGGGGTGACTCGTTGTTGCTTCAAGAGTTCAGCAACACGAAGCCACCAGAGTTTGACGGGACCCATGACCTGATTGCTGCAACAAGATGGATTTCTAATATTGAGGGATGTTTCTATACTTGTTCATGCCCTGAGACCCTGAAGATTCGATTTGCGCTGAACCAGCTTTGCTTGGGAGCGAAGGACTAGTGGAAGTTTGTGACAACTGATTATTCTCCTGCAGACCATGCCATAGTGACTTGGGCGAGGTTCACACAACTATTATGAGATGAGTACGTTCCCCAGGTGGAGAAGGAGCGATTGGCCTAGGAGTTTTTGTCTCTCAAGCAGAAGACAGAAACCATGAAAAAGATTACGAGGAGGTTTCATGAGAGGGCGTTGTTTTGCCCTGAGCACGTGTCTACGGAGCAAGCACATGTGAGCCGATACTTGAGCATATTGAGGCAAGATATTTAGGAGTTCTTGGCGAACTCTTCATATCGGACATTGGCTGAGCTACATACCAATTCCTGGAGGAGGGAGATTGAACTGGAGTTTCAAGTTAGAGAGGACGGAGAGTCTCAGGGTAGAGACAAGAGACCAGTACAGTCGCAGCTGGCAACCAAACAGGCTAAACCTGCTGATACGAGAGCAGGGGGCCAGAAGGGCCGCACTTGTGGCAAGTGTGGAAGGAGCCATGGGGGATCTTGCCAAGTAGGGATTTGCTACAAATATGGCAAGGAGGGGCATATAGCAAAAGACTGCCCCAAGGGATTTGCGGTTTGCTTTCATTGCAACTAGACCGGCCACCGGAAGGCCGAGTGTCCTCAGCTCACTCAAGGATCATCCCAGGTTTTCGTTCCTCCTGTTTTGTGCGCTACTGATGGTCGGCCGGTGAAGGCCGAGGCTACGAGAGCTCGTGGGAGATCTTTCCAGGTGATCGTGGAGGAGGTCCACATAGAACCTGGCTTTTTTGTTGGTACATATTTCCTTATTTATGTTATTTTCATATTTGTTTATGTCTATATTGTGTTCCATATTGGTACTCTTCTTGTGAGTTCTGTGTCTGCCTTGGTGTTATTTGACTCGGGTGTGAGTCGATCTTTCATGTCCTTATCCTTTAGTCGCACATTAGTGTTAGATGCGAGGCGTTGAGTCAACTGTTGAGGGTTTCTATAGCCGATGAGCATGCGGTTTTTGCCATTGATGTATACCGGGGATGTGTTTTAGAGATTTTTGCAGTTGATTTTCTGATAGACTGGTGCCAGTAGCGATGGGTGATGTTTGTGTCATAGTGGACACAGATTGGTTGAGCTGCTTTGGATCCGTGAATCGTGATTGACTGTGAGCGTCAGATGGCAACCATGTGAGACCCTAGTGGGGGAGTACATTCTATTTATGGCAAGGGGACTAGATCGGGATCAACTTTTTGTTCTACCGCCAGGGCAAGATAGAGTCTACAGCAGGGATGCATGGACTTTTTAGCATATGTGATGGAAACGCGGGTTGCCACCAAGAGACCGAGTTCGGTTTCTGATGTTCCCACGGTATGTAAGTTCTTAGATGTTTTTCCCAACGAATTTCTAGGTGTGCCTCCTAAGAGATAGGTGGAGTTCCGGATCGGTCTGATTCCGGGTGCGACACCTATTGCCAAGGCACGTTATCGCATTGTGCCGCCTGAGATGCAAGAGTTTTCCTTGCAGCTCCAGGAGCTGCTGTGGAAGGGTTTTATTAGATCGAGTAGCTCACCGTGGTTAGCACGGATCCTTTTTTCATAAAAAGCATGGTTCACACCGAATGTGCATCGACTACTGGGAGTTAAACAAGTTGACCGTCAAGAACCGTTATCTACTATCGAGGATCGACGATTTGTTTGATCAGTTGTATGGGGTGTCTTGGTTTTCCAAGATTGATTTGAGATATGGGTATCATCAGATGAGATTCTACGATGAGGATATTCAGAAGACAGCCTTCCAAACTCGTTATGGTCATTACGAGTTTGTGGTGATGCCTTTCGGGCTCACAAATGCACCGGTAGCATTCATGGACCTCATGAACTGCTTTTTAGGCCCATGTTGGATAGGTCATTGATCGCGTTCATCAATGACATTTTGGTGTACTCGAGGTCTAAGGAACAGCATGAGGAGCATTTGTGGGAGATTCTTGGGGTGTTGAGGATTAAGAGGCTTTATGTCAAATTCTCCAAGTGTGATTTTTGTTTTTGAGAGGTCTAGTTCTTGAGACACTTTGTTAACCAGAATGCGATGGGAGGTCAAGGGTCTGCCATTGCTTCCAAGTTGTTATGCAACCAATTGAGAACTCTAAGAACTCATATACAAAGCCAACTTTAACTGGAATGGGCACAAAAATAGAAATATGTCAACACGATAGGTTATAAACCCCACGTCGTGTGCTAATGTTAAACTACAGGTTTTTAATCTTGATTAGATCTTGAAATTCTTTCAGGATCTTTAAGACTCTCACTATCCTCTTGACATATAAGACTCACTCGCCAAATATTTAAAAGATAGTTTGGATTCTTTAGCAAGACAAACACATCATACAATTTGTCTTAGTTGGTCTTTGTTTTATCTAAAACATCACAACTTACCAATTTCAAATGTACAAGAGTAGGAAACTTTTACTCTTAAATTTGACTAGTGTTAATAAACCTTCCTTTAAGATATGTCACTCAAGTTACAATTTTGGAGTATGACTCTAAGAATTGTTTTTGGAACGAAGTATGAATCATCTTCTTTATTTGACCACTTCAACAATTCATAGCTCCTCTTCTTAGCTATCAGAATGCACTTAGAGGATGAATTTTGATACGGTCTCTTAATCATTAAGATGATCATATATCATGATTTTAAGGTACTCTCCCATCTTTTCAGATTTGAGAAACTTTTATCCTTCTGCCTAATTTGATTATTTTCATCCGTTCTGCCATACATCGAAAATTTTCCAATGTATCAGAATTACACTTAAACTTGTAAGTGTAACCATATTTATTAAACTTTAGTAAAACATGACGAATAGTCTTATAGATCTTTTGTGGTGGACTTGATCAGTGCACAAGAGTGTGTACTCGATCCCTTAGTCCTTCACTTGATTCACTTTATCCATGTGAACAAGTAATTAGTCTTAATTTTCCAATGCTTCAAAGTTCTCATTTATCATACTATACAACTTGCATGATTCCAAGTTTCGGTCCAATTGAAACTTGGGTGAAGAGAAACTTTCCTTATTTGGTAAATTTAGACACTACCACAAATGAAAGATTCAAATTCATATTTCCACTCTTGCTATTAATGGAATCATATAAGCAACAATTTTTTTTCCCACAAATGCCATTGTAAGGATATTTTAAACTAAATAAAATCAAAATGTTTTTTCTTTTTATTTTAAAAACTTTGCGGAAAAACTATCCTTACAGTGCAAAAGTACATGAAAACTTTTTTGTTATCTATTCCTAAGCAATATATCATAACTCCTAAGAAGTAGCTCAAGAATCCGATCTTCAAACTATGCGATAGAAATCCATCTACGCGATCAGATTCAGCATACGCTTTCTTTAAATTTCTTCACTTTTCTTTGATTCTTACAACATCAACATGTGACCTAGTCACATCATGTAACAAGAATTTTAGAATAGAACTTAACAGAGTTAGATAGTGGACTTTACCTGAAGTAGAGTCAATCTTCTTGACTTGATCAACCTTATGATCTTCCAGGTAAATATGGCAGCTTCGCAATCAATGCCCTTTCCTTTTGTCAATAGAACCATATGGACCCTTTGGGAATGGTAAATGGGACAATCTCAGACTTAGCCTTTCTCTTTACCATTTGGTCAACCGAGTTGACTATGGTCAATTCCATTCCATTGGGAAGAGAAGGCTTTTCTAGATATCTAATGTTTCCATTGTCAATGCCCATTGGGAAGTTGATCTCCTAATCAAATTTGCTTTACTATTCCTCAAATCATTTCTGATTCAGCAGCAACAAGCAAATAGATAAGATCATTAAGGGTCATGTCATAGTCTGTTTCATAGTAGTCCCAAAGGAACTCACTATGTGACTTAGAAAGTGATTGAACATCCAACTTTCTTAAGACTTTGACACCCAACTCTCCCAGCTTGTCAATATGTGACTTCATCTCCAAGATGTGAGCACACATAGACCTTGCTTTCCATTAAGGCCTGAGTGACCTTGAACTTGTGGGTTAGGGAGAATAATTGGAGGAGATGGTGGAAGTGAAGTTCCAAGAGATTTGGGAAGATCATAGATGTCTGAATTAGACATCTTTTGGGAGATATTCAAGATAGTTGATTTAAAGTCCTTAATATAACACCCAACATGAAATATTAAGTGTAGGACCCAACATAATATTTTTATAACTTGGAAGAGGGATGTCGTAATCCAAACTATAGAATATTTGAAGGTAGGTGAATGACGATTCACCAATTACCACCATGAAAACGAAATAATTTAATTAGGTTTTACTTGGATTTGAAACTCCTAGATCTTTTGAGATTCATTGAACTGTTCAATGGCATGTTTCAATCTCGAGTGTGCCCTTCAGGCTTTGTGACTGGGATGTCGAGGATCACAAAACAAGGTGTGAAGTAACCATGCAAATTACTTGGTATCCTTAAGTGTTTACCCCTCAATCGACATGTCAGTTAACCACACACGCTTCATTGATACTATGATAAACATTAAGTTACCCTTTGCCTACCTTGTTAAATATGAGTTAGTGTGACGGTTAACCACACAGGCTCCACTAACCGACTTAAACAAAGTGCAAAGTGTAATTTCATGGATTAGCACCAAATTCACATTTTCCTAAGTAACTAAGATTGGTTATTACTAATAGTTTAGTTACTTAGTATTTATCATTAATACTTTTAATGAAAGGAGAATTATAGTCCTTGTCCTACCCGTTCAGCTAACGACCCTCCACCAGTCAAGGAAGCGGTGGGTGAGAGTGGACACCCATTAAACTGCCATTTTATAGGCAGTAACCTTATACCCCCCTTATAAACCGGCTTCGTGAATGAGGCCTACTAATGGTAAGACTAACTTTACTCTTATATATATATATATATATATATATATATATATATATATATATAAATATTATTTACTTATAATATTATAGAGTATAAGGGTTGAATTTTAACTTTTAAAATTCTAAGGGCTTAACTTGGAATTAAAGTATTCATTAGAGAAAACTTTTTAAATTCCAAAACTTGAGGGCAAGTTTTGAAACTATTCAAAACTCTTGGATTTTTATAACTTATGAGTTTTAAGTAAAGCTTTAAAACTTTTAATGAAGAGACTCTTGGACATCCATAGCTTGAGGACAAGTTATGGAGCCATAAAAACTATTTATAAGAAAAAACTCTTCATTTTTTTTGTAACCTAAGGCATATTTATGAGTTTTTAAGATTCATAAATGTGACTTTTCATATAACTTGAGGACAAGTTACAAAAAAAACACATTTTATGAACAACTTTAGATTAATTAGGATTGAAAACAACTAAAACACAATTTTTTTTCATTAATCTAAACTAACTCATAAATCAAGGAAACATAGAACTTTTGGTAATCCATAACTTATGGAGTTAAATGCTTGTTTTATGATGAAACTTTTCATGTACCATAACTTAAGAATAAGTTATGGAATTCTTTAAAACATTAACACCGGCCAAATTTTGCAACTCCATAAAAACTTTGAATCAATTTTTTTTAAAACCTTTTCATATCCATAACTTATGGATGTTTCAAAACACATAAGATCACAACTTTAAAAAAACTTTTGAGCTCAAAAATTTTATGACAAAATTTGTAGCTCCTTAAAACATTTAGATCAAACTTTTAAAACTAATAAAATAATCATATCATTTTATATTTTACTAAATTTGACCTAATTCAACTCATATAGAAAATGATTCAAATTTTACAAATAATTAGGTTTTCACAAAACAAGTAATTATCTTAAAATTTGACAAACTTCATGTTTTTTTTTCAACTCTGAAAATCAAACATTTGCATGAATATAACAGAAAACAACCGATGGCTCTGATACCACTGTTGGATTTTAGTATACTACAACATCCTATGGTGCACATACAACCCTAAATACCTTGGATCTATGTTTTCTCTATTATACATGAAAATATGAAGTTTCCAAGATATTACCCTATACCAGCATACAAATATCATATACTTGGGTAATAAAATAGATAGAATGCATACCTTTTTTTATGTAACTTGTCTTCATGAAGCTTGAGTGCCTAGTGCCCCAAGTGTGACACCTAAAATGGTTCACACAACATCATGAGCACTTGGAATAACCTTGAGAATAAGAATACTTTGGTTCTCTCTAGTGAAATCGGCCTTGCCCTTTTGTATACACACACTAGTGGCCAATTTTGGTGAATAATATGATGCTTATATAGTGTGTTACAGTTAGGGTTACACCATGTAAACCCTAATTGTCATGACCTTTCATTTCCATGACCCATGGGTTATGTAACCTCCATGGAGCATCCTATGGGTTTAACCTAACTTGATTATGCATGGAGCTTTGGCCCACTATATAAGTTATGGATGATTTACAGAATCAACCCATATATTTAATTAGTCTTCTTTTGATCACATAATTAATTCTAAATTAATTTTTGATCAATACTAATTAAATATTATTATTCTTATTATTAATATATTAGAACTTATAATATATTAATAACCATAAGTGTCTTATTTCTCTCATTTAGTGTATCCAAGTGCACGATGCCATGCAACCCAAATGGACCATGCCAGGTCGGGTCAAGTACATACCAAATATAGTTATGGACTTAGACATTAATCCAACAATATTCTCCTTTAAGATTTGGTGCCAATGTCCTTATGGTGTCCGATGTCCCATATACACAGACTATAAGAGCTTGAAGTACCTTATGGATCAACCCAACTTGAATATGAGACAGAAGAGGTGGTTGGATGTAGTGAAAAACTATGACTATGAGATTTTGTATCACCTTGGCAAGGCTATTGTGGTAGCCGATGCCCTGAGTCGTAGAGCAGTGAGCGCTTCGATCCGAGACATGTGCATGAGGATGTCGGTGAAGACTCCAGTCTTACATACCATCCGAGAGGCCTAGGTGGTGGCCATGAGACCTGGGAACCATAAGAGAGAGCAGGTGATCGGGCAAATTTCTGAGTTTGAGACTGATAGTCGGGGGCTTATGACCTTCCGTGGGCGGATATGGGTGCCATATACGGGTGGAGCTCGACGTATTTTGATGGAGGAGGCCCATAGGTTGAGATTCTCAATACATCTTGGGGCCACTAAGATGTATTTGGACTTGAAAAGGGATTGTTGGTGGCCTTGTATGAAGAGAGATGTGGCATGGGTAGTCGAGAGATGTTTGACCTGTCGTCATGTCAAGGAAGAGCAACAGCATCCCCATGGCCAGTTGCAGCCTTTGGAGATTCCCCTGTGGAAGTGAGAACAAATCTCCATTGATTTCATTACCAAGTTACCGAGGACTGCGCGAGGTGTCGATGCGATAAGGGTGATTGTAGATCGGTTGACGAAGAGTGCTCACTTTCTAGCTATAAGTGAGAGCTCTTCTACGGAGAAATAAGCCAAGATCTACGTTTGAGAGTTGGTGGCATGACATGGGGTGCCAACATTGATAGTGTCAGATTGGGATGTGCGTTATACTTCCGGGTTATGGAAGAAATTTCATGAGGAGTTGGGTACCCGGCTGTATTTCAACACTGCATACCACCCACAGACAGACGGGCAGAGTGAGCGAACGATTCAAACGCTCGAGGACCAACTTTATGTAATCCAACCATACCAACTAACCCAAACAAGAAGAACAAAGCATAAAATCCTAAATCTAGAAGAATAGCACATAAAGATTGGAACTTGAAGACTCACAATGGTCTATACATATGTGCTAGAAAGTGGAGGAAGAGCTTGCTCACAGGTTCTAAACTCAATGGCAACCTTATTCTCCTTCAAGGCACCAAAATCACAATAAAAGCTTCAAAAACTCAACAATGGGGGGGGGGGGGGGGGTAGGCTTTGGTTGGAGTGAAAGGGAGGTGATGGAGTCCGAGGGTGTGCAAACCTTAGCCATCACATCCCTTAAATAGGGCCTAAGACGTGAAAATTTACGGTTTTACATGAAGGTGGCTTCCACGTCGTGGCCAATATCTTTCCACATTGTGGTATCAAAAAAGAATGTGTGTGTTATCTGGTGCCGCCACGTTGTGGTGCTAACATCACCATGTTTTAGCCACCACAAATCTTGTATTTTTAAGCCTTAATCACCCACAACCACAAAAGTTATTATATCTGGAACTTGGTGTTACAATTTATATAATAAAGAGATATGAATTTGACTACCAACTCAAAATTTTGACTGGACATGCATGAACATGGTGAACAACCAATTCATAAATTTGACAACATGGGTGCTGTTAGCATTAGTATTATACAACCGAAAGTGACAAAACTTTATAGAAATTTTGACACCAAAAAAACTGTTTAGCTGCGCATGTAGTAACTTTCCACAAACTATGTAATTATTCCAGGTTGACTGGCTTTTCAGTGTTGCATCCTTCATCATTTTCGGGCTCAACTCTTTTCACAAGTTTTATTTTTAGGATTCTTTCAAAGTCTTCTACCTGGCAACAATTGGTGGCACTCTTCCCACTACTTATTGCATCTCAACATTCATACCATGTTTATTCGATGGGTTATTGGAGCCCCATCTTTCGCCATTCAAAACTTTATTTGTAACATCCTCACTCACATCCATTGGTGCGTCTTTAGTGACAATCATTGACACACCACTCCTTCAACCTCATTGTCCTCCTTCACTCATCTATCATGACTGCAATATGAAATTAGTGTTCTTCACTCATCCATGATCCCCTCAATCTAAAAGTGCAAGCTTCTTTACTAGACATGACAACAAGCCTTAGTTTTTTTTCCAAATCATAGTTCATGCCTATTATGAACAACATAATTGCATAACATGCGCTTAAGTTATTCAAGGCTCTCAAAACTTATACTTAGAATTGGCTTTTGCTACTTCCATTGTAAATCAAGATTGAAAGTTGGGTGTCCAAAGTGTCTTTATTCTCTTCCACCTCATCGTTTCTTTCATTTGAACACAACTTGTTGAACAAGTTATCATCAGCAATCTTGTTTAGATTTACATTATTTCATCTTCTAAACAAGCTTTTTTTATGGTTATTTGTACACCTTTAGCTTGGATAATAGTGCTAGTCTCATTTCTAGCTGAGTCCTCTCAATCATCCCGGTATGGTCAATGAAAATGGAAATTGGGATTTTTGGTTCTTCATAAGTTGTATAATGAAAATCGGCATACTCCAAATCATTTCCTATGCAAGTAATACTAAGGATGATTCTGAAAGGAGTATTAAAGTTTCTTAAACGCTTCTCTAGTTAATCTTTCTATAAAAGCTATACACTCACCATAATCCTTCCTAGTAAAATCCATATCTTGTAAACAAGAAATGATCACCTCCAACATATGGGCATGGATATGTTATAAAAATACCGTTAAAGTTCACATCGATTTTCAAATAAATACCTCCATGATGTTCTTCACCTACGCAGTTCTAACTCTTAAAAAAAATAATAAAAAAAAAAAAAACCCTAAGATCACAAAAATGTTCTTCGGGCCACTAGTGTCTCTTACACTTAGCCGAAATCCTAACTATAATCCAAGTTAAGAGTAACCATTGTGTTGGTCTCCTTAAGTATGAGGGAAAATCAATAGCCTTCTCATTTAAGTTTACATGCACATGTGGAATTAGTTACGTTGAAGGATGCAACTTAGAAAACCTACACATCAACATATTTAAACGGTAAAGAATAGAGAATGAACAAATTCCCTTAATAAAAGTGTATTATGTTAGGTAAATGAATTAAGAGGGTAAAAAATATTGGGTGACCAATTAAGAACAAAAGTGAAACTTTATAGGGTTTTCATTTCAACAACTCTAAAAAAATTGATTGCTTTTTATAAGACAAAAGACATGTTTTTTCCACTTTTTATAGAATATGTAAAAGAAAGTAGCTTCAAAAGTCGAAAATCGTTTCTAGCATTTAGCTTTTAAAGTTTGACCTAATGCAAGTTACAAACACATTTTGGCATATTCACCCTTTCTTAGAGGGTGTTTGGATAGGGAAAAAAGAGAGTGTTTATAGCTTATTGCTTATCTCTACCGCTATAAGCTAAGTTTAAGTATTGGGATACAAAGCACTAAAAATCAGCTTATTGTGATGGGGATAACCAAATAAGCAAATTATAATAAGCATCCTCAATTGCTTATTGCTTACTTCTAATCCAAACACTTTTACAAATGTTGTTTTCTCTCACTACTATAAGCGAATAAATTATAAGCTAATTTATCCAAACACCGTATTACTCTTTGCTTTAGGTGGGATTGTTCTTTTTTTGAGTTGTTTATTAGTTTCATCAGGGCTTATTCATCCTTTTCTTAGTCTTTGCTTTGGGTGGGTTTTTTTGTAACGTAACAACACATAATACGATCCAAATTTCCATTCAAATAATGGAAGCAACTTTAAACTTTAAATATCCACTAAACATTTCTCATACCACCTATGTAGGACTCATGTTTTTGTGATAAAGACTATCACCAAAATTTTGCTATCTTCTTGGTGGAAAGCCCACTTTTAATAAGTTGTTCAAAGACAATAATGTGGGTATGTGAAAGGACCTACAACATCATTTCATTATGTGGATACAAAAGATCTTTACAAGATATTGACATGGCAAATGTGTAACTCTAATTGATTCGAATAATCTAGACCTATAAAATTAAATATATCTGGAAGGTACTCGTATCTGTGAGTACAAAATTTGCATCCAAAAATAACAAAACCAAATATGAATTCTTAGCAACCAAAGATAAGGGTGATATTGTATTTGTACCCCTATATGTGGATCTACTTATTTTTTAATATAAATTTAAATAAATTTATAAAATAAAATAAAATAAATCCTAATCTGTTTAAAAATAAAGTTGCTTTTAACCTTTTCTTTAATTATCTTCATAATGTTAGCATGTGACATTATTTAGATGTTCATGATACAAAATTAATGACTAAAGATTTTAAGCTTTATAACTAACGGCCCAGGAGGTGATAACAAAGATATGGATGAAATAAAGCTTAAAAATCTGCTTTTCACTTTGTTCATACCTTACAAGAATATTCCAGGAGCATTCATTTTTTGTAATCTCTTAAAGTAGCCATCACAATTGGCGTATCTCTAAAGTAACTTAATTTTTTTAAGAAACGGCAAAATATATTAATAGAACCCGAAACCTAGCAAGAAACTACGTAAGGGAAAAACAAGAAAACAAAAGAATAGTTTTTAAAGTTATTACATATGGGAAAGAGGGGAGGAATTCCAATCTATCCAATCACCAGTAATACCATTATCGATCCCTACACTTGTGCCATAAATATGGTAACGATTTCATGTTATCAATCCCCCTGGATGTTGTGGTAGCAACTGCACAAAATAATCTGTCATTCCTGGTTTTCCAAAGACTCCATATCAATCTGTAGCATATACATAGTAGTTTAATACGTTTCTTGGGGCATCGACCCCATGAGGCTGCAAATTGAAGTAGGTCACCAACATTATTGAAATTTGTTTTTTTTATTTTGCACCATTCGAAAATTTTATCTCTTATATAACTTGCGTATGGACAATCGATGACAATCGATTTCATGTTATCAATTCCCCTAGATGTTGTGGTAGCAACTCCACGAAATAATCTGTCATTCCTGGTTTTTCAAAGACTCCATATCAATCCGTAGCATATACATAGTAGTTTAATACGTTTCTTGGGGCATCGACCCCATGAGGCTGCAAATTGAAGTAGGTCACCAACATTATTGAAATTTGTTTTTTTTTTTATTTTGCACCATTCAAAAATTTTATCTCTTATATAACTTGCGTATGGACAATCGATGAGAATGTGATCAGCGCATTCATCTCCTCCGATACATGAGCTACAATGTATTGAATCGATATTCATGCCACGATGTTGTAGTGTCGTAGCAGATGGGATACGACCTTGTGCAACTCTCCAAGTAAAACAAAGTACCTTAATGGGGATAATCTTACACCAACTGATATGCGGGAGAATGATGGGTGTGAATTTAGGTCTATTTTCCACAGTATATCTTCCATCTGTTGTTAACAAGCACATCCATTTGTCTTGTTTGGGTTGTATTTGGCAAGAAGCAATCTCCCGATTTAACTTGTTAAATTCTATGGATAATCCTGCGTTTAAAGGGCAAGATTTCCATTCGCAGGAATTACCGGTATTTAAGATCCGAGAGGCAACAGAGCATGTTTTACACAATTCTAAATCATAAAGTGAAGGATATTTTGATTTTAATTTCACATTATTCATCCAATTGTCTTGCCAGAACATTATGATTTCTCCAGATTTGACCTCCCACTTGAATATGTCATTGAGAATAAGTCTAGCTCCATGAATATCTTTTATAGTCCCTGCAATGTTTTTCCAAACCTCAGTAATAGTTTTCTTTGAAAGATAATCATAAGGCTTGTTAGAAAGAGAGTGGATACACGTTATTACTTGACTCCATAGTGCAATCGATTCAGTTTGCACGCGCCACCACCATTTTACAATGAGACCCACGTTTCGTGCACGTATTGATCCAACACCTAATCCACCACTTTCTTTTGGTGCAGAGTAACTTAATTAGTTGTAAGTTTTCTATTACAGAAGATGAATTCCGAATTTTTATTTAAATTACAATGGTATGTAATTTGAAACAGTAGTAATTTTGAGTAAGAAAAATGATCCCTTTCATCATCGACTCATCCTAGTAATTATGCTCCCTCTTATCAGGGTAAATTTACTTGGTTTATTCATGTGTGGCCTCATTGATAATCGAAAACAAAGGAGACATTATCCACAGAAACCACTGGACAAAGAAGGTGGTGATTATCTCTCCATAACAAGTTTTGATGGAGGAGTAGTGTATGATGACATCTTGAAAGCAACGAATAATTTTGATGAAGCATACTCCATTGGGACCGGAGGATATGGGACTATGTACAAAGCCGAGATACAACCTAACAATGTGGTAGCTGTCAAGAAACTCCACTCATGATCTGAGAATGTTGATCATAGCGGATTCCTTAAGGAGATACAAGCATTAATGAATATAAGGCGTCAAAACATAGTGAAACTCTATGGATACTACTCACATGCCCGCCACTCATGTTTGATTTATGAATACCTTGGATCAATCTTATGCAATGAGATCTTAGAAAAAGAATTGGATTAGTTAAATAGGGTCAATATTGTAAAGGCTATACCTAATGGTTTGGCTTATATGCATTACAACTACACACCTCCTATAATTCATAAAGACATTTTGATTGCCAACATCCTTCTTGATTTAGATTATGAGTATTAGCAGATAGCTTTTATCATCTTATTTTTAATATAAAGTCTTATATGTTTTAGTTGTTGTACTTATCTGTAAACCTATGTACTCCATATATATACGTGAATAATAAATCAACTATATTTAGGGGGAATTTATTATTTACATGGTATCAACCTGGTAACCTAATCGGCGCCACTTACCTCCCTCCATCAGAATCATCTTGTTTCACTATGGCTTGTTCTTCTGAAATCATCCCTCTATCTACAACTCTTCATCTTCTCACCATCAAACTCTCCTCCAGCAATTATCTTCTCTGGAAGAATCAGATTCAGCCACTGGTGTCCTATCAGAATCTTCTGGGACATATCAATGGGTCCTCCCTCCCTCTCTCCTTCTACTACGATTACAGTTGAAGGTAAATCTTCTCCTAATCCAGCTTATTTAGCCTGGCATGAGGCTGATCAACGGGCTCTTCTCATCTTACAATCCTCCTTATTGGAGGAGGCTATGGCTGAATCTCTTGGTTCAGCTACTGCCCGTGAAATCTGGAAGGCTTTGGAGCAAGCCTACAACCGTGACTCATGTGAGAGGTTACAGACTCTACATGATTCATTGATACAACTAAAAAAGGGATCTTCTTTTGTTAATGAATTTGGCAAAAAATTCAAGGCACTGTGTGATCAATTGGTAGCCATTGGACATCCAATGGACGACTCCGACAAGGCTCATTACTTCTTGTGTGGTCTTGGCTCCACATTTTATTCGTTCTCGACTTCTCACCGAAAAACCCATGTCTATCCCTCCTTTCATAATTTGCTGTCTCAAGCAGAGAGCCATGAGATGGTTATGTCTTCTGTTCACAGTTCTCTAGCCACAACAGTTGCTGCCTTCACTGCCCAAACTCACGCAAATTCATCTACTCCAACAGCCAGTGGCAGCCCTTCTAACCGTGGTAAGGGACGTGGTTCTTACTCAGGTGGTAGGGGACGCGGAAAACGTTCCCCTCATTGCCAATTATGTAGAAAAAATGGTCACTATGCGTCTGCATGTCCTGACTTGGCCTCGTATGCTCAACAAGGGGCATCTATTGATGCAAATTTAGCCCATACATTTCACAGTCAATGCAATGTCAACTCATCTACTCCTGATTGGTATGTCGATTCTGGTGCCTCCAGCCACATGACCAAATCTTCATCACATCTTGACTCTTCCTCCTCCTACACGGGAAAAAGATCAAGTTGTAGTTGGCAATGGTAATGTTCTCAACATCTCTCATATTGGTAACTCAATTATTTCCAAGAATCCTACTTTAATGGATGTGCCTGTGGTTCCTCATATCACAAAGAATCTCCTATCTATTAGCAAGCTAACTCATGACTCACCTATTGATTTTCTCTTGTTTGATAATTTTTTTGCCATTCAGAATCACATAACCAAGGAAATCATCGCCAAGGGTAGATGTCAAGAATGCTTTTACATGCTTGAGCAAGGAAATAAGGCTTTTTTATCCACTTTAAGAAATAAAAGAACTCGTGCTTCTTTCGAATTATGGCATAATAGATTAGGTCATGTAGCTTTTGACATTGTTTCATTATTGCAAAAATTGGGTTCTTTAAATATTACTTCGCTTTTACCTAAACCTGATTTAGGCCCCTCTTGTCCATTGTCTAAAAGCAAGAAATTACCTTTTTCTGACAATACAAAAAGAGCTTTACATGTCCTTGACCTCATTCATTGTGATTTGTGGGGCCCCGCACCGGTTCCATCCACCGATGGGTATCTATACTATGTCATATTTGTTGATGATCATTCCAGGTTTACGTGGTTTTATCCACTCACACACAAATCTGATTTTGCACAAACCCTTGAAAATGTCCTCACCTTTGTGCAAACTCAGTTTTCTTGTAAAGTAAAAACATTTCAAAGTGATGGAGGCACTGAATTTTTAAACCATCAGGTTCAACATACTTTTCTTGCCAATGGCATACATCATCAAGTCTCTTGCCCTTACACTCCCTAACAAAATGGAAGGTTTGAACGCAAACACCGACATATTAACAGGTCTTGCTTTATTATTTAATGCACACGCTTCCACATCTTATTGGGTTGATGCATTTACATGAGCCGTTTACATTATCAACCGGTTACCCACAAAACTCCACAAGGCCAAAAGTCCATTTGAAGTACTTTTTGCTACTTCACCGAACTATGACATCTTTCGTGTCTTCGGATGTCGTGTTTTCCCTTATTTGAGGGACTATGCTATACATAAGATTGCTCCTCGAAGTATTGCTTGTATATTTACTGGATATAGCACAAGGTACAAAGGTTATTGTTGTTTGGATCCAACTACTAATCGGATTTACACAACAAGACATGCTCAATTTGATGAACACATCTTCCCATTTGTTGATAGCTCTTCTTCATCAGATTTAAATTTACTTTCCTTCACTTCATTTGATGAACCACTCAGTTCATCCCCAACTCAGCCGC
The DNA here is from genome assembly GCF_002870075.4 of Lactuca sativa. NCBI lineage: Eukaryota > Viridiplantae > Streptophyta > Magnoliopsida > Asterales > Asteraceae > Lactuca > Lactuca sativa. The sequence continues at coordinate 83,540,561 of NC_056625.2, read as the reverse complement.
AAGCAGACAACTCCAGTCCTTATGAGGATTCTCCTATGACTCTGCATCACTACTGCTCCCTTTGTCTGCCAGTAGCTCCCTCACCGGTAGCCAAAACTGCTGCTACTGATGCCTCATCTATGATGCCAGAATCACCAATGTTCGACTCCTCTACACCACAACCCACTCACTTCAGGTCATCAACTCCCTCACAACCTATAGCTCCTTTAACACATCCCATGATCACGAGGGGTAAAGCTAGAATTGTTAAACCCAAGAATTTTGTGGATTTCGCCTCCTTAGGCACTATCGGTCTTGTTCATGCCTTGTTTACATCTACTATTCCAAAGGGTTTTAAATCAACATCTAAACACCCACATTGGTTAATGGCCATGGATGAAGAAATGTCAGCGCTTCGCGATAATGGCAAATGGGACTTAGTTCCGCGTCCCGCTCATTCTAATGTTGTTGGGTCCAAATCAATTTTCCGTACCATGTTTCACTCGGATGGTACAACTGAAAGATACAAGGCACGTCTCGTGGCTCAAGTATTCACTCAGGTACCCCACACTCGATTTTTCGCATACATTCAGCCACGTAGTTAAAGCTTCAACAGTACAAATTGTACTCTCTCTAGCGGTCATGCACCAATGGCCATTTCATCAACTCGATGTTAAAAATGTATTTTTAAATGGCATGATCTCTGAAACTGTGTTCATGGAACAACCTCCGGGGTTCGTTGATGAAAAGTATCATTTGCATGTTTGTCGTCTTAAAAAAGCGCTTTATGGACTTAAGCAATCACCAAGAGCTTGGTTTCAAAGGTTAAGTACCTTTCTTCTCGCGCTTGGGTTTTCATGCAGTCATGCGGATACATCCTTGTTTATGTTCAAACAACTATCCACTTTGCTATACCTTCTTATTTATGTTGATGACATTATTCTCACCGAGAATATCTCTAGCATTATCTGCAACTTCATCAATCAGATCAACAAAGAGTTTGCCACCTAGGATCTTGGACGTCTCAATTACTTTCTTTGTCTTGAAGTAACATACACTGACACTGGTCTCTTTCTTACACAAGCTAAGTATGCACATGACATACTTACTCGTGCCGGATTTCTTGATTCCAAACCTACCACCACACCCTTATCGCCCACTGATCACCTCAGGTGACTTATTCTCGGATATGACATTGTTTCGATCCTTGGTAGGAGCTCTTCAGTATCTCACTATCACAAGACCAGATCTCTCCTTTGCTGTTAATCAAGTCAGTCAGTTTTTTCAAGCACCCACAACTGATCACTTTCAAGCGGTGAAGCGTATTCTTCGTTATGTCAAAGACACAATCTCTTATGGCTTGCATTTTCGTCGACCCTAATCCTCTTCTATCCTTGGTTACTCGGATGCTGATTGGGCTCGTTGTATAGAGACGAGACGATCCACATATGGTTACTCCATTTTTTTAGGTGGTAACCTTGTATCCTGGAGTGCGAAGAAGCAACCTACTATATCCAGGTCAAGTTGTCAACCTGAATATCGAGCCATGGCAAACACCGCTTCGGAAATAGTTTGGATAACTCACTAGTTACACGAACTTCATGCTTTACCATCTACAATTCTAACTCTTCTGTGCGACAACAACAGTGCTCTGCTCCTTAGTCAAAATCCAATTGCACACAAACGGGCAAAACACATCGACATTGATTATCACTTTGTTCGTGAACTCGTAGCTTCTGGCAAACTCAAAACAGAACACGTTCCTACGCACTTGCAGCTAGCTGATATATTCACTAAAAGTCTTCCCAGACCCCTCTTTAAGCAGTTTCGATCTAGGCTAAGATTTGGACGCCACCCATTATCTTGACAGGGGGGTATTAGCAGATAGCTTTTATCATCTTAGTTTAAATATAAAGTCTTATCTGTTTTAGTTGTTGTACTTGTCTACAAACCTATGTACTCCATATATATATATATATATATATATATATATATATATATATATATACACGTGAATAATAAATCAGCTATATTTAGGGGAATTTATTATTTACAATGAGACACATATTTCTGATTTTGGGACATCCAAGCTTTTAAAGCTAGACTCATCCAACTGGACCATAATCACAGGTACCTATGGCTATATCACATCAGGTAACGTAATTTTGTGATGTTAGTTCTACATTTAATTTTCTTAAGTTTCATGACATATATGAATAAGTATATATACATATATGTATCTATGTTAGAATCTCGTGAGGTTGATATAACTTTTTTTTTATTGTATCTTATGTTTCTTTGGATGTAGAGATTGCTTATATGATGGTGGCAACCGAGAAATGTGATGTGTTTAGCTTTGGCAATGTTGCACTAGAGGTGATAATGGAAAAGCATCCTAGTGAATTGCCAACATTGCCTGCTCATTATCTGGTCTTGGAGAATGTTGGAGGTAGTCGGATTCCACTTCCTTCACCACAAGTTGAGAAACAAGTAAACTTAGTACTCAATCTCTCAAGATCATGTTTGAACTCCAATCCAAATGAAAGGCCAACAATGCGCAATGTTTCAGATCTGTTGATGAAGGCCTCATATTAGACTACTTTCAATGTTCTTTTCTTTGGTCATGTTTGTTGGTGACTTTGCGTCATCAATGTGTATTTAAGTGTAATGGATTGACTTGTTGACCAAAAATCAATCTTGATGAATATTAAACAACTAAGGAAGGTGCGGAGTGCACACTTGTTTGAGTTTATTCAAGATTCAAAGTAGACTGTCATTTAGGGGCGAAGCCCCTAAACGAAGGGGGGTCCGGGGGCAGCGCCCCTGGGAGCTGGGTCCAAGGGGCGGCAGCCCCTGGCGGGGTCCAAGGGGCAGAGCCCCTGGCTGGGAAATCTGAATTTTCTATAAATGAACCCGGTTTTTTGACTTCGTTTAACCCTTTTTAATGATCCGCTTTTAGTGATAGTTTGTGACTGTTATAAACCGTTTTGACAGTTGGAGTATTTTTTGGACAAAGAAAACTGCCTTGACAGTTTTCAGACAAATGATATACATAATCATTCTTTGGTCATTATTTTCTTGGTACAAGAACAATCACGAAATCATAACTTCATATTCTCTATTCTAGAAACTCTTCTGAGTCTTATCCGATTAAAGGTTGGGAGTACCACCCAAATACTTTAATCTGAAAGTGTTTAACACGATTCTCAGGATTTCCAAGTCTTTCCATACCCCAATTTTATAACAATGTTCCCTATATGCATCCTGATGATATTTATTTATTTGAATGCCTTTTTGTTATGAAACTTCTCATATGTTTCCTTAAATCACTATGTAGTAGATAAACAAATATGTTTGTGAAGATTGACATTTGTTTACAAGCTCCACTTCTGGAAAATCTAGTATTTGTCAAGGACAAATCTGTTGCTGAATAATCTTCAGGTGAAATTTAACAAGTTTTCCCATCACTTGGATTTCCAATAAATGTAAAAAGTAACGAAAATAACATCGGTAATTAATTATATCAAAAAATTAATTTTCTACTGTTTACCTGAAATAGATGAAAACTCAAATACAAACACCAATAGAACTTTGAAAAATCTTAAACTAAGAGATGTAGAATTAGTTACCCTGACTTAATGTCAAAAAACAAATAAAATTTAATTTAAAATACTTGAAAAGTGTTCTCTTTTTTATATTTACTTTGGCCGTCAACTCCAGGTTCAGTTTAACAATCGTTTTTTCATCGATCTTCTAGTCTCCTAAATTGGCATAATGCTTTAACCTTCCACCAAACTCCATACCATAAAACTCAAATTCAAGAGGGTTGCCAAAGATTGTAGGCAAGTCAGTAATACTTTTTTTTTATGCTATATACCCCTACGCTACGTAACTCATTCATATACAAAAACAAGGATTGAATGTCAAAGCAACTTTTAACAGCGTGGAACATTTACACACCAACTTACTAATTAGTTTAACTAGAATTTACATGTTTTTCATATATAAAACGTCTTCGTTCATTTCATTTGAACATCATATGACACAACTGAGGTTGTAAAGTTCGCTAGATGATATTCAATCGATCGACTAGGGTCTAAGGAATGATCATAAGGAAGAGAAAATAAAAAGTCATATCCTGGTGTTTAACAATAGTACAATGAGTGTGAGAATGACAGATGGATGCGAGAAGGAAAAAAAAAAAAAAAAAAAAAGAACCTTATCCAGAGGGAGAAATTGAGATAGAGAGACGAATAGCAGAAGGAGAGAAGAACAAATAGAGTCATAAAGTTCAAATTAGGTACTAGTTTCAGATTACTTTTGAATTTTACTGTTTACTTATTTAAATTTTTTTTGATATATTTGACTTTTTGACAGACTTTGCCCGATTTTAACTGACTTTGATCTTGGCCAGAATAGGATGTGACTGCCATCTTCTATCAAACATACGTAACTCCAACAAAATAAGTATAACACTGACCAAAATCTAACAAGGGATGAGGCAGTGAAGATATGATGTCACCAGTAGTAAGGCTTACAAAGAAGGCGACAATTTGGGAAAAAGAAAATTGCAGCACTTTATAAACAACACAGAAGACAAGGAGAATGGAGATGGAATCGATCATGCCTAATTCCGTATCTATTGGCATTGCAATTCACATGAAAACATATACTTGAAAGTTGATTGGAGCAAAACAGTAACTTGCCTTTGTCATGATGCCCTTTCTGTATTTTTGGAGCACAGTAGCTCTTTCTCAGGTTTTATTCATTTGATTTTTAATTTTGTCTCGCATATTATATGGTTCAAATTAAGAAAATCGAGATGTGCCCCTCAAAAAAACATACTTGAAAATTGTAAAAAAAAAGTAGCTTCAAAAATTAAAAACCGTTTCTAGCATTTAGCTTTTAAAGTTTGAACTAATGTAAGTTGCAAACACATTTTGGCATGTTCACCCTTTTCTTAGATGGTATTTGGATAGGGAAAAAAAGGGTGCTTATAGTTTATTGATTATCTAGGAAACATGATCAAAATGGCTATTCAAGTAATTGAAGCAACTTTAAACTTTAAATATCCACTAAACGTTTCTCACACCACATACTCAAGTTTTTGTGATAAAGACTATCACCAAAATTTTATTTTCTAGCCTCTTGGTGGAAAGCCCCGCTTTGAATAAGTTGCTGTTCCAAGACAATAATGTGGGTATGTGAAAGGACCTACAACATCATTTCATTATGTGGATTCAAAAGATCTCACTACAAGAAATGTTAGCAATAGCAGCGACACCTTTAGCAGCGACGCCAAACAATAGCGGCGACATGTAATTGATGCGTTACATGCCGCCGCTATTGCTTGGCATCACCGCTAAAGGTGTCGCCGCTATTGTTGACACAGTGGCTATCCGCGTGAAATAATCCCCGTCCGTTCGATCATTATTCAATCCTAAGGTTCAAAACTCCTAAAACACGCGCTTTCTTTTCCCTCCAGGGGTGTTGCTGCTAAAACCCCTTTGTCGCCGCTATTGCTAACACAGTGGCGATCCGGGTGAAATAATCTCTGTCCGTTCGATCATTATTCAATCCTACGGTTGTAAACTCCTAAAACCCCTATGTCGCCACTAAAACCCTCCTGTCGCCGCTATTGAGTTGCGCCAGATAACCCCTCTTTCCTTCTATCGTTGTATCTCTCAAAGAACTCCGACTACCTGGGCCATATGCACCCCATTACGATTCCGACCGCCGGAAGCCACTTTACCGGCGACTGACCTTGTTTACCGGTGACCCACCCTCATTATCGGCGGCCATCGAGTTTATTGAGGGCAATTCCAACCACAACAACATTTCAATGGAATTAAGCAATCTAAGGTCGAATTTCTTTCCCTAATTTCTGTTCTTCTTGTGTTTTGATGTTAGTTTTATCATTCAAACCTGATTGTATCATTGATTTCTATGTTTTCTAAGATTTTTTTGGTTAGTGATTTTGAGTGTCGATCAAGCCTCATGTTTGGCTGTAAATTGATGATTTTTGAGTGATTATGTATGTTTTATCATATTTTATGCAGCCTATTGTATAATTGATTTGTGTTTATACTCATTGTGGTGTATTGGCATGAAAATGGAATTACACATGGTTTGTGTGATTTTGTATTTAGGTGTATATTTTTCTATGAAATTGGTATTTGATGTCTAAAATGGTGGGATTGTATGAAATTAGATTTATTGCTTAATTGTATGAAATTGGAATTTGAATTGGATGTATTGTATGAAATTGGATGTATTGTTTAATTTTATGCCAAGGGGAATGTGAAAGTTGTATTGTATGTCTAAAATGAAATGAAAAAATGGAATTGAATCTATTGTATATATGTATGATTATGTGATATTTAGGTTTAATAGTTTGGTGTATATAAAATGAAGTGATAAAGTTCTTAATTGTTAAGTTATAGTTTTTGTAGTAATTTTAATTTGTGCATGGAAGTGAATTTAGATGAATTTGAATGATTTTGTATTTAGAAGTATATTTTGGTTAATTATATTTGTAGCATGAAGAAAATGATCCACAAAGGTATTATGATCAATTTCTTACCATTTTTTTTTCAATTATTGCACTTTTAAAGTTCTATAAATGATATTTTTTATAAAGGTTATATTTGTATAATGAATTTTTGCATGGAAAAAATTGAACAAAAAAGTAGCATGCAATAATGGAAAAAAAGTGTGATGCTATTTTGTATATGTATTTGTATGCAATTTGGAAACTATAATGTTATAATAGAAAGTGTATTATTTTTGTATATGTAATATGTGTAAACTCTATTCATACTGTAATTTTGCAGGCTGTATATGGGGTTTAGTTGGGCGATACTCTTCTACATGATGGCGGATGTTATAGGCTTAGGACATGGAGGTGATGGAGCCGGAGATTCACCACCTCTAATAGGCTTAGGACAAACATGATGGTAAGCCTTATTATGATATATTTGTTAGCTATTTTTATCCATTTATTATAAGCTATCGTGACTAATATTTTTAATTATATTTTTAAGTTGGGCTCCCTAAAAAAAGAAGAGGCCTAGCAAAAAACATTCAACTATCAAAGATAATACGGGCAAACAAGGGAAAGCCTGTAGATTTGGATTTCGATAGGGAGCTGATTCCCCTGTCGGGAACCATAGTAATTGGTTTACCCGTGAGATTGGGAAGTATGTATGGATGAACATCCCTTTGAACGTATTTGGTTGGGACAATGTTTCCCCCGCTTTAAAGAATGCCACAGTGGTTCATCTAAAGGTAACTTGGACAATATTTTAAGTTTAGTTCTAATTGATATTTAACTAACTAAGTTTTTTTGTATCTGTAGAATAAGTTTGATTTAGATAAGGTTAACTTGGATCCCAAGCGTGCTCAGTTGTTGTAGAGCATTGATGCGACCTTGCAAAGAATTTATAGAGGCCGGAAAAATAAAGCGCATACTTATTTTGAGAATGTTGGGGGGCTTACAAATATCCCAAAGGCATTAGCCAACCCCCTCCCCCTAACGATGGTATGTCACGTGAAAATTGGGCGCAAGCAGTCGAGCATTTTCAAACTCCTGAATTTCTAAAGCGTTCGGCGTCAAACAAAGGAGTCTGTGCACAACAACAAGTTGTAAACAAAGGGGGATCGTGCTCGTATAGCAATGCATGTTTCAAAGAAGTAAGCTATGATATATTTAACTATTTATTTAAATTATAATTTATCTAATTTTTAATGTTAAATAGGACATCGCTCGAATCGAAGCATTTCGTAAGGCCAATACTGATCGCCAAGGGGTATTTAGTAGTCCTGCAGTCGAGCAATAATACGTAAGTGGTTAATTTGTATTTTCATATAAGTGCTTATATCATCAAGGGGTACTTAGTAATCTAATTTTTATTATATTTATTATTTTTTGAAAATACAGAATGCTTTACTCTTTAAGATCAGTCAACAAACTCAAGCTTCTTCTGAAGCCAACGGTCTAACACCAAAGGATACACAAAATTGTTTTGAAAAAATATTGGGTGTTCGACGTAGCCATATCATAGGCATCGGGCGTAAACCTTCTACGGTTGTGTCGATATACGATCAAGAACAACCACTGACACAGCCACCACCACAATCATAGGTGACAAGACTATTTAATTTATGTAATTGTTTAAAATGTTGGTAATTGTTGGTTTAGTAATAGTTTCAAATTTTGGTAATTGTTAGTTTGATAATAGTTTATATATTGGTAATTGTTTGTTTGATTATAGTTTGATATATTGGTATTTTATAGCTTGACAATTGTTCGTTTATAAAAGTACAATGTTGTAATGGTATTTTGTAGGTTGGTAATTGTTAGTTATAGTATAATGCTATAATGTTTTATATGCAATATGTGGAATGTATATTTTGTATATAGAATGTTATAATGCTATTTTAACTTATAAGAATATGTTGTTTTATTTGTAGTTGGAAATGCTTCAAACAATGTTAAAAGATCCGGCATGTAGTGCTGCACTTGAAGATTGGTTTCGTTCGTTGCCACAAAAAAAATGAAACTGGAGGAAACGAGGAGAGCGATGATGACGAGTAGATAGTTGTAGGATTTTTTTTATGTTTTGTTTGTGCAACTATTTTAGACTAGTATTTTCGATATTTTGTTATATGTTAAATCGGACGAGTATTTTAAACGGATATTGTATTAATATTTTGGAATGGAATGATATAGGATTAGATTAATTAATATCATACCAGTTTTTTTTAGTTTTAATGTGAAATACATATATATATATATATATATATATATATATATATATATATATATATATATATATATATATATATATATATATATAAGAAAAACACTAATACCGGCAACGCCTTTAGTGACAACAATAGGTTATTACCGGTGATCGGTCTTTAGCGGCGACATGAGCTTATTAGCGGCGTCAGATCTTTAGTGACGACATGAGCTTGTTAGCGGCGACAGTTTGATTAATAGCGACAAAACATCAACGTCGACGTTTTAGCGGCGACAAGCCCCGCTTTTAGCGACGACGCCTGTCGCCGGTAATACTCTAATTTCTTGTAGTGTCTTTACAAGATATTGACATTGCAAATGTGTAAATCTAATTGATTCGAATAATCTAGACCTATAAAATTAAATATATCCCTAGGTACAGGTATCTGTGGGTACACAGTTTGCATCCAAAAATCACAAAACCAAATGTGAATTCTAAGCACCCAAAGATAGGGGTGATATTGAATTTGTACCCCTATGTGGATCTACTTAATTTTGAATATAAATTAAAAAAGAAAATTAATCCTAATGTGTTTAAAAATAAAGTTGCTTTTAACCTTTTCTTTAATTATCTTCATAATGTCAGAATGTGACATTATTTTAGATGTTCATGATAGAAAATTAATGACTAACAGCCCAGGAGGTGATAACAAAGATATGTATGAAATAAAGTTTCTAAATCTTTTTTTCCTTTTGTTCATACCTTAAAAGAATATGCCAGGAGCATTCATTTTTTATAGTCTCTTAAAGTAGCCCTCACAATTGGCGCATCTTTAAAGTAACTTAATTAGTCATCCGGTAACTAACATTGATTAATGAAATAAAGCACACTCCACTTCGCTTTGTATAATTGTATATGTTCCCTCTTGTCGTCACATAACAATTAATGTGTCCCATTTATTAAATGATTGAAAGTTTTGTTGATTGATCAAGATCTTTTCATGGTAATTTTTCCAATATCAAGTTCATGAAGTAAGATTCTTTTTTTCTTTCTTTTCTTTTTCTTTTTTTTTTTTAAATTACAGTAAATTATAAAAATGGTCCTTGTGGTTATGTATTTTCCTTGAATCACATCCCAAGTTTTCAATTTGGACATAGACCCTCCATAATGTTTATTTTTGTCACTAGAATGATCCCGGACACGAAATTACTAAATTACCCTTATTTTATATATATATATATATATATATATATATATATATATATATATATATATATATATATATATATATATATATATATATATATATATATGTTTTCTTTTTTAAACGAGTGACCCACCTTTCACCCCTTCCCCTACCTTTCCCTTCTCGTCTAACCAGTACCACCTTTTCAGGTAGCTTCACTGAACAAAGATAGAGGTTTTTGAAGATAAATATATAGTGATAGTTGGTGTGGAGTTAACTACTCTCAATACTGCCTTGACTCTTCACAGGCATTCAGATTCTACCATCTCTTCTGCATGCTTCGCTCACTTGTACCCTGCAACTTATCTATTCAGTGTTATTTGGATAATCAAATAATCAATAAATATACAAACGATATTAAATTTATATACTAATTACATTCGCCTCCAAGGAAGTGTCATAAACTTACAAGTGATTCATGCGTCTTCTGAGACACCATAGAGAAACCTCATTCATTCACCGGTGATTGAAGCAACTCGTAGGAGTTGGTTAGCCCAGAAGATTAAAACGATGAAACCACATTCCTTTGTGCTTTAGTTACTTGTACAGTACAGTATTTGAAGCAATGAGCCAATGAATAAGATTTGACCATAGAATAAGTTTTCAGGTAATAAGTTTTCTATTACAGAAGATGAATTCTGAAATTTTTTTAAATTACCATGGTATGTAATTTGAAACAATAGTAAGGAGTATACACAGTTTCACATAATAATCACTTTGATAGGTACATTTGCTTTACGATTGAACCTTTTAATTACAATTAATTGAAAAACAAATATAAATGTGTAGCAAATCGATTGAAATAATATTACACTTCTAATTCCATGATTCACATATGATACAATTGTCTTCTTGCTGACTCCTATAGCTAATTTCTTTATTAACCATCAGGTTTTCCTAAAATTCTATGAGAAATACCATTAAAAGTTTAACACACTCCTTTTGGAAAAGAATGACAATGACTTCTCAGTACAGGACGCTCTCTGGAAAAATATGGCATTGCCTAATTTTTATTTTATTTGACGAGGGAAAAGAAAAAACAAGAGAAATGGGTGGCTGAAGTATAAATTACGACATTCAAATCATCCTTTTTCAAAAACCAGCATTGCAAAGCAAATAATGTCTTCTTCAAACTTCTTATTTTTCTCACTAGCTCTACTAATCCTCACACTCTCCCCCATACCAAATTTTGCTTCTTCTTCTTTAGAGGAAGCCAATGCTCTTCTTAAATGGAAAACAAGCCTTCAAATCCCAAACAATTCCTTGGTTTCTTCATGGATTTCCCTCCCTTTGAATTCTAGTGCATTAGTTCCATGCACTTCTTGGTTTGGAGTAGTTTGCAATGCTGATGGGAGCACTCAGAGGCTAAACCTTAGTTCATGTGGCTTAAACGGTACACTCCACCAATTTCCATTCTCTTTGCTACACAATCTTACATATCTTGATCTCACTATAAACAACTTCTTTGGCCCCATCCCACAAGAAATCCGACTCCTCTCCAAACTTGTATATCTTGATTTTTCAGTGAATAAGTTTTCTGGAGTAATCCCACCTGAAATTGGAACCCTGCACCAACTATCCATCTTGTACCTAAACTCAAACAATATATCTGGCTCAATTCCTTCATCATTGGGTAATTTGAAGTCTCTCACTAAGCTTAGTTTGAGTCGTAATCAACTTAGTGGTTCTATTCCGTCAACATTGGGTTATTTGACAACGTTGAATGTCCTTTATTTGTACTACAATCAACTCTCTGGTCCCATTCCTATTGAACTTGGGAATTTGAAGTCTCTCACTGATCTTCAGGTGAGCAACAATCAGCTTAATGGTTCCATTCCTTCATCATTGGGTGATTTGACATCCTTGAATGTCCTTTATTTGTACTACAATCAACTCTCTGGTCCCATTCCTATTGAACTTGGGAATTTGAAGTCTCTCACTAAGCTTGGTCTGAGTAACAATCAACTTAGTGGTTCTATTCCTTCATCATTGGGTGATTTGACATCTTTGAATGTCCTTTATTTGTACTACAATCAACTCTCTAGTCCCATTCCTATTGAACTTGGGAATTTGAAGTCTCTCACTGATCTTGAGGTGAGCAACAATCAGCTTAATGGTTCCATTCCTTCATCATTGGGTGATTTGACATCTTTGAATGTCCTTTATTTGCACCACAATCAACTCTTTGGTTCCATTCCTATTGAACTTGGGAATTTGAAGTCTCTCACTGATCTTGAGGTGAGCAACAATCTGCTTAATGGTTCCATTCCTTCATCATTGGGTGATTTGACATCTTTGAATGTCCTTTATTTGTACTACAATCAACTCTCTGGTCCCATTCCTAATGAACTTGGGAATTTGAAGTCTCTCACTCATCTTCAGGTGAGCAACAATCAGCTTAATGGTTCCATTCCTTCATCATTGGGTGATTTGACATCCTTGAATGTCCTTTATTTGTACTACAATCAACTCTCTGGTCCCATTCCTATTGAACTTGGGAATTTGAAGTCTCTCACTAAGCTTGGTCTGAGTAACAATCAACTTAGTGGTTCTATTCCTTCATCATTGGGTGATTTGACATCTTTGAATGTCCTTTATTTGTACTACAATCAACTCTCTGGTCCCATTCCTAATGAACTTGGGAATTTGAAGTCTCTCACTCATCTTCAGGTGAGCAACAATCAGCTTAATGGTTCCATTCCTTCATCATTGGGTGATTTGACATCTTTGAATGTCCTTTATTTGCACCACAATCAACTCTTTGGTTCCATTCCTATTGAACTTGGGAATTTGAAGTCTCTCACTGATCTTGAGGTGAGCAACAATCTGCTTAATGGTTCCATTCCTTCATCATTGGGTGATTTGACATCTTTGAATGTCCTTTATTTGTACTACAATCAACTCTCTGGTCCCATTCCTATTGAACTTGGGAATTTGAAGTCTCTCACTGATCTTCAGCTGAGCAACAATCAGCTTAATGGTTCCATTCCTTCATCATTGGGTGATTTGACATCTTTGAATGTCCTTTATTTGTACTACAATCAACTCTCTGGTCCCATTCCTATTGAACTTGGGAATTTGAAGTCTCTCACTGATCTTCAGTTGAAGCAACAATCAGCTTAATGGTTCCATTCCTTCATCATTGGGTGATTTGACATCTTTAAATGTCCTTTATTTGGATGAAAATCAACTCTTTGGTCCCATTCCTATTGAACTTGGGAATTTGAAGTCTCTTACTAATCTTGGTTTGAGTGACAATCAACTTAGTGGTTCTATTCCTTCATCACTAGGAAACCTCAGCAAGCTACAGACTCTGTACCTTCACACGAATAAATTATTTGGTTCGATTCCACTAGGATTGGGAAGTCTAGAGACACTTGAGCTGTCAAATAATCATTTTTCTGGCCATTTACCAGAAGATTTGTGCCATGGGGGAAAGCTTCAAAAGTTCACAATAAATGCTAATCATCTCACTGGGCCTATTTCAAGAGGCTTATGGAATTGTTCCAGCTTAATTAGGGCTCGTTTTGACCAAAATCAATTCATTGGAGTTATATCCAATAGCTTTGGCATCTATCCACGCTTAAAATATCTTGATATCAGTCACAATAATTTTCATGGGCAGCTTTCTCAAAACTGGAGTAAATGCAAGAATTTGACAGCCTTAATGATGGCCTATAACAACATCAGTGGTAGCATACCACCAGAGTTTGGAAATTCAACTCAACTACAAAGGCTTGATCTTTCTTCCAATCATCTGGTAGGTGAAATCCCAAAGGAGTTCGGGAAGATGATAAGTATGCTGAATTTGTCCTTGGCTAATAACCAACTTTCAGGTATTATACCTCCAGAGCTCGGATTTTTAGAACTGCTTGAAGTACTCGATCTATCTGCAAATAGATTGATTGGGTCAATACCAAGAAGTATTAGTCAATGGGAACATATCCACTACTTGAATCTTAGTAATAACATGCTCGGTGAGAAAATTCCATCTGAGATTGGCAAATTAGTTCAACTTACAGAAGTTGATTTGTCTCAGAATTTGCTCACTGAAGAGATACCATCTGAAGTTGAAAGTTTGAAAAATCTACAAAAGTTGAATCTTTCTCACAATAGACTATCTGGTTCCATTCCTAACGCTTTTACAAGTTTGCCCAGTGGGATTGACATCGACCTGTCCAACAATGAGCTCACAGGTCCAGTTCCCCCTTCCTCTAACTTTGTCAACGCTTCCTTACAAGGCAATCCAGGTTTGTGTGGAAATTTTACAGGACTAAAATTATGTGCAAGTCAAATCATGAAGAAGAAAAATGATCCCTTTCATCATCAACTCATCCTTGTAATTATGCTCCCTCTTATCGGGGCAATTTTACTTGGTTTTTTCATGTGTGGCCTCATTGTTTATCGAAAACAAAAGAGTCATTCTCCACAGAAACCGTTGGATAATAAAGGTGGTGATTATTTCTCCATAACAAGTTTCGATGGAGGAGTAGCATATGATGACATCTTGAAAGCAACGGAAAATTTTGATGAAGCATATGCTATTGGGACCGGAGGATATGGGACTGTGTATAAAGCCCAGCTACAACCTAACAATGTGGTAGCTGTCAAGAAACTTCACTCAGGATCTGAGAATGTTGATCATAATGGATTCCTTAATGAGGTACGAGCATTAACGAACATAAGGCATCGAAACATAGTGAAACTCTATGGATATTGCTCACATGCCCGCCACTCGTTTTTGATTTATGAATACCTTGAAAAGGGAAGCCTTGGATCAATCTTAAGGAGCGATGTCTTAGCAAAAGAATTGGATTGGTTGAAAAGGGTAAGTATTGTAAAGGCTGTTGCTAATGGTTTGGCTTATATGCATCACGACTGCTCACCTCCTATAATTCATAGAGATATTTCCATTGCCAACATCCTTCTTGATTCTGATTATGAGGCACATATTTCTGATTTTGGCACATCCAAGCTTTTAAAGCTAGACTCATCCAACTGGACCGCAATTGCTGGGACCTATGGTTATATCGCACCAGGTAACGTAATCATATGATTGTAGTTCTACATTTTCATAGAATCATGTGGGGTTGATGTAACTTTTTTTTGTCTTATGTTTCTTTGGATGTAGAGCTTGCTTATACGATGGTGGCAACCGAGAAATGTGATGTGTATAGCTTTGGCATTGTTGCACTAGAAGTGATCATGGGAAAGCATCCTGGTGAACTGCCAACATTGTCTGCTGATTATCTGGTGTTATCAAATGTAGGAGATAGTCGGATTCCACTTCCTTCACCACAAGTTGAGAAACAAGTAAATTTGGTACTCAATCTCGCAAGAGCATGTTTGAACTCGAATCCAAAAGAAAGGCCAACAATGCGCCAAGTTTCAAATCAGTTCATGAAGGATCTGCTTTGAATCAACATCTCTGGTTGCCTGATACTGTGTACTTCTCATGTTTATTTTTCTTAAGTTTCCTATGATGCATCTAGAATATATGTATTAGCTTGAATACCTAATGGGTAAAAAAAAATTCATATGTTTTATAGCACCATGTAGTATAACTATAATGTGTATGTGATCGTTCTTGAGCAAAGAATATAAGAATAATTGCATCAAAATTGTCTTAGGCGCCTCTGTTATTTTACTTGTGGTTTACACATACATAAAAAATAGGAAAATATATCAAATACAAATGATAATTTTTCTACTCAAATACAAATTTCAATAAAGTTTTTAAACAATATATACAAAAGCACAATCTCACGTTACAAATACCAATAGAGTCAAATCACAAGATGCAGGTCATCGATCATACACTTGACCTGATGCAAAAATGTTTGTTCTCCAATGCATGTCAAAAAAGACATAGACTCAAATACAGCAACAAATAGAGTCTTACATGATACATACAAAAATCTTTACACATTCTGTTGGTATCAGTGCATCAATTCCACCAGTTTTCATTCTGTTTGCTATACAATCTTACGCATCTTGATCTTAATATTTCATTGAATAACTTTTGTGGAGTAATCCCACTTGAAATAGCAAATATCCAAAAACAATCCAACTGATTGCCAGAGTTCAAACCTGACTCGTTTTGTGATATACAAAATCAATTAATGTTACATCCATGTTATCTCATATGAAAATTAACTAAGTAATAAGAAAATTAACTAAGTAAAATAACAAAAAAAATTAGCTCATCTGAAAGTGTAATGCTAGCTAACATATCAATATCATTTTATGGCAACCATTACTACCTCAAATTGTATTGGGTGTGCACAATTTTTTGGTTGGAATTGACAAATATTTGGAGAATGAAACTTATTTATTTTAAATATTCTTTCTTTTCTAATACTCCTTGATTTCAGAACACCGCACTGTGAACAAACAATACAGCCAGGGCCGGCCCGTGAGCATGGGCAAGCTGGGCGACCGCCCCGGGCCTCGCCAAGTCTTGGGGCCCCCAAAAATTCCGATTTGTTTATATATACATATAGATTATATAAGATATAATATGCAACAAATAACCAAAAACAGTATTGGTTAAGGTGGCTGACATGCATAAGTTTAGGTTTATGAAGTCTTGTGTTCGATCCTTGTTTTGGTAATTTTTTTTTATTAATACATTAAAGGCTAAAGGCCCAACAACGTATTCCAAGAGAGGACGCTTCAGTTTTCAATAAGTAATCAATGTCTCCTCGAAATACACAGCTTCACACAACAATTTTCAAGAAGGAAAAAACTTAAATGTGTGAGAAAGAGACCGAAAACCTGCCATATTGTTTCTCTATTTGTTTAGAGGGTGGTTCGGTGATTATATTTTCATGTTCTTAAAATTTGGTTGCTCTTTTTCCTGTTGATGGATTTTTTGCACATGTGGACGGTTTTGCCCCTGCCACCATTTGGCTCCAGATGTGGTTTGTGTGTTTCTCCAATGTTTTGTTCCTGATGTGGAAGGGTTTATATGATTTTGATCTTTATTTTGGGATGATCTATCTATACCCTGGCTATCAGTTTTTTTGCCATTATGGACAGTTTTACCCTTTGCTCCAATTTTGCTCCTGCAGTGATTTTTTTCCCTATTGTCGGCCTTGCTCATTGTTTTTTGATTGCTTGCTGTTTTCACGGTGCTTACAGAGAAAGTCATGTAACTGTTTTTTTTGTTCTCTTTTGGCTTATTGTTTGTTGTTTTTAACTATGGTTTGTAGCTTTTTGTTTTCCTTTTCCTTTGTTGTAAGCTGCTTTGTTTATTTCTAGCTTCCGACTGTTGTTTATATAATATTGTTATGTAATATTTTGTTTCTCTTAAGTGCATCAGCCCTTTTTATATTTGTTGTTTGTAATTTTTTTTTTCTGATTTACGTGTTCTATCTTTTTTTTTTTCTCATTTCATTGTAGGTAAATTGAAAGAGAAAAAATAAATAAAAAGATGGGAAGAAGGATGAGTTTTGAACTACTGAACTTACGATTTAGTAATTGATGATTATACCCACTTTCCTTACTTTGCCAATTTTCATATACATTAGTTCTAAAAACCAAAATAATATGATTTTTTTTTTCATAGATGAAATTTTTTGATGTAAATGATGGACAACAATAAAGTTTGAATAAATATAATTCTTTTTAAACTGGTGTGTAAGCTTATACTATGTGCTTTGATGATGAAAGAAAAAATAAGATTATTTTCTAGTTGTTTTAGACTGCCCTTATGTATGCTATCCATTTTGAAGGTCAAAAAGGGGCCTCATTTTCAATTTTGCCCGGGCCTCAAATCGACTTGGACCGGCCCTGAATACAGCTAATGTTGCATTAAATTCAAATAAAAAATTCATTCAGGCATTTCATCAAACACTTAATATGCATCAAGATTTTTTAAACAACAAGCTGCAAATATTTGGTGTATTGGGTGAATGTGTGATTGCTTGGGAACCATTACTACTCTCATATTGTATTTGGTGTGTACGTTTTTTTGATAGGAATTGACAAATATTTGGTGATGGGCACTTATTTCCTTTAAATATTTTTTGTTTTCTAATACTCTATGAATTCTGAACACCATACTATGAGCAAACCATAAATAGCTAATGTGGCATTAAATTCGAATTAAAAAAATTGATTCAGTCAATATGCTTTAAAATGACATTTAAAACAAGCAGTTTCAAATGAACCTACACGTAGTGTTGAAGTGGATAGTAAAAGAACAGGGGGCATATTAATAAACCATTACATACCTTTAAATTGAAATCCACTTCAACAATGATGAGTGATGCACACTTATCGCTCAGCTTCAACTATGGAAATGATTCACACTGATGAAAAATCACCAATCTGTTTAAATCATTAAATTTTCTACGATTTTGATGGGTTCAATTGATTTAGTATGAATTTCTGATAGATTGAAAACGAATTTGTATGATCAATAAAGGATTCAGGTGATTTGGTTATCATTTATGCACTTGGGAATCGACGAGCAGGGGAAGGAAGGAAGGAGGGTTATGGGCGAGGGCATGGAAAATCAGGGATCAAGCGTGAGAATCGACGACGAGAATAGCCATGACCCATGGTTGTAATGAGGTGTGCGATTTAGCTGATCCAGGTCCCATGCCATGGAGATGGAGGGAGGGAACGTAGTTTTTATTGTCAAATAGAAAATAGGTTTATTGACTAATTGTTGGGTTTTATGTTCCAATCTTGAAGAAACAAATATATGAGGGAGTCAAATTTTAAAGAAAAAGTTTCACAGGGTTTTGAAGAAAGCAAAATAACATTACTAATTCAACTACTTAAACTTTGTGTTATTTAAATAGGAAAACAAGTTTATTATATTTTTAAAAATAATAATTCTAATGATTAAATATTTTCTGAAGCTAGTTTTCTAAATTGAAAAGATGCATCCAACTGCAGCATCTTAATACGTTTTTAAATGACCTTTATATGTGATAAAAAAAACTACGGAAAACAGGAAAACATCCTTAGTGGCTTTATTGATAAGGCTTCATTTATCCTTATTCCTTTCCATTTATCCCTACCTCTCGATCATTATTTTTACTAATAATTAGATAATGATTACGTATTTTTTCTAATTGTTAGTGATTCCTTTTATCATAGCCAATCAAACTTAAAAGTATAAATATATTTACATACCAAATAATTTAATGTTTTACATTTAAAAAAAGCACGTATTCACAATAAATAAATATTTTCAGTTTTAGAACTATTATAAAAATTAGTGTTCTTATTAAAAGAAAGTACATAAATGATATTCAGTATTTTTTTAATATAAAAATTGATATTTTTTGTTAAAACTAGTGTAGGTGTCCATGCTTTGCATGGGTTGGAATGGTGTTTGTTTTTTTTATTAAGTGTGTGTATCCATTCCATTCCAGTCCATTCAATTCCAATTCCAATCCACCACAACAAATTCCAATAAAATTCATGTAGTTAATAGAGACCAATGGAATTCTCAATTCATGGCTAAGAAAATCTCATCTACATTACATATCCAATTTTTTATAATCTCTACTAAAAAATAGTCCTAGAAACTCAACTTAAAAGTAAACCTGAAAAAAAAAATATTCAACTCTAATTGCTGAAAAAAAACCTTCTAGGTAGCTCATCATGCATACATAAATACAAAACTATAAATATAGTTTTCTTGAATCTTTATCCTGAGTTAAATGTCCTGTTTAAAGAAACTTATGAGTTTGATAACTTGATAGAAATAATGAAAGAAAGAAAGGTAAAAAGAAGAAGCTGACATTTTGATGATTGATGGGTTAGAATGGAATTGATGATTCCGGAGTCCATAGTGGGGCAGAATTATGAAACGGGGTTTGTGGATTCCAATTGTCATCATTCCTCCAAGCCCTAGGTGAAGAAGAACATAAAAGTCTTCAACTTTATTGTTCTTGAGTGTAATAATAATAGAGAGAAAAGATGAGACAAACCCACAAACATAAAACCATTAAATAATCATGGTTTGGTTGTTAGGAAGATTAATATACAAGAAAACATAAAAAAATATACAACCTGTTGCTGATGAAGTTTGGAGAACTCTTCTTTAAAATTTGTACATACATATTTCCTCGGTGTCGCATAAATAACTTGTAGTTCAACATTTTCCAGATCACATATACATGAATATCAAACGAACCACACATACAGACCGGATCATATATACATTCATATTAGATGACACACACATACATACCAGATCACATATACATAGAGACATAAAGATCCGATGACACATAGGTGTGATAGGATCGTATGTGGATGAAATGACACGCATACATACATATAAATCAGATCCTACACACATACAGATCAGATCACACACATACATATGACATACCACAAAGAAACATATAGATCAAAGAACACACACATAGATTAAAGAAAAAACATATTCATAAATTGTATGCGACTAATTAAAAAAATACTAGAGGTTTCTAGCTAATTTTTTTCACACTTATAGAATCCTATAATTTTCAGTCGAATCCATCATTTCCTATGTCTTACAATATACAATTCCTCTGTAATTTCGAATACATGGTTTTTAATTTTGTACCTGGGAAATATATCCAAAAAATGAGACAAATACTTGTTTACCTCAAAAGATTAAGCATATCGATGTACCTAAACTGTTTAGCTGAACTGTGAATGGTGAATACAGAGAAGCCTAACAAAAAGCGATCCCATTGTTTCAATAATTTCAATCATTTCTGCTACCAAATCATTTCCCTCGTCGCTTTCATTACTTCTTAAAATTTAGCTTAAAGGCAAGCTCCTGTAACAAAATCAACAAAAAGAATGTTTTTTATTAAATATTTTTTGTATATTCAAGGTGTAGAAAAATGCATTTACATCTAATACCATTTTCGCTAAATTCAATCTCTCAACAACATCATTGATCTGTATCATCTTCTCCAGTTCGCTGACCTCTAATTGCAGTTTAATGAACTGATTTACCATTTCTACAATCGAAGCGTTCAGTTTAACTACTAAATTTTTCTATAATCATTAAATCTTGAAGCTGCAAGGTAAATATCATATCATCATATGAGGAAGACAAATTATGTGGATTATACTTATGCCACAGATAAATCAAACTGCCAATAAAATTGTTTAAATCAACCTAATTGGTTTGATACAACATGCCCTAATTCTTCACTGATTTGGGAGATTTTTGTAACTGTTTATGGATTCGTAATGTATGTATTGAATTCCAGAACCATCATAAGAAGAAAATAGTGCACCTCAACCTCACACAAAATTGATTAAAGATGAATCACACAGGGAGACCCGTCAATCATCTTGTCTCTATCGGAAGTATGTTGTGTCGAAGCCACCGTCGTCGGGGCCGCTTCACTACAATTGCAAGAATGAGGTATTCCTTTTTTCCACCAGAAATCGAGCTTTTTAGCAAAGGGAAGGTTTGGTGGAGCGGTGGTGGCGCAAAGAGAAAAACTCGATTTGAAGCCGACAACGCAAATTAAAGGAGTTCAATGATGGTTGGGAAGCAGAATCGATGAGGAGTGGATGAGGCGGTGTTGATCCCTTTTTGTTAAAATAATGAAAACAGTAAAAAAAATTACAGTGCATATATGTTCATAAAAAAGGTTGAGAATGGGGGAATCATTCTCAGCCACTCATTTAATTATCCTCTAAACATAAATGACACGGTGGCAAACTTGTAAATATGATATAATAGCCTTCAATCACAAATACGTAAGTGTAGAGAATTAGATAACAATTGAAATTCATTCGTTTTTTGCTCTTTCAATCTAACCTTCAATTTGGCTTGAATACGAACATATCGTCAACATCTACGATTAATTATACTCTCAGCATCATTAGAACAACATCATCGATAATCAACAAAAAATTCAATTCGTATCATTCATTCAACATCGTTCATCAAATAAAGCATCGAAATTAAGGTTAGAAAAAGATCAAATCATTTTTTGTTTGAAAATTTTCATATATTTCTCTACCAATCTACTATTTTGTAAGATTTAAATAGTCAAAGTATCATATTTATCACATTTTTAAAAAAGTTAACTTGTATGCACTCCAACTGTTTGATGAAAAGCATAAACTAAATTACCACGTTATATTCACATATGAATATGTTTTCTCACCTGAATCAATATGTGATTATTAAAACACAAAACAAATATGCAAGTCTATATGTTATTCATATGTGAATAACATATAAAAATTATATATATCTCTGAAAATACCTTGCAATATTCACATATGAATATACCAACTATTATTCATAAGTGAATATACGATCTAATATTCACAAGTGAATATACTATATACTATTCTCATGTGATATACCATGCAATACTATATAATATTCAAATATGAAAATATCATCTAATATTCATAAGTGAATATACCATCTAACATTCACAAGTGAATATACTATGTAATATTCACAAGTGAATGCATCGTCTAATATTTAAATATGAATATACTATGTTTAGTATATGCTATATTCATATATGAATGATACTTAAATTGTAAAAAAATTAATCATAGTTTTTATTCATAAGTGAATAACGAATGTACTGTAGTATAAACTTTGATTTATTTTTATTCACTTATGAATAACGATAGCTGGAAATATAAAAAAAAAATAAGTTTTTTATTTTATCTTAAAACTATATCAATATGGATGTCTATTTGTAGAGAATAAAAAATCATGAATTTTGGTATATTTAAAATCATTTTTCGATAAAAATAGTTTCTTAAAAATTAAAAAAAAAAACGAAAAACTATGTTTTTGTATATATATTAAGGTAATGCTTTGCATAGTTTAAGGAAACATATTTTGTTGGAAAACACATCTGCATTCCTTTCCCATTTCCGTTGGTACGTTGAAGGCTTTTGCGGCAAAAATAAATGATTGGCTGAGAATGATTCCCTCATTCTCAACCTTTTTTTTTCTCAATTGAACCCTCCTATATATATATATATATATATATATATATATATATATATATATATATATAAATACACATACAAAAATTATAAACTATATTAAGTTAGAGGGTATAAAATGAAGTATCTTTAAAATTGGAGGTTGTTAATGTAAAGTTGTAAATATAAAAAGCACACTATCGTTTTACCTAGCACAAGCTCTAGCCGCCAAGACGTGAGAGAGGTGATTTCCGGCCACTATTCACACGATTTCCGGCCACTGCCCATTCGATTTCCGGCGGCGCTTCAGGCGATTTTTGGCGAGGTTTCATGCGCTTTCCCACGAGGTTTTCAGATTACGACTATTTATTTCTCACTCTCCAACGATTCAGACGATTTCAAGGGACGTTTTCAAATTTCCGGCACCATTTTACTCATTTGTACAACGCTCCGACGAGTATTTCTTTCTCAAGCTTGTCTGATTACGAGGATTCACATTCTTCTCCCGTGAAATACGTGGTGAGGCGTTGGATAATGGCGACATATATATATATATATATATATATATATATATATATATATATATATATATATATATATATATATATATATCTCTCTCTCTATTAGTCTCTCTCATGATCTTTCCGGTAGCCACCGACGGCAGTGGTAGTGGCTGACGACGGTGGTTGGTGGCCGAACATGGGTTTGTTGTTGTGGTTGAAAATGTGATTAAAACAATTTCAAAACTTGTCAGAAATACGATTAAAACATTACACATGCACTGGACACATTCTTCAATGTGTTAAAAAAGATATTTTGTGTTTGTTGGTTAATACTCTGAAAAAGCTGTAATAAAAATTAAAAGTATAAAACATGTACCAAATTAGTAATAAATCAAGGAGTAGGAAGATAAAAACGGTGTTATTAATAACAGATCCCTATTGATAAACTCGAGTCATCACCAGCTTTTCTTTAGTTGCTTTGATAATCCAAAAGACTAGAACCACATATATACTCGCTCCGTCCCAAAATTATTATCCATAGACAAAAAAAACACACATAGATTAAATAAAACATTAATTACCATTAACTTTATTCAATAAAATGACAGTTTTGTCATTACTTAGCATTTAATTTTCCATTAAATGTTTAGTTGGTTAAATAATAATAACGGAGTATTTTTTGGTAAAAATGTTATTTTTTAGAAGTGGATTGTTATTTTGGGACAAATCAAAAAGGAAAGATGAATTATAATTTTGAGATGGAGTTAGTATAATATTCCTTACATAATTAAATTTAAGGACCCAATTTTTCCCAAAATATCCACCTCATCATCCTAGTCACACTTTTGGTGTTATAACACTCAATGTGGAAATGTGCAACACCAGATAACATGTGATAATACCCTTTATTTTCTATTTTTTTTCTTTTTTGATGTCTTTAATTTCTATTTTTCCCATTTGTTTTTTTATTTATGTCATAATATTTAAAATTATCATATAAATTAAATCATAAATTAAAAATAACATTTAAAAACTAAAATAAAATCTTAATAAATCCTAAATTAAAAACAACATTTAAAAATTAAAACAAATGACAATAACATTTTAAAACCTAAATAATAAGAATAAGTATATGGCATATGCATTTTTATATGCATATGCATATAAATAAGTATATGCATTTGTATATGTATATGAATAAACATAAACATATGCATAAAAAATAAGTATGTGCATATGTATATTAATAACTATATGCATATTCATAAGAATAAGTGTATGACATATGCGTATGAATAAGAATAAATATATGACATATTCATAACTATATGCATATTCAAAGGTATATGACACATGTATATGAATAAACATATGCATATGCAACCTTGATAATGAGTTCAAGCTTCAATAAAAAAATTGATTTTATATTTTTATATTCTATTTAAAAAAACCGGAGACAGTGTCGCCAAATATATATAGATTTTGTTTTGAAAAAAAATCACAACTTTGTTTACATTACAAAACAATTAAACAAAAAAGAAAAAATATATATATAAACATGAAGGGGCTGGGGTATATTAGGAAAAAGATTAATAATCAACTACTGTTTTATCGAATTACAATCTAAAAGATTAATAATCAACACTCAAATTAAAGTAGCCAAATCTCAACCAAATTTCATATGAAAACCAGCATCCTCTTATTTCTGAAAATAAATACGAGAGTTGCTATTTTGGAATTAAGCAAAAAAAGAGATTACTAGACACGAAAGCAAGACTAAAAAAACCCTCGTTATGAAAGAACTAAGAAATACCAATAATGTCCTTAAACCTTGCCTCCCATAACTCTGGTTGACCACATAGTAAATGATATAATTCATTTGAGGTGAACATTTGCAAAGTCTAAACGTCAAAGACCTAATCATTGGGCAAACATACAAATTAGTTGAAACTTATTTAAATAAAATAATGAAAAGAATTTGAAAATATATGTCTCAGGAAAATAGATAGTGAACTCACTTCTGTAAAAGATTTTATATTGCATCTATAACAATAAAATTGTAACGTGTTGTCACCAATATGTAAGAAAAGAGAACATACGAAAAATCATCATTTCTTTTATACAGGAGACTTCAAGAAGCAACATGAAATAAATTACAAAGATATAAAAAGATATAAAACAGAAATACGACCTGATTAAAACCGGCTTTGGATGCTTCCAATTGCCTTATGAAACCTGTCTTGATAGTAGCAACAACTACAAGGGAAATGTACTCCTCCAAATTATCTATGTTGAACTGTCATTCCCAAATACGAAGCATATGAATTAAGAATATAGACAACAGCCTTATCAACCAATGCTAGAAGGAAAAACATGGAAAGGTAAAAGAATGAATAAATACATCTTCGTTGCCAGGTTTTAAAATGTCATTTGGAAAACCAAGAAGTGTGAAGTCCAAACAAAGATCTTCAACTGGAGCAACTTGAAAGTTTAAGCCAAGTATTGCATTGCAATCATGCCTGGGTGTTGACTCAAGGTACTTTTTCCGACAAACAAGAGCTTGAAATTCTTGCAATGTCTTCCCAAGTTCAGCATCAAAAGAAGAAACATCATGTGAATCAACAAAAAAAAACATCACATGGGATCAAATTATGAAAAAACTCACAAGGGAACTAAAACAAACACTTGGAGGGTGTGAAAGTAAACAAAAGAAACTAGAAATTTGTGCATATAGATCTTTATATTCTTTGAATCTTACCAATACTTTTGTTGGCACTAGTATTTTCCTGATTGGCGATAAATAAAAACAACATAATTCATCTAATTGCTTAATGGATCATGATTTTGAAGGTTTCTATGAAACAAATAGGAAAAAAATGCATCATTCGAATGTATAAGCTTTTTTTTTTAAATTACTTCAAATTAAGGATATTTGGATGATTATCTAATTATAATAGCATTATAATAAACCAATTAAATCGATATGTTCCTGGATGAACATGATGAGTAATTTTAAAAATTAGTCACAATCGATATACATACCTTAACCCAAAACCAAGTTCCTTCTCCCCCTTTGTCTATGTATTTTTTTTGGGTGTGTGCTACTTTTGATTGCATGTGGGTTCTCAATATGATGATGGACTTAAGACGATATTGTCATGAAGATGATAGTTATGATGGTGAAGGGTTGTAGTGTTGGTTATGGTGATGGGATGGGAATGACAGAGGATGCATGCTTGTATTCTCGTTCTCTCATGGATGTTTCCCTGGTGGAGGCAGCACCATCTAGATTAGAGGAGAGGCAACAATGACATGAAAAGGAGATAATTAGCCTCCGATGTCGATCTGCTTTGTATATGTACATTAGGCAATGGTCGTCGACTGAAAGGGTGATCGGAGATGTAGTGCTTGATGATCAGAACATAACAGGGGATGGAAGTGTGAGGCTGAAGGTTTTGTGAAACAAATAAGAAAAGAAAACAATGCATGAATTAAATGCATAAGAATTTTCTTTAGATTAGTTCGTTGGTTCGCACTCTAAAAAGGAGTTCGCTATTGAACTTGATTATATATATATAGATATAGATATATATATATATATAGATATATAATATGTGATTAGGTTTTAATGTTTAAGTTGTTGGTATTGTAAAACTAAGACTAAGTAATTAGATTTATGAATTAACGGATAGGTGGCTCTGGATTATCAAAATTAGATATGCTTATTTGTTCATCATCATTGTTTTTCCTTATGTGTATATGGCGATTTAGGAGAAGGGTGTTACGTTTTCACTACAAGAATCATGGCTTTAGCGGCGACACACTTACCGGCGACGTTGGCTTTTAGCAGCGACGAAACCATTTGTCGCCGCTAATGGCTTTTCACCCGAATCCGTGTTATCCCCTTCTGGTTGACCTCAGCTGTTCGATTGAGTATCTAATCCAATAGTTGGTCCTCTTATTTGCAAAAAAAACCAATACCGGCGACAACGTGTTGCCGCTAAAGATCGAAAACGTCGTCACTAATTGTGGTATAAATAAAAGGCGCAGTACCCTTCCCTCCAGATAGTTGTCATTGTTAACATTTGACGCCGGTAAAGCCTTTATTATCGCCGCTAAAGGCCTGCACAGATAAAAAGAAAAAAAATGATGCATTCTTCACTTTTCCTTCATGTGTTCGATCAAAGACGCATTCTGGTTCGTTCTTGCCCCATTTTCTGCGAGTTATCGTCAATTCCAACAAGAAATCTCCCCAACATTGTGAGATTAGGGATCAAAGGTGTTTAGGGCTTCAATTAAATGGGCTTAACTCAGGAAACCAACAAATTACTAGCGCCATCTCGGGTAAAAAGGTAACTTCAACTTCTTATATCTCTTTGTATTTCTCTTTTAACATCGATTTCTAGCTCCATTTGATGATTAATTGCAAATTATTTTTCAATTTCAGTGTTTTTGGTCATTTTGTCTTTGGGTTTACTGTACCAGGCGTGTGAGAGTCTTTTCCAATGAGGACCAATTTTTCTGGTGACATTGAGTAATTTCCGCCATTACATGTTCTATTTACTACTTGTAACGCTTGATTCAGGTATCATTTATTTCTCAACATTTTAGGGTTTTGGGCTAGAACTCGACGAGTTGGGGAGCTCCAACTCGTCATGTAGGGATCTTTTTGGATGCAGGATTTAAGGGTCTACTTGACAAGTTAGAAGGGCCTAACTCGACAAGTAGACGTTGGGGATGAAAACCCTAATTATTCGGGCGTTGTACCCTATTTAAAGGACTTGACTTCTAGGGTTGGCCTCCTTACCAGCCTCCATTGCCCAAAAGAAACCCTAGATTGTTTTCCCCACTTGTTCAGTGAGTTTTCAGAGTTTTGGGGTGATTCTTGAAGGAAGTCTTGAAGAGAGAGAAGTAGCAAGCTTGGAGGATTGATCTTGGATCCAAAAACTCTACATCAAAGTCTGCATCTTGGAGGTATAAAGTTATAACCTTGACATGTAGCTTATTAGATCTCTTCTTTTGTAGTTTAGGGCTTGGTTTTGGGACTTTGGCTTGGATGTCTAAAGAAAAGAGGTTTCTAAAGGTTGAGGGTGTAGATATGGCCTGTACAAGACCTCTAGAGGATTAAAGTTGCAAACTTTAATAGCCTCCATGTCCCATTCATGCAATATGTCCACTATGAAGCCTAAAATGGACCTTGGAGAGTGTTCCAAGCATGCATGGACATTAAGTTAGAAACTTTACGTGATTTGCCAACCATTGGATATCATATATTTGTTTTGGGACGATGAGATGAGAGTTTAAGGGCTTAATGAGTCAAGACCTTCCTTAAAGGAACTAAGGTTTGGGTTTAGAGCTTATTAGATGATCCTTTGTGGTAAAGTTTGAAACTTTACCCTTCTAGACATCTCTATGGAGGTGGATATGAAGTTTGGAACCTTTGCACTGAAGAAAAAGGGCTTAATGCATTAAGTGGGTTGGCAGACTGAAGAACTCGATGAGTTTATAGGTGAACTCGGCGAGTTGGGTTGGGGTTACCCCGATTTTGTTGGAAAACAGAGGAACTCGAAGAGTTGTAGGAAAAATCGACGAGTTGGATCGCAATCTCATGATTTTGACTTTGGGGTGGACTCAACGAGTTGATGGGTAAATCGACAAGTTAGGTCAACTTGGAGCGTTGATTTTGAGTTTGACTTTGACTTTAACCAGGGTTCACTTTTATAGGTTTGAAGGGTTGAGTTGTATCTAAGGAGTTGTTAATGATTATGGAATTAACAGAGCTAATACTCGGAGCTTAGACCAATCCAGCTACAGTTCGCATTTGAGGTGAGTTTCCTCACCATAACAATGGGTCGAAGGCACCAAGGTCGGCCCATTCAGTTAGTTGTAATGATTATTGTGGAATCATTATTGATATTCCTAGCATGTATGCGTGTGAAATTACTAGTACCTTATTGGTTAGACATGGAACACCCCGGGGGGAGCCTATGTCAGTTGGATATAAGACCATGGGGGGCACGACATTCCAGATAAAGACCATGGGGAAAGCCCATGACATGTAGGTATAAGACCCTAGGGGGAGCCCACGACATCCTGGAGTAAGACCCTGTAGGGAGTCCACGACATCCCTATATGTTTATATATGTGTTATGTAGTATGATAGTTATTTAAGTGATATATGGTATGCTAGTTGACTTTGTGTTATTTGCATTGAAGACCCCCCCCCCCCCCGGGGGGGGGGGGGGGGGGGGGGGGGGGGGGGGGGGAGCCCAAGGCAGTTAGATATTAGACCATGGAGGAAGCCCATGGCATTCCAGGTAAAGACCATAGGGGGAGCCTATGACATGTAGGTATAAGACCCTAGGGGAGCCCATGACATCCTGGAGTAAGACATTAGAGGGTTTCCACGACATCCTTATATGTTTGTATGCATGGCTTATGTGGCTTATATAGCCAAGGTGGTTTATGTGACTATGTGGATTGTGTGGGGTATGTTATGGGGAACACACTAAGCATTAGCTTACAGTTTGTTGGATGTTTCAGGTACTTTAGGATCTAAGGGCAAGAGCCTAGCGTGATGGCACGGTATGCACTCTCTGTCGTTTTACTTAGGACACTCCGATATTATGAATAATTTATCTGATGTTATGGATTTTGAAAACTAATGTGATTGGAATTCTAGATCTTATGGAAATGATTCGGTTATTTAAAATGAAAAAATTTATTTGAAATTTGGGCTGTTACACTTATATTTATTGTGAAATTTGAGTTTAATTGCAAGCTATGTGTAGCTGTATAAATTATGTGAAAATGGGCATATATTTGATATATGTATGTGAATCTATGTAAATTTGGTGTATATATGTCAATGTATATGTGGAATATGAAAGTGAAATCTGTGTATTTGGTATAAGTAGGTTGTTATTATGTATGTATGTGAATTATGTGTGTTTGGTGTATATGTGATATATGAATGTGAAGTTTGTGTATTTCGTATAAACAGGATGTTATTATCTACATATGTGAAAGTATATGTGTAGTCGGAATACGTAGGATGTTATTATGTATGTATGTGTATTTGATGTATATATGGTATATGTATATGAAAGTATGTGTATTTGATGATCCTATGTATTATGTGAAATTATGTGGTTTTGGTATAAGTAGGATGCTATAATTAAAAAAACAAAAATAAAATGTTATAAAATTGTTTAAAGTACAATGTTATAATTGGAAATATATATATATATATATATATATATATATATATATATATATATATATATATATATATATATATATATATATATATATATATATATATATGTTCAGGTTCATTTGAGACTATTCTAATTTTGTGAGACCGTGAAATCTAAAAATAATTTTAAAATGCAAAATAAATGGATAAATCCAAAAATTCTTTTTTTTTTAAATATTATTTACGGAACTTGAATTAACTAAAAATAAATAAAAATAATAAAAAATAAATAAATAAATCCCTTTTTTTTTAAAATACGTGACATATTCTATAAAGTAATTTTAAAATGCAAAATAAATGGAAAAATCTAAAAATTCTTTTTTTAAATATTATTTTCGGAACTTGAATTAAATAAAAAAAATAAAAAAAAAATCCCATTTTTTTTGAAAAATACGTGAAATATTCTAATAGAATATTACACTGCACATATTTTAAAAAATAATTTTAAAATGCAAAAATAAATGGAAAAATCCAAAAGTTATTTTTTTATATATTATTTTTGGAACTTGAATTAACTAAAAAAAATAAAAAAAAACTAAAAAAAATAAAAAAAATGCGTCTCTCTGTCTCACAAAATTAGGCCGTCTCACATGAACCTAACCATATATATATATATATATATATATATATATATATATATATATATATATATATATATATATATATATATATATATATATATATAGTGAAGATCAAATAAGAAGGAAATTTTTGGTAGGAAGGTAAGAAGTTTTTTTTATACATATTTTTATCGCGAACAAACAAAATGAATCATTAGATGATTCATTTGTAAGATGATTCACAAGAAAATTTTCTCAAATAAACATCTCGATGATTCATTTATACAATGATTTTGTTGTTATTCACTAAAATTGTCATAAAAGTGAATTTTTTCTTAATTTACTTAAAAATGAATCATAAAGATGTTTTTTTGGGAATTTTTTCTTGTGAATCATCTTACAAATGAATCATCTAGTGATTCATTTATTTTTTTCGTCAAAAAAATATATAGAAAAAAAAAACTTCTTACCTTCCTACCAAAAAAAATTTCTTACCGGATCTAGTCGCTAAACATATACCAAATTATTAATTTTATTTAATATAAATATTTTTTATAAACGTGTGGAAAAAATCATTCGCTCTTTGACCTTTTTATTTAATACATGCAACTTTTGCCTATATAAATTACAAGTAATTGTAATTAAAATTGATTAAAAAATCACATAAATAAAAAAATTATTATTTTTTTTTAATTTGTAATATCTACTTTTTTGAGTCAACATTTTAAAACAAAAGTTAGAAATTGTTATATTTTCATGTCCTTTTTAATTTTTAAATTTTTTATTTGCAACAAATTTATACAATGCTATATATATATATATATATATATATATATATATATATATATATATATATATATATATATATATATATATTCAATCTCGATGGTAAAAAAAATAGCACAACAACATAATATAATTGTTTAAGATACAATGCTATAATTTAAAAAAAAAAACAAAAAAAAATGTTATAAATAAAAAAAATATAAAATGGTACAATAGTAAGAAATGTTTGATATACCAAATTATTAATTTTTCTTTATTTAATTTTTTATTCAACAAAAACTAATCGTTGAACATATTAAAAGAAACAAACAATTTTTGTTTCATTAATCATGTGTATATTTGTACAACTACTATAAATAAAACAAATGTGTGGAAAAATTGATTCGTTGGATCTTTGACATTTTTATTTATTACTTCTAGTTTTTGCCTATCTAAATTACAATTAATTGTAATTAAAATTAATTAAAAAACGCATAGTTAAAAAATTATAATTATAATTTTTTAATTTTTAATTTTTTTAAATTGTACTATCTACTTTTGTGAGTCACAAATAATTGTTTAAAGTACAATGCTATAACTGTAAAAAAAAACAATATGGATTTAAAAAAAACAATGCTAATTTCGTAGACTAAACTCTAAACCTGAAATTATGTTTCAGCAGCATCGTGTCTATTCATAAAAGGTGGACTAGTAATGCACATCGAAACTATCACGAGTTCCAAGCAGGACTCAAAGCTTTTATCAAGAAGTCCAAGTCACACCTTAATAGTAATGGTAAAATCAGATGTGCATGTCAAAGTTGTGATATAATCAACGATGTGATGTGGGAGTCAAGAGAAAATGATACCAACCTCGATGAAGGAACCTCAAATACAAGGGGTAGTGGTATGGCTGAGGATTTTACAAATTTATTAGAATAAGTGGAAACTAAATTGTATCCTGGTTGCACCTTTTCTTCCCTTGAGTTTCTAGCAAAGTTAATGTTGTTGGATAAGATGTCTAAGTCTATAACCATTTTTGATACGTACTTGACCCGGTTTGGCATGGTCCATTTGGGTTGCATGGCATCATGCATTTGGTTACACTAAAATGAGAGAAATAACACTTACGGTTTATTAATATATTATAAGTTCTAATATATTAATAATATTATTTAATTAGTATTGATCAAGAATTAATTTAGTGATCAAAAGGTGACTAATTAAATATATGGGTTGATTGTGTAAATCACTCATACTTGTATAGTGGGCTAATGCTCCATGGATTATCAAGTTGGGCTAACACCCATAGGATGCTCCATGGTGGTTATAGAACCCATGGGTCATGGAAATGAAAGGTCATGACAGTTAGGGTTTACATGGTATAACCCTAATTGTAACAAACTATATAAGGATCATCATGTTAACCAAAATCGGCCACATAAGCAAGAAAGAAGAGGGCTAGCCGATTTCAAGTAGTGTAACATTTCTCTCAGAGTTTATTCCAAGAGTATTTGGTGTTGTGTGAGACATTTGAGGCATCACACTTGGGGTGCTAGGCTCTCAAGGTTTTCAAGGAATCCAAACTACTACAAGGTATGTTCTCTAGCTAACTTTTATATTGAAAAGTTCCCCATGTATGCTAGATAGGATTATGAACCTTGGAAATCAATTTTGCATGTATCTTAGTCAAACATAGATCCAAGGTTTCTAGGGTTGCATGAACACCTTAGGAGTGTTAGAATGCTCAAAACCCTTCAGTGGTATCAGAGCCTAGGCTTGTTTGTTTGATACTTGATGCAAAATAGGTGAAATAATCGAAATTCTTACTGTCTACGCATGAGAATCGTCGAGTCCATGTGGGGACTTGACGAGTCCAAGTGTATCTGCAACCAACTCGGCGAGTCAGTTCTTGCACTCGACGAGTTGGCCAGGCAGAGTGCAGATTTTCGACTTTTGCTGTTGGAAATGGACGAGAAACATTACCCTAAACTGTTTTGGTGTTTTAAAACTTGTTTTAGATGGTGTAATGGTTGTTCTAATCCATTTGTAATGGAAAATATCAAAATTCCATGTTTATATGTGTTCATATGTTCTTGAAATTTTGATATGAATATTCATGTTCTTATGAGTTCTTGCAAGATATATATATATATATATATATATATATATATATATAAGATCAAGTTGTTTTACCGTTAGTAGGCCTCATTCACGAAGCCGGTTTATAAGGGAGGTATAAGGTTGCTGCTTATATAATGGCAACATAATGGGTGTCTACTCTCACCCACCGCTTCCTTGATTGGTGGAGGGTTGTTAGCCGAATGGGTAGGACAATGACTTAAAATTTCATTAAAAGTATAATGATTATTATAAAGTAACTAAATGTTTTTATAAATTCCCAATCTTACTTACTTTAGTAAAATGTGAATAAGGTGCTAACCCATGAAATTACACTTTGCACCTTTATTGAGTCGTTGGTGGAGCGTGTGTGGTTAACCGTCACACTAACTTGGACTTAACAAGGTAGGCGAAGGGTGACTTAAGGTTTTTCATAGGTCGGTGGAGCGCGTGTGGTTAACTGGCACATCGATTGAGTGAAAAACATTAAGGGTACCAAGTAATTTGCATGGTTACTTCACACCTTGTTTTGCGTTCCTCGGCATCCCAGTCACAAAACATGATGGGCACACTCGAGATTGAAACATGCCGTTGAAAAGTTCAATGAATCTCAAAAGAATCTAGGAGTTTCTAAAAACCAATTAAAACCGTTGATTAAAAAAATGAAAAAAAAATGAAAAATGTATCACTGGCGACGGGGTCTTAGCGGCGACTTCATCATTGGCAATGACATGAAGCATTACCGGTGACATAAGCATTAGCGGCGACAATTTGATCAATAGCGACAGAGCAGTAGCGGCGACTTATTACCGATGACGTGTCGCCGCTATTACCATTACCAACGACATTTAAACCCTTTAGCAGCGACTTTTGTCGCCACTAATTGCCTTTTTTCTTATAGTGTTTGTTGACGGCTCAATTAACATGAAATAAGTTGAACTGAGATAAACTGATTGTAATAGTTGATACCATTAGAAGTTGTTTTTCTTTCTTGTTCTAGAAGCTATGACTAGAAAACTATTCAAAACAAAATTTCAATTTTTTAGAAGTGAGGTCATTTTTTATAAATAACATTATTTTTGCAAAATATGCACAAAAAAACCATTTATGGAAAGAGTGGTTCATGACTTATATTTTATCGCAATAGATATGGCCTTTTGTAATAGTTTAAAATATGAGACGTTGGTGTTATTCACTTGTCTCTCTTTTGGTCATTGTTTTGATTATCTCAAGAAATAACACTAAATGATAATAACAACAAATTTCTAAATCATTTGTTTTTCCCTTATCCGACTAATGCGTCCGCAAATTCGGGCTAGTCAATCTAGAGATGATAAGCATCAAAAAATGAATTTTTTATAGATGATTATTTAGAATAAATAATCTTAACTAAGTTGTAGTATATGTCACAAGGTTTCCGTACATATAAAGAACGTTGAAATCCGAGTTATAACGAAGAAGTTATGACCTGACGAAGTTTCGCGACAAAACCGGCACAACACTCGGAATCGTAAAAAGTGAGTTTATGATAAATTACTTTTTGGTCGTACTGATCTAAACTAAAGTTTTAGCGTACGCACCTACACGTAGATATAAAGAATTTCAAAAACGGAGCTCGTATGCAAAAGCTATGACCTTCCAAAGATGTAGCTGTCTGAGGACATGACACATGGCAGAAACCCTAGCCGCCTCAAGTCCACAACGTGAAATTAGTCAAAGAGACTAATCGAGGCTAGAAAAACACGTGTTAAGTCTACGGGGGTGATGTGTTAAGATCCCACGATGCGGACATAAGGGCCAAGACGTGGAAATGTCATCTGGACACCTTTCGAAGCTAGAACGCAGATGGCAAGCCTACGAAGTGATTCAGCCATCCGCCACGACGTGGACATATAAGCCCACGATGTGGACATGTTTTTGACAACTTATAAGTAGCATGTTCGACACTAAGCTTCCTTACACCAAATCTTCTTACCTCTCTCTCGTTTGCTGAAGGCGTTCCGCGTCCCGAGCCCGACGATCACGAACCGCTGACCGTTTCTAGTTAGATTCTATCCAATCACGCTACTAATGTGAGTGGATAGTCCCTTTCATGAACATGATTGTAATACAAGTATTGATTAATGTATTAAATTATATGTTTATTGTGAAATATTTGATATTGCCTGAAATACGTGTTAAAGAGTATACCTGATAATATATGATGATTTAGGATACAGAGTAAACCTAAATTAATTAAGGAGAATATTAGGTAGTATCTCCTTACGAGTACGAGTGAGATATAAACGGAGGGAATAACTTTAGAGCTTTACATTGATCCAAGAGTTTGGATTAGACATAGTAAATTGTCCCTGGTATGGAATGGGCATAATTATTGATTCGGGATTATGGATCAGACATACCCAATCCGGGAGTATGGATCAGGTAAGGAGGTTAGTTTTAGATCTGGGAGTATTGATCAGGTAAAAAGGTTAGTTTTAGATTCAGGATTATGGATTAAGTAAAGATGTAAATTTTAGATCCGAGAGTATGGATCGTGTCGTTGTGAAGATCGATGGGGTGGGGTAAAGTTGCTTATATATGGTGAAATAGTATATATTTTGTGATTCTAATATATATATATATATATATATATATATATATATATATGATATAACATTGTGGGGTTGAAATCCCTATGTACTCACCAGGTTTCCCAGCCTGGCCCACTCAATATATTTGTATCACAGGTGTCGATATGAAACTATATTACACTGAGAGGTTAAAAGATATTTAAATCACTAGTGTAAATGAATGTAAGGTCTGTTTGTAACAACCCGAAATTGTTCATCGCCGAAAACCCATTCTACCCGTATAACTCGTCGGAGATCGAAATGTGCCGATATCGTTTTTGGGTTTAGTTAACTAAAATTATATGTTTATTATCATTCAATGAGGGTCCAAATCATTTAGGAACTCATGGATTTAGCCCAAAACATTTATTTCATAAGTTTTAGAAATATCCTCGTCGGATGACGGAAACTCAATCGGGTACGACCTAAAGCTTCGTTTAAGGCCGGTATCGGGTAGAATTCCACCGTGTCCAAGTTTTAGGAACTATATAAACGTGTTTAACCTTTCATTTGAAGCTTTTTCCTTCTCTCTCTACTCTCTCTCTAACCTCTCTCCTAAATCCAAAGATTAAGGGTCCAAAACTCAATTTTAAGGCCTCAAATCCCTAAGGTACCTTCCTAGCCTTAATCTATAGCATATTTGGCTTCCAAATTTGACATTTAATCATGAAATAGGACATCATATGTGAGTTTACGGCCCAGGAGGCTGCCTAGGCCGTAAACACCATTTTGAAGGGTTTTAAGCCCTTAAACTCCTTCCTAAACTCATTTGGACTTTAGATATGGCTAAGGGACTTCAAGATATGGACTTAGAACATTTAAAACTTTGATTTTGAGTCATTTGAAGGAGTTTACGGCCAAGGCATAAGCTTGGGCCGTAAACTCATGTAAATGGGGTTTTTCATGCCCTTAAAGCCTTCCAAATCACTAGTATGGCTTAGATATGATTTATAGAATATTGATTCTAGCATTTGGACACTTGAAACATGATTTTTGGGGGATTTAGGTGAGTTTACGGCCAAGTCATGTGCTTGGGCCGTAAACTCCTCAAAACTTGGCATAAATTCAATTCTAAGGTGTTAGAAAGCCATCCAACACCACCAAAAGCCTTGGAATAAATCATAGGACCAACCAAAAATAGTTTAAGGGCCTTAAACACATTATTTGTGGGATTTTTAAGAGTTTACGGCCAAGGCTTGTTCTTGGGCCATAAACTCCATGATTCATGGTGTTAGAATGCTAACTAAACACCCCTAAAGCCTTTAGATGAATTTTAGAAGCCCTTCCATGCAAGTTTTAGGCCTTGAAACACCTTGTAGCACCCTATAGAAGAGTTTACGGCCATGAGAGGGGTCTCATGGGCCGTAAACTCCATAAACCCCTCAAATGTCCCTTGCAAACTCAAGTTAGGCCTTGGAATAATTCTATTAATCACATGTGATTTGTTTTGGAACCATTTAACACTATTTTCATGAGAAAATAGGAGTTTACGGCCAGGAAGCCATGCTAGGCCGTAAACTCCCATAAGAAGGTCTATTTGATGCTTTGAAATCATTCCAAGTCCTTAAACCAAGTCTAGAAATTATTCCCTAAGTGTATGAAGTCATTTAGCACCATAAACCACAACCACCATGAGTTTACGGCCGTAAACTCATGGGGAATGGGTGTTTTAGACCAAAACTCTTATATTAGTTTACTCATGGGGAGTAAACTCAAGTCCCAAGTCCCTAGTGTCATTTCACGTCCTTAAACGCCACCCGGGTCCCTCCAAACACTTGTATCGGAGTGTTTTCGCGACTTGAAGCAAGTGTCCCTAACATATAAATAAACTAAGTCCTAATTAGATACAAATGTGTATCTTTACATTATAATTAGGAACCTCGTGTATTTACAAGCCCCGGATCAACTCTTAGCGTCCAAATCGACACATTTCTGGTCCGGTGAGTTCATACCCCTACGCCTTTTTCCGTGTTTTTCAATGTTTTCAGGGGGGGAATACAAGCAAAACTATAACTGTTTTCAAATTATAACATTGACGTGTTTCAATTAATATCTGGCAAACTTATAAACTCTTTTACTCCTTATGTATTATGTTGAGCATAAGGAATGATTTATCAATTTCACCTAAATGGATTTTAGTTAAGAAAATAACCAAACTAATCAAATTATTATGGGAATAATTTGGGGGTCTTTGTTTCTCTTTATATCATGTACTGATATATGTATTAAGTTATTAGATAAACTATGTCTGATTCAGTTTATCTCTATATCATTTCAATGTTTCGCCAGATAGTCTCATTGTATGTATCTATTTTTCACTGTATCATGTCTTAAAATCTTTGTATGTCTGGTATCATATGAGAATCCTGTGAATAGTTTAATACTAGCTTGTGAGATAGTCACTACCCTTTATGGATGATCAAGTAAATCCTCTCCGGAAGTGTAACCAGAATCTCCTGGAGGGAGAGCGAGGAATTTGTGAATAGATCTATTCGGGACTGACAATCCCACACCTTAACTGCTAGCTACAGTTAGGCGGGCACGCCTGGGGTGACAAATTCTGTATATCATTCGACGTCTGACTAACGTCAAGGAGGTCTCGTTGTTGTATCAGTATGGTTACCCGACTCACAATACGTATTAATATAAACTTATTCACAGCTAGGATTTTGTTTAGAATCTATATCTTGTTCGGGATGATAATCCCATGGTCTTGTATCTATATCTCGTTCGGGATGGTAATCCCATGGTTTTATGTCTATATCTCGTTCGGGATGGTAATCCCATGGTTTTATGTCTATATCTCGTTCGGGATGATAATCCCATGATCTTGTGTCTATATCTTGTTCGGGATGGTTATCCCATGGCTTTGAAACTAAATCTTATACGGGATGATAATCCCATGATTTTATCAATCTATCATATATCTAGTTTCGGGATAGTGATCCCATGGTTTTATCAAGCTATCTTATATCTACTTTTGGGATAGTGATCCCATGGTCTTTATCGAATTATCTTATAACTGGTTCGGGATGTTAGTCCCAAGGTTTTCAAAATACTTTCTATCTACAGTTCGTCTAAATTATAGTTTTGTATATTAAACTATACTCTGTGTTATTCAATCAATCTTGCATTTAGGAAAATATGGGATTTTCCTGGGGTTAACTTATATCTTGTAACAGAACTGTAACGAAAGATAACTTAACTACTTTACATAAGAAAATATGGGATTTTCTTGGATATCAAACCTTTTCAGAAAACTAAAGGAAACCGATATATTTTCACAAAACAAAAACCGCTTATGAACTCATCAGCTTTATGCTGATTTTCAAACTGCTTGTATTCTCAGGTCCAAGTTAGACAGGTACCCGGCGATATCTTTTGGTGAAGATGGAGTGCTCCGAAGACTCGTCTCGTTTTGTTCATAT
The DNA here is from genome assembly GCF_002870075.4 of Lactuca sativa. NCBI lineage: Eukaryota > Viridiplantae > Streptophyta > Magnoliopsida > Asterales > Asteraceae > Lactuca > Lactuca sativa. Next base: position 83,500,407 of record NC_056625.2, on the reverse strand, counting down.
GATATATGTATAACTTTTGTACAATTTACTTTTGAACCAAATGTAAACTTTCAGATATATGTAATGTAATGGTTGTTTACTGTGATTACTATATACATTGGATTTGATACACAACATGGAGTCAACCTCGGGAACGTTTCCGCCTTTGGTTTTCGGGGTGTGACACTGTTTATGCTTATGTTTCTGTATTGACGATGACATCCCATTGTTTTAATATAAACAACATATATTTCTTCGAAAATGCTTTGATAATATATTTATCATATTTTTCTGGGAAAAAATTCCGCAATATATTTCTTTAAAAATATACTCTGATTTTCAAATAAAGCATAAACAAATCGTATTTTTTGACCGTAAAATTTGGGATGTCACACTGTGTATTCATTCAGTTTGGATTCTTTTGAAGCACCATAGGAAGTCTTCTCCATTGACATATTAACTTAGAGTGGACCCAAAGAACATTAATTTCTGAAGTAAAATTCTTTCTTTTTCATTTAGTCTTCAAATAACGACCATACCTATAAAAAGATTGAAAATTCAGTTGATGATGACTTTTTCATGGCAACTTTTTCCATCATACGTTTTTGGTTTATAAAATAAAATTTTGTGTTTTAAAAATTAGTTTGGTTTGTAATTTAAAACAATAATAACGAAACCAATTTGATTTCAAAAAGCAACTATGCATAATTTGATCAATTTGATAGTATAGTACGTTTGTTTTTAGAATAAAACGTTATTTAAAAATTACTTGGACAACAAAAATAAATATGTGTAACAATTTGATTGAAGTTATAATGCACTTCTAATTCAAATCAAAAAATCTGTCGCTAGGTCTGAAATATGAGAAACAAACAATAATAAGTCGATGCAAGTATGAGACGTTTTAGACTTAAGGAGATAAAATAAATTAACAAACGAAATTATTGCAAGCAACAGTAACAACCCTCAGTTTATTTATTTATTTAATATATATCTATCTTCTTTTCACCCTTACACACGTTTAAGGAATACACCATGTCCAATTCTTAATTTGAAAGTCCCTTCAGTCCCTATCCCCAATGACCACTTTACACAATTTGAACGTGAGAATCATCTAAATAATAGTCATTAGTTACAGAATTGATTTCTGAAGTAAAACACACTCTGAGTGAAACTGGTATTACCATTTATCAGAAAACAAAATTAAAATTTCTAAATAATAATCACTTAAGTTTTATTATTACACTCTTAAATCTAACAATAACATATAACACCCCATGTTGTTTTTCTGCAATCATAGTGCCTTTCTAAATTTCGGGTTACAAACAATTTCATTGATCTAAGAAAAAAGATTTATGTCATGGCAAATGCAATTCAAAGTGTAATACACTCCATTGTAGAAAGAAAATATTACACCAACTTCTAACGTAAAAGACACTCCATGTGGAAAAATATAACATTGCCCAAATTTACCTTTCAAATACTTGAAAATAAGAAAACAAGAGAAAATAGTAGCTCAAGTATAAATAATTAGGACATGTAAACCATCATTTTTTATTAAAAGCAACATGGAAAAGAAAATAATATCTTCTTCAAACTTCTTATTTTTCTCTCTAGTTCTACTAATCAACACACTCTCCTTCATACCAAATTTCACTTCTGCTTCTTTGGAGGAAGCCAATGCTCTTCTTAAATGGAAATCAAGCCTTGAAATCCCAAACAACTCCTTACTCTCTTCATGGCTTCCCCTCCCTATAAATTCCAATGCATCATTTCCATGCACTTCTTGGTTTGGAGTAGCTTGCAATGCTGATGGGAGCATTCAGAGGCTAAACCTCACTTCATCTAGCTTAAAGGGTACGCTTCATCAATTTTCATTCTCTTTGCTACAAAATGTTACACATTTTGATCTCAATGTAAACAACTTCTTTGTCACTATCCCACCAGAAATCCGACTCCTGTCCAAACTTGTCTATCTTGATTTTTCGGCAAATAAATTTTCTGGAGTAATCCCACCTGAAATAGGAAACCTTCGCCAGCTAACCATCTTGTACCTATTCTCAAACAATATATCTGGCCCAATTCCTTCATCATTGGGTGATCTTACATCTTTGAATTTCCTTTATTTGCACTACAATCAACTCTCTGGTCCCATTCCTATTCAACTTGAGAACTTAAAATCTCTCATTGATCTTGGTGTGAGCTACAATCAACTTAATAGTTCTATTCCTTCATCACTAGCAAACATGAGCAACTTACAGTATCTCTACCTAGTCGCGAACAAATTATCTGGCCCCATTCCTATTGAACTTGGGAATTTGAAGTCTCTCACTAATCTTCTATTGAGCCAAAATCAGCTTAGTGGTTCTATTCCTTCATCATTGGGTGATTTGACATCTTTGAATGTTCTTCATTTGAGCAATAATCAACTCTCTGGCCACATTCCTATTGAAATCGGGAATTTGAAGTCTCTCATTGATCTTCAAGTGAGCTACAATCAACTTAGTGGCTCTATTCCTTCATCACTAGGAAACCTGAGCAATCTACAGATTTTATACCTCCATAACAATGAATTTTCTGGTCCAATTCCTACTGAACTTGGGAATTTGAAGTCTCTCACTAAGCTTGCGGTGAGCGAAAATCAGCTTAGTGGTTCTATTCCTTCATCACTAGCAAACTTGAGCAACCTACAGAGTCTATTCCTACGCCACAATCAATTATCTGGTTTGATTCCACAAGGATTGGGAAGTCTATACTTGGTTGTGCTAGAAATAGATGAAAATCAATTGTCTGGCCATTTGCCTGAAGGTTTGTGTGATAGGGGAAAGCTTCAAAGTTTAACGGTAGACGGTAATCAACTCACTGGTCCTATTCCAAGGGGCTTAAGAAATTGTACTAGCTTAATAAGAGCTCGTTTCGATCATAATCAATTCAGTGGAGATATATCAAATAGCTTTGGGGTATATCCTAACTTAAATTACCTTGATATCAGTCACAATAATTTTCATGGTAAGATTTCTGAAAAATGGAGTAAATGCAAGAATTTAAGAAGCTTAGTGATGGCCTATAACAACATCACTGGTGGCATACCACCACAGTTTGGAAATTCAACTCAACTACAAAGGCTGGATCTTTCTTTTAATGATTTGACTGGTGAGATCCCAAAGGAGTTTGGGAAGATGAATAGTATGTTGAAATTGTCCTTGGCTGATAACCACCTTTTAGGCATTATACCTCTAGAGATTGGATCTTGTGAACTCCTTGAAGTACTCGATCTATCCACAAATAGATTGAATGGGTCAATACCAAAAAGTATTAGTCAATGGGAACATATCCACTACTTGAATCTTAGTAATAACATGCTGAGTGAGAAAATTCCATCGGAGATTGGTTAGGTAGTTCAACTTACGGAACTTGATTTATCTCATAATTTGCTCACAAAAGAGATACCATCTGAAGTCCAAAGTTTGAAAAATCTACAAAAATTGAATCTTTCTCATAATAGACTATATGGTTCTATTCCTAACACTTTTACAATTTTTCCTAGTGGGATTGATATCAACCTGTCTTTCAATGAGCTCTCAGGTCCGGTTCCCCCATGCGCCAACTTTATGAATGCATCCATACATGGTAATCCAGGTTTGTGTGGAAATGTTACCGGAGTGAAACTTTGTGCAAGTCAAATTATCAAGAAGAAAAACTATCTGTTTCATCATAAGCTCTTCCTTGTAATTATGCCCCCTCTTATCGGGGCAGTTTTATTTGGTTTTTTCATGTGTGGGCTCATTGCTTATCGAAAACAAAAGAAAAACTCTCCACAGAAACCATTAGAAGAAGAAAGTGGTGATTATTTCTCCATTACAAGTTTTGATGGAAAAGTAGTGTACGATGATATCTTGAAGGCAACAAATGATTTCGATGAAGCATACTGTATCGGGATCAGAGGATATGGGACTGTTTACAAAGCCGAGCTACAACCTAACAATTTGGTAGCTGTCAAGAAACTTCACTCATCATTTGAAAATGTTGATCATAATGGGTCCCTTAATGAGATACGAGCATTAACCAACATAAGACATCGAAACATAGTGAAACTTTATGGATATTGCTCACATGCCCGCCACTCATTTTTTATTTATGAATACCTTGAAAAGGGAAGCCTTGGATCAATCTTAAGAAGCGATGTCTTAGCAAAAGAATTGGATTGGTTGAAAAGGGTCAATATTGTAAAGGGTATAGCTAATGGTTTGGCTTATATGCATCATGACTGCTCACCTCCTATAATTCATAGAGACATTTCCATTGCCAACATCCTTCTTGATTCTGATTATGAGGCACAAATTTCTGATTTTGGCACATCCAAGCTTTTAAAGCTAGACTCATCCAATTGGACTGCAATTGCTGGGACCTATGGTTATATCGCACCAGGTAATATAATATTGTGATTATAGTTCTACATCTTCATAAAATCATGTGGGGTTGATATTGCATTTTTTTGTTTTTATTTTATGTTTGTTTGGATGTAGAGCTTGCTTATACGATGGTGGCAACCGAGAAATATGATGTGTATAGCTTTGGGATTGTTGCATTAGAAGTGATCATGGGAAAGCATCCTGGTGAACTACCAACATTGTCTGCTGATTATCTGGTGTTAGCAAATGTTAGAGATAGTCGGATTCCACTTCCTTCACAACAAGTTGAAAAACAGGTTAATTTGGTACTGAATCTCTCGAGAGCATGTTTGAACTCAAATCCACAAGAAAGGCCAACAATGCGCCAAGTTTCAAATTTGTTGATGAAGGCTTGATATTGGTGTACTTTCAATGTTATTTTCTTTTATAATGTTCCTTATATGCACCCTCATAATATGTATTTAGTTGAATGCCTTTTTGTTATAATACTTCTCATATGTTTTCTTAAAATATTATGTAGTAGATAAACAAATAAGACAGTGAAGATTGCTATCCTTTTAGACGCTTCACTTATGGAAAATCAAGTATGAGTCAAGGACAAATCTATTGCTTAATACTTCACGACTGATAAGCTACATAAACTTTGTCTGAAATTTAGCAACGACCTTTCACCTGGTTTATTTTCAGGTGAAATTTATCAACAAATTTTTCCGTCACTTGGATTTCCAATAAATGTAACAAGTAGCAAAAATAACAATGGTAGATTAATTACATATGATAAATTATTTTCTACAATGTATGTCAAATAATAACGACCGAAAAACAAACACCAATAGAGTTTTAAACAATATGTAGAGAACATTTGCAGTTTGTATTAGTTGCAAATCATCTTAATTCCAAATACGAAATTCCTATCAATTGATGTGGAATAATTAGTTACCCTGAAAAAATTTCAACAAAATAATTGTGTTTTATGTATTTACTTTGGCCACCAAACTCTATACCATAAAATTCAAATTCAAGAGAGTTGCCAAAGATTGTAGGCAAGTCGGTAACATAATTTTATGATTTTGATGCTATATACCCCCTATGCTACATAACTCATTCATATATACAGATTTTGTATTAGGAAATAGATATTTGTATTTTATATTATAGATAAAATTTGTCTTTACAAAGATGACAACTTTAAATATTAAAAAGAAGTTTTGCATTTCAAAGCAATTTACATGCAATCGGCTGTTAATTTGAATGGAAGACGTGCTACTAAAAAACCAAACAGAGTACCTTTAGTCTCTGCTTATTCTCTTTGTCTGAAGTCAAACTTGAGTCTTTCTTTTTTTGACACATTAAATCAATTAATGTTATATCCATGTCATGCCATATTACAAAGAACAAGGTTGAGATTGCGATTATGAGTTCTAGCACACATAATTCAGAAGAATCACCATCAAAAGTTGCCTAATAATCATGGAATTATCATATAGCCATTAATGCACTAAGCAAAGTTAAGGTTCATTCATTTACACCTATTTCTGGATAATGCAATATCCTTTCTAGCAATGTATATTTTAATATTTATATGCTAGTCTCTATGTTTATAGGGACCAGCAGGTTGGTAATCAGGATCTATTTCTTATGTAATTATTTACTTGAAAAATACAACGTATAAGTGCTATATATCATCTTAGTTTCACTGATTCTCAATACATCATGGAAGAAATTGCAATTTGTTTAATTTATGAATATTGTTAGTGTGATAAAACAAAAACTAGGGTTCTCTACTTTGATGAGAATAAATAAAAAAAAAAATCAAAGACAAGATATTTTATGGTGATCAATTTTTTTGCAAACACATCATAAGAAAATTAACTACCTATAGTGAATGGAGGGAGGGAATGGAATTTGGATATTAATACTATGAAATAGATCATACTTTTAATTTTTGGGTTTTTTATTTTTGTTCAAAGCTAAAGACTTATTTCCGAAAAAAATAATAATAATAATAAAAAATAAATAAATAAATAAAATAAAATAAAATAAACGCCCATATTTTGTCAATTTTTTAGATTTGGTTCATCTATCCATATTGTAGATAATATTGTGATAGTTCACAAGTTTTTTTTATTCAAAAAATAACCCTCATATTTAACAGTTTTCTCGAATGTTATAGGTATTAGGGTTCACAAATGTTTAAAAGCAGGTAGATGGTTATGTTTTGATATGCTTTTTGAAATAACTAGTCAACTGACTTACAACAATGGTTTCTCCTTTTATACCTTCAGTTTTTTTTTTCTCAATTTAGCCCACAATAATAATGTACTTTGCATTTTCCACAACTCCTTGCATTGTTGCTTATCTTTTCGTATATTTAACATTCTATGGTATATTTTGGTTTGTACAAACTTAGTTGTCACTTCCATGGAATATTTAAATCATACTTTACCATTATTAAGCAATTATCATCATTTATTTAAGAACCTTGACATTCCAAGATATCGCAAAAACTTTAACCGTTATACTTAATATGATACAAACATCTTGAAATTGAAAAGTCCAGGATGTTACGCCTTAAATCCAAAATTTTAATGAATATTATTGTTTTTCCAACTAAATGACTCATTTTTATTCCCAATGTATCAAAATATACTTTGATATTAGTAACCGTTATATTTTTTGTTAGATTTTAGTAAAACAAACATTTCGGATTTGTTCTTAGGTTTTCGAACATTTTTCTTGCAATTTTGTATTCGAATCTTTTTTTTTTTTTAACTTTGTTTGCAATGTATGTTCAAATCCGAAATCCAAAATGTAAATTTTCGTCAAAAAATATAACTTTGGTATGATATAAAGCTAGTATAAAATAAATAACGAGACTCCGAAATGCAATGTTCCGGACTTGGTGGTCATCTCGATGAATGCAAAAAAGTTGGGTCGTTTACATTTAAATCCCAAAAATATTTTGCCATTTTTGTAAATGTGCGTATAAAATTACCACTACTAATTGTGATGAAGTTAATTGGGTTAGAAGGAGGTGTGTAAGTTAATTGGATTAGAAGGAGGTGTGTAGTTGTCCGATTGTTTTTGTAGTGCAAGGCTGCAATCATATTCCTAGGGAAGCATTTATTGGGCTGCTATTTCCTAAAGGCCAATAATTTTAGTGGGTTATTAATTGGTCCAGCTTATAATTAAATATTTAAATTAAATACAATCTTTTGGGCTACTAAAAAATTTTAAGCTGAAGTGGGTTGCAGGTTTTATCAGGCTAACGAATTGTTGGATGTTGTTTGTAGGGACTTGGGACTAATTGTAAATGTTAGTGGACCACAGATTACGATAACATGGTTTGTGTTCGTTATTCCTAGTTGCATATAGCGGGCAAGTAATAAATTTTTGGTTAGATAAAATTGAATTGTTAATGTTATGTGATCAATGATTTAAAATGAAATAATCACAGTCTAATTATTAGATTATTCTACTTTAATATAAATATTAAATTGGATTGGGGTTCAATGATTAATTGACATTGTTATTAAGTTTTTATGTTTAAAAGCTAAAGGTTGTAGTATTGTAAAAGTGAGACTAACTAATTAGGTTTGCAACTAAAGGACTTCAGGTCCAGCAGTATCAGATGTTGCCCTCCCTCCTTAACGTTGAAAGTTCAAATCTCCTCTGAGACATTGATGAATTTATGAGTAGTTTAGAAATATATTGTAATTGTCATTAAAAAAAAAGCACTTGGGTTTGCAGGAAAGTAATGAAAATGTGCGCCTAGATTATTGAAATTAGTTACACTTATTAATTGACACTATTCCTTTGAATTTTAGGTGTATTTACAAGTTTAAGGGTTGGTTGTGTTGAAAACTCATTTGACATGAACAAACTGAGTTCAACTGAGATAACCAGATCCTAAGGGTTGATGTCACCAGATCTGTTTCACTCTCTAGAAGAGTTTAGAAAAATCTTAATAAATTCTACTTTTTAGAAGGGACATGATTTTTTTTTTTTTATAAATGACAACATGTTTGCAAAAGTTGAAAATATGATACATTGATGTTGTCCTCTTGCCTCTTTTTGTGTTTTTCTTTTCTTATTTCAAAAAAGTCTCCAAGTAATATTAACGAATTTCTAAATCTTCTACTTTTCCTCATTTTCACGTTCAATGAATGAACAAAGATCATTCAACTATTTTACATTCTTTTGAAGGGCCATATCTTCTCCGTTAACCCAATAGCATAGTGTGGAGTCCATATTATGCTATTGATTCAATGGAGAAAACTTCATAAGGCCCTTCAAAAGAGCCAAATAAACCGTATTAACGGTATTTTTTTAAACTTAAGGTTATGTTTTTATAATTATTTAAGGTATTAGAAATGTAAAAGTTAGTTTAAAAAAACAACTTTAATACCTCCTGTTTAGCAGCATGTATCTCACTGAATATACAACCAAAAAATGCTTGTAACTGTGCAAATAGTAGTTTAAATTATGAACTACAAGATAGAAAAAAAGGACAAATCGGACAAATAACGGGGAGGCTATGCTATGACAGTTCAAAGTTGTCCTAAAATTCTACAAACATGTTGAAACACAAAACTTAGCTACAATACCCCATGTTTAAAGGTTTGTATCTCACTAAATATATAACCAAAAATAGTATATAAACTTTGTAAACAATGTGTTAAATTTTGAACAACATGCTGAAAAAAATCAGCAAATCGGGCATATAACGAAAAAGCTATGACAGTTCAAAGTTTTCCTAAAATTCTGCAAACATGCTGAAATAAAAAAATAAATAAAAAAAATAAACACACACACACACAATAAATAGCTTATTCGGGTCCAGTTCCTTTAGAACTGATTAAGCAGTTATTCGGGTAACTCGGACCAAAATACCTGAGAATCGAATAAGCCTAAAATACATACTCGAGAACCGAACCAAATAACTTATTCATTCCTAATTCAGTTAGGTTCGGTTCTGGTTCCGATTCGGTATTCGGTCCAAACGCTCATCCGTAGTGTGGACTTATGAACATTAATTTCTGAAGCAAAACACGTTGCATTTGGCTTTGACGTCATTGGTCTATCTAGAATTCACATGGACATAGTAGCTATTAAAAGATTAAAAATTCAATTGATAAAGACTTTTGCATGGCAACTTTTACTGACGTAAGTTTTCGGCTTACCAAGTTAAATTTTGTCTTTTCTAAAGTTCATCTCCTCTGTAATTTCAAGCGATAATAGCAAGTCCAGTTTGAATTTAAAAAAAAAAAAAAAAAAAAAAAAAAAAAAAAAAAAAAAAAAAAAAAAAACAAGCAAACAAACAAACAAGTACACATTTAATTTTACCTTTCTCCTATTTTCCTTCCTATATATTTTCCTACCCATTTGAAATAATGACAAGTGTACTAAAATATCATTAATCTTATCTAAATATGACATATGTCAACATTTTAAATAGGTAGAAAAATAAGTAGGAAGAAAATGTAGGAGGTTTCTCAAATTTGATAGGTAAATTTGCCTTAAGAATGAATCTTTTATTAGAATTTACTTGGAAAACAAAATTAAATATGTGTAACAATTTGATTAATGAAGTTATAGTATACTTCTAGTCCATCAAAAAATTTGTCGCTAATTTTGTCACTCTATGTGAAGATAAGTACCCGAAGATACAGAATTGATCACGAATGCAGAAGAACTCTAAAGATTTGTGTAAACTAATCACTGGTGGAAAATATGAGAAACAGACAGTAATACCGTTGTATTTTAACTTTTATTCAATAATCTCCATTTTTAAGTCAAGGCAAGTATAAGAAGTTTTAGTTGCGTCAAGAGATGAAATAAATGTGTCGTACCCAACACTCTTATTCACACATTCAAGGAATACATCATGTGCATTTGCTTTTTAGATTCCTTTTAGGGACCCATGCACACAGTTTTGAAGTAAAACACAGTTTGAGTGAAATTTCTATTTAGCATAATCTGAAAACAAAAATAAATATGTCCAAATTATCAAGTTAAGTTATATTATTAGAATGTTAAATCCAAAAATAACATATAATACGGTTGTCTTTTTGCAATCATAGCGCATTGCTAAATTTCATGATACAACGAATTTCATTGTTCTAAGAAAAAATGATTAATGTCATGACAGATAGAATTCAAAGTGTAGTACACTCCCTTGTGGAAAATTTGACACCGTAAAAGACACTCCATGTGGAAAAACATGACATTGCCCAAATCTCCTTTCATAGGACATGAATAAGAAAACAAGAGAAAAAGACAGCTCAAGTATAAATTAGGACATGAAAACCATCCTTTTTTTTTTATTAAAAGCAACATGGCAAAGCAAATAATGTCATCTTTAAACGTCTTATTTTTCTCTCTAGCTCTACTAATCATCACATTCTCCCTCATAACAAATTTCGCTTCCGCTTCTTTGGAGGAAGGCAATGCTCTTATTAAATGGAAATCAAGCCTTGAAATCCCAATCAACTCCGTGCTCTCTTCATGGATTCCACTCCCTTTGAATTCCAGTGCATCACATCCATGCTCTTCTTGGTTTGGAATAGTTTGCAATTCTAATTACAGGATTCACAGGTTGAACCTCAGTTCATCCGGCATAAAAGGTACACTCCACCAATTTCCGTTCTCTTTGCTACACAAACTTACGCATTTTGATCTCGGTATGAACAACTTCTTTGGCCCCATCCCACCAGAAATCGGACTCCTGTCCAAACTTGTCCATCTTGATTTTTCAGAGAACAAATTTTCTAGGGTAATCCCACCTGAAATAGGAAACCTGCACCAGCTAACCATCTTGTACCTATACTCAAACAATATATCTGGATCAATTCCTTCATCATTGGGTGATTTGACATCTTTGAATGTCCTTTATTTGCACCATAATCAACTCTCTGGTCCAATTCCTAATGAACTTGGGAATTTAAAATCTGTCACTAATCTTGCTGTGAGCTACAATGAACTTACTAGTTCTATTCCTTCATCACTAGCAAACCTGAGCAACTTACGGGAACTGTACCTAGGTGGGAATAGATTATCTGGTCCGATTCCTAGTGAACTTGGGAATTTGAAGTCACTCATTAATCTTGAGGTAGGTGAGAATCGGCTTAGTGGTTCCATTCCTTCATCATTGGGTGATTTGACATCTTTGAGTGTCCTTTATTTGGGCCAAAATCAACTCTCCGGTCTCATTCCTATTGAACTTGGGAATTTGAAGTCTCTTACTAATCTTAGTTTGGGTGAAAACCAACTTAGTGGTTCTATTCCTTTATCGCTAGCAAATCTGAGTAACCTACAACGTTTGTCCCTAAATGAGAATAAGTTATCTGGTCTCATTCCTACAGAACTTGGGAATTTAAAGTCTCTCACTAATCTTGAGCTGATTAGTAATCAATTTAGCGGTTCAATTCCCTCATCATTGGGTGATTTGACATCTTTGCATGCCCTTTATTTGGGCAAAAATCAACTCTCTGGTACCATTCCTACTGAGCTTGGGAATTTAAAATCTCTCACGGATCTTGTGGTGGCCTACAATCAACTTAGTGGTTCTATTCCTTCATCATTATCAAACCTCAGCAACCTAGAGACTCTGTACCTCCAAGTGAATAATTTATCTGGTCCCATTCCTATTGAACTTGGGAGTTTGGAGTCTCTTACTGATCTTGAGGTGAGTAACAATCAACTTAATGGTTATATTCCTTCATCTCTAGGAAACCTGGGTAACTTACAATGGCTGATCCTCAAGGATAATAATTTTTCTGGTCCTATTCCTACTGAACTTGGGAATTTGAAGTCTCTCACGCATCTTGCGGTGAGCGGAAATCAACTTAGTGGTTCTATCCCTTCATCATTTGGTAATTTGACATCTTTAAATGGTCTTTATATGTACCATAATCAGCTCAACGGTCCCATTCCTATTCAACTTACGAATTTGAAGTCTCTCAGTGATCTTAGGATGAGCAACAATCAACTTAGTGGTTCCATTCCTCCGGAGTTTGGAAATTCCACTCAACTACAAAGACTTGATTTGTCTTCGAATCATTTGGTTGGTGAGATCCCAAAGGACTTTGGGAAGATGAAAAGTATGTTGTATTTGTACTTGTCTGATAACCAACTTTCAGGCATTATACCTCTGGAGCTTCAATTCTACGAACACCTTGAAGAACTTGATCTCTCTGGAAATAGATTGACTGGGTCGATACCTAAAAGTATTGGTCATTGGTCACACATCCACCACTTGAATCTTAGTAATAACCAGCTTTTTGAGAAAATTCCATCTGAGATTGGTAAATTAGTTCAACTTACAGAACTTGATTTATCTCGGAATTTGCTTACAGAAGAGATACCATCTGAAGTTCAAGGTTTGCAAAGTTTGCAAAAGCTGGATCTTTCTCACAATAGACTATCTGGCTCTATTCCTGATGCTTTTACAAGTTTGCCTCGTGGAATTGATATCAACCTTTCTTACAATGAGCTTTCAGGTCCGGTTCCCCGAAGCCCCAACTTTGTGAATGCGTCCATACAAGGCAATCCAGGTTTGTGTGGAAATTTTACAGGACTAAAACTTTGTGCAAATCAAATTATGAAGAAGAAAAAAGATCACTTTCATCATTGACTCATCCTTGTAATACTCTGGCCTCTTATCGCGGTAGTTTTACTTGGTATATTCACATATGGCCTCATTGCTTATCGAAAACAAAAGAGACATTCTCCACAGAAACCATTGGACAAAGAAGGTGGTGATTATTTCTCCATAACAAGTTTTGATGGAGGAGTAGTGTACGATGAAATCTTGAAAGCAACGAATAATTTTGATGAAGCATACTCTATTGGGACCGGAGGATATGGAACTGTGTACAAAGCCCAGCTACAACCTAACAATGTGGTAGCCGTCAAGAAACTTCACTCGTCATTTGAGAATGTTGATCATAATGGATTCCTTAATGAGGTATGAGCACTAACGAACATAAGGCATCGAAACATAGTGAAACTCTATGGATATTGCTCACATGTCCGCCACTCCTTTTTGATTTACGAACACCTTGAAAAGGGAAGCCTTGGATCAATTTTAAGAAACGATATCTTAGCAAGAGAATTGGATTGGTTGAAAAGGGTAAATATTGTAACAAGTGTAGCTAATGGTTTAGCTTATATGCATCACGACTGCTCACCTCCTATAATTCATAGAGACATTTCCATTTCCAACATCCTTCTTGATTCTGATTATGAGGCACATATTTCTGATTTTGGCACATCCAAACTTTTAAAGCTAGACTCATCCAACTGGACCGCAACTGTAGGAACATATGGTTATATCGCGCCAGGTAATGTAATTTTGTGCTGCTAGTTCTATATTTTCTTAAGTTTCATGAGATATATGAATAAGTATATGTATATATATGTATCCATGTTAGAATCTTGTGGGGTTGATGTAGTTTTCTTTTTGTTTTTTTCCTATGTTTCTTTGGATGTAGAGCTTGCTTATACGATGGTGGCAACTGAGAAATGTGATGTGTATAGCTTTGGGATTGTTGCACTAGAAGTGATGATGGGAAAGCATCCTGGTGAACTACCAACATTGTCTGTTGATTATCTGGTGTTAGCAAATGTTGGAGATAGTCGGATTCCACTTCCTTCACCACAAGTTGAAAAACAGGTTAATTTGGTACTGAATCTCTCGAGAGCATGTTTGAACTCAAATCCACAAGAAAGGCCAACAATGCGCCAAGTTTCAAATCTGTTGATGAAGGCTTGATATTGGTGTACTTTCAATGTTATTTGCTTTTATAATGTTCCTTATATGCACCCTCATAATATGTATTTAGTTGAATGCCTTTTTGTTATAATACTTCTCATATGTTTTCTTAAATTATTATGTAGTAGATAAACAAATAAGACAGTGAAGATTGCTATCCTTTTAGACGCTTCACTTATGGAAAATCATGTATGAGTCAAGGACAAATCTATTGCTTAATACTTCACGACGGATAAGCTACATAAACTTTGTCTGAAATTTAGCACCGACCTTTCACCTGATTTATTTTCAGGTGAAATTTAGCAACAAATTTTTCCATCACTTGGATTTCCAATAAATGTAACAAGTAGCAAAAATAACAATGGTAGATTAATTACATATGATAAATTATTTTCTACAATGTATGTCAAATAATAACGACCGAAAAACAAACACCAATAGAGTTTTAAACAATATGTAGAGAACATTTGCAGTTTGTATTAGTTGCAAATCATCTTAATTCCAAATACGAAATTCCTATCAATTGATGTGGAATAATTAGTTACCCTGAAAAAATTTCAACAAAATATTTGTGTTTTATGTATTTACTTTGGCCACCAAACTCTATACCATAAAATTCAAATTCAAGAGAGTTGCCAAAGATTGTAGGCAATTCGGTAACATAATTTTATGATTTTGATGCTATATACCGCCTATGCTACATTACTCATTCATATATACAAATTTTGTATTAGGAAATAGATATTTATATTTTATATTATAGATAAAAAATTTCTTTACAAAGATGACAACTTTAAATATTAAAAAGAAGTTTTGCATTTCAAAGCAATTTACATGCAATCGGCTGTTAATTTGAATGGAAGACGTGCTACTAAAAAACCAAACAGAGTACCTTTAGTCTCTGCTTACTCTCTTTGTCTGAAGTCAAACTTGAGTCTTTCTTTTTTTGACACATTAAATCAATTAATGTTATATCCATGTCATGCCATATTCCAAAGAACAAGGTTGAGATTGCGATTATGAGTTCTAGCACACATAATTCAGAAGAATCACCATCAAAAGTTGCCTAATAATCATGGAATTATCATATAGCCATTAATGCACTAAGCAAAGTTAAGGTTCATTCATTTACACCTATTTCTGGATAATGCAATATCCTTTCTAGCAATGTATATTTTAATATTTATATGCTAGTCTCTATGTTTATAGGGGTTCATGAGACTCTAGTGAGTTGCCATTGGCGTAATCACCAGCAGGTTGGTAATCAGGATCTATTTCTTATGTAATTATTTACTTGAAAAATACAACGTATAAGTGCTATATATCATCTTAGTTTCACTGATTCTCAATACATCATGGAAGAAATTGCAATTTGTTTAATTTACGAATATTGTTACTTTGATGAGAATTGAATAAAAAAAAAATCAAAGACAAGATATTTGATGTTGATCAATTTTTTTGCAAACACATCATAAGAAAATTAACTAGCTATAGTAAGAAGCAAATTTAGTTAATCTGAAAATGTAATGTTAGCTAACATAATAATCGCACTGCCTAGGAACCATTACTTCTCTCATATTGTATTGGGTGTGTACAATTTTTTTGTAAGAATTGACGAATATTTGGAGATCAGTACTTATTTCCTGTAAGTATTCTTTGTTTTTTTAATAGTCTATGAATTCAGAACACCTCGGTATTAACAAACCATAGAGCTAATATTGCATTAAATTAAAAATAAATAAATAAATAAATAAATAAATAAATAAATAAATAAAATCAGTTAGGCATTTCGTCAAACACTTAATATGCATTAGATACAAAGGAGTGTTTGGAAGTAAAATAGTGAAGGAAAACAAGGAAAGAAACCAATACATACCTACTAATTTCATATCAACTCAATTATGATGAATACTTCAACCGCTCTGCTTCTACTATGGAAATGATCCTGACGAAAAGTCGCCAATTTGTTTACAAAATAAATTCTCTGCGATTTTGATCGGGTCAAGTGATTTGGTATCAATTTCTGATAGATGAAAACGAATTTGTAGGATAATAAGGGATTCAGATGATTTGGTTGTGGTTTCTGCACATGGGAATTGACCAACATGGGAATGGACAAGGAGGGCCGTGGGCGGGGGCATGGGAAATCAGGGAGCAAGCTGCCCGATATGAGAATCGACGAAGAGAATAGCCATGGTTATGAGGGCCGATCAGTGATCGTTGTAAGACTTCAAGGAGCGTGCAACTCGGCAAATCCGAGGTGGCCTCGGCGAACACCCTGCCACCACCTCGGTTCGGCACGAGTACGGGCGAGAAATTACCGAGTTTGACCATCTTTCTTCAACCCATGAAAAATGGTTCTTTGGTTTAAATTTAATTTTTTTTTTAATACCTATAAATATAACCTAAGATTCCTTCATTTACCACATCAAAACCTCCTTCAAACCATAGATGCCATTCAATAGGCTAAAATTAGATAGAAGAACTATGAAAACGGATAATGCATGTTAGAGAAAAAGAAGGTACATACAAAGACATCGTGAGACGGTTAATTAAAGCCTCTTGCAAGATTATTTTAATGAAATTGCGACTTTTCAAGGATATTACTTTTGCCGACGGTTCCGTATGCATAAACATCGTTTTTGTGTATCGTCAACGACGTCACAACAGTTTGTCCATAATTTCAGCAACGTGTAGATGCTAGAGGTACAGTTGGTTTTACTCATTTACAAAAATGCACCACTGCACTTCGTCGATTATCATATGCCACTTTCACTGATGCAGCAGATGAGAATCTTAGGATATCCA
Source organism: Lactuca sativa (assembly GCF_002870075.4). Taxonomy (NCBI): domain Eukaryota; kingdom Viridiplantae; phylum Streptophyta; class Magnoliopsida; order Asterales; family Asteraceae; genus Lactuca; species Lactuca sativa. The sequence continues at coordinate 83,483,433 of NC_056625.2, read as the reverse complement.
AACATACGACATTATAAAGCCTTCACAAATTTTGTTGGTATGTCACGAGATTGTATGGTCCATGATATTTGCGCAAACATGATATAGTAACGTCCAACAGTTATATGCTCATCAATCGAACGTGCACGGCATCCCTGAAATGTTAGGAAGGGGTGGCCTCACAAGGCCAATACACCTGAAGCGATCATGCTTATCCAACTATCATACTTGAAGCGGTGGCCTCACATGATTTGTGGATATGGCATGCATTATTTGGTTCAGCTGGTTCCCTCAATGACATTAATGTTCTTAACATGTCTCCGTTTTCGACGATGTGTCAATAAGACTGCACCATATTCTTCCTTTGCAGTACGTGGAATGTCATATAGGTACGAGTATTATCTTGTGGATGAGATCTATCCGGTGCGTGCTTGTTTTGTAAAGTCATTGTCTTTTCCAAATGATCGCAAAAGGTTGAAGTTTAAGAGAGATCAAGACAAGGCAAGAAAGGATGTTGAACGAGCGTTTTGCGCTCTTAAAAAACATTGGCATATACTTAAATATCTTGCAACTTATATGAAAGAGAAGAAAACGAGTGGGGTTATGTATATTTGTATTATATTGCATAATATGATTCTCAAAAGTTATGATGATTGGAAATGACAAATGTGTACAAACCATACCCCGTCTGTGTGGTATTTGCACTCAAGTGGGACACCCAACCAATATGTGTCCATATTTACAAGGAGAATATGAAGAAGTGAAAGAAATGGGAAGGTACTACTAGCCAAACCAATGAGTTATGATCAACCTCAATATGATCAATGGTGGGACAACAACCAAGCTTGGGGAAATGACCAATGCCAATAAACTCCACAGTTCCAACAACCATATCTTTCATATCCTCAACAAAATGAAATGTTGAGCATGTCCTTGGAAGACATTGTGAAAAGCATTGTCGATACTACCCAAATCTTCCAAAAACAACCAAAGCTAGCCTCAAAAGCTTTGAGGATGCACACCTTGCTCAATCTGTGAGTATATTGGAAACTCAAGGTAAATTACAATCCATATTGAAAAGGACCCAAGGCATACTGTTTCTGCCATCACCTTGAATGATGGGAAAATTTTTGATAACCCCAAGAATGCAATTTGAAGACATGGAAGAGGAGGAAGAAGTAGAAGTGGATATCGTTTTCGATGAAGAAGTAGAAATTGAGAAGTCTGACATGGAAATTATAGAGGAGGTGTTGGAGGTTGAAGAAAGAGAGGCTCAACCACCCACTACCAATGAGAAAATCCTTTCACTGGTAGACCAACCACTAGAGCCAAAAACGGTAAATATGTCATACCCTTTAAAGGATACATATCCCGAGAAGGAAGACACCCAATTAGTCATCAACTCAACCACCCTATAAAAGAAGGAAGAGTTGACCACCTTATTGGAAAAGTACATGAAAGGGGTCAGTTGGATGATTGTTTTCATCAAGGGTCTAAGTCTAGTATGGTTCCCAAGCAAAAAGAAAGTTAGGTACAAGATAAGTGTCCCATTTGAGGAAGTAGTAAGAAGTTTACTGAGTTGGAGAGCCCTAACATTCGAAGAATAACATATTCCAGTGGCCAAGTCGAGCCAAAGACTTTAAACAAGGTCGGCTAATCGAGAGGCAACTAAGGAGTATTTTCTTTCCACTTTTCCTTTTATTTTGCTTTATTTTTGTTGTGTTGCAATGTTTTTGGGTCTTTTTGAGAGTTCCATGAAAATCAATTCTTATATCTAAAAGATTGAGAGGGAGTCATGTTTTTTTTAAAAAAAAGTAAAAACATAAGATTGGCTGGACTTGAACTTGAACTTATTACATCGGGGATGGATTAGGGATGTCAAAAAGTCTCGTGGGACCCCGATCTGGGGGGGGGGGGTGTCCCGTATGGGGGCATTTGTTGAAAAAAATCGGGGACAAAGGCGGGGGTGGGGGCAAGGTTAACCCATGTTTTAATTTCGGGGGTGGGGGTTGGCAGTCCCGTCCAGAAACCCCCGTGGGGGCCCCGTTAATAAATTATATATATTAAAATATTTTAATTATATAAATATAATATACGATAAAATGATTTTTACGTACAAAAATTCAACAAAAAACATGTTTTTAAGTTGTTTTTAACATGTAAAATTATGGTATAAATAACTATTTGCTACCCAAAAAATAGTTTCTTTTAGCCCAAACAAGAAAATCTTTTAGTCCAAATAAGGTACCCCAAAATCAATCGGGGGCGGGGGAACGGGGGCGGGGGTAAAAGGGGAATCCGGGCATATTGTGAGCTGCATTGGCCTAATCTCCAACAGATTGGTAATCGGAATCAAGGTTTGTTTCTTAAGTTATCATTTACTTGAAAATTACAATGTATAAGTGCTATAGGTCATTAATTAGTTTCATCGGATCCCAACAGATCATGGAAGAGATTGGTAATTCTGTAATTTATGAAAATTATTACAATCGAACTAAAACAAGGGTTCTCCACATTTATGAGCATCAATTTTTTTTTCAATGACATGATATCAAATGTTGAGAAATTTGTTTTGCAAATAGATCATAAGAAAATTAAGTATCTATAATAACAAGCAAATTTAGTTCATCTGAAAGTGTAATGTTAGCTAACATATCAATATCATTGCATAATACTAGTGGGTTCTAGATTCTAGAATCATAGTCATATTACATGATAATCCATTATGTATGTGTATTATAGTTTAATCAATTTCTTTAATTTTGAAAATAATTTTTTTTATTGAGGGATAATGCTACACCACCAATGCAATACACTTATTCTAGATGAAATGGGGTAAAAGGGAAACACGGGTAACACCAATTAGCATCTTTTCTGTTGGAGGGCAAATTGGGAATAAGGGACCTTAGTATCTTGAATAGCTAATTTACTTTCTTTTTGTTATTTTTCCAGGATATTTTGTTGCTCAATATCTCATATGGCTTTAATTCCATTGCTATAAATCCAGCTTAAGAGGAATCGAGTGAAAGCAGTAGCGGAGGGAACTTCGCAAGATTTACTTAGTTCTTCATACAAGAAAATCGATTCCATCTCCAAAAAGCAAAATAAAAACCCAATTTCAGTTCTCATCTCCATTGTTTCAAGACGAGATAAACATTCATACATCAGTTCTCATCTCTACTACAAATCTGATGATGCATTATGGGAGCCTTGAATCGATGGAAATGTAGTTTGATCTAGCTCGAGTGAGATGATTTAACAATTCGCAGGTTAATATGGTGATGAACACAACCCATTCCGGATATATTGAGTGATAAAAGCTCTTGAAGTACATTAGTTGATGAGCGATTTCATTCCAGGTACTATGCAGCCCAACTGTTCGATCAAATACTTCAACCAAATTTATTTGTTTAAATTTGCATGAAAAAAAATCTTGATCAGTCATGTGAAGATAACAACGGTAAGATGAAAAATTGAGAACCAAAATTTGATGAACATACAAAATATGCAGGCTCAACGATGGTATGTAATTGGCTAAATGAGAGGAGGGATAAAGGACTGATTGAACACCATTGATTATGAGCTGAACTTGATATTGAAATTGAATACCATGAAACAGGAACGATTGTAGCAAAATAATTGTAAAAAGGAATTGAATGATCATAACACTGTCTAATTCGCTGATGACGTTTCATACATTGTCATGACTTGTTCCATGCTTCAAGATTTTCAGTAGTGAAAGAAGTCAAATGTGAAAAGCTTATTATTTATTTTACCAATGAATTTTGTAGTCATTGCACCAAATTCAGTTCTTCTGTAGGACCCATACGTATACACACAATGTGAACATTTTTTTTTTCTTCTTAGATGGTCATAAGTAATACAATTCAAAGTGATACATTTCTTTGTTGACATTGACTTGACTTGACTTGAAAAGCATGACGTTAGGTGAAATAAAAATAAAAAGAATAAAGGGTCAAGTATAAATTAGGGAGACACAAACCATCATTTTTCAAAAACCAAATAATGACTTCTTTAAACTTCTTATTTTTCTCTCCAACTCTACTAATAATCATTATACTCTCCTCCACACCCAATTTCTCTTGTGCTTCTTTAGAAGAAGTAAATGCTCTTCTTAAATGGAAAGCAAGCCTTGAAATCCCAAACAACTCCTTTCTCTCTTCATGGCTTCCCCTCCCTATGAATTCCAATGCATCAGTTCCATGCACTTCTTGGTTTGGAGTAGTTTGCAATGCTGGTGGGAGCATTCAGAGGCTAAACCTCAGTTCATCGAGCTTAAAGGGTACGCTTCATCAATTTTCATTCTCAATGCTACACAGTCTTACTCATTTTGATCTCAGTGTCAACAACTTCTCTGGCCCCATCCCACCAGAAATCCGACTCTTGACCAAACTTGTATATCTTGATTTTTCAGAGAATAAGTTTTCAGGAGTAATCCCACCTGAAATAGGAAACATGAACCAGCTAACCATCTTGTACCTATACTCAAACAATATATCTGGCTCAATACCAATTGAACTTGGGAATTTGAAGTCTCTCACTGACATTCAGGTGGCCTACAATCAACTTAATGGTTCTATTCCTTCATCACTAGCAAACCTCAAGAACCTACACACTCTGTACCTCCATGAGATAAATTATCCGGTCCCATTCCTATTGAACTTGGAAATTTGGAGTCTCTTACTCATCTTGCGGTGAGTAACAATCAACTTAATGGTTCAATTCCTTCATCACTAGGAAACTTGGGCAACCTACAATGGCTGATGCTTAAAGATAATAAATTATCCGGTTCCATTCCTACTGAACTTGGGAATTTGAAGTCTCTCACTAATCTTGCGGTGAATCGCAATCTGCTTACTGGTTCTATTCCAGTTTCATTTGGTGATTTGACATCTTTAAATAGCCTTTATATGCACCAGAATCAGCTTTCTGGTCCTATTCCTATTCAGCTTGTGATTTTGAAATCTGTCATTGATCTTAAGTTGAACAAAAATCAACTTAGTGGTTCCATTCCTCCAGAGTTTGGAAATTCAACTCAACTACAAAGGCTTGATCTTTCTTCCAATCGTCTAACAGGTCAGATTCCTAAGGAGTTTGGGAAGATGAAAAGAATGTTGAATTTGTCTTTGGCTGATAACCAGCTTTCTGGTATTATACCTCCAGAGATCGGATCTTTTGAACTCATTGAAGTACTTGATTTATCTACAAATAGATTAAACGGGTCACTACCAATAAGTATCGGTCAATGGGAACATATTCATTACTTGAATCTTAGTAATAACAAGCTCGGTGAGAAAATTCCATCTGAGATTGGTAAATTAGTTCAACTTACAAAACTTGATTTATCTCAGAATTTGCTAACAGATGTGATACCAACTGAAGTTCAAGGTTTGCAAAGTTTACAAAAATTGGATCTTTCTCACAATAGACTGTCTGGTTCTATTCCTAATGCTTTTATAAGGTTGCCACATGGGATTGATATCAACCTTTCTTACAATGAGCTCTCAGGCCCAGTTCCCCAAAGTCCCAACTTTGTGAATGCGTCCATAGAAGGCAATCCAGGTGTTTGTGGAAATATTACTGGAGTGAAACTTTGTGCAGATCAAATGATTAAGAAGAAAAACAATCCCTCGCATCATGGGGTCATCCTTGTAATTATCTTCCCTCTTATCGGGGCAGCTGTTTTACTTGGTTTGTTCACGTATGGCCTCATTGCTTATCGACAACAAAAGAAAAGGTCTCCACATAAACCATTGGACGAAGAAAGTAGAGGATATTTTTCCATTACAAGTTTTGATGGAGGAGTAGTGTATGATGACATCTTGAAAGCAACAAATGATTTTGATGAAGCATGCTCTATTGGGACCGGAGGATATGGTACCGTGTACAAAGCTGACATACAACCTAACAATGTGGTAGCTGTCAAGAAACTTCACTCATCATCATCTGAGAATGTTGATCATAATGGATTCCTTAATGAGGTACGATCATTAACGAACATAAGGCATCGAAACATAGTGAAACTCTATGGATATTGCTCCCATCGCCATCACTCATTTTTGATTTATGAATACCTTGAAAAGGGAAGCCTTGGATCAATATTATGCAATGAGATCTTAGCAAAAGAATTGGACTGGTTAAAAAGGATCAATATTGTAATGGGTATAGCTAATGGTTTGGCTTATATGCATCACGACTGCTCACCTCCTATAATTCATAGAGACATTTCCATTTCCAACATCCTTCTTGATTCCGATTATGAGGGACATATTTCTGATTTTGGGACCTCCAAGCTTTTAAAGCTAGACTCATCCAACTGGACCGCAATTGCAGGCACCTATGGTTATATCGCCCCAGGTAACATAATCTTGTGATTCTGGTTCTACATCTTCTTAAATTTTATGATATATATAAATATGTATATGTACATATATGTATTTATGTTAGAATCTTGTGGGGTTAAAATAGGTTATTTATTTATTTATTTATTTACTTATTTATTTATTTATTTATTTATATTTGAATATAGAGCTTGCTTATACGATGGTGGCAACCGAGAAATGTGATGTGTATAGCTTTGGGATTGTTGCACTAGAAGTGATCATGGGAAAGCATCCCGGTGAAATATCAACATTGTCTGCTGATTATCTGGTGTTAGGAAATGTGGGAGACAGTCGGATTCCACTTCCCTCACCACAAGTTGAGAAACAAGTTGATTTGGTGCTGAGTCTTTCAAGAGCATGTTTGAGCTCCAATCCGAATGGAAGACCAACTATGCGCCAAGTTTCAAATCGGTTAATGAAGGATCTGCTTTAAATCGGCATCTCTTGCTTGATCAATATAGTGTACTTACAGTGTTCTTTACTTTTCTCATGTTTCCTATATGCATCATGTCAATATGTATTCATTTGAATGTGTTTTTGTTGAGAAACTTTACATATACTTGTAGTAGATAAAAAAATAAGTCAATGATCCTTACTATACTTCTAAAACTCACTACTATAAACCAAGAACAAGGCCATACACACATCTCCCAAACAAGAAATTATGTAAAATTCTGCTGTAATACTTCTTATATCTATTTCAATTTTTTATTTATTTTGTAAGTAAAATGTTAATTAATAGTTATTATAATGACATCATATTTTCAAAAAGAATACATCCGTCCATAATTCGGATAGCACATCATGTGTTATATACCCTCTAGGATACCTAAGTCATCCAAATGTACAAAATATATATTTCTATTTTAGATTATATGATGAGAAAACAAAGCTAATGGTGAGAGATGTCATTGGGAAGTTTTATCAGACACTTGATATTATAGTGTTGAGCCTCTCAAGAGCATGTTTGAACTCCAATCCAAACAAAAGACTAACAATGTGCCATGTTTCAAATCGGTTAATAAAGGATTTGCTTTAAATCAACATCTCTTGCCTGATCAGTTTGGTGTACTTTAATTTCAGTGTTCTTTACTTTTCTCAAGTTCCTATGTGCATCATGCCAATAAATATTTATTTGAATGCCTTTTTGTTAAAAAAAACGTTATATATGTTTGTATTAGATAAATAAATAAGTCAATGGCAATTGCTATGCTTCAAAAACTCACTAGCTCAAACCAAGGAAGGCCATACATACATCCCTCTAACAATAAATTATGAAAAGTTCTAACAATAAATTATGAAAAGTTCTGTTGTTATACTTCTTATATTTATTTCAATTTTTTTATCTAGTAAGTTAAATGTTTTAAAAATAATAATTCTTATAATGACTTCATATTTTAAAAAAGAATACACCTGATCGTAACTTGGTAACACCATCATGTTATATACCATTTATCATGGCTTAGGTGCACTTGGTTGTGGAAGATTGTTTTTTGTTTTCTAGAAAACATTTTTAGAAAATAGAGTTGAGTCTTAGTTTTTAGTTTTCAATGAAAATTTTAGAAAATGTGTTTGTTGAAACCAATGGAGTTTTCAATTTTCCATTTTACAAATTTACAAAACTTTGGAAAACTGTAAAAATCACTTTCTTATTTACATACAATTTTTAAAAAAGAAAATTTTCATTTTCTTGGAAAAAGTTTGAAAACTGAATCAAACAAACCTGTTTTCAAAGTTTTTACTTTCATGGAAAATTGGAAATTTTCTCACAACCAAACACACCCTCAGAAAATTTCAATCATATATACCAATTTTTCCAAAAATCAGATCTTATGTGACTTTTTGTAGTAAGGTGCATGTGCCGCAACTACTACAAGTCTACAATCACATGGAAGGGTTTAGTGGGATGCTATTTTGTAAAGGCTAATAGTTTTAGTTGGGAACTTGATCCAATTTATAGTGCGCTTTTAATTGTGTTTCGTTATGTTAAATTGAATCGGTAATGTTATCTTCATCATAGGCCCGTCACAAAGGGTGGGGGATAGGGGTGATCGTCCGACGCCCTTCTTTTAAAGAGGCCCAAAATTTATATAGACTTTATTAATGATATGTTAGAAAAGATTGATGTGGAGATATCATACATACTTATAAAGCTAACATTTTTTCTTGAATCTCATGCATTTGAAACCCCTTTTTTTAACTTTCTCAAACCACATTCATTTGAAACCCCATTTTTTAACTAATGCAACTCAAAAGTTTTCGTAATTATGATTTAACACTCAAAAGTTCTATAACTTATATTATGTTTAATTAGTATTTAGTTAAAAGTTTACTATAAAAAAGTCAATCTTTTGTGCCTTTTGTGTTATATAAAATCTTACATGTAAGAAGGATGTCATAAGAAAATGAAAAGAAAATTTTTCAATAGACACAATTCTTTTAGAACGTATTTGCGGTGATGGAGTCCTTAAAAGAGCTCTACAAGTCAAGGTTGTGGATGAATGTATCATTTTTTACTCATAATTTGATCGTGTTATATTTTTTTTTCCAGTAATATATATAAGACCACTCAAAATCATATGTTTAGAGATATATTGTTTTTTCAAACCATACCATTCAAAATCATATGTCTAGAGATATTTTGTTTTCTCAAACCATATTGATTTGAAACCTACATAATTTTTTATATTCCTTAATTAAAACCATTTATAGTATTTATAAATTTCCAATAATTTTTTGCATTCTCTTATTATATATGTAGTTATATTAGTACATTTTTCTTACAAAAAGTCGTCATTTGGTTGAAGATATTGTGATTCAAAAGTTTTCATATAGGTGAAACATTCACGATCCAAATATGATGATTTGAAGAAATGGGTTATATCGCATCGATGATATTTGTAATATGATTTTATCTTTCAACCAAAACAAATGAAGCTTTTCAATTCTTTCTTTATATTTAGTTTCTCATTTAATATTTATATGTGATTTGTGTGTATTACTCAATCTTGAATGTGACTCTCAAAACATCAATGTTTTGCTTGGAATATCTTTCTCATTCTTCTTTTTCAAGAAAAATATTTTGATTGCATGTTAGTAAAGAATTGTCATCAAGTTTCTATGGTTGAATGATGTTAAATGAAGAAAAAAGATTCATAAAATGGATATAGGTTTTTCTGTTTGAGCAAAGTTGACGATTGTTAGTTTTTTCTTTTGAATTAAATGTATGTTTATGTAACATATTTATTTATATATTCAACCACCCAATGCTAGGGGTGTCGAACGGGTAAAATTTTTGGGTTTCGGGTAGAACTGGTATTTTCTTAAGAAAATAATACCTGATACCAGAACTATATTGTAATTCGGGTTTTCGGGTTTCGGTTATACGGGTTTGAGGTCGGGTCGGGTAATTATCGGGTACACCCGAAAATTTCATAAATGACAGTTATTGATAATTTTTGTTAATTTTTATTTTTTTTATTTTCACATGTTGGTTGGTTTAATAAAGATTCGGGTAGGAAAATACTCCATACAATTAACAAGTACTTATTTAATAACAATACAAATCATTATAATATGTTACGTATTTTTTTAATTCCATTTCGTGCGATAGTGATAAACTGAGAATTGTGATGACGGTTCAGGACTTCAGCTTCAACATCGTATTCACTTTGCAAGTTTGCGTCGACTTTCGAGCCGTCGTTCATAATAAGGAAACGAAGGGTTTTGTTTTATTTGAAGTGTGCGTACGTGACTGCATTGTATATTTGATATTATTTAAAAAACAAATTTGGGTATTCGGGTATACCCAAAAATAAATATTCATACCTAAAACCCGACCTATACTATTATGGGGTTAACCTGTTACCTGAATGTTCATACATGTTACCCGTTCTACCCGAATTCGGAACAGGTCAGGTGGGTAGAACGGGTTTCAGGTTTTTTCGACAGGCCTACCCAATGCTTTTATTTATTTGATTGTAGTTTTTCTATTTTGATTATGTTTATTGTCTATTATTTTTTTGTAGGGTTATTCTGCACAACATATTTAAAAGACAATATTTAAAAGATAACATAATTTTGAACATTTGATATGTAATTATGATAGACTTATCATGATATGTTATTCATATGAAACTAATTTATCCATATTACTATGACAAGAATTACATATGACATTTACGAGATATATATATATATATATATATATATATATATATATATATATATATATATATATATATATATTATATGTGATTTGTTTAACATGTATATGCATCTATGTATGTTATAAATTTATAATTAAATATCTTTATGTTTAATAACTAAAAGGATTAAAATGATGCATCAAAACAAATTATTTAGATGAATATAATAATAATAATAATAATAATAATAATAATAATAATAATAATAATAATAATAATAATAATACATTTCCAAGTACCGCATTCATTTAAAACTCACACAACAACTAAAGAGTTTTCTAATTTATGTATCTTTATTAGTTACAACTCAAGAGTTTTTCACTTATGGTTATTAATTAGTAATCACTAATAACCTTTTATTTTCCTTTCTTTTATAAGGTTGTAAAGTTTTGCTCATTAAAAACATTAATGTATTTGAAGAGATTTGTGATTTAAATATGAAGAGTTAATATAAATGTTATAATAGATGTTTTAGTATTTTTATGTTATTAAAAGTTATAATGTTTATTTTTCACATTTTTTATTATTCGTTGTATATTTTAATACACATGTTATAATAGATGATTTCTATTTTTATGTTACTAAAAGTTGCATTTCATATTTTTGTTCATACGTTTTGTTACCCGTTATATTATCATTCATTTGATATATAGTTTACATAATTTTAAACGGTTTATAAAATTATCAAATAATTGTATATATAACAATGATTTAAAAATTCAACTATAATGTTTAATAAAACTAATATGTTAATTGTATGTTTGCTTTACTACTAACATTTTGTTTCAAAGTAGAAATATTAAATAATAATTTGGTAAAAGTAGGGGTGTAAACGAGCCGAGCCGAGCCCGAGCCTGACCAAGCTCGAGCTCGGCTCGTTTAATTTTAAGGAAGCTCGAGTTCGAGCTCGAGCTCGATTTGAACCTTAAAATGAAGCTCGAGCTCGGCTCGTGAACAATTTAGTGGGATCATGAGCTTAATCGAGCCTAAACGAGCCTTTATATATATATATATATATATATATATATATATATATATATATATATATATATATATATATATATATATATATATATATATATATAAAGGCTCGTTTAGGCTCGCGAGCCCATTAATTGAAGCACGGCTCGAACTCGTTTAATAAACGAGCCTCATATTTAGGCTCGAGCTCGAATCAGGCTCGTTTAATTCGATCTCGAGTCGAGCTTTTAACGAGTCAATCCCGAGTAGCTCACGAGTAGTTCGGCTCACTTACACCCCTAGGTAAAAGTTATTATTTTAACTATATAATTCTATTCTCGCGCAACGCGCGAGGATTCGCGTAGTCATTAATAATTTTGCATCTAAAAAAGCTAGAAAAATTATATTTCTTTAAATATTTGGATTTTTATAATCGAAAATATTATATTTAGACGCCAGTATAAATAATTTATCTTTCAATTATTGAGTTATTATAGAAAGGTTAATAAAATTTGTATATTTTAAGGGTCTTTTTTCCTTTATGGTTCTGGGCCCAAATACATTTGGAATGGTCCTGCTTCATCATTTATTTAAAAGGAAATAATTGTAATCGCATTCTAGTTATTTAGGTTTATTTACATTAACCTAAATATTAAATTGGATTGGGGTTTCGGGTTTGGGGATTAATTGGTAATGTTTGTAAGTTTTTATGTTTAATAGGTGAAGGTCGTGCTATTGTAAAAATAGACTAAGTAACAACCTTTAGACGATGCGGTATGGGCCAATAATGAGAAGCAACCGGATAATGTGACACACGAAAACGCCGTCGTGACGGGGGAACACCCCCCCCCCCCCCCCCCCCCCTTCTCGTTTCTTCTCGTTATGGCACTTCTCGTGCTCGTCACAACTTATTAAAACGGGAATGAGAACCAATCAAAATCATTTTTCTTCATCCTTCTCTCTTTCTCTCTCTACCTTTTTCTACCTTTTAACAAGTTGTAACATTGAAACATTATTTCCTACATGGTGTTATGGTCGTTATGATGGTGTTAAGGTTGATGTGGCATGTAAGATGACGTTATAACACCGGCCCATACCCAATGTTCTTAGATAGAATTAACAAATAGTGGGTCTTGATTATCGTAATTAATGATGGTTATGTGGTGATTTACGAGAATAGGTGTATACGGTAATTTACGAGATATGGGATTAGTTATGCTGACAGCTCATTTGACATGAACGGGTTCCTGAGAGTTGATGCACTAGAAGTTGTTTTTTGTTTCTTTTTTTCTACTAGCTCTGTGCTTCAAATTTTTTTTTTAATATAATTGCATTTTTTATGAAGTGACATCATTTTTGTCATTCTTTTTGCTTATTTAAAAAAATCACTAAATCTTATGTATTCCTCTGTTCACACGTTTAATGAATGCGCAAGGTCCATTGATTTATTTTAGATTTCACACTTTAATGAATGCGCAAGGTCCATTGATTTATTTTAGATTCTTGTGAAAGACCATTGGAACTCTTCTCCGTCTCCATTGACCCATTAACATAGTGTGGACCCATGAACATTAATGTATGAAGTACAACACACTCCACTTGACTTTGTCATTGGTCTATATAGTCTCCAAGTAAGCAATTTTTTGTCATAAAGTTTTGGCTTAAAAAGTTAAATTTTGTGTTTTCTAAAAAGGAAATCTCCAAGAAAGGCATAATATTTTAGGTCAGTTTATGGTTTAATCTCAAATTAAATTTTGTTTACAAAAAGGACATAATACCGGCTAGAACTTCGGAATAACCCTTTGTGGCCGGTTTTGCAGATTTAGCCGGTATTCCGACTTTTTTCACTATTTCGTCAAAATATTGGGATTTTTTCGTTAATTCAGCTAAAACTTTGGAATAACCATTTTTATCAATATATTAAAAAGGGTTTTCTTTTTAAATGAGTGAATTTTTTCATATCTTTTTATACAACGTTAGATATTCAATTTTAAAGTCAAGAAATTTATTAAAAAAAAACTATCTATACAATCCACAAAGTTACCAAACTTCATAAACTTGTCTGAAAATCTTTACTGAAGATAGAGTGCTCCATGATTGCAAGATGAAATTCATACAAAAATATTTTGTATTTTCTTTTGATTTCATTATTGGTTTAAGTATTGAGATAACCACAACACATACATAATAATACTAATCAGGTATACTTAAATCTATGGAATAACCTTTCTCGTTAATACTCGTTTTCTTCTTCATTCTATTGGTTGTTTAAAACCTTATTCCATGTGCCCTCTTTCTCCCACTGTTTCTTTCTATCTATTGCAAAATTGGGAAGGATGCGATAAAGGATACATACACACACCCCTCAGATAGATCTATGTCTTTCCTTTTTATATGCACACACACACATAAAAGTTTCTAATCTGGAACATGTGTGTACGTGTGTGAAATGAGGGTATGAAAATTCAAACGAATCTTTGTTTTATGGACTATCCAAGGCAAGACTAGTTGCTTCCAAGATATTGCTACTGTCCTTGGCAAATTGAGGTACAAGTTTAACATGAGCATGTTGAAGTGCATGATTCAACCCGTTTATTTTTATGTCAATCAATTTATTTTGTTTCAGGTTGATTGGTTTAGAGTATAGACCTTAGACGTATTTCGTTTTGTGCTAGATTAAAACACTAAATAAGTTGAAAGAGTACAACTTGGAGAGGTGGATACGAAAAAGTGAAAAACAAAAAGGAGTAGTAGTTTGAGACGCGGACGAGTGAAATTTACAATAAGTTTAAGGGTAATTGATCAATTAACGAAAAAGCCCCAAAATTCTAATCAATTAACGAAAAAACCCACAGTACCGGCTAAATCTGCGAAACCGGCCACAAAGGGTTATTCTGTAGTTTTAGCCGGGATTTTGTCATTTTTTGTAAACAAAATTTAATTTGAGATTAAATCGTAAATTCACCCAAAATATTGGGACTTTATTGGAGATTTCTCTTTCTAAAATTAGTTTTGTTTGAAATATAAAACAATAATAATGAAACCAAATTGATTTCAAAAAGCAACTTTACACAATATGATCAATTTGATAAGTACATTTTTGTTAGAATGAAACTTTTGTTAGAATTACTTGGAAAAGAAAATTGAATATGCCCTAATAATTTGATTGAAGTTATAAGGCACTTCTAATTCCCTAAAAAATATGTTCCTCATAGTGTCGCTAATATGTGAAGATAAAGACCCTACGAGAAAGACTTGATTACGAAATGTAATGTGCAAACAAAATTGAATATGCCTAACAATTTGATTGACGTTTTAAGGTACTTCTAATTCTACTAAAAAAAAACTTGTCACTTATTCTATAACTAATATTTGAAGATAAATAAGGACCCTAAGAGAAAGAATTCATCACCAAATGTGATCTGCAAAGGAATTCTAAAGATGTATAAAGTAATCAATTTTGGAAAATATGAGAAACAAACAATAATACAGTTATGGAAGGCATTGTACGGTGCATGTCGAATCCAGGAGTTATGTGAGAATCGACCACGCGGGTAGTGAGGGTATGAATTATAAAATTGTAATGGAAAATTTTGTGTCGCAGTCTTATTAACTTTTAATAATACTTTTATATTCTTCTAAATTTTATATTACATATATGGATTTGATTCGCATCATCTCAGGGAATTTAACAAACCCCAACATTTAGAATTGGTGAACGCACTAACATTGTTGTAGCTCATTTTCATGGGTGATTCTCATCTATGTTTTATTTGTATTATTTGCAGGATGTGAAAACAATAATAATGTCTGGCCCAAAACATTCCTTGCTAATAGTAGTTAATTTTTTCTGATAGTTTACATAATATACCATAACAATATAAGAAAATCTATTCCCTTTGGGCTGTTAAATGATAATAATGTTTATGTCATAAATAATCCATAGCTTGGATGTTGGTATGTGTTGAGTTGGACATACTTGATAACAGAGCTAGAACTTGTCCAACCATTCTAAATTGATGTTCAATTAAACAAAATTAAGTAAAAGCTCCATCAATTCATCTCTTAGGCATTTCATCAAACACATATTAATATTGCACATTAAGAAAAAGTTCCCTCCATATAGATGTTGATTTTGATGGAAAAGAGGAGCAAATGAAGAAAATAAACAAAGAGAAAAGTATAACTGTGAAAATGAAGTATCAATGATCAAGTGTAAGATAGATACATACTCATCCTTTTATAGATCTAAATGTTAGCACTAACAACCCTCTTCCTAGTAATAACCAACCAACTAACACACTACATTAACCATCAATTATATAAAGTAACATGAATAATAACCAACCAACTAACACACTACATCAACCATCAATTATATAAAGTAACATGAATAATAACCAACCAACTAACACACTACATTAACCATCAATTATATAAAGTAACTTGAATGGACCATCAGCTACATAAAATGACTATGAACTCACTACTTTTAGCAACACCCCCTCAAGTGGGAGAATGACTAACTCCCAACTTGTGAAGTTAATTGATAATGTTGTTTATTAGGAAGTTTTTTAGTAGAGTTGTGGCTAACTGAGACTGAGATGGGACATGGTACTGAGCAATGGATAAATAAGCCCCTCTTGCAACTTTTCTTGAACAAAATGACAGTCTAATTCTAGATGATGTTCTAGAAAAACCAGATCTTTTGAAATATAGATGGATTCTTGGATTTCACATTTAAGATGAGCATGCGTAAGACCGGTAACAGAAACTTCATGTAGAAAGCGACATAATCAAGCTAACTCAATATTTGTATGTCGTGTGTTTCTATACTCATTTCTAAAGAAGATAAGAATAATGTAACTTGTTCTTCCTAAAGTAAGTAACATGTACCTTGGATCATAAGTTCATATTCAACAATTTGACAGATTTGACCCTGTAACAATTTTTTTTGCCAAATCAAAGAGAATTACATTCCAACGAGCTATATTATTTAGATCTTCCAATTTTGTTTTCAATTTGTTGATCATCGATCATTTGTCGATTCAAGTGTTTCTTCAACATGATTCATCAGCTTACTTCAAAAAAACAATAAAAATGGGCCACCGCAAAGGGGTTGCTCCATACGGGTAGAGGGTTGGTAGTGCTAACATTTTAGATTATGTTCTTTGGGGGTTGCTCCAAGTTGACTTTGGTATTTAGTAATGTTGTATATTGTATATCCATGATTACAATAAGAATATATATATATATATATATATATATATATATATATATATATATATATATATATATATATATATATATATATATATATAAGAGATACATTTACACTCATAACCCTCTAATATAATTATATACATATCACACTTTAGCTATCTAATATTCCCCCACTAGCTAAGGCGGGGGAGCGACCTGTAGCTTGGATTGTAATAAGAGAAGCCGTTGTGAGGGCAGTGGCTTGGTGAACGCATCTACAATCTGATCATCCATAGATATAAAGTGAACTGAAAGCTTCCATTGGACCACCTTTTCTCGGACAAAGTGAAAATCAAGTTCAAAATGTTTTGTACGTGCATGAAAGATAGGATTAGCTGAAAGATACGTAGCACCAAGATTATCACACCACAACATAGGATCCGACTTAACAGGAACTTGAACTTTTCATAATAGAGTTTTGAGCCATGTGAGTTCAGCAACGGTATCGGCTAGGGCCTTGTATTCAAACTTTGTTGGCGATCGAGATACAGTCTGTTGTTTTCGGCTAGACAATGATACTAGTTTGGAACCTAGGTAGATAGCATATCTCCCAGTGGATCGACGATCGTCTTGGAAACCAGCCCAGTTAGCATCAAAGAAGCCGATCAGTGAGTTTTAAGTTGAATCAGTATAGACATGGAGGATGGTACTCGAATCATGCTTAAGGCACAAACCATAGTCAACGGTGCCATGTAAGTAACGAAGAATTCATTTGACTGCTAACTAATGATTCTCAGTGGGGGAGTGCATAAACTAGTAGACTTTGTTAACTGCGAAGGTATTATTCATACGAGACAATGTGATATACTGAAGAGATCCTACTAATTGACGATATTTGACCATATTATCAAACTTGGAAATGTCACCAAGAGCAAGATTTGCATTACTGGTCATAGGAGATGAGACCCGTTTAGCATCAGACAAACCTACACGTTGTAAGAGTTCAAGGATGTGCTTTCTTTGTGATATAACAATTTCATGATCCTGATGAGTGACTTCAATATCGAAACAACCCATATCCTGAACAACAAAAGATTGGCTAATACTCTTTACCACTTTATTAATCGCGTGCGAGTTGTTTCATGTAAATATAATGTCATCAACATAGAAAAGCATGTATAAAAGTTTTCCTCGATGAGAGTAAATAAACAAGGACGGATTCATCTTGGAACCCTTAAAACCAAGGGAATAAAGTACTGTAGATAGATGGTGGAACCACACTCTAGGGGCTTGCTTTAATCCATATAAGGACTTGTGAAGCAAGCAAACTTGATACGGTATGGTCGAGTTAACAAACCCATGGAGTTGTTGCAAATAAATTGTCTTAGTGAGATTACCGTGTAAGAAGGCATTTTGTAAATCGAATTTCCTTAAGGACCATTTATGTGTTACGAATAGAGATAGACAACACAAATAGTTGTCGATTTTACTACGAAATTGAACAACTCCTGATAATCAATGCTCGATTCTTGCCGAAACCCTTTTGCTACTAGTCATGCCTTGTAACGTTTAATCGCCCCTATTTGATCCCTTTTTTAATTTTTATACCCATTTGCAATAAACAACATTGGAATTTGGAACACATGGCACTAACATCTAGGTAGCATTTTGCATTAGGGCTGAATACTCTTCTTCCATGGCACTGCACCACTTAAGATCCATATTAGTAATCGTAAAGGTTGTTGGTTCGGTGTGTATTTGGTATGGTAGGAGGTGGAAACATAGGGTTTGGTTAGTTTTGGATTGTAGCATAGATTGGTGGTTCGAGTACGTGTAGGTTGTTTGGTGTTATAAAAAGGAGCAGTAGGTATAAGCGAAAGTGGTGGATTAGTGTTTTGGGAAAAGGCGGTGATATGTGTGAATTAATGGTGGTTTGGTCGTGGGTTGTTCATGAGGGGAAGTGGTGGGAGGTGTCATATCTATTGGGTCAGATTGTGCAATAGGTGTTGTGGATGGTAAGACGATGGGTGGTAAGGTAGGATTTGGATAGATTGAGATATAGAGATTTGAAGTGGTTGTAGACGAAGTGATTATAGGAGGTCTTTGAAAAGGGAAGGATTTCTCATTAAGTTGAACATGACGTGCCACATATATGTGATCAGATTGTGGGCCTAAACACAGATAGCCATGATGAGCAGTGTTGTAAGCAAGAAACACACAAGGTGTAGAACAAAAGTCGATTTTGTGTTTTTTGCATGGACGGAGATGAGGAAAACACTGACATCCAAAAACCCAAAGAAAGGAAAAATTGGGTTTATGTTCAAAGGGTGAGGTGTTGGAGTTTGTATAGGATGGTATTCGGTTAATAAGATATGTTGTGTTGTCAAAAGAAAAATGCCAAAACCATTGAGGAACATTGGATTGAATGAGAAGAGTAAGATCGGTTTTGACAGCATGCTGATGTCGTCACTCAACAAAACCATTTTGTTCACTAGTATGCGGACACGAAAGGCGATGAGTAATGGCGAGAGGAGAGAAAAATTGCAAGAGATTTCGAAACTCGCCTCCTCAATCGGTTTGGACGAATTTTAGTTTGGTTTGAAATTGTCGTTCAACCATCACAAGGAATCGTTTAAAAGTAGTATAAATGTCAGATTTTAGTTTTAATGAAAAAATCCACATAAAGCAAGAATAATGATCAACACACAACATAAAATATTTGTGACCATCATAAGAGGTAACAAAAGTCGGGCCCCATACATTACAGGAAATATAAATCTAAAATGTGTGAAATTTCGTAAATAGATGGTGATAGATGAAGTTTAGACGATTTACCAAAATGACACGAATCATAAAAAGTACTATCACACTTATTTTGTAAAGGTAAATGTTATTTAGATAACATGGACTTCAAGAGTTGTTGATGTGGATGTCCAAGTCTTTGGTTCCATGTGGTGGATGGAGAACGGTTGGTAGAAAACGCTATTTTGTGAATAGGTTATGTTTGAGGAAGATGAAAGGAGTAGAGACCGCCATTACATGAACCCATGAGGAGGATATTGCATGTAAGCATTTCCTTTGCAAAAAAGAAATATGAGTGAAATTCGAAGTACACATGATTATCAAGACAAAAGTTTTGGACAAAAATGAGGTTTTGTTTTATTTAAGGAAGATGAAGTATGTCTTTAAGGGTGAAGGTTTTGTTTGGCGAGTAATATTGTGACGAACCAATATGTAGAATGGGTAAATCGTTACTATTTTCATTGTGAAGATTATCATCACCATAGTAGGTGTAACGTCCCATTTTCACAACAAAATTTTTCATTTTTATTAAGGTAAGATTCCCAATTTATTAATCCATTATTTAAGAAAAGCCATTTATTCAAAATTAAATTTGTTAATATCATATTATTATAGGAAACACGGAATCTTCAAAGTTGTTGATGAGTGTGTACAGTCCCACCTTTGCCTTCCCGCTACCTGAAACAATAAACAATTGGATAAACATAAAGCTTAATGAGTTTCCCCCAAAATACTACCACATAAACATAATAACCAACATCATGCATACAGAGCCTTCAGCTTGACTGGAACGCCACACCGGCCTACAAACTATCCGGAACGCTCACAGAACCGTCAACATGACTGGAACGCCTCATGGGGCCTTCATCCTATCTGGACCGTTCTCTGGGCCTTCGGCCTAACGTCCTGCAGTCTATTCGGGACGCCCTGGGTCTTTTGGCCTTTAGTCTACATTGGTTGGCCTCAACCCAAACCGCTCCTCTCGAGCCTTTGTGCCTACGGCTTATAGTCGGCCCACACTGGGTATCTTGGCCTACCACACAGAGCAGGACCGCCTCAACCCAAACCAAACACAATATGTCGACATATAAACAATCTGGATCAAGTAGGCACATAATATAGGTAAACAACAATCATACAGGTCATTACCGCCTACTGGTCCTCTGACAACATACAACCCTAATACGAGCTAACCTCCATAGAATGTGTAACCATAAGTAACCAGAGGTGAGATAGCCACCTGAACAGATGGTCCTACTCTAAAGCCACAACCAAATAAGGAATAGGCAAGAGAGCCTAGACCAAGAGTTCTCAGGCTATCATACATGACAACAGACAATTCCTAAGGGCACTCCATAGATGATAACCAGCAAGCACATATACATACAGTCTTATAGATTACTACAGCATAGCAACATTCTCGATACTAGAAAACATATTTAACATATCACTACAGCATAGCAGCATACTCGATACCATAACAAAGATCTAACAGATCCCTAAGGAATGTATCTACTACCAGATAACAAAAACTAGTGGGTTGACATTGGTGCCTTCGACCTACGGGTACAATGAAGCGAAACTCACCTTGAAAAGTGTGTAGGTAACCACTGTACCAATGAAGAACTCTACCAGCTTCAAATCACTTCCAATCACCGACATGTCGATACTTGAGTCAATACCCGATCATAAGTCATAGTCACTTGTAACAGTGACCACCTCACATGAAATGACGATTAGGGTTAAATAAGAACACTTAACTCATTAAGGACATAATCACATAAGGGTAGGACTGATTAATGTTTAACTTAGTCATCCTCGGGTATAATAATAATAATCCAATCAATATCCCAAATACGCGCCCGATCATTGTTCAAAATAAAGCTCCCCGATTCTAGGGTTTCCACATAAAATGATAAATAGGGTTAGTGTTCCACACTAAAACCCCTTAAGGAATTAATTCATTAATTCCAATATTGCATTAAGTTAATTCTAGGACATTATTAAGTATTATTTAAAGTTTAATTAACAGTTTTAACACGGGTACCGACTAACTCCAAAACTAGGGTTTTCTTTGACATTAGGGTTTTCTAGACACTAATTAGGGTTTCTAATCCAAACGCGTGCCACTCGGTCTAAAGTTGGATGTTTAGGTAATTTAATGTTTAATAAATCGTGCACCACCCAACGCCACCATGGGCAATGGTGGTTGGTGGCGGTCCGTGGCGGCAACCACCCAACTACATACGGCGGGGGCGACGGTTTCAAGTGACAATTCTAATAATCCAAGCACACATAAAGTTCCTACATCATTCATACACACACTAGCATTAGAAATAAAACCAAAATGTTCAATACAACAACCAAGATGGTGGTAGGAGGTGGCAGCCACCACCTCACGGTGGTGGTGGGGGTTTTCGTTGGTTTTCCGGCCAACCAACACACATACACGCCGATGTACACTGAAATACATACACCCACATGTAGATTCACACTCAACACAACTACCCACTAATGATGCCATACGAATGCTGAAAGAATGTTGGCGATGGGACAACCGTCGGAGCGGCGACAACAATGGGTGCAAAGCAGCGACGATAGAAACGAAGAGGGATGAAGGGAAGCGGGTTGCGCTAGTACCGGATAGAAACAAAAGCAACCTTAGACATGCTCTTCCAAATTCCTATAGAAATAGCGTCCACAAGTCAAGCTTCACCTTCGTTGACAGCAACAGTAGCCGCCACGACTTCGTTTCCTAATCTCCCCGACTAGCACGATGCTAGCTACCAGATATCACCTTCGTCGGCAGCGGAAGCAAGAGAAATAGTGGTGCTTGATCGTTCATGATTTTGCCAACCGTAAGGGTCCACCGGTGGTCTTGGTTGATCGGAACGGCAAGCGAATGGGGTGGCGGCGGTTGGAGTATAGCATGTGGCGGCTGCTCTATATGAAAGGCAGGAGGGAACGACGAGTTTAAGTCCCCAACTCCAATTCCAAACTTGAATACATTTCTACAAGATCGCTTCCTACTACTACAACTCATTTTCAATTTAAACCCACTGATTACGACACAGCCCCTGCTTCACAAACTCCTTTACATTTCAAGTCCTAATGTTACAATATAAACCCCAAATTCTGGAAATTATATCATTTAACACCATATGGACAACACTGATAAATTATTACAGATTTAGGTCTAAAATAAAATAAAATTGAGGATACATATCAGGGTTTTAGGCCTTATTATTTATTTATTTACTTATTTATTTTATTTTAAACGGAATGTTACACCAGGCCTCAAAATTATTGAAAGTTGATAGGTCTTGTGTAATATATTGTCTAGAGCCCATGTCTGGGAGCCAAGAGAATATCATTTGTGAGCGGTAGTTTGTAAAGTTAGCTGAAGGTCATTGTCTTGTTCTCAAGGTTGTTGGATCACGGTTAGGGAATTGTGACAGGATGTGACCAATCCCACACCTGTTGCATGTGCCAAAAAACAGGGTTTTGATTAGAAGCCTAATTAAATTGATTATGGTTACCTAATCCTTGATTTATGTTGTTGTAGTTCCTCTTCCACGTCTAGAGTCACGTCCATGACCACAATTATTTCTGGATATGTTGGTGTGGAAGGCTTAAGCAGGTTGTGCATGAACAGATTGAACTTGAAGGCCATGTTGCGAAAAAAGTTGCTAAATAGTGTGTGGTTGATCCAGCTAAGGAGTGGAAGAGGTAGCACCACGAATGGATGAGGTGTGACTGTTTGTGACAGCCGTGAAATCTTGATCCAGAGAGATGTTTGTTGTTGATTTCATGATCATGTAATCATGGTCTGATATCAAGCCATGAAGTTCTACAAAGGCAGTTGGGAATTGACGACCAAGATGGGTTGACTTCAACTTGTTGTATTCTTCTCTTAGACCCGAGATAACTAGCATCACTAAATCTTTTTCTTTCATTGGTTCACCTATATTGGCAAGTGCATTAGAATATTCTTGAGCTCGTGTTAGGTATGTAGAGCCCAGGTGAGTTTTCAGGGTGTATTCCCTAGAGAAAGTGTGAGGTGCATATTCTCATTCAAGAGATAGCCAAATATCATGAGAGGTGTTGCCTAGAGCATGTTAGAATAATGCCTCATAGATGGTAGAAACGAGAAGCATAAGGACGTAAGCATCATTGGAAACTCATGTGTTGTAATCAGCGTTTTGTTGTGGGGGTGTATTGTGTCATATTTGTCTTTTCTTGATGATGAAGATGGGATAATAATCAGTGGACAGGGAATTGTGCAATCAATATAACTGAACAAGTTGTTGGTGAGAAGGTATGGTTGGAACATCGCCTTCCAGTAACTATAATTGGTAATAGAGTGAAACAAAACTTATGGGGACAAGGGAGAGTTTTGTTTTTTGGGGTAAAAGTTGTAAGTGTTATTGATTAGCAACAGAAAGAATAAAAAAAATAGAAATTGGATGTTTTTGTAGGTGGCGACACTGTGGTGCAAATCGACATAAGCAAGAGAGGGAAGCACTATAGGCTTGATTGGTTGTTTGATTTTGATGGTCTCTTTCTTTTGTTTTCTTTTCATCAGTGTTTTTTAGGGTACAACGTAAGGCTCTGATACAAAGTTGATTTTGGTAATCAGTAATGTTGTATATTATATATCCACGATTACAATAAGAGTGTGTATATATATATATATATACATATATATATATATATAAGAGATATATTTACACTCATAACCCTCTACTATAATTATATACAAATCACACTTCAATTTTCTAATACTCCACACGAGGATGATACCACAAAAGCTTTGGAGGATAAACATCCATACAAGCCATCACCATCCACGTTGAGTACCATATTTTCAAAACCTCCCATTTTAGTGGATATTGGCAATGTCCTTGGGGGCATCATTTCCTAAAGGAACCTCGTGTGTGAGAGATGGGTTGAGAGATCAACACATTTTGGATGCTCTTTGTGGAGAAGTTCAACTATAGCCAAAGAGATCCTAAGTGTTATTACATATGTGGTTAATTTATAGCTAGGGGAAGATGTCCATCGAGTTTGGCAGAATTTGTTGTCTCTGCTCCTCTCACACCACTCTTAAAACCTGATATGGGAATACATCCTATTGCATTAGGAATTATATGGAGACTTTTGGTTTCCAAGTTGGCTATGAAAGTTATTAGTAAAGAAATGGCCAAGTATCTCCATGATTTTCAGTTCGGGGTCGGGGTGTTGGGTGGTGTTAAGGCTGATTACATAGCGCCAACATGGTGGTGAGTGAGCGCTACGATGTCGTGTCTCTTTCCATGCTTTTTTGGACTTGTCCAATACCTTTAACCATGTGGACGGATCCACATTACTTCATGAGGTCAGATTGAGGTGCCCTTCTAAATCCTTGTGGGTAGAATTCCTACATGGTCAAGCATCTAGGTTGTATCTAGGAGACACATATATTTGGTCTACTACTAGGGTTCAACAAGGAGAACCCTTAGGACTATTGTTTTTTTTCCGTTGTACTGCACCCACTCTTGCATAACATTAGAGACAATCACAAGCTTCTTCTCCATGCATGGTATCTTGATGATGACATACTTATTGGAGATATGGAGGACGTGGCCAAAGTGTTGGACATCATTAAGGGGATTGGCCTAGAATTGGGCCTTTAGTTGAATATCAAGACAACCAAGCTCTTTTGGCCATCGTGTGATGGTAGGAAGCTTCGTGATGGGGTATTCCCGGTGGGATTAGGAGGCCGCCATTAGGGGTGAAACTTCTTAGGGGAGCTGCTAGTAGAGATGCTAGTTTCATTAGCAGCTTAGCCATAAAAAGAGCAAAATTTTTTGTAAATGTGACGTGTCTTCTTCCACAATTATCTGACCCCATAGTGAGCTCCTTCTGCTTCGTTCTTGTATGGGTATTGCTAACCTTTTTTTTGGGCTAAGGACGTGCCAACCCGTTCACAAGGAGGACATTGTGGTTTGTGGTGGCCCTTTTTTTGGCGACATACAGTAATGAATTGATACCCTACCAATTAGGTTTGGTGCTTTGGTTTTATAGTTGGTAGTAGAGGTAACCTCATATGCTTTTGTTGACTTAAGGGCCTTATCTTGGGTGTTGCAAGACCACATCTTACGAGATATCAACATATATGGTATGGATTCTGATTATGCTTGTGCATTGGCTTCTCTTCGTAACAAGCTTCTAGACATTGACCTTAGCAGTTTTACTACTAAGGACACCCCCTAAATCCTATAATACACTAGTGAGTGCCCTTTGTAGTAAAATTCTCCAAGATATGGAAGTGCATTTCGACATGACGGCTTGGCAAAAAGCTGTTTTCCAGTGTTTATGTGCACCACATGCTCAAGATTTTCTTCTAGCTATCCCTATAGATGGGCTTGGTCAACATATGTCTCCTGTGGAGTATCGTACTATCCTTAAATATCAGCTCATGATCCCAATATTTCCAGATGACGAGATATGTATGAGGTGCCACAAGTCGTATTTGAACTCTTTTCGAGAGCATGCAGTTCATTGTAAAGAACTCTCGTGGTTCAAATACATGTATGATATGGTTAGGGATGCTTTGTTCAACATATTTAAGTGTGCCGGTGTTTTCTCCATCAAAGAGACACCTATGAATTTCTTGACTAACCCTACAGAAGGAAAGTCAATCCTTAGACCGGCTGCCATTTTGATATTTTGATGGGTTGGAAGGAATCACACATGTGTGGACCTTACAGGGTTCCCCTCTCGTGGGCTTGATGGCCGGGGATTTCAAATCGGCACAGGTTGCTTTAAAAGCTGCTACATGCAAGATCACAAAACATGAGAAATCGTGCATGGAAAATCAACACGTGTTTATATCATTTGTGTTTGATACGTTTCGTTTCCTTGCGCTGGATGCGGTGAAACTTTTTAATAAAGTACAATGAATCATGCATAGCACTGTTATATCCCTAGATCTATGGATGTAGTCTTCAAAAAAGTTGGTTTTACCATACAAAAAAGCTTAGCGACACAGCTTGTTGCATGTTTGCCTTCTCACTCGTACTATTGATAACTAAGTTATAATAAGAAAAAATGTCCTCACGTTTTGAGAAAAAAATAAAAAAAATAAATAATAGTCGCTTAAACAAAAATTCCAAACAGAGTACATCTTAATCGATTTTGTTCAAAAACCTCTTCAATTAACAAAATAGTCAACATGTTTGATTCAACAATGTTCTTGCAAAAGGGATGAAAAAGACATCGTTCTTTTTTTGTTTCAACTATGCAATCATGTAAAAAAAAAAAAAACAAAACAAAAAAAAACAACAAAACAGAGTAGATAGGGTAAATCATATAGTGGGGTAAGAGAGAAGAATTTGCTTGAGTGTTTGAGACACTTTGCTTTAGTTGATTTATGGGCCTTTGGATTCAGTATTTATGTTTTTTTATTTTTTTAAATGTGTATAATGCTGAATTAAATATCCCTTGAGGATTTACAAACATTCTTTTCGATATCATTTAATCGTACAAAATACGAGGATTTTATTAACAAAGTTTCAATTTTTAGAGGTTGAATACTATTTTCAAGTTGAGTATGTTTTGTGGGGTTAAAGCTACCATTGCACAGGGCCCAAAATGTAGAAGGGCCCAGAAGTTATTTTCTATGTTTATTTGCCCAAATCACAGACAAGAAGTCCGAAACGAAACTAAAAGAGAATACAAAATTTGGGAAATCGGAAGTGGGCAAATACGTAATTTTGCAAGAAATTAGAAAAGAGAAGTCAAGCAGAAGCAGTAGCGGAGGGAAGTTTCAGATTTCCCAAGGGTTACTCCAATTCTTTTAGATTCAGGGTAACATTTTATATCCAAAAGAGCAAAAGGCACAGCACCAGATGGTGAATTCGAAGTACCCATGCTTTTCTATCTATTCGCGTATGTTTATTTACTTCTCAGTTTAACTAGAAAAAGTAATGGGGAAAATTTCGTTTATATCCTTAAAAACATTAGATATTACTTATATATCCTTTCAAATATTGATATTACATATATATCTATCTCAAATTATAAAACTCACATATATATATATATATATATATATATATATATATATATATATATATATATATATATATATATATCCATACTTATAATTTAATTAGATTTAAATCTATGTTAATAAAACATTACCATTGTGTCCACGTGGAAACTTCATAGCCCCTTCGTGTAAAATTTTCCCGCCTAAAAGTTTCAATAAGAAGTACCGAATATACCCCAAACCATTTCATCGAGATTTTGGTTTTGAAACTGAATATCAGAACAAATATGATGCTAATCTATTCCACAAGTAACGCTCAACATTCTAAACTGAAGTCCATAAATCAGTAACTTCAACGAACGAATTTGTGTATATTGACTCTGCCATTGTGTCCACCGTCTCTTTTTCTATGCTTTGTCTCTCCCATTTTGCCCTAATTCTTTGGAATTTCCAAATATGAAGCCGATATATATCAGTAATTTTTTGTATCTATTTCCATTTCCCTCATTCTTTGTATCTATTTTTCAAGAAACCCATTAAACCCTAGATCTAAATAATGTCGACGCCACTCCTGTCTTTCTCTCTCCATCCTTTGTCCATCTCTTTGTCCATCTCTTTCAGGAAATTTTGTGTGCATTCATTTCTTACAGATGCGTGGGTCTTGAATCCTTCCATGAAGGCCATGGAAAAAGTTGTTGATTTTCAGTCTGTAAAAATCAGGACTGCTGCTTTTACACCTGTAAAAATCATTTGTCCACCAACTATTCAATCATTTGCTTGACTGAGTCATGGAGGTAATTTTTGATTTTTCACAGTTAATATTAGTTTTAGAGATTCATATAGATGTTTAGTAGAGACTGATAAATACTAAACTATGTAATAAGTAAAAAGCAATGAAATTCGTGATACTTATATTGCATAAATTTCTTACTATTGGCAGTTTGTCTTGCATTATCATTTGCCCACCAACTATTCGATCATTTGCTTGACTGATTCATGGAGGTAATTTTTGATTTTTCACAGTTGATATTAGAGAGATTCAGATGGATGTTTAATGGAGACCGACAAATACTAAACTATGTAATAAGTACAAAGCAATGAAATCATGGGGATGATGTTGTTATTCATTTTGCCGGTTTAAAACACCAAACGAATTTTTCTGTTGGGATTACCTTGCTTTAGTACAATGCATTATAATTTCCATCTGTTTTGATTTGAATTAATGAAGCACTTTGTTTTCTATGTTATGATGCCAACGAACCATAAGGCTTAACAATATGCATTTGTTTCTGATTGGAACGGGAATTGTATCATCACAAAGACAAAATCTTTTTACAAAACACAGTGGAGGGGAGAATCATTGATACAGGGTACCCCAAGGTTTAGTAGACTGGAAAATTTTGAAGTATAACGTTGTACAAAACACAGTGGGAAAGAGAATTATTTTCTTTTAAACAATAGATTTTGCAGTCACCATTTTAATGTTTATCATGTTGTAAATCTAAACATTTCCAAAAAATAATTCGTAACAAGTTTTAATATTTCAAGTTTATACCTTATGCTAATTATTTCCTATGAATATTTTCAAGCACCACAAAAGCTATTTGGTATGGTTTGCTTCAACTTAATTTTATTTGATATTCATGGGTATTGCAAAATTTCCATCTTTGAGGCTTCGATTTACCTATATGTGACCATGTGTATACTTGACTTGTGTATCTATATGGTGATGCAACAAATACAGTAAAAGTTTTAATCTATTTTATAAGTTTTTGTGAGGTGATGAGAAAAAAAAAACAGTTTGTAATAGAAAAAATTATCAAATTGATACTATATTTTTTAGTTAGTTAAATTAGTCCATCCATTCTTATTATTTTTAGTGCATCAATTTTCATTTTGTATTAATCAAATAAATTTATTATAGTAATAATTTATTTTCAAATAAATTAATGTAAAAGATCTTTTAAATAAAAATATATTTTAAATGAGTTTTGTTAATAACTAAAAATCTATATCATATGATCTAATTAAAAGATCTTTTGAATGAAAATGTTTTTTAACCTATACAAATAAAAATAAATATTAATTTTATATAATCAATAATATAAAAGTCTAAACAAAACTTATACTTTATTAGTTTAATAAAATTTTATAAATATTACCCGTAGTTTTCACGGGTTGTAACCTAGTTAATTTAATATGAAAAAACTTATCCAAAAATAAAAATTTAATATGATTGTACTAAAATACCCTTCATAAAAATCAAACATTAACACTAAACCTGTTTAATTAGGATTAAACCTAATTGAATATTAGAAACCTTCCTACCCCATTTCTGCTGCATCGAAGCTTACGTCCAGTTCCCATCTTCTTCATTATGCTTAAATCTTATAATGATTTTTTTAATAGTTTAAATTATGGAATGAAAATTATAAAGCAACACAGAAAACAAGTCGGTAGATCACATATGGAATTTTTTTAATAAGTTAAATTGGGGTTATGAAACTTACTCGTCATCAATTGGCGTAATTGGCATTTGATAGGTCCAATCTTTGTTTCATGTTAAGAATTTCATACCTTTTGAATATAATTCTTTTTGGTGTTCATATGTAACCACTTTGCACATAATGTTTGGACGTCGAGATTTGGCAACGACGACTGTTAAATTGGTTTAATTTAGTTTTTAAGTTGAGAAGGGTATTTTAGTATAATCATAAGTAATTTTGATTTTTAGATAGTTTTATAAAATTCAATTAGCTTAAATCTACTTAAATTATAAATTTGGATATAGACATGAGTTTTATAGTTTTGGGTGGATATATATGTAATTTTAAAATTTACAAGGACATATAAGTAATATTTAAAATTTCGAAGGATATGAGTGAAATTCTCCTAAAGAAGATGAATTAAAAGGATAATGTGATCATTCTTTGGGTTTATTTCATCCGGCTTTATTATCATCTCCTAGAGAGTTAGTCACAAAGTTTAAAATCTAAAGTCATTTGTATTATGAACATGTAAAAGAAATCTGATAATAACACTGATTAAAAAATGAAAACGATTGATTAAATGGTGAAAAACAACTGTATCAGCATACATATCAATAAGGGGAGAATTTCATTCATATCCTTCGAAACACGTTCAATAAAAAGACTAGGTCCATTCATTTTTTAGATTCTTATAAAGTGGCCATCACCATTGACCCATTAATAGAGTCGTTTACTAAAAAACATTGATTTCAGAAGTAAACCACACTCTACATTGGTTTCTCATTAATATGTGAAGATAAGGACTAAGAGAAATGATCATGAAATGCGATGTGCAGAAGACTTCTAAAGATTTGTTTAAACTTATCAGCTGTGGGAAATAAGAGAAACAGACAATATTACAGTTGTATTTTCAGTTTTATTTAATAATTTCCATTTTTAAGACGACGCAAGTATGAGAATGAGACGTTTTAGTCACTTCAGGAGATAAAAGAAATCAAGAGATGTAAGAAATGCAGGAACAATAAGAACCATAAATTTTTATTTAATTATCTTCATATTTATCCTATTTTCCCTCATTCACATGTTTCAAGTATCACACAATGTTCATTTCTTTTTAGATTCTTTTAAAAGACCCTAATGTCCCTATCTCCATTGACTCATTCAAACAGTTTTGAAGTGGCAATCAGCTACATAATAGTCATCAGTTACAGCACTGCTTATGAAGCAAAACACAGTTTTAGTGAAAGTACTTCTACTAGCATTAATCAGAAAACAAAAATAAATATGTCTATATAATCAAGTTAAAGTAATATTATTAAGCTGTTAAATTCGACAATAACATATAATACCATTGTGTTTTTGTAATTCCTAGTGCCTTGCAAAATTTTGGGTTCTAAGAAAAAAGGATCAAGGCCGTGACAAATACAATCCATTGTGGAAAAATATGACACTAACTTCTAACATAAAAGACACTCCTTGTGGAAAAATATGACATTGCCCAAATTTCCTTTCTAGAATGTGAAAATAAAAAAATATGCAAGATAAAAAGGTAGCTCAAGTATAAAATTGAACATACAAACCATCCGTTTTTATACAGGAAGAGCTAAAGCAAATAATGTCATCAAACTTCTTATATTTCTCCCTTGCTCTAATAATCATTACACTCTCCTCCACACCTAATTTCTCTTGTGCTTCTTTAGAGGAAGCCAATGCTCTTCTTAAATGGAAAGCAAGCCTTGAAATCCCAAACAACTCCATTCTCTCTTCATGGTTTCCACTCCATATGAATTCCAATGCATCGTTTCCATGTAGTTCTTGGCTTGGAGTAGTTTGCAATGTTGATGGGAGCATTCAGAGGCTAAACCTCAGTTCATCTGGCTTAAATGGTACGCTTCATCAATTTTCATTCTCTTTGCTACACGGTCTTACTTATTTTGATCTCAGTGTCAACAACTTCTCTGGCCCCATCCCATCAGAAATTCGCCTCCTGTCCAAACTTGAATATCTTGATTTTTCAGTGAATAAGTTTTCTGGAGTAATCCCACCTGAAATAGGAAACCTGCACCAGCTAACCATCTTGTACCTATACTCAAACAATATATCTGGCTCAATTCATTCATCATTGGGAAATTTGACATCTTTGAATGTCCTTTATTTGTACTACAATCAACTCTCTGGTCCCATTCCTATTCAACTTGGGAATTTGAAGTCTCTCATTGATTTTCAGATGGGATACAATCAACTTAGTGGTTCTATTCCTTCATCACTAGGAAACCTAAGCAACCTACATTATTTGTACCTCAATGATAATAGATTATCTGGTCCCATTCCTATTGAACTTGGGAATTTGGAGTCTCTTACTCATCTTGCGGTGGGTAACAATCAACTTAATGGTTCTATTCCTTCATCACTAGGAAACCTCAGCAACCTACAGACTCTGTACCTCTTTAAAAATAGATTATCTAGTCTCATTCCTTCAGAACTTGGGAATTTGAAGTCTCTCACTAATCTGGGTTTTAGTGAAAATCAACTTAGTGGTTCTATTCCTCCATCGTTGGGTGATCTGACATCTTTAAATGTCCTTTATTTGTACCACAATCAACTCTCTGGTCCCATTCCTATTGAATTTGGGAATTTGAAGTCTCTCACTGATCTTGAGGTTAGCAACAATCAACTAACTGGTTCAATTCCTTCATCATTGGGTAATTTGACATCTTTGATTGTCCTTTATTTGGCCCTAAATGAACTCTCTGGTCCCATTCCTATTGAACTTGGAAATTTGAAGTCTCTCACTTGTCTTGATGTGAGAAAGAATCAACTTAATGGTTTTATTCCTCCATCTTTTGCAAACCTCAACAACCTACGGACTCTGTCTTGTCGTGAAAATAAATTATCTGGTTCGGTTCCACAAGGATTGGGAAATCTAGTTGGGCTTGAGCTGTCATATAATCATTTTTCTGGCAATTTGCCTGAAGATTTGTGCCATTGGGAAAAGCTTCGATTGTTAGTAGTAAATGATAATCAACTCACTGGGCCTATTTCAAGAGGCTTACGGAATTGTTCTAGCTTAATTAGGGCTCGTTTTGATCGAAATCATTTCATTGGAGATATATCCTATAGCTTTGGCATCTATCCACGTTTAAAATACCTTGATATCAGTCACAATAATTTTCACGGGCAGCTTTCTCAAAACTGGAGTAAATGCAAGAATTTGACATCCTTAGTGATGGCCTATAACAACATCAGTGGTAGCATACCACCAGAGTTTGGAAATTCAACTCAACTACAAAGACTTGATCTTTCTTCCAATCATTTGGTAGGTGAAATCCCAAAGGAGTTTGGGAAGATGAAAAGTATGTTGAATTTGTTCTTGGCTAATAACCAACTTTTAGGTATTATACCTCTAGAGCTGGGATTTTTAAAACTTCTTGAAGTACTCGATCTATCCACAAATAGATTGAATGGGTCAATACCAAAAAGTATTAGTCAATGGGAACATATCCACCACTTGAATCTTAGTAATAACAAACTCAGTGAGAAAATTCCATCTGAGATTGGTAACTTAGTTCATCTTACGGAACTTGATTTATCTCAGAATTTGCTCACACATGAGATACCATCTGAAGTTCAAAGTTTGAAAAATCTACAAAAGTTGAATCTTTCTCACAATAGACTATTTGGTTCTATTCCTAATGCTTTTACTAC
Source organism: Lactuca sativa (assembly GCF_002870075.4). Classification (NCBI taxonomy): domain Eukaryota; kingdom Viridiplantae; phylum Streptophyta; class Magnoliopsida; order Asterales; family Asteraceae; genus Lactuca; species Lactuca sativa. The sequence continues at coordinate 83,449,649 of NC_056625.2, read as the reverse complement.
TTTGCCTAGTGGCATTGACATCGACCTGTCCAACAATGAACTCACAGGTCTAGTGCCCCTTTGCTCCAACTTTGTGAACGCATCCTTACAAGGCAATCCAGGTCTGTGTGGAAATTTTACAGGACTAAAATTTTGTGCAAATCAAATCTCAAAGAAGAAAAATGATCCCTTTCATCATCAGCTCATCCTGATAACTATGCTCCCTCTTATCGGGGCAACTTTACTAGGTTTTTTCATGTGTGGCCTCATTGCTTATCGAAAACAAAAGAGACATTCTCCACAGAAACCATTGGATAATGAAGATGGTGATTACTTCTCCATAACAAATTTTGATGGAGGAGTAGTGTATGACGACATCTTGAAAGCAACGGACAATTTTGATGAAGCATATGCTATTGGGACCGGAGGATATGGGACTGTGTACAAAGCCGAGCTACAACCTAACAATGTGGTAGCTGTCAAGGAACTTCATTCATCATCATCTGAGAATGTTGATCAAAATGGATTCCTTAATGAGGTACGAGCATTAACCAACATAAGGCATCGAAACATAGTGAAACTTTATGGATATTGCTCACATGCCCGCCACTCGTTTTTGATTTATGAATACCTCGAAAAGGGAAGCCTTGGATCAATCTTATGCAATGAGATCTTAGCAAAAGAACTGGATTGGTTAAAAAGGGTCAATATTGTAAAGGCTGTAGCTAATGGTTTGGCTTATATGCATCACGATTGCACACCACCTATAATTCATAGAGACATTTCCATTGCCAACATCCTTCTTGATTCTGATTATGAGGCACATATTTCTGATTTTGGCACATCCAAGCTTTTAAAGCTAGACTCATCCAATTGGACCGCAGTTGTTGGGACCTATGGTTATATCGCACCAGGTAACGTAATCATGTGATTGTAGTTCTACATTTTCATAGAATCATGTGAGGTTGATATAACTTTTTTTTGTCTTATGTTTCTTTGGATGTAGAGCTTGCTTATACGATGGTGGCAACCGAGAAATGTGATGTGTATAGCTTTGGGATTGTTGCACTAGAAGTGATCATGGGGAAGCATCCTGGTGAACTACCAACATTGTCTGCTGATTATCTGGTGTTGGCAAATGTTGGAGATAGTCGGATTCCACTTCCTTCACCACAAGTTGAGAAACAAGTAAATTTGGCACTCAATCTTGCAAGAGCATGTTTGAACTCAAATCCAAAAGAAAGGCCAACAATGCGCCAAGTTTCAAATCTGTTCATGAAGGATCTGCTGTGAATTGACATCTCTGGTTCCCTGATACTGTGTACTTCCAATGTGTAATTTTCTTAAGTTTCCTATGATGCATCTAGATTATATGTATTAGTTTGAACGCCTAATGGGTAAAAAAATTTCATATGTTTTATAGCACCATGTAGTATAACTATAATGTGGAGACCTGTATACTGTGTATGTGATCGTTCTTGAGCAAAGAATATACGAATAATTGCATCAAAATTGTCTTAGGCGCCTCTGTTATTTTACTTGTAGTTTATACATACATGAAAAATAGGAAAATATATCAAATACAAATGATAATTTTTCTACTCAAATACAGATTTCAATAAAGTTTTAAACAATATATACAAAAGCACAATCTCAAGTTACAAATACCAATAGTGTCAAATTACAAGATGCAGGTCATCACTTAATGGCATAAGCCTCGCTTTAAACCATCTATCTGGCTTAATTCCTTCATCATTGGGTGATCTAACATCTTTGAAAATCCTTTATTTGTTCTACAATAAACTCTCTGGTCGCATTCCCAATGAACTTGGGAATTTGAAGTCTCTCACTGATCTTGAGTTGAGCCTAAAATCGACTAAGTGGTTCTATTCCTTCATCACTAGCAAACCTCAGCAACCTAGAAAATATGTACCTTTTTAAGAATAAATTATCTCATATGAAAATTAACTAAGTAAAATAACAAAAAAAATTAGCTCATCTGAAAGTGTAATGCTGGCTAACATATCAATATCATTTTATGGCAACCATAACTACTCTCAAATTGTATTGGGTGTGCACAATTTTTTGGTTGGAATTGACAAATATTTGGAGAATGAAACTTATTTATTTTAAATAATCTTTCTTTTCTAATACTCCATGAATTCAGAACACCTCACTATGAACAAACAATACAGCTAATGTTGCATTAAATTCAAATAAAAAAATTCATTCACACATTTCATCAAACACTTAATATGCATCAAGATCGCATTTTTTAAACAACAAGCTGCAAATATTTGGTGTATTGGGTGAATGTGTGAATGCTTGGGAACCATTACATTACTACTCTCATATTGTATTGGGTGTGTACGTTTTTATGGTAAGAATTGACAAATATTTGGTGATGGGTACTTATTTCCTTTAAATATTTTTTGTTTTCTAATACTCTATGAATTCTGAACACCACACTATGAGCAAACCATAAATAGCTAATGTGGCATTAAATTCGAATAAAAAAATTGATTCAGTCGATATGCTTTAAAATGACATTTAAAACAAGCAGTTTCAAATGAACCTACAAGTAGTGTTGAAGTGGATAGTAAAAGAACAGGGGGAAATTAATAAACCATTACATACCTTTTAATTGAAATCCACTTCAACAGTGATGAGTGATGCACACTTATCGCTCAGCTTCAACTATGGAAATGATTCACACTGATGAAAAATCACCAATCTGTTTAAATCATTAAATTTTCTACGATTTTGATGGGTTCAATTCATTTAGTATCAATTTCTGATAGATTGAAAACGAATTTGTATGATCAATAAAGGATTCAGGTGATTTATGCACTTGGGAATCGACGAGCAGGGGAAGGAAGGAGGGTTATGGGCGAGGGCATGGAAAATCAGGGATCAAGCTCCAAGGTATGAGAATCGACGACGAGAATAGCCATGACCCATACTTGTAATGAGGTGTGCGATTTAGCTGATCCGGGTCCCATGCCATGGAGATTGGAGATGGAGGGAGGGAACGTAGTTTTTATTGTCAAATAGAAAATAGGTTTATTGACTAATGGTAATTGTTAGTTTTATGTTCAAATCTTGAAGAAAAAAAAGAATATGAGGGAGTCAAATTTAAAGAAAAAGTTTCACAGGGTTTTGAAGAAAGCAAAATAACATTACTAATTCAACTACTTAAACTTTGTGTTATTTAAATAGGAAAACAAGTTTATTATATTTTTAAAAATAATAATTCTAATGATTAAATATTTCTGAAGCTAGTTTTATAAATTGAAAAGATGCATCTTAATACGTTTTTAATAAAACCTTTTTATGTCGTAATAAAATGTATTTATTAGGAAAAGCTTTATATGTGATAAAAAACTACCACCCCGTTCCCGAGTTTATCAAAGGAAAAGAAAAGAAGAGAAAAGAAAGTCACGAACGAAAAGAAGATAAACGAAAGTAAAACAAAATTTTGTTTTGTGTTCCCGAGTTGGAGAAAAGTGGAAGGAAAATTAATCATTTTCTTCTTTCCTTCCAAATCCTCCCAAATCGAAAGAAAAGATAGGAGGGAAAATGATCATTCCATTTCCCTCCACTTCATTCCTTTAATGAAACTCAGGAACACTAATTTCTTTTATTTTCTTCTCATTGCCATCTATTTCCTTTATTTTCTCTCGTAAGGTTGAACTCGGGAACGGGGTGTACGGAAAATGGGGAAAGATCCTTAGTGGGTTTATTGATAAGGCTTCATTTATCCTTATTCCTTTCCATTTATTCTTACCTCTCAATCATTATTTTTACTAATAATTAGATAATGATTACATACTTTTTCTAATTATTAGTGATTTCTTTTATCATAGCCAATCAAATTTAAAAGTATAAATATATTTACATACCAAATAATTTAATGTTTTACATTTAAAAAAAAAACGTGTATTCACAATAAATAAATATTTTTAATTTTAGAACTATTATAAAAATTAGTGTTCTTATTAAAAGAAAGTATATAAATGATATTCAATATTTATTTAATATAAAAAATGATGTTTTTTGTTAAAATAAATACACATACAAAAATTATAAACTATATTAAGTTAAAGGGTATAAAATGAACTATCTTTAAAATTGGAGGTTGTTAATGTAAAGTTGTAAATATAAAAAGCACACTATCGTCTAACCTAGCACAAGCTCTAACCGCCAAGACGTGAGAGAGGTGATTTCCGGCCATTATTCACACGATTTCCGGCCACTGCCCATTCGATTTCCAGCGGCGCTTCAGGCAATTTTCGGCGAGGTGTCATGCGTTTTTCGACGAGGTTTTCAGATTACGACTATTTATTTCTCACTCTCCAACAATTCAGACGATTTCAAGAGATGTTTTCAGATTTTCGGCGCCGTTTTACCCATCTGTACAACGCTCCGACGAGTATTTCTTTCTCACGCTTATCTAATTACGACGATTCACATTCTTCTCCAGTGAAATATGTGGTGAGGTGTTGGATAATGGCGACATCTCTCTCCCTCTCTCTCTCCCTCTCTCTCTCTCTCTCTCTCTCTATATATATATATATATATATATATATATATATATATATATATATATATATATATATATATATATATATATTAGTCTATTTTCTTATTTTTCCGGTAGCCACCGACGACAGTGGTAGTGGCTGATGACGGTGGTTGGTGGCCGAACGTGGGTTTAGTGTTGTGGTTGAAAATGTGATTAAAACAATTTCAAAACTTGTCAGAAATATGATTAAAACATTACACATGCACTCGACACATTCATCAATGTGTTAAAAAAGATATTTTGTGTCTATTGGTTATAAAAATTAAAAGTATAAAACCTGTATCAAATTAGTAATAATTAAAGGGGTAGAAAGATAAAAACGGGGGTATTAATAACACATCCCTTGTTTTAATCACATTTTCAACCACAACAACAAACCAACGTTCGGCCACCAACCACCGTCGACAGCCACTATCACTGCCGTCGGTGGCTACCGGAAAGATAAGGAAAGAGACTAATCGAGAGAGAGATGTCGCCATTATCCAACGCCTCACCATGTATTTCAATGGAGAAGAATGTGACTCGTCGTAATTAGACAAGCATGAGAAAGAAATACTTATCGGAGCGGTGTACAGATGGGTAAAACAGCACCGGAAATCTGAAAACGTCCCTTGAAATCGTCTGAATCGTTGGAGAGTGAGAAATAAATAGTCGTAATATGAAAATCTCGCCGGAAAGCGCATGACACCTCGCCAAAAATTGCCTGTAGCGCCGTCGGAAATCGAATGGGCAGTGGCCGGAAATCGCGTTAATAGATACCGGAAATCACCTCTCTCACGTCTTGGCGGCTAGAGCTTGTGCTAGGTTAAACGATAGTGTGCTTTTTATATTTACAACTTTACATTAACAACCTCCAATTTTAAAGATAGTTCATTTTATACCCTCTAACTTAATATAGTTTATAATTTTTGTATGTGTATTTATTTTAACAAAAAAACTTCAATTTTTATATTAAATAAATATTGAATATCATTTATGTACTTTTTTTTAATAAGAACACTAATTTTTATAATAGTTCTAAAATTGAAAATATTTATTTATTGTGAATTCACGTTTTTTTTATATGTAAAACATTAAATTATTTGGTATGTAAATATATTTATACTTTTAAATTTGATTGGCTATGATAAAAGGAATCACTAATAATTAGAAAAAGCATGTAATCATTATCTAATTATTAGTAAAAATAATGATTGAGGGGTAGGGATAAATGGAAAGGAGTATGGATAAATGAAACCTTAAAACAATTTCAAAACTTGTCAGAAATGTGATTAAAACATTACACATGCACCGGAAACATTCTTCAATGTGATAAAAAAGATATTTTGTGTTTATTGGTTAATACTCTGAAAAAGCTGTTATAAAAATTAAAAGTATAAAACCTGTACCAAATTAGTAATAATTAAAGGGATAGAAAGATAAAAACGGGAGTATTAATAACACACCCCGATTGATAAACACGAGTCATCACCAACTTTTCTTTAACTGTTTTGATAATCCAAAAGACTAGAACTACATATATACTCCCTCCGTCCCAAAATTATTATCCACAGACAAAAAACACACAGATTAAAAAAAAACATTAATTACCATTAACTTTATTCAATAAAATGATAGTTTTGTCATTACTTACCATTTAATGTTCCATTAAATGCTTAGTTTGTTAAATAATAATGACAGGGTATTTTTGTAAAAATGTTATTTTTTTTACAAGTGGACTATTATTTTGGGACAAACCAAAAAGGAAAGATGGACTATAATTTTGAGACGGGGTAAGTATAATATTCCTTACATAATTAAATTTAGGGACTCAATTTTTCCCAAAATTTCCACCTCATCATCCTAGTCACACTTTTGGTGTTATAACACTTAATGTGGAAATGTGCAATACCAAATAACACGTGATAACACCCTTTATTTATTTTTATTTATTTTTTGATGTTTTTAATTTCTATTTTTCCCATTTGTTTTTTTATTTATGTCATAATATTTAAAATTATCATATAAATTAAATCATAAATTAAAAATAACATTTAGAAACTAAAAATAAAATTTTAATAAATCCTAAATTAAAAACAACATTAAAAAAATTACAACAAATGACAATAACATTTAAAAACTAAAAAATAAGAATAAGTATATGGCATATGTATTTTTATATGCATATACATATAAATAAGGATATGCATTTGTATATGTATATGAATAAGCATGAACATATTGATAAAAAATAAGTATATGCATATGTATATTAATAACTATATGCATATTCGTAAGAATAAGTATATGTCATATGCATATGAATAAGAATAAATATATGACATATTCATAACTATATGTATATTCATAAGTATATGACACATGCATATGAATAAGCATATGCACATGCAACCATGATAATGAGTTCAAGCTTCAGTAAAAAAAAATGATTTTATATTTCATATTCTATTTAAAAAACCAGAGATAGTGTCGCCAAATACATATAGATTTTGTTGTGAAAAAAAATCACAACTTTGTTTACATTACAAAACAATTAAACATAAAGAAAAAAATATAAACATGAAGGGGCTGGGGTATATTAGGAAAAAGATTAATAATCAACTACTGTTTTATCGAATTACAATCTAAAAGATTAATAATCAACACTCAAAGTAGCCAAATTTCAACCAAAATTAATATGAAAACCAAACCAACAAAACATCCTCTTATTTCCGAAAATATATACGAGGGTTGCGATTTTGGAATTAAGAAAAAAAAAAGAGATTATTGGACACTAAAGCAAGACTAAAAAAACCCTCGCTATGAAAGAACTACGAAATACCAATAATTTCTTTAAACCTTGACTCCCATAACTCTCGTTGACCACATAGTAAATGATATAATTCATTTGGGGTGAACATTTGCAAAGTCGAAATGTCAAAGACCTAATCATTGGGCAAACATACAAATTAGTTGAAACTTATTTAAATAAAATAATGAAAAGATGTTGAAAATATATGTCTCATGAAAATAGATAGCGAACCCACTTCTCTAAAAGATTTTATATTGCATCTATAACAATAAAATTGTAACGTGTTGTCACCAATATGTAAGAAAAGAGAACATATGAAAAATCATCATTTCTTTTATACAGGAGACTTCAAGAAGAAACATGAAATAAAGTACAAAGATATAAAAAAATATATAACAGAAATACGACCTGATTAAAACCGGCTCTGGATGCTTCCAATTGCCTTATGAAACTTGTCTTGATAGTAGCACCAACTACAAGGGAAATGTACTCCTCCAAATTGTCTATGTTGAACTATCATTCCCAAATACGAAGCATATGAATTAAGAATATAGACAATAGCCTTATCAACCAATGCTAGAAGGAAAAAAATTGAAAAGTAAAAGGATGAGTAAATACATCTTCGTTGCCAGGTTTCAAAATGTCATTTGGAAAACCAGGAAGTGTGAATTCCAAACAAAGATCTTCAACTAGAGCACCTTGAAAGTTTAAGTCAAGTATTGCATTGCAATCATGCCTAGGTGTTGACTCAATGTACTTTTTCCGACAAACAAGAGCTTGGAATTCTTGCAATGTCTTCCCAAGTTCAACATCAAAAGAAGAAACATCATGTGAGTCAACAAAAAAAACATCACATGGGATCAAATTATGAAAAAACTCACAGGGAAATTAAAACAAACACTTGGAGGGTGTGAAAGTAAACAAAAGAAACCAGAAAATTGTGCATATAGATCTTTACATTCTTTGAATCTTACCAATACTTTTGTTGGCACTAGTATTTTCCTTATTGGTGATACATAAAAACAACATAATTCATCTAATTGCTTAATGGATCATGATTTTGAAGGTTTCTATGAAACAAATAGGAAAAAAAAGTAATGCATCATTCAAATGTATAAGCTTTTTTTAAAAAAAAAACTTCAAATTAAGGATATTTGGATGATTATCTAATCATAATAACATTATAATAAACCAATTAAATCGATATGTCCTTGGATAAACTTGATGAGTAATTTTAAAAATTAGTCGCAATCGATATACATACCTTGACCCAACACCAAGTTTCTTTTCCTCCTTTGTCTATGTATTTTCTTGTGTGTTTGCTACTTTTGATTGCATGTGGGGTCTCAATATGATGATGGACTTAAGACGACATTGTCATGAAGATGATAGTTATGATGGTGAAGGGTTGTAGTGTTGGTTATGGTGATGGGATGGGAATGACAGAGGATGCCGGCTTGTATTCTCGTTCTCTCGTGGATGTTTCCATGGTGGAGGCAACACCATCTGGAGGAGAAGAGGAGAGGCGATAATGACATGAAAAGGAGATAATTAGCCTCCGATGTCGATCTGGTTTGTATATGTACATTAGGCAATGGTCGTTGACTAAACTCAACTGAGAAAAGGCGATCGGAGATGTTGCGCTTGATGATCAGAACATAACAGGGGATGGAAGTCTGAGGCTGAAGGTTTTGCGAAACAAATAAGAAAAAAAAACAATGCATCAATTAAATGCATAAGAATTTTCTTTAGATTAGTTTTTTGGTTCGCTCCCTAAAAAGGAGTTCGCTATTGAACTTGATTATATATATATATATATATATATATATATATATATATATATATATATATATATATATATATATATATATATATATATATATATATATATAATGTGATTAAGTTTTAATGTTTAAGTTGTTGGTATTGTAAAAGTAAGACTAAGTGATTAGATTTATGAAATAACGGATAGGTGGGTCTGGATTATCAAAATTAGATATGCTTATTTGTTCATCATCATTGTTTTTTCCTTATGTGTATATGGTGATTTAGTAGATCGGTGATATGTTTTCACTACAAGAATCATGGTTGTAGTGGCAACACAATTATCGGTGATGTTGGCTTTTAGCGGCGACGTAACCATTTATCGCCGCTAAAAGCTTGTGTCGCTGCTAATGGATTTTCACGCGAATCCGTGTTATCCCCTTTTGGTAGACATCAACCGTTCGATCGAGTATCTTATCCAACGGTTGGGGCCTCTTATCCGCACAAAACCAATACCGGCGACAATGTGCCGCCGCTAAAGATCGAAAACGTCGCCGCTAATTGTGGAATAGAAAAAGAGGCATACCCTTCCCTCCAAATAATCATCGTTGTTAACATTTGTCTCCGGCAAAGCCTTTATTGTCGCTGCTAAAAGTGTCGCCGCTAAAAGCCTGCACAGATAAAAAGAAAAAAACGATGCATTCTTCACTTTTCCTTCGTGTGTTCGATCAAAGATGCATTCTGGTTCGTTCTTGCCCCATTTTCTACGAGTTATCGTCAATTCTAACACGAAATCCCCCCCAACATTGTGAGATAAGGGATCAAAGGTGCTTAGGGCTTCAATTAAACGGGTTTAACTCAGGAAAACAACAAATTACTAGCTCCATCTCGGGTAAAAAGTAACTTCAACTTCTTATATCTCTTTGTATTTCTCTTTTAACATCAATTTCTAGCTCCATTTGATGATTAATTGCAAATTATTTTTCAATTTCAGTGTTTTTGGTAATTTTGTCTTTGGGTTTACTGTATCGGGCGGGTGAGAGTATTTTCCACTGAGGACCAATTTTTCTGGCGACATTGAGTAATTTCCGCCACTACAGGTTCTATTTACTACTTGTAACGCTTGATTCAGTTATCATTTATTTCTCAACATTTTAGGGTTTTAGGTTGGAAATCGACGAGTCGGGGAGCTCCAACTCGTCGTGTAGGGATCTTTTTGGACGTGGATTTAAGGGTCTACTCGACAAGTTGGAAAGGCCCAACTCGATGAGTAGACGTTGGGGATGAAAACCCTAATTTTCAGGGCATTGTACCCTATTTAAAGGACTTAACTTCTAGGGTTGGCCTCCTTACCAGCCTCCCTTGCCTAGAAGAAACCCTAGAGTGTTTTCCCCACTTTGTTCAGTGAGTTTTGAGAGTTTTATGGTGATTCTTGAAGGAAGTCTTGAAGAGAGAAGTAGCAAGCTTGGAAGAGTGATCTTGGATCCACAAACTCTACATCAAAGGCTGCATCTTGGAGGTATAAAGTCATAACCTTGACATATAGCTTATTAGATCTCATCTTTTGTAGTTTAGAGCTTGGTTTTGCGACTTTGGCTTGGATGTCCAAAGAAAAGAGGTTTCCAGAGGTTAAGGGTGTAGATCGAGCCTCTACAACACCTCTAGAGGATTAAAGTTGCAAACTTTAATAGCCTTCATGTCCCATTCATGCAATATGTCCACTATGGAGCCTAAATGGACCTTGGAGAGTGTTCCAAGCATGCATGGACATAAAATTAGAAACTTTACGTGATTTTTCAACCTTTAGACATCATATATGTGTTTTGGGATGATAGGATGAGAGTTTAAGGGCTTAATGAGTCAAGACATTCCTTCAAGGAATTAGGGTTTGGGTTTAGAGCTTATTAGATGATCCTTGAGGGTAAAGTTGGAAACTTTACCCTTCTAGACATCTCTATGAAAGGGGATATGAAGTTTGGAATCTTTGGACACAATAAAAAGGGCTTAATGCATTAAGTGGGTTGGCAGACTGAAGAGTCGACGAGTTCATAGGTGAACTCGGCGAGTTGGGTTGGGGTTACCCCAGTTCTGTTGGAAAACAGAGGAACTCGACGAGTTGTAGGAAAACTCTATGAGTTGGATCGCAATATCGCGATTTTGACTGTGGGGTGGACTCGACGAGTTTATGGGTAACTCGACGAGTTAGGTCAACTCAGAGCGTTGACTTTGACTTTGACTTTGACTTTGACTAGGGTTGACTTTTAAGGGTTGAAGGGTTGAGTTGTATTTAAGGAATTATTTATGATTAAGGAATTGATAGAGCTAATACTCGGAGCTTGGACCTATCCAGCTAAAGTTCGCATTTGAGGTGAGTTTCCTCACAATAACAATAGGTCGAAGGCACCAAGGTCGGTCCATTCAGTTAGTTGTGATGATTATTGTTTAATAATTATTGATATGCCTAGTATGTATTGTTGGATAAGGTGTCTAAGTCCATAACTTATTTGGTATATACTTGACCCGACCCGGCATGGTCCATTTGGGTTGCACTTCACCCGAACTATTTATGGATAATTTTATGAGAGTTGTATACATATGTTTATTAATATATTATAAGTTATAATATATTAATATGAAGTCATGTTATTTAATTAGTTTTAGTCTTACATTAATTATGAATTAATTTAGAGATTAAAAGGAAGACTAATTAAATCATGGGCTATTGTATTTATATAGTGTGGGCTAACGCTCATTTGTTAATGGGCTAAGCTTATATGGAAGTCCATGGATGATCCATAGAGCTTTTAACCCATGGATCCTTGGAAGAGGAAAAGTCATGGGTTATTAGGGTTTTACCCTAATCATGTACACTATATAAGCATGCTTGTGTTGCATGAAATAGCTACTAGTGTGTGGACGATTTCTATAGTGTATATGTACTCTCTCATAGATTTTCCAAGTTTGTGGTGATTTGTGATTTCCATTTGAGCCATTCTAATTATTGGTGCTTGGCTCTCAAACTCCAAGGAATCAACAATCAACAAAAGGTATGTAATCTCATCTAGTTCGTTTATGTTTAAAAGTTCCCCATGCCATGCTAGATAGGTTATAAACCTTGGAAAATATAACTTTGCATGTATTAGACAAACATAGATCCAAGGTTTATTAGGGTTGCATGTACACTTAGGAAGTGTTAGAATGCTCAAAACCCAACAGTGGTATCAGAGCCAGGTTTGTTTGTTTGATAGTTGATGCAAAATAGTGAAAAAAAAGTCAATTTTCTTGCTGTCTGCATGATGAACTCGCCGAGTCCATGGGGGGACTCGCCGAGTTCATGTGTAAATTCATCCTACTCGCCGAGTAGGTTCGTGCACTCGGCGAGTAGAAGCCTCAAAATGCAGATTTTCGACTTTTGCTGCTGGAAATGGATTAGAAACATTACCCTAAACTGTTTTGATGTTTTAAAACTTATTTTAGTTGGTGTAATGGTAGTTCTAATCCATTTACAATGACTTATATCAAAATTACATGATTTTATGTGTTTATATATTTCCTGAAATTTTGATGATCATGTTCATGTTATTATGAATTTAGAAGATGATAGGAATTATTTGCTGAATTGTTTAGAATTAATTCTCAATCATTTATGTGTTTTGATGGAATCCATAATTTGTCCTCAAGTTATGGAAATCCAAAGGTCACTTTTCTTAAACACACATTAAAAACACATAAGTTACATAAAAATGAAGAGTCTTCATTTTTATGAACCTTTAATTCATAAGTTATGAAATGAAAAGTTTTGAAGAGTTTCAAAACTTGCCCTCAAGTTTTGGAATTTGGAAAAGTTCATACACTTTAATAAACTTTAATTCCAACCCTTAGAGTTTTAATAGTTAAAATTCAACACGTATACTATTTATAACATTAATGATTAATTATTATATATATGTATAAGAATAAGTCGTTTTACCGTTAGTAGGCCTCATTCACGAAACCGGTCTATAAGGGGGGTATAAGGTTGTTGCCTATAAAATGGTGACTTAATGGGTGTCCACTCTCACCCACCGCTTCCTTGATCGGTGGAGGGTCGTTAGCCGAACGGGTAGGACAATGACTTTAAATTCTCATTAAAAGTATAATGACTATTATAAAGTAACTAAATCCTTTTAATTCCCAATCTTAGTTACTTTAGGAAAAATGTGAATTTGGTGCTAGCCCATGGAATTCACACTTTGTACCTTACGAAGTCGTTGGTGGAGCGCGTGTGGTTTACCGGTATACTAACTTGGACTAGTAAGGATCACGAAGGGTGACTTAATGTTTATCATAGATCGGTGGAGCGCGTGTGGTTTACCGGCACATTGATTAGGTGATAATATTAAGGGTACCATGTGAATTGGTATGGTTATTCACACCTTGTTTTGTGATCCTCGGCATACCAATCACAAAACATGAAGGGCACAATCGAGACTGAAACATGCCATTGAAAAGTTCAATGAATCTCAAAAGATCTAGGAGTTTCAAATCTAATTAAAACCTAATAAATTATTTCGTTTTTCGTGGTGGAAATTGGTGAATCGTCATTCACCTACCTTTCAAATATATTATTACTTAGATTACGACATACCTCTTCTAAGTATAATATATTGTGATTGGGTCATAGCCTTAATATTTCATATTGGGTGTTATATTAAGGACTTAAAAAATCAACTAACTTGATTTTCTCCCATTATAGATGTCTGGTTTAGACAACTGTGATCTTCCCAAAAACTCTTGAAGATGATGTCCCTCAACATCATGCTTCACTTCCTCCACCTCCTCCAATTATTCTCCGTAACCCACAAGTTTAAGGTCACTCAAGCCCTATTGGCAAGCAAGATATATGTTTGATCACATCTTGGTGATGAAGTCACATATTGACAAGCCGAGAGAGTTAGGTGTTAAAGTCTTGAGAAAGTTGGATGTTCAATCACTTTCTAAGTCACATAGTGAGTTCTTTTGGGACTACTATGTGACAGACCATAACTTGACCCTTAATGATCTTATCTATTTGCTTGGTGCTGCGGAATCAGCAATGATTTGGAACACTAGTAAAGCAAATTTGACTAGAAGATCAACTTCCCAAACCTTAAATGGACATTGACAATGGTAGCATTGGATATCTAGAAAAAGCTTTCTCTTCCCAATGGAAAGGGATCGGCCATAGTCAACTCGGTTGACAAAATGGTAAAGAGAAAGGCTAAGTCTGAGATAGTCTCATGTGCCATTACCAAAGGGTCCATATGTTTTATTGCCAAAGGAGGGGGAATTGGTTGCGAAGCTGCCCTATTCACCTGAAAGATCATAAGGTTGATCAAGTCAAGAAGTTTGACTCTACTTCAGGTAAAGTCCACTGTCTAACTCTAGTAAGTTCCTATTTGGAGATTCCTATTACATAATGTGAATGGGTCACATGTTGATGTTTTTAAGAATCAAAGAAAAGATAGGAAACTTAAAGGAAGTATATGCTGATTCTGATTGCGAATATGGGTTTTGATCGCATGGTTCGGTGATCAGAATTTTGAGCTGTTGCTTAAGAGTTATGATATATTGCTTAGGGATAGATAAGAATAAGTTTTTCATATGGATTGTAAGGATACGTTTTTCCACAAAGTTTTGAAATAAAAGAAAAAAAAAGGGTTTTAATTTTATTTATTTTAAAAAATATCCTTACAATGGCATTTGTGAAAAATTGTTGCTTATATGTTTCCAGTAATAGCAATATTGGAAAGTGGATTTGATTCTTTCATTTGTGGTAGTGTCTGAATTTACCAAGTGAGGAAAGGTTCTCATCACCCAAGTTTCAATTGGACAGAAACTTGGAATCATACAAGCTGTATTATATGATGGATGAGAATTTTCATCTTTGGAAAATTAAGACTATTTCCTTATGTGAACAAGGATAGGACTAAAGGGATCGAGTACGCATGCTTGTGCATTGGTCAAGTCCACCAAAAAGATTGATAAGACTATTCGTCATGATTTGCTAAAGCTTAGTAAATATGGTTATACTTACAAGTTTAAGTATAATTCTGAAGCATTGGAAAGTTTTCAATGTGTGGCAGAACGAATGGGAAAGAATCAAATTAGGCAGAAAGATAAAAGTTTCTCAAATCTGAAACGATGGGAGAGTACTTTCGTATCGTGTTTTATGATCATCTTAATGATTAAGATACCATATCACAATTGATTCTCTAAGGACATCTTAGTGCATTCTTATGGCTAAGAAGAGGAGTCATGAATTGTTGGATTGGTTAAACCAAGAAGATGAGTCATACTTCGTTCCAAAACAATTCTTAGAGTCATACTCTAAGATTATAACTTGAGTGACATATCTTGAAGAAGGTTTTAACACTTGTCAAATGTAAGAGTAAAATGTTTTCTGCTCTTGTACGTTTAAAATTGGTAAGTTGTGATGTCTTGGATGAGACAAAGACCAACTAAGACTAATTGTGTGAAGTGTTAATCTTGATAAGAATCCGCACTATTCCTTGAATATCTGTTTTGTCAAGAAATGGTTCTTGACTAGGGAAACTTATATGTCAAGAGGACAGTGGGAGCCCTAATGATCCTGAAAGAGTTTCAAGATTTAATCAAGAGTGAAACCTATGTTTTATCACTAGCACATGACTTGAGGTTTGTAACCTATCATGTTGACATAATTCTTGTGCCAATTAAATTGACTATGCATATGCTTTCTGTTAGTACTAAACTGTGTGCATAACAGCTTGGAAGCATTGGTGGGCCTTGTGCTACCAAGTGCCAAAGAAATTAAGATTTAAAAGGTTCAAACCATGTGGGGCTGATTTTGTCACTAACCTTGTCTTTTGATTATGGTTTTGAAAAATTCACATGGATAGGAACTCATACACTATAAAATTTAAGTGTCATAAGGTTTCTCTCCGATTCATGAAAATGATGGTGAGGAAACGCTTTCACTAAGTAGATTTTAAGTAGGTAGCAATTGTGATATTTTCATTTTTAAAAGTCGTTGGTGGAGCCTGTGTGGTTAACCGGCACACTAACATGGACTTGTGAGAAATGGAAAAAGTCTAAACAATCGAGACTATGATTACAACATCCCTTTTCATAGTTCTGGAAATTGTTTAGACACACATGTGAGCTATCTAAGGAAAGTTGTATGAATCTAAATTTCAGAAGTCCAGCTGATTTCTGGAAATATGTCAAAGCTAGTGGGAGCATAAGTGTTATGCTGATAATCATCATGTTAGTGGGAGCATG
Source organism: Lactuca sativa (assembly GCF_002870075.4). NCBI lineage: Eukaryota > Viridiplantae > Streptophyta > Magnoliopsida > Asterales > Asteraceae > Lactuca > Lactuca sativa. Next base: position 83,433,249 of record NC_056625.2, on the reverse strand, counting down.
ATTATTATAGTATTGCAAGTTAGCAATGTTAATTATAGAAAACAAAAGGTTCAATTCGTGAAGTTGCAGGGGTTGAAAAGTTGTTTTGCTATAATTAAGGGAGAGGAAATTATACTTCATTTCAATTCTAAAAGCTTAGATTGAGATTTTAATCATCTTTAGTCAAGGACATATATATGAATTTTATGATTCAACTTAAGGAAATTCTATATATGTTGCATTCTCAAAATTCGATTATGATTACGGCATCCCTCTTTATAGTTAAATTTTGAGAACATGGCAAATAAAATTTTTATAGCAAAAGACTGGTCTAGTGTCATGTCTTTATGTCAAATATCATGAATCGTGTCCCATATGCTTTGGATATAGGATCGATTGCATGTGCTATAGTATTCATCCTTTCTAAATTTTCCAAATGCTCTAGGCATTAAGATGGGAAAAGTCTAGAATTGGATATAACTAAAATGATTAAACAATTGTCGAGGACAATCTAAGGTTTACCAAAGATTGGTTGCTCAGGGACAGTTGGAAGTATAGTGTTAATTTTGGCAGGGCCATATTGACATTTTCTGAAAAGTGGCAACTCTTGTTTAGAAGTGATAGTCAAAATGGACTATGGAAATGTTTCCATAGGTGGAAGTTGTTCTTTCAAATCTTTGTAAGATTAGAAAGCTTAATGCAAGAAGGATGTTCAAAGCAATGTACATTGAATATGAGACTTCACAGAGTTGATCTCCTTTGGAATACTCTATAATGACTAGTGACAAGGTTTTGGTGACCTTGTGCATAATCATTACAAGAGGATCAGTGCATATAAGTTTAAAATCTAACAATTATTGGTAAATGGTAGGAATTAGGAATTCTTTCATTTACAATAAGGATTTGGGAATGGAAAATGAGCATCATTGGAATCATGTTCAATTGATCTATTTCACAAAGTTAAGATCATAGACAAACATAGTGTGCATACTTGGAGTATGGCATAACTATTGTTTAGAAAACAAAGTGTACATGCTAGGAGCATGGGACAACTATTGTTTTATTCAAGTATTAAGTTGATTATTTGAAACATTATACAATGAATAAGGTGTAATCAATATGGTGATAAATAAAAGGTGGTTCTATTTATATTCAAAAGGGTTCTGAGACCATATTGGATTCGATCATTATTGTGTTTCACTTTGCATGTTTTGACTTCCAGAATAGCTAGATTATTCTTTCTGGATGACTAAGTTATTTAAACACTCCACAGTCGTTCATATATTGGAAGTAAGTATGAATTAAGTGATGAGTTTTGAGCATTCTAACACTTCCTAAGTGTACATGCAACCCTAATAAACCTTGGATCTATGTTTGTCTTAAGATACATGCAAATAATTATTTTTCCAAGGTTTATATCCTAACTAGCATGGCATGGGGAACATGAATCAAATAAACCTAGTAGAAATACTTACCTTGTAGTTGTAGTTGATTTCTTGGAGTTTTAGAGCCTAGCACCAATAGTGTGGATGCCTCAAATGAAAGTCACAAATCACCACAAACTTGGAACTTTGAGAGAATAGTCACTACTATCTTGAAATTGCCCTCACCTCAACAAGTGTCAACTAGTGTCATTTCAAGAACCAAGACCTCCTTTATATAGTGTGGTGGATTAGGGTTACTTCCCTAATACCCATGTCTCTTCATTTCCATGAGATCCATGGGTTAAAGCTCCATGGAGGATCCATGGACTTTTCCATGCAAGCCTAGCCCATTCCAAATAAGCACTAGCCCACACTATATAAATATAGAAGCCCACATTTAATTAGTAATATCTTTGATCACTAAATTAATCCTAGATTAATTATAGATCACTACTAATTAAATAATATGATCTTATATTAATATATTAGAACTTATAATATATTAATAAATCATAACTTGTACTATTCTCAAATATTATCCATAAATTGTTCGGGTGAAGTGCAACCCAAATGGACCATGCCGGGTCGGGCCAAGTACATACCAAATATAGTTATGGGCTTAGACACTATATCCAATAGTCTCCTACTTGGATAAGTCTAATAACTATAGTTGCAAGTATGACTTCAGGAACCGATCAGCAATCGTAGCTCTTTAAACTCTGTTGAACTAGAACGTGCCATTTAAGATAAGTGATCATATAATCCTCTGTTCTAGATATCAGCCAGACAAATACATGGAACAAGGTCTTGCTTATTGTCCAGCATTTGTTTCCCGATTTCCGATTTGTTTGACAAAGAACTTAATTGAACACATCAACTTAGTTCTGACCGGGCCCAGTACATAGGTCAAAACAAAATCATCGAGGGGCCCAGATATCAGCTTCTAATCCAAGAAGGAACAGATAAACTTCAACTCATATGTTTGTTCTACCACTCATTGAATTACACACAAAAGCACATTTTATAACATCGAGTTACCAATGCGTTTTCGTACAATCAATGCATAAACAACTCGTAAGTAACAAATCATATCTCTAGGTTTGAAGACTTATATGATATTACCGTCTCACGATCACTCAAGATAAAATCCCATGAAGTGATTCCAGTGAGCGTGGGTTGAGTCCAATGCTCAGAACTTATGAGCACTCATGATTGTTGTAGCCTTGTCCAACACCTTAGACCTCTGCAACCAATCATGACAGTCTTGATTCATACCTACTTCCGACATATGACCGACTGTGGAGGTTTGAATAATATGTTATACCAAACAAAGATTATTCTGGAAGTCAAAACATGCAAAGAGAAATAAAGTAAACGATTGACAAGAGATAGCAACACTTTACTCATAAATAAAACACCTTTTATTCATCATCAAATGTCAATTACACTTTACAAATTTCATAATTTATCTAACTACTAAAACTTATATCATCCTTCAGCCATATGCTCCGAGCATGCTGGAGATGCTTAACCCTACTCAGTCCCTTCGTGAGGGGATCTGCTGGGTTCTCATCCGATGATACCCTCTTTGCCACGAGGATTCCTTCTTCTATTCGATGTCTGATAAAATGGTATTTTCTGTCAATCTGTCTAGATCTCCCGTGATCTCTTGGTTCCTTGGCTAAGGCAACCGCACTATTGCTGTCACAGAAAATCTCCATCGGCTCTTTTATAGCTGGTACAACTCCAAGGTCTCCGATGAAGTTCTTTAGCCATATCGCCTCATTTGCTGCCTCGCTTGCTGCTATATACTCTGATTCACAAGTGGAATCAGCCACTGTCTCCTGCTTGGAACTCTTCCAAGTGATTGCTCCTCCGTTTAAGGTAAAGACCCAGCCCGACTGAGAATGGAAATTATCCCTATCAGTCTGGAAGCTAGCATCACTATACCCTACAACTCTCAAGTCATCACTCCCACCGAAGGTAAGGACCCAGTCCTTAGTCCTTCGCAGGTACTTGAGGATATTCTTTACCGCAGTCCAGTGTTCCTTGCCAGGGTTCCCCTGATACCTGCTAACCATGCTCAAAGCAAAGGCTACATCAGGTCGAGTACACGTCATAGCATACATGATCGATCCTACAGCTGAAGCATAAGGTAGTCGACTCATTTCTGCTATCTCAGCCTCAGTACTAGGGCTTTGTGTCTTACTTAATCTGGCATTACTCTGAATGGGTAACTCACCTTTCTTGGAGTTATGCATGTTGAATCTTTTCAACACTTTGTCCACATAGGTGCTTTGACTAAGTCCAATTAGTCTTTTACTCCTGTTTCTCAAAATCCTTATCCCTAGGATATAGGCAGCTTCACCAAGGTCCTTCATAGCGAAACACTTCCCAAGCCAGGACTTTACTTCCTGCAGGGTTGGGATGTCATTTCCTATGAGTAGTATGTCATCCACATACAGTACCAAAAAACTGACTATGCTCCCACTAGCCTTGATATAGACGCAAGATTCATCTTCACTCCTTGAAAAGCCAAATTCCTTGACTTTCTCATCAAAGAAAAGATTCCATCTGCGAGGTGCCTGTTTCAATCCATAAATGGATTTCTCGAGCTTACACACTCTATTGGGGTACTCTGTACTGACAAAACCCTCTGGCTGAACCATGTAAACATCCTCAGCCAACTTTCCATTAAGGAAAGCGGTTTTGACATCCATTTTCCATATTTCATAGTCATGAAATGCAGCAATGGCTAACAGAACCCTAATAGACTTTATCTTGGCCACTGGTGAAAAGGTTTCATCATAATCAACTCCTGGAGCTTGAGAATAACCTTTTGCAACCAGTCGTGCCTTATAAGTGTGTACATTACCATCCATGTCGGTCTTCTTCTTGAAGATCTATTTGCACCCTACAGTCTTACGACCTGGTACATTCTCAACCAAGTTCCAAACTCGATTGTCATACATGGATTGTATCTCGCTATCCATGGCCTCTTTCCACTTGGCAGCCTCAGGGCCTACCATGGCTTCCGTGTAGCTGTTAGGTTCATCCAGACCTACTAGTGTCTCATCACTAATAAGTGTCTCACCTTCCGCAATAATATGGAAACCATAGTAATGCTCAGGTGCATTCCTAACTCTTGTGGAACGCCTCAGAGGTACAGGCTCATCAACTGGCTCAACAGGAGTTTCCTCCTCAAGTTGAGGGCTAGTGTTTGAAGTTCCTTCACCGCTTGACTCTTGAATTTCTTCAAGATAAATTTGCCTCCCACTGTCTCCTTGGCTTATAAATTCTCTCTCTCGAAAGACTCCTCTTCTTGCTACAATGACCACATTATCACTAGGTCTGTAGAAGAGGTAACCAAAGGATTGCTGTGGGTAGCCGATGAAAATACACGTCTCACTTCGAGGTTTGAGCTTATCATGAGTCTCGCGTCTCACGAAAGCCTCGCAACCCCAAATCTTGATGTGATCTAGTTTAGGTACTTTACCAGTCCACATCTCGTGAGGAGTTTTGGCAACTTTCTTTGTAGGAACTAGATTAAGAATATGGGCGGCATTCTCTAAGGCATACCCCCAGAATGAGATTGGTAGCGTAGCTCGACTCATCATGGAACGAACCATATCCAACAAGGTTCGATTATGCCTCTCAGCTACACCATTCAACTGTGGTGTCCTGGGAGGTGTCAATTGTGAGACAATCCCACATTCCCTAAGATAGTCAAGGAACTCTGAACTAAGATACTCACCACCTCAATCGGATCGAAGCATCTTAATGTTCCTGCCTAATTGATTCTCGACTTCCTGTTTAAATTCCTTAAACCTCTCGAAAGTCTCTGACTTATGCTTGATTAAGTAGACATATCCATATCTACTGTAATCATCAGTGAAAGTCAAATAATAACGATTAGCATCCCTTGTGGCATGTTTGAATGGTCCACACACATCCGTGTGTACAAGGTCCAACAAACCTTCACCCCTTTCACACGAGCCTGTGAAGGGTGACTTTGTCATTTTTCCAAGTAAGCATGATTCGCAACTATCATCTGACTTTAGGTCAAACGACTCCAAGACTCCATCCTTTTGGAGTTGGCCTATGCGTTTCTTGCTTATATGTCCAAGACGACAATGCCATAATGATGCTTTATCCAAGTTATTATTATTAGTAGAATCAATACACAAAACATTATTTCCTAAGTTATCTACAACAGATACAACTTCATACACACCATCACAGGGTAATGCTTTAAAATAAAGAACATTATTAAAGAAAGCATTAATGGAACCAACTTCATTATTAAATGAAAAGGTAAACCCTTGTTTGTACAAAGCATGAAAGGAAATAATATTTCTTGCCATTCCTGGCGAATAACAACATTTATTCAAATCTAAACTAAACCCACTACTTAGCGATCAAGTATAAACTCCAATCTTGGTGACAGGTGAAGCTTTCCTATTCCCCATGATCAAGTTTATTCTTCCTTGCTCCACGTCCTCACTTCTTCTTAGTCCCTGCAAGTCACAACAAATATGAATACCACAACCGGTATCAAGGACCCAAGATTTAGAATGGGGTGAGTTATTAGAAATGATAGTGTAAATACCTGCATGGTTGGGTTTGACTTTCCCATCCTTCACATCCTGCTGGTACTTTGGGCAGTTCCACTTCCAATGAGCCTTTTCATGGCAATAGAAGCATTCAGCCTCTTTTGGGTCAGAAGAAGGAGTGATGAAACCTTTCTTGGTTCCACTTGAAGAAGAGCCATCAAGGGTCCGAGCCTTGGTACCCTACGAAGAGCTCTTTCTCTTCCTCCCTCGAATTTTCCCGATTGCCAAAACCGGAGTTGAGTTTGGAGTAGGAGTGTTAACAACCGACTTCCCCTTAAGACCTAATTATGCGGTCTTGAGAAGTCCCTGAAGTTTGCTGAGGGTGACCTCTTCCTTATTCATGTGATATGTCATGCGGAATTGATCATAGCACGATGGTAAGGAGCGCAAAATGATATCTATTGCAAGCTCCTCTGGGAAGTTCACATTTAGCTTCAGCAATCGATCCACATACCTTTGCATTTTCTGCATGTGGCTCGTGATGGATTCCCCGTCCTTCATCATGGTTGTTATCATGGAGCAGATGATTTCATACCTCTCTTGTCGTGCACTTTGATGGTATCTTTCCATCAGATCTTGGTGCATTTCATAAGGGTAGAAATCCTCATAAGACTTTTGGAGTTCAGCTGTCATTGTGGCCAACATGATACACGCCACTTTGGTAGCATCTCTTTCATGTGTATGAATGGCAGTGATCTCCTGAGGAGTTGCAGTAGACTCATCAATCTCCTTAAGCTCCTCGTCAAGGACATATTCTTTGTCCTCGTAGTGGGTAATCATCCTGATGTTTCTGATCCACTCATTGAAGTTGGATCCATCAAAGGTAACTTTCCCACACAAGCTCATAAGAGTAAAGGAGCCATTAGGATTCGAGCCAGAAGCAGCATTATTTGAAGACATCTGAAAGAAGAGAACAAGATTAGTTTAGATATCAAGAAAGTCCTTAATAAAACACCCAAATGTAATATTAAGGCTAGGATCCAATCATAATATATTATAACTTAGAAGAGGTATGCCGTAATCCAAGCTATAACATATTCGAAAGGTAGGTGAATGACGATTCACCAATTTCCACCACGAAAACCGAAATATTTTAAATATTAGGCTTTTGATTGGTTCTTAGAAATTCCTAGATTCTTTGAGATTCAATGAACTTTTCAAAGGCATGTTTCAATCTCGAGTGTGCCCTCCAAGTTTTGTGACTGGGATGCCGAGGATCACAAAACGAGGTGTGAAGTAACCATGCAAATCACTTGGTACCCTTAAGGTTTATCACTCAATCGATGTGCCGGTAAACCACACACGCTCCACCGATACTATAATAAGCATTTAAGTCACCCTTTACCTACCTTGTTAAGTCCAAGTTAGTGTGCCGGTTAACCACACACGCTCCACCAACGACTTAAACAAAGTGTAAAGTGTAATTTCATGGATTAGCACCTTATTCACATTTTTCCTAAAGTAACTAAGATTGGGAATTTAATAAAAACATTTAGTTACTTTATAATATTCATCATACTTTGAATGAGAATTTATAAGTCCTTGTCTTACCCGTTCGGCTAACGACCCTCCACCAGTCAAGCAAGCGGTGGGTGAGAGTAGACACCCATTAAGTCACCATTTTATAGGCAACAACCTTATACCCACCTTATAGACCGGCTTCGTGAATGAGGCGTACTAGCGGTAAGACGACTTTGTTCTTATACATATATATACAATTATTAAATCATAATAATATAAGTATAAGGGTTGAATTTTAACTTTTAAAATTCTAAGGGTTGGAACTAAAGTTTTAACTTAACTTTACTTGTTCCAAAACTTGAGGGCAAGTTTTGTAAACTTTCAAAACTTTTCATTTCTTGTAACTTATGAGTTTAATAGAGTAATAAAATGAAGACTCTTCACTTTTCTAACTCTTGTGTTCTTTTAATGGTTTTCAATTCCAAGAGACTTTTGGTTTTCTATAACTTGAGGACAAGTTATGGACTCCATTAAAACACATTATGATCAAGAATTAATCTACCACACAGGTTACAAATATTTCCTATGATCATCTAAACATCATAAGAACAAGAGCATGAACATGAACACTTTCATACATCAAAATCACACTTAATCTTTGTAATTTTGATAACTAGTTGTTGTAAATGAATTAGAAAAGACATTACACCATATAAAACAAGTTTTCAAGTACCAAAACAGTTTAGGGTAATGTTTCTAATCCATTTCCAGCAACTAAATTCGAAAATTTGCACTCTGTCGACCCTACTCGCCGAGTGCATGAACCTACTCGGCGAGTAGGTTAAAGATACAAGTGAACTCGGCGAGTCCCCCCATGGACTCGGTGAGTCCAGCAGTCAGACAGCAAGTTTTTCGACTTTTGCAAACATATTGCAACAACTATCAAACAAACAAGCCTAGGCTCTGATACCACTGATGGGTTTTGAGCATTCTAACACTTCCTAAGTGTACATGCAACCCTAATAAACCTTGGATCTACGTTTGTCTAAGATACATGCAAATAATTAATTTTCCAAGGTTTATATCCTAACTAGCATGGCATGGGGAACATGAATCAAATAAAGCTAGTAGAAATACTTACCTTGTAGTTGTAGTTGATTGCTTGGAGTTTTAGAGCCTAGCACCAATAGTGTGGATGCCTCAAATGAAAGTCACAAATCACCACAAACTTGGAACTTTGAGAGAATAGTCACTACTATCTTGAAATTGCCCTCACCTCAACAAGTGTCAACTAGTGTCATTTCAAGAACCAAGACCTCCTTTATATAGTGTGGTGGATTAGGGTTACTTCCTTAATACCCATGTCTCTTCATTTCCATGAGATCCATGGGTTAAAGCTCCATGGAGGATCCATGGACTTTTCCATGCAAGCCTAGCCCATTCCAAATAAGCACTAGCCCATTCCAAATAAGCACTAGCCCACACTATATAAATATAGAAGCCCACATTTAATTAGTAATATCTTTGATCACTAAATTAATCCTAGATTAATTTAGATCACTACTAATTAAATAATATGATCTTATATTAATATATTAGAACTTATAATATATTAATAAATCATAACTTGTACTATTCTCAAATATTATCCATAAATTGTTCGGGTGAAGTGCAACCCAAATGGAACATGCCGGGTCGGGTCAAGTACATACCAAATATAGTTATGGGCTTAGACACTATATCTAACATTAAGTCTGTCATGAATCGAGGTTGTAGATGGCTAAATGTGTTTAGACATAGCAATGGTTGCTACAACATTCATGAGTGCTCATAAGTTATGAGTATTGGAATTAACCCACGCTCACTTGTATCACTTCATGGAATTTATCTCGAGTGATCGTGAGACGGTAATATCATATAAGTCTTCAAACCTAGAGATATGAGTTGTTGCCTATGAGTTGGTTGTGCATTGACTGCACGAAAACGCATCAGTAACTTGATGTTATAAAATGTGCCTTTGTGTACAATTCAGCAAGTAGTAGAACAAGCATATGAGTCGAAGTTTATTTGTTCCTTCTAGAAATAGAGGCGATATCTGGGCCCCTCAATGATTTTGTGTTGACCTATGTACCGGGCCCGGTCAGAACTAAATTGATGTGCTCGATTAAGTTTTTTGTCAAACAAATCAGAAATCGGGAAACAAACTGCCAGATAATAAGCAAGACATGGTTCCATGTGTTTGTCCGGCTGATATCATGAGAACAGAGGATTATATGATCATTTATCTAAAATGACGCTTCATAGTTCAACAGATTTTTCGAGAGCTACGATTGTCGGTTGGTTCCTGAAGTAATATAGGCAAATACAGTTATTAGACTTATCCAAGTGGGAGTTGTTGGATAAGGTGTCTAAGTCCATAACTTATTTGGTATATACTTGACCCGACCCGGCATGGTCCATTTGGGTTGCACTTCACCCGAACTATTTATGGATAATTTTATGAGAGTTGTATACATATGTTTATTAATATATTATAAGTTATAATATATTAATATGAAGTCATGTTATTTAATTAGTTTTAGTCTTACATTAATTATGAATTAATTTAGAGATTAAAAGGAAGACTAATTAAATCATGGGCTATTGTATTTATATAGTGTGGGCTAACGCTCATTTGTTAATGGGCTAAGCTTATATGGAAGTCCATGGATGATCCATGGAGCTTTTAACCCATGGATCCTTGGAAGAGGAAAAGTCATGGGTTATTAGGGTTTTACTCTAATCATGTACACTATATAAGCATGCTTGTGTTGCATGAAATAGCTACTAGTGTGTGTGCTTGTGTGTGGCCGATTTCTACAGTGTATGTGTACTCTCTCATAGATTTTCCAAGTTTATGGTGATTTGTGATTTCCATTTGAGGCATTCTAATTATTGGTGCTTGGCTCTCAAACTCCAAGGAATCAACAATCAACAAAAGGTATGTAATCTCATCTAGTTCTTTTATGTTTAAAAGTTCCCGATGCCATGCTAGATAGGTTATAAACCTTGGAAAATATAATTTTGCATGTATTAGACAAACATAGATCCAAGGTTTATTAGGGTTGCATGTACACTTAGGAAGTGTTAGAATGCTCAAAATGTATGTGTGTAAAAGTGCTAGTACTTTACTGGTTTGACATGGAAGACCATGGGGGGAGCCCATGGCAGTTGGATATAAGACCATGGGGGGAGCCCACGACATTCCGGTAAAGACCATGGGGGAGCCCATGGCAAGTAGGCATATGACCCTGGGGGGAGCCTACAGCATCCTAGAGTAAGACCCTGGAGGGAGTCCATGACATCCCTATATGTTTATATATGTGTTATGTAGTATGATAGTTATTTAAGTGATATATTATATGCTAGTTGACTCTGTGTTATTTGCATGGAAGACCCCGGGGGGACCGAGGCAGTTGGATATCAGACCATGGGGTAGCCCAGGGCATTCCATGTAAAGACCATGGGGGAGCCCATGGCATGTAGGTATAAGACCCTAGGGGAGCCCACGACATCCTGGAGTAAGACCTTGGAGGGTTTCCTATGTTTGTATGCATGGCTTATGTGGCTTATATAGCCGAGGTGGTTTATGTGACTATGTGGGGTATGTTATAGGGAACTCACTAAGCATTAACTTACAGTTTGTTGGATGTTTTAGGTACTTCAGGATCTAAGGACAAGAGGCCAGCGTGATGGCGCGGTATGCACTCTCTGGCATTTTACTTAGGACACTCTGATATTATGAATAATTTATCTAATGTTATGGATTTTGAAAACTAATGTGATTGGAATTTTAGATCTTATGGAAATGACTCGGTTATTTAAAATGAAAATTTTATTGGAAATTTGGGCTGTTACACTTCTATTTATTGTGAAATTTGAGTTTTATTGCAAGTTATGTGTAGTTGTATAAATTATGTGAAAATTGGGATATATTTGATATATGCATGTGAATCTATGTAAATTTGGTGTATATATGTGTGACAACCGTCAATTTCGATCAAGTCAAAGTCAACTAAAGTCAACAAGTCAAACCGGTCAACCCAATTTGCCGTGAGTACTAGAGTTTACGTTATGTAAATTCTAAACAACTCTCTATTCTAATGAGAGATCATAAATCAAAAAGTGTGTTCACCTAGATCTCCTTAACCTAAAACGGTGGTACGTGGAGAGCCAAACCGATAAAACAATGTTACATACTCACCGGGAGTATGCAAGATCCCTAATCAAGGCTTAACGGGGTTTAAGGACCTTGCAGTGCGTAGCCGGACACTCAAAAAGGTCACCAATGAAATCCCTCCCACAAATCTCTAAGTATGTGAAACCTCTCCCACATACCTCTAAGTATGTGAAACCTCTCCCACATATCTCTAAGTATGTGAAACCTCTCCCACATATCTCTAAGTATGTGAAACCTCTCCCACATATCTCTAAGTATGTGAAACCTCTCCCACATATCTCTAAGTATGTGAAACCTCTCCCACATATCTCTAAGTATGTGAAACCTCTCCCACATACCTCTAAGTATGTGAAACCTCTCCCACATATCTCTAAGTATGTGAAACCTCTCCCACATATCTCTAAGTATGTGAAACCTCTCCCACATACCTCTAAGTGTGTGAAACCTCTCCCACATATCTCTAAGTATGTGAAACCTCTCCCACATATCTCTAAGTATGTGAAATCTCTCCCAAATCTCTCTCTGTATGAGAAATCTCTCCAAGTATGTCAAATCTCTCCCAAATCTCCCTAAGTATGTGAAATCTCTCCCAAATCTCTCTCTGTATGTGAAATCTCTCCAAGTATGTCAAATCTCTCCCAAATCTCCCTAAGTATGTGAAATCTCTCCCAAATCTCTCTCTGTATGTGAAATCTCGCCATGTATGTCAAATCTCTCCCAAATCTCCCTAAGTATGTGAAATCTCTCCCAAATCTCTCTCTATATGTGAAATCTCTCCAAGTATGTCAAATCTCTCCCAAATCTCCCTAAGTATGTGAAATCTCTCCCAAATCTCTCTCTGTATGTGAAATCTCTCCAAGTATGTCAAATCTCTCCCAAATCTCCCTAAGTATGTGAAATCTCTCCCAAATCTCTCTCTGTATGTGAAATCTCTCCATGTATGTCAAATCTCTCCCAAATCTCCCTAAGTATGTGAAATCTCTCCCAAATCTCTCTCTGTATGTGAAATCTCTCCATGTATGTCAAATCTCTCCCAAATCTCCCTAAGTATGTGAAATCTCTCCCAAATCTCTCTCTATATGTGAAATCTCTCCAAGTATGTCAAATCTCTCCCAAATCTCCCTAAGTATGTGAAATCTCTCCCAAATCTCTCTCTGTATGTGAAATCTCTCCAAGTATGTCAAATCTCTCCCAAATCTCCCTAAGTATGTGAAATCTCTCCCAAATCTCTCTCTGTATGTGAAATCTCGCCATGTATGTCAAATCTCTCCCAAATCTCCCTAAGTATGTGAAATCTCTCCCAAATCTCTCTCTATATGTGAAATCTCGCCATGTATGTCAAATCTCTCCCAAATCTCCCTAAGTATGTGAAATCTCTCCCAAATCTCTCTCTATATGTGAAATCTCTCCAAGTATGTCAAATCTCTCCCAAATCTCCCTAAGTATGTGAAATCTCTCCCAAATCTCTCTCTGTATGTGAAATCTCTCCAAGTATGTCAAATCTCTCCCAAATCTCCCTAAGTATGTGAAATCTCTCCCAAATCTCTCTCGAAATCTCTCCCCGACTTTCTATAATCACTCGGGGCATCCCGACCCTCGAATTTGGCGAAAATAGCCCAAGAACGGAAGTCTACGCGAAAAACGAACTTAAGGGAACGAACCCTCCAAACCGAAAGTACTATTCATGAACCGAACCGAAAGCACTATTCATGAGGGTCTGAACCGAAAGTACTGTTCATAAGCTGAACCGAAACTACTGTTCATCCGAACCGAACCCAGCTTGGAAAGAAGATCCGAACCGAACCCAGCTTGGAAGGAAGGTCCGAACCGAAGCTACTGTTCATTACTGTTCACTACAGTACCTTCGGTTCTGGCTTCCCTTCGGACCGAACCAACCGCCTGCACTTCTCGCCTTCGCTTCGGACAACTACTTCTCGGACCGAGCCTCGCTTTCGCCTCCCGCCTTCTGACTCAGTCTAGCGCGTCCGAACCAAGCCCCATCCGACCGAACTTCGGCCCAGAGAACCGAGCCTCGGCCGAGATCCGAAGGGTCTCGCTGGGCAGCTCGGATTTCGCCTATTTTTGCATATTTTTGCATTTTAAACCCATTTTTAATTATTTTAACATAGGATTTTCACCCAAAACTTTATTTTTAATTATAAGACCCCTAAATTAATGATTTAATCACATTTTAAGGATAAAATCTTATTAAAAAGGAGTTGGTAAAGTACAAAAAGAAGAGTGTTGACCTTACCATATTTTATGACACAATCAACCCCATACCCACTCCATGACTAACCCACACTCCTCCCCACCATACCTTGTCACTTCTTTGTACTTTTTACCTTCCTCACAAGCCATCTCCATGTTTTGAGAGCTGGATATCCATCCTCTCTCCTCATTTTCTCTCATTTGTTCTCATTTCACAAGAAGATCAAACTCCTTTCTCTCTCACTTTCTCTCTCTAGAAATCCGAGATTCAAGGGCTGATCTTGAGTTTTTCCTCCACCTTTGGTAAGCATAATCCATTTCCTTTAAGGTTATCTCAATTATTTCCACTCAAATCATGAGTATCTTACACAAACTCCATTACATTTGTGTTAGAGCTTCGAATCTTCAAGCGATTCTTCAAGTGTTCTTGGGTTGAACACTTCTCTTCTTCAACACTTATCTACTGAAATCACACAAGGTGAGTTCATACCCCTACATTTTCATGTTTTCTTAAGTTTTTAGGGGGGGAATACAAGTTAAAACACCAAGAACATAACTAAAACTTTCTAACAGCTTTCATTAGAAAAGTTGGACTCCATTCACGGACTGTTTTGGACACCTTAAACATTTTAGTTTTCAAAACTGTTTTAGGTGCATGTAGTTCCACTTCTTAGCTTTAAAATGACTACTTGCACATCTCCATATGATTTTTCTACAATTTATGGTGATTTTTACAAAACTGCCTATCATTTCAAACACCAATCCGGACCAGTCTGTGATTATGGACCTTTTCACCTAAGTTGCAGGTCATTAAAAATCATGATAAAAATTATGAGTAAAATAGACACATTTTGGGAACTCCCAGAATTTACGGATTTAGTTTTCGACTTCGTATGATTTTTCTATGAATTTCCAAAAACAGTGTAGAAAGGCTGAAAATTTGTTAACAGCTTGTAATTTTTACTACACTTTGTATTGTGTTGAGCAAAGTGTATAATGTCAAGTTCTAAGTATTGAATGTGATATGTTGTAAAATTTATCATCTTAATCTGAAAATAAGTCATTCATGATAAGATTATTCATTCATTTAGAACACGTATATATACATATAAACTATAATACGCATAGTTTAATGGATTTTATAATCCTAACACCTTTTCATAAAAGAGTTCTTATATATTACAAACATTTTGGATAAAACTATAATAAGTATAGTTTTCAATACATCACCTAACACACACGTACGAGAAGGGTACATTCATACAGAAAGGCTTTACACTCCCGCATACAACTAGTAAACTTGTTAACCTAAATTGTGAGACATTCTCTTTCTGTACGTCCGAGTGCGGAATATAAAATCCTGTACGTTATAATCAGAGTCTCCCGGAGGGAGAACGTGATAGTTATATATAGATCTATATTGGGTTTGACACCCCACACCTTGCTGCTAGCTACAGTTGGACCTGCAGGTCTACGGGTGATAATTGTCGTTTCAGTTCTTCGACGCCTGAGAAACGTCGTGACAGGTTCATAGTCTTAAGTATGATTATAGCGGCTCACATAAGGATATAACAATACATAAAGTTTACGGGATTTTTATAAAACTTTAATGGGTTTTATGTCAATTTTAAAATCACTTTTATCTCAATAAGTACCGATATCACTGTCTACATTCGGTTTTTGGTATTTATGACCACGCATCATTTGAAACCACATTTATAACCTTAAGAATAGACAATACTTGTTATTTTCTCGGTCTTGATACCTAGGACTACATGTACATTAAGTATTAACAAACATAAGAATTTGCGGAAACATCATTTAATTCAAGTGCGTTTATGTCAACTTAAGCACATTTTAATTTCCTTTAATAAGAAAGATTACTTATACATTTTGGTCATCGGTTATGAGACTACATTACAATACTTTATAAAGAAAATATCGGATTTTCTGAATACATACCGTATCATTTTTACAAGGAAAACGGTCTATTTCTCCAATAAAATCTCTTATGAACTCACCAACCTTTGTGTTGACACTTTTTCAAAACTACTTGTATTCTCAGGAATTCAGTGAAAACGGGAAACCAACAACGTTTTGAGGATGGGACGATAAATCGTCAAATAGTTCATTTTGTTTCATAATGTAATTGATTCGAATCATGTAAACATATACATTGGTGTAACTTTTTCAGTTATATATATGTTGGTTGTATTTACTTTGAGCACTATTATAATCGTTGCTGTGATACTCTACATGAAGTCCTCCACCCTCGAACGTTTCCGCCATCCTTGGTTTGGGGGTGTGACAGATTGGTATCAGAGCATTGTTTATAGTGAACTCAGTATATCGAACCACATAAGATATACAAACTATAAATGCATTGGGACTAGAGTCTCTGATTTTATGTTTTCAAACAACTATACTTTTTGAAATAAGTAGTTTCTTATTAAAAGTATACGCGCATGCATACATACTAGGGTCACGTCGTTCTAGAACAAAACAAAAGTAATGATTGTTGGATATCACAGGTAAGCGCGGGGATGTATGGTCAGTCTTAGGATTGGCATAGCCTGATCAACTATGCTCGTCCGTGGAGTGATTAGCACATGCCCAAGAATGGTTGTGATATGGAAACAAGTCTAAAAACTTACCAACACTACCACAATGAAATACCATAGGGGTATTTGGTGCTATTATAATTATTTACCTGAGAACTAAATAGATTTTTATCAATAGGTCAATAATTGCTTAGTGGATACATTAAAATTATATGTAGCCAGGACGTCATAGACTTAGAATTTGTGAATCTTTGCTTTACTTCCTGTTCTCGTTGGATTGGGGATTTAGAGTTAGGGTCGCTTATTCGAAGGTCTATCCTGTCCCAAATACATATGACTAGTATGCACTAAACAGTGTATTGAAGTACCTGATAAAGATCATCTTATAATTATCTAATTAGTACATCTACTTAGTTACTTCTTATATCCCCATTTCTCGCGAAGATATCATGGCTGGATTTCATCCCCACGACGACCCGTACTACCCTAGCCACAACAATACTGAATGGCTCGGAGAGGAGCCAGAGAATGATCACCCAATCCCTATGGATGGTCACCAAGCTGAAGGCCTTGCTGATGGTTTCGACTCCGAACCTAAAATGGTGAACCTATCCTCGATGACCCGTGTTCCCAATCCCAATCCTCGACCGGCTTTTCAAGGCCCGCTGCCTCCTTGGGTAGAGTGCTTGGAAATCTGAAGCGAAGAGCAAGACCAACCTATGTCATTCGATGGAGATCGAAACTTCTGCAACATAAATGAAGGAATCCCAGCAGATAGAATTTTTCCAAACCTGGTCTGTAGAGTTGCCTGAGACGAGAATTCGGGGCAGAACAACTCTCCATAGTATCGCAGAGGTTGATGCAAATGCAAGAATACATACAATCCGCACCAATCGCCTTGAGCACTCGTGAAAAGTCTGAGGAAGACTATGAAACCCTGCTGCAAACACTGGCTGAATCACAAACCGATGTCATGAAACTCCGAGTACGCCAGAGGGTGTACGAAAGGCACATGCCTGATATGGAACGGCAGCTAGCTGAACTGAGAGATCACAAGAAAAATGACCGCCGCCAGTAGTAAACGCCTTACTTCATTTCATGTTAAAAAGGAATCGTTAACCCTATCTATGCCCTATGTGGTATTTCCTATGAAACTATCTTGTACTGTAGGCACCTTTAGTGAGGCCTTTAGGCGGCCAAGACACCCTTGCATTGATATTATATAAGACCCTCTACAAGGTCAATCTTCCCTAATTTGTTACATCTTAAGCATCAATGACGTATCAATCAGCCGAGTTCTGTGTCACCCTTTTGTTCAAACACTCCCATCATGCTGCGATAGGAGCCTGCCTACAACCCACTCTATTCAAGTTGTAAAACTAGAGCAATCTAGCTCCGAAATCGTTCCTGATCTTCTCTCCAAGGTTGGATTATGTCATTCACCAACCAATGGAACCCGGTTTTAAACAACCAACATCAAAAGATCACTACCTAAACTTACTTCTACTCTGTATTAGGATTGCATCATAGGGATGCAAGTTAAATCCTCGACAACATGTTCCCAATTGGTCATAATAAGGACCTAGCTTGGGTCAGCTATAAGGCACCACTTGGGTGCAGAACTACTAAAAATTCATGGGTTACCATGTAAAGACCCCCGTTATGAATTGTTTTCAGAACGCCCTTAACGACCAAATTACATTACAAATCAATATAGGATAAAGCTTAGTTAGAAACTCACGAAGTGTAGCCATTCTAAAAACTCATTATCACCTCACCCTTAATCATTTTGTTGAGAAGTTCCTTCATCATAGACTCACGGGTGCGATCATACCAGCACTAATGCACCGGATCCCATCAGAACTCCCCAGCCAAGCGTGTTTGGACACACATGATTCTAAGATGGGTAAAGCTTGACGCCCGTATGAAACCTACCCCTACCCACTGCTGTAACCCTATTTCAAGAATGTTAGCGGAAACACTAGGAGTAGTACAGTAATGTGCAAAAATTTATATGTGTTAATATAAATTGTAAGGATGCACTTAAGATAACCATTTCCACTAACGAAGATGTTTTCATCGTGAAACAGAACTATGTCTTCACCAAGAGGGAACCAACCAACTAGCAAGGTGCCAACTCTGCAGATAGACGCTGCTACTTTTCAAGCTGCAGTCACGGCAGCCGTGACAGCCGTCATGGCACAGTTCAATGCTAACAACGCCAGCATAAATGGAAGCGGTGTTGACGATACAGATAATGGTAACATTATGGAAAACCAGCGGGTGTCCGCCAGCAAAAATACCTCAGGTCTCAAACCTACGAACAAGAAGAGAAAGTTTTGGAACATGAAAGAGCGCCACCAATCTCAAAAATCCACTAAAAGACAACAACCTATGGCCACCCCCACCATCGCAACAGCAGTCACAACACCTGCCCCAATACTAGCCACAGGATCTACCACCCAAACGCCGGCCAGACCATATAAGGGTTCTCTCCCAAAGTGTGCCAAGTGCAGTTTCCATCACAAAGGAGCTTGCCGAATCTTAAAATGTGATAACTGCAACAGGAAAGGACATACCGCCCGTTTCTGTAGGACCCCGACTCAGTACATCACACCAGCCCCCATTACCAAAGAAATTCCAGTGTGCTTCCTATGTGGCGAAGCGGGACACTTCAAGAGAAACTGCCCAACTGAGAGGAATGACGGGGAAAGCGGAGGAGCTTAACAAACAAACCAGCAAGGGTAATAGGGAACCATAATAGGACTTTTGTAATGTTTCCCAACGACAAAAATGTTTAAGTACTATATGTTTGTAATGAAATTGTTATGCTTGCTAAAAGTCACCGTCTTTCTAAAAGTAGTTAAAATACTCTCTCATTCAAATCAAACCAAATACATTCATATATGATCTAAAGATCATTACCTCTAGGAGGTGATGACTTTGTACATACATCGGGGTTAATCATAATCGAAATATCGAAGTTTTGAAACAAATAATTTCATCCCGACTCCTAATCCGTGTCTAATAGTAAGAGTTGAGTGGGGCCACCCACTCGACGATTCCCCAACATCAGATCACATACGACATTCATATGCCGTTCGATCATAGGGAGACCTGTCAGGGGTCATGATGTCAAATATTAGTACTAATTCTCGAAACACACCTGCCGCCAGTGCTAGCACTGTGGTGTAAAACATCTACGATAATGATAACATCAATCAAAGTTTATCACCCTAAAAAAAAAAAAAAAAAAAAAAAAAGAAAAAAAAAAAAAAAAAAAAGAAAAAACACAAGATACTTTATCACTCCAGTAATCTCTTCGTGCGAATACAGCTTAGCTAGTTCTATCTAAAAAGATATTGCTGTCGTCATTCAATCTTCATTGATATAGCCCTCATCTTCCCAACTTAACATCTGTAAAAGGACCTTTCACCTAACCCCTCCAAACACCGAAACCTTCGTCTCTCATAAACATCCAGCTCGAACCTACGGATTATCTTTTGCTATGGAACCCCAAAACACGCAATCAGAGGGGTGTTATACTTCCGAAACCATATCACAAGTGCTTATAAGAGACCCTTGGGAATGTCACGCAGGTGGCAGACAAGGTCCAAGCACAGAAGCCTGGGAAAGATATGGTACGAGTTCTGCCATGAACTTCGGGCCAAAGTTGCCCAGGAGGGCGAATGAATGTCCTACCATCTAAGAAGGCCTAATCGTAAAAACCAAACCCACATGCTTCCTACCGAGCTACAAGAACTCTTAGGTCAAACCTGTCGAACTACTCAACAATAAAATTGAGGAACCAAGCTTTTCACCCTGGAAAGCTCCGTTCTTATTCTTCAAATAGAAAGGCAAATTGCTCATAGTTCCATTAACTTCAGAGACCTTGATAATATCTCCAGTAGAAACCTTCACTATCTGCCTCACATAAACGAATAAGCCGACCAACCACAAGGAACGGGGTACCCTTTAGGAATCAGACCTGAGATCTGAATATCACCATTCGCGAGTATTGGATAAGGATGTCCGAGGACA
This sequence comes from Lactuca sativa, assembly GCF_002870075.4. Lineage (NCBI taxonomy): Eukaryota > Viridiplantae > Streptophyta > Magnoliopsida > Asterales > Asteraceae > Lactuca > Lactuca sativa. Next base: position 83,412,740 of record NC_056625.2, on the reverse strand, counting down.
ACTCTCCAAATTCGATGCGGACGCTGCAAGTCTGTAGTGATACCCCTCGGATAGGACCAACCCGTTCGCAGTATTCATAGGATGTGCCATTCTTACTAGGATCAATTCATCGTTGTCGTTGTAAGTGACTTGCTTATCTACCCTCGTAGTAAGGAGAATTACTAAGTTATTTGTTATGATTTCCTCGCTTATACATTCCCCAGTTATATATAACGAACACCTGGTAGATAATAGCATGTGAGAATTCTGACTTGGTTTCTTTTCCTCGTTGGGATGTGAAACTGAAGTAGAATCACACATTTTACTATCCGCCCAGTATTGGTTATATCATAACGTGTATGAACTAAGATTTCGTGTATAATAACTCATCTCTTAGTCAGAATCAAAATAATGTAGAGCCGACCTTAGTCATTTACCAACTCCTTGCCTAAATTCAAATTTCGGGACGAAATTCCCTCTAACGGGGGGATGATGTGACAACCGTCAATTTTCGATCAAGTCAAAGTCAACTAAAGTCAACAAGTCAAACCGGTCAACCCAATTTGCCGTGAGTACTAGAGTTTACGTTATGTAAATTCTAAACAACTCTCTATTCTAATGAGAGATCATAAATCAAAAAGTGTGTTCACCTAGATCTCCTTAACCTAAAACGGTGGTACGTGGAGAGCCAAACCGATAAAACAATGTTACATACTCACCGGGAGTATGTAAGATCCCTAATCAAGGCTTAACGGGGTTTAAGGACCTTGCAGTGCGTAGCCGGACACTCAAAAAGGTCACCAATGAAATCCCTCCCACAAATCTCTAAGTATGTGAAACCTCTCCCACATACCTCTAAGTATGTGAAACCTCTCCCACATATCTCTAAGTATGTGAAACCTCTCCCACATATCTCTAAGTATGTGAAACCTCTCCCACATATCTCTAAGTATGTGAAACCTCTCCCACATATCTCTAAGTATGTGAAACCTCTCCCACATATCTCTAAGTATGTGAAACCTCTCCCACATACCTCTAAGTATGTGAAACCTCTCCCACATATCTCTAAGTATGTGAAACCTCTCCCACATATCTCTAAGTATGTGAAACCTCTCCCACATACCTCTAAGTGTGTGAAACCTCTCCCACATATCTCTAAGTATGTGAAACCTCTCCCACATATCTCTAAGTATGTGAAATCTCTCCCAAATCTCTCTCTGTATGAGAAATCTCTCCAAGTATGTCAAATCTCTCCCAAATCTCCCTAAGTATGTGAAATCTCTCCCAAATCTCTCTCTGTATGTGAAATCTCTCCAAGTATGTCAAATCTCTCCCAAATCTCCCTAAGTATGTGAAATCTCTCCCAAATCTCTCTCTGTATGTGAAATCTCGCCATGTATGTCAAATCTCTCCCAAATCTCCCTAAGTATGTGAAATCTCTCCCAAATCTCTCTCTATATGTGAAATCTCTCCAAGTATGTCAAATCTCTCCCAAATCTCCCTAAGTATGTGAAATCTCTCCCAAATCTCTCTCTGTATGTGAAATCTCTCCAAGTATGTCAAATCTCTCCCAAATCTCCCTAAGTATGTGAAATCTCTCCCAAATCTCTCTCTGTATGTGAAATCTCTCCATGTATGTCAAATCTCTCCCAAATCTCCCTAAGTATGTGAAATCTCTCCCAAATCTCTCTCTGTATGTGAAATCTCTCCATGTATGTCAAATCTCTCCCAAATCTCCCTAAGTATGTGAAATCTCTCCCAAATCTCTCTCTATATGTGAAATCTCTCCAAGTATGTCAAATCTCTCCCAAATCTCCCTAAGTATGTGAAATCTCTCCCAAATCTCTCTCTGTATGTGAAATCTCTCCAAGTATGTCAAATCTCTCCCAAATCTCCCTAAGTATGTGAAATCTCTCCCAAATCTCTCTCTGTATGTGAAATCTCGCCATGTATGTCAAATCTCTCCCAAATCTCCCTAAGTATGTGAAATCTCTCCCAAATCTCTCTCTATATGTGAAATCTCGCCATGTATGTCAAATCTCTCCCAAATCTCCCTAAGTATGTGAAATCTCTCCCAAATCTCTCTCTATATGTGAAATCTCTCCAAGTATGTCAAATCTCTCCCAAATCTCCCTAAGTATGTGAAATCTCTCCCAAATCTCTCTCTGTATGTGAAATCTCTCCAAGTATGTCAAATCTCTCCCAAATCTCCCTAAGTATGTGAAATCTCTCCCAAATCTCTCTCGAAATCTCTCCCCGACTTTCTATAATCACTCGGGGCATCCCGACCCTCGAATTTGGCGAAAATAGCCCAAGAACGGAAGTCTACGCGAAAAACGAACTTAAGGGAACGAACCCTCCAAACCGAAAGTACTATTCATGAACCGAACCGAAAGCACTATTCATGAGGGTCTGAACCGAAAGTACTGTTCATAAGCTGAACCGAAACTACTGTTCATCCGAACCGAACCCAGCTTGGAAAGAAGATCCGAACCGAACCCAGCTTGGAAGGAAGGTCCGAACCGAAGCTACTGTTCATTACTGTTCACTACAGTACCTTCGGTTCTGGCTTCCCTTCGGACCGAACCAACCGCCTGCACTTCTCGCCTTCGCTTCGGACAACTACTTCTCGGACCGAGCCTCGCTTTCGCCTCCCGCCTTCTGACTCAGTCTAGCGCGTCCGAACCAAGCCCCATCCGACCGAACTTCGGCCCAGAGAACCGAGCCTCGGCCGAGATCCGAAGGGTCTCGCTGGGCAGCTCGGATTTCGCCTATTTTTGCATATTTTTGCATTTTAAACCCATTTTTAATTATTTTAACATAGGATTTTCACCCAAAACTTTATTTTTAATTATAAGACCCCTAAATTAATGATTTAATCACATTTTAAGGATAAAATCTTATTAAAAAGGAGTTGGTAAAGTACAAAAAGAAGAGTGTTGACCTTACCATATTTTATGACACAAGCAACCCCATACCCACTCCATATGTAACAGCTCAAAATTTTCAAACAAATTTTTCATTTTAAAAAAAATATAATTATTTCCATTAAACAAGACATAAACAGTTTAATGATTCGGTTAATACAATTATTCAAACTCCCAAGATCATGAAACGTTCTTCAGTGTGTATCGATCATGCCGGCGCCTTCCCACGGTCCTCGCTAGTACCTGAAATACATACATACACAACAACTGTAAGCATAATTGCTTAGTGAGTTCCCCAATATACAACTTACGCACATACGCCTTCCGGCCCAGACCATTTAGTCCACATAACATTGCCTTCCGGCCCGACCTTCCGGTCCATGTGTCTCAGGGGACTTCCGTCCCTGCTGGGTAAACCTTCCGGCCTTACCCACGCCGACCTTCCGGTCCATCACACATCATATCGCCTTCCGGCCCATAGCATACATAGCACATATAACATATAACATACCACATATAGCATACATATCACATATCATATCCGACCTTCCGGTCACACAGTCAAACCCTTCCGGGTACAGTATAGTGAGAAGACTCACCTCGTAAGCGCTGAAAGCTAGCAGCTCCTGAAATCACTCGCGCACAAACCAACGAGCTACAACCCTCCTATAACATTACATAACTCATTAACACTCATATCAGCTAAGTGTGACTATCCCAAAGAAGTCAGACTTAGGTCAACCCTGGTCAACGGTCAACTCGACTGGACTCGGCGAGTACCATGGCGACTCGGCGAGTCTTGTCGTCCTCACAGATTCCTGAATATTCTCTTTCTACTCGTCGAGTATACCTCTTGACTCGACGAGGCCCTCGTGGAAGAATCGCGGGGCCACCCCGACTCCACTCGCCGAGTCTGATGAACAACTCGGCGAGTCCCAGCACATCTTCAAGCTACTCGCCGAGTCTGAAGAACGACTCGGCGAGTCCATGCCATGCAGACGAGTAACTGCTTCCTGAGATAGGTCTCGTCCCGAAGTACACATGCATGGGACCTTCTGGACCTCTAAAGGTTCTAACACAAGACTATAATCGTGGGGTAACAAGGCATTTCTCCATCAAATCACTAAATGGGTTCTATAAACCCAATTTCATAAATACATCAAAATAACAGATTGGGTCCGAGTATTACCTGAAAACGCACTCTCTGTGTCCCCCAAATCTCAGGACTCAATCCTCCTTGATATTCCTTTAGCCAAATCCCTCTTCTTCTTGCCTAACCAATTCTTCCAAGTTCCAAAGCTTTCTCCCTTGCTCTAGGCGTCCACAGCGATTAGGGTTCCTCTCAATTGACCAAAAGACTGAAAATGACGGCCTAAGAGGCGTTAAATACGATCCAAACTGAACGGTTAGGGTTTCTGCTGAACAGCGTCGACTCGCCGAGTCCATATCTGGACTCGTCGAGTCCAGTCGCGGACCCGCGACCAAGTCCGCGATCCTACTCGGCGAGTCTAGGCTCCAACTCGCCGAGTCCCCTCTTAAATCACCCCAAAAACATAATTTTAATAATACCTGAGATTCCGGGCTGTTACACCATGACTAACCCACACTCCTCCCCACCATACCTTGTCACTTCTTTGTACTTTTTACCTTCCTCACAAGCCATCTCCATGTTTTGAGAGCTGGATATCCATCCTCTCTCCTCATTTTCTCTCATTTGTTCTCATTTCACAAGAAGATCAAACTCCTTTCTCTCTCACTTTCTCTCTCTAGAAATCCGAGATTCAAGGGCTGATCTTGAGTTTTTCCTCCACCTTTGGTAAGCATAATCCATTTCCTTTAAGGTTATCTCAATTATTTCCACTCAAATCATGAGTATCTTACACAAACTCCATTACATTTGTGTTAGAGCTTCGAATCTTCAAGCGATTCTTCAAGTGTTCTTGGGTTGAACACTTCTCTTCTTCAACACTTATCTACTGAAATCACACAAGGTGAGTTCATACCCCTACATTTTCATGTTTTCTTAAGTTTTTAGGGGGGGGAATACAAGTTAAAACACCAAGAACATAACTAAAACTTTCTAACAGCTTTCATCAGAAAAGTTGGACTCCATTCACGGACTGTTTTGGACACCTTAAACATTTTAGTTTTCAAAACTGTTTTAGGTGCATGTAGTTCCACTTCTTAGCTTTAAAATGACTACTTGCACATCTCCATATGATTTTTCTACAATTTATGGTGATTTTTACAAAACTGCCTATCATTTCAAACACCAATCCGGACCAGTCTGTGATTATGGACCTTTTCACCTAAGTTGCAGGTCATTAAAAATCATGATAAAAATTATGAGTAAAATAGACACATTTTGGGAACTCCCAGAATTTACGGATTTAGTTTTCGACTTCGTATGATTTTTCTATGAATTTCCAAAAACAGTGTAGAAAGGCTGAAAATTTGTTAACAGCTTGTAATTTTTACTACACTTTGTATTGTGTTGAGCAAAGTGTATAATGTCAAGTTCTAAGTATTGAATGTGATATGTTGTAAAATTTATCATCTTAATCTGAAAATAAGTCATTCATGATAAGATTGTTCATTCATTTAGAACACGTATATATACATATAAACTATAATACGCATAGTTTAATGGATTTTATAATCCTAACACCTTTTCATAAAAGAGTTCTTATATATTACAAACATTTTGGATAAAACTATAATAAGTATAGTTTTCAATACATCACCTAACACACACGTACGAGAAGGGTACATTCATACAGAAAGGCTTTACACTCCCGCATACAACTAGTAAACTTGTTAACCTAAGTTGTGAGACATTCTCTTTCTGTACGTCCGAGTGCGGAATATAAAATCCTGTACGTTATAATCAGAGTCTCCCGGAGGGAGAACGTGATAGTTATATATAGATCTATATTGGGTTTGACACCCCACACCTTGCTGCTAGCTACAGTTGGACCTGCAGGTCTACGGGTGATAATTGTCGTTTCAGTTCTTCGACGCCTGAGAAACGTCGTGACAGGTTCATAGTCTTAAGTATGATTATAGCGGCTCACATAAGGATATAACAATACATAAAGTTTACGGGATTTTTATAAAACTTTAATGGGTTTTATGTCAATTTTAAAATCACTTTTATCTCAATAAGTACCGATATCACTGTCTACATTCGGTTTTTGGTATTTATGACCACGCATCATTTGAAACCACATTTATAACCTTAAGAATAGACAATACTTGTTATTTTCTCGGTCTTGATACCTAGGACTACATGTACATTAAGTATTAACAAACATAAGAATTTGCGGAAACATCATTTAATTCAAGTGCGTTTATGTCAACTTAAGCACATTTTAATTTCCTTTAATAAGAAAGATTACTTATACATTTTGGTCATCGGTTATGAGACTACATTACAATACTTTATAAAGAAAATATCGGATTTTCTGAATACATACCGTATCATTTTTACAAGGAAAACGGTCTATTTCTCCAATAAAATCTCTTATGAACTCACCAACCTTTGTGTTGACACTTTTTCAAAACTACTTGTATTCTCAGGAATTCAGTGAAAACGGGAAACCAACAACGTTTTGAGGATGGGACGATAAATCGTCAAACAATTCATTTTGTTTCATAATGTAATTGATTCGAATCATGTAAACATATACATTGGTGTAACTTTTTCAGTTATATATATGTTGGTTGTATTTACTTTGAGCACTATTATAATCGTTGCTGTGATACTCTACATGAAGTCCTCCACCCTCGAACGTTTCCGCCATCCTTGGTTTGGGGGTGTGACAATATGTTAATGTATATGTGTTTGGTGTATATGTGGAATATGAATATGAAATATGTGTATTTGGTATAAGTAGGTTGTTATTATCTATATATGTGAAAGTATGTTTGTATTTGGTATAAGTAAGATGTTATTATGTATGTATGTGAATTATATGTGTTTGGTGTATATGTGATATATAAATGTGAAATTTGTGTATTTGGTATAAATAGAATGTTATTATCTACATATGTGAAAGTATATGTGCATTCGATATAAGTAGGATGTTATTAAGTATGTATGTGAATGTATATGTATTTGGTGTATATATGTATATGTATATGAAAGTATGTGTATTTGATGATCGTATGTATTATGTGAAAGTATATGATTTTGGTATAAGTAGAATGCTATAATTAAAAAAAAACAAAAATAAAATGTTATAAAATCGTTTAAAGTACAATGTTATAATAGGAAATATATATATATATATATATATATATATACACACACACACACACACACACACACGAGGGAATAAAGCTAATCGCTAAACATATACCAAATTATTAATTTTATTTAATATAAATGTTTTTTATAAACGTGTGGAAAAAATCGTTGGATCTTTGACCTTTTTATTTAACATTACAACTTTTTCCTATATCAATTACAAGTAATTGTAATTAAAATTAATTAAAAAAGCGCACAAACAAATAATTTAATTAATTTTTTTTAATTTGTAATATCTACTTTTTTGAGTCAACATGTGTATTTTTAAAACAAAAGCTAGAAATTGTTATATTTTCATGTCCTTTTTAGTTTTTAAATTTTTTTATTTGCAACAAATTTATACAATGCTATAAATAAAAAATATATTTTTTTTTCAATCTCAACGGTAAAAAAGAACAACACAACAACATAATATAATTGTTTAAAATACAATGCTATAATTAAAAAAACAAAAAAATGTTATAAATAAAAAAATATAATAATGTACAATAGTAAGAAATGTTTTTTTATGGATATACCAAATTATTAATTTTGCTTTATTTAATTTTTTATTCAATAAAAACTAAGCACTAAACATATTAAAAGAAACAAACAATTTTTGTTTCAATAATCATGTGTATGTTTGTACAACTACTATAAATAAAACAAATGTGTGGAAAAAATTGATTCATTGGATCTTTGACATTTTTATTTATTACTTACTGTTTTTGCCTATATAAATTACAAGTAATTATAATTAAAATTAATCAAAAAAATGCATAAAAAAAAATTTTAATTTTAATTTTTAAATTTTTTATTTTTTTAAATTGTAATATCTACTTTTGTGAGTCACAAATAATTGTTTAAAGTACAATGCTATAATTGTAAAAAAAACAATGTGGATTGTAAAAAAACAATGCTAATTCCGTAGACTAAACTCTAAACCCGAAATTATGTTTTAGCAACATCATGTCTATTGATAAAAGTTGGACTAGTAATCCACATCGAAACTATGACGAGTTCCAAGCAGGACTCAAAGCTTTTATCGAGAAGTCCAAGTCACACCTTGATAGTAATGGTAAAATCAAATATGCGTGTCAAAGTTGTGATAACCGTTACTTCAAGGACCCGACTGTAGTGGAACGCCATATATTTATAAATGGTTTCAGTAAGTCGTACACAACTTGGATCTATCATGGTGAATCTTTAATTCCTCTAGTTGTCTTGCCAAGTAACAAAATGGCCGATTTAATCAACAATGTGATGTGGCAGTCAAAAGAAAATGATACCAACCTCGATGAAGGAACATCAAATACAAGGGGTAGTGGTGTGGCTGATGATTTTACACAGTTGTTAGAAGAAGTGGAAACTAAATTATATCCTGGTTGCACCTTTTCTTCCCTTGAGTTTCTAGCAAAGTTAATGCATATCAAGGTGAAAAACAAATGAACTGATAGTTCATTTGATCAACTCCTAGAGTTGTTGCAATCAGTATTTCCCGAAGACAACAAGGTTCCCATTCCACATTATCCACCCAAAAAGAAATTGAAGTCTATTGGTCTGGAGTATGAGTCTATACATGTGTGCAAAAATGATTGTTTTCTCTTTTGGAAATAGCATAATTCATTGCAAGTTTGTCTCGTTTGTAAAGAGAGTCGATGGAACGATAAAAACACCAAGGGTAGGAAAGTAGCTCATAAGGTGTTATGGTACTTTCCTGTGACCCTAGACTACGACGTTTATATTGTTCGAGACACACTGCCAAAAATATGATTTGGCATAGTACCGGACGTTCAGAAGATGGTGTGATGCGTCATCCTATTGATGGGAAACATTGGCAAGATTTTGATAAAAAAAATACCCTGACTTCTCGAGTGAAACCCATAACGTACGCCTAGGTCTTTCAGCTGACAGTTTTAATCCATTTGGAAACATGTGTAATCCACATAACACATGGCCGGTCATATTCACCATATACAATCTGCCACCCTAGTTTTGTATCAAAGAGTCATCATTCATGTTGACTTTATTGATTCCCGACCCAAAAGCTCCTTGTAAGGATATGGATGTTTTCCTTAGGCCATTGGTGGAAGAGCTTAAACATTTGTGGAACTCAGGCATACGTATTAAAGATGCGACGACAAACACATTCTTCACGATGAGAACTATGTTGTTATGGATAATAAACGAGGAAAGTATGAGACAATAAACAAGGATATGGATGTTTTATTTACTATTTTTATTCAGTTATTATAAATTAAATACCGTTTCTAATAATTTTTAATTATATTTGTAGTTGAGCAACGTGTACGTAGGAAAGTCTGAGGCAAAGCAAAAAAATATAAAGATTGAAAGAGCGCTCTTACCGAATAAAGGCAAGCCAATTACCATGGATTATGATACGGATATGACATATGATCCCGTAGGAGAGCCAAAAGACATGTTTTCACGAGAAGTTGAAAAAACAATGTGGCAGATGATCCCTTTTCATAAATGGACTTGGAAAAAAGTTTCCCCGGCAATAAAGGACACAGTTATACAACATTTAGGGGTAAATTATTTATTTAAAAATATCTAAATGGTTAATTGTGACTGGTTTTTACTTGGTTAACTTTTTTTAGACAAAGTTTGATATGGATCAGATGTACCAGGATGTAGAAGCTAATATGTTGACAGAGAGTTTTCAAGCAACTTTGTTAAAAGGTTATCGAGACCGTCAAGCTGATGCAACCGAATATTTTATGGAAGTCGGAGGGTGTCATGATATCCCGAGAACACTAGCCAACCCTGCAAATGGTATGGATGTTGATAATTGGAAGAAACCAGTTGAGTATTTCCAAACGTACGAACACAAAATTGCTTCAGAAATGAACAAAAAGGTTCGTCAAATGCAAACGACCGTGAATCGTGGGGGGGTCGAGTTCGTATAGCAGTACTTGCTATAAGAAGGTAAAGTACGATACATGTAATTATTTATTTAAAATATAATATAATTTTTAATGTTAAACAGAACCTTAATAGAGTGGAAACTTTTCGCAAGGCTCATACTGATAGGGATGGTGTATTTGTTATTGTCGAGGTAGAACAACAATATGTAAGTATTTAATTATAATTTTATCATATAATTAAGTGTTTATTTATACTTAATTGTTACTCACTTTTGGGAATTATAGAATTGGTTAGTTGAAGATCTCTTAGAACAAACCTAAGGTGAAAGTGAGTTAACACCCGTTCAAGAAAGAGCAGCTTTTGAGAAAGTATTAGGAGAGCGACATGGCTATATCAGAGGCATCGGCCGTAAACCTTCTTCTCTCCCGCCGATATCATAGCCATCACAACCACCACCACAACCATCATAGGTAAAAAAATCTACTTTTGTTTTTTGTTGTGATTATTTTCTAAAAGCTTTGGTAATTAGGTTTTTGTCTCAAGTGCAAGAAATAGCAATGTACTTTGGTTTTTTGTCTTAGTTTAAAAATAGCAATCTACTTTGACATCATAAAATACATGTTGATTTGATAATTTTGGTTTTGTGGTGATTATTTGCTATAAGCTTTGGTAATTGGGTTTTTGTCCCAAGTGCAAGAAATAGCAATGTACTTTGGCTTTTTGTCTTAGTTTAAAAAAAGCTATGTACTTTGTCATCATAAAATGCATGATGATTTGGTAATTTTGGTTTTGTGGTAATTATTTGCTAAAAGCTTTGGTAATTGGGTTTTTGTCCCAAGTGCAAGAAATAGCAATGTATTTTGGCTTTTTGTCTTAGTTTAAAAATAACAATGTACTTGGGTAGTTTTTGTGTATGTTTGATAATTTAACTTATAAGTTTGTATATGTTGTTATTTATTATGTTGTTGGAAAATCATCGGGCAATACTCAACGACTAGACATGTAGGGAGGAGCTTTATTCGTTTTTTCAATCACAGAATAATCAAGGAGGAAACGATGGGAACGGAGATGATGGTATGTAAGGAGGAGCTTTATTTGTATGTTACACTTGTTTCCCCCTTTACTACTTGTTAGAATTGTCAAGTTTTTGGTTCTTTTATTTTGGTACGGAATTAATTATAATAGTATTTGATATTTAATCGCATGTTGTTATGTAATTACCGGCGACCAAAATCGTTGATTAAAAAAATGAAAAAAATGAAAAATGTTATTACCGGCGACGGGGTCTTAGCGGCGACTTCATCATTGGCGGCGACATGAAGCATTACCGGCGACATAATCATTAACGGCGATAATTTGATCAATAGCGACAGAGGAGTAGCAGTGACTTATTACCGGTGACTTGTCGCCGCTATTACCATTACCGGCAACATTTAAACCCTTTAGCGGCGACTTTTGTCGCCACTAATTGCCTTTTTCTAGTAGTGTTTGTTGACGGCTCAATTAACATGAAATAAGTTTAACTGAGATAAATTGATTGTAATAGTTGATGCCATTAGAAATTGTTTTTCTTTCTTGTTCTAGAAGCTCTGATTAGAAAAATATTCAAAAAAAAAAAACTTATAGTTTTTTAGAAGTAAGTTCATTTTTTATAAATAACATTATTTTTGCAAAATATGCACAAAAAACCATTTATGGAAAGAGTGGTTCATGACTTATCTTTTATCGCAATACATATGGCCTTTTGTAAAAGTTTAAAATATGACAACTTGGTGTTATTCACTTGTCTCTCTTTTGGTCATTGTTTTCCTTATCTCAATAAATAACCCTAAATGATAATAACAACAAATTTCTAAATCATCTGTTTTTCCCTTATCCGTTTAATGCACAAAGCTTGTGTGTAGCGCTCATAGATTCGGGCTAGTCAATTTAGAGACGATAAGCATCAAAAAATGACTTTTTTTTATAGAGGACTATTTATAATAGATAATCTTAACTAAGTTGTAGTATATGTCACAAGGTTTCCGTACATATAAAGAACGTTGAAATCTGAGTTATAACGAAGAAGTTATGACCTGACGAAGTTTCGCGACAAAACCGGGACGACACTGGAAATCGTAAAAAGTGAGTTTACGATAAATTACTTTTTGGCCTTAGTGATCTAAACTAAAGTTGTAGAGTATGCACCTACGTGTGGATATAAAGAACGTCAAAAACGGAGCTCTAATGCAAAAGCTATGACCGTCCGAAGATGTAATTGTCCGAGGGCATGACACGTGGCAGAAACCCTAGCCGCCTCAAGTCCACGACGTGAAATTAGTCAAGGAGACTAATCAAGGCTCGAAAACAAGTGCTAAGTCTACAGGAGTGATGTGTTAAGATCCCACGATGCAGACATAAAGGCCAAGACGTGGAAATGTTATCCGGACGCCTTTCGAAGCTAGAACGCAGATGGCAAGCCTACGAAGTGATTCAACCATCCGCCACGACGTGGACATATAAGCCGACGACGTGGACATGTTATTGACAACCTATAAGTAGCATGTTCGACCCTAATCTTCCTTACACCAAATCTTCTTACCTCTCTCTCGTTTGTTGAAGGCATTTCGTGTCCCGAGCCCGATGATCACGAACCACTGACCGTTTCTAGTTAGATTCTATCCAATCACGCTACTAATGTGAGTGTATAGTCCCTTTCATGAACATGATTTTAATACAAGTATTTATTAATGTATTAAATTATATGTTTATTGTGAAATGTTTGATATTGCCTTAAATACATGTGAAAGAGCATACCTGATAATATATGATGATTTAGGATACAGAGTAAACCTAAATTAATTAAGGAGAATATTGGGTAGTATCTCCTTACGAGTACGAGTGAGATATATAAACAGAGGGAATAACTTTAGAAATTGACATTGATCTGAGAGTTTGGATTAGACATAGTAAATTGTCCCTAGTATGGAATGGGCATAATTATTGATCTGGGATTATTGATCAGACATACCCGATCCGGCAGTATGGATCATGTAAGGAGGTTAGTTTCAGATCTAGGAGTACGGATCAGGTAAAGAGGTTAGTTTTAGATCCGAGAGTATGGATTAAGTAAATAGGTCAATTTTAGATCCGAGAGTATGGATCGTGTTGTTGTGAGGATCGACGGGGTATGGTAAAGTTGCTTATATATGGTGAAATTATATATATTTTGTGAGTTCTAATATATATATATATATATATATATATATATATATATATGACATAAAATTATGGGGTTGAAATCCCTATGTACTCACCAGGTTTCCCAACATGACCCACTCAATATATGTGTATCATAGGTGTCGATACGAAGCTATATTACACTGAGAGATTAAAAGATATCTAAATCACTAGTGTAAATGAATGTAAGATCTGTTTATGTTGACGAGAGCATTCAAAAGTTGAACCTCACATCATCTCGATTAAATTGTACACTACATCGATTTTCATTCTCTTTGCTACAAAATGTTACACATTTTGATCTCAATGTAAACAACTTCTTTGGCACCATCCCAAAAGAAATCTGACTCCTATCCCAACTTGTTTATCTTGATTTTTAAGCAAATTAATTTTCTTGAGTAATCCCACCTGAGTTAGGAAACCTTCTCCATCTAACCATCATGTACCTATTCTCAAACAATATATATATGGCCCAACTCCTTCAACATTGGGTGATTTGACATCTTGGAATTTCCTTTATTTGCACTACAATCAACTCTTTGGTCCCATTCCTATTCAACTTGAGAATTTGAAGTCTCTTACTGATCTTGTTGTGAGCTACAATCAGATTAATAGTTCTATTCCTTCATCACTAGCAAACCTGAGCAACTTACAGTATCTCTACCTACTCGCGAAAAAAGTATCTGGCCCATTCCTATTGAACTTGGGAATTTGAAGTCTATCACTGATCTTTTGTTGCGCCAAAATCAGCTTAGTCGTTCTATTCCTTCATCATTGGGTGATTTGAGATCTTTGAATGTTCTTCATTTGAGCGATAATCAACTCTCTGGCCACATTCCTATTGAAATCGGGAATTTGAAGTCTCTCACTGATCTTCAAGTGAGCTACAATCAACTTAGTGGCTCTATTCCTTCATCATTAGAAAACCTTAGTAATCTATAGATTTTGTACCTACATAACAATGAATTTTCTGGTCCAATTCTTATTGAACTTGGGAATTTGAAGTCTCTCACTAAGCTTGCGGTGAGCGACAATCAACTTAGTGGTTCTATTCCTTCATTATTAGCAAACTGGAGCAACCTACATAATTTGTTCCTACGCCACAATAAATTACCTGGTTTGATTCCACAAGGATTGGGAAGTCTATACTTGGTTGTGCTACAAATAGATGAAAATAAATTGTCTGGCTATTTGCCTAAAGGTTTGTGTGATAGGGGAAAGATTTAAAGTTTAATGGTAGAACAAAGTATCTGGCCCCATTTCTATTGAACTGAGGAATTTGAAGTCTCTCACTGATCTGTTGTTGAGCCAAAATCAGCTTAGTCGTTCTATTCCTTCATCATTGGGTGATTTGAGATCTTTGAATGTTCTTCATTTAAGTGATAATCAACTCTCTGGCCACATTCCTATTGAAATCGGGAATTTAAAGTCTCTCACTGATCTTCAAGTGAGCTATAATCAACTTAGTGGCTCTATTCCTTCATCATTAGAAAACCTGAGCAATCTATAGATTTTGTACCTACATAACAATGAATTTTCTGGTCCAATTCCTATTGAACTTGAGAATTTGAAGTCTCTCACTAAGCTTGCGGTGAGGGACAATCAACTTAGTGGTTCTATTCCTTCATTATTAGCAAACTGGAGCAACCTACAAAATTTGTTCCTACGCCAATAAAATACCTGGTTTGATTCCACAAGGATTGGGAAGTCTATACTTGGTTGTGCTACAAATAGATGAAAATAAATTGTCTGGCCATTTGCCTAAAGGTTTGTGTGATAGGGGAAAGCTTCAAAGTTTAATGGTAGACGATAATCAACTCACTGGTCCTATTCCAAGGGGCTTAAGAAATTGTACTATCCTAATAAGAGCTCGTTTTGATCATAATCAATTCAGTGGAGATATATCAAATAGCTTTGGGGTACATCCTAACTTAAATTACCTTGATATCAGTCACAATAATTTTCATGGTAAGATTTTTGAAAAGTGGAGTAAATGCAAGAATTTAAGAAAGCTTAGTGATGGCCTACAACATCACCGGTGGCATACCACCACAGTTTGGAAATTTAACTCAACTACAAAGGCTGGATCTTTCTTTTAATCACTTGATTGGGGAGATCCCAAAGGAGTTTAGGAAGATGAATAGTATTTTGAAATTGTCCTTGGTTGATAACCACTTTTCAGGCATTATACCTCTAGAGATCGGATCTTGTGAACTCCTTGAAGTACTCGATCTATCCACAAATAGATTGAATGGGTCAATACCAAAAAGTATTAGTCAATGTGAACATATCCACTACTTGAATCTTAGTAATAACATGATGAGTGAGAAAATTCCATCGGAGATTGGTAAAGTAGTTCAACTTACGGAACTTGATTTATCTCATAATTTCCTCACAAAAGAGATACCATCTGAAGCTCAAAGTTTGAAAAATCCACAAAAATTGAATCTTTCTCACAATAGACTATATGGTTCTATTCCTAATACTTTTACAATTTTGCCATGTGGGATTGATATCAACCTGTCTTTCAATGAGCTCTTAGGTCCGGTTCCCCCGTGCGCCAACTTTATTAATGCATCCATACAAGGTAATCCAGGTTTGTGTGGAAATGTTATGGGAGTGAAACTTTGTGCAAGTAAAATTATCAGGAAGAAAAACTATTTGTTTCATCATAAGCTCTTCCTTGTAATTATGCTCTCTCTTACCGGGGCAATTTTATTTGGTTTTTCATGTGTGGCCTCATTGCTTATTGAAAACAAAAGAAAAACTCTCCACATAAACCATTAGAAGAAGAAAGTGGTGATTATTTCTCCATTACAAGTTTTGATGGAAAAGTAGTGTACGATGATGTCTTGAAGGCAACAAATGATTTCGATGAAGCATATTGTATTGGGACCAAAGGATATGGGACTATTTACAAAGCCGAGATACAACCTAACAATATGGTAGCTATCAAGAAACATCACTCATCATTTGAGTATGTTGATCATAATGGATTCCTTAATGAGATACGAGCATTAACCAACATAAGACATCGAAACATAGTGAAACTTTATGGATATTGCTCACATGCCCGCCACTCATTTTTTTTATTTATGAATACCTTGAAAAGGAAGCCTTGGATATTGCATTTTTTTTGTTTTTATTTTATGTTGGTTTAGATATAGATCTTGCTTATACGATAGTGGCAACAGAGAAATGTGATGTCTATAGCTTTGGGATTGTCGCACTAGAAGTGATCATGGGAAAGCTTCACGGAGAACTACCAACATTGTCTGCTGATTATTTGGTGTTAGCAAATGTTGGAGATAGTCGAATTTCACTTCCTTCGCCACAAGTTGAGAAACAAGTAAATTTAGTACTCAATCTCTCAAGAGCATGTTTGAACTCGAATCCACATGGAAGGCCAACAATGCGCCAAGTCTCAAATCTGTTGATGAAGGCTTGATATTAGTGTACTTTCAATGTTATTTGCTTTTATTATGTTCCTTATACTCATCCTGATAATGTCTTTATGTAAATGCCTTTTGTTATGTAACTTTTAATATGTTTTCATAAATCATTATGTAGTAGATAAAAAAATAAATCAGTGAAGATCGCCATCCTTTTAGAATCTTCACTTGTGGAAAATCAAGTACTAGTCAAGGACAAATCTATTGATTAATACCCTTAACTCATGACTGATTAGGTAAATAAAATTTGTTTGTAATTTAGCAACGACCGTTCACTTGCTTTATTTTAAGGTGTAATTTAGCAACAAGTTTTTCCATCACTTGGATTTCCAATAAATGTAACAAGTAGCAAAAGTAACAATGGTAGATTAAATACATACGATAAATCATTTTCTACAATATATATATGTCAAACAAATAACGACTGAAATTTAAATTCCAATAGAGTTTTAAACAATATATAGAGAACATTTGAAATTTGTATCGGTTGTAATTCATCTTAATTCCAAATACGAAATTCCTATCAATTGCATGCTGGTGCTGGACAGCAACCAGTGGAGTTTTATAGTAAGAGATGTGGAATAATTAGTTACCCTGAAAAAATTTCATCAAAAATAAAACAAAAGTTAAAATTAAAATATTTGTGTTTTATGTATTTACTTTGGCCACCAAACTCTATACCATAAAATTCAAATTTAAGAGAATTGCCAAAGATTGTAAGCAAGTCAGTAACATAATTTTATGATTTTGATGCTATATACCCCCTATGCTACATAACTCATTCATATATACAAATTTTGTATTATGAAATAAATAATTATATTTTATATTATATATAAAATTTGTCGTTACAAAGATGAAAACTTTAAATATTAAAAAAAAAAGTTTTGCATTTCAAAGCAATTTACACACAATCAGCTGTTAATTGGAGCAGAAGATGTGCTAATAGAAAACGAAACATTGTACCTTTAGTCTCTGCTTACTCTCTTTGTCTGAAGTCAAAGTTGACTCTTTCCTTTTTTGAAACATTAAATCAATTAATGTTATATCCATGTCATGCCATATTCCAAAGAACAAGATTGTGATTGCGATTATGAGTTCTAGCACACATAATTCAGAAGAATCACCATCAAAAGTTGCCCAATAATCATGGAATTATCATATAGCCATTAATGCACTAAGTAAGGTTTAGGTTCATTCATTTACACCTATTTCTTGATGATGCAACATACTTTCTAGAAATATATATTCCTAATATTTGTATCTTAGTCTCTATGTTTATAGGGGTCAGGACCATTATGGGTTTGGGCCCAATTTGGATATTTGGGCTTTATTAGGCATTGTGGTGTCATTTCGGGTTTGGGTTATCTTTTGGGTTTGGTTGTTTGGGGCATTGTTGGGTCATTTAAGAACAATTGTTTTCTGTATTAGGGAAAAGTTAATGGGTTTAGCATAAGGTCCATGTAACGGTTTGGACACAATTTTGAAAATTGGGCCCCAAGTGAGCTTTGGATGATTATTTGGTTTGTGGGCCTTTTGATTGTGAGTTTGGTTCTTAGTCTTGGACCAAACTTAGTGAGGGTTAAAATGGTCTTTTTACCCCTTATATGGATTGATGGTTTTGGGATTGGAACCCAAATGTTAATAGAATGTTATCCATGTTTGATAGCGCGGGAATATTAGCGGATCCACAACCAGAGAGTATCTATAGGTTTCAGTTCTCCGACGTGAGTCTTCTCACTATATCCATGGGTCGAAAGCACCAATGTCGGTCCATTACTTGTTATGTGGAATGCTAGTTGTCTCTGTGATACATTCATGAAAGACCATGGTGGTAGCCCATGACACTTGGATAGCACTTGGATATCAGACCGTGGGGGAGCCCATGACATTCCAGGTAAGGACGATGGGGGTAGCCCATGGTACCTGGATATCAAACTATAGGGGGAGCCCATGCATTCCTAGTAAACACATTGGGCAAATCATGACAACTATATGTATGGTCCATGATATTTTGTGGTTGTCTGTTGTAACGCCCCGATTCTCAGGTATCGATTTTATAAGAATTTTCTTGTTTTCAAGGTCTACTCGACGAGTTGGTTGCCCTACTTGTCGGGTAGCAGCGGCTTGGTCCGCGTGATTTAGTGACCTACTCGCCAAGTCCATGAAGGGACTCGACGAGTAGGAGCTGGCAGATGAAACCCTAAATTTCGGGGTATTGCACCCTATTTAAAGGATCATTGGCCTCCCCCAGCCTCCCCTTTACAGCTCCTTGGCACCCTTAAACCCTAAATCGTGTGTGTGTGTGTTTCTTTGGTGTGTTAAAGCTTAGAAGAGGAATCATGGTGAAGAAACACTTGGGAAACAAGTAAATTGAAGCAAGGAAACTCGTGGGAAGCAGAAGTCTACTCCAGTTGACACCCTTTTGAAGATATTAGGTTGTTACCTTGGCTCATTTCATTCTACATCTCTTTTGGGTGGATTTTAGAGCTTTCCTAGTATGTTTGGAAGCTTTGCATGTGTATAAACTAAGATTTGAAGTTGTAACTTCAGATCTGAACTCTCTAGGGTCTTTAAGTCCATAAGGCTTCCAACTTTTTCAAAGATGAGACTCTCCTTAAGTACAAAACCTTCATTGCAAGCTTAGTTTGTCATTTTAAGACTTTAGGGCCTTGCATGCATGTAAAGTTTGCAACTTTACGTGATAAACATGCCTTGGGGGGGGGGGACTGGATCTACAATATGGAGCCTTATCATGGCTTAAAAAGCCTATGTATGGATGAAGGACTAAATGGACTCGACGGGTCAGATGAACGACTCGGCAAGTCCGATGAAGATTGCCTTGGGCTCGGCGAGTCAGTCGATGACTCAACGAGTCAGCTAGGGTTTTCCCGACCTTTGGACACGTATGAATGCGGCAAGTTGTAAGGGGAAAACTCACTGAGTTGGCCAAGGAGTTACGACCACTGACACTAGGAATTCGACGAGTCACTCAAGTGACTCGGCGAGTTAGTGAGTACGCAAGGAACTCAGCGAGTGGTTGGTTGTACTCGACGAGTTGAGGTCAACATGCATTGTTTAGTTTGACAGTTGACTTGGACCTTGACCAAGGGTTGACTTTTGGACTTCTGGGACACTTTGGGAAATTGGAAATTTACAAGCATGGTTCTATGGTGCATTTAGGTGGTGGAGTTGTACCGGCAATCCAAGAGCTTGAGTTTATCTTCGAGTCGATGGTGCGAGGTGAGTTATCCTCACTATACCAATGGGTCTAAGGAACCAAGGCCGGCCCTTTATATA
The DNA here is from genome assembly GCF_002870075.4 of Lactuca sativa. Taxonomy (NCBI): domain Eukaryota; kingdom Viridiplantae; phylum Streptophyta; class Magnoliopsida; order Asterales; family Asteraceae; genus Lactuca; species Lactuca sativa. The sequence goes on along the minus strand of NC_056625.2, from coordinate 83,392,686 downwards.
TTTGTATCTGGATTATGGCATGATATATTTATTGATTAGATCCTGGTAGTTAGGATGGTGGTATGCTTATGCTTAGTGACCTAGTTAGCTCAGTGCCTTGGTTATAGGATGATGTTATGTTAGTGACGGGTTAGGTCTGTATCCCGGTTATTGGGATGTTGCTATGGTTAGTGATCTGTTAGATCGGTTTGACTGTTAAATGATATGAGCTAGTGTAAGATATTTATGTGAACATGTTTGCTTGATTGGGGGTTGGGTTGAGGTGGTCCTGCTTTGTGCTATAGGCCAACATACCCAGTGAGCGGTCCGGATAGGCTGTAGGCCCTGCGAGGTGGTCCGGTCACGCCGAATGCTCAGGAGCGGTCCAGATAGGCTGTAGGCCCTGCGAGGCGGTCTAGTCATTCTGAAGGCTCATTATGCATGCTATTATGTATTTGTTATATGATGTGGTTATATTTGTATGGCGTTGGTATTTTGGGGGAACTCACTAAGCTTTCAGGCTTACAGTTTCAGTTTATTGTTTCAGGTACATCACGGGATCGTGGCAAGGCGAAGGCAAGATCGTACAACTCCTCATGATTTGTTTATCTTTCTTGGAAAACTCTGATATTAGATATTTTGAAAACAAACTTTGTAATGATAAATGGTTTTAAATGTTTTGAAAAAGTTTTATTTGAAATTTTTGGGCGTTACAAGTTGGTATCAGAGCCTTTATTTGAGTAAATTGGAGGAACACTCGTGTGACTCCAGTCAATTAAGGGAAAGATTTTAAAATGATTTTTTTTTAAATGGTTTTCAAAATAATAAGGGAGGATGCAAAGTGTACGATCAGTCGGAGCCAGTAAGTTGACCCAAAAATACAATACAGTTATTTGATATTATGATATGATAGAAAAGCATGCTAGTACTAGGCTAGGCATCCTCAAGAATTGCATGATAGAATTGCCTGATTTTGTGAAGCCTGCTAGCCTAGGGTTTCTTTAGATGAGATTGACATCATTATTGTAGTTACTTGTATATGTATCATGGTTGTACATAATTAAGATCTTATAGCCCGAGAATGTTTGATTTGACCTTATGTTTTGCTCTTATTTATTAGGGCTTAGGGTAGGATCGGATATTCAAAAGTCTATAGGGTCCAACATTATGTATGATTAGCATACACTAATGCTGCAGGTTTGGTGGAAGTTTCATGAATGGGTGGGTTGTGTAAGGCCGGTAGGTTAGTCGTGATTCAGTTAGCCTTCCTCTAGGAGTGAGTATTGAGCGCTCGATATGCTTATGTATATTGTTAGGGTGTTGTGGTGATACTTGAGACAAATATGGTTAAGTGTAGAAGGTAGTATGGGCCCGTACTCCTGAAAGCACAGGACCCATACGCGTATCAAGGAAGTCACAACCCCTAGGGTTTAGTCGGGAGTTGGTTCCCATTTATTTATGTGGATTATCTGATATCTTGTGGTATGTTTCAGAATGGTGATGACGAGACGCTTTGTGATTGGATCCGGTTCAGGATCAGGATCAGGAGGCGGAGGCCAGGAGGGGCCAACAGCACGTGAGCCCGTGGTGCAGTTGGGTACAAAGGAGTTGGACGCCAGGATTCGGGAGATCCTGAATGATGAGGTTGCTGATGTGTTCAGAGCACACCTGTCAGAGATGTTTGGGTCTATTAAGACCACCATGGTCGAGTACTTCAATGAGCGATACGCAGCCCTTGCGGATACGGCTGCTGCTGCAGTTGCATTAGTTGTAACATCGGCAGGGGGACGAGGAGGAGGAGCCTCTCGGGGCTTCTAGTACAAGGACTTCGATAAGACGAAGCCCCCTACTTTTAAAGGGACACAGGACCCCATCAAGGCTATGAGGTGGATCTCAGATGTGGAGGGTGTTTCTTTACCTGCTCGTGTCCTACTGACCAGAAGGTCAGGTGTGATCTGAACCTGCTAAGGTCCGGGGCCAAGGAGTGGTGGAGATTGGCGACTGGGTCGTACACTGATGATCAGAGAGCTGCTCTTACTTGGGAATAGTTCAGGGATATGTTCCGCGCCCGATACATTACGCGGGTCGAGCGGGAGTGTTTGTCACAGGAGTTTTTGAGTTTGAGACAGGAGGGGGAGTCGGTGATGGAGATCACCCGCGTGTTCACATAGAGGGCGATGTTCTACCCAGAGTTTGCTTCTGAGCAGGCTCAGATGACCGGTTATCTGAGCATGCTCAAGACTGACATTCGTCAGTTTGTGTCTACCCAGCGATGTGATACTCTTTTGGAGTTGCAGGAGGCTGATAGGCGGCGTGAGTTGGAGATTGAGCTGCAGATGAGGGAGCAACGGCAGGCCCCGACGCAGTCATAGCCAACGCTTAAGTGGTCTAAGACCGTTAATTCTATGACCGGGGGTCAGCAGAGCCGCACTTGTGGAAAGTGCGGCAAGAGTCATTCCGGAGTTTGTCAGACTGGTAGTCGGTGCCACAAGTGTGGCAAGGAGGGGCACTATGATAGGGATTGTCGCTAGACAGCCCCTGCATCGGATATGAGGATACGCTATCACTGTCATCAGGTTGGTCACGTGAAAACCAACTGTCCACAACTCGCAGCCAGGCTGTCACGGACTCCACCGCTGGCAACATTCAGGATACCGGATGGGAGGCCAGTCAGGACAGAGCCTCCGAAGGCTCAGGGGCGTGCCTTCTAGCTGACCATAGAGGAGGCCAGTGTAGCACCAGATGTGGTTGTTGGTATGTTTCTCTCCTTTATTTCATTTATTATAATTGTATTATGCTTATCTGTTGTACCTGTGATTAGGTACGTTTTTAGTGAACTCTTTGCCTGCTTTGGTTTTATTTGACTCAAGGGCGAGTCGGTCCTTCGTATCTCAGTCGCTTAGTAGGGAGTTCATGATGGGTTTTAAGCACTACATCATTCCTATGGTGTACATACAAACCCTAATAACATTTGGATCTAGTTTGTCTAATGAACATGCAATTGAATAACCAAAGCTATAAACCCTAGATCTAGCATACAATAATCAATATAACATAAAATAGGGTTTAGATCTAACCTTTGATTGTTATATAGCAATAACAATCTAATCCTTCTTCTAATTGGCTTCAGAAAGCTTAGTACCTCAAGTGTTGCACCTCTAATGGGTCACAAACACCACTAAGCAACTAGATGAAGAAGACAGAGAATGAGAACTCCAAAAACGTCCAGAAACCCTCTCAAAAGGACGGCCACATTTTTGGGTCTCAAGGGGCCTTTAAATAGGTAGGCAATTAGGGTTATCTAACAAGCAAAACCTAATTTGACTTCTTAATCCCTAAGCAGCCCATGGACCCCTTCTGGAACATGCCTTGGATGAAAGTTATATGGGCTTCCCATAGATTTCGTCCAACCTATTTTCCAAGGTGATCCATAGCCCAAATTGCAATTATCTTATAATTGCAATTCCAGTCCCCTAATTTTAATTAATCTCTTTTAGTCACAAAATTAATTCTCAATTAATTCTTGACTAATCTTAATTAAACATTATGATTTCTCCTTTAATATATTATTCTTATAATATATTAATAAATCATAATTAATCCTTTCTCTCCTTAATTCATCCTACAAGTTGCTATGGTGAAGGCAACCCAAAAGGACCATGCTCATAATCGGGTCAAGTACATACCAAAATAGTTATGGACTTAGACACTAATCTAACAGTCTCCTACTTGGATAAGTCTAATAACTATTTTGCATAACTCGAGAACCTGATCAGCAATCGTAGCTTTCAAAAGTCGTTGTCAACTCTGATCTTATCAGATAGTGTGTCCTTTTGACAAGGGATCATATATTCCTCCATTCTCAAGATATCATATAGACACGAGACATGGATTTAAATCATTCTCTCTATCTATGTATTGTTTCCTGACATCTGATTTATGACGAATGACAACATACTACAATTGAACACATCAACTTAGTCCCGGCTTGGCCAAGCGCTTAGGGTGTCATCACTAAATCATCGAGGGGTCCATAGATACCGAGTTTATCCCACTTTGGGTAAAAGCAATGGATAAACTTCGACTCAAATCCTTGCTTGCACTTACTAATCGAATCACACACAACAATAAGTTTTATAACACCAAGTTACTGGTGCGTTTACTTATCATCAATGTGCAACTAACCAGCAAATAACAACTCATACGTCTTGGTTTCAAGAATATACAATGTTATCATCTCACTAATCACCCGTGATAAATCCATGAAGTGATTCAAGTGAGCGTGGGTTTAATCCAATACTTTAATCTTATCAAAGCACTCATGAACTCTGCAGCAAACTTGTGCTATATCTAAATACTTTACACAATCTACAAACAAATTCATGATGGTCTTCCTTCATACCTACTTCCAACGTATGACCGATTGTGGAGGTTCGAATAACCCAGTTATTCTGAAAGTCAAAACATGCAAAGTGAAACACAACGATAATACCCAATCCTATATGGCCCCAAACTCTTGAGTATAAATAAAACATCTTTTACTTAGTCACGATATTGATTACTCATTATTCATTGTTTAATGTTTCGGAAAATCAACTTTATTACTCGAATTGTAACCACAGTTGTCCCATGCTCCAAGCATGCACACTTTGGTTTCCTATGGTCTATACTTTGTGAAATATAGATCAATTGAAAAACTTTTCCAATGGAACTCATTTCACAATCCCCAATCCTTATCATTAGTGTAAGAATACCAAATTCTTTCCACTTTTAGAATATGTCAGATTCTAACATTTCATGCAACGATCCTTTCGTGAAGTCACGGCACAAAAGTCACCAAGACTCGGCCAATGAAATCACAAGGTACTCTATCAGAAATTGTTACAAAACATTTCTATATATGTGATGTCTCTCACTCAAAGTACATTCCTTTGAACATCCTTTTTGCAAAAAAAAATTAATCAAGTGTGACATACCCATTTTCACGGCCAGAAAAGACCGATTTTTTTTATGCCTTATAAAAATCAGAGTACCTCTTTTAATAAAAATGTTACGGAATTTGCTCCCAGTAAAACATGATAAGTACGTTATCAAAGAGTTTCCGAAGAAAAGTATTTTTATTCATTTTAAAATATTTGGGATGTCATCGTCAATACAGAAACATAAGCATAAATAGAACTTACATTCATTATCACTAGTGGTCTATATCTCTTTTAAGTCTCTCAGTGTAATGTGACTTCATCTCAACACCTGTGATATAAATAAACTGAGTGGGTCAGGTTGGGAAACCCGGTGAGTACATAGGGTTTTCAACCCACAATAATATAATTATTATGTTTAAACAATTAAACAATCAACCCAATTACCCATCCCCATTATCTTCTTTATTCTTAAGGATTTACCCTAAGAATCAGTTATTCCTCGTTCATTTATTCCTAAGCATCATCCTAAGGAATCGGCACGAAGTCCATCGTTGCTACGATTTACACAACGGGCACTAAGTCTACATAGTCGCCAGGGCTTAGGCACTAAGTCTGCATAGTCGCCAGGGTTTAGGCACTAAGTCTGCATAGTCGCCAAAGTTTAGGCATCAAGTTTGCATGATCACCAAGATTTAGGTATCAAGTCTGCATGATCACCAACGTTTTAGGCATCAAGTCTGCATGATCATCGGGGTTTAGGTATCAAGTCTGCATGATCACCAAGGTTTAGAGTACACCGTCTGAACACATCGTTCACAACACCTATAGGTTGCGAGCCTGCTAGTGTTCCACTGGATTGTCTAGAATAGTCTGTGGTTGTCATCCATACTCTGTTGAATGACAGGGCCATCGTTTGGGAAAAGCCTTCTCACATCGTCCACCTCTCACCCTCACCTCGTGGTCTATAACACCTCTCAACTCATCATCCAACTCATATTCCATCTATTACATCTACCCATGTTTTACCCCAACATTATTATACATATAAAATACATAGACAGTTTAAATCATTTAAAACATGTATACAATCGTTCATTTAGCATAGACAGCAAGTACTCAGATAATATGCACACATAGCACGTAATTTATATAAAATACTTCATATCTATGTGTAAGATGAAAGTAACTATGCACTCACTTGAAAAGGTGGTGATTCCGAACTCAGACAGCGCTTCGCTTCTTAAAAAAAATAATTTCCTTCGACGAAACCTAGTATTATTATCAGTAGAGTTTAGTCTATTATTCGCCGAGACTAATTAATAGTCTAACTATATTTACTATTATATAAGCGTTAAATAACACTCAATATAACTCATAATAATAGCCCAAATAATTATTTTAAGGTCCTAATAATGTTACTATAATTAAATAAAAGCTATATTAAATATAGTATAGGCGTAGCTCACTTACAACGGGTTTTTATTAAAAACCGGGCTTCGCTGGAGCAGCATTTCCGAGCTGAAAACTTTTCTTCTCGGAGCCATCGGGCGCTCCGGGGCTTTCTTCTCGTGCTAGGGAGGTTCCCTAGACTTGGGAGGGGTTTAGGGAGGTTAGAAAAAAGTTAGAGAGAGAAAGAAATGCTTATGGTGTGAAGAAATAATGAAGGGTTCACCCTTTATTTATAGGGATTTATAGTAAAGTAGCCGCTAAGTTTCGCCCGTATCTTCTGTGTACGAGCTCCGTTTTCTACGTTCTTTATATCCACGCATTGGTATTTACGAGGACTACAACTTTCATTTAGACCTCGTCGGCTAATTCTCCTTCTATCTCAAATTTACAAAAACTGTATCGTATTTATCACGCACAAAGAGTAGCGACTAAGCTTCGTCCATATCTTTCGCATACGAGCTCTATTTCCAACTTTATTTATATCCACGCGTTGGTATTTACGAGTACTAAAACTTTCATTTAGACCCTGTTGGCTAATTCTCATTCTATCTCGGATTTATAAAACTGTATCGAATTTATCGCGCTCGAAGAGTAGCGACTAAGCTTCATCCATAACTTTCGCATACGAGCTCCGTTTTTTACTGTCTTTTTATCGTTCAACTCCTATTAACGATATCTTCATTTCTCGTTTAGATTATTTTGGCTGAAAACCGACCGATCTAAAATTCGAATTTTCGGGCTGTGCACTGCTATGCTAGATCTTAGAAAAATCATAACTTCCTCATACGAAGTCAGATTTGGGCGTTCTTTTTATGGACACTCTCAGTTTAACATTTTCTGTGACTTTTGTTTATATCGTTAATGCTAAAAGTCTCTGTATCGTAAATTCACTATTTACACTTCCCGGTGCCGTGCCGGTTCCGTCGCGAAACTTCGACGGCTCATAACTTCTTTGTTATAACTTGGATTTCGGCGCTCTTTATATGTACGGAAACCTTGTAACATATACTACAACTTGATTAAGACTATTTATTATAAATAATATTTTGCCAAAAAGTTGTTTTCGACACTTATTGCCTCAAAATTGACTAGCCCGGATCTACGGGCGTTACAATTATCTCCCCCTTAGGATGATTACGTCCCGGAATCATCAACGAAACAGGGCTCACATGATGACTCCATATGTTATCTCTTCATCCTAGGTTATAACCATAACTTTGATGTTTCTTCGAACGAGTATCTAACTCTAAGACTTCCTAACTGCAGGCGGTGCTCGATCTTGCACTTGCTCCCTATCTCACGTTAGACTCCAAATTATGACCTTTAAGTCACAATATCGATCCTCATTGGATACGAACTTAATATAAGTTCTTTTATTACTATCATGGATCGATGTGTCATATTCTAATGACCTCTCATCGTATGTTGCAACGCTTAGACTCAGGTCTCTTAGATTCAAATTCCAGAATGGAATATACTTTCCTTCATGCTCTAATGTGATAGAACCACATTTTAACATGTAGCATTTCTAGCTACTAACTTCTTTAACAACGAGCGTGATACTTTTATTAATCGCTTTGATTATCTCTCACTTCAATTTTCTGGCTTAAGTCAGATGCTACATCGAACTTGGTTCTCTGAACGACGTAACATACTCATCGTAGTCGGACTCAATTTGATATGACCACTAGGGTCTGAATAACAACAATCTTCTTAGTCATTATCGAAACGATGGTAACGACATGCTTGAATAAAACAGACTTAATTATGGGCTTCTTGGTAATCTTGTGACTTCCCTGATCCAAGCGTGAGTCCTGTGCTTCCGGTAGTATATGCATCTACTACCTTTCACACCAACTCATACTCGTCCCAAGTATTGTCTCGTAGTCCCCAAGTCACCATATAGGAAAATCACATAACATTTTAACACATCAGATAACAAAACGAAGGCTTTATTATTTCTTGAAACTATTACATAGGTTTTCAAGTTCACCCTAGACTATGCCTCTAATAGGCTACAACATATGGTTCTATCTCTTTAGCTACCTCATAGCTTGATCTTCGGGTATGAATTCCTCATCCATGGTTCCTCGCATTGTTTTCTACTTCGTCGAGGATCATGTGGAATGCCCTTGGCCTTGGTGGCGTGTTTGGCCTTGCTGCCTCGTTTTTCTTTGGGCAGTCCCTAGAAATATGACCTTCTTTGCTACGTCCATAGCACACCTTCTTGTTGGACGCACACTTGCTGGCATAATGCCCTTTCTTTCCACAATTGTAGCAAGTCACCTCCTCGCTACATTTCCCGAAGTGCTTCTTTTTACACTTCTCGCACCACTTGGTTTCACCTCCTCCTCCTCCTTCGGTCTTTGAGAATTTCCTTTCTTTGTTGGATTTTGAAGATCCTTCATGCTTCCTTTTCTCGCCAACTTCCGCTCTCTCCAGACCTTTTTCCCTAATCTGGGTTTCAACATTCCTGGCTGCCCAGATGGCTCCTTTCAAAGTGGTTGCTTGCTTGACCATTGGTCCAAAGTCTGCTGGTAATCCATGGGCAAACTTGTTGACCTTGGAGAGCTCAGTTGGAACGAGGTAAGGAACAAGCTTCATTTTCTCCGTAAAACTTGCAGCATACTCGATGACACTCATCCTTCCCTTCTTTAGATTCTAGAACTCATTGTTGATCTCCAGCAGATCCTGCTCAGAGCAGTACTGCATCTTTAACTGCACCAGAAAATCTTGCCATGACATCTTGCTCGGTTCTCCTTTGGGCATCAAATCGGCTAGTAGCTTCCACCAGCTTAGTACTCTAGATTTCAACAGAGGAACCGCAAGAGCGGTCTTTTGCCTGTTGCTACACTCGCAACTCTCAAACATCATCTCCATCTCGGAGATCCAGTTCATGACTTCCACCGGCGTCGGGCTTCCGGATAGACTCGGTGGTTTGGATGCCATGAGATCCTTGTATTTGCATCCACGTCCATTATTTCCTCCATCCTGGTTTGTTTTCCCTAACTATCGGTGGGTTGGCTTGGCCAACGGTCCCACTATAGTTTCCCTCCTCAATCTGCCCTTCGTTCAACTCGGGCTGTTCGATCTGTATGGTCGCTTCCTCTCGATTTTGCTGGAGCAAACATCTGGTTTCCTCCATTTTACGATCTAACATCGCCTGGATCATCGCTTGCACTCCGGCCATTGTTATTGGCTTAGCAGCGGCTACCACAACCGGTATTTGCTCAATCATTGGGGGTTGGTTTCGGTTCCCATTTGCATTCATGTTTCCGCTACGGGTCCTTGCCATCTTGATCTCTATACCGAATAAGGTGAATCTAGATCTTTATTTAGGATTGACATTTAAATCGTCCTTATCACTCCGAAACGTTTATATGCTAGTTCTAATATCGTAATTAAATGCTTAGAATCTTAAATACATCAGGTTTCCAAATCCGGTCGGCAATAGACCCTAGATCCGAACAAATAACAGCATATCATGCACAAAGCATTTAGCACATAAAAGCATTTTAGGCACAATCCCTAAAATAATCTAGTGCTCACACCTCACAATCATCGCTTAGCATTCTAAGTTTAAGTCTAGAAATTAATCCATATTCCTAGTTCGCTTAAACTAATGCTCTGATACCAACTGTGACATCCCCATTTTCACGGCCAGAAAAGACTGATTTTGTTTATGCCTTATAAAAATCAGAGTACCTCTTTTAATAAAAATGTTACGGAATTTGCTCCCAGTAAAACATGATAAGTATGTTATCAAAGAGTTTCCGAAGAAAAGTATTTTTATTCATTTTAAAATATTTGGGATGTCATCGTCAATACAGAAACATAAGCATAAATAGAACTTACATTCATTATCACTAGTGGTCTATATCTCTTTTAAGTCTCTCAGTGTAATGTGACTTCATCTCAACACCTGTGATATAAATAAACTGAGTGGGTCAGGTTGGGAAACCCGGTGAGTACATAGGGTTTTCAACCCACAATAATATAATTATTATGTTTAAACAATTAAACAATCAACCCAATTACCCATCCCCATTATCTTCTTTATTCTTAAGGATTTAACCTAAGAATCAGTTATTCCTCGTTCATTTATTCCTAAGCATCATCCTAAGGAATCGGCACGAAGTCCATCGTTGCTACGATTTACACAACGGGCACTAAGTCTACATAGTCGCCAGGGCTTAGGCACTAAGTCTGCATAGTCGCCAGGGTTTAGGCACTAAGTCTGCATAGTCGCCAAAGTTTAGGCATCAAGTCTGCATGATCACCAAGATTTAGGTATCAAGTCTGCATGATCACCAACGTTTTAGGCATCAAGTCTGCATAATCACCGGGGTTTAGGTATCAAGTTTGCATGATCACCAAGGTTTAGAGTACACCGTCTGAACACATCGTTCACAACACCTATAAGTTGCGAGCCTGCTAGTGTTCCACTGGATTGTCTAGAATACTCTGTGGTTGTCATCCATACTCTACTGAATGACGGGGCCATCGTTTGGGAAAAGCCTTCTCACATCGTCCACCTCTCACCCTCACCTCGTGGTCTATAACACCTCTCAACTCATCATCCAACTCATATTCCATCTATTACATCTACCCATGTTTTACCCCAACATTATTATACATATAAAATACATAGACAGTTTAAATCATTTAAAACATGTATACAATCGTTCATTTAGCATAGACAGCAAGTACTCAGATAATATGCACACATAGCACGTAATTTATATAAAATACTTCATATCTATGTGTAAGATGAAAGTAACTATGCACTCACTTGAAAAGGTGGTGATTCCGAACTCAGACAGCGCTTCGCTTCTTGAAAAAAATAATTTCCTTCGACGAAACCTAGTATTATTACCAGTAGAGTTTAGTCTATTATTCGCCGAGACTAATTAATAGTCTAACTATATTTACTATTATATAAGCGTTAAATAACACTCAATATAACTCATAATAATAGCCCAAATAATTATTTTAAGGTCCTAATAATGTTACTATAATTAAATAAAAGCTATATTAAATATAGTATAGGCGTAGCTCACTTACAGCGGGTTTTTATTAAAAACCGGGCTTCGCTGGAGCAGCATTTCCGAGCTGAAAACTTTTCTTCTCAGAGCCATCGGGCGCTCCGGGGCTTTCTTCTCGTGCTAGGGAGGTTCCCTAGACTTGGGAGGGGTTTAGGGAGGTTAGAAAAAAGTTAGAGAGAGAAAGAAATGCTTATGGTGTGAAGAAATAATGAAGGGTTCACCCTTTATTTATAGGGATTTATAGTAAAGTAGCCGCTAAGTTTCGTCCGTATCTTCTGCGTACGAGCTCCATTTTCTACGTTCTTTATATCCACGCGTTGGTATTTACGAGGACTACAACTTTCATTTAGACCTCGTCGGCTAATTCTCCTTCTATCTCAAATTTACAAAAACTGTATCGTATTTATCGCGCACAAAGAGTAGCGACTAAGCTTCGTCCATATCTTTCGCATACGAGCTCTGTTTCCAACTTTATTTATATCCACGCGTTGGTATTTACGAGTACTAAAACTTTCATTTAGACCCTGTTGGCTAATTCTCATTCTATCTCGGATTTATAAAACTGTATCGAATTTATCGCACTCGGAGAGTAGCGACTAAGCTTCGTCCATAACTTTCGCATACGAGCTCCGTTTTTTACTGTCTTTTTATCGTTTAACTCCTATTAACGATATCTTCATTTCTCGTTTAGATTATTTTGGCTGAAAACCGACCGATCTAAAATTCGAATTTTCGGGCTGTGCACTGCTATGCTAGATCTTAGAAAAATCATAACTTCCTCATATGAAGTCAGATTTGGGCGTTCTTTTTATGGACACTCTCATTTAAACATTTTCTGTGACTTTTGTTTATTTCGTTAATGCTAAAAGTCGCTCTATCGTAAATTCACTATTTACACTTCCCGGTGCCGTGTCGGTTCCGTCGTGAAACTTCGACGGGTCATAACTTCTTTGTTATAACTTGGATTTCGGCGCTCTTTATATGTACGGAAACCTTGTAACATATACTAAAACTTGATTAAGACTATTTATTATAAATAATATTTTGCCAAAAAGTCGTTTTCGACACTTATTGCCTCAAAATTGATTAGCCCGGATCTACGGGCGTTACATCTAGACATAAATTCTTAATTTCCAACTACCAATTATGGAAACATTTCCATATTTTCCATATGACAACTTATTCTAAATAGAATCTTATCTATTCATGATAATGTCGATATGGTCCATTCAATAATATACTTCCAACTACTCACAAGCGACCAATCCTCAGGGAACTTTGGATCTCCTTTGATAGTTGTTTATTTATTTTAGTTAAAACTAGTTCTAGTCTTTTCCCTCTTAATGCCCTAGGCATTTGGAAAATTTTAGAACAGTCAAATATTATAGCATATGCAATTGATCCTATACCCGAAGCGTATGGGACACGCTGCATAATGTCTCACATAAAGGCATGACACTTTATCAGTCTTCTGCCATAATATTTTGTTAGCCATGTTCTCACAATTCGAACTATGAAGAGGGATGCCGTAAACATAATCGAATTTGAGAACGTGCTAAGTGTCCTTGACTAAATTTTATTAACATTTCTCGATCTAAGCTTTTAGATTTTGAAACAAAGTATAATATTCTCTCCCTTAGTTATAGCAAAACCACTTTTCAACCCCTGCAACTTTGCAAAGTGAATCTTTGTATTCTATAATTAATATTGTTAACTTGCAATACTTAAAATAATAATCATGCTCCCACTAACACAATGATTATTTCCATACAAGCATAACACTTATGCTCCCACTAGTTTTGACATGTATTCAGAAAACACTTGAACTTCTAGAAAACAATACTTATTGAATTCCAAAATTCATATTTCTAATATTAGATGCTTCGATAAATCTTTATCTTAGCTTCTCAAACTCATACACCTTACCTTAGATAGCTCACATGTGTGTCTAAACTAATTCAAAACTTATATTACTAAGTCCCCAGCATTCAGACTAATTGCCAAATCTCACAATTCGATCTATGAAGAGAGATGCCATAATCATAACCAAATTTGAGAATAAAATTTTCACAACTGCTATCTCCTCAAAATGTCTCTTAGTGAAAGTATTTCCTCACAATCATTGTCATGATGGAGAGAAACCTTATGACACATAATTTAAAGTGTATGTGTTCCTATCCATGTGAATCTGCCATAACCATTATCATAAGACAAGGTTTGCAATAAATCCAAACTTATATGGAATGAGTTTGTTTAATTTTGATTTTTTGCCTCATGGTAGCATGAATTCCCACCATGTCTTCCAAGTTGTTCAACAACTCACCCGTACATATCAATGTATTTTCCATTGATCAAGGTGCTTTGCCTTTATGCATTCAAATGAGAACTCATAGAACTCACATGCACAATTAACCAAACTGGAATGGCACAAAAACAAGATTATGTCAACACGATAGGTTGTAAACCTCAAGTCGTGTGCTAGTGATGACCGATAAGATTTATTCATGATTTGTTCTTGAAACTTTTTCAAGATCATTAAAACTCCCACTAACCTCTTGACATATATGATTCTCTTGTCAGGAAACTTTCCTAGACAAAACAAATATTCAAGAGTTAGTGTAGTTCTTATCAAGACAAAAACACTTCACATAATTGGTCCTAGTTGGTCTTTGTCTTATCCAAGACAGCACAACTTACCAATTTCAAATGTGAAAGAATAAGAAAACTTTTTCAAATTCCACAACCTACTAAAGACGTTTCACTCAATGTCACAATCTTGGAGTATGACTCTAAGACTTGATATTGGAACGAAGTATGATTAGCTTCTTGATTTAACCATTTCCACAATTCTCGATTCCTCTTCTTAGCCATACAAATGCACTAAGACTCACTTATAGGATCAATTGAGATATGGTTCTTAATCATTAATACTTATCATAAAGCACGATAAAAGGTACTCTCCCTTCTTTTTAGAATGGAGAATCTTTTATCTTTCTTCTTATTCGTTCTACCATTTATTGAAACCTTTTTCAACCAACTCAGAATTACACTTAATCTTATAAGCACAATCATATTTACTAAACTTTAGAAATTCATGACGAATACTTTATCTCTCTTTGTGGTGGACTTGACCAGCACACAACCAAGTGTACCTGATCCCTAGCCCTTCACTAGACTCTTTGTCAAGGAATTAGTCTAATTTCCAAATATGAAAGTTTTTCATTCATCACACAATGCAGGTTGCATGATTCCAAGTTTCTGTCCAATTGAAACTTGGGCGATGAGAAACTCTCCCTATTTGGTAAATTCTCGACATTTCCACAAATAACATAATTAAGAATCAAATCCATTATTGCTAATAGTAGAACATTCAAACATCGATTTTTCATACATGCCATTGCAAGGATAAATAAATAAGACAAAATCAAATTTTATTTTATTGCAGAAAAACTTTGTCCTTACAATGCAATTCAACTGAAAAACTATGTTATTACATATTTCTTAGCAATCTACCCTAACTCTAAAGTAGCAGCTCAAAAATTCGATCCTCGAATCCATGTGATTGAAATCCATTTCTTCATGATCAGGTTCAGCACGCTTCCTTAAGCTTCCTTTCTTTTCTTTGATTCTTCAAAACATCAAAATGTAATCTTATCACATCATGTATCAAAATAGGAACTTATAGAGTTAGTTAATGGATTTTACCTGAAGTAGAGCCATACATCTTGACTCTCCCATCTCTTAGATCTCTCAGATAAATAGGACAACTTCGTCTCCAATGCCCCTTCTCTTAGCAATAAAAGAAAATTGATTCTTTTGGAACAACACATGACACTACTTCAGACCTTGCCTTTCTCTTATGGTCAAACCTTTCGACCATGGCATTCCTTTCGTTGCCATTGCCTATTTCCATGGAGGTTTGGCAGGCAGATCTACCAATCAGCTTTGCTTTTCCAGTGCGCCAAATCATTGCTGATTCAGCAGCAACAAGCAAATAGGTGAGATCGATGAGTGTCACGTCATGCTTCCATCATATAGTACTCTCTTACGAACTCACTATATGATTCAGGAAGCGACTTAAGAACCCAGTATACAGCCAGCTCCTTGGATATTCCAACACTCGACATACCAACCTGTCCATGTGTGACTTCATCTCTAAGATACATGCACACACATACTTTCCATCTTCGTGCTTACTTGCCAATAGGGCTTGAGTGAGCTTGAACTTTTCAAGCCTTCGATCACGTGGGTTAGGGAGAACAATAGGAGGACGTGGAGGAAGTGAAGCACGACCTTGAGTACCTTGATCGTATCGTGGAATGTCATCTTCATTTGGGAAGCTTGTTCCATGGAATTTGGTAAGACCATTGTAAGATTCAGACATCTGCAAAAATGGGATAAAAGTCAAGATAGTTGATAATAATCCTTGATGTAACACCAAAATGAAACATCAAGGCTAGGATCCAACACAATACTCTACAACCTAGAAGAGGGATGTTGTAATCTAGTTGTAGAATATTTGAAGGTAGATGAATGACGATTCACCAGTTTCCACCATGAAAAGAAAAAATGAGGTTTAAGTTTTAAATGAATTGAGACTCCTAGATCTTTTGAGATTCATTGAACTTTTCAATGGCATGTTTAATCTCAATTATGCCCTTCAAGTTTGCGTTTGGTATGCCGAGGATCACAAACAAGGTGTGAATAACCATGTGAATCAACATGGTGCACCCAATGCTACTATCACCTAATCAATGTGCCGGTTAGCCACATACGCTCCATTGATCTATGATAAACATCGAGCCACCCTTCGCTACCGATGTCAACCCCCAAATTAGTGTGCTGGTTAACCACACACGCTCCACTAACGTTTGACAAGGGTACGAAGTGTAATTCCATGGATTAGCATACAATTTCACATTTTGCCTAAATTAACTATGATTTGGGAATTTGTAAAAGCATTTAGTTACTTTGTACTTCATTATACTTATAATGGAAGTTTTCGTCCTATCCTACCCATTCAGCTAACGACCCTCCACCAGTCAAGAGTGCGTTGGGTAAGAGTGGATACCCATTCAATCGCCATTGTATAGGCAATTTCCTTAAACACCCCTTATAGACCAGCTTCGTGAGTGAGGCCTACTAATGGTAAGACTGATTGTTTACTCATACATATATATATATATATATATATAATATTAGACTTTTAATGTTGTATACAGTATAGGGTGTATTTTACACTTTTAAAATACTAGGTGGTTTAATTTAATAAATTATACTTTTAATTTAATTAAATGTAAACCAAAACTTTATGGGTTTATTAAATCTCCTTTAATTATACACCTTAATTTATTAACAAAACCATAAGGAGCTGAAAAAGTTAACGGTGAAGAACCGTTATCCATTTCCTAGGATAGATGAACTCTTCGATCAGTTTCATGGCGCATCTTGGTTCTCCAAGATTAATTTGAGATCGGGGTATCATCAGGTCTGGGTCAAAGTGGAGGACGTGGAGAAGACCACGTTTCGAACTCGTTAGGTTCATTACAAGTTCTTGGTGATGCCATTTGGGCTCACCAACACGCCAGCAGTATTCATGGACCTGATAAATCGGGTCTGTAGACCGATGCTTGATCGCTCGGTCATTGTGTTCATAGATGATATCTTGGTGTATTCTAAGACCCGAGAGCAGCACAAGGAGCACCTCAGGGAGTTATTGGGAGTTTTGAGACGAGAATGGTTGTATGCCAAGTTCTCAAAGTGTGATTTTTGGTTGCGAGAGGTCCAGTTCCTCAGACATCTTGTTAACTAGGAGGGGATTTTGGTCGACCCGGCCAAAATCGAGGCAGTTATGCAATGGGAGGTGTTGCGGTCTCCTTCGGACATCAAGAGCTTTCTGGGTTTAGCAGGGTACTATCGAAGGTTTATTTGGGATTTCTCTAAGATTGTAATAGAGGGCGTTTGAGACTCTCCGTCAGTGTTTGTGCGAGGCTTCGGTCTTGACACTCCCGGATGGCGTGGAGGATTTTGTGGTGTTCTGTGATGCATCCATCACAGGTTTAGGGGCGGTCCTCATGTAGAGAGGATGGGTGATAGCCTATGCATCACGGCAGCTGAAGTCGCATGAGATGAGATATCCTACTCATGATCTGGAGCTGGGAGCGGTGGTGTTCGCTCTCAGGATATGGAGACATTGCTTATATGGGGTTTGTTATACCATATAAATGGATCACAAGAGTTTGAGACACATCATGGATCAGCCGAACCTAAACATGAGGCAGCGCAGGTGGCTGGATGTAGTCAAGGACTACGACTGCGAGATCCTTTACCACCCCAGTAAAGCGAACATGGTGGCAGATGCTTTGAGCCGCAAGGCAGCTGGGTCTTCCACCCCAGCAGTGTGTATGAGGATAACGGTGGATTCTCCGCTTATGAGCTTGATTAGGGATGCTCAGGTTGAGGGAATGCGACCGGAGAACTGGAAGTTGGAGAGGATCAAGGGTGAGAACACCCGGTTTGTGCAGGATAGCCGGGGATTATTGACCCGATGCGGTCGGGTATGGGTTCCGATGTTTGGTGGGGCCAGACAGACAGTCATGGAGGAGGCTCATAAGTTTCACTTCTTTATTCACCTGGGGGCAACCAAGATGTACCGAGGCCTGAGTTTAAGTTATTGGTGGCCATGTATGAAGCGAGAAATCGCTTGGTATGTCGAGAGGTGTTTGACCTGCAGGATGGTCAAGGCCAAGCATCAGAGGCCGCATGGTATGCTGCAGC
This sequence comes from Lactuca sativa, assembly GCF_002870075.4. Taxonomy (NCBI): domain Eukaryota; kingdom Viridiplantae; phylum Streptophyta; class Magnoliopsida; order Asterales; family Asteraceae; genus Lactuca; species Lactuca sativa. The sequence goes on along the minus strand of NC_056625.2, from coordinate 83,374,514 downwards.
CTCTAGAGATTCCCATGTGGAAATGGGAACAGATCACGACGGACTTCATTACCAAGTTGCCGAGGACGGCGAACGGATTTGATGCTATATGGGTCAACATAGATCGATTGACCAAGAGTTCCCATTTAATGGCTATTCGGGAGAGTTCGTCAGCCGAGAGGATGGCTGACATGTACGTCTATGATATCGTGTCTCGCCATGGGGTTCCGGTCTCCATTGTCTCCGACCGAGATGTTATGTTTACCTTTCATTTCTGGAAGAAGTTCCATGAGGAACTGGGCACGCGGTTGCACTTTAGCACAATGTTCCATCCGCAGACCGAAGGTCAGAGCTAGCGGACCATTCAGAACCTCGAGGATATGTTGAGGGTGTGTGTCATTAACTTCGGTGGGAGTTGGGATTCCCACCTACCGCTTGTAGAGTTTGCCTACAACAACAACTATCATTCCGTCATTGGCGCCCTGCGTTTCAAGCTATTGTATGGGCGGAGATGTCGCACCCCGGTTTTTTGGGGTGAGGTGGGACACAGGGTGATGGGGTGGACGAAAGTAGTCTTGCAGACTACCGAGAAGATTCAGCGGATTAGGCAACAATTGCAGACCGCCCAGAGTCGGTAGAAGAGTTACGCCGACAGACGACGACCTGAGTTTGAATTTCAGGTGGGTGATATGGTACTCCTGAAGGTCTCACCCTGGAAGGGTGTGATTCACTTCAGGAAGAAGGGGAAATTGGTTCCCTGTTACATTGGGCCATTCAGGATCATTTCCAGGGTTGTCAAGCTGGCTTACAGGTTAGAGCTATCGGACATGTACGTTCGCGAGATCGGGTCTCGCCATGGGGTTCCGGTCTGCATTGTCTCCGACCGAGATGTTAGGTTTACCTCCCGTTTCTGGCAGTTGCACTTTAGCACAAAGGGGTATCGATCCTCGGGGAAATGATTGTATTCAATCACCAATGCAATCCAAAAGAACTAGTGTAATTAAAATAATTAACTACAATTAGACTAAAAAAATGGGGGGGGGTGTTTGATTCCTTGAAAACTAAAAAAACTTGAATAATTAAAAATCTTGCAATTAAGCATGTTGATGAGATGCTCAAAGGTTGGGAATAATTGGTTAACTCTGAAAATTCAACACAATGAACATTTATGTGTTTATCATTAGGATCTAATACAAAGCTTATCCTTCATCCCAAATTGGTTATAAAAATCGTGAAGCATGAGATGCCAAGATTCCTCATAGGTAGTATGGAGGTTGGGGAAGCCCACAACACACCTTCTTAATTAAGATCAAGGGTCAATTGAAGCAATTGATCCCACGAAATCAATTAGCCTTAAGAATGAAGGAATCCCCAATTCCTAGAGGATGTCAAATGCTTACACATCCATAAAGGAGTTATGATTCATAAGCTAGAGACGATTTCTACCATCATAAAGCTTTTGTTTTAGATAAATTCAATGATCCAATGCAAAATCAAAGAAACAAATCAACAATTGCTCATTCAATTACTAAGCTCATGATCAAAGCATCAAATAAGCATAAGAATTGCAAACTAGAATCATAAACATGGAATAAATTGATAATCAACATAAATCCTTCAAAACCCACAAACATTCATTGGGTTTCAGCCAAAGTCAACTAAATAAGAGTATTAGCCACTCATGGCAACAAAGTAACAAGAACAATAATCTAATTACATAAAGAGACTACCTAAGATTTGGAAAGATGAAAGGAAATGGTTTCTAGCTCCCAAAATCGCCTCTTGCAGGTCTCCAATGGTGAAAAATCGTCAATGTAGCTGATAGATCTGATCCCCCAAGGTTATGGTGTGCCAAATGACCAAAATGCCCAAAACTGGGCAGTTGCGCGGGTTCTCGCGCGACGAAAATTCCACCCGCGCAAACGCTGTTGTGTTGCCATTGGTCCACCATTCCACTACTCCACCCTTCCACTACCAAAGATTCCTTTGGTCCCCCCTTGTCCATGTAATTTGAATCCACCAACCATCATTTATCCACCAAATGGATGCTCCAAACCCAAAATTAGAAATTTATGATCCATCTTCACAAGCCCAAATAATCCAAGCTATCAACTTTAAAAGCCCAATTCTTCTTCTTTGATTCCGCCAAGCCCAACAATGCCTCGGGAGCCCACTAAGCCATCTTCACTCTAATCCACAATCACAAAAAAGCTCCAAAACCCTGCAAAATTCCTCATGCAACATAACAAGTCCCCGATACGATCCATGATAAAGAAATTAATTAAAATACAATGCAATACTAATAAAAAAAACTAAAAATCTAAAATAAAATAATAAAAAGAAAGAAATAAAATAAGCTATCAGTCAGAGCGAGCGGACCATTCAAAACCTTGATGATATGTTTAGGGCGTGTGTCATTGACTTCGGTGGGAGTTGGGATTCCCACTTACCGCTTGCAGAGTTCACCTACAACAACAACTATCATTCCAGCATTGGCGCCCCGTGTTTCAAGCTATTGTATGGGCGGAGATGTCGCACCTCGATTTTTTGGGGTGAGGTGGGACACATGGTGATGGGGTGGACGAAAGTAGTCTTGCAGACTACCGAGAAGATTCAGCGGATTAGGCAATGATTGCAAACCGCCCAGAGTCGGTAGAAGAGTTACGCCGACAGATGACGACCTGAGTTAGAATTTCAGGTGGGTGATATGGTACTCCTGAAGGTCTCACCCTGGAAGGGTGTGATTAACTTCAGGAAGAAGGGGAAATTGGGTCCCCGTTACATTGGGTCAGGATCATTTCCAGGGTTGGCAAAATGGCTTACAGGTTAGAGCTACCGGAGGAGCTTAGTAGAATCCATAACACTTTCCATGTTTCGCAGTTACGGAAGTGCATTATGGATCAGGACACAGTGGTGTCGTTAGATGATATTCAGGTCGATGAGTGCCTGAATTACATGGAGAGGCATGTGGCCATCCTGGAAAGGAAGATGAAAGTTCTGCGGAATAAGGAGATACCTCTGGTGAAGGTACAGTAGGAGCATCGGAGGGGGTCCGAGTGGACATGGGAGCCAGAGGCAGAGATGCGGGAGCATTATCTGGAGTTGTTCGCCACGGTAGACTTCGAGGATGAAGTATACTTCTAGTCGGGGAGACTTGTAACGCCCTGATTCTCAGGTATCGATTTTATAAGGATTTTCTTGTTTTTAAGGTCTACTCGACAAGTTGGTTGCCCTACTCGTCGAGTAGCATCGGGTTGGTCCGTGTGATTTAGTGACCTACTCGCTGAGTCCAAGAAGGGACTCGACGAGTAGGAGCTGGCAGATGAAACCCTAAATTATCAAGTATTGCACCCTATTTAAAGGATCATTGGCCTCCCCCAGCCTCCCCTTTATAGCTCCTTGGCACCCTTAAACCCAAAATCATGTGTGTGTTTGTCTTTGGTATGTTAAAGCTTAGAAGAGGAATCTTGGTGAAGAAACACTTGGGAAACAAGTAAACTGAAGCAAGGAAACTTGTGGGAAGCAGAGATCTACTTCAGTTGACACCCTTTTGAAGGTATTAGGTTGTTACCTTGGCCCATTTCATTCTAGATCTCTTTTGGGTGGATTTTAGGGCTTTCCTAGTATGTTTGGAAGCTTTGCTTGTGTATAAGCTACAACCACTGACACTAGGAACTCGACGAGTCACTCAAGTGACTTAGCGAGTTGGTGAGTATGCAAGGAACTTAGCGAGTGGCTGGTTGTACTCGATGAGTTGAGTTCAACATGGACTGTTGACTTTGACAGTTGACTTGGACCTTGACCAAGGGTTGACTTTTGGACTTCTGGGACATTTTGGGAAATTGGAAATTTACAAGCATGGTTCTATGGTGCATTTAGGTGGTGGAGTTGTACCGGCAATCCAAGAGCTTGAGTTTATCTTCGAGTCGAAGGTGCAAGGTGAGTTAACCTTACCATACCAATGGGTCTAAGGCACCAAGGTCGGCCCTTTATATATTTGTATCTGGATTAGGGCATGATATATTTATTGATTACATCCTGGTAGTTAGGATGGTGATATGCTTATGCTTAGTGACCTGGTTAGGTCAGCGTCTTGGTTATAGGATGATGCTATGTTTGTGACGGGTTAGGTCTGTGTCCCGGTAATTGTGATGTTGCTATGATTAGTGATCTGTTTGACCGGTTTGACTGTTATATGATATGAGCTAGCGTATGATATTTATGTGCACATGTTTGTTTGATTGGGGGTTGGGTTGAGGCGGTCCTGCTTTGTGCTATAGGCCAACATACCCGATGAGCCGTCTGGATAAACTGTAGGCCCTGCGAGGCAGTCCAGTCATGCCAAAGGCTCGAGAGCGGTCCAGATAGGCTGTAGGCCCTGCGAGGCGGTCCAGTCATGCCGAAGGCTCGGGAGCGGTCCAGATAGGCGGTAGGCCCTGCGAGGCGGTCCAGTCAAGCTGAATGCTCATTATGCATGTTGTTCTGTATTTGTTATATGATGTGATTATATTTGTATAGCGTTTGTATTTTGGGGGAACTCACTAAGATTTCGGGCTTATAGTTTCAATTTATTGTTTCAGGTACATCATGGGATCGCGGCAAGGTGAAGGCATGATCGTACAGCTCCTCATGATTTGTTTATGTTTCTGGGAAAATTATGATATTAGATATTTTGAAAACAAACTTTGTAATGATAAATGGTTTTAAATGCTTTGAAAAAGTTTTATTTTGGCATGAAATTTTTCGGTGTTACATATGTTATGTGGTATTTTCGCAAACTCACTAAGATTTGTGTTTACGGTTTTCAATTTATGTTTTTGTTACTTTTGTTTTCAAAAGGAAGAGCTTTGGGTGATTGGAGAGCACACACCACCTAAGCCACATCTTCTTAAATTACTCTTATATGATGTAATGATTGCCTGGATTCTTATGATGACGTTTTCGGATTACTAGTTTTATTAATTGAAAAATGAATTTTTTCGAGTCCTATTTTTGAGATGTAACAAAGTAACATGAGCACCGATATCTATATGCCTCGTAGCATCCGAGGGTTCGTTGAGGGACATGGTGATAAAAGCCTTGGTTGTGCCAGTTGGTTGAACCTCTGTTGTAGAAGGGAACCATTGCCATGGAGCTATGACCGTAGGTTTGGTGTTTTCTGTATGAAACACAACAAGAGCGTTGGGAGGCTGTAACCAAGGATTCCTTGTTTCTGTCACGAGGTGGGAGGGTGGACCTACATGACATTGTTGCTATGGGTTCTGATTTGGAAATCTTGGAGAGGACCAGGAAGGTGTACTCCATCCATACAGACGCCAAAAGGGAGCAAAGTAGGGGCAGTTCATCACCTCGTTCATCTGTTGTCTCGATGCATGAACCAGTCGCCAACAAATTTGCCATAACATTTATTATTTGATAGTGATCATTGATAGGTCGATCTCTGAGTGCCATATTTGAAGCTCATCCTCTAGTTCGATGGAGTGTGCATCCTTATTGTCATAAAAGAGTTCTTCAAGGGCAAATCAAATTATGGTGGCTGTGGAAACACGTTTGAGAATCATAGTGAGTAAGGGTTGGGATAGAGTAGCGTACATCCACATTTTTACCGATGCACCAAGATCTTCCCATTCTGGGCAGATGTCGGTTTTGATGTGCCACCGAAATAGCCAACCACTCCATAAGCTCTACAGTGAGTTCCAAATAATTCGTGCTACGAGTCATAGTTAAGTTGATTCAGATCGAGGATGAGTGGGACAAATGTTTTGATATTTGTCACACTGTATGTCTCATGTTCTTCTTAGACAAATTGTTTGCTTCATCATTAGTCATGGTGCCGGCAGATGATGAAACAAAGAAGCAAAGACGATTGAGGAGAAGAAGAACGATAGGAGTAAGCTGAATTAGGGTTAGGAGCGTGACAACTCTGATACCATATTATTTTGGGTATTTTCCCATAATCGCTGAAATTCATTAATCACATAATATATACATAATATAAATTACACAGGGCCATATCGGGCTGGGCTAAACAAATGCATACAACAAATACAATACAATAGGCAAGTATACACTAATAACTACTTGTCTGATAGTATGGTTACTTATTCGTTTGATCGGTTGATGCATAGATGTAAAAAATTTATGTAAGTATGGTGACATGGTTTCAAAGCCCACTTTTTGATATTACTTTATAACTTTGCTTCTCTAGCTTCTTGCTAGTTTCTTTTTATATAAATCCAGTTGTTCCAAATAGAAAAATCAAAGTCATTAAATGATTTAATAATACGGAATAACACCTATAATTAAATGTAACCAATAATCAATAATAATCGGTAAAACAATAAAAATTGGCGATAAAGGTACCACAATTTTTATGGAAAACCAAAATTGCGGAAAATTACGGATAGAGATGGCAACGGGGGCGGGGAACACAGGGGACCCCAATCCCCATCCCCATCCCCGAATCCTCATTCCAATCCCTATCCCCAACCCCATCCCCATCAGGGAATATAAATAAACCCCCATCCCCACCCCCAATGGGGATTGAGGATCCCCAACGGGGAAACGGGAATTTTTTTATCTCTTTTAACATGCAAACTTTTACGTAAGAAAAAACTCTATATTTCAATTTTACGAGCATAAGTTTAAAGATTTTATAAAATATATAAGTACCCATAAATTGCATAAAAATATAAATAAATTTTCTACCAAATTTAAATACATACATGAAAAATCAAGTAGAAAAGAATTATCAGATTGATATTTAAGGTAAAATAGATCAACCAAAGAGAAAAAAATATATATACACGAGTTTAAATTAGATAAAAGAAAAAGCAAAAAGTATAATTTCAACTAAGTAATTACTAATGAGTTAGGTTACTTAGATCAAATTTTATATATTATAAACTATACTATAAATAAACGTTCTGTATTATTTTTATATATTAATATATGTCGGGGGCGGGTCCAGGGTCGGGGATTAAGGGTATCCCCATCCCCATCTCCATCCCCACTTTTTTTATTCGGGTATTCCCCATCCCCGTCCCTATCCCCGGTCAACCTGGGGATTCCCTAGTCAAAACGGGTGTGGGTTTCGGGTTCCCCATTGGGTATGGGGCTTTTTGCCATCCCTAATTACGGACCAATGAGACCACCAAAAGATCCACGGGTGATAATAATGTTAACAGTACAAATAATTAGGAGAATTAGAGGTACTTGGGGCTAAGAACGAAGTAAACTTGGAACTTGGGTGTTTGGAACGAATTTGAACCGGCAAAGATTTTAATGATCCAAATAATCTAGACTTAGAAAATTATATATACCATACTTCAATTAATGGGTGCGCACGATCTATCCAAAAATCACAACCATATGTGAATTTGAAGTACCGAAAAATAATGGATGCATTTCTATCCAAAAATGACAACCATACTAGAAAAAGGAAATTCTTTATATGTATATTGAAGTGGTTGTTTATCGCTTTTTATTTATTATCGTCATTTTTAAGTTAATGTTAGTATGAGACATAGCTTAGATATTCATAATACAAAAGGACATCGTTATTCAAATCATATTTTTCCCTCATTCACACATTCAAAGAATGCACTCATTAAGATTTTTATAAAGGAGCCATTACCATTGACCCATTAACATAGTCTTCCACTAAAAAGCATTGATTGCTCAAGTATCAGGTTCATTTGGTGGGCTAGGCACTGGCGGGTCCAATATCCATACTAAATGTTGTTCAAGTTGTGTTGGTAGTTATAAGGCCTACTTGTATGCTTACAACGAAGCCGGTCATGGTTGAGCTAGCCACGAACAACGACCGTGCACACCATCCTGTTGTTTCGTGGTCAGCCGTTGTCGTGTAGCTTCGTGTTTGGAATAACGGATGGCAATGCCCAATAAAATCACAGCCTAGTTTGACCAATGTCTATAGCTGTTCAACGGCTAGTTTATTTACAAAAATAAATAAACAAAAATTTAACCAATTTATTTACCTATAAATACCACATTTTTACCCATTATTTTTTACACCATTGTTTTCTTTCTCTATACACAAACTAGACACTAAATTTTCACAACCAAAAACCATGGATCTCAACCAAAATAACAATCCAAACTATAGAAATCGCAAACCTGATAACGCTTTTGCGTTAGATACAACCCCTCGCTGATTCCCGACTATAGAGTCACCTCAAGGCAGTTTTGTCAATTTGCTTCAAACTGGTTCCCCTATCCAACAAACACCAATTTTCTAACAAAAATATCAATCTTCTCTCTATCCAACAACAACAAATGCAACAACAATACCAACAATTTCAACAATTCCAACAACTCCAACAACAAACATCACAACCACAACAACCACCAATTTCACAACCATCACTTTCGCCAGAGTTTGTTTCGGAAAACGCAACCCTCACCGCCACCTCAACCAAAAAAGAAAAAAGGAAAAAAACTACGCCGACCCACCACCACCCAAGAAAGGGTCCCATGGACAAAAGATGAAGAAGAAAAGTTAGTGGAGGCATGAGCGACGGCTTCCCAAGATCCAATTGTATGAGATAGTCAACCTTACGGAAGTTTTTGGGAGAAAATTCGAGCCATTTTTTACGAGCTAATGGAAAGTGAAACTCAAAATGCCAATCAAATTACGTTAAAATGACGAGATATTCGACTAAAATGCACCGAGTTTGGAGAAATCTACAACAACCTCCTAAACATACGCAAAAGTGACTTGAACGATTTTGATGTTTTCAAGGTGGCCATGGAGCAATTTGAAAAAACAACTCCAGCACGCAAAACTTTTTGGTATATGAAACGGTGGCTAAAATTGAAAGATGCTCTAAAATGGAAAGAGCAAACAGAAGGAACTTTGCAATCTTCCGGTTCAAAGCGTTCGAGAAATCCCGATGGAACTTCCTTATAATCGGACAGCCGAACACACATTGACATCAATGATGATCCACTAGATCTTGAAAATGAGCAACCTATTCGTCGGCCCGTTGAAAGAAATAAAGCAAAAAAAGCGGCTTCAACATCTTCGAGCTCTAGTGTTATGAATCTTTTTGGCGATAAATTTGATCGATATGTGCAAATTCAAGAAACGAAGGCTGAGGTGATGACTCGGATGGAGCAAAAAATGGTTGAAGCACAAACATCATTTCAAGAGACACAAGCGACAATCCAAAGAAAAACCGATACGGAAATCTTAAAAATGAAAGCGGACAACCTTGAGGGTGAAGACTTGGAGCTTTTTCTCGCGATGAAAGAGTCGGTTCGAGTCCGACGTAGGCATATATGGTAGTTTATTTTATTAAGGGTTTGAATTTTTAGTTTTTTAATGTTTTTTTTATTTATTTATATTAAGTAGTGTAATTTTTATTTTTTTTGTTATTTTTATTTCAATTAATGTAGTTTTTATTTAATGTAATTTGGTCTTTTGATTTAATGGAAAACTAATATTAAAAAAATGATTTTATTGTATTTTTGAATTAAATTAAAATAAAAAAATGAAGTGGAATAGTATGTTAGTAGTAGGTGACCCATGTTAGTGGTATGCGAATGTGGTTCTGATGTGGCACCCACCAAATATGTAATATGTGGTGGGTATATCGGATGGTTTAAGAAAACAGAGATATGGTACTAATTTAATCTTTTTTTCCACGTTCACACGTTTCAAAAAATGCACTCATTGTAGATTTTTATATAGGAGCCATTAACATTGACGCATTCACATAGCCGTCCACCAAAAAAACATAGATTGCTGAAGTATCAGGTTCATTTCGTGGGTTAGGCGGTGGTGGGTCCAATATCCATACTAAAAGTTGTTCAGGTTATAAGAAAACAGTGGTATGGTACTCATTTAATCTTCTCTGTGTCAAAGTGGTTGATTTGAAAAATCTGTTTGAATTTGCATGGCCATGTTTAAAAAAAAAAGATATATATCATGGTCTATCTTAAAATTGAACAAACTATATCATTTTTTTAGAAGTTTCCTTGATAATAAATTGTAACTTTTAAAGTAATTAACTTCATTTTTGAAACTGTTAGTATATGATTTATTTTAGATTTTAATAACACAAACTTTCTTTGGATTTACAAGATGACACCGAAGAGGCAAAGAAAGTGATGAAATAACACAGGGAAGTCTGATCAGAAATATTTTGAAGTGAAAGTCATTCTCCCTAAAAGATGATTTCTGAAGTAAAAGACACTCTATTCAATGATTAAATGTTGTATTGATCGGAACTTTTTTCATGATAAATTTCCAGTTGTTAGTTTTCAATTAACTAATGAAGATAGATTCTATTTTTTGTTACTATAGTTATAATTAGAAACAATGATAATCGCAACCACTACAATTTTGAAAGTAACTATACACAATTTCAAAGATAATCGATTTGACATGTACATTTGCCTTCAATAAAGATATATTGCATTGTCAAACTCAGCATTAACATATTGTCATGATGAATACAATACTAATTCCTAAGCGTAATAAGTTTCTTGTGGGAAATTTTGGCATGGCCCATATTTTCCTTTTTTGAAAATCGGAAAACAAAAAGCAAGAGAAAATGGCCATTTAAATGCATCTTAGCTTTTTTATTTACCAAGTCAAATTCCGCAATTTTATTTTTCTTTTAAAAAAAAGAGAAAACTGTAAAAATAGTGGTTGTGGTTTGTTAATTTTGCAGATGGAGTTCAGTGAGTTTTTCAACATGCAAATATAATCCTTTTGTCAAGGTTTCATTATACATTGGGAAAATGACTTGTAAGGGTAACAAAGTATTAGACTCTTACAAAAAATACCATTGAACTTTTTTTTGTATACACATCAGCAATCAACTATAACTTTTGTACATATATGACCATTAAACTTCACATTTGTTCAAAAAATACCATTATATTACCGGTAATAATAGGTCATCAGCCACATAGCATGCCACGTGGCATGCCATGTGGCTGCTGACGTGGATTTTACTGTTTATTATATACACATTATACCATTAAACTATTTTTTGTACACATTATACCATTAAACTTTTTTATATACATTTTACCATTAATGTTATATAATTTATTGAAAAAAAAAATATCATTTCAAAAAATACAAATTATTACATAAAAGTAGATTTCTCATCACCTGATGTGGATTTTACTGATTTTCTAAATTTTAGTAAACTTATCATTATAAGTCATTTTCCTATCGGTAAACAACGACATAATTTCAATGCACTTTTTTAATCATTGACCATAATCAAGAAGAGGGGGGATTATAATAAGGTAACATGTACAAAATGTTTCATGAGTTTATAAGTGTGCCTCAAACGTAGTTTCCTAAGAAAATGACTTATAAGAATATGTTTATTAGACATTAGTTAAAATAATGAACAATTGAGTATTTCTTCGCCATTCCAGATAGAAGTCTCAAGTTCAAACCTTATGGGTTTCAATCGATGTATGATCAACATAAATTCACAATGTAGTTGTAAAAGAAAATGCTTAGTATCATTGTCAAAAACAAACCCTTTCCCCCAAACCTTACAAAATCAGGGGGTCACAATAGGTGATGGAAAACCCATTTTATGTAAAAATATGTATTTTTTGAAATGATATTTTTTGAATAAATTATATAAGATTAATGGTAAAATGTAAACAAAAAAAAGTTTAATGATATAATGTGTACAAAAAATAGTTTAATGATATAATGTGTACATAATATACAATAAAATCCACGTTAGTAACCACATGGCATGCCACGTGGCATGTTACGTGACAGGTGACCTACTATTACCGGTAACATAATGGTATTTGTTGAACATATGTGAAGTTTAATGGTCATATGTGTACACGAGCTATAGTTGATTGGTGATATGTGTACAAAAAAAAAGTTCAATGGTATTTTTTGTACAAGTTTAATACTTAGTTATCCTTACAAGTCATTTTCCCTTATACATTAGGTCCTTCTCTTTTAGCTCCTTGAACTTTGTACAGTTTTGTTATGTTAAAATGTCAATCATGCCCCTGTTTCACTATTAATTTTTTTTGTTAATCTTATCATTTAATACATACATCTATTATAATACAATTAAAAAACCCACCCCACTCCTCCTTTCACCTTCACCAACGACTGCATGATATCAAATCTCTTCCTTGCAATTGCCAAACCTTAACAATTTCATCAATCTTTATTTAGGTATATCTGCAATTCTCTGTATTCTTTCAATTACACTATTTTACTCCTTTTTTTTAATCCGAATAAATTTCTTCTGGTTGTTGCAATTGTTTTTTGTTTTCATTTTGCTGTAATTTATGATATTTTGATGGTGTTATATAATATGGACTCATTCATTTTGGTATCAGTCAATGATGGATTAGGATAAATAACAATCTCTATGATTTGGGTGAGTTGTTTTTAGTGGAGAATTTTAAATGTGAGAATGTTCAAGTATTCGATTAAAAATCTTTTTTATTATTGCTGGCTCTCTAGGGCCAGTTGGGGTAAGTGGGTCATAATTATGTAAAAGAAATAAAATTATGCAGTAGCAATGCTCTGTTTCTTTATTTCCATGGAATTTTGAGAAGTGCAAAAGGCTTTACATCTGCTGAGTATAATAACGATATAAATTATTAAAATTTTAAAAAGGGGTAAGATAGTAATTTAACACTCACTTAACAGAAATAAATTAAAGGTGTTAAAAACAAGGACCTAAGCTATAATGAAACATAGTTAAAAGGACTACATTAAGAAGTTGGAAACCATAGGTACTATGTTTGCAGTTTTCTTTTTTAAAAATTAGTATGGTGTGTTTAATTTGAAACAACCATAATAGAAATAAGTTTGTTTTCAGTCGATCTATTTGGTATGTATATTGTTTCCAATGACCATAATGGTCACCTTTTAGAACTGTGTTGGCACTTTAAGATCAGGATATTCTCCATGATGACCATAAAGATACAATTCAAAGTCTAATACACTCCTTTGTGCAAAAATCTGACACTGACTTCCAACGTAAAAGACACTCCTCGTAGGTGGAAAAATATGGTATTTCCCAAATTTCCTTTTAAAAGTACCTAAAAATAAGAAAACAAGAGAAAAAGTTAGCTAGCTCAAGTATAAATTAGTACACGCAAACCAGATATTTTTATAAAGCAAGATGGCAAAGCTAATGTCTTCTTCAAACTTCTTATTTTTCTCTCTAGCAGTCTTAATCACAGTCTCCTCCATACCAAATTTCGCTTCTGCTTCTTTGAAGGAAGTCAAGGCTCTTCTGAAATGGAAAGAAAGCCTTGAAATCCCAAACAACTCCTTGCTCTCTTCATGGATTCCCCTCCCAATGAATTCCAGTGCATCAGTTCCATGCACTTCTTGGTTTGGAATAGTTTGCAATGCTGATGGGAGCATTAAGAACTTGAACCTCAGTTCATCTGGATTAAAAGGTACACTCCACCAATTTCCATTCTCTTTGCTACACAGTCTTACACATTTTGATCTCGGTATGAACAACTTCTTTGGCCCCATTCCACCAGAAATCCGACACCTGTCGAAACTTGTCTATCTTGATTTTTCAGTGAATAAGTTTTCTGGAGTTATCCCACCTGAAATTGGAAACCTGTACCAGTTAACCATCTTGTACCTATACTCAAACAATATATCTGGCTCAATTCCTTCATCATTGGGTGATTTAACATCTTTGAATGTCCTTTATTTGCACCAAAATCAACTCTCTGGTCCCATTCCAATTGAGCTTGGAAATTTGAGTTCTCTCACTGAGCTAGCCATGTACAAGAATCAACTTAATGGTTCTATTCCTTCATCATTGGGTGATTTAACACATTTGAGTGTCCTTTATTTGTATAAAAATCAACTCTCTGGTCCCATTCCCATTGAACTTGGGAATTTGAAATCTCTCACTGATCTTGAGGTGACCGACAATCAACTTAGTGGTTCTATTCCTTCATCATTCGGTGATTTAACATCTCTGAATGTCCTTTATTTGCAAAATAATCAACTCACTGGTCAAATTCCAATTGAACTTGGGAATTTGAAGTCTCTCACTTTTCTTGTAGTATACAACAATCAACTTAATGGTTCTATTCCTTCATCATTGGGTAATTTGACATTTTTGAATGTCCTTTCTTTGTATAAGAATCAACTCTCTGGTCCCATTCCAATTGAACTTGGGAATTTGAAATCTCTCACTCAGCTCCCGTTAAATGACAATCAGCTTAGTGGTTCTATTCCTTCATCATTGGGTGATTTGACATATCTGGATATCCTTCTTTTGCAAAATAATCATCTCTCAGGTCACATTCCTATTGAACTTGGGAATTTGAAATCTCTTACTTATCTTGTGATCAACAATAATCAACTTAGTGGTTCTATTCCTTCATCGTTGAGTAATTTGACATCTTTGAATGTCCTTTATTTGTACAAGAATCAACTCTCTGGTCCCATTCCAACTGAATTTGGGAATTTGAAATCTCTCAATGATCTTGGGTTGAGCAGTAATCAACTTAGTGGTCCCATTCCCATTGAACTTACTTATTTGAAGTCTCTCACTAATCTTGAGGTGGGTTTGAATCAACTTAATGGTTCTATTCCTTCATCACTAGCAAACCTGAGCAACTTACAATGGCTGGCTCTCCAAGATAATAAATTTTCTGGTCCCATTCCTAGTGAACTTGGGAAGTTGAAGTTTCTTACACATCTTTCGTTGAGTAGAAATCAGCTTAGAGGTTCTATTCCGTCATCATTTGGTGATTTGACATCGTTAAATTTTCTTTATATGTATCACAATCAGCTTGCTGGTCCCATTCCTACTCAAATAGTGAATTTGAAGTCTCTCACAGATCTTAAAGTCAACGGCAATCAAATTAGTGGTTCTATTCCTCTAGAGTTTGGAAATTTAACTCAACTACAAAGACTTGATCTGTCTTCGAATCATTTGATTGGTGAGATCCCAAAGGAATTTGGGAAGATGAAAAGTATGTTGAATTTATGCTTGGCTGATAACCAACTTAAAGGTATTATACCTCAGGAGCTTGAATTCTATGAACTCTTGGAAGAACTCGATCTCTCCAGAAATAGATTGAATGGGTCGATACCAAAAAGTATTGGTAAATGGGTACACATCCACTACCTGAATCTTAGTAATAACCAGCTTAGTGAGAAAATTCCATCTGAGATTGGTAAATTAGTTCATCTTACAGAACTTGATTTGTCTCAGAATTTGCTCACAGACGAGATACCATCTGAAGTTCAAAGTTTGCAAAGTTTGCAAAAATTGAATCTTTTTCACAATAGACTATCTGGTTCTATTCCAATCGCATTTACAAGTTTGCCTAGTGGGATTGCCATCGATCTGTCCAACAATGAACTCACAGGTCCAGTTCCCCTTTCCTCTAACTTTGAGAATGCATCCTTACAAGGAAATCCAGGTTTGTGTGGAAACTTTACGGGACTAAAACTTTGTCCAACTCAAATCTTGAAGAAGAAAAATAACCCCTTTCATCATCGACTAATCCTTGTAATTATGCTCCCTCTTATCGGGGCAATTTTACTTGGTTTTTTCATGTGTGGCTTCATTGCTTATCGAAAACAAAAGAAACATTCTCCACGGAAACCATTGGAAAAAGAAGGTGGTGATTATTTCTCCATAACAAGTTTTGATGGAGGAGTAGTGTATGATGACATCTTGAAAGCAACAAATGATTTTGATGAAGCATACTCTATTGGGACCGGAGGATATGGGGCTGTGTACAAAGCCGAGATACAACCTAACAATGTGGTAGCTGTCAAGAAACTTCATTCATCATCTGAGAATGTGGATCATAATGGATTCCTTAACGAGATACAAGCATTAACCAACATAAGGCATCAAAACATAGTGAAACTTTATGGATATTGCTCACATGCCCGCCACTCATTTTTGATTTATGAATACCTTGAAAAGGGAAGCCTTGGATCAATCTTAAGAAGTGATGTTTTAGTACAAGAACTTGATTGGTTGAAAAGGATAAATATTGTAAAGGCTATAGCTAATGGTTTGGCTTATATGCATCATGATTGCTCACCTCCTATAATTCATAGAGACATTTCCATTGCCAATATCCTTCTTGATTCTGATTATGAGGCACATATTTCTGATTTTGGCACTTCCAAGCTTCTAAAGCTAGACTCATCCAACTGGACTGCAATTGCAGGAACCTATGGTTATATCGCGCCAGGTAACGTTCTTTATGATGTTAGTTCTACATTTTCTTATGTTTCATGATATATATGAATAATTATATGTACATATATGTATCTATGTTAGAATCTTGTGAGGTTGATATAACTTTTTTTGTTTTTATCTCATGTATCTTTGGATGTAGAGCTTGCTTATACGATGGTGGTGACCGAGAAATGTGATGTATATAGCTTTGGGATCGTTGCACTAGAAGTGATCATGGGAAAACATCCCGGTGAACTACCAACATTGTCTGCTGGTTATCTAGTATTATCAAATGTTGGAGATAGTCGTATTCCACTTCCCTCACCACAAGTTGAGAAACGAGTAAATTTGGTACTGAATCTCTCAAGAGCATGTTTGAACTCGAATCCGCAAGAACGGCCAACAATGCGCCAAGTTTCAAATCTATTGATGAAGGATTGATATTAGTGTACTTTCAATGTTATTTTCTTTTGTGAAGTTCCTTATATGCATCCTGATAATATGTACTTATTTGAATACCCTTTTGTTATGAAACTTCTCATATGTTTTCTTAAATCATTATGTAGAAGATAAACAAATAATTCAGTTACTGAAGATTGCTATCCTCTTATAAGCTTCACTTCTGTAAAATCAAGTATTAGTCAGGGACAAATCTGTCGCTGAATACTCATACAGATACCAGTAGGTGCTGCGTGGCAATGGTGGATTTTTATAGTAAAAGATGTGGAATTAGTAATCCTGACTTAATTTCACAACAAACAGTTACAACAAAATAAAATACTTGAAAAGCGTCTTCTCTTTTCTTATAATTACTTTGGCCGTTACTTTAAACTTCACCAAACACAATACCATAAAATTCAAAATTCAAGAGGGTTGCCAAAGATGTAGGCAAGTGGGTAACATAAATTTGTTGATTTTGATGCTACATACCAGCTAGACTACCTAACTCATATATATATATATATATATATATATATATATATATATATATATATATATATATATATATATATATATATATATATATATATATATATATATATATATATATATATATATATATATATATATATATATATATATATAGGTAAGAGTTCATTTGAGACGAACATAATTTTATAAGACCATGAGACCAATTTTTTTTAATGAAATATTCTAATATTCTATTATTCGTAAAAATAGAATATGCAATATATTCAAACATTCTATGTTTTAGAATATTTTAATATAAAATATGTTAAAATTATTGGCATAGAATATTAGAATATTACACATATTTAATTTTTATAAACACTAGAATCTTAGAATATTTCACTAGAAAAAGTATATATATATATATATATATATATATATATATATATATATATATATATATATATATATATATATATATATATATATATATGAAGATTTCTGAGTTTGATTCTTATTTGTTTCTGTATTTAAGCTGGATGGGAATTATGGCTTTATTAGTTTTGTTATAGGGTTGAGCCGTCCCTAGCCTTTTAGTATATATATATTTCTTTCCTATTGTTTAAGAATCAGATAAATATGACGAATAAATTTAATGCAGCGTTTTCTCTCTATCTCTCCGATGTCCTACTAAATCAACAATAGGGTTGCAGGAATTAATATGGTATCAGAGTAGAGCTCGATCCAGCCCTAATAAAGTGTCTTCCTTCAAGTACAAGTTGGTTAGATTATCCTTAAACCAGTGATCTCTCTTATCATCCCATTTTTGGGTGGGTTATACCAAACCATTTTTACCTTCTTTTTTTCTTTGCAACCTACTAGTGTGAGGATTCATTCATGCCTCTATCACGATGAATAATACTTCAATCAAATTCGAAAATATACCCACTGCCCTGGTCAGTGAAGATGTCAATTTCGGTTCATCATCTACAAACTCGTCTCAAATTCCACCAACTTTGAATCCTGATTACATCTCCTTGCCTACAACATATAAACTGAATGATCATAACTACAACCTTTGGTCTCACTCGGTTTCAATTTTCGTTGGTGGAAAAGGAAAAGAAAACTACTTGTTCATAAACATAGTCCAACCTGATGATAAAAGTCCAAAACATAAAAAATCAAAGGCGGAGAACAATATGGTTATGTCATGGCTCTTGAACTCTATGTCACCTAAAATAGGAGAACATATTATGTTTTACAAGACAACATCAGCTCTATTTGAAATCAAGGGGATTCTCCATGATCTCTGTCAAGGAAAGTCAACGATTACAAGTTATTTCACCGCATTGAACCCTTATTGGTAGCAACTTGATGTCCTTGATGCTGTTACTTTGAGCTGGCCAGTAGATGGAAAAAAATACAAGTGGTTAGTTGAGACCGAAAGGATTTATAAACTCCTTCTTAGACTTAACCAAGAACTTGATGAAGTCCGAGGAAGGATTATTGGTACTAAACCTATGCCCAACCTTAGGGAAGTGTTATTGAAGAAAGTCGAAGAAGAGCAATGCTTGGAAATATTAGCAACATCACAAATGAGGGATCTGCTCTCGCAACTCATGGTCCATCTATTATGAAATTTCAAGTGAGCCTTGGAATGTCTTAGAAGAAGAAAAGTTGGCCTTGGTGTGATCATTGTAAAAAAGCTGGTCACACCAAAGAAACCTGTTGGAAAATTCATGGAAAACCAGGAAACCTAGTGCTTGTGTAAATTTAGCAGCTAGTGACAACCAGGAAGTGTTTAACAAAGAACAAATCAAATCTCTCTGGAAGATGTTGCAAATCACATCCCGTGAGGAAAAAGGGATTGCTACTATGACTCAACAAGGTGGAGTCTCATCTGCATTCATAAAAAATGCATTTGCAGAAAAACCATGGGTTGTTGATTGTGGTGCTACTAATCACATGACCGTGGATCGGAATGTATTCACTGACTTCCAGCCAGTACCTATTGGAAGAACTATGTGAGTTGCTACAGGAGAAGACACAAAAGTAGAGGGCATTGGTATAGTTGTCATATCCAAGAATATAACATTGAAATATGTGTTATAAGTCCCCAATCTTGACTTTAATTTATTATCCCCCATTAAATTAATGAGGGATCTTAATTGCATTACTATCTTAACACGATTTGTATATATGTTTCGGTACCTATTGCAAGAACTATGTGAGTTGCTACAGGAGAAGACACAAAAGTAGAGGGCATTGGTATAGTTGTCATATCCAAGAATATAACATTGAAATGTGTTATAAGTCCCCAGTCTTGACTTTAATTTATTATCCCCCATTAAATTAACGAGGGATCTTAATTGCATTACTATCTTAACACGATTTGTATATATGTTTCGGGCCTTGAGTTCGGGGAAGATGATTGGCAGTGCTAAAGTATACGATGAGCTCTACCACCTTGAAGCCGAGAAGTCAAAAAAAACATTTGGTCTCGTCAGTGTTTCATGTTTCTAGTCAAAATAATGTGATGCTATGGCATCATAGGTTAGACGATCCAAATTTTCGTTACTTAAAGAAGTTGTTTCTCCATTTAATGAATAAAATCCGAATTATTACAATTGTGAAGTGTGTCGAATATCTAAACATGTTTGACACTCTTATGCTCCACTTCTGTACAAACCTTCTCATCCTTTCTACTTAATCCATAGTGATGTTTGGGGACCTTCCAGAGTGAAAAATATCTCTAGTGTGAGATGGTTTGTTACCTTTATTGATGACCACACCCGTGTTACATGGGTATTTCTGATGAAAGACAAATCTGAGCCTGGGCCAATCATCCAATGTTTTCATCAAATGATACAAAACCAATTCGCAACAAAAATTCGAGTGCTTAAATCTGATAATTCAAAAGAGTACTTTCACTCTGAGTTGGGTAACTATATTGGTCAAAAGGGAATTGTTCACCTCACATCATGCGTTGACACCCCTCCATAGAATGGAATCGCAGAAAGAAAAAATACACATCGACTTGAGGTAACTCGTTCATTACTATTATCGGGTTTTGTTCCAAATCATTTCTGGGGAGAAGCCGTTTTAACTGCAGCATACCTTATTAATAGGATGCCTTCTCAAGTCATTAACTTCAAAATATCACACCAATCTCTACAATCTAGTTTCCCTCACATTTGGATTTTGTCCTAGGTACAACTTAAAATATTTGGTTGCACCTCATTTGTTCATAATCATCAGCCAAGTCATAGCAAGCTAGATCCTAGGTTATTCAAATGTATCTTTCTAGGATATTCCCCGAACCAACAAGGTTCTAAGAGCTACTCCCTGTTCACTAGAAAATTCTATCACTCCATGGATGTCACATTCTTTGAAGACAAACCTTACTGCTCCAAAATTGATATTCATAGGGAGAACTTCGAGGAATATCAATTTCTGGACTATCCTACCTTATACCATTCCGACCTAATAGTGATACCAGTTCAAGTAGATTCTAAGAGTGCAAATTTGGGTATTTAAACTCAACCAACTGATGGAACTTTAAATAAAGATGCTCAAAAAGACTACATAGTCTATACCAAAAGGCCGAGACAACATACTAAGGTGGTATAGCAAGTCACTGCTAAAGCACACAGCGATGAATCATCTTTATCTTCACTAGGTAATACTCAATCTAATGATTCCACTTCTTATATTTTCCCAAATGAATCAGATGATTTAAATATTCCAGTTGTTTTACAGAAATGGAAGAGAAGTTGTACTATGCATCCAATAAGTAACTTTGTGTCATATGAAAAACTCTCAATAAAGTACAAAGCATTTGCTCTTTCAGTTTTAGAAATTCAAGTTCTTAGGAACTATCAAGAAGCAATCTCAAAAAAGGAACAGGCAATTGCAATCCATCAAGAAGTGAATGCCTTTCAGAAAAGCAAAACATGGGAATACACTAATATTCCACCGTGAAAGAAAACTATGGGGTGCAAATGGGTATCTGTTGTCAAATACAACTCCGATGGATGTGTAAGTAGATTTAAAGCAAGGCTGGTCGCTAAAGGATTTATACAGTATTACGGGATCGACTATGCATAAACTTTTCCTCTTGTGGCAAAACTAAATTCCATTTGTGTATTACTCTCTCTTGCTGTAAATATTGATTGGCCATTGCGTCAACTCGATGTAAGGAACACATTCTTAAATGGGGAACTAGAGTAAGAAGTTTACATGGATGTACCACCTGGCCTCGAATCTCTGGAAAACAAAGGAACGGTGTGCAAAATTAAAAATCTCTTTATGGCCAAAAGCAATCGTCATGAGCATGGTTTGAAAAACTGACTCAAGTGGTTAAGTGATATGGATTCATTTAAGGGCAAACCAACCACACGATGTTCACTAAAAACTCTCATGATGGGAGAGTTGCAATCATGATTGTTTACGTACACAATATCATTATAACCAAAGACTACTTAGAGCAAGTGAAAGAATTGAAACTTGTCTTAGGACAAGAATTTGAAATAGAAGATTTGGGCTAGCTTAAATACTCTCTTGGTATAGAAATTGCCAGATCAAAAAAAGGCATTTCTATGTCACAAAGAAAGTACACTCTTGATCTCTTGAAAGAAACCGGATTGTTAGGGTGAAACCAAAAGGTGTGTCCATAGAACTTGGAATAAAACTTCGAACAAAAGCTGAAGATGAGCCGGTAGATAAAGGAAGATAGGTAAGTTGATCTATCTTGCACACAGAAGGCCTGCCATTGGGTTTGTTGTGGGTATGGTGAGTAGATTCATGAATGCTCTCACAACTAGGCATATGGAAGCTGTTGTTGAACACGACTCTTTTATATGGGAAACAACAATACTTTTATTAAGACACTTAAGAAGATTTTACACTTTGAGAGACAACTACACTTGGCATACTTGGAGGCTTTTCTTGGATACTTGGATGTTGGTAGTGTTTGGAGCAAATGAGCTCCACACCTATTTATAGGTGTTTCCACCTCCTTATAGGAATTTTCTAGATCTACACACATTCATGACTATTCTAGAACTATCTACCATATTCTATATCTATTACAAGCTTTTATATATTTCTAGAATGTTCTATAATGTCCTAAACAAGTATAGACATTCTTGTGTCTTCCATATTGTTCTAGAATGTCCCATAGCCTTCCACAATCTTCCATGCCAATCTAGAGTATTCTAGACTCTTCCAATATATTCTTGAGTATTCTATAGTCTTCCATAATGTTCTAGAATCTTCCAGAGCTAACTAGAACAAGCTAACTTCCTCTAGATAATAATATTGACTTTATTAGGCTAGTGATGATCTTTAACACTCCCCCTCAACACTAGCCCCCATTTTTCGTACCATGTTAAGCTGATAGCGAAAACACTCACATTTTCCAATACTCAGCCCTTTGGTGAACAAGTCAACTATTTGGTCATCAGTCTTGATCTGTCGCATCTCAATTTCTTCCATCAAGACTTTCTCTCTGATAAAGTGATAATGCACTTCCACATGCTTTGTTCTAGCATGAAATACTGGATTTTCTGCCAGCTGAATTGTAGATTGGTTATCGCAGTAAAGTGGTACTGCATAGTCAACGTTTTGATGTAATTCCTCCATTAGGAGTACCAACCATGTACTTTCTTGAGCTGCTACAGCCGCTGCTTTGTACTCGGCTTCTGTGGTTGACAATGATACGGTTGGTTGTCTTTTACTACACCATGATATTGGCCCTGACCCAAGCTTGAACACATACCCAGTGGTTGATCTTCGGGTATCATGGTCTCCTGCATAGTCAGCATCACAATATCCAACCAACTTGCAGTCTTCTCCTTTTTTATACAAGAGACCATAGTCAATTGTACCTTTGACATATCTCAAGATCCGTCGGGCAGCATCCAAATGAGGTTTCTTCAGACTTTGCATGTATCGACTCATAACTTCAACTGCATAAGCAATGTCAGGCCGAGATAAAGTTAGGTAGATAAGACTACCTACTAGTTGTCGATACATTGTTCCATCGTCCAACTCTTTTGCTTCATGAGCACATATCTTGGCATTTTGCTCTATTGGTGTTGATACTGACTTACACTCCAACATGCCAAACTTTTGAAGTATATCTCTTGTATACTTTTGTTGACAAAGGAACAACCCTTCCTTTGTACAATCAACTTCTAGCCCCAAGAAGTGTTTAAGCTCCCCCGGCTCTTTCATTTGGAAATGTACAGATAGATTTTCTCTTGTTTGATGGATTTCTCTTTAGTCATCCCCGGTGATGATCAAGTCATCCACATAAACCAACACAATAGCCAACTTCCCTTCTTTTTCTTTGACGAACAGGCTTGAGTCTGCATGTGCAACTGAATAACCACTTCGGGTAAGAAATTCAGCAATCTTACCATACCAGGCTCTTAGTGCCTGCTTCAGTCCGTAAAGAGCTTTTATCAGCTTGCACACATGATTGGGATTAACTTTATCATCAAATCCCTTTGGTTGGTTCATGTAGATCTCCCAGTCTAATTCTCCATGCAAGAAAGCATTCTTCACATCCATCTGCCATAATTTCCAGTCTTTACTAGCTGCAAGAGCTAGCAGCACCCGTATAGTAGTTATCTTCGCCACTGGACTAAATGTTTCATCATAGTCTAATCCATATTGTTGTGAGAACCCTCGAGCCACCAAACGAGCCTTTTATCTCTCAATTGATCCATCTGTGCGACGCTTTATTTTATAAACCCACTTTCAGGAAATGGGTTTTATATCTCTTGGTCTTGGTACTAGTTCCCAAGTTTGATTATGCTCTAAAGCCGTAACTTCTTCTTCCATTGCCTTCTGCCAAGCTTTATTCTTAAATGCTTCTTCACACGTCTCTGGATCTTTAACACCATCTTCTAAAATGGCCGCATTAGCATATTTGGCATTAGGCTTTCGGATTCTTTCCGTCCTTTGAAGTTGTGGAGGTGACGTCTCCCTTTCATCAGCGTTACTTGTTTGAGTTACTTCTTGCTCAGTGACGTCAATGTCACTTGGATCTTCAGGTGTGTCAACACTTGACCAAATGTGTGCAATTTGCTCCACCCTCTTTTGTTTTAGAATTTCTTCAATATTTTCCGAGTCTGGTAATACTTTCTTCTCTGATGACCACCATGAAGATGCTTCATCAAACATTACATCTCTTGAAGTGTAGCATCTTCCACTTGTTGGATCACAACACCTCCATCCTTTTCTTTGATTGCCATATCCAACAAATATACACCTGACTGCTTTCTTGTCAAACTTGCTATGTAAATGACTAGGCACAAATACGTAGCAAACGCAGTCAAATACTCGGAAGTAGCTAACCGTAGGTTTCATGTTCCATAGTGTCTCAAATGGTGAGATGAAACCTAACCTTGGTTGGGGAAGTTTATTGATCACATGGGCAGCAGTTCGCATTGCTTCAGCCCAAAATCTTCCTGGGACATTCTTCGCATGTAGCATGCTTCGACAAATTTTTGCAAGTTATCGATTCTTTCTCTCAGCTACACCATTTTGTTGAGGTGTGTTGGCACATGTGAATTGATGACGTATACCACATTCTTTTAGATAGCGATTGAATTCTTCCGAGGTGTATTCTCCTCCATTGTCTGAGCGTAGACACCGGATCTTCTTTCTCACTTCTCCTTCGACCGTTGTCTTGAATTCTAGAAACTTTGAGAATGTTTCATATTTTTCTTTCATGAAGAAAACCCACACATATCTCGAATAATCATCAATGAACGTCACCATGTACCGCATCCCGCTAACTGATGTTTGCTTGACTGGACCGAACACATCAGAGTGAATTAACTCTAGTGGCTTCTTTGCTCTAAAATTTGACTCCTTGTATGGTAATTGATGAGCTTTACCATACTGGCATCCAGCACAAACAATATTTGTTTTGACTTCAAGTTGAGGTAAGCCTTTAAACATGGATTTATCTATTATTACCTTCAACTTGTGGTAGCCAACATGTCCCAATCATGCATGCCATAGATCAGATGTCTCGTTCTTTCGAGTCTTGTCTACATATGCAGAATCCGCTGACAGCACATAGAAGGACTCCACTCTCCGTCCTTCCATTGTTGGCTTTTCTGATATTTTAAGATCTCAATAGACCTTCACATCTCGTGGGCCAAACAAGACGTAGGTTCCTGATGATGTTAGTTGCGATACCGACAACAAGTTCTTCTTCATACCAGGCACGTGATAGACATTATGTAGTGACACCATGTCAAATTTATTACCAGACATGATTGTTGTTTTTCCAATCCGAGCAATTGGAAGTCGTGCATTGTTGGCTGTAAGTACCATGCGACTCCCTTTGTACTCCTTCACATCTTGTAGTTTGTTCTGATCGCTAGTCATGTGATTGGAGCATCCTGAATCAGTGATCCAATCATTCTCATAGTTGATACACTCTCCCATCATTGCCATGAGTGCCCACTCATTTTCTTCTATGGCACATAATGCCTCAGCATCCCATTCATCCTCTATTTCCTTTTTGGAAGTTACGACATTGCTTTCCACAAACTTGTTCTTTGACCAACAATCCTTGGACATGTGGCCCCACTTTCCACAATTGTTGCAGTTGCCTTCGAACCTCCTCCCCTGAGAACTCATATTGTCGGTCTTTTGAGATCTTAATGGTTGTTAGGTTCCTGGTTGACTATTCCCTTTGTCAGCATTTTTGTATCCTTCTTTAGAAGGTGGCTTGAAATTCCTCCGACTTTTACTTGTGTAGAGTGCTTCTTCTTCACTCTTCAGCATGATGCCTCACATTTGCTGTAACGTCCCAAAATTTAAGACTAAAAATTTCTTTTAATAAAACATTACTTAAAGTAAAATCATCAATTCCAAACATAATCAGAGTATTAATTTTCAAAATACATATCCGTTATCAGAGTAAAACATTCTCAGGCTGTCTAGTCTATGGTGTGTGCCATGCATCACCCCGAGCTCTTCCCTTAGCTACCGGAAGTACCTGAATCCAAAACTGAAAAGCGTAAGCACAAAGCTTAGTGAGTTCCCCACCCTACCACATACCATGCATAACCACATACTGCACATACTGGGCCACTGCCCGCTATCCTAGGCTTCGCCCCTTACCTCGGGCCTCGCCCGTTACAACGGCTCGACCACTCCAAGCCCCGCTCGGATACAGATCTGTTTCACTTAGGCCTCGCCTGTCACTGGGCCTCGCCCGCCAACATATACTAACACATAAACATATCATAACACATAACTAAACATATACTACCGACTCCTGTTCTAAGGCCTCGCCTGTCTTGGGCCCCGCCCATGTCCTATGACTGATGAGTCATGGAACCCCGTCCATTCTCCTACTGATAGTGAGGTACGGGCCCAACCCACACTCACCCTTTCCCTAACCTGGGCCTCGCCCCTACTCTGCTACTAATGAGATATGAAACACCGTCCATACTCAGTTGTTGGTGAGATACGGGACCTCGCCCACACTCACCTCCCTACCAGGCACATACATGTATCACATAGACAACAAGTATAACTATCATGCAAACCATTCCTTGGGAACCCGCCCGCTAACATTAGACCTCGTCCTAAATATCATACTAGCATATTGTGCCTAGGGCTAACCCCCGGGTCTTCCTACTCATAACTACATGGGCCGGCATTATGGTCGTAGACCCATCCACCCAAAGGGAAACTCACCTGCACTGTCTGAACTCGCTGATGATCCCACTAGCTGCTATCCGGAAATTCTCTAAACTCCTGCTCCACTAGCTCCCCGAGCTACCAATATCAAAACACATACTACTTAGCGCACTGATCCCCCAAAAGTGAACTGAGTCAACTCTGGTCAAAGTCAACCTTCCAGGTCAACCCTACTCGCCGAGTCTACCTACTGAATCGCCGAGTACATATGCTCAGGGTCCTTCTATTCGCGACTCGACTCGCCGATTCAGTCCATGACTCGCCGAGTCTACCTACTGACTCGCCGAGTACATATGCTCAGGGTCCTTCTATTCGCGACTCGACTCGCCGAGTCCAACGATTTCCGAGTCCTGTCCTGTCCAACTCGCTGAGTCTCCACCCGACTCATTGATTCGAGTCTTAACTCGAAGGGTTCGGGGTTATGCGACCTGACTCGCCGATTCCAAGGCAATCTTCAACAGACTCGCCGAGTTGTTCTTCAAACTCGCCGAGTTCCTGCCCAACTTCATCCGAGTCGTCGAGTTGTTCATCCCACTCGTCGAGTTCCTCCTAACCTTCATGCTACTCGCCTAGTCCACTCAAAGGACTCGCCGAGTCCTTTCAGATCTTCATACATGCAGAGGACTTTTGAGTCATGCATGGACCCCAAACTATAGATCTACCCTTCCCAAGCCTATTCCTTACGTAAAGTTGCAAACTTTATGTGTAGAGAAGGAGATCTAAGCTAAATACACCATAAACTAAGGTTTAAGGTAAAGAGGCTCCATAATCAACTCAAGGGCAGATACGTTATGGGATGTTAGACCAAAACAAGCATGGACCTGAGGTAGCAACCTCAGATCTGGACTTCTAGCTCGAAATGGTTACTATCATGCCAAGAATGCCCAAAACACACACATAGATCTAGGTGCAAAGGAGTCCAAGAACTAGTTTATTACCTTCCAATGCTTAGAAATGTCCTCCCAATCTCGGATCTATAGCCCCCTTCTTACACCTCCAAGATTCTTCTTCTTTCTCCAAGCTTTAATGCACTCTTCAAGGCAATATTTAGCTCAAAAATGGATATGGAGGCTAGGTTTTAGTGTTATGGGTTAGAGAGGAAGTAAGGGAACCCTAAGGAAGGGAATGAGGTGCTTAAATACGCTCCAAGTCCTGAATTTAGGGTTTTCCTCGTACAGACCAGGCTCGCCGAGTCTCCTTGGCCGACTCGCCGAGTCGGTCACTTACTCTTCGACCCGGATCCCGCTCGGACTCGCCGAGTTCCTCCTTGGACTCGCCGAGTCGTCCCTTAAATTTAGGGTTTCCTTTCCTTTCTTGGACTTTCTAACTTCGGGTGTTACATTTGCTTAGCCATAGCTTCTTGGCTGGCCAACAAATTCTCAAACTCTACAAGTGATGGTTGAACGGGCCATCCTTGTACAGAAGTAACAAAGCTTCTATTCCGGCCTCAGTCCATAGATAATGATCCTCTTCATTCGAGCTTCTGCAATGACGGATTGCGGATCTAGTTCCGTAATCTCCCGACATATCGACTTGACCTTGTGGAAATATTGAGCAATCGTCATGTCACATTGTGAGATTTATAATAGCTCGTTCTCCAAAAGTTGTAGTCTCGTATCATTCTTCTTTGAGAAAAGTGGCACAAACGTGTCTCAAGCTTCTTTCGGGGTGTTCTCATCCCGAATATGCTCCAACATCTCTTCTTCGATTGTGGTCTTCAAGGCAAACATTGCTTTGCCTGCTTTGATTTTCCATTTGCGCAAAGCACCATTAACGTCTTCCTCCGGTGGTGTAGTTTCGCTTCCACCAACGACCTCCCATAGATCTTGTCCTTGTAAGTAGGACTTCATACATGTTTCCCATG
Source organism: Lactuca sativa (assembly GCF_002870075.4). Classification (NCBI taxonomy): domain Eukaryota; kingdom Viridiplantae; phylum Streptophyta; class Magnoliopsida; order Asterales; family Asteraceae; genus Lactuca; species Lactuca sativa. Next base: position 83,345,801 of record NC_056625.2, on the reverse strand, counting down.
TTTTGTAGTTGTTGTTGTTGAGTTTCTTGATTCCTCTGACAACTTGGAGATCACCCATCGTGTTGGCAGTACCTCGGTAATACCAAACAAGCTAGTTTCGACACCAAACTTCCAGAGTCACAGACTACTCACGATACAAAGAGAATCACTCGTTCTCACTATCAAGAAACATTGCTCTGGTACCAGATTGTTGAACAAGACTCTTTTATATGGGAAACAACAATACTTTTATTAAGACACTTAAGAAGATTTTAAACTTTGAGAGACTACTACACTTGGCTTACTTGGAGGCTTTTCTTGGATACTTGGATGTTGGGATTGTTTAGAGCAAATGAGCTCTACACCTATTTATAGGTGTTTCCACCTCCTTATCGGAAGTTTCTAGATCTACATACATTCATGACTATTCTAGAACTATCTACCATATTCTATATCTATTACAAGCTTTTATATATTTCTAGAATGTTCTATAATGTCCTAGACAAGTATAGACATTCTTGTGTATTTCATATTGTTCTAGAATGTCCCATAGCCTTCCACGGTCTTCCATGTCATTCTAGAGTATTCTAGACTCTTCCAGTATATTCTTGAGTCTTCTATAGTCTTCCATAATGTTCTAGAATCTTTCAGAGCATTCTAGAACAAGCTATCTTCCTCTAGATAATAATATTGACTTTATTGGGCTAGTAATGATCTTTAACAGTTGTGTTCAAATTCTGCACTACAAAATCCAGGATATGGTCTATACTTTAAAAAATCCAATAAGAGAGGAGTAAACGTTTACACTGATGCAGATTGGGGAGGATCTTGTGTTGATGGACGGTCAACCACAGGTTATTGCACTTTTTTGTCAGGTAATTTGTTCACTTGGCGTAGCAAGAAGCAACATGTGGTGGCTAGAAGTAGTGTTGAGGCTAAATTCCAAGCAATGTGTCAAGGAATATGTGAGGGGATATGGTTTGGAAGGATGCTGAAGGAAGTAAAAATTCAGAATAACCAAAAGATGACTCCATTATGTGATAATAAAGCATCAATTGAAATTGCTAGAGACATGCTCATCATGATCATACCAAACATGTGGCGATTGATCGCCATTTCATTAAAGAAAAGTTAGAATCTGGAATTTTGGAGTTGTTGCATGTCCCATCAGAATTTCAAGTTGCTGACATTTTGTAACCGCCCACAAATTTAGAGCAAATTTTTCATTCAATAATTAGAAATTCCAACCATATTTGTTTTTCTAAAATTCCATTACATAAACTCATTGTCCATAAGATTAGAGTATCCAAACAATATGTGTGGAAATAATGAAGAGTGCATGTTGCGCCATCAAGTCGGGCCTTTGCCCTTAGAACCAAAAGTACCTAAAACACCCAACAAAATTGTAAGCACACGCATAGTGAGTTTCCTAAAATACACAAAACATATAACCACATAATGTCATGCACATATATACATAAATTTGCCATGGACTCCCTCTGTGGTCTTCATCTGGATTACCATGGGCTACCCCCATGATCTTCACGTAAGACATAACATGATTGAATCCTCATATCAAGTAATGGGCTGGCATTGGTGCCTTCGACCCATTGGTATAGTGAGAAGACTCACCTCGGTCTGCTGAAAATAATAGCTGCTCGACTACCAATCCCAAATCTCACCCCGAATAAATATACAAATAACCCTAATTAGGATTATAACACAACCTAGTCTAAGAGCCTAGGATCAAATTCTAAAACTATAATGGGCCACATGGCCCAATAAGGCCCAAAAATGACATTAATAGCCTACAATAATTCCCAAGGCCCATGTACCCAAACGGTCCAGGCTCAAGGCTAAGTGGAGTTTAATTGGCCCAAAATCCCACCGTAAGCCCAACACCTACAGTAGAGCATATGCCTAGTGTACCTCAGAAGTACGATTAGCGTACTGGGTTCCTTTTTTGTATGCGCAGTGTATAGGTTGGTACGCCCAACATACAAGCGGGTGAAGCAAAACATCCATTAAGTGCATAATGCACGAAGACTTCACGTTCCAAACCTAGATCTGGGTCATTTCTAAGGTCCTAGGTCATAAAGTTGGCAACTTTATGCCCTTGCATGCCATGAGAGAACCCAATACCTTATTTAATCCATTAAGTCACATTTTAAGCTCTTAAGCTCATACAAGAAGTCACCACAACCATCAAGCTATCATTTTTATGCTTTAAACCAAACAAGGGGACCTAGATCTAACACCTCTAACCCATGGAGCTCTCCAAACTCATAAAAGAAGATTCATGGATCAAGAAAGGACTCAAAAAACAAACCCTAACTCAACTAATCATAAACAAGCGCAAGGTATGAGATTTTTACCTCCACAAGCTTCCTAAGGTGCTACAAATGCAAGATGCACACACAAAGGTTTTACTGTTTTAGGGACGTTTGAAAGTGATGGAGGCTGGTTAGGGTAGGGTCCAAAAAACTTAAGAACATTTAAATAGGTCACAAGTCCGATTATTAGGGTTTTAGACCTTGGCCTCGTATGCCTTGCGTACGAGCCTAAATCGCTTGATGCATCCACTTATGTACACTAAGCGTACTCATATGTATGCCCAACATGCGAAGGGACCTCAAAGCCACAAATAAAATACTTTAAGGGGGTAAATGGAATACCTGAAGTTTTGAATGTTACATATTCTCACCAAGGCCCTTCCAAAGAACAAATTTGAAAATATGAAGAGCAAGCTGCATATGATTGATATCCATATCCAACTTAAAGGGGAGTGAAGATTTTTGAGTTTAATTTCCTTATTTGTTTCCCTATTTAGGCTGGAGGGGTATTATCGCTTTATTAGTTTCATTATAAGGTTGAGCCGGCCCTAACCTTTTAGTATATATATTCATTTCTTGTTGTTTTAGAATCAGATCAATATGATGAATAAAAATAATGCAACGTTTTCTCTCTATCTCTCTGGTGTGCTACTAAATCAAAAATAGGGTTAAAGGAACTAACATATATATATATATATATATATATATATATATATATATTAGACACAATTAAATATATTATAGAATAGAGGGTATCAATGTGTAATATCTAAACCTATATATGTTGATTATATGTAACCTAATACGTAACAATAAAATTAGTCGGCACTTTATGGTATCAGAGTGCAAGGTTTCTTGCTGCCTACTGCTACCGATCAACAACTAGGGATTCTCACAATCAAGGTCTAAAATCAATCTCCTATCAATCGATCATGGCTTTCATCGCTGCTTTCGTTGCTGATCAGAAGAAAGCTCACACCTCTCACAAGCTCCTTTCAATCTCACAACAACGAATTATGTCTACTGGAAGGCTATGATGCATCCCTTCCTACTTGCACACAGGTTATTTGACTATGTGGACGGCATAATCTCGTGTCCACCTACAGAACTACAACAGCTGCAACTGTTGGATTAATGTCTAAGTCCATAACTATAATTTGTAAGACTTGATCCGACCCGGCATGGTCCATTTGGGTTGCATGGCATCGGGACAATTGGATAGACAAGATGAGGAAAAAGGATACTAGTGATTTATATTAATATATTATAAGTTCTAATATATTAACATATAATCATATTATCTAATTAGTATTGATCAAGAATTAATTTATAATTAATTAAGTGATCAAAAGGAACTAATTAAATATGGACTCTTAGATATATTTGTGTGATGGGCCAAGTTCATTTAAGTTGGGCTAAGCTTTCATGGATAGTCCATGGAGTGTTTAACCCATGGATCATAAGAAATGAAAGGTCATAGGTATTAGGGTTTAACCCTAATCTCCACACTATATAAAAAGGTCCTTGGTTGATGAAATGGCACTAGTGTGGGTACACTAAGAGGGCTAGCCGATTTCACTAGAGAAAAACCAAAGTATCCTTATTATCAAGGTTATTCCAAGTGTTCATGGTGTTGTGTGAACCATTTTAGGTGTCACACTTGGGGCACTAGGCACTCAAGCTTCATGAAGACAAGCTACATCAAACAAAGGTATGTATTCCATCCATTTGATTACCCAAGTATCAATTATTGTATGCTAGATAGGGTAATACCTTGGAATATTCATATTTGTATGTATAATAGAGAAAACATAGATCCAAGGTATTTAGGGTTGCATGTACACTTAGGAGTGTTAGAATGCTCAAAACCCAACAATAGTATTAGAGCCATGGGTTGTTTTCTGTTATATTCATGCAAATGTTTGATTTTCAAAGTTGAAAGAAAAAAAAGGAAAAAAAAATATGAAGTTTGTCAAATTTTAAGATAATTACTTGTTTTGTGAAAAACTAATTATTTGTAAAATTTGAATCATTTTCTATATGAGTTGAGTTAGGTCAAATTTAGTAAAAGATAAAATGATATGATTGTTTTATTAGTTTTAAAAGTTTGATCTAAATGTTTTAAGGAGTCACAAATTTTGGAGCTCAAAAGTTTTTTTTTTAAAGTTGGGATCTTAAGAGTTTTAAAACGTCCATAAGTTATGGATATGAAGAGGTTTTAAAAAAGAAATTTGATTCAAAGTTTTTATGGAGTTACAAAATTTGGTGTTAATGTTTTAAAAAAAGTCCATAACTTATTCTTAAGTTATGGAACATGAAATGTTTCATCATAAAACAAGCATTTAACTCCATAAGTTATGGATTACAAAAACTTTTATGTTTCCTTGATTTATGAGTTAGTTTAGATTGATGAAAAAAAATTGTGTTTTTGTTGATTTCAATCCATATTAATCTAAAAGAAGTTCGTAAAATATGTTTTTGTAACTTGTCTTCAAGTTATGTGAAAAGTCATATTTATGAATCTTAAAAACTCATAAAAGTGTTGAAGGTTACATAAAAATGAAGAGTTTTTTCATTAAATTGCTTAATGACTCCATAACTTGTCTTCAAGTTATGGATGTTGAAAAGTCACTTCATTAAAAATGTTATTAAAGAATAAGGGGTTACATTAAAATGAAGAGTCTTCATTTTTAATGAACCATTAAACTCATAATTTATGAAATGAAAGGTTTTGAATAGTTTCAAAACTTGCCCTCAAGTTTTGGAATTTGTAAAGTCTCACACACATTAATGCTTTAATTCCAAACTCTAGAATTTTAAAAGTTAAAATTCAAACTTTATGGACTTTATTAAATTATTGAAGTGTTTAATTAAAAGAGTTAATAATTCCATAAAGACATGGTTTAAGTTTAATTAAATTAAGAGTATAGTTTAATTAATAGATTAAACCACCAAGTATTTTAAATGTTTAAAATACACCCTTATACTATTATTATAATTTTAATTATATAGATATGTATAAGATAAAGTCAATCTTACCGTTAGTAGGCCTCATTCACAAAGCCAGTCTATAAGGGGGTATAAGGTTACTGCTTATAAAATGGCAGTTTAATGGGTGTCCACTCTTACCCACCGCTTCCTTGACTGTTGGAGGGTCGTTAGCCGAACGGGTATGAAAGTACTATAATTCTCCCTTCATTAAAAGTATAATGATAAATACTAAGTAACTAAACACTTATAAATTCCCAATCTTAGTTACTTAGGAAAATGTGAAATAGGTGCTAACCCATGAAATTACACTTTGTACCTTACCAAGTCGTTAGTGGAGCGTGTGTGGTTAACCGGCACACTAACAAGGACTAGTAAGAGTGGCAGAGGGTGACTTGACTTTATTATAGATCGATGGAGCGTGTGTGGTTAACCGGAACATCGATTAGGTGATAAAGTTAAGGGTACCAAGTCAATTTGCATGGTTATTCACACCTTGTTTGTGATCCTCGGCATCCCAGTCACAAACTTGAGAGGGCACAACCGAGATTCAAACATGCCATTGAAAGTTCAATGTATCTCAAAAGATGTAGGAGTTTCAAATCCAATTAAAACTTAATTATATTTCGTTTTTTCTGGTGGAAATTGGTAAATCGTCATTTACCTACCTTCAACTATTTTATAACTTGGATTACGACATCCCTCTTCCGGTTATAAATAGGTTGTTGGATCCTAGCCTTAATATTTCATATTGGGTGTTATATTAAGGACTTTAAATCAACTAACTTGAATTTCTCCCTCAGACAACTATGGTCTTCCCAAATCTTTAGGAACAAGCTTCCTAATGAAGATGATATCCCAAATGGCAATCAAGGTGAAAGATCAATCCCTTTGTTGTGCATTAGTGGGACTAGAAATCATACTTCACTTCCTCCACCTCGTCCAATAAATCTCCCTATCCCACAAGTTTCAAGACTTGATAAGTTCTAAGTCACTCAATCCCTGTTGGCAAGCAAAGTCTATATGTGCTTATATCTTAGAGGTTAAGTCACATATTGACAAGCCGGGAGAGTTGTGTGTCGAAGTGTCGAGGTAGCTAATTGTTGACTTGGTTCTTCAGTCATTCCCTGATGACAGATCATGACATGACCCTTAATGATCTCACCTATTTGCTTGATGATGTTGAATCAGCAATGATTTGGAGCATCGGTAAAGCAAATTAGATTGGAAGATATACTTCCCAAATCTATTTGGACATTGACAATGGTGACATTGGAAGTCTAGAAAAGGCTTTCTCTTCCCAATGGAAAGGGATCAGCCATAGTCAACTCGGTTGACCAAATGGTAAAGAGAAACGCTAAGTCTGAGATAGTCCCATGTATCATTACCAAAGATTCCATATGTTTCTATTGCCAAAGGAAGGGGCATTGGTTGTGAAGCTGCTAAATTTACCTGAGAGATCTTAAGGATGGTAAAGTCAATAAGTTTGACTCTATTTCAGGTAAAGTCCATTGTCTAACTCTATTAAGTTTCTATTATGAGATTCTTATTGCATGATGTGACTGGGTCACATGTTGATGTTTTAAGAATCAAAGAAAAGTGAAGAAACTTAAAGGAAGTACATGCTGATTCTGATCGCGAAGATGGATTTCGATTGCATGGTTTGGTGATTAGAATTTTGAGCTGTTACTTAAAGAGTTGTGACAGATTGCTTAAGAATAGATAACAACAAGGTTTTCATATGGATTGTAAGGATAAGTTTTTTCCGCAAAGTTTTAAAATAAAAGGAAATTTTTTATTTTATTTATTTTAAGTATCCTTACAATGACATTTATGAAAAATTGTTGCTTATATGTTTCCACTGATAGCAATTATGGAAGATGGATTTGATTCTCTCACTTGTGGTAGTGTCTAAATTTACCAAATAAGGAAAGATTCTCATCATCCAAGTTTCAGTTGGATAGAAACTTGAAATCATGCAAGTTGTATTGTGTGATGAATGAGAATTTTCATCTTCGACGAATTAAGACTAAGACCTTGTTCACATGTATGTGTGAGTCAAGTGAAGAACTAAATGATTGGGTACACTTGGTTGTGCACTAGTTAGGTCCACCACAAAGGTTGATAAGATTATTTCTTATAATTTACTAAATTTTAGTAAATATGATTATGCTTACAAGTTTAAGTGTAATTATGAAACATTGGAAAAAGTTTCAATGTATGGCAGAATGAATAAGAAGAATCAAATAAGGCAGAAAGATAAAAGTTTCTCCAATCTGAAAAGATAGGAGAGTACTTGTGTATCTTGTTTTATGATTATCCTAGTGATTATGGAACCATATCACAATTGATCCTCTAAAGACACCTTAGTGCATTTGTTTGGCTAAGGAGAGGAATCATGAATTGTTGAAATGGGTAAATTAAAAGATAAATCATACTTTGTTCCAAAATCAAATCTTAGAGTCATATCCAAGATTGAGCCTTGAGTGACATAATCTTTAAGAAAGCTTATAACACCTATCAAATGTAGAGTAAGATGTTTCCTGTTCTTGTACATTTGAGATTGGTAGGTTGTGATGTTTTGTAGAAAACAAAGACCAACCAAGACCAATTGTGTGAAGTGTTTAACTTGATAAGAATCCACACTAACTCTTGAATATTTGTTTTGTCAAGGAATAGTTCTTGACAAAAGGAATCTTATATGTCAAGAGGTCAGTGGGAGTCTTAAAAGATGTAGAACTAATCAAGAGTATTGTTAATCACTATCCCACGATTTGAAGTTTATAACCTGTCGTGTTGACATATTCTGCGCCCATTCCTGTTAAAGTTGGCTTTGCATAGGAGTTCTGAGAGTTCTCAACTGGTTGCATAACAACTTGGAAGCAATGGCAGGCCCTTGTGCTGCCAGGTGGCAAGAATTTAATATTGCACTAGTTCAGTCCATATGAGTTTGGATTTGTCACTAACCTTGTCTTGAGATTATGGTTTTGACAAATTCACATGGATAGGAACTTATACATCATAAAATCTAAGTGTCATAAGGTTTCTCTTTGATTCATGAAAATGATGGTGAGGAAACGCTTTCACTAAGAAGATTTTAAGTAGATTGCAGTTGTGATATTTGCAATCTCATATAGTTAGTGGAGCGTGTGTGGTTAACCGGCACACTAAATAGTGAGAATTGCAGAAGGTCTAGACAAACATGTGAGCTATCTAAGGAAAGGTGTATGATTTTGATAAAGTCTTACCAAAGCATCTAGTATCAGAAATCTAAACTTTGGTAAGAAAGTCAATAAAGTATTGATTTCTAAAAGTCCAGCTGATTTCTGGGTACATGTCAAAGCTTGTGGGATCATAATTGTTATGCTTGTAAGATAATAATCATTATGCTAGTGTGAGCATGATTATTATGTTAAAAGTTGCAAGTTAGCAATGGTAATTATAGAAAACAAGAGTTTCAATTCGCTTTGAAAAGTTGTTTTGCTATAATTAAGGGAGAGGATTTTATACTTCATTCCAATTCTACAAGCTTAGATTGAGATTTTAATCAACTTTAGTCAAGGATATATATGAATGTTATGTTGGAATGGTTCAACATAAGGAAATTCTATATATGTTGTGTTCTCAAAATTCGATTATGATTAGTTCGAATTATGAAAACATGGCAAATTAAAAATTTTATAGCTTGAATCGTGTTCCATATGCTTCGAGTATAGGTTCATTACATGTGCTATAATATTTATCCATTCTAAATTTTCCTAATGCTTAGGGCATTAAGAAGGGAAAAGGGGTTATAAATGGATATGACTAAAATGATTAAGCAATTGTCGAGGATAATTTGAGGTTTACCAAAGATTGGTTACTCATGGACAATTGGAAGTATAGAGTAAAGACCATATTGAAATATTTTGAAAAGAGGCAACTCTTGTTCAAAGTGATGGTCAAAATGGGAATATGGAATTGTTTCCATAGGTGGAAGTTATTCTTTGAATCTGTGTAAGATTAAAGAACTTAATGCAAAGAAGGATATTCAAAGAAATGTACTTTGAATTTGAGACTTCATTTCCATGGAATTGTTTTCCATTGGAATACTTTGTAATGTCTGTTACAGAGTCTTGGTGACTTGTGTGCATATTTATTACAAGAGGATCATTGCATATAAGTTTAGAATCTAACAGATTACTATAAATGGCAAGAGCTTGATGTTCTTACATTTACAATAAGGATTTGGGATTGTGAAATGAGAATCATTGAAATTATGTTCAATTTGGACTATTTCACAAAGTAAAGACAAACATAGTGTGCATACTTGGAGTATGGCATAGCTATTGTTTAGAAAACATAGTGTACATGCTTGGAGCATGGGACTACTAATGTTTTAGTTCAAGTATAAAGTTGATTAATCGAAACATAAATAATGAGTAATCAATATGGTGCTTAGATAAAAGTTGTTTTTATTTACACCCAACTGTTGGGCCCATATAGGATTAGTATTATTCCTATGTTTCACTTTGCATGTTTTGACTTCCAGAATAACTAGATCGTTCTTCCTAAATGACTAAGTTATTCAAACCATCCATAGTCGGTCATATGTTGGAAGTAGATATGAATCAAGACTGTCATGGGTTGGCTAGTAGAGGTCCAAGTTGGTGGACAAAGTGGTGCTACAACACTCATGAGTACTCATAAGTTCTGAGTATTGGATTCAACCCGCACTCATTTAAATCACTTCACGGATTTTATCATGAGTGATCATGGGACGATAATATCTTATATTCTTCAAACCTAGAGATATAAGTTGTTACTATGAGTTGGTTGTACACTAATTGCACGAAAACATATTCGGTAACTCGATGTTATAAAACGTGCCTTTGTGTATGATTCAAAAAGTAGTAGAACAAGTCATATGAGTCGAAGTTTATCCATTCCTTTTACCTTCGGGATGAAAGCGATATCTGTGGGCCCCTAGATGATTTAATGATGACACATGTGAGTGATTGGCCAAGCCAGGATTGATTTGATTTGTTCAATCAATCAGTTGTCATGAATCGGAAATCGGGAAACAACAAATGGATAGAGAGAATGATTGATAACCCGTGTCTCAGTCCATATGATATCTAGAATGGAGGGATATATGATCCCTTATCTAATGGACAAGTCATTGACAAAGGTCAGAGTTCATCTACAAGGTCAGAGTTCGACAGAAGCTTTTGAGAGCTACGATTGCTAGTCCGGTTATGAAGTCATACTTGCAATAATAGTTTTAGACTTATCTAAGTGGGAGACTATTGGATTAATGTCTAAGTCCATAACTATAATTGGTAAGACTTGACCCGACCCGGCATGGTTCATTTGGGTTGCATGGCATCGGGACAATTGGATAGTGAAGATGAGGAAAAAGGATACTAGTGATTTATATTAATATATTATATGTTCTAATATATTAATATATAATCATATTATCTAATTAGTATTGATCAAGAATTAATTAGGTGATCAAAAGTAACTAATTAAATATGGACTCTTAGATATATTTGTGTGATGGGCCAAGTTCATTTAAGTTGGGCTAAGCTTTCATGGATAGTCCATGAAGTGTTTAACCCATGGATCATAAGAAATGAAAGGTCATGGGTATTAGGATTTACCCCTAATCTCCACACTATATAAAGAGGTCCTTGATTGATGAAATGGCACTAGTGTGGGTACACTAAGAGGGCTAGCCGATTTCACTAGAGAAAAACCAAAGTATCCTTATTCTCAAGGTTATTCCAAGTGTTCATGGTGTTGTGTGAACCATTTGAGGTGTCACACTTGGGGCACTAGGCACTCAAGCTTCATGAAGACAAGCTACATCAAACGAAGGTATGTATTCCATCCATTTGATTACCCAAGTATCAATTATTGTATACTAGACAGGGTAATACCTTGGAATATTCATATTTGTATGTATAATAGAGAAAACATAGATCCAAGGTATTTAGGGTTGAATGTACACTTAGGAGTGTTAGAATGCTCAAAACCCAACAACAACTACCACCGTTGATCCTAAACCGGGACCACAACCCAACCCCAACTATCCAATCTAGATAGCCAATGATGCACACGTGCGTCTGTTGATCATCTCCAACATATCGGAGTCTGCCTTTCATTATGTTCAAGGTACAATTTCTCATCAACTCTGGTCTTCTCTAGAACGTGCCTTTGCACCACAATCATCTTCTCGAGAATTCACCCTCAAGACACAACTCCTACGCATAGAGATGAAAGGAGATGAAACCATCAATTCCTACCTCAACCGTGCCCAAGAATATTTTGATGCCCTGGTTGCCATTAGCTCTCCTATGCCGGATGAAGATCTTGTTATGCTTGTTGTCTCCGGCTTACGCGATGAATACAATAGCATTAAGGCCAGCATAACTGATTGCCAACATCCCACAGCCTTCAGTGAGCTCCATTTCCTGCTTAGTGATCATGATTTTATGCTGGAAAAGTCTAGACAACCCTCTGTTCAAGCTTTTCATACAACTTAAGAACCATCAAAACCTACTAGTGACTCACTTGCCTCCATTGCTACCCAACTTGCCTCCCTTGGCCTTCACATACAGCCGAGTACTCCTACTTCACCCAACACCTCTCAAGCTTTCTATGGCTCTAGAAAGCCCCCCACTACAACCGTGGTAACCGAGGCCGTAGAGGGTCCTATCGAGGAAACAACACTCGTGGACAAGGTGACAACACTCGTCAATTCACTGATAACACTCCCCCATTTAGTTAGGCTTCCAACCAAAACACTGTCTATGGTACCTGTAATAGATGTGGCATTGGTCACCTACCATCCCAATGTCCCAACTGTGATCCATCCACTATACGTAACCAACCCACATCCAACTTTGCTTGTGACAACACCACATCCACTTCTGCCTCATGGTATCTTGACACATGTGCTAACAGCTACGTTCCACCCAACTTAGTAAGCATGGACGACAACCGACAATATCAAGGTCATTACAATCTGCACGTTGGTGACGTTGAGGGCCTTCCTATTCTTCATATTGGCTCATCTCGTATTCATTCACCCAATAAAACGTTTCAACTTTCTAAAATTCTTCACGTACCAAACATTACAAAACATCTTATTTCGGTACAACAATTTTTTCTTGATAATCATGTTTTCCTTGAATTTCACTCAAATTCTTTTGTTGTCAAGGATGAGCTTACACACACTACACTTCTCATGGGCCAAGTGAGCATGGTCTTTACTCTATGCATCTGGCACAACATCGATCCACTCCTCAAGTAGCTCTCTCAGCAACTCGTGCATCCTCCACCATTTGGCATAGGTGACTTGGGCATCCGCATAAACGTCTTTTTCAGTTTATAGTTTCTATTTCTAAACTTCCTGTTTCAAATAATACATTACCTGGATTTTGTTCTTCCTGTGAATTAGGCAAATCTTGCAAGCTTCCTTTACCTATTTCCTCTTTTCGAAGTAATAAAATTTTGGATTTGGTTTATTGTGATGTTTGGGGTCCCGCTCCTGTTCTTTCATCTGATGGACATCGTTACTTTCTATTATGTGTTGATCATCATACTAGATTTATGTGGATATTTCCTATGTCTGACAAGTCTAATGTATAGAATCTCTTTAAAACCTTTGTTACAACAGATGAACGACAATTTTCAACTAAATTAAAGAAAGTGCAAATTGATTGGGGTGGTGAGTTTCGCAACACCTCGACATTCCTTACCAGACTTGGAATTGTTCACATACGGTCATGCCCACACACCAGTGCTCAAAACGGTTTTGTTGAACGATGACACAAACATGTCGTTGAAACCAGCCTAGCCTTAATGGCTCATTCTAGCACTCCTCAATGATTCTGGCATTTTTCTTTTGAAACGGTTGTTTACCTCATCAATCGGATGCCCTCTCGCACCTCTACGAACATATCACCATTTGAACTCGTCTTTCAAAGACCTCCCAACTAATCATTTCTAAAGGTCTTTGGTTGCTTATTCTTTCCATATCTTTGCCCTTATAACAATCATAAAATGGACTTACGGTCCAGTCCTTGTATTTTTCTTGGATACAGCCCATTCCATCATGGTTACCGATGCCTTGATCTCTCCACCGATCAGATATATATTTCCTGACACGCCTTGATATCTCCACCGATCTCTCCTTTCCTCTTGCTACATCTCCTGCAACCGACACCCCTTCCACACCCGATACCTCACCACCATCTGTCTCCACTCCGCAGCCGGCACCGACTCCAACCCCAGCCCCACCTAACCCACCTCGCACTAGACCAACAAATCTCCACCAAAACCCAAAACAGCAAGCTCCTTATCAGCCTAGTGCCCATCATATTACCACTGAACCCACTGAACCCACATCTTTTTCGGTTGCCAACAAATCACCTGAGTGGCGCAAAGCCATGGATGAAGAATATAATGCCTTACAAAAAAATGGCACATGGTCCCTGGTACCTCTGGTACTGAATACTAACATTATTGATTGTAAGTGGGTTTACAGGTTAAAACGTGATAAAGATGGCGCCATTAATTGCTACAAAGCACGGTTCGTTGCAAAGGGATTCCGTCAGCAACCAGGGATAGATTACCATGAGACGTTTAGCCTTGTAGTCAAGTTAACCACCATCCGAGTTGTACTCTCTCTTGCTATCACACATAACTGGCCTCTTCGACAACTAGATGTTCAAAATGCCTTCTTACATGGCAATCTAGAAGAAAAAGTATCTATGAAACAACCTCCTGGATTCGTTGATGCACAACATCCGAACCACGTGTGCCTACTCCACAAATCCGTCTATGGCCTCAAGCAAGCTCCTAGGCCTGGTTTCAACGCCTTACACACATCATCCATCTTCTCGGCTTCAAAGGGTCTAAGACCGATCCTTCCCTACTCATCTATTCTCATGCCGGTACAACTTTATACATGTTGATTTACGTTCATGATCTCATTCTCACGGGCAACAATACTGCTCTTATTAATAAATTCATTCAACAACTTGTTGCCACGTTTGCTATCAAAGATATCGGCTCTCTATCATATTTTCTAGGCATTGAAATTGTTCCAAGAGGGTCTGACATCATCCTCTCTCAACAAAAGTACATTTTGGAACTTCTCCAAAAGTCTGGTTTATCAGATTCTAAGCCGACTCCAACTCCAATGAGCACCTGAAGCCCTCTGACAGTCAATGACAACCCTCTCTTTTCCGATCCGGTAAGATATCGCCAAGTTGTTGGAGCCCTTCAGTATGTGACCTTATCCAGTCCAGACATTACCTTTGCTGTCAAAAAGGTATGTCAGTTCATGCATGCTCCGACTAACAACCATTGGTCTGTTGTCAAGCGAATTCTTCTCTACCTTCATGGCACTGTTGATCATGGCATGCTTATTCGCCAAACTTCAAGCACTCAACTACAAGCATTTAACGATTCTGTTTGGTAGGGATCAGATACCTTAATTGCCTTTTTGGATGCTAACTGGGCCGGTTGCCCAAATGACCGTCGGTCCATGGGTGGATTTGCAATATATCTTGGTTCCAATTTAATATCTTGGACCGCACAGAAACAATGAACCGTATCTAGATCTTCAACAGAGTCTAATTACAAGGCGCTTGCTGACACGATTGTTGAGCTCACCTGGGTTCAATCTCTTCTTCGAGAACTTGGTGTTAAAAACTCTACACCCCCGGTCTTATGGTGTGATAATCTTGGGGCAACTTATCTCTCAGCTAATCTAGTGTTTCATGCGTGCACAAAGCATGTGGAAGTTGACTTCCACTTTGTCGGAGAAAAGGTTGCAAATAAAGATCTCCAAGTTTGGCTCATCTCTACACATGATCAAATAGCTGACATCTTCACAAAGCCATTGCCAACTCCAAGATTCATACAACTAAGATCCAAGCTGCAGGTCATTCCCCGTCCTTAGCTTGTGGGGGCGTATTAGACACAATTAAATATATTATAGAACAGAGGGTATCAATGTGTAATATCAAAACCTATATATATATTGATTATATGTAACCTAATACGTAACAATAAAATTAGTCGGCACTTTAATATATATATATATATATATATATATATATATATATACACAGAGAGAGAGAGAGAGAGAGAGAGAGAGAGATAGGTTCAAATGTTTATAGCAACTATTGTGTGCATGAATGCACCAATAGGAATTTAGGAATAATTAAATAATTTAAATTGTAATAAGGGTAATTATGTAACTTTAGCATGATAATTAAAATAAAATCCTTTAATTCATGGAAATTACCAAAATATCTCTTTGACCAACTATTTAACCCTAGCCTCTTTTGTCGTCGTAGACGATCATCTTCAACTTCGATCACACAAAACTCTCACACCAGGTAAGTTTGAGGCGGCCATTTGAGCAACCAAACCAGAAACTTCTATCTCCATTTTAGAAGCCTTTCTTCGCAAATCGTACCTACCCCTTTGTCTTGCTATTATCAGCGGCATCATGTCAATTATGTGTTGCTAGGGATCTTCAGCATCGCCCTTGCTTTTGGTATTTGTTTCCCTATTCTGTTGATTAAGAAGATGTTATTCTCGGTGGCGCCATCTCCAATCGAAGTTAGCTTCTATCTCCAATCAAAGACCTGTATCGATTGGGAATCTTGTTACTAGGTTAGCCGTTAATTTCCAATTCCAATTTAGTTCAAATGACCACGCTAAACACCGACTCAGTCACCGATCAAGAATCACAAGTGTCGGCTATTGTTAAAGATAACTTGGTAGCCATTGATGGTGAAGGAGATGATCGAAAAAAAGAGCTTCATGAGCTTTTGTTGTCTAACATCAATGATCTCCCCCTCTCTCCTCCTTCTGCAATTGAATTCAATTTTGTCACTTACTTCGCTCCTGGTATGTAATTTCACCAACAAGTGCCTTTAATTTCGTTAATTTGATTCACGATTCGTTCTCCTTCTGCCCTAGAAGTAACAACCTATGATTCTACAGAGTATAATCTAGTTTTATTTTCATACTCGAATTCAAGAGAAACTTTTTGATACATATCGTTATAACTATTAAATTTGAAGTTAAAAGTTAGCTAATCTAATCTAAATGGTCAAATGTGTGTATCAAATTTGTAGTTTTTTACTATAAAATGTCAAATGTAGGTCAAGTTACTATTAGTATTATACCTTTTCTAACATTGTTTGGGTTACATTCTGGTGTTTTGATAGATTTTATGAAGCCGGAGCATGATCAATATATATATATATATATATATATATATATATATATATATATATATATATATATATAAACCCTATCCCTGAGACTGCGCCTCCTCCCTGACCTGAGTCTCTAGCTCGATCTCCCTCTTCCGAGCATTTTCGTGGAGTTCGGAAAATGTCCGGTAAGTCGAGTTCGCCATGAAATCACGAATATCTCTCCTCAGAACACTCAGATATTGGCTCATGCGTACCTGCTCGGTAGACAACTGCTCAGGGGAAAACATCGCCCTCTCATGAAACTTTCGGGTAATCATAGTAACTGAATCAGTACCCTGCTTCAGGGTCAGAAACTCCTGAGCCAGTCGTTTCCTTTCCACAGGGGGAACGTACTTGGGTTGCCTTCACCAAAGATAAGGACTGAAACCCTAATTACAACCCTATATAAAGACCCCGTGGCCTTGAGAAATCGGCCACCTGCTTCTAAGAGATCCCAAGGCCTATTTCTACCTCCTCCTCCTCCTCTTCTCTCTCTCTCTCTCTCTCTCTCTCTCTATAGCTTCTCCAATTGCTTGTGGTGTTTGTGAGCCATTAGAGGCATTACATTTGTGGTGCTTGCTTTCAAGACTTAGGGTTTGGAGATCTAAGTTGTTATTACAATATAACAACAAGAGGTATGTGATCTAACCTTATATGTGAATTTCAAAAATAGCATTGCACATTAGGGTTTTATTCTTGTGTTCATAATGTTGTGTATCTAATAGTGAAAAACATAGATCGAAATCTAGGGTTGCATGTACACATAGGATTGTTTGCATAAAACCCATCAGTGGTATCAGAGCCATTGGTTAACTTGTTTTCAATTAGTTTATTCAAATGTATGAACTTGACATATTAGGGTTGGTAGCCAATAAACCCTAGGAGGCTATAGATTTCGAGATTAGGGTTTTCTAACCCTAATTTGCGAAAATATCATGAAAAGGTTTTATGAATCCTTTCCATTAGTCCAAGATTTCAAAATCTAGGGTTTGCAAACCCTTAGATTTTGAGATTAGCCTCCTTCCCTATGATAAGATCCTAAATTTTAATTATCTTTTAGTTGTTAAATATGGTAATTAAAGATCTTGAATTATCCCATCCCTTATTATCGAGATTTAGAGAGGGATTCAAGGGATTAGGATATCTTAAATGTATAAATGGTAATTATCCTCATGATCTAGATAATCCCTTGTGATTTAATAATTTAAATTAATTGTTTAATTTATGGTAATTATTCAATCAAGAGTTTTAATATTTAAAATTTTAATTTAAATGGTATTGAATTTCGAAAATTTGAAACTGAAGATTAAAACCCTAGTATTTTGAAATGTTTAAAATACACCCTATACTATTATATTATTAAAAGCTTAATAAATATATATGTATAATTAAAATGCTAGTATTACCATTAGTAGGCCTCATTCACGAAGTCGGTCTATAAGGTGGGTATAATGTTGCTGCCTATAAAATGGCGCTTAATGGGTGTACACTCGCACCCACCGCTTGCTTGACTGGTGGAGGGTCGTTAGCCGAACGGGTAGGATAGGGCAATCCTCTCTTCATTAATAAGTATAACGAACCTATATAAAGTAACTAAACAATTTTACAAATTCCCAATCCTAATTACTTTAGGAAAATTGAATTGATACAATCCCATGAAATTACACTTTGCACCCTTGCTAAGAAGTTAGTGGAGCGTTTGTGGTTTACCGACACACTAATTGGTTCTAAGCAAAGGTGGCAAAGGGTGATTCATTGTTTGTCATAGTTCGATGGAGCGTGTGTGCTTTACCGGCACATTGAATAGGTGATTGTAACAATGACGGAACCATGTAGATTTGCATGGTTATTCACACCCACTTTGTGATCCTCGGCATCCCAGTCACAAACGAGAGGGGCATATCGAGATTTAAACATGCCATTAAAAAGTTCAATGAATCTCCAAGAAAATCTAGGAATTCTCAATGCATTTAAAACTTAAGGTTATGTTTTTCATGGTGAAGAATTAGTGAATCGTCATTCACTTACCTCCAAATTATTTACGTGTTAGATCACGACATCCCTTTCCTAATATGTGAATAATGTTGTTGGGTCCTTGCCCTAATTTTTCATTTTGGGTGTTTAATTAGGGATTTAATTCTAATCAACCTTGTCCTTTCTATTTGTAGATGTCGAACGCAAACAACGCTGCTGCCAACTCATTCACGTTAATGAGTCTTTGCCAAAAGGTGACTTTCGATGGAACGAACTTTATCAAATGGATAAGATACATTCGTACAATTGCGCGCTATGAGGACAAAGAGTATGTCCTCAATGAAAAGCTCGAGAAGATCAATCCAGAAGCTGCCACTCCCGGTGAAATGGTTGTCTTTGAGACCCACGAAGGTGATGCAACGAAAGTACATTGCATCATGATAGCCACTATGAACCAAGAATTCCAAAGTCCTATGAGGACATGTAACCGTATGAAATGCATCAAGACTTGATGGAGAGGTATCATCAAAGCGCGAGGCAAGAGCGCTATGACATCATTACGAATGTGATCACCGCTAAGATGGGAAGTAGAGAATCTCTTACCGTGCATTTGCAAAAGATGCAAAGATATGTTGATCAACTTCGCAAGTTAAATGTCAACTTTGGGGAGGATTTGGCTATCGACATTGTTCTTCACTCCTTGCCTTCATGCTACAACCAATTTAGCATGACCTACCACATGAACAAGGAAGAGGTCACCCTAAGCAAACTCCAAGGACTCCTAAGGACTGCTGAGAGCAACCTAAAGGACAAGTATGTAGCACCAACTCCCAGTCCATCCACTGCTCCTGTTTTGGCTATAGGGCAGGGAAGGGGCAAGAAGAGGAAGGCTCCGTCAAAGAACCACTGCAAGGGAAAGTCCCAAGATGGTACCTCTTCTAGTGGGACCAAGGTTGATCCTGCTAAGCCCAACCCTAACCCGAAGGAGGCAGAGTGAGCGATGTATTTTCATCGGCTACCCACAGAGACCCTTTGGATATCTCTTCTATAGACCGAATGACAATGTTGTCATCGTTGCGAGGAGAGGGGTTTTCCGAGAGCGAGAACTTATAAGCAAAGGAGACAGTGGGAGGAAAATCGATCTTGAAGAGATTCAAGAATCGATTGATAACGGAACCTCTAACGCTGGCGCTCACCCCGAGGAGGAAACTCCAGTTGAACCAATTGATGAGTCCTTACCTCTTTGACGTTCCGAAAGAGTTACATTTCAACCCCAGTTTTATGGTTTTCATATTACTACCGAAGGGGACACGTATATTAGTGATGGTACACTAATAAATTTAGATGAACCTAATAGCTATAAGGAAGCCATGGCAGGCCCAGAGTCTGAGAAATGGAAAGAGTCGATGGACGGCGAGATTCAGTCCATGTATGACAACCAAGTTTGGAATGTGGTTGACAATGTACCCGAACGTAAGACGGTTGGGTGCAAATGGATATTCAAGAAGAAGACCGACGTGGATGGGAATGTACACACTTATATGGCGTGATTGGTGGCGAAGGGATTTACTCAAACTCCTGGAGTTGACTATGAAGAGACCTTCTCACCAGTTGCGAAAATAAAGTATATTAGGGTGATGCTAGCCATAGCTGCATTTCATGACTATGAGATAGGGCAGATGGATGTCAAGACCGCTTTCCTTAATGGGAAGTTGGCTGAGGATGTTTATATGGCTCAGCCAGAGGGTTTTCTCGATACAAAGCATCCCAATAGAGTGTGCAAGCTTGAAAATTCCATTGTATGGACTTAAGCAAGCGTCTCGCAGATGGAATCTTTTCTTCGATGAGAAAGTCAAAGAGTTTGGATTTGTACGAAGCGAAGATGAATCATGTGTATATGTCAAGGCCAGTAGGAGTATAGTTAGCTTCCTCGTTTTGTATGTCATTGACATACTGCTCATAGGAAACGATATCCCGGCCCTGCTGGAGGTTTAGTCCTTGCTCGGGAAGTGCTTCACTATGAAGGACCTCGGAGAGGCTTCCTATATTTTGGGAATAAGGATAGTGAAAGAACGAAGTAAGAGACTAATAGGACTTAGTCAGAATACTTACTTGGAAAAGGTACTAAAACGTTTTAGTATGGAAAACTCGAAGAAGGGAGAACTACCGATACAGAGTAATGCCAAGTTGAGTAAGACTCAAAGTCCGAGTACCAAAGCCGAGATAGCAGAGATGACCCGAATACCTTACGCTTCCGCAGTTGGCTCAATCATGTATGCTATGACTTGTACTCGCCCTGATGTGGCCTTTGCTTTGAGAATGGTCAGTAGATATCAAGGGAACCCAGACAAAGCTCATTGGATTGCGGTCAAGAATATACTTAAGTACCTTCGGAGGACCAAGGAATGGTTCTTAGTCCTCGGAGGGAGTGATGACTTAAAGGTGCGAGGGTATAATGACGCCAGCTTCCAAACCGACAAAGACAACTACCGTTCGCAGTCGGGCTGGGTCTTTACTCTAAATGGTGGAGCATTGACTTGGATAAGTTCCAAGCAGGAAACTATAGCTGATTCAACGTGCGAATCAGAGTACATTGCAGCAAGCGAGGCGTCGAAGGAGGCAATATGGTTGAAAAAATTCATTGGTGACCTTGGAGTTGTGCCTGCCATAAAGGAGCCTATGGAAATTTTATGTGATAATGAAGGAGCGGTTGCCTTGACCAAGGAACCGAGGGATCATGGTAGATCTCGACATATCAACAGAAAGTATCACTTTATTAGACACCGAGTAGAAGAAGGACAACTCATGGTTAAGAGGATATCATCAGAAGATAACCCAGCAGATCCGCTTACGAAGGGACTGAGTAGGGTTAAGCACTCGCAGCATGCTAGGAGCATTGGCTGAAGGATGATATTAGTTTAGATTAGATAGTTTTAGAAACATGTAATAGATAAATGTAATTGACATTTGATGATTAAATAAAGGAGTATTATTTATAAGTAAAGTTACTGTCTTATGTTAATTGTTTAACTATTGTTTCACTTTGCATGTTTTGACTTCCAGAATACTTGAGTTTATTAAGAATAATCGAATTATTCAAACACTCCACAATCGTTCATATGTTGGAAGTAGGTATGAATGAAGATTGTCATGAATTGGTGTGTAGATTTTCTAAATGGTATTAGACATGGAAAATGTTTGCTACAACGTTCATGAGTGCTTATGAAAAGGTTTTGAGCATTGGAATAAACCCGCACTTGCTGGAATCACTTTATGGAATGTGACAAAGGTGATCACAAGATGATAATATCATATGGTCTTAAAACCCAGATATATGGTTTATTATTTGCTAAATGGTTGTACATTGATAATGCAAAACCGCATCAGTAAATTGATGTCATAAAACGCATTGTTGTGTATAATTGATTGGTGAATAAGTAAATGCATATAAGTCGAAGTTTATCTGTTACTTCTATCCTAAGAGGATAAAAGCGATATCACGGCCGCTCGATGATTTGATTTGACTTATGTGTCGGGCCTGGTTAGGACAGAATTGATGTGTTCAATTAAGTTCTATGTCGAATAAATTTGAGATCGAGAAACCAACTGCGGGACAATTAGTTCCATAAATTGTCATCACAATATCTAAACAGAGGACTGTACGATCCCTTATCTAAAGGACATGTTACTGATAACATCAGAGCTCAGCAGCGTCTTTAAAGAGCTACGATTGCTAATCGAGTTGTACGTTACATTTGTGGTTAATAGACTTATCCAAGTGGGAGACTGTTGGATTAGTGTCTAAGCCTGTAACCATATTTGGTAAGTACTTGACCCGGTTGTGCATGGTCCTTTTGGGTTGCCTTCACCAAAGCAACTTGACTGGAGAAATAAATAATGAGAGAGGTTATTATGCTTTGTTAATATGTTATAAGAATAATATATTAAAGGAGAAATCATATTTGTTTAATTAATATTGGTAAATAATTAATTAGGAATTAATTTTGTGATCAAGTGTAATTAATTAAACTAGAGGGGCTGAATTATAATTATGTGATAGTTACAAATTTAGGGCAGTGGTTATCCTTATTATGGGTTGGACGAAATCAAGGGATAAGATATCCTTGAAATTGTCCAAGAGATAAAAGGATATGGGCTATTCAAGGCTTATATTATGATTGCTTGGTGGGCAAGCAACTGGATAAAGATAAGGACTGAAACCCTAATCACAACCCTATATAAAGACCCCTTGGCCTTAAAAAATCAGCCACTTACTTCTAAGAGATCCCAAGGCCTATTTCTACCTCCTCCTCCTCCTCTCTCTCTCTATAGCTTCTCTAATTGCTTGTGGTGTTTGTGAGCCATTAGAGGCATTACATTTGTGGTGCTTGCTTTTAAGACTTAGGTTTGGAGATCTACGTTGTTATTACAATATAACAACAAGAGGTATGTGATCTAACCTTATATGTGAATTTCAAAAATAGCATTGCACATTAGGGTTTTATTCTTGTGTTCATAATGTTGTGTATCTAATAGTGAAAACATAGATCCAACTTTAGGGTTGCATGTACACATAGGATTGTTTGCATAAAACCCATCAGTGGTATCAGAGCCATTGGTTAACTTGTCTTCAATTATTTTATTCAATTGTATGAACTTGACATATTAGGGTTTATAGCCAATAAACCCTAGGAGGCTATACATTTCGAGATTATGGTTTCCTAACCCTAATTTGCGAAAATATCATGAAAAGGTTTTATGAATCCTTTCTATTAGTCCAAGATTTCGAAATCTAGGGTTTGCAAACCCTTAGATTTCGAGATTAGCCTCCTTCCCTAAGATAAGATCCTAAATTTTAGGGATTTGGATAATCCCATATTTTGTAATTATCTTTTAATTGTTAAATATGGTAGTTAAAGATCTTGAATTATCCCATCCCTTATTTTCGAGATTTAGAGAGGGATTCAAGGGATTAGGATATCTTAAATGTATAAATGGTAATTATCCTCATGATCTAGATAATCCCTTGTGATTTAATAATTTAAATTAATTGTTTAATTTATGGTAATTATTCAATCAAGAGTTTTAATATTTAAAATTCTAATTTGAATGGTATTGAATTTCGAAAATTTTAAATTGAAGATTAAAACCCTAGTATTTTGAAATGTTTAAAATACACCCAATACTATTATATTATTACAAGCTTAATAAATATATATGTATAATTAAAATGCTAGTATTACCATTAGTAGGCCTTATTCACGAAGCCAGTCTATAAGGTGGGTATAAGGTTGTTGCCTATAAAATGGCGCTTAATGGGTGTACACTCGCACCCACCGCTTGCTTGACTGGTGGAGGGTCGTTAGCCGAACGGGTAGGATAGGGCAATCCTCTTTTCATTAATATGTATAACGAACCTATATAAAGTAACTAAACAATTTTACAAATTCCCAATCCTAGTTACTTTAGGAAAATTGTATTGATACAATCCCATGAAATTACACTTTGCACCCTTCCTATGAAGTTAGTGGAGCGTGTGTGGTTTACCGGCACACTAATTGGTTCTAAGAAAAGATGGCAAAGGGTGATTCATTGTTTGTCATAGTTCGATGGAGCGTGTGTGGTTTACCGGCACATCGAATAGGTGATTGTAACAATGAAGGCACCATGTAGATTTGCATGGTTATTCATACCCACTTTGTGATCCTCGGCATCCCAGTCACAAACGAGAGGGGCATATCGAGATTTAAACATGCCATTGAAAAGTTCAATGAATCTCCAAGAAAATCTAGGAATTCTCAATGCATTTAAAACTTAAGGTTATGTTTTTCATGGTGAAGAATTAGTGAATCGTCATTCACTTACCTCCAAATTATTTGCGTGTTAGATCACGGCATCCCTTTCCTAATATGTGAATAATGTTGTTGGGTCCTAGCCCTAATTTTTCATTTTGTGTGTTCAATTAGGGATTCAATTCTAATCAACCTTGTCCTTTCTATTTGTAGATGTCGAACGCGAACAACGCTGCTGCTAACTCATTCACATTAATGAGTTTTTGCCAAAAGGTGACTTTCGATGGAACGAACTTTTGCAAATGGATAAGATACATTTGCACAATTGCGCGCTATGAGGACAAAGAGTATGTCCTCGACGAAAAGCTCGAGAAGATCAATCCAGAAGCCGCCACTCCCAGTGAAATGGCTGTCTTTGAGAACCACGAAGGTGATGCAACGAAAGTACATTGCATCATGATAGCCACTATGAACCAAGAATTCCAAAGTCCTATGAGGACATGTATCCGTATGAAATGCATCAAGAATTGATGGAGAGGTATCATCAAACTGTGAGGCAACAGGGCTATGAGATCATTACGAATATGATCACCGCTAAGATGGGAAGTGGAGAATCTCTTACCGTGTACTTGCAAAAGATGCAAAGATATGTTGATCGTCTTCGCAAGTTAAATGTTAACTTTGGGGAGGATTTGGCTATCGACGTTGTTCTTCACTCCTTGCCTTCATGCTACAACCAATTTAGGATGACCTACCACATGAACAAGGAAGAGGTCACCCTAAGCAAACTACAAGGACTCCTAAGGACTGCTGAGAGCAACCTAAAGGACAAGTATGTTGAACCAACTCCCTATCCATCCACTGCTCCTGTTTTGGCTATAGGGCAGGGAAGGGGCAAGAAGAGGAAGGCTCCGTCAAAGAACCACTGCAAGGGAAAGTCCCAAGATGGTAGCTCTTCTAGTGGGACCAAGGTTGATCCTGCTAAGCCCAACCCTAAACCGAAGGAGGCAGAGTGCCATCATTGCCACAAAATAAGGCATTGAAAGAGAAGCTGCCTGGAATACCTGCAAGCCATCAAGGATGGAAAGATCAAGCCATCTTATGTAGGTATATACACCATTAAATCTAATGATTCATCTCATGCTATTTCTTGGGTCCTTGATACAGGATGTGGTTACCATATTTTTTCTGCTTTGTAGGGACTAGGAAGAAATAGGTATGTGGAGCATGGAAGAATAAATCTAATCATGGGGAACAGAAAAACGTCGGTTGTCACCTAGATTGGAGTGTATTCTTTAGTGCTTAGTAATGGATTAAATTTAGATTTGAGTAATTGTTGCTACTCGCCAGATATGGCAAGAAACATCATTTCATTTCATGGTTTATTTAAACAAGGGTTTAGATATTCATTTAATAATGAGAATGGTTCTATTTATGCTTATCTAAATGTTGTCTTATACTTTGAAGCAATACCTTGTAATGGAATTTATGAAACTGTTATGGTTGTAGATAACCTAGGAAATGATGTGTTGTGTATGGATTCTTCCAATAGTATGGATAAAGCATCCTTGTGGCATTGTCGTCTTGGACATGTCAACAAGAAGCGTATAGCCCAACTCCAAAAGGATGGAGTGTTGGAGTCATTCGACCTTAAGGAAGATGACACGTGTGAATCTTGTTTGCTTGGAAAGATGACCAAGTCACCCTTCACTGGCACTTGTGCAAGGTGTGAGGGTTTATTGGATCTCATACATACTGATGTATGTGGACCCTTTAGATCCACCACAAATGATGGAAACCGCTTCTATGTGACTTTTACAAATGATTATAGTAGATATGGGTATATTTACTTAATCAAGCACAAGTCAGAAACATTTGAAAAGTTCAAAGAGTTCCAGCATGAAGTGGAGAATCAATTGGGCAGGAAAATCAAGATGCTTCGATCCGATCGAGGAGGAGAGTACCTAAGTCTTGAATTCGACGACTATCTCAAGGAATGCGGAATAGTTTCACAATTGACGCCACCTAGAACACCACAGTTAAATGGTGTGGTAGAAAGGTGTAATCGAACCTTGTTAGACATGGTCCGTTCTATGATGAGTCGCGCTTCACTACCTATCTCATTCTGGGGGTATACCTTAAAGACTGCCGCCCATATCCTTAACCGAGTCCCTACAAAGAAGGTTGCCAAAACACCTCACGAGATGTGGACAGCGAAGGCTCCCTCGTTGGCATATATCAAAGTTTGGGGCTGTGAGGTTTTCGTAAGATGAGAAACTCACGACAAGCTCGAACCTTGTAGTGAGCGATGTATTTTCATCGGCTACCCGCAGAGATCCTTTGGATATCTCTTCTATAGACCGAATGACAATGTTGTCTTCATTGCGAGGAGAGGGGTTTTCCGAGAGCGAGAACTCATAAGCCAAGGAGACAGTGGGAGGCAAATCGATCTTGAAGAGATTCAAGAATCGAGTGATGAAGGAACCTCTAACGCTGGCGCTCAGCCCGAGGAGGAAACTCCAGTTGAACCAATTGATGAGTCCTTACCTCTTAGACGTTCCGAAAGAGTTACATTTCAACCCCAGTTTTATGGTTTTCATATTACTACCGAAGGGGACACGTATATTAGTGATGGTACACTAATAAATTTAGATGAACCTAATAGCTATAAGGAAGCCATGGCAGGCCCAGAGTCTGAGAAATGGAAAGAGTCGATGGACGGCGAGATTCAGTCCATGTATGACAACCAAGTTTGGAATGTGGTTGACAATGTACCCGAACGTAAGACGGTTGGGTGCAAATGGATATTCAAGAAGAAGACCGACATGGATGGGAATGTACACACTTATAAGGAGTGATTGGTGGCGAAGGGATTTACTCAAACTCTTGGAGTTGACTATGACGAGACCTTCTCACCAATTGCGAAAATAAAGTATATTAGGTTGATGCTAGCCATAGCTGCATTTCATGACTATGAGATAGGGCAGATGGATGTCAAGACCGCTTTCCTTAATGGGAAGTTGGCTGAGGATGTTTATATGGCTCAGCCAGAGGGTTTTCTCGATACAAAACATCCCAATAGAGTGTGCAAGCTTGAAAAATCCATTTATGGACTTAAGCAAGCGTCTCGCAGATGGAATCTTTGCTTCGATGAGAAAGTCAAAGAGTTTGGATTTGTACGAATCGCAGATGAATCATGTGTATATGTCAAGGCCAGTGGGAGTATAGTTAGCTTCCTCGTTTTGTATGTCATTGACATACTGCTCATAGGAAACGACATCCCGGCCCTGCTGGAGGTTAAGTCCTTGCTTGGGAAGTGCTTCACTATGAAGGACCTCGGAGAGGCTTCCTATATTTTGGGAATAAGGATAGTGAGAGAACGAAGTAAGAGACTAATAGGACTTAGTCAGAATACTTACTTGGAAAAGGTACTAAAACGTTTTAGTATGGAAAACTCGAAGAAGGGAGAACTACCGATACAGAGTAATGCCAAGTTGAGTAAGACTCAAAGTCCGAGTACCGAAGCCGAGATAGCAGAGATGACCCGAATACCTTACGCTTCCGCAGTTGGCTCAATCATGTATGCTATGACTTGTACTCGCCCTGATGTGGCCTTTGCTTTGAGAATGGTCAGTAGATATCAAGGGAACCCAGACAAAGCTCATTGGATTGCGGTCAAGAATATACTTAAGTACCTTCGGAGGACCAAGGAATGGTTCTTAGTCCTTGGAGGGAGTGATGACTTAAAGGTGCGAGGGTATAGTGACGCCAGCTTCCAAACCGACAAAGACAACTACCGTTCGCAGTCGGGCTGGGTCTTTACTCTAAATGGTGGAGCATTGACTTGGAAAAGTTCCAAGCAGGAAACTATAGCTGATTCAACGTGCGAATCAGAGTACATTGCAGCATGTGAAGCGTCGAACGAGGAAATATGGTTGAAAAAATTCATTGGTGACCTTGGAGTTGTGCCTGCCATAAAGGAGCCTATGGAAATTTTATGTGATAATGAAGGAGCAGTTGCCTTGACCAAGGAACCGAGGGATCATGGTAGATCTCGACATATCGACAGAAAGTATCACTTTATTAGACACCGAGTAGAAGAAGGACAACTCATGGTTAAGAGGATATCATCAGAAGATAACCCAGCAGATCCGCTTACGGAGGGACTGAGTAGGGTTAAGCACTTGCAGCATGCTAGGAGCATTGGGCTGAAGGATGATATTAGTTTAGATTAGATAGTTTTAGAAACATGTAATAGATAAATGTAATTAACATTTGATGATTAAATAAAGGAGTATTATTTATAAGTAAAGTTATTGTCTTATGTTAATTGTTTAACTATTGTTTCACTTTGCATGTTTTGACTTCCAGAATACTTGAGTTTATTAAGAATAATCGAATTATTCAAACAGTCCACAATCGTTCATATGTTGGAAGTAGGTATGAATGAAGATTGTCATGAATTGGTGTGTAGATTTTCTAAATGGTATTAGACACGGAAAATGTTTGCTACAACGTTCATGAGTGCTTATGAAAAGGTTTTGAGCATTGGAATAAACCCGCACTTGCTGGAATCACTTTATGGAATGTGACAAAGGTGATTGCAAGATGATAATATCATATGGTCTTAAAACCCAGATATATGGTTTATTATTTGCTAAATGGTTGTGCATTGATAATGCGAAACCGCATCAGTAAATTGATGTCATAAAACGCATTGTTGTGTATAATTGATTGGTGAATAAGTAAATGCATATAAGTCAAAGTTTATCTGTTACTTCTATCCTAAGAGGATAAAAGCGATATCACGGCCGCTCGATAATTTGATTTGACTTATGTGTCGGGCCCGGTTAGGACAGAATTGATGTGTTCAATTAAGTTCTATGTCGAATAAATCTGAGATCGAGAAACCAACTGCGGGACAATTAGTTCCATAAATTGTCATCACAATATCTAAACAGAGGACTGTACGATCCCTTATCTAAAGGACATGTTACTGATAACATCAGAGCTCAGCAGCGTCTTTAAAGAGCTACGATTGCTAATCGAGTTGTACGTTACATTTGTGGTTACTAGACTTATCCAAGTGGGAGACTGTTGAATTAGTGTCTAAGCCTGTAACCATATTTGGTAAGTACTTGACCCGGTTGTGCATGGTCCTTTTGAGTTGCCTTCACCAAAGCAACTTGACTGGAGAAATAAATAATGAGAGAGGTTATTATGATTTGTTAATATGTTATAAGAATAATATATTAAAGGAGAAATCATATTTGTTTAATTAATATTGGTAAATAATTAATTAGGAATTAATTTTGTGATCAAGTGTAATTAATTAAACTAGAGGGGCTGAATTATAATTATGTGATAGTTACAAATTTAGGGCAGTGGTTATCCTTATTATGGGTTGGACGAAATCAAGGGATAAGATATCCTTGAAATTGTCCAAGAGATAAAAGGATATGGGCTATTCAAGGCTTATATTATGATTGCTTGGTGGGCAAGCAACTGGATAAAGATAAGGACTGAAACCCTAATCACAACCCTATATAAAGACCCCTTGGCCTTAAAAAATCAGCCACTTACTTCTAAGAGATCCCAAGGCCTATTTCTACCTCCTCCTCCTCCTCTCTCTCTCTATAGCTTCTCTAATTGCTTGTGGTGTTTGTGAGCCATTAGAGGCATTACATTTGTGGTGCTTGCTTTTAAGACTTAGGTTTGGAGATCTACGTTGTTATTACAATATAACAACAAGAGGTATGTGATCTAACCTTATATGTGAATTTCAAAAATAGCATTGCACATTAGGGTTTTATTCTTGTGTTCATAATGTTGTGTATCTAATAGTGAAAACATAGATCCAACTTTAGGGTTGCATGTACACATAGGATTGTTTGCATAAAACCCATCAGTGGTATCAGAGCCATTGGTTAACTTGTCTTCAATTATTTTATTCAATTGTATGAACTTGACATATTAGGGTTTATAGCCAATAAACCCTAGGAGGCTATACATTTCGAGATTATGGTTTCCTAACCCTAATTTGCGAAAATATCATGAAAAGGTTTTATGAATCCTTTCTATTAGTCCAAGATTTCGAAATCTAGGGTTTGCAAACCCTTAGATTTCGAGATTAGCCTCCTTCCCTAAGATAAGATCCTAAATTTTAGGGATTTGGATAATCCCATATCTTGTAATTATCTTTTAATTGTTAAATATGGTAGTTAAAGATCTTGAATTATCCCATCCCTTATTTTCGAGATTTAGAGAGGGATTCAAGGGATTAGGATATCTTAAATGTATAAATGGTAATTATCCTCATGATCTAGATAATCCCTTGTGATTTAATAATTTAAATTAATTGTTTAATTTATGGTAATTATTCAATCAAGAGTTTTAATATTTAAAATTCTAATTTGAATGGTATTGAATTTCGAAAATTTTAAATTGAAGATTAAAACCCTAGTATTTTGAAATGTTTAAAATACACCCAATACTATTATATTATTACAAGCTTAATAAATATATATGTATAATTAAAATGCTAGTATTACCATTAGTAGGCCTTATTCACGAAGCCAGTCTATAAGGTGGGTATAAGGTTGTTGCCTATAAAATGGCGCTTAATGGGTGTACACTCGCACCCACCGCTTGCTTGACTGGTGGAGGGTCGTTAGCCGAACGGGTAGGATAGGGCAATCCTCTTTTCATTAATATGTATAACGAACCTATATAAAGTAACTAAACAATTTTACAAATTCCCAATCCTAGTTACTTTAGGAAAATTGTATTGATACAATCCCATGAAATTACACTTTGCACCCTTCCTATGAAGTTAGTGGAGCGTGTGTGGTTTACCGGCACACTAATTGGTTCTAAGAAAAGATGGCAAAGGGTGATTCATTGTTTGTCATAGTTCGATGGAGCGTGTGTGGTTTACCGGCACATCGAATAGGTGATTGTAACAATGAAGGCACCATGTAGATTTGCATGGTTATTCACACCCACTTTGTGATCCTCGGCATCCCAGTCACAAACGAGAGGGGCATATCGAGATTTAAACATGCCATTGAAAAGTTCAATGAATCTCCAAGAAAATCTAGGAATTCTCAATGCATTTAAAACTTAAGGTTATGTTTTTCATGGTGAAGAATTAGTGAATCGTCATTCACTTACCTCCAAATTATTTGCGTGTTAGATCACGGCATCCCTTTCCTAATATGTGAATAATGTTGTTGGGTCCTAGCCCTAATTTTTCATTTTGGGTGTTCAATTAGGGATTCAATTCTAATCAACCTTGTCCTTTCTATTTGTAGATGTCGAACGCGAACAACGCTGCTGCTAACTCATTCACATTAATGAGTTTTTGCCAAAAGGTGACTTTCAATGGAACGAACTTTAGCAAATGGATAAGATACATTCGCACAATTGCGCGCTATGAGGACAAAGAGTATGTCCTCGACAAAAAGCTCGAGAAGATCAATCCAGAAGCCGCCACTCCCGGTGAAATGGCTGTCTTTGAGAACCACGAAGGTGATGCAACGAAAGTACATTGCATCATGATAGCCACTATGAACCAAGAATTCCAAAGTCCTATGAGGACATGTATCCGTATGAAATGCATCAAGAATTGATGGAGAGGTATCATCAAACTGTGAGGCAACAGCGCTATGAGATCATTACGAATATGATCACCGCTAAGATGGGAAGTGGAGAATCTCTTACTGTGTACTTGCAAAAGATGCAAAGATATGTTGATCGTCTTCGCAAGTTAAATGTTAACTTTGGGGAGGATTTGGCTATCGACATTGTTCTTCACTCCTTGCCTTCATGCTACAACCAATTTAGGATGACCTACCACATGAACAAGGAAGAGGTCACCCTAAGCAAACTACAAGGACTCCTAAGGATTGCTGAGAGCAACCTAAAGGACAAGTATGTTGCACCAACTCCCTATCCATC
This sequence comes from Lactuca sativa, assembly GCF_002870075.4. Lineage (NCBI taxonomy): Eukaryota > Viridiplantae > Streptophyta > Magnoliopsida > Asterales > Asteraceae > Lactuca > Lactuca sativa. The sequence goes on along the minus strand of NC_056625.2, from coordinate 83,313,506 downwards.
CACTGCTCCTGTTTTGGCTATAGGGCAGGGAAGGGGCAAGAAGAGGAAGGCTCCGTCAAAGAACCACCGCAAGGGAAAGTCCCAAGATGGTAGCTCTTCTAGTGGGACCAAGGTTGATCCTGCTAAGCCCAACCCTAACCCGAAGGAGGCAGAGTGCCATCATTGCCACAAAATAGGGCATTGAAAGAGAAGCTGCCTGGAATACCTGCAAGCCATCAAGGATGGAAAGATCAAGCCATCTTATGCGGGTATATACACCATTAAATCTAATGATTCATCTCATGCTATTTCTTGGGTCCTTGATACAGGATGTGGTTACCAAATTTGTTCTGATTTGCAGGGACTAGGAAGAAATAGGGATGTGGAGCATGGAAGAATAAATCTAATCATGGGGAACAGAAGAACATCGGCTGTCACCAAGATTGGGGTGTATTCTTTAATGCTTAGAAATGGATTAAATTTAGATTTGAGTAATTGTTGCTACTTGCCAGATATGGCAAGAAACATCATTTCATTTCATGGTTTATTTATACAAGGGTTTAGATATTCATTTAATAATGAGAATGGTTCTATTTATGCTTATCTAAACGGTGTCTTATACTTTGAAGCAATAGCTTGTAATGAAATTTATGAAACTGTTATGGTTGTAGATAACCTAGGAAATGATGTGTTATGTATGGATTCTTCCAATAGTATGGATAAAGCATCCTTGTGGCATTGTCGTCTTGGACATGTCAACAAGAAGCACATAGCCCATCTCCAAAAGGATGGAGTGTTGGAGTCATTCAAACTTAGGGAAGATGACACGTGCGAATCTTGTTTGCTTGGAAAGATGACCAAGTCACCTTTCACTGGCACTTGTGCCAAGGGTGAGGGTTTATTGCATCTCATACATTCCGATGTATGTGGGCCCGTTAGATCCACCATAAAGGATGGAAACCGCTTCTATGTGACTTTTACCGATGATTATAGTAGATATGGGTATATTTACTTAATCAAGCACAAGTCAGAAACGTTTGAAAAGTTCAAAGAGTGCAAGCATGAAGTGGAGAATCAATTGGGCAAGAAAATCAAGATGCTTCGATCCGATCGAGGAGGAGAGTACCTAAGTCTTGAATTCCACGACTATCTCAAGGAATCCGGAATAGTTTCGCAATTGACGCCACCTAGGCTAAGGCATCTCATAGCAGCAGTAATCTCCTAGGCTAAGGCATCACAAATCAGGCCAATCTAGTCCTAATACAAATACATGTCCTACTCTAGCATGCATAACATATCATATCGTATCTCATAACACATAACGTAAGGGTATTTTGGGGATTCACCGTTCGGGCACTGGCTGGCCGTACACACTGTTCCGCTCTAATTGTCTCAAAATCTCTTACTCTTTTAGAAAAATTTTGTTCTTATTGTCTGCAAATTTCTCAAATCCTCTGTTTGAGTTCAGATATGCCCGAGGGTGCATCCGAGTCCCTCAAACCAAGGCTCTGATACCAACTCGTAACAACGTAAATTTTCAAAAAAAAATTCATTTTTCAAACAACCAAAATTAGCTTTAAAACATTCTCAAAATACATGTTCAACAATAGTTATCAAATAAAAACATATCCCAAGATCACAAATGAAATCTCCTGACTGTGTGTACAGTTCATGCCAACGCCTTCCCGCGATCGTCACTAGTACCTAAGACACATAACACATAACACTGTAAGCATAAATGTTTAGTGAGTTCCCCAAAATACCACATACAACACATACGCCACTCAAGGCTGCACTACGACCCTCCGGTCGATGTGTCTCAGCGGGACCCTCCAGTCTCATAGCTCGTTGGACCTCTGGTCCGATCATAGCTCGTAGGACCCTCTGGTCCTGTCATAGCTTGTTGGGCCCTTCAGCCCGGTCTGTATCGTTGGACCCTTCAATCTGGTCTGAATCGTTGGACCCTCCGGTCCGGTCTATACAATCATATAGCATACATATATCACATAGCACATAATCTCATACATAACACATAAGACCCTCCGGTCAACACATAAATACCACTCTTGGTAACATATAGTGAGAAGACTCACCTCGGGTAACTCGGTAATCTCGAACTCTGTGAAATCGAATCTAGTCTCCGCCTAATCATATGAAATAAACACTCTACATCAATACATTTCCCAAGGCTAGACCATTCCCTCTCTTAGCACTCTCAGCAGGGTAAAAGACCATTTTACCCCTCTCATGGCTCAAATACCTTAATGTTGACCAAACCCTAAAAGTCAACAAAAGTCAACCCTCCGGGTTACACTGCGCGTACCAAACATATACGCTGGGCGTACCCAGCGCACTCACAGAATCGGGGTGCGCGACGCCTTACGCTGCGCGTACTGGGATTACGCCCCGCGTAACTCCCAGTTTCAGTCCTTCAGCTCTTGAGGTCTTAAACAGTTAAGACCCACGTCCAACTTCTAGATCTGACCAGTTCTAAGCCTCTTAATCCATAAAGTCGATGACTTTAAGCCTTTGCATGGCTGAACAAGTCACCAACACCCATAATATTTCATTTCCTAACCCTAGAAAGCTCAATACTCAAGCATGCTCTCATATCAACGACCAAGATGGAAACTTTATGGATCTATAACACAAATACCACTAAAAAGGGACAGATCTCGGACCATGGAGCACCTTACTCTCATAAACTCTCCACCTTTGGGACTTTTAACCCTAGAAATGGCCCATGCAACAACAAACCAAAATGAAGGGGAAAGTTTTGAACTTTATACCTCTAGATGCAGCTCCTTCCTCTGTAGATCTCAGATCCAAACTTCCACTTCAAGCTCTAGCCTCCACAAGCTCCTTTCCTTCTTCATTAACACACCAAGGCACTTTTAGCTCCAAAAACACACACACTCACCAAGGACGATGGAAGGCTCTCTCTTAGGGTTTCCCTCACTCATATGGAGGCTGAGGAATGAGCCTTAGCATCCTTTAAATAGTACTCAAGCCAACAATTAGGGTTTGCATCTAGACACATTACGTCCAACGTAACCCTGGGTACGCAGGCGAGTCCGCATCCAAATTAAGTGCATGAGTACGCGCAGTGTACTCCCCAGTACGCCCAAGGTACTTATTTTCCACAAAATCTCTCAAGGGACCAATCCTGACAACTTGACAAAATGGAAGGGTTAAGTAGCTTTACCTGAATTTCAGGATTTTACACTATGAGGATCGATGACGAGAATAGCCATGATTATCAAGGTTGATCAGCGACGGTTGTAATTCTAAATGAGCTGTGCAGTTTAGTTGATTCGGGGCGTATCGGATAGAAGGAGGGGAATAGAATCTGGGTATTATCAAATAGAAAATAGGGTTAATTATTGGGTTTTTTTTTGGAATGATGAGATTTTATTTAGAAACTAGCAAGAAGATACCAAAAAACAACAACACCATTAAAATATATAATAAGACAACGTTGGGTTATGCAATCAACTAACCCAAGAAAAACTTACTTTTCTACACCTATTGGAAATCCAAATGAAAGACCTATCTGCAATGTCATCAAATGACCCAAAAAGTTGTAGCCACAACCATATTAATCTCTTTCCTTTGTCCTCTAAATGTCAATTTGATGCCAAAGATCCACCAAAACCGAGCATTCCAAAAATAGATGGTCAAAAGTCTCCACCGTTCAGACCAGGCACATAATCAAAGGAACTAAAATTTCTCTAGCAGAAAGGTGTTCCCTTGTAGGAATGTCGAACAAGGTAACACGCCAAAGAAGGATATTCAACTTAATATGAATCCAAGAATTCGATCTAGTCCCACATCCCACACTAGGAAGCATGTCATTATCAAGATAATCACTAGCTAACATGACTAGAAAACAATATGTACGATCTAAGGACTACCCCAATCGACCTGGACGATCAAAAAGCTTCACACCATGCATCATCTCTATCAACACATTCCACTGAGACTCCTCGACACCCCTAGGATTCTTCCTAAGGCACTCAAACGACCAACCAAAAGAGAACCTGAAGGAGACCAAACCAATCTTACGGAGATCTAAACCAAAAACTCTTTGAGAATAAAAAACTAAATGATGATCACCAATCCAAGTATCCTGCTAGAAATCAATTCTCGACCCATCTCTAATACAGAACCAACAAAAATCATGCAGAATAGTCAAAGAACTCAACGCCATACTTTATCCCTCATAATCTCCCAGTACTTTCTCAAAAAGGCTAAACAAGAAACCATCTAGCCCTGGCGCTTTGTTTGAACCACAATCCGAAATTGATTTCTTGATTTCCTTAGTGGTAAATGAAGCTTGAAGGGCCTCTCTTCGAGGATCAGAGAGAGTAACAAAAAGATATGGGCTATTAGTAGGTCTAACCATGTGTTGTGAAGAAAGAAGCGACTACTTAAACAATCTAAACTCCTATTTTACTTGAAGAGGATCGACCAAACAAACCCCATCATTTCATCAATCATATTAACCCTAATGGAAATATGACTACACTTGCGATTAAGAAGTCCATGAAAGAATCCTGAGTTTTCATTACCCTCAATACTCCATTGCACCTTGGCTTTCTAGGCCAACTTCAACTGGGAAAAATTCCCTAAAGCTCTACGCTTACTAATCGCTGAAATACGCCTCTCGTAAATATCATTAGAACCATCAAAGTCTATAAGTTGTGAGTCAAACAAATCAAGCATATCATACAAACCCTTCCAACACGCCTCCACTTATGATCAAGAGCAACTAAACCAAACCATAAGATTATGTTTAAGAATCTAAATTTTTTTCTATAAACACGACCCAAGGATTATCCACTTGCAAATTAGGAGTAGCCTAAGAACTTCTCACCACATCATCAAACCCATGAATACCAAACCAAGAATGAAACAATAGGAAAAATAAGGACCATAGTCTACCATGTGCTCCATAGTAATAAACAATTTTCTTCTTTAAAACCATCCCCAACAGGTGAGGAAAAGACTCGGAAACCATAAGTAGCTAGAAAATGATCAACCTTACTAAAAATTGACTACAACTTGTCACACCACATGAATCTAGGACCACCTAAAGGAATATCCACAAGCTCCAAGACATCAATAAACATATTAAAAACCATCACAAGAGCCGAGAAAAACTAAGAACCAAGCCTCTCACACTCATCTCATACCTCAATGAAATCCCCCATCACAACACATTCCCTTTAATTAAATTTAAACTCATAGACCTTACCACAACTGCCTCGTCACACGGTGGGTACACAGAAATATATAACACCATAAGATCATAGTGATTCAAATCCGCCTCAACCATAACAAATCAGTCATGAGTCACTATACAAAAACTATGAATAACATCTAGATATCAAATAACCAAAATACCACTTGAAGCACCCTGAGAGGGGGCCACTAAAAAGACAAGACAAATGTCCCCAACCAAAAACAAATTAATCGACCACATTATTATGTTGACATATACATAATAGATAACATATATTAGTAACAGATAATCATATAAATAGCCAAAAGATTAACAGGAAGATCTACAGTTCACTATCGCATAATAACATCCTATATACTAGGACTCAGTACTAAAAGATCTACAATTCATCATAGAAATATCCTCAAACCGAATACATAAATTAGTGGGCTGGCATTGGTGCCTTCGATCCATAAGTACAGTGAGAAAACTCACGTGAACCACTTGATAGAAGCCCAACCACTACCCCAGCAACAACACAACTGTAAGTCCCAATCTATAGATCCAAATCAGTAATCAATGAACTGCAAACAATCAAGTAGAGTGTAGAAGGAGTAGAAGAAGAATTAAACCAAGCATGCACACATCTATATCACATAAATGTCAAGTACACCTTGAAAACACACAAACGCACGTCACTCCTTCTGACATACTGACACGGCCTATTTATACCACATGAAGCAGTACACCAGTGTGTAGCCGCACACACGTGTACGGCCGCACACAGCGTGTGCGGCCACACACACGTGTATGGCTGCACACACCTACTAACATTCTATGACCACCACAACACACTCTAACATCCTACCAAGACCTATACAAAAGAATGCCTAGCCCAAACCACAAAAGTATAGACTATCAATCTCCCCCTTGGTTTGTGGCTAGCATAGACTTGGTCTTCATTCTCCAGGATTTTCGAACAGCTTCAAGCCGGATTTTCCCATGGATCCCATCCATAGCTTTCCATTGATGATTGTGGCGACCATTCCAGTGAATTCCTTGACAGCAGCCTCCATGACTTCTTTTCTCCAAATGATTTGGTGACGAGCCAAGGTACGAATGTATCTTTCTCTGAATCTGAGAAGATCTTTTGCACTGATAAGCCTTAGTACATTTTCGTTATCCTTGAATTTGATGGCAGCAGTGGCAGTTTCATCATCATATGCCTAAAATTCCATGTTGTCAAGATATCCTTCATGAAAGTGTTGACGGATAGGAATTTCTTTCTGTTGTTTTGTTGTTGACCATAGTATGATCTTCATTGGCTTACCAGATTCAGGATCAATAACATCCGCTTCTTTTCTGTACAGGGCTTTTGTAGTTTTCATATTTGAGAAGTTTTCTTTGACCTGCCTGTCTAGAAATCGTTTGTAGTTTGATGCACTGGGATCCTGTGAAGGATTGTGAAATGGGGACCTTGAGAGTTCGGCAAGATCAACTTTTGTCGAGGAATTGAAATCATGGACGCTCTTATAGTACTCAAGGATTCCAGAGTTTCTCTTTACAACTCACATGTTAACCTCATGATCAAAGGCCCACATCTTGATCCCAGAGCGATCTCCATACTCGTCACCAAACTTTCTCTTTTTAAAATCTGTCACAGTCAATACAGGATCTTTAGCTTTACGATTTTCATTCGAGTTCTTCATGAAAAGTAATCCTTCACTTTTATTGGCAGTAACGGTCCTTTTTCCTTGTTTGATCGTGATTCGAGATCTGGCATTATCAGGTTCTTTGTCAAAATGATCAACAATGATAGTTGTCCTTGGAGGAGGTTGATTAACGGGAAGTTCGCCTTCTAAGGGCTGGGTGGGAGCCATAGGAGGATCTTCAATTCCATGAGGCTGTTGAAATAGTGCCTTGACCTTGTCACCAAAGGTGTCATACAATATATTCTTCAATCTGTAATAGAAGGCATTTAAAGAACCAAGATTGGTTTGCAGATCAGTAATATGTTTAGTCTTTAGTTCATCTCTTGCTCGAAGCTCAGCAATATAGGAATCATGTTGATCAAGCAAGATGTTCTTTTCAATGACTTCTTGTCTCAAGATTCCAATTTCTTCACGAAGCTTAGACACCAAGGTCTTATCAACCCCTGAACGTTCTTCCTCAAAAGATATGCCCTTTCCCCGGGAGGAAGAATCTGGACTGTTCTGAGCCAAGTGCTTAGCTAGCTTGATAGAAGCTTCATCTAGCGAAGGCCTTGAGGGGGAATATTCCGGAATAGTATACGATCTGGCTGCTTCATACACGGTGCCTGGACCTTCCTCAGATGGTAGTGGTTTGTGTGGAGACCGTTGTGGTGGTGACAATGGATGAAACTGGTGGTGCTTGGCTTTCAATGGACACTCCCTGCCTCGGATCCAATCGTCTTCTTTTTAGAGGAGACAGGGAGGTTTGAGGATGTATCGGTTCACTTTGAGATGGAACAGAAGTAGAGACATTAGCATCAGGGGCAGGAATCCGTGAAGCCACATCTCTTAGTCTTGAAGAATCTTCCATAGATTTTGAAGAAGAAATCAAAATCATGAGAGCGTTAACATCATCCCCAGTCTTAGTTGCTAGTTGAGCAACTTCATTGACCTTTCTAAAGTGCCTGTCATTTAATCCCGGAAAAGGACCAAGATCGTCATCATCTAGACTAAGTTCAATACTCGAGGGAATGTCGTCGTTGATACCAGTAAAATCCATATCTTTTAAGAAATCATCATCTCCATGGAAATCCTCATCACCTCCCTCTTGATCAAAATGTCTCTCAACCTCTACATCATGTAGCTGGTCATGTTCCTTAGCCACAATCACCATAGGAGAAACATGACCTTCTTCATTCTCAGACTCTAAAACCGAGATCACGACATCCTCGGTTTCTGTGGGATTAGAAAGATTGTCAGATTTTGATTGATCACTAATGTCAGCAAAGATTCCAAATTTTATCAAAGGGAATTTCCCTTCAAAGAAAAATTTTCCAGATTGATTCTATTTCATTAAACCGAAGGCGCTGGGACCGATAGACTTGAGATCCAAAGTTTCATTTCCTCTCTCAATCTCGGGGTGCATGACGTTAAAGATGATTTGCAGAAACCTAGGGTACATTCAGAACTTGTCCCGCTTGCTCCCTCAATGTTTAGAACCAATTCATGCAGAATAAACTTCGAAAAGTTGAATTCAATTCCTGATGCTAAAGCTGCAATGGCTCATGTGTTGAAGAGAGAGATCTCATTAAGTCCTGATCTCCTTCCGGAAATACAGCTCACAAACACATGAGCTAAATACTTCCAACAAGGAGGTAACAACTTCTTGATAGTAGGAGGAAATGTTCCTTCATAACCCATATGATCTAGTATTTCTTGGGTTTGCTCCAGATCAATCTCCATTGAAAATTCAGGCCTATCATTAACTTGCAGCGATTCTCGAATGACATGTTTTGTGATTAGGATTTTCTTTCCTTGCACAACGGCCTCAAGATATTTGTCATCTTTGTCTTCTCTTTCAACAGTTGCGCTTCTCCAAAATTCTTTAATCAATCTTTGATAAATCACTGGACCAGTGGTGAAAGCAGAAACCAAGCAACATTTCCTTAGACCATCAACAATGAATTTGAGATCGTTGTGGGCCATTGGAGGATCTTCTAGAAAAAAGGTTGAATTGTGCACTTTTGCAAACTCAAGATCTCCCATGTTATTCTGAAAAACACAAGCATACATTAGAGCATTAGAAAATTTAAGAGATTTCCCATTAATCAAAATATATGTCAATTTTAGGTGTACAACCATAAACCTATATCCGGCCATACACAATGTGTCCAATCACAAATGGTGTACAACTGTACATGGGTTCCAACTACACATAGTGCTAGCCGCACACGAGTCCAGCCGCACACGAGCGGTGTGCAACTGCACACGGGTATAGCCGCAAAGGGGGGTGTGCAGCCACGAATGGTTCCAGCTGCACACGGCGTGTGCGGCCGTACATGCACATTCGATATCGAAACCTTCAATTGACCATCGATTCAAGATCGATTTTGCTAAAAAAACAACATCATGTGAGTCAATTTTATGGTTCTTACGATTATGAGGCTTCAATTTCACGAAAAATGATGGTTTTTTGAAGTTTTTAGAGAGAGAGAGAGAGAGAGGAATGAGAGTTGTGTGCAGTTGATCTCAAGAGGAGGAAAAAGTGATTGCTTTGACCGCACACTCCCCTTTTATACATTCCTTAATCTGGGCTGCCATTCACCATTTAAAAACACAAGCCCGATACTCAAGAATTTAAGAAAACAAAACTTTTTGAGGATTAATTACAAATAAAACTAAAAAAAATAAAATAATTTCTAAAATTTACCAATCCTAAAGAATAAAAATAAACAAAATTGCAAGTTTGGTCCCTGTGGTATGTCAAAAATTAGATGTTTGGTCCAGAAAGTTTTGGGGTTGCATCGGTGGTCCAAAAGGTTTGATTTGTTGTGGAATTGGTCCAAAGGCTTAACAGCCGTTTGTGCCTTCCGTTTGTGTGCGGATATTTCTGTCCAACTTCCAATTCTCCATTCAAACTTCAAGACTCAACAACACCTATGGCAAATAAAATCAGCACAGTCTCACCACCGGAAACCACCCAATCTCAGCCCCTCCAATAGTAGGACCGGGTTGCAATAGTCACCGGCGGCTCTTGTGCTATCAGCAAAGCCATCTCCCTCCACCTAGAATCCCATGGAGCAAAACTCATCGTCAATTACACTTCCAATTCCTCTAAAGCAGATCAAGTCGTTTCAGAAATTAATTCCAAATCTCAATCTGAATCCCCAAAAGCTATTACTTTCAAAGTCGACGTATCAGATCTGATTCAAGTAAAAGCCCTCTTTGATGCAGCTAAAGCGATTGGGAGGAAGAGGATATTGGAACGGGAATGAACCGAAGGTAGTCAAGAAGAAGGAAAACGAAGTCAGCGAAGGTTCGATCGTTCTTCTAACTGAAGGAAGGGGGTCCGATGGCTTCTGATTTTTCATCGATTGATTCGCAATTAGTGATGGCCTCTAGGATTTGATTTAGGCTGATGAAGAGGAAGCGAAAGGAGGAGGCAGCGAGGGGTGTTAGGATGTGGTAGTCGACGACTCATTCTTCTTCTACTCCAGTTCTAAGGTGCGATGGGGAAAAACGAAGGGCATGGTAGTAGCGACTGGTGCCAGTGGAGGCTGTGTTTGGTGGTCAGGCAGCCACGAGGAGGGGAAGTAGAGGCGATCGGTCGTTGGCTGGGAGAAGCACCTCTGGTGCTTCACTATTTCGCAGAGGAGAATACGAAAGCAGCAATGGCGGCTTAAGGGCGCCTCTTCTGTCTCGACTGGAAGGTACAATGGTGAGGGATCAAAAGGGGGCTTATCACCTCCCGTGTTTGCTCCGGGGAACTGTACAGATGATTTATCGGTAGGTATCAATTAATTAGGGTTTAATTTAATAAGATATAAAAGAAGATTTGTGAATTGATAGAAATACCCTCACACAAACGGAGGGAACAAACGGTTGTTAAGCCTTTGGATCAATTCCACAAGAAATCTAAGCTTTTGGACCACCGGTGCAACCCCTAAACTTTTTGGACCAAACATCCAATTTTTGACATACCACAGGGACCAAACTTGCAATTTTGTCAATAAAAATAAAAAAAAAATAAAAATAAAAATAAAGCTAAAAATGAAAATAATACTAAAAAATTTAATTAAACCTAAAATTCTCCTTTATCTGAAAATGACCTTTTGAGATGTGGGATCAAAGCTGTTGGACAATCATTTTCCGTTTGTCAGTACCTCTCCTTTCATTAATAGATCTGGTCGATCGCCGGTATTGTGGTCCACTTAAACACGAAAAATTGTGAAAAATTTTAAGTACTTTATCAATAACTAGACAGATTGATCCTAAGTTACTAGATAAAATTCCTAAGGACCATTTATCAGACGATGACCAAGGATATTGTTATCCACCTAAATTGAGCAGCGAGATTTACAGACAATCTATAATTGTTCAATTTTAGTTGTACTAGAACATGTTTCCCATTTCCTGATATACCCCAATAATCAAGAACTTCTGAGATACTCCTTACTTTAGGTGAGCAGACAATTATTAGGACAGAGAATTGATTAGAGTGCATATGTTGTACATCCAGGTCGGATCTCTTCCAATCACATAGAGGATGAAAAATATGACTAACTAGAGTTTTAGAGGGATTGAGAAGTAGAAGGTTGCAAATGTTGTGTACCAGGTCGGATTATTAGTCACACAAAGGAGACAGCATATGGCTAACAGACAGAAAGAATAGCATAGATAAAAGATGCAGAGAGACAGATTTGCATATGTTACAGTCCATGTCGGATCTTTCGATCACACAGAGGAGGCAACATATGAATAATAGTAAGAAAGAAAGAAAATAATTTTCTACAGGCCTACTTTATCGGAATTCCCCGATCACCCCCATCAATACTAGAATTAAGAACAGAATCCGTACACCGAGGAAAAGATAAGCTAAACGGTTCTAGATACGAGTTTCTTTAATGTGACTGGTGGATTCTCATGTATATTTCCATGTTCAACCTACTCAAGCGTCATATTGTCAAGCTAAATTGAACTATCTAGGTTAGAATATTGTAAAATCTCTAGATTCCTTAAGTTCATCTGCACCTAGTCAAGACCTTTAAATTTTTCGTGCCTACCAGCACATCAAACATAGAGCCTAGACAATTCAACTTTGGTATTTTACACAGACTCAGATTTCCTGCTATCACAAGTTTATATCACTTCCCATATATTTCTGACACGAAAGAAATATCTTTGTAATATTTTTTGTTTTTCTGATTTTCTAATGTTTTTGGATTTTCTGATTTTCTAATTTTTGTTTGGTTTTTGTTTATTTCTCCCCCTAAATTTATGCATGGGTGAGAATGAAAAGTAAATGCACAAACTTAACCTAAACAAAAATTAATCCTCAAAACGAATCATTTTCAAAAAGTTTACCAGCACATCGAATCGAGCTTTGTTAAACAGCTTTGTGAACAAATCTGCCACATTATTTGTAGTGGGGATCTGTTCTAGCCGAATGAGCGAGCACTCATAACAATCTCTGATAAAATGAACTTTGATGTCGATGTGCTTGGTTTTTGAGTGTTGGACCGGATTTTTAGCAATTTGGATTGAAGCCTCATTATCGCAAAAAATAGGCGTTTCTTGAAAAATCAAACCGTAATCCAACAGCTAATGTTGGATCCATATAACTTGAGAGCAACAAGCAGATGCAGCCACGTATTTTGCTTCTGTTGTTGAGGTGGAGACAGTGTGTTGTTTCCTGCACTGCCAGGATACCAGCCGATCACCTAGAAATTGACATCCGCCTGAAGTCGATTTCCTATCAAGCACGTAGCCTCCATAATTGCTGTCAGCAAAAGCATACATATGAAATTCAGAATTTTTCGGATACCAAAGACCTAGTTTTAGGCTGCTTTTGAGATACCGAAAAATTCTTTTGACAGCAATAAGATGAGAAAGTTTAGAATTAGCTTGATAACGCGCGCATTGACAGACCGCAAACATAATGTCTGGGCGACTTGCAGCTAGATACATCAGCGAACCAATCATTGATCTGTAGTATGTTTGATCTACGGATTCACCTTCAACATCAGGAGTCAGCAGATGTCTCTCCGCCATGGATGTCAAGGCAGATTTGGCGTCTCTGAACCCAAACTTCTCAAGCATATCCTCTGTTGGGTCAAAAATATGGTTTATACTTTGCTTTTCTAGGAAAATATATTTTTATGTAATGTTGTATGTGTTTGCGGTTTGTGTGTACGGCCGTACACGTGTGTACGGCCGCTCACCCTGTGTACGGTCGTACACAGGGTGTGCGGCTGTACATATGTGTATGGCTGGAGGTCCATATAAATAGAGTGTGCATGTGGGAGTGTACGGTTAGAGATGGTAGGAGAGGAGAGCATCTTGTAGAGAGAGAAAGTTAGATAGAAGAAGTGTGTGTGAGAGAGAATCTATTGTAAGGAGCATCACTCATATCATCAATACATCATAGATTCATCTTCTTCTTCTTCTCCTTCTCTTCTATATTGAGCTGACATCATCCAATTGATTGGGATTCCGCACCATCAATTGGATCTGATTGATACACAAGCAATTTTGGGGACTTACAATTGGTATCAGAGCTTGGTTGTATCAATCAATTTTTTCAGATCTGGAGCTTATTTGATCTTATTTTGAAAATAGAATAGCGTTTTTGGATAGATCTCGCAAAAATAAGGGGGGTTACTTCTTTGCATTTTTCATAAAAACGAGTTTTTGATCGAGTTTTGGAGCAAAAAAGGGTGAAAAACGTCGTTTTTTTCGCGAATCTGTTGAAGGTGTGCGGCCCGGTTGAAGGTGTGCTGCTGGTTGAAGGAGTGTGGCTCGGTGTGTGCGGCTCAGCAGCCTCGGTGTCCGGCTCAGTGTGTGCGACTCGGACGTGTGCGGTCCGGACGTGTGCGGTCTCGGTGTGCGGCTCGGACGTGTGCGGTCCTCGTCCTTGCTTCGCAGCTTCGCATCGCATCATCGTGTCCTCGCAGCAGCGCCTTTATAAAAAATTCGGAACTGAAGTGAGGTTGTAGGATATCGAACCCTGGACATCGAGATAATTGCCCAAGCGCCTAACCACCTCTGCTAGCCAAGCCCTTGTGAATTCACTTCGAAATTTTAAACTTAACCACTCACTACCGCTTCCAACTTTCGCATTTTTGTCATTTTCAGCCCAAAATTCATTTTCCTTTAATTTTAAATTCCATTTTCAACCAAAAACTTAGTTTTTAATTTTTGACTTTTGACTTTAAAATTTTGACTTTGACTTTTAAAAGTTGACCTTTGACTTTAAATTTTGACTTTCTCGTTTGACTTTTTATTTTTCAAATTTGGCTTTTCGGTTTGACTTTTAAGTTTGACTTTTCAAGTTTAACTTTTGAGTTTGACTTTAAAGGTTGACTTTCTCGGTTTTTAAGTCAAAGGGTAATTAAAAATAAAAAAATATATAAAAAAAAGAAAAAAAAAAAAGAAAATGAGTTCCACATCAATTCCGGTAAATGAAGTTTCATGAACTCCATCTTGTAAAGCTACAATTAAATTTCTTCGCGAACAAATTGATTTGCTAAAAAGGGAAAATGAGGACCTCAAATACGAAGGCTATACTCTAAGGAAAGGTCATAAACCTTTAAAAGCACAATTAGAGGCCAAGACTAAGGACTTTAGGAAATTACAAGAAGATTATAGCAACTAGTGTGAAAATTATGATCACATTAAATGCAAACTTGCTGCTGTAACTGAAGAACTTGATGCTTTGAAAATAAAGTGTGGAAAAACAGATGTTAGTTTCAAAAATTATTCTGCATCAAGTAAGACAGTCGAGTCCTTAGTAGAAAATCAATTGAGTTTTAAAGATAATCAAACCAAGGGTCTAGGGTATCACAGTGTGCCCCCTCCTTTTAATCACAACTATAACCCATCCCTTGAGACCAATGAGGAAGAAATGCCTGCTCAGTATGGCCAAACCCCTGCTCTAGATTCAGTTAAGACTGAACAATTAGGGCCAACTGAGGGTGCTAAGCTAAATGATACTAATGATTCTACTTCTTGTGCAGGTAAAGTGGTAGAGGATGAGAACAAGGAGAAAACTATTAAACACACCAATGACTCCTTGAACTCTGAATCTGTTGCTTCGAACTCAACTGCTTCTGATCAACCTTCTGTTGAGAAGTACAGGCCACCATTTCAAGTGAAACAGTCGACCTGTTGCAACTATGCGTGCGGGAACAATCAGAAACAAGGCAAAGACACGCCACCAGGGGCAGGAAGAAACAACTCCACAGTGAAGAAAAAGACATGTTTTCACTGTGGAACACCTAGACACATTGCCAGAAATTGTCCTAATCGATCATACGTTCCCTACTACGCACAAGGGTGGCAGAACACGCCAAGAAGGAGATACTTCAAAAGAAACCCCTCAAGGTCATGTTCAAACAATGGCGACTAGAATGCCACGAAGGGCAAGAGTTCAACTCCCAAGGCCAAGAAATCAAATCCCAAGGTCAAGAAGGGAATTTCGGCCAAGAAGCCAAATCCAAGAGATGCTCCCATGAAGTCAAAATCAAAGTCATATCAACGGCCGACATCTAGATCAAAAACAAGTACTGAGCCACCCATCAGATCGAAAAAGAAATGGGTTAAACCCAACTAGAAATGGTTTCCAAAGGCTCACTCTCCTAAATCTTCTAACGACTTTAATATTTCTTCATCTTCTGTTTGTGATAAACAGGATATGTCATGGGAGAGAGTACCGTGCAAGGATGACAAAGGTTGACCCAGTTTCAAAATGGACTGGGTTCCAAAGACCAACTGATCCCGCTCTGTGTCGGAGCAGCTATGGAGGCATATCATCGTACTTCGGTTTGTTGGTAGTGGCTGTTCCTGGCACTTGATAGGGGACATATCTCAACTGTACAACATTCAGACATTGTTTGAGAGTATGTGTCCTTTGCGAGAAGGGAAGAAAGGAAGGGATCACATGGGGTCTGTGCTTAACGACATGAAGAATTTTCGGATCTGTTCTGAGATTACGCGTGCTGTTCTCAGATCTTCTGGATGCAAATTCACTCGGTGACTTACGGTTTGACTTTTCTTCTCTATACTCCTGAGTTTTTCTTAAGTTGATTCGCTATAAAGACAAATTTTTGTTTTAGGATAGTTTAAATTTGCGCATTTACTTTCGTTTCTCTCCTATGCACAAATTTAGGGGGAGAAATAAAAACAAAACAAAAATTTAAAAATTTAAAAAAAAATAGAAAATCAAAATAATAATATGTCGGTTATGGAATGTGCTTGAGGGAGATGTTTTGGGAAGTGATATGATTATGTGATAACAGGCAACCTGAGTCTGCGTAACGTACCCAAAGTTGAAGGGTCTATGCTCTGGTTTGGTGCGTCAGTAGGCACGAAAGATTCTAAATGGACATGACTAGGTAGAATTGAACTTAGGAAATCAAATGACTTGACAAATCTTGACCTAGATAGTTCCGTTTAGCCTGACAATACGACACTCGGATAGGTTGAGCAAGGAGATATATATGGGAATCTACTCGTCGCATTAAATGAACCCGTACTTGGAACCGTGGTTTTACTTTTCCTCGATGTGCGGATTCTGTCCTTAATTCCGGTTGGATGGGGCGACTGGTAAATTCCGATAAATTAGGTCTGTAGAATATCATTTTCTTTCTTTCCATCTGTTAGTCATATGTTGTCTCCTTTGCGTGACTTCCAATCCGACCTGGTACACAACATATGCAACTCTATTTCTCTGCAAGTTATATATGTGAAAGACTTCTTATCTGTTAGCCATATGCTATCTCCTCTGCGCGACTTCTAATCCGACCTAGTACACAACATATGCAACCTTCTACTTCTCAACCCCCTCTGAAGAAAGAAATAATAAGTAATAGAATTCTGAATATATCCTCTCTCTGAATGGTTGTCTGTTCACCCGGTGTAAGGAGTACTCTGGAAGTTCTTGATGGCTGGGGCATATCAGGAAGCGGGAAACATGTTCTAGTACACTTAAAATTGAACACTCAAAGATTGTCTATAGATCTCGCTGCTCAATTTAGGTGGACAACAATATCCCTGGTCGTCGTCAGCTGAATGGTCCTTAAGATATAGTATCTAGAAACTTAGGATCAGATATAATATCTAGGAACTTAGGATCACATTGTCTTGTCACTTATAGTATGTCCTAATTTTTTCACAATTTTTTCATGTTTAAGTGGACAACAATACCGGCGATCGACCAGACAAAGACGTGAAGATGGCAGGTACCGACAAGCGGATAAAGGCTGTCTAAAAACTTTGATCCCAAATCATTCTTAAAGTTAGATATCATTTTATTTTTGTTAAATTTGTGCATAGAGAAAGGGGGAGAATTAAAAATAATACAAAAATCAAACAAAAATCAGAAAATTAAAAATCCAAAAATAGTGTTATTTCTTGTTCAGAAAATCCAAAAAATATTTTTTTCTTTTTTTATTTTTCCAGAAAATATCAAAAAAAAAAATTGTGTGCTAATTTTTCTTTTAGTTTTGTTTTGTCTTGAAAAGTGATTTCAGGTATAGAATAAGACTCATGAAGTTTGTGTTGAAGATTTCTGAGCCAAGGCTTCATCTGTGAGCATTGAAGAATTCGCATTCGAAGGAGCAAGAAATGAAGATTATTCTTTCAACATTCAATCTGTCAACCCCAGAAGCATGGTGAAGCTGAAATTGAAGAATATGTGACGGATTGCATTGAAGCCTCCTCAATCAGTCTGCTGCTTTCTTTTTACCTGCTGAAGTGATCTAGAAGAATTGTTCTCTCTGATGTTCTCTCTGTAGATTCTCAAGCTGAAAGCGCTATCTTTCAAGAATCAGTACATCAAGCCTCCTCACCCAATCAATTTGAAGACTAATGCTGAAGCCAAGCTCCCAACAAAGATTAACAAGAAAAGCCAGCTATTTTTTAAAGGGAGCTTGTTGGGTCATTTAGAAAAGAAAGCTATAAACCAAGGGGGAGATTGTTGGGTCAAAAATATGGTTTATACTTTGCTTTTCTAGGAAAATATATTTTTATGTAATGTTGTATGTGCTTGCAGTTTGTGTGTACAGCCGTACACGTGTGTACGGCCGTACACGTGTGTACGGCCGCACACCCTGCATACGGCCGTACACAGGGTGTGCGGCTGTACACATGTGTATGGCTGGAGGTCCATATAAATAGAGTGTGCATGTGGGAGTGTAGGGTTAGAGATGGTAGGAGAGGAGAGCATCTTGTAGAGAGAGAAAGTTAGATAGAAGAAGTGTGTGTGTGAGAGAATCTATTGTAAGGAGCATCACTCATATCATCAATACATCATAGATTCATCTTCTTCTTCTTCTCCTTCTCTTCTATATTGAGCTGACATCATCCAATTGATTGGGATTCCGCACCATCAATTGGATCTGATTGATACACAAGCAATTTTGGGGACTTACAATTGGTATCAGAGCTTGGTTGTATCAATCAATTTTTTCAGATCTGGAGCTTATTTGATCTTATTTTGAAAATAGAATAGCGTTTTTGGATAGATCTCGCAAAAATAAGGGGGGTTACTTCTTTGCATTTTTCATAAAAATGAGTTTTTCATCGAGTTTTGGAGCAAAAAAGGGTGAAAAATGTCGTTTTTTTCGCGAATCTGTTGAAGGTGTGCGGCCCGGTTGAAGGTGTGCTGCTGGTTGAAGGAGTGCGGCTCGGTGTGTGCGGCTCAGCAGCCTCGGTGTGCGGCTCAGTGTGTGCGACTCGGACGTGTGCGGTCTCGGTGTGCGGCTCGGACGTGTGCGGTCCTCGTCCTTGCTTCGCAGCTTCGCATCGCATCATAGTGTCCTCGCAGCAGCGCCTTTATAAAAAATTCGGAACTGAATTGAGGTTGTAGGGTATCGAACCCTGGAAATCGAGATAATTGCCCAAGCGCCTAACCACCTCTGCTAGCCAAGCCCTTGTGAATTCACTTCGAAATTTTAAACTTAACCACTCACTACCGCTTCCAACTTTCGCATTTTTGTCATTTTCAGCCCAAAATTGATTTTCCTTTAATTTTAAATTCCTTTTTCAACCAAAAGTTTAGTTTTTAATTTTTGACTTTTGACTTTAAAATTTTGACTTTGACTTTTAAAAGTTGACCTTTGACTTTAAATTTTGACTTTCTCGTTTGACTTTTAATTTTTCAAATTTGGCTTTTTGGTTTGACTTTTCAAGTTTAACTTTTGAGTTTGACTTTAAAGGTTGACTTTCTCGGTTTTTAAGTCAAAGGGTAATTAAAAATAAAAAAATATATAAAAAAAAGAAAAAAAAAAGAAAATGAGTTCCACATCAATTCCGGTAAATGAAGTTTCATGTACTCCATCTTGTAAAGCTACAATTAAATTTCTTCGCGAACAAATTGATTTGCTAAAAAGGGAAAATGAGGACCTCAAATACGAAGGTTATACTCTAAGGAAAGGTCAGAAACCTTTAAAAGCACAATTAGAGGCCAAGACTAAGGACTTTAGGAAATTACAAGAAGATTACAGCAACAAGTGTGAAAATTATGATCACATTAAATGCAAACTTGCTGCTGTAACTGAAGAACTTGATGCTTTGAAAATAAAGTGTGGAAAAACAGATGTTAGTTTCAAAAATTATTCTGCATCAAGTAAGACAGTCGAGTCCTTAGTAGAAAATCAATTGAGTTTTAAAGATAATAACACCAAGGGTCTAGGGTATCACAGTGTGCCTCCTCCTTTTAATCACAACTATAACCCATCCCTTGAGACGAATGAGGAAGAAATGCCTGCTCAGTATGGCCAAACCCCTACTCTAGATTCAGTTAAGACTGAACAATCAGGGCCAACTGAGGGTGCTAAGCTGAATGATACTAATGATTCTACTTCTTGTGCAGGTAAAGTGGTAGAGGATGAGAACAAGGAGAAAACTATTAAACACACCAATGACTCCTTGAACTCTGAATCTGTTGCTTCGAACTCAACTGCTTCTGATCAACCTTCTGTTGAGAAGTACAGGCCACCATTTCAAGTGAAACCGTCGACCTGTTGCAACTATGCGTGCGGGAACAATCAGAAACAAGGCAAAGACACGCCACCAGGGGCAGGAAGAAACAACTCCACAGTGAAGAAAAAGACATGTTTTCACTGTGGAACACCTGGATACATTGCCAGAAATTGTCCTAATCGAGCATACGTTCCCTACTACGCACAAGGGTGGCAGAACACGCCAAGAAGGAGATACTTCATAAGAAACCCCTCAAGGTCATGTTCAAAAAATGGCGACTAGAATGCCACGAAGGGCAAGAGTTCAACTCCCAAGGCCAAGAAATCAAATCCCAAGGTCAAGAAGGGAATTTCGGCCAAGAAGCCAAATCCAAGAGATGCTCCCATGAAGTCAAAATCAAAGTCATATCAACGGCCGACATCTAGATCAAAAACAAGTACTGAGCCACCCATCAGATCGAAAAAGAAATGGGTTAAACCCAACTAGAAATGGTTTCCAAAGGCTCACTCTCCTAAATCTTCTAACGACTTTAATATTTCTTCATCTTCTGTTTGTGATAAACAGGATATGTCATGGGAGAGAGTATTGTGCAAGGATGACAAAGGTTGACCCAGTTTCAAAATGGACTGGGTTCCAAAGACCAACTGATCCCGCTCTGTGTCGGAGCAGCTATGGAGGCATATCATCAGACTTCGGTTTGTTGGTAGTGGCTGTTCCTGGCACTTGATAGGGGACATATCTCAACTGTACAACATTCAGACATTGTTTGAGAGTATGTGTCCTTTGCGAGAAGGGAAGAAAGGAAGGGATCACATGGGGTCTGTGCTTAACGACATGAAGAATTTTCGGATCTGTTCTGAGATTACGCGTGCTGTTCTCAGATCTTCTGGATGCAAATTCAATCGGTGACTTACGGTTTGACTTTTCTTCTCTATACTCCTGAGTTTTTCTTAAGTTGATTCGCTTTAAAGACAAATTTTTGTTTTAGGATAGTTTAAATTTGCGCATTTACTTTCGTTTCTCTCCTATGCACAAATTTAGGGGGAGAAATAAAAACAAAACAAAAATTTAAAAATTTAAAAAAAAATAGAAAATCAAAATAATAATATGTCGGTTATGGAATGTGCTTGAGGGAGATGTTTTGGGAAGTGATATGATTATGTGATAACAGGCAACCTGAGTCTGCGTAACGTACCCAAAGTTGAAGGGTCTATGCTCTGGTTTGGTGCGTCAGTAGGCACGAAAGATTCTAAATGGACATGACTAGGTAGAATTGAACTTAGGAAATCAAATGACTTGACAAATCTTGACCTAGATAGTTCCGTTTAGCCTGACAATACGACACTCGGATAGGTTGAGCAAGGAGATATATATGGGAATCTACTCGTCGCATTAAATGAACCCGTACTTGGAACCGTGGTTTTACTTTTCCTCGATGTGCGGATTCTGTCCTTAATTCCGGTTGGATGGGGCGACTGGTAAATTCCGATAAATTAGGTCTGTAGAATATCATTTTCTTTCTTTCCATCTGTTAGTCATATGTTGTCTCCTTTGCGTGACTTCCAATCCGACCTGGTACACAACATATGCAACTCTATTTCTCTGCAAGTTATATATGTGAAAGACTTCTTATCTGTTAGCCATATGCTATCTCCTCTGCGCGACTTCTAATCCGACCTAGTACACAGCATATGCAACCTTCTACTTCTCAACCCCCTCTGAAGAAAGAAATACTAAGTAATAGAATTATGAATATATCCTCTCTCTGAATGGTTGTCTGCTCACCCGGTGTAAGGAGTACTCTGGAAGTTCTTGATGGCTGGGGCATATCAGGAAGCGGGAAACACGTTCTAGTACACTTAAAATTGAACACTCAAAGATTGTCTATAGATCTCGCTGCTCAATTTAGGTGGACAACAATATCCCTGGTCGTCGTCAGCTGAATGGTCCTTAAGATATAGTATCTAGAAACTTAGGATCATATATAATATCTAGGAACTTAGGATCACATTGTCTTGTCACTTATAGTATGTCCTAATTTTTTCACAATTTTTTCATGTTTAAGTGGACAACAATACCGGCGATCGACCAGACATAGACGTGAAGATGGCAGGTACCGACAAGCGGATAAAGGCTGTCTAAAAACTTTGATCCCAAATCATTCTTAAAGTTAGATATCATTTTATTTTTGTTAAATTTGTGCATAGAGAAAGGGGGAGAATTAAAAATAATACAAAAATCAAACAAAAATCAGAAAATTAAAAATCCAAAAATAGTGTTATTTCTTGTTCAGAAAATCCAAAAAATATTTTTTTCTTTTTTTATTTTTCCAGAAAATATCAAAAAAAAAAATTGTGTGCTAATTTTTCTTTTAGTTTTGTTTTGTCTTGAAAAGTGATTTCAGGTATAGAATAAGACTCATGAAGTTTGTGTTGAAGATTTCTGAGCCAAGGCTTCATCTGTGAGCATTGAAGAATTCGCATTCGAAGGAGCAAGAAATGAAGATTATTCTTTCAACATTCAATCTGTCAACCCCAGAAGCATGGTGAAGCTGAAATTGAATAATATGTGACGGATTGCATTGAAGCCTCCTCAATCAGTCTGCTGCTTTCTTTTTACCTGCTGAAGTGATCTAGAAGAATTGTTCTCTCTGATGTTCTCTCTGTAGATTCTCAAGCTGAAAGCGCTATCTTTCAAGAATCAGTACATCAAGCCTCCTCACCCAATCAATTTGAAGACTAATGCTGAAGCCAAGCTCCCAACAAAGATTAACAAGAAAAGCCAGCTATTTTTTAAAGGGAGCTTGTTAGGTCATTTAGAAAAGAAAGCTATAAACCAAGGGGGAGATTGTTGGGTCAAAAATATGGTTTATACTTTGCTTTTCTAGGAAAATATATTTTATGTAATGTTGTATGTGCTTGCAGTTTGTGTGTACGGCCGTACACGTGTGTATGGCCGCACACCCTACGTACGGCCGTACACAGGGTGTGCGGCTGTACACATGTGTATAGCTGGAGGTCCATATAAATAGAGTGTGCATGTGGGAGTGTACGGTTAGAGATGGTAGGAGAGGAGAGCATCTTGTAGAGAGAGAAAGTTAGATAGAAGAAGTGTGTGTGAGAGAGAATCTATTGTAAGGAGCATCACTCATATCATCAATACATCATAGATTCATCTTCTTCTTCTTCTCCTTCTCTTCTATATTGAGCTGACATCATCCAATTGATTGGGATTCCGCACCATCAATTGGATCTGATTGATACACAAGCAATTTTGGGGACTTACAATTGGTATCAGAGCTTGGTTGTATCAATCAATTTTTTCAGATCTGGAGCTTATTTGATCTTATTTTGAAAATATAATAGCGTTTTTGGATAGATCTCGCAAAAATAAGGGGGGTTACTTCTTTGCATTTTTCATAAAAACGAGTTTTTCATCGAGTTTTGGAGCAAAAAAGGGTGAAAAATGTCGTTTTTTTCGCGAATCTGTTGAAGGTGTGCGGCCCGGTTGAAGGTGTGCTGCTGGTTGAAGGAGTGCGGCTCGGTGTGTGCGGCTCAGCAGCCTCGGTGTGCGGCTCAGTGTGTGCGACTCGGACGTGTGCGGTCCTCGTCCTTGCTTCGCATCGCATCATAGTGTCCTCGCAGCAGCGCCTTTATAAAAAATTTGGAACTGAATTGAGGTTGTAGGGTATCGAACCCTGGACATCGAGATAATTGCCCAAGCGCCTAACCACCTCTGCTAGCCAAGCCCTTGTGAATTCACTTCGAAATTTTAAACTTAACCACTCACTACCGCTTCCAACTTTCGCATTTTTGTCATTTTCAGCCCAAAATTGATTTTCCTTTAATTTTAAATTCCTTTTTCAACCAAAAATTTAGTTTTTAATTTTTGACTTTTGACTTTAAAATTTTGACTTTGACTTTTAAAAGTTGACCTTTGACTTTAAATTTTGACTTTCTCGTTTGACTTTTAATTTTTCAAATTTGGCTTTTTGGTTTGACTTTTAAGTTTGACTTTTCAAGTTTAACTTTTGAGTTTGACTTTAAAGGTTGACTTTCTCGGTTTTTAAGTCAAAGGGTAATTAAAAATAAAAAAATATATAAAAAAAGAAAAAAAAAAAAGAAAATGAGTTCCACATCAATTCCGGTAAATGAAGTTTCATGAACTCCATCTTGTAAAGCTACAATTAAATTTCTTCGCGAACAAATTGATTTGCTAAAAAGGGAAAATGAGGACCTCAAATACGAAGGCTATACTCTAAGGAAAGGTCATAAACCTTTAAAAGCACAATTAGAGGCCAAGACTAAGGACTTTAGGAAATTACAAGAAGATTATAGCAACTAGTGTGAAAATTATGATCACATTAAATGCAAACTTGCTGCTGTAACTGAAGAACTTGATGCTTTGAAAATAAAGTGTGGAAAAACAGATGTTAGTTTCAAAAATTATTCTGCATCAAGTAAGACAGTCGAGTCCTTAGTAGAAAATCAATTGAGTTTTAAAGATAATCAAACCAAGGGTCTAGGGTATCACAGTGTGCCTCCTCCTTTTAATCACAACTATAACCCATCCCTTGAGACCAATAAGGAAGAAATGCCTGCTCAGTATGGCCAAACCCCTACTCTAGATTCAGTTAAGACTGAACAATCAGGGCCAACTGAGGGTGCTAAGCTGAATGATACTAATGATTCTACTTCTTGTGCAGGTAAAGTGGTAGAGGATGAGAACAAGGAGAAAACTATTAAACACACCAATGACTCCTTGAACTCTGAATCTGTTGCTTTGAACTCAACTGCTTCTGATCAACCTTCTGTTGAGAAGTACAGGCCACCATTTCAAGTGAAACAGTCGACCTGTTGCAACTATGCGTGCGGGAACAATCAGAAACAAGGCAAAGACACGCCACCAGGGGCAGGAAGAAACAACTCCACAGTGAAGAAAAATACATGTTTTCACTGTGGAACACCTGGACACATTGCCAGAAATTGTCCTAATCGAGCATACGTTCCCTACTACGCACAAGGGTGGCAGAACACGCCAAGAAGGAGATACTTCAAAAGAAACCCCTCAAGGTCATGTTCAAACAATGGCGACTAGAATGCCACGAAGGGCAAGAGTTCAACTCCCAAGTCCAAGAAATCAAATCCCAAGGTCAAGAAGGGAATTTCGGCCAAGAAGCCAAATCCCAGAGATGCTCCCATGAAGTCAAAATCAAAGTCATATCAACGGCCGACATCTAGATCAAAAACAAGTACTGAGCCACCCATCAGATCGAAAAAGAAATGGGTTAAACCCAACTAGAAATGGTTTCCAAAGGCTCACTCTCCTAAATCTTCTAACGACTTTAATATTTCTTCATCTTCTGTTTGTGATAAACAGGATATGTCATGGGAGAGAGTACCGTGCAAGGATGACAAAGGTTGACCCAGTTTCAAAATGGACTGGGTTCCAAAGACCAACTGATCCCGCTCTGTGTCGGAGCAGCTATGGAGGCATATCATCATACTTCGGTTTGTTGGTAGTGGCTGTTCCTGGCACTTGATAGGGGACATATCTCAACTGTACAACATTCAGACATTGTTTGAGAGTATGTGTCCTTTGCGAGAAGGGAAGAAAGGAAGGGATCACATGGGGTCTGTGCTTAACGACATGAAGAATTTTCGGATCTGTTATGAGATTACGCGTGCTGTTCTCAGATCTTCTGGATGCAAATTCAATCGGTGACTTACGGTTTGACTTTTCTTCTCCATACTCCTGAGTTTTTCTTAAGCTGATTCGCTTTAAAGACAAATTTTTGTTTTAGGATAGTTTAAATTTGCGCATTTACTTTCGTTTCTCTCCTATGCACAAATTTAGGGGGAGAAATAAAAACAAAACAAAAATTTAAAAATTTAAAAAAAATAGAAAATCAAAATAATAATATGTCGGTTATGGAATGTGCTTGAGGGAGATGTTTTGGGAAGTGATATGATTATGTGATAACAGGCAACCTGAGTCTGCGTAACGTACCCAAAGTTGAAGGGTCTATGCTCTGGTTTGGTGCGTCAGTAGGCACGAAAGATTCTAAATGGACATGACTAGGTAGAATTGAACTTAGGAAATCAAATGACTTGACAAATCTTGACCTAGATAGTTCCGTTTAGCCTGACAATACGACACTCGGATAGGTTGAGCAAGGAGATATATATGGGAATCTACTCATCGCATTAAATGAACCCGTACTTGGAACCGTGGTTTTACTTTTCCTCGATGTGCGGATTCTGTCCTTAATTCCGGTTGGATGGGGCAACTGGTAAATTCCGATAAATTAGGTCTGTAGAATATCATTTTCTTTCTTTCCATCTGTTAGTCATATCCTTTGCGTGACTTCCAATCCGACCTGGTACACAACATATGCAACTCTATTTCTCTGCAAGTTATATATGTGAAAGACTTCTTATCTGTTAGCCATATGATATCTCCTCTGCGCGACTTCTAATCCGACCTAGTACACAGCATATGCAACCTTCTACTTCTCAACCCCCTCTGAAGAAAGAAATAATAAGTAATACAATTCTGAATATATCCTCTCTCTGAATGGTTGTCTGCTCACCCGGTGTAAGGAGTACTCTGGAAGTTCTTGATGGCTGGGGCATATCAGGAAGCGGGAAACACGTTCTAGTACACTTAAAATTGAACACTCAAAGATTGTCTATAGATCTCGCTGCTCAATTTAGGTGGACAACAATATCCCTGGTCGTCGTCAGCTGAATGGTCCTTAAGATATAGTATCTAGAAACTTAGGATCAGATATAATATCTAGGAACTTAGGATCACATTGTCTTGTCACTTATAGTATGTCCTAATTTTTTCACAATTTTTCATGTTTAAGTGGACAACAATACCGGCGATCGACCAGACAAAGACGTGAAGATGGCAGGTACCGACAAGCGGATAAAGGCTGTCTAAAAACTTTGATCCCAAATCATTCTTAAAGTTAGATATCATTTTATTTTTGTTAAATTTGTGCATAGAGAAAGGGGGAGAATTAAAAATAATACAAAAATCAAACAAAAATCAGAAAATTAAAAATCCAAAAATAGTGTTATTTCTTGTTCAGAAAATCCAAAAAATATTTTTTTCTTTTTTTATTTTTCCAGAAAATATCAAAAAAAAATTGTGTGCTAATTTTTCTTTTAGTTTTGTTTTGTCTTAAAAAGTGATTTCAGGTATAGAATAAGACTCATGAAGTTTGTGTTGAAGATTTCTGAGCCAAGGCTTCATCTGTGAGCATTGAAGAATTCGCATTCGAAGGAGCAAGAAATGAAGATTATTCTTTCGACATTCAATCTGTCCACCCCAGAAGCATGGTGAAGCTGAAATTGAAGAATATGTGACGGATTGCATTGAAGCCTCCTCAATCAGTCTGCTGCTTTCTTTTTACCTGCTGAAGTGATCTAGAAGAATTGTTCTCTCTGATGTTCTCTCTGTAGATTCTCAAGCTGAAAGCGCTATCTTTCAAGAATCAGTACATCAAGCCTCCTCACCCAATCAATTTGAAGACTAATGCTGAAGCCAAGCTCCCAACAAAGATTAACAAGAAAAGCCAGCTATTTTTTAGAGGGAGCTTGTTGGGTCATTTAGAAAAGAAAGCTATAAACCAAGGGGGAGATTGTTGGGTCAAAAATATGGTTTATACTTTGCTTTTCTAGGAAAATATATTTTTATGTAATGTTGTATGTGCTTGCAGTTTATGCGTACGGCCGTACACGTGTGTACGGCCACACACCCTGCGTACGGCCGTACACAGGGTGTGCGGCTGTACACATGCGTATGGCTGGAGGTCCATATCAATAGAGTGTGCATGTGGGAGTGTACGGTTAGAGATGGTAGGAGAGGAGAGCATCTTGTAGAGAGAGAAGGTTAGATAGAAGAAGTGTGTGTGAGAGAGAATCTATTGTAAGGAGCATCACTCATATCATCAATACATCATAGATTCATCTTCTTCTTCTTCTCCTTCTCTTCTATACTGATATGACATCATCCAATTGATTGGGATTCCGCACCATCAATTGGATCTGATTAATACACAAGCAATTTTGGGGACTTACATCCTCCACATATTTGGCTTGATGAATCAGGATTCCGAATGAACTTTGTTGGACCTGAAGCCCCAAAAACATGGTCATTTTGCCCAATGAGCTCATCTTGAACCTCTTTTTCATAACGTCCTCGAACTCCTTGCATAGCTGTGGACTTGTTGACCCAAAATTGATTTCGTCTACATAGATTTGTACAAGAATCTGATCCGCACCAACATGCTTTATGAATAGGGTCTGATCGATAGTGCCACGTGAGTAGCCATGATTGAGCAAGCGTTGTGAGAGAGTAGCATACCAGGCTCTAGGAGTTTGATGCAGTCCATACAAATCCTTGTCTAACTTGTAGACAAGGTTGGGAAATTTCGAGCTGACAAACCCAGGAGGTTGATCAACATGAATCTCTTCCTTCACCTTGTCGTATAAGAAAGCCGTCTTGACTTCCATTTGATAGACAGTGAAGTTCATGTAGGAGGCATAAGCTAGGAAGATACGAATAGCCTCCAAGCAAGCCACCGGAGCATATACTTCTGTATAATCAAGACCCTCTACCTTTCTGAACCCACGGACAACCAATCTCGCCTTATTTCGAACAATTACACCTGAATCATCCTACTTATTCCGAAACACCCATCTTGTGTCAAAAGACTTCTTGCCTTTAGGCAATTCCACCAACGTCCAAAGCCCAAGCTTTTCCAACTAATTCAGCTCGGCATGCATTTGTTGGATTAATGTCTAAGTCCATAACTATATTTGGTAAGACTTGACCCGACCCGGCATGGTCCATTTGGGTTGCATACCATCATGCACTTGAATGAGAGAAATAAGACACTTATGGTTATTAATATATTATAAGTTCTAGTATATTAATAATAAGAATAATAAGATTATTTAATTAGTATTGATCAAGAATTAATCTAGGATTAATTAAGTGATCAAAAGAAGACTAATTAAATATATGGGTTGATTGTGTAAGTCATCCATACTTGTATAGTGGGCTAATGCTTCATGGATAATCAAGTTGGGCTAAAACCCATAGGATGGTCCATGGATGCTCCATGGTGTATTTGAACCCATGGATCCAAGGAAATGGAAAGTCATGACAATTAGGGTTTACCCTAATTGTAACACTATATAAGCATCTTATTCTTGACCAAAATCGGCCACTAGAGATAGTGAAGAAAGGGCTAGCCGATTTTGATAAGTGAAGAATTCTCTCAAGCTATTCTAAGTGTTTGATGATTGTGATTCCATTTGAGGTGTCACACTTGGGGCACTAGGCACTCTAGCTTCATGAAGACTTTCTTCTCCAAAGAGGTATGTATTCTATCTTTCTATAGTCATTGTTTTGTATGCTAGATTAGGATAATACCTTGGAAGTTCTTATTTGCATGTATAATAGAGAAAACATAGATCCAAGGTATTTAGGGTTGCATGTACACTTAGGAAGTGTTAGAATGCTCAAAACCCAACAGTGGTATCAGAGCCTAAGCTTGTTTTCTTGTTATACCTGCAATAGAAGCTGAAAAAACGAATCTGGTGCTGTCTGGCCATCAGACTCGGCGAGTCCATCAGGAGACTCGACGAGTCCATGCCTTAAAAGTGATGAATTCGATCCAACTCGCCGAGTTTGTTCATGCACTCGACGAGTTGGACCCCCAGACAGCATATTTTCGAGTTTTTTGGCTAGAAATGGACTAGGAACATTACCCTAAGTTGTTTTTGATCTTATAAACTTGTTTTTGATGTGGTAATGTTCATGCTAATCCATTTTCAAAGATAATTGTCAATAGATTCATGTTTTGTATTAGTTTAAGGTTTAGACTAATTACATGAAAAAGTTTGATTTGAATTATCTTGTTCTTATGAGTTGCTTAGATTAATAGAAATGTTGAGTGAAATAGTTGTTTTCAATCCATTTTAATCTAAGAGTTGAGTATAAAATGTGTTTGTGTAACTTGTCCTCAAGTTACATGAAGAGTCACATTAAAGACTCATAAAATTCATAATAGTTGGCAATGGTTACAAAATGAAGAGTCTTGTGTCATTGAATAACTTTTTATGACTCCATAACTTGTCCTCAAGTTATGGAAGTTCAAGAGTCACTTCATTAAAGAAAAATATGTAACCATAATTAAATCCATAAGTTATAAAATAAAGGAAAAGTTAGTTCTTTTATTAGTTTAAAGTCTTCCATAACTTGTCCTCAAGTTATGGAACTTGAAGAGTTTTTGGATTAAAACTACTTTAAACACTTAAGTTATGGAAATTAATTAGTTTTGAATAGTTTCAAAACTTGCCCTCAAGTTTTGGAATTTGAAAAGTTTTCAAGTATGAATACTTTAATTCCAAGTTAGCCCTTAGAATTTTAAGAGTTAAAATTCAACCCTTATACTTTATAATATTATAAGTTAATAATATATATATGTATAAGAGTAAAGTCAGTCTTACCGCTAGTACGCCTCATTCACGAAGCCGGTCTATAAGGTGGGTATAAGGTTGTTGCCTATAAAATGGCAACTTAATGGGTGTCCACTCTCACCCACCGCTTGCTTGACCGGTGGAGGGTCGTTAGCCGAACGGGTTTGACAGGACTAGAATTCTCCCTTCATTAAAAGTATTAATGAAAAATACTAAGTAACTAAACTCTTAATAATACCCAATCTTAGTTACTTAGGAAAAATGTGAATAAGGTGCTAATCCATGAAATTACACTTTACACTTTGTCTAAGTCGTTAGTGGAGCGTGTGTGGTTAACCGGCACACTAACTTGGACTTAACAAGGTAGGTAAAGGGTGACTTAATATTTATCATAGTATCGATGGAGCGTGTGTGGTTAACCGGCACATCGATTGAGGGGTAATTTATTAAGGGTACCAAGTGATTTGCATGGTTACTTCACACCTTGTTTTGTGATCCTCGGCATCCCAGTCACAAAACCTGAAGGGCACACTCGAGATTGAAACATGCCATTGAACAGTTCAATGAATCTCAAAGATCTAGGAGTTTCAAAAACCAATTAAAACCTAATAATTCATTTCGTTTATTTTGGTGGAAATTGGTGAATCGTCATTCACCTACCTTCAAATATTTTATCGCTTGGATTACGGCATACCTCTTCTAAGTTATAAAATAGTTTGTTGGGTCCTAGCCTTAATATTTCATATTGGGTGTCATATTAAGGACTTAAGATCAACTATCTTGAATATCTCCCAAAAGATGTCTGGTTTAGACACTTATGATCTTCCCAAATCTCTTGAAACAAGCTTTCCTAATGAAGATGATGTCCCATGGATATCATACTTCTTCACCTCTTCCAATTATTCTCCCCAACCCACAAGTTCTTGAAAAGTTTAAGGTCACTCAGGCCCTATTGGCAAGGCAAGGTCTAGGTGTGGTCACATCTTGGAGATGTAGTCACATATTGACAAGCCGGGAGAGTTGGGTGTCAAAGTCTTGAGAAAGTTGGTGGTTCAACTACTTTCTAAGTCACATAGTGAGTTCTTTTGGAACACCTATGAAACCGACTATGACAAGACCCTTAATGATCTTATCTATTTTCTAAGATCAACTTCCTAAAACTTTATGGACATTGACAATGATGACATTGGATATCTAGTAAAGCATTCTCTTCCCAATGGAAAGGGATCGGCCATAGTCAACTCGGTTGACCAAATGGTAAAGAGAAAAGCTAAGTCTATGATAGTCTCGTGTACCATTATCAAAGGGTCCATATGTTTATGTTGCCAAAGAAAGGGGCATTGGTTACGAAGCTGCCAAATTTACCTAAGGATGTTAAAGTCAATGAGTTTGACTCTACTTCAGGTAAATTCCACTATCTAACTCTGCTAAGTTTCTATTCTGAGATTCTTGATACATGATGTGACTGGGTCACATGGTGATGTTTTAAGAATCAAAGAAAAGTGAAGAAACTTAAAGAAAGAATATGCTGAATCTGATGGCGTAGATGGATTTCTATCGCATAGTTTGAAAAATCGGATTCTTGAGCTACTTCTTAGGAGTTATGAGATATTGCCTAGGAATAGATAACAACAAGTTCTCATATGGATTGTAAGGATAAGCTTTTTCCGCAAAGTTTTAAAATAAAAGAGAATTTTTTGATTTTATTTATTTTAAAATATCCTTACGATGGCATTTGAGGAAAAATTGTTGCTTATATAATTCCGTTAAGAGCAAGAGTGGAAACATGAAATTGATTCTTTCATTTGTGGTAATGTCTAAATTTACCAAATAAGGAAAGATTCTCATCACCCAAGTTTCAAGTGGACCGGAACTTGGAATCATGCAAGTTGTATAGCATGATGAATGAGAACTTTCAAGTTTTGGAAAATTAAGACTAATTACTTGTTCACATGGATGTGTGAATCAAGTAAAGGACTAAGGGATCGAGTATACAGTCTTGTGCACTGGTCAAGTCCACCACAAAAAGTTTGATAAGACTATTCGTCATGATTTACTTAAGTTCAGTAAATATGATTATACTTACAAGCTTAAGTGTAACTCTGAGACATTGGAAAAGGTTCCAATGTAAGGCAGAGCGAATAAGAAGAATCAATTTAGGCAGAAGGATAAAAGTTTCTCAAATCTGAAAAGATGGGAGAGTACTTTAGTATCAGTTTTTGTGATCATCTTAATGATTAAGAAACCATAGCACAATTAGTTCTCTAAGGAAATCTTAGTGCATTCTTATGACTAAGAAGAGGGATCTTGAATTGTTGAAGTGGTTAAATCAAGAAGATGAGTCATACTTCGTTCCAATACAAGTCTTAGAGTCATACTCCAAGATTGTAACTTGAGTGACATGTCTTAAAGAAGGTTTAAAACACTTGTCAAACGTAAGAGTAAAAGTTTTCTACTCTTGTACATTTGAAATTGGTAAGTTGTGATGTTTTGGATAAAACAAAGACCAACTTAGGCCAATTGTGTGAAGTGTTTGTCTTGATTAGAATCCACACTATATCTTGGATATTTGACAAGGGAGTCTTATAGGTCAAGAGGACAGTGGGAGTCTTAAAGGTCTTGAAAGTCTCAAGAACTAATCAAGAATAAAACCTGAAGTTCTTCTCTAGCACACAATTTGAGGTTTATAATCTATTGTGTTGACATATCTGTGCCCATTCCAGTTAAAGTTGGC
Source organism: Lactuca sativa (assembly GCF_002870075.4). Lineage (NCBI taxonomy): Eukaryota > Viridiplantae > Streptophyta > Magnoliopsida > Asterales > Asteraceae > Lactuca > Lactuca sativa. Next base: position 83,280,398 of record NC_056625.2, on the reverse strand, counting down.
TTTGCATATGAGGTCTTAGAGTTCTCAATTGGTTGCACAACAACTTGGAAGCAATGGTAGGCCCTTGAGCTGCCAGGTGGCAAGAAATTAAGATTGAGTTCAGTCCATATGAGTTTGGATTTGTCATTATATTTGTCTTGTGATCATGGTTTTGACAAATTCACATGGATAAGAACACATACACCAGTAAATCTAAGTGTCATAAGGTTTCTCTCCGATTCATGAAAATGATGGTGAGGAAACACTTTCACTAAGTAGATTTTATCTAGATAGCAATTGTGATATTTGCATTCTCAAAGTCGTTAGTGGAGCGCGTGTGGTTAACCGGCACACTAACCTGGACTTGTGAGAAGTGGCAAAAAGGTCTAACCATTATGATTACGGCATACCTCTTCATAATTGTTTAGACTCACAAGTGTGCTATCTAAGGGAAGGTGTATGATTTTGATAAAGTCTTATCAAAACAATCTAGTATCAGAAATCTGAACTTTGGTAAGAAAGTCAATGAAGTATTGATTTCTAGAAGTCCAGCTGATTTCTGAGTACATGTCAAGCTAGTGGGAGCATAAGTGTTATGCTAATAATCATAATGTTAGTGGGAGCATGATAATTATGATAAGTATTGCAAGCTAGCAATGTTAATTATAGAAAACAAAAGTTTCAATTGGGAAAAAGTTGTTTTGCTATAATTAAGGGAGAGGAAATTATACTTCATATCAAATCTATAAGGTTTAGATCTGAGGTTTTAATCATTTAGTCAAGGAAATATATGAATTTCATGTTGGAATGGCTCAACATAAGGAAATTCTGTATATGGGTCCATTATTTGCGTTCTAAAATTCGATTATGATTACGGCATCCCTTTTCATAATCTGAATTATGAGAACTTGGCAAATTGAAATGGACATATTATAGCAAAAGACTAGTTTAGTCTTTATGTGAGACATCATGAATTGTGTCCCATATGCTTCGGATATAGGATCGATTACATGTGCTATAATCATCCGTTCTAAAATTTTCCAAATGCCTGGGGCATTAAGAAGGGAAAAGGTTTAGAACTGGATATGACTAAAAGGATTAAACAATTGTCGAGGACAATCTAAGGTTTACCAAAGATTGGTTGCTCAAGGACAATTGGAAGTATAGTGATAATTCTGGAAGGACCATATTGACATAGTCTGTAAGGAGGCAACTCTTGTTCAGAAGTGATAGTCAAAATGGAATCTAGAAATGTTTCAAAGTTAGAATTTTCAATCTGTGTAAGATTAAGGAAACTTAATGCAAGAAGGATATTTCCAAGGAGTTGATCTCCTTTGGAATACTCTGTAATGATTGTTGCCAAGTCTTTATGACTTTGTGCATAATCATTACAAGAGGATCAATGCATATAAGTTTAGAATCTAACAGATTTCAGTAAATGGCATGAATTTGGAATTCTTGCATTTGCGGTAAGGATTTGGGAGTGTGAAAAGAGTATCATTGAAGTTATGTTCAATTGATCTAGTTCACAAAGTAAGGATCATAGACAAACATAGTATGCATACTTGGTGTGTGGCATGACTAGTGTTTAAGAAAACATAGTGTACATGCTTGGAGCATGGGACAACTATTGTTTTAAATTCAAGAATAAAGTTGATAGCTGAAACAGTATACAATGAATAATGTGTAATCATATGGTGATAAATAAAAGGTGTTTTATTTATATTCATAAGTTCTGAGACCATATTGGATTCAATTATTATTGTGTTTCACTTTGCATGTTTTGACTTCCCGAATAAACTGGGTTATTCTTCCGGAATGACTAAGTTATTCAAACCATCCACAGTCGGTCATATTTTGGAAGTAGATATGAATTAAGACTGTCATGATGGGTTGTAGAGGTCTAAGGTGTTGGACAAGGCTACAACAATCATGAGTGCTCATAAGTTCTGAGTATTGGATTCAACCCGCGCTCATTGGAATCACTTCATGGATTTTATCACGAGTGATCATGAGACGATAATATCTTATATTCTTCAAACCTAGAGATATGAGTTGTTACTATGAGTTGATAGTACATTGATTGCACGAAACCGCATTTGGTAACTCGGTGCTATAAAACGTGCTTTTGTGTATGATTCAACAAGTAGTAGAACAAGCCATATGAGTCGAAGTTTATCCGTTCCTTTTACCTTCAGGATAAAAGTGATATCTGTGGGCCCCTCGATGATTTGATGATGACAAATGGAAGTGCTCGGCCGGGCCAGGACTGATTTGATTTGTTCAATTAGTCAGTTGTCATAAATCGGAAATCGGGAAACAACAAATGGACAGAGAGAATGATTATAATCCATGTCTCAGTCCATATGATATCTAGAATGGAGGAATATATGATCCCTTATCTAATGGACAAGTCACTGACAAAGGTCAGAGTTCATCGACAAGGTCAGAGTTCGACAGAAGCTTTTGAGAGCTACGATTGCCGGTTGGTTCCTGAAGTCATACGCAATAATAGTTTTAGACTTATCCAAGTGGGAGACTGTTGGATTAATGTCTAAGTCCATAACTATATTTGGTAAGACTTGACCCGACCCGGCATGGTCCATTTGGGTTGCATACCATCATGCACTTGAATGAGAGAAATAAGACACTTATGGTTATTAATATATTATAAGTTCTAGTATATTAATAATAAGAATAATAAGATTATTTAATTAGTATTGATCAAGAATTAATCTAGGATTAATTAAGTGATCAAAAGAAGACTAATTAAATATATGGGTTGATTGTGTAAGTCATCCATACTTGTATAGTGGGCTAATGCTTCATGGATAATCAAGTTGGGCTAAAACCCATAGGATGGTCCATGGATGCTCCATGGTGTATTTGAACCCATGGATCCAAGGAAATGGAAAGTCATGACAATTAGGGTTTACCCTAATTGTAACACTATATAAGCATCTTATTCTTGACCAAAATCGGCCACTAGAGATAGTGAAGAAAGGGCTAGCCGATTTTGATAAGTGAAGAATTCTCTCAAGCTATTCTAAGTGTTTGATGATTGTGATTCCATTTGAGGTGTCACACTTGGGGCACTAGGCACTCTAGCTTCATGAAGACTTTCTTCTCCAAAGAGGTATGTATTCTATCTTTCTATAGTCATTGTTTTGTATGCTAGATTAGGATAATACCTTGGAAGTTCTTATTTGCATGTATAATAGAGAAAACATAGATCCAAGGTATTTAGGGTTGCATGTACACTTAGGAAGTGTTAGAATGCTCAAAACCCAACAGCATTGCATCCACCTAGCCGTGCTCATTCCGATCCATTTCTATGTTCTTGGGCTCTATTTGAGAGATAAAACAAGAATAGAGACATGTGTTGACGTCTCCACGTTGGCTTCTAGTTCTAACACCGTCGCCCAGCTGGCCAATGACATTCTCGATTGGATGACCGCGTTGTATACGAAATGATATATCTTGACTAATGTCATTGAGTGAAACAGGAAGATTATGAATATTGATAGCTCCATCATTTGTTGAAGAATCCACGGTAGATGAAAATTTTCGTTTGGTGGATTCGCTAAAAACTCATCAACGATTTGTTCGGGAAAGAGAAGATCCATTAGATTTTGAGTGACAGCAGAAGCATCTTGGTTCATGAACTCTCTTTCAACTGAAGTTAGAAGAGTAGCATTAGCATCTGGAGTAGATTGTTGTGTTGGGGACTCAGGAGAAGCAATTGGAACAGATGACTCCACCGGGGGATTAATAGCAGAAACCAATGGCCGTTTGTAAACAACCTCTTCTTCATCGTCTACAATAATATTCATCGAGCCAGAAGTAGACCCAGCTTGGTTATCAGAAGATACACTAAAAGATTTGAATAATGATGTATAGTCAAACAGCCAATCAGGACCCACCCTAGCGTCCATTTCATTCTCTTCCAGCCAATGTCCATCAAAAGATTCCACGATTTGCTTTGTCTTCTTATTATATACCCTATAAGCAGTACGAGCAGCGTATCTGACGAAATAGCAGTCATCAGCTTTTGCATTGAACTTTGGGTTGGACTCCAAGTGAAGAAGGGTGCAAGGACAACCAAATACTCTATAAAATGGCTGATAGATGGCTTGTGTCCATATAGAATCTCATAAGGAGTTTTCATCTGGGCCTTGTTGATCAGGACACAATTTTGAACATAGCAAGCAGTGTTGATCGCCTCTGCCCAAAAGGAAACTGGAAGTTTAGAATCACAAAGCATCGTCCTTGCTGCGTCTTGCAACGTTCGATTCCTTCGCTTAGCAACACCGTTTTGTTGTGGTGTCCGAACAGAGCTATACTGACACACAATACCCTTCTCAGCGCAAAAATGATCAAGTACAACATTCTTGAATTCTGTTCCATTATCTATGTATAGCGCTTTCACTCGGTGGTTGGTTTGGTTCTCGATCATTACAATGAACTTCTTGATAAGGTAAGCGATCCTAGCTTTGTAGGATACAAAGAAGACCCATGTGAAGCGAGATAAGTCATCTATCACAACGAGATAGTACGAATTTCGGTTGATGCTGAGGATGTTGACCGGACCAAACAAGTCCATGTGCAGCAATTGGAGCACCTGACTTATGGAGTTGACCTGCTTTGGCAGATGTGGCTTTCGATGATGTTTGCCTTGAGCACATGACACATATTTTTCAAAAGTGATGAAGTCTCTGACGGGTAGACCACGGACCATTTCGTTTTTGGCAAGACGGTTCAGATTCTTTTTATTTGCATGACCAAGTCGACGATGTCACAACATAGCGTTTTGTTCTAAAACCTTTGAAAAGAGACAGGTGACTTCATCGGGTATGTTTCTATTCATGTAAAAAATGTACGCATTCCCATCCCGCTTTGATTTGACGAGAATCCACTCCTCTGAGATGACAATGCCAAGCTTTAAGATTAGACATTCTTTATCGGTGAAGTGAGTTGTGTAGCCTTTGTCGCAAATCTTAGATACACTTAACAAGCTATGCTTTAACTCGGGAGCATAGTTAATGTTCTCAAAACTTAGCTCTCCATTGGAAACGGTTCCTTTCTGAGTGATCTTTCCACCTTCTCCGCCCGCAAAGGAAACATAGCCCCCATTAAAAGATTGAATGTTGCTCAATTGGGAGATGTCTCCTGTCATGTGTCGGGAGCAGCCGCTGTCGACATACCAGGGTCTGACGACATTCCTCCACAACTGTCCCTGCACGATGAGTGGAATCATTTAGATTTGGGAACCCAGGTCATTACAGTCCTGGGTTGAACCATAACATTCAGAGATTTATCTTTTGATTTTCCTGAATTTGAATTTTCATTTACAGCATATACAGAGGATGATGAAGAGTGATTAGACTTTAATTTTGGCATCCATTGATATTTAGGTTTTGAAACAATTTTCATTTCAGTTTGATTTATGCTGGTGGATTTTCTACTTGAAGAAGTTGAAGATCCGGACCTGCATTTTGACGAAATCGACTTTGACTTAGCTTTGGTCGATTTTGGCAAACTGTTTGGAATTTTATTGAAAACCTGTTTGTTCTTATGAAAAACTGTCATTTTCTTGTTTTGTTTTGCTTTCCAATCATCATCTCAAGATCGAGTTCTTGAGGACTTTCTAATTAAAGACCGTCCTCTAGACTCATTCTCTCTTTTTTGTGACAAGTAATGCACAAACATCCGGTTGAGACAGTTTCTGGCAATATGACCAGCAATACCACAATTGAAGCAAATTATTTTATTATCATTGGACTTGATACTGCCTTTTTTAGATTTCTTTCTTTTATTATTGTTTCTAGCATTTTCACATTTGCCAGAACAAGTACTAGACTGTGTAGCAAACATAAAAGATGTAGAAGTACTCGAATCAGATTTAGCAACTTTATCAGAAATAACACCATTATTTTCAAAATTATTAGTCTGAAACAACACACCACCAGAAACAAAGACATTAGTGTTTGAATTTAACACAGACTCATCACAAAATTCAACACCAAATTTAGACACAAAATTATTCGACTCAGACTTTTCAACTTCTTGCTCCCCTTGAACTACTATCACATCTGCACTTAAGGTAGAAATGTTAGTATCCAAAATTTTATTATTAGACTGTGTTGCTTGTTCAGAAGCTAACTTCCCATAAACCATTAAAGGTTCTCTGTCAATTTCTTCTTGAGACAAAGGAACAGCAGTGTAATTATGATTGAAGGGAGGAGGGACACTCTCAAATCCTAATCCTACTTTTATCTTATTACCACAAGTAATGTCCTTCCGGTGCATTTGTTCCTCGATCATTTTTACAACTGTATCACTTGACCCATCAAATTTTTTAAAATTAAATTCAGCATTTTCAAAACAGTTTTTCAGTGCGTCAAGTTCAGCGGTTACAGCAGCTAGTTTTCTTTTGAGATGATCATAATTCTCACACTTGTTGCTGTAATCCTCTTGCAATTTCTTAAAATCTTTTGTTTTGTTCTCTAATTGAGTTTTCAAAGGCTTTTGATTTTTTCTAAGTGTATAGCCTTCATACTTAAGGTCCTCATTCTCTCTCTTGATTAATTCAATTTTGTCACGTGAGAATTTAATAGTTTTCATACAAGATTGAGAGCAACCAATTTCACTGACCTCAGGTTTGGCAGGCTCTGGAGTGGTTTGCACCATGAATTCAAATTGAAGATTCATCATTTCCTCTTCAGGGTCGTTCTCTGCTTCTTCTTCCACACCATCCTTGATTTGGGCGAGATGTGCATTTTCAGGTCCTGAAATATTCAAAGCTTGAATCTGGTCTTCCTAATCAAAGGATTGAGCCACCATAGCCAAGTTTGCAGGCTGATTGTTTGCAGAGGACCCCTTGTTGTTGTTCACCAGCACCATAGCTCGCTCATAATTCTCTCTTCGGTCTGGTTTTGGACATTCTCGGGAAAAGTGTCCAGGTTTATGACAATTGTTGCACCTCAGTTTTCCTTTGTTGAACCACACTTTCTTGTCAAAGTTCACGCTCCAGTTGTTCTTCCCAGTTTTCTTGGAAAATTGTTTTGCCCTAAAAACTACCATATCCATTTGCCATGTGATGTCCCTTTCCTCCACATCCTCTGGATGGATTTGATCTAGGTCAGCGAATGATAATTGTGGATAGAGTTCTCCGGCCACAAAAGCAATGTAACAGTTCACTAGACCAGTGGCAAGAGCCAGATTTTCTTCTTTTTCTTTCAATGATGAAGATTGAGGATTATTTCCATGAGCTTGAATGGGTGCATTTGAGGATATTCCAACAATGAAACCAGCTTGTTGAAGCGAAGATTAAGGTTGAGAAGCTTGAATGCTTTGCATTGATGGGAAAACGTATGAAGTAGGCTGATGAGTCACATAGGGTTGAACTTGAGGAACATGAGATGCTTGAGAAACTTGAGGAGTAGAGAAGCTTTAAAAACCAGTGTTGCTGGTGGTTTAGATTCCAAGATTTGTAGAAGATTATGAATTAACATGATTTATCTCTTTTTGTTTGTCATCGAGATCACAAGCTTTAATGATTGCCATTGTTTCAGCCAAACTCAAACGCTTCAAAGCTTTGGTCTTCTTTATCACTGAGACATTCATATCCCAAGATTTTGGTAGAGAATTCAGAAGCTTCTTTTTGATTTTATATTATGTAACCATAACACCAGCAGAACTCATCTCGGTTGTGAGTGTGATAAGCCTTTGTAATTGATTTTCAAGAGTTTCCCCCAAGACATAGTTACACATGTTGAACTTCTGTCGCAACATGTCTTGGCGACTTTGTTTCATATCTTCATTTCCTTTGTATACTTCGATCAATGCTTCCCATAATGCCTTTGCTAAAGTGTACTCATGAAAACCTTGAGCAATTTCTGGGGATAATGCCATAGTGAGTGTGGCAAGAGCCTTTTCTTGTTCCTTGACTCTCTCGAAATCATCATCGGTGTAGTTCTCACCTTGTTTATCAATTATAGTGCCATCTTCCAATATTGTTGTGATACGGATTGGACCTCTCAGAATACTTCTCCAAATTTTAAAATCCTTCATCTTGATGTATTTTTCAATCGGATATTTCCATTTAGGAAATCCTTCTGCTGACAACAATCAGGGAATTCGAGTAGTGGTACCCATAATAGCTTCCAATTCATGATGAGCAGACATGCTTTAAGATTCCATGTTTTAGAGAACAAAAAAAATTTCATTAATTAAGATGAGTGCAGTCGCACACTCCAACCGCACACGTCAACAACACATTCCAACCACACACACCAACAACACACTTAACCGCACACTCCAACTGCACACTCAACCGCACACTCCAACCGTACACTCCAACCGCACACTCAACTGCACACCTTCAAAGTCTCAACCACACACCTTCAAAGTTCCAACCGCACACCTTCAAAGTCTCAACCGCACACCTTCAAAGTTCCAACTACACACTCAAAAATACTAGATTTTTGAACGAATTCTGATTCCAAACTAGTAAAAACGATGATTAGTAGCAGTTTCTCAATCAAAAATATGAATGCACCTCAAAAGCAACAAATATCTTCAACCACACACTCTATGATTCTTCAAATTGACACTGAATTAGCTTTGATACCAATTGTAAATCCCAATCTATAGATCCAAATCAGTAATCAATGAATTGCTAACAATCAAGCAGAGTGTAGAAGGAGTAGAAGAAGAATTAAACCAAGCATGCACACATCTATATCACATAAATGTCAAGTACACCTTGAAAACATACATACATACGTCACTCCTTCTAACACACTAACACAGCCTATTTATACCACATAAAGCAGTACACCAATGTGCAGCCGCACACATGTGTGCGGCCGCACACGCACGTGTATGGCTGCACACACCCACTAACATTCTATGACCACCACAACACACTCTAACATCCTACCAAGACCTATACAAAAGAATGCCTAGCCCAAACCACAAAAGTAAAGCCTATCAACAACCAACCCAAGCTTCCTAAAATGAAACCGAGACCATTTGTGTTTGAATACAAAGTAATATGGTACGGTACAAATCACCAAAGATAAGGTTTTGGGTCAAAGAGATATCTTATGTTAAGTTATAATCTTAAGGTGGAGACATAAAGATAAATTTGTAGCATAGAAGAGAAGTCTCTGTTGGATTAGTGTCTAAGTCCCTAATTATTTTGGTATGTACTTGACCCGATGGTGCATGGTCCTTTTGGGTTGCCTTCACCAAAGCAACTTGATAGGATGAATCATGGAGAGAAAGGATTAAATATGATTTATTAATATATTATGAGAATAATATATTAAAGGAGAAATCATATTGTTTAATTAATATTAGTCAAGAATTAATAAGAATTAAGTTTGTGGCTAAAAGACATTAATTAAACTTAAGGGACTAAAACTGTCAATTGTGTGATAGTTGAATATTGGGCTAATGGACTCCAAATTAAAGGGGTGGACGAATTCTATGGGGAAACCCATTAGAAATCGTCTAAGGGCCTTTAAGAAAGGACTACATGGGTTGCTTAGGGCCTAAGCATCCAAATTAAGGTTTCCTTGTTAGATAACCCTAATAGCCTCACTATTTAAAGAACCCTTATGCCCCAAAACGTGGTGAACTAATTGGTTAGGGTTTCTACACGTTTTGGGCAGCCTCCTTCTCTTCTCTTCTTCATCCTCTTGCTCTTGGTGTTTGTGAGCCATTAGAGGAGTGACATTTGTGACTCTAAGCTTTCTAAAGTCAATACAAGAAGGATTTGAGATTGTTATTACTACATAACAATCAAGGTATGATCTAAACCCTAATTCATATGTTATATTGATTATCATATACTAGATCTAGGATTTATAGTCTTGGATGAATTGCATGTACAATAGAGAAACCTAGATCCAAGCATTAGGGTTTGTATGAGCACATAGGATGTTCTTATGGCTAAAACCCATCAGTGGTATCAGAGCCTTGATTGGTTTCTATTGTATTGATGCCTTGGTTATTTGTTCAAGCCTTAAAAAATCGATTTTTTTCCTCCTTCTTGATGAACTCGACGAGTCCCATTGTGGACTCGGCGAGTAGGCCCCTACTCGACGAGTCCATAGGGGTACTCGGCGAGTTCGAGCGTCAGAAAGAGGGAATTTCGGGATTTCTTGTTGTTTTTCTCATCAATACTTGCCTTATCTGTTTTAGGTCATTAAAATCCGATTTTAAATATATTTATGAGTATATCCTTGATTAAACAAAAGATAATTACCAATTGATTAGTTAATAACTTCCTTATATGATTAAAGTTGATTATTTGTATTAATTGGGTAACTTATTTTGCAAGAAATTGAAATTAGATCAAATATAGATAATGATAAAATTAATTGTTTGTTATTTGATCCTTGTGTTATGAAAAGTTTCAATTTTTCCCCTTTAGGTTTTATAGTTTAAATTTGAACTCAAAAGTTTTGTTTTGTAATTTAAATAGTTGAAACCATAATGTTTTGAAAAAGGTTTCAAAACTTGCCCTCAAGTTTTGGAATTTAAATTTTGATTAAAAGGTTTGATTTCGAAATATTTAAATTCTAAACCCTAATGTTTTGAAATGTTTCAAAACTTGCCCTCAAGTTTTGGAATTTAAAAACTGATTAAAAGTTTAATTTAGGAATGTTAAATTCTAAAACCCTAGTATTGAAAAGTTCAAATCCCCTCTTATGGTTTTATTTATTAATTAAAGTGTATAATTAAAAGAGATTTAGTAAATCCATAAAGTTTTGGTGTACAATTTAATTAAATTAAAAGTATAATTATTAAATTAGACCACCTAGTATTTTAAAAGTGTAAAATACACCCTATACTATATATAACATTAAAATTCAGTCTTACCGTTAGTAGGCCTCATTCACGAAGCTGGTCTATAAGGGGTGTTTAAGCAATTTGCCTATAAAATGGCGATTGAATGGGTATCCACTCTTACCCACCGCACTCTTGACTAGTGGAGGGTCGTTAGCCGAACGGGTAGGATAGGACAGAAACCTTCCATTATAAGTATAATGAAGTATAAAAGTAACTAAATGCTTTCATAAAATTCCCAATCTTAGTTACTTTAGGCAAAAGTGAATTGATGCAATTCCATGAAATTACACTTTGTGCCCTTGCGAAGAAGTTAGTGGAGCGTGTGTGGTTAACCGGCACACTAAATGGTTCTAACCAAAGGTAGCAAAGGGTGACTCAATGTTTGTCATAGTTCGGTGGAGCGTGTGTGGTTTACCGGCACATCGAATAGGTGACTGTAACATGTGGGGGCACCATGTAGATTTGCATGGTTATTCACACCCGCTTTGTGATCCTCGGTATCCCAGTCACAAACTAGAGGGGCATATCGAGATTTAAACATGCCATTGAAAAGGTTCAATGAATCTCAAAGGATCTAGAAGTTTTCAATACATTTAAGACTTAATCTGTTTTTCGTTTTTCATTATGGAGAATTAGTGAATCGTCATTCACTTACCTTCAAATGTTCTGCAATTTGGGTTACGGCATCCCTCTCCCGAGTTGTGGAATATTGTGTTGGGTCCTAGCCTTAATATCTCATTTGGGTGATTTATTAAGGACTCAATCAATCAACTAACTTGAAATTGTTTTCTCCCGTTTTGTAAATGTCAAAGTACGACAACTATGGTCTTCCTAAGTCCCGTGGAAAAAGCATTCCACATGAAGATGATATTCCACGATTCGACCGAGGAACAAGAAATCATGCTTCACTTCCTCCTCCTCCTCCCGTTATTCTCCCTAACCCACAAGATCGAAGAATTGAAAGGTTCAATGTCACTAAAGCCCTATTGGAAATTAAACATGAAGATGGTTAACCCGTGTGTTCCCATGTTCTAGGAATGAAATCACACATCGATAGGTTGATAATGTTGGGTGCGTCATTTCCGGATAAGTTGGCTGTGAACTGGGTTCTGCAGTCACTTCCTGAATCATATAATTAGTTCAAAAGAAAGTATTACATGATGGATCATGACGAAAACCTCATTGACCTAACTTACATGCTCATTGCTGCTGAATCAGAAATGATTTGGCAAAGCAATGGAGCATATTTGTTGGGAAAGTCAACCAACCATGCTTCCGAGGACGTTCTAGGAGAACCGACCTGCGTTTTTTGCCAAGAGAAAGGGCGTTGAATTCGAGTCTTCCCTAAGAGCCTGAAGAGTCCAGAAGATGGGAGAGTCAAAGAGTATGGCTGTGCTTCAGGTAAAATCCACTATCTAACTCCATTAAGTTCCTATTCGTTGATTCTTAATACATGATGTGATAAGATTGCATTTGAATGTTTTGTAGGACCAGTGAAAAGAGAGGAAGCTTGATGAAAGAGCAAGATGAGTCTAATCACGAAGAAATGGATCTCGATCGCATGGATTCGAAGATTAGATTTGAGCTTAGAAAGTTATGATAGAGTTGTTAAGAATATTTGATTACATAGTTTTTCAGTTGATTTTGCATTGTAAGGACAAATGTTTTCCGCTGCTTTTATGAATAAAATAAATTTTGTTTGACGTATTTATTTATTTATTTATTTCCTTGCAATGAAATCATTATGAAAAATTGATGTTTGCATATTTCTACAACGAATGGATGTGATTCTTAATTATGTTAATTGTGGAAATGCCAAGAATTTACCAAATAGGGAAAGTTTCTCATCGTCCAAGTTTCAAGTGGACAGAAACTTGGAATCATGCAACAAGTATTGTATGATGAATGAAAAATTTTCACATTTGGGAAAATTAGACTAAGTCGTTGACAAAGTGTCAAGTGAAGTAATAGGAGATCGAGTACACAAAGTTGTGTGTTGATCAAGTCCACCACAAGAGTAACAAAGATATTCGTCATGATTTACTAAAGGTTTAGTAAATATGATTATACTTATAAGATTAAGTGTAATTCTGAATTGATTGAAAAGGTTTAAATCAATAGCAGAACGAATAAGAAGAATCAAGTAGGCAGAAAGATAGAAGTTTCTATATTCTAAGAAGAAGGGAGAGTACCTTTTATTATCTTTTATGATAGGTCTTAATGATTAAGAACCATATCTCAATTGATCCTCTAAGTGAATCTTTGTGCAATTGTATGTCTAAGAAAGAGGAATCGAGAATTGAAGAATTGGTTAAATCAAGAAGCCAATCATACTTCGTTCCAAAACAAGTCTTAGAGTTAATATTGTGACATTGAGTGACAAGTCTTAAGAAGGTTTTTAACATTCATCAAATGTGGAAAGTTGTGATGTCTTGGATAAGACAAAGATCAACTAGGACCAATTTTATGAAGTGTTTTGTCTTGATAAAAGCTACACTAACTCTTGAATATTTGTTTGTCAAGAAATGTTTATTGACAAGAGAATCTTATATGTCAAGGAGTCAGTGGGAGTCTTAATGGTCTTGAAAAGATTCAAGAACTAATCAAGAATAAACCTTATCGATCATCACTAGCACACGAGTAGAGGTTTACAACCTATCGTGTTGACACTATCTTGTTTCTGTATTATTCCAATCGAGTTAATTATGCATATGAGTTCTATGAGTTCACATTTGAACGCATAAAAGGCAAGCACCTTGATCAATGGAAAGTACATTGATTGGAAAGGGTAAGCTGCTTGGAAGACGTGGTGGGCAACCGTGCTACCATAAGGCAAGAAATCAAGATTGAGAAGGTTCAGTCCATATGAGTCTGGATTTGTCGCAAACTTTGGTTTTGACAAATTCGAATGGATAGGAATACATACACCATTAAAATCTAAGTGTCATAATAATCCCTCCTTCATGAAAATGATTGTGAGGAAATGCTTTCACTAAAAGAGATTTTAAAAGGATAGTGATTGTGAAATTGTATTCTCAAATTTGATTATGGTTACGGTATCCCTTTCCATGATTCGAATTGTGAGATTTGGCAATTAGTCTTAAATGTTTAGACACACATATGAGCTATCTAAAGGAAAGGTGTATAAGCTTAGATAAAGGATTATCAAAGCATTAGGTATTAGAAACATGAACTTAAGAAATTCAATAGGTATTGTTTTTCTGAAAGTTAAGCTGTTTCTGAATACATGTCAAAGCTAGTGGGAGCATAAGTGTTATGTTTAAAATAATCATCATGATAGTGGGAGCATAAACGTTATGATTGTATGATTATTAAAGCAAGTGTTGCAAGTTAGCAATATTAATTATAGAAAACAAGAGTCATACATTGCAAAGTTGTAAGGGTTGAATAGTTGTTTTTCTATAATTAAGGGAGAGAATATTATGCTTCATTTCAAAAACTAAAGGCTTAGGTTATGGAATGTTAATAAACTTAGTCAAGGATACATAGTGAGTTCTTAAATTTCGATTATGATTACGGCATTCCTCTTCATAATTCGATTCATAAGAACGTGACACATAAAATATTATGGCAGAAGATTGACAAAGTATCGAATCTTTATGTAAGACATTATGCATCATGTCCCATACGCTTCGGGTATAGGATAGATTGCAAATGCTATAGTATTTGACCATTCTAAAATTTTCCAAATGTCTAGAGCATTTAGAGGGAAAAGAACAAGAATTGGTTTTCACTAAGATAATTAAACAACTATCAAAGGATAATCCAAAGTTCGCCGAGGATTGGTCGCTTGTGAGTAGTTGGAAGTATAGTATTGGATGGAGCATATCGACATAATTATGAATAGATAAGATTCTATTAAGAATGAGTTGTCATATGGTAAGTATGGAAAAGATTCCATATTAGGAGTTGGATATTAAGAATCTATATCTAGATTAGAAACTTTTATGCAAGAAGGATGTTCAAAGGAATGTACTTTGAGTGAGAGACATCACGTCTATGGAATTGTATTGTAACAATTTCAGATAGAGGACTTTGTAATTTCATTAGCAATAGTCATTGTGACTTTTGTGCTATGACATTAAAAAAGGATTATTGCATAAAATGTTAGAATCTAACATATTTTATAAGTGGCAAGAATTTGATATTCTTTCACTTGTGGAAAGGATTAGGAGTTGTGAAATGAGTATGATTGGAAATGTGTTCATTTGATCTATTTCACAAAGTAAGAACCATAAGTAAGCATTGTGTGCATGCTAAGAGCATGGGACAAGTGTGGTAATAATTCAAGTAAGAAGTTGATTACCCGAAATGACAAATAATGAGTAATCAATATGGTGATAAATAAAAGGTGTTTTATTTATACTCAAAGGTTTGAGGCCATATGGGATTTGTATTATTCTTGTGTTTCACTTTGCATGTTTTCACTTCCTGAATAATTTAATTAGTTGAGAACAGTCAAATTATTCGAACGGGCCACAGTCGTTCATATGTTGGAAGTAGATATGAAAGAAGACTGTCGTGAATTGGTGTGTGGATTGTCTAAAGAGTATTAGACATAAGCAAATGTTTGCTGCAACGTTCATGAGTGCTTATGAATATGATTTGAGCATTGGATCAAACCCACGCTCACTTGGATCACTTCATGGATTTGTATCACTAGTGATTAGTGAGACGATAACATCTTATATTCTTGAAACCGAGATGTGTGAGTTGTATCTTGCAAATCGGTTGCACATTGATAATATGTAAACGCACCAGTAACTTGGTGTTATAAAACATATTGTTGTGTGTGATTTGGTGAGTGAGTGCAAGCGAGCATTGAGTCAAAGTTTATCCGTTCCTTTTATCCAAAGTAGGGTGAAAGCGATATATGTGGGCCCCTCGATGATTTAGTGATGGCACCTAAAGCGCTTGGCCAAGCCGGGACTAAATTGATGTGTTCAATTGTAGTCTATTGTCAGTCGTCATAAATCTGAATTCGGGAAACAGCACATAGACAGAGAGAATGATTTAGATCTATGTCTCAGTCTATACGATATCTATAATGGAGGAATATATGATCCCTTATCTAAAGGACTCGTGTATCTGATAATATTAGAGTTGACAACGGCTTTAGAAAGCTACGATTGCAGATCAGGATCTGAAGTCATACGCAAATAGTTATTAGACTTATCCAAATGGGAGACTGTTGGATTAGTGTCTAAGTCCATAACTATTTTGGTATGTACTTGATCCGATGGTGCATGGTCCTTTTGGGTTGCCTTCACCAAAGCAACTTGATAGGATGAATTATGAAGAGAAATGATTAAATATGATTTATTAATATATTATGAGAATAATATATTAAAGGAGAAATCATATTGTTTAATTAATATTAGTCAAGAATTAATAAGAATTAAGTTTGTGGCTAAAAGACATTAATTAAACTTAAGGGACTAAAACTATCAATTGTGTGATAGTTGAATATTGGGCTAATGGACTCCAAATTAAAGGGGTGGACGAATTCTATGGGGAAACCCATTAGAAATCGTCTAAGGGCCTTTAAGAAAGGACTACATGGGTTGCTTAGGGCCTAAGCATCCAAATTAAGGTTTCCTTGTTAGATAACCCTAATAGCCTCACTATTTAAAGAACCCTTATGCCCCAAAAACGTGGTGAACTAATTGGTTAGGGTTTCTACACGTTTTGGGCAGCCTCCTTCTCTTCTCTTCTTCATCCTCTTACTCTTGGTGTTTGTGAGCCATTAGAGGAGTGACATTTGTGACTCTAAGCTTTCTAAAGTCAATACAAGAAGGATTTGAGATTGTTATTACTACATAACAATCAAGGTATGATCTAAACCCTAATTCATATGTTATATTGATTATCATATACTAGATCTAGGGTTTATAGTCTTGGATGAATTGCATGTACAATAGAGAAACCTAGATCCAAGCATTAGGGTTTGTATGAGCACATAGGATGTTCTTATGGCTAAAACCCATCAGTCTCACATATTAGTAACAAGTGACCGAACTTTTGTGTCTCCTCATGAATCATATGAGGGATGCTCACCAATGGGATCCAAGTTATTACTCGTAGAGACTCATATACCTCCTAGCGCGATGCTCCAATTTTCTTCCTTGTCGGCATCAGAATGTTTTTCCTAGTTGTAACTCTAGTATGAAGGCAATAAAGAGGTATTGAGGTATAATTGGTATTGGTTTCGACTTAAGATTATTACTAGTGGCTATCTAGCTACTAACCTTACATCTAAAGTCAATAGATACTAAGGAATAATCATTCTCGGTACTAAGTGGATTGCTCCTAGAGTAGCTAGTGATATAACCTAATTTGTTAGCCTAGTACTTGATAATGGATAAAATATTTCTAAATAAAGGCATTGTGATAATAGTAAACTTAGTTTCTAAGTGTACCTAGATGAATGTCTATAATATGCAATGCCCAAACACACACCGAAAATTTTTGTTTTCGATTGTGTAGTTCAAAATTGTTTTGAACATATTTCTACTATAACCGTTTCCAACCTCGCATTAATTTTCCTTAATTAAGCATAGTTTGCCAGGCTATACTTAATTAAAGTCCAATAATGCATATTCGAATTAGTTATACCAATAGTATGTTTAGTATCTTAAAAACTTTTTGAAATTTTTTCCTATAGTTGTGGTTCTATAAAGGAAAACTAGTATTCTTTATAACCTTCGGCTCTGATACAATTTCTGTCACACCCCGCTAAAGCAGAAACACAAGACACAACAGTACAAAGGGTCTCATAACAAAAGTTAAAAGACAACACCAACCATAGTATTAAAAGTTTTACAATTTACATTAAGTTTGAACAACTTTTAAAAGTCATTACAACGTATTAAAGAATCACACATGTGAATGCTCCTACAAGTGACATGTCTCTATGTGCCACTTACCCGATGATTCCTGAAAAAGCATGTAAAACGAGCATCAACTATAAAATAGTTGGTGAGTTCACAGGTTTATGTTAATGTTAATGTCTTAAATTTTTTTTTGCTTGATTACATTTTCTTGAATTTAGTCATTTTAAATTAACATTATAAGGTTCGTAACAAATTTTATGGAGTTTTAGGTGTTAAAGTTTATAAATTTGAGTTTTTAAGGCTTTTAGGGTTTTTTGGGTTTTGATAAACTTTGGATATCAAAATAAAAATGAATATTTGAGAATTCAAATTATTTATGAGTCTTATAACTCTTTTATAGTTATAAATAATGTTTGTAATTTGTTTTTGTCAGTTTATTGACAATTCTATGTAGTGGTTCCGAGATTCAAGTGAAGCTCAAGAACCAAGTATACTAGTCATAGTTTTAACTTTGAATTAAGTTCCTACGAGACTCATATCTAATTTATAGTACTAGGTCAATTGCATGATGTGTCTACATGATTCATGCAAAGATGTTCAAGTCAAGGAATGACCTGAATTTGGATAGTCACTACAGTTAAAGTAGTTGCAGAATTCACATATCAATGTGAATCTAAGTACACTATCCTTCATTTCTAATAGTTTCCAAGTTTCTAGTAGGTTATAACTTAGCTTCTAGCTACAAATTCTAGCATGTGTCATGCATGTATGTTAAACTAAGTTTATTGAAATCTAAAATCGACTCGAATTTGGACGGTTGTCACAGTCTCCCCCAGTTGAAAGAATTTCATCCCAAAATTCAATTTGTGAATTATTCAATTAGAGCTTAGTCAAATACAAATGCATAGTAGGAGAGTTGGAGAGTTGGTGAGTTGAAGAGCCTTTTGACCATATTGGATTAATTCCTCATGGGAGATTCAAATCCTTTAGCTATAATCTAATTAGTGTTTCTCTAATTCGAGCTCTATCGTCTATAGTGTGGAGAATTAGAATCATTGAAATCATGATCTAACCATGACAACCTAGTTGAAAATTATTATCCGGTTATATTTTCCACCTAATAAAGAAGAGATTAGGGACAATCCGATCGCTTTCGGGTTGGCTATTAAGTCTAGAAAATGTATATTCCAAAATAAGAAGGGGTAGCACGAATGAAAGGGAAGGAGTCGAGGGTAAGTGCCTAAAGATACGTGATAAGGGTAGGCAACGAAGTTTTGGTACATCTCAAGTGCAAAGACTATTTAAGTTTCATCTACAAAATAAATTATGAAATGACCAAGGATTTCTGAAGCTATATTTACTACTATCGTTACTCTCGCTACAATAGAACCATATTCGAAGAATATATATATATATATATATATATATATATATATATATATATATATATATATATATATATATATATATAGAGAGAGAGAGAGAGAGAGCCATCATTGCAAATGGAATATACATTTTCCTGACTTAATAGCTCAGTGAGCACCGGTGCGACTCAGTACGCATTGCGTACTAGGAGTTACGCCCAGCGTACACACCCTGCTCCCATTCTACTTAGAAAAGGTCTTAATCCCGTAAGCCAAAACGTCCAATGCCTAGATCTAGTTCTAAATCATGCCTTAATCCATAAAGTCGTTAATTTTGAGTCTTTCATGGCTCAATGGGTCGCAAATCCAAGTTCTAACTTTACAACTTCAACAAAGGGCTAATACACATGCATGGATTGATATTATCCATCAAGATTGCATTTTTATGCATTTGGGACACCTAAAATGTCACACCCCGCTAAAGCAGAAACATGAGGCACAACAGTACAAAGGGTCTCATAGAAAAAGTTAAAAGACAACACCAACCATAGTATTAAAAGCTTTAGAATTTACATTAAGTTTGAACAACTTTTAAAAGTAATTACAGCGTATAAAAAGAATCATACATGCGAATGCTCCTACAAGTGATATGTCTCTATGTGCCACTTACTAGACGATTCCTGAAAAAGCATGTAAAACGAACGTCAACAATAAAATAGTTGGTGAGTTCACAGGTCTAAAAAAAATATTGGTTTCATGAATTGTAATCAAAGTTTTGATAGATGTTTCCATAAATAAAAGTACATTTCTAAAACGAGTAAATAAGTTTCGTAGCTAAAATAAGTAAATAAGTTTCGTTGCTAAAATGAGTATACAAGTTTCGTTGCTAAAATAAGTATACAAGTTTCATTGCTAAAATGAGTATACAAGTTCCGTTGCTTAAATGAGTAAAAAAACTTTTATTGCTAAAATAAGTATACAAGTTATATTGCTAAAATAAGTATACATGTTTCGTTGCTAAAATGAGTATAAAAGTTTCATTGTTAAAATGAATATACAAGTTTTGTTGCTAAAATAAGTATACAAGTTCTATATGTGCATAAAGATTCCATTCATGAGTTCACAACTCAAGCCTAATGACTGAATCGTGTCCTATTAACTTTTATGTGTATCGTAAAGACTAAACTACACAATTTGTCCTTGTGGTTAGCTCAAAATTGCCACTTTGGTCCAAAAAGGTTTCTGAATCAATGGCAACTCCTCCATTTCACCTAAATACAATAAGGCCCTTTAAAGCTTTGCTCTAGTGTTTTAGTGGTAAATATTGTCTTTCAATTATTTACCCTTCAAAATACTTTTGATCCTAATTTCTATGAGCCTGATTCTGTAAAACTCTTTTGGTTTATTGAAATAGAGTCTTATACATCATACATAATTACAACATGTGAACATTAGGTAGATTAGCTTTTTAGCACATTGGACCTTGAAACCCTAGAAATTAGAATCTTAACAAATGGTTAATGTTCCATATGTCACCATATTTACAGAACTTAAGATATGAAACATGTAATTTAGTAGAAAAGAAGGTAAAAATGTTAGAAAAAAATATTTTTTTCCTTATGCCTTTGATCTGGATCTTTGTTTATATACATAAAAGCAAGATCTAAATACTCAATCATGACTCTTAAGCCGAAAGAAAAGATAGATTGCATATACCACCAACATAATACAGCTATTGAATCTTGTAAGTGCTAATTTTGAATTCCCAAAATGAATTTATGTATGTGTAAAATGAAGAACAGCTGGAAATATCATTCCCATTATAGCCATCAGTAGCCCTGAACTAACTACCGCAGTTGTCTAAAATTTCTACAGAACTAACTAAACTCAATCCCAAAAGTATGCAACGTAAAACATACATAAATATATGTCAAAACAGAAAACAAATCAGATACAATGAGTAAAAATTAACTTGTCTAATGAGATGCAATTTTAGTAGTGAAGAACAGAGAATAGAAGTTCATACGATTAACGCGCAACACCATCAATTTCTACAAAGAAAACAAACCTCAATCCCAAAATTCAACCTCGACCGACGGAAAACTCACAAACAAGCAAAAACGAACGACTGAAACAACAAATTATCGCCAGAAAACTTACCGGAAGAGGAGAATCAGTAGCCTTAAAGTATCCAAACCTCCTTTTGTAGTCGACAGGGTTGTCGATCAGATTTTGATATCTTAATCAATAGGGAAGGGGGAGAGGCAGTTATTGAAGATGGCAACTTTAGTTCCAGATATACAAGAGAGCGATGATATTAGGTCATTGTAGTGGAAGACGACAATGAAAAGAGATTTGGTTACTTTTAGTGTAAATAGGAGAAGGATGTAGTCTGTATGTAATTAATTAGAAGTTAATGGTTAAAAGTAATCAGGGAGATTGGAGGATGGAGAGTGAGCTAGAAGAATTCGTCCAATTTATGATGAATCGATGCCTAAATGAATTTCCATGGTCATATGCTTGACTTTTTGATCCCAGGAGCTGATCAATGATGACAAATTGATGCTTACAAAAAAATTGAGAGATCACTGTTGATCGATCTCGATAAATCGATGATCATGAATCGGGCGATTTAGGGCTTCAAATATCGCAATCGAAGGTGAACACGAACATTGTCAATCTATAGGTTCGTAAGTTCTTCACCAATGATCTGGATATGAAAGATTATTGATTGGTAGCCGACATTCACTGTCGACGGACATAGAGGTGGACCAATTGTGGGAGGATGGAGACGAGGGGAAGAGATACGGTGGAGAGAGTGAGAGAGAGAAATAGAGAGATAGAGAGATCTGATAAGGAATGGTGATAGGAGACGTATGTGTATTAGTTAAGTTCTATAACCCCAAAATGCCCCTGATTCCATGTAATTTCATGCCCCCATCCTTTATTTTTCAAGTTATTTACAAAAATGCCACAGTGCATCTTGACCATCCCTTTTTTGATCCAACGCTCCACTTTTAGTTCTCGGGTTCTTGGAAAACTATGAGTTCTCAAATGATCCTTCCTCTCTCTCTCTCTCTCTCTTTCTCTCTCTCTCTCTCTCTCTCTCTCTCTCTCTCTCTCTCTATATATATATATATATATATATATATATATATATATATATATATATATATATATATATATATATATATATATATATATATATATATATATATATATATGGAAAAGTGAATATACCCTTAAGGGTATATAAGATTAGGTACCCATTATTTAAAACTACGTAATTTTGGTTAGTGAATTAATTTGCTAAATAAAATAAATCCTTAAAAAAAGAACGTAGTTTCCTAAATCGTGATCACATTCCAATTGTTCAATCATCAAGAAATCGGAATCAAATTAAAACAAATGATAGAATCTGGAATCGTAATTCAAGGAGTTCAAAAAAAAAGTTGCAATTCACAACCAATTGAAATAAAAAGAAAATTGCAATTCACAAGGAATTGAAATCATAATCTTGCTTCTCTGTTTTTTCATTAATACGACCGTCTCTTTCAGGTAATATACAAACGTTTGTTTTTTATATTTACTAATTGTGATTTTTCAAAGGTTTGTATTTTTTTATTATTAAGTGGAATCGTTTGCAATTCATACATATATTAAGTTTACAAAGTTATTTGTAGCCCTTAATTTCAATTTCTTGGTTCTATGTGCGGTCTTTAATGCACTGTCTTTTTTTTTTTTTTTTTTTTTGCTGAAGACGTATACTTCATTAATAAAAATAATTTGATTGGTTATAGTTGGTTTAGGCAATTCATTATTCTAAAGAGTTAATTTCATGGTGCCTTATAAAGTCTTTGTATTAGGTTAACTTGGATGAATTTGATGCAACTTATTGCAAACAATGAAAAATTGATAATAAAAAGCAAGAAACAAATTGAATGTGAAGTCATCGGTTGTAATGTACTTTAACGAATGATCTTTTTCTGTTCCGAGTTGTAATGTATTTTAGCGAATGGTTTTTTCTGCTCCGATTCCATGGAAGCCAATTAAAGTAAATCATACAAATTGAAATTCACATGAATTCATACAAATTGCAATTGACAAGAATTCATACAAATTGTAATTGGTTGTTATTGTGTTTTTATGTATAATGTTTCCATTATATTCGATATAAAAAAAAATTTGGTGTTAATCTTTTATTTGGAAATATGCATCGTTGTCTATTGCAGACCACAATGAGTGAAGCCGAAGAAACTAATCAATCTATAGAACCATATATAACCGAAGATAGTGACACAAATGATTACGTGGAAGCAACATATGAATGTGAAAAAATAAATAGTATCGGTGAGAACATTGAATTTGACGAAGATGAAGTTAACAATGAAAGTATACTTGGAAAGGTTTTTGATACACCCGATGATGCTTATACATTTTATAATGATTATTCATTTTTACATGGCTTTGATATACGTAGAGATGATACAATTAAAAATCCTAAAACAAATGAGCCTTTTCGGAAGATATATGTATGCAAAAAAGAAGGTTTCAAGAGGATGGACAAAAATGCTTCAAGTGAAAATGAGAAAAAAACATCGTAGAGATGTTAGAACCGGATGTCAAGCAAAACTTCAAATAACAAGACAGGAGGATGGGGAATGCTTGGTGGAATCGTTTAATGACACACACAATCATGACTTGACCATGACACCTACGAAGGTTATGAAGCATCGATCTCATAATAGTTTCCACCGTTCAATAGAACGTAAATCTCTTACGGTGCAATTTGGTCAAGCAGGGTTGAAACCTTCTCAGATTAAAAAGGTTGTTAATACAACAAAAACCTCAAATGTATTTGATGATACTTCATGCCGATGTCTTATCTGAGCAACGAAAGCAACATAAAGGAAAGGAGTTCTATGGACTTATAAAACATTTTCAAGATAAAACATTAGGTGATAGTGACCGGTATTTTGTAGTGGATTTGTTTGATGAT
Organism: Lactuca sativa; assembly: GCF_002870075.4. Classification (NCBI taxonomy): domain Eukaryota; kingdom Viridiplantae; phylum Streptophyta; class Magnoliopsida; order Asterales; family Asteraceae; genus Lactuca; species Lactuca sativa. The sequence goes on along the minus strand of NC_056625.2, from coordinate 83,256,339 downwards.
GGGTATCCTAGAAATATCTTTTGGGCTGATGGTAGATCAAGAGATGCTTATACAAAATTCAGAGATGCTGTGTTTGATGTCACTTATATGACTAACAAGTTCAAGATTCCTTTTGCTCCCTTTACTGGGGTGAATCATCATGGGCAGTCTATACTTTTTGGTGGAACATTGCTTGAAAATGAAAAGGAAGAGACATTTGAATGGTTATTTGAACATTTCCTAAAATGTATGTTTAATCGGTATCCGAAGGAAATTATAGCAGATCAAGACAAAGCAATGGGAAATGCAATAAAAAATAAGTGTTTCTAAATACTCGACATCGTTTTTGTTCATGGCATATCATGAAGCATGAAACTAAGCACCTTCGATCGTATGTTTCCCATTATAGTGATTTTCAAGAAACGCACAAACAATGGGTAAATTGTGACACCATTGAACATATTGAAGCACGATGGGAGGTTATGCGTAATAATTATGAACTGGAAAGTAATTGTTGGATTAGTGACATGTATAACCAACATATATATTGGGCTAAACCCTTCTTGAAGGATACTTTCTTTGCTGGTATGACAACAACCGGACGAAGTGAGAGTATCAATTCATTTTTTAATGGATTTGTTAATTCGAGGACCATGTTGAATGAATTTTTTGTACACTACGACAAAGCAGTTGAGTCTCGAAGGGTCGCCGAAGAAGATGAAGACTTCAAGACTATGACCTCGAGGCCGGTTCTTTCTTTAGTATATCCAATCGAAGCAAACGCAGGTAAATATTATACTAGAAAGATGTTTGACACTTTCAAAAAAGAATGGACTAAAGCTATTACCAATTTGACTCATGAGACTATAAGAAAAACTACCGAAGAAAGCACATACCGAGTTGGGCAATTGGATGTTGATAATAAATATTGGCGCATTGTTACCTTTCGTTCTTTGGATCAAGTCAGCGTCACATGTTCCTATGCTAAGTATGAGACAGATGGGATTTTATGTAAACATAGCCTATATGTGATGAAGAAGAAACATGTTAAAGAACTCCCGAGTCACTATATTTTACCACGATGGACCCTTAATGTTAGGTACAAATTGGGTAGTGCTAGTATCAGACTCGGAGAAATGAATAATGAAAATGGAGTTAGTGCTTACACACTATGGTGTGTCCGTTTAAATTTTACTAAACTAATTGAACAAGCTAGAGACTCCCCTTCAGAGATATAAAAGGTTAATGCGTTATTGATAAGTCTTTTGGATGATCAAACAAATCGAAAGAAATCTATGTCTTTGGAGAATGCATCTCAAGGTTCTTGTATGTGAGTTTCGCAAATAGATATGATGCCACAATTATCTGTCCGTGATCCTTTTGGTCCAACTACCACAAAAGGGCGTCCTAAAATTGCTAGTAGAATGAGGTCTTCTTTAGAAGCCCCCAAAAAACGCACATGCTCTTACTGTCAAGGATTGTGTCATTACGCTAGTAGTTGTTCCAAAAGAAACGTATTTTTAATATTAATTTAATTAAATTTTAATGATTTAGAACTCTAATAATTATATTAACAATATTTTTTACATGTATCAGGCAGATGAATCGTTGGAAGAGACATAACTATGAGTTGTGTTGTTTTTGTGAGCAAAGGAAAATTCGATATGCTTCTTGGCATTTTTGACATTTTTTTGGTTAACAATATGTGAATAATCTGGAAAAAATTTTATGTTTCTTATTATTATTATTTTTTTTAGTTTTTAAATGAAAAATTGTTGATTATTTATGATTTTTGTGTTTAAAATTGCTTGTTAGTTGTTCTTGTGTGTTTCAAAATGAAAGTAAGATGTCATTTTTGATTAAAAACTATAAGTATGTGATAATAATGGGTAAAAATTTGAAAATACATGTCAAAACTGAAATTAGGTTGCCATTGTGGGTGAAAAATGAAAATATGATGCTATTGTGGGTGAAAAACGAGAATATGATGCTATTGTGGGTTAAAAACGAAATTATGACGATATTGTGGGTTAAAAATGATATTATGATGCTATTGTGGGTAAAAAACAAAATTATGATGCTATTGTGGGTAAAAAACGAAAATATGATACTATTGTGGGTTAAAAACCAAAATATGATACTATTGTGGGTTAAAAACGAAAATATGATGCTATTGTGGATGAAAAACAAAATTATGATGCTATTGTGGGTGAAAAGCAAAATTATGATGCTATTGTGGGTGAAAACGAAAATATGATGCTATTATGGGTTAAAAACAAAAATATGATATTATTGTGGGTTAAAAATGAAAGTATTTATACGTACATTGCTATTTCGAATAAATAAGAAAAGTAGATTGCAATTTCAGCTCAATCCAACATCTATACAATTTCTGTCAACATATACAATTTGTCAAAAAACCTTTACAAATTATGTCCTAACTAATACATGATTACATCATCTAATACAATCTTCAGCTTCTTTGGTGTCTCCGTGCAACCCAAGATCTCCGTGCAACCCAAGATACATTTTTTAAAGGTATGATGTTTTTAGTAAACATTGTGCTAGTGAATAGCCATTTCTGTGAAAAAGACATAAATACCCTTCTAATCTTTGCAATAAACAATGGGAATTCAAAACATGTTGAAGCTCATATAGCTGTGAAGACAAAAAGAAGCAAAAATACAACAGCAACAACAAATCACATAAACAATCTAATACAGGTTTCATCAGTTTCAAGGAACTTCTTTTAGTCCATAAGGCAAAGCCAAAAGACCAAAGTTGTAAACATCAAACTTACATGACTTAGTAGGCTCAAGTTATGATCAGGATGTTGAAATCCCCAATTTTTCCCATTTATTATCTCCAAAGGCAAAAGACCAAAGTTGTAAACATCAAACTTGGTAGAAAAATGGCCATTTATTATGTATTTTGGAGACATATAACCACTGCCTGTGTACACATAAGAAAGCAATTTATATTCAATACACATAAAGTTGTGTTTTTTTTTCAAAAAAAAGAGTTGGATAGAAATCTTTACACGCATATACATACTGTATTCTAATTACTCGGTTTTTCGTTTACCCTTTCTCACATGCAAGAATTTTTTCCAATCCAAAGTCAAAAAAATTGGGGCTCGTATCACTGATGCATTTAATCAAACACCTGGTGGGTCAGTAGTTTAGCCTACAATTTTCGGTAGTGATTTTGATTCCACATTCTTAATCAAACCTAAGTCAATATATACATAGTGTACAAGGGAAAGAAGAAAAGAATGTGAGATTGATTTATTTCGGATTAAGAGTGTAATTCACAAACCTGGTAGGATAATCCATAGGCATGAAATCAAGTAGATGACAAACCATTGGAATGAAAGATCAAGCTTATCAGGAAAGGTGTCCATATGTTTCACATCGCATACTCTTATGCCATTTCGGATGACCTTGCTAGAGTAACATGGCCCGATTCCTCTCTTGCTAGTGCCAACGAACGATTTACTAAGCTCATATTCTCGAAGTCCATCTATTTCTTGATGATAATCGAACAATAAGTGAGCTCGATCTGAAATTAAGATCCTTCCCTTACATCCCATCGGGTCGATATGATAACGATAATTTGGTGGCTCCGTTGATAGATGCGAGCACGAGGAAGAATAAAGGACAGATTGACAAAAAAGGACTGATTGACAAATTAACTTGGAAACGACATCAGATTTTAGTTATATGTTTTATGAATGGAATTGCTTTACAAGACGTGTGGGGAAACAAACGTTGGTGGAATTGGGTTAGAAGAGAGAAGATATTTCGCTTTGGGCTGTAGGATTGGGAGTGGAAGCAATCGTAAATAATTTCAATTACGAACCAGAAGAAACCCCTACCTTTCAATTACGAACCAGAATCTACCATATAAGGGTTGGTAGATAGGAAATCAGCAGAATTGAAGGAAGCGAAGCACGAAGCAGTCAAGCAGGAGCAGGAAGTTGATCTTTTAAGAAAATTGCATTTTTTTTCTTTTAAAAGGAATCGGTAATGAAAAAGAAAAAACGACATAGTTTTTTTTTTATCTTTTAGGTATCTAAGCTATATATCCTTAAGGGTATATTCACTTTTTCCATATATATATATATATATATATATATATATATAAATTACTTTGGTCTGTAATTTAAAACAATAATGAGTCCCATTTGATTTCAAAAAACAACTATGCACAATTTGATCAACTTGGTGGGTACATTTGTTTTTAGAATGAAACTTTATTTAGAATCACTTGGAAAACAAAATTAAATATGTCTAACAATTTGATTGTAGTTATAGTGCACTCATATTTCCATCAAAAAATCTGTTTTCACTAAAATGTGAAGATAAGGACACTAAGAGAAAGAATTGATCAAGAAATGTGATGTGCAGAGGAATTCTAAAGATTTGTTTAAACTAATCAGTTGTGGAAAAGATGAGAAAAAAACAATAATACAGTTGTATTTCATATCTTCCTTCTTAATAAAAGAAATTCTTAATAAAAGAAACCATAATCCACATGTCAATCATCTCAATGCAGATTTCGCCCATTGTTAATTTACCCTTTTGCCTACGGATTATGCCCTTTCTTCCTCACCCAGAAACTTTTAATGCTAAATAACTAGTCTTATTATCTCTCTCACTATTTAGTAAAATCAGTTGCACAATTACATCCCTTTCCTTATAAATCGCAAGAAATTAACATCTAAAATCATATCTGCCATGTTATTTGATATCTTTTCCTTTTCTTCTTTCTTCCCATGGATACCGGTACACGAGCAGAAATTTCAGAAAGCCAAAAACAAAAATCGATTTCGTCGTTTGGCATACACGTACTCATTTGAATCAGCCGCTTGAAGGATTCCAGATCTCCTTCTCTCTACCTGCAGTCATAATCGATGGTTCCCCTTCTAGGTTTGATTTTGGCATTTGGTGACCTTCTTTTTCAATTTGTGGCGGTCAACAGATCGTTAGGTCGTCACCGCCTCTGTCAATTCGGGAACACCATTCGAATCAGCCGCTTGAAGGATTCTGCATCTCCTTCTCTCTACTTGCAGTCATAATCGATGGTTCCCCTTCTAGGTTTGATTTTGGCATTTGGTGACCTTCTTTTTCAATTTGTGGCGGTCAACAGATCGTTAGGTCGTCACCGCCTCTGTCAATTCGGGAACACCATTCGAATCAGCCGCTTGAAGGATTCTGCATCTCCTTCTCTCTACTTGCAGTCATAATCGATGGTTCCCCTTCTAGGTTTGATTTTGGCATTTGGTGACCTTCTTTTTCAATTTGTGGCGGTCAACAGATCGTTAGGTCGTCACCGCCTCTGTCAATTCGGAAACACCATTCGAATCAGCCGCTTGAAGGATTTTGCATCTCCTTCTCTCTACTTGCAGTCATAATCGATGGTTCCCCTTCTAGGTTTGATTTTGGCATTTGGTGACCTTCTTTTTCAATTTGTGGCGGTCAACAGATCGTTAGGTCGTCACCGCCTCTGTCAATTCGGGAACACCATTCGAATCAGCCGCTTGAAGGATTCTGCATCTCATTCTCTCTACTTGCAATCATAATCGATGGTTCCCCTTCTAGGTTTGATTTTGGCATTTGGTGATCTTCTTTTTCAATTTGTGGCGGTCAACAGATCGTTAGGTCGTCACCGCCTCTGTCAATTCGGGAACACCATTCGAATCAGCCGCTTGAAGGATTCCAGATCTCCTTCTCTCTACCTGCAGTCATAATCGATGGTTCCCCTTCTAGGTTTGATTTTGGCATTTGGTGACCTTCTTTTTCAATTTGTGGCGGTCAACAGATCGTTAGGTCGTCACCGCCTCTGTCAATTCGGGAACACCATTCGAATCAGCCGCTTGAAGGATTCTGCATCTCCTTCTCTCTACTTGCAGTCATAATCGATGGTTCCCCTTCTAGGTTTGATTTTGGCATTTGGTGACCTTCTTTTTCAATTTGTGGCGGTCAACAGATCGTTAGGTCGTCACCGCCTCTGTCAATTCGGGAACACCATTCGAATCAGCCGCTTGAAGGATTCTGCATCTCCTTCTCTCTACTTGCAGTCATAATCGATGGTTCCCCTTCTAGGTTTGATTTTGGCATTTGGTGACCTTCTTTTTCAATTTGTGGCGGTCAACAGATCGTTAGGTCGTCACCGCCTCTGTCAATTCGGGAACACCATTCGAATCAGCCGCTTGAAGGATTCTGCATCTCCTTCTCTCTACTTGCAGTCATAATCGATGGTTCCCCTTCTAGGTTTGATTTTGGCATTTGGTGACCTTCTTTTTCAATTTGTGGCGGTCAACAGATCGTTAGGTCGTCACCGCCTCTGTCAATTCGGGAACACCATTCGAATCAGCCGCTTGAAGGATTCTGCATCTCCTTCTCTCTACTTGTAGTCATAATCGATGGTTCCCCTTCTAGGTTTGATTTTGGCATTTGGTGACCTTCTTTTTCAATTTGTGGCGGTCAACAGATCGTTAGGTCGTCACCGCCTCTGTCAATTCGGGAACACCATTCGAATCAGCCGCTTGAAGGATTCTGCATCTCCTTCTCTCTACTTGCAGTCATAATCGATGGTTCCCCTTCTAGGTTTGATTTTGGCATTTGGTGACCTTCTTTTTCAATTTGTGGCGGTCAACAGATCGTTAGGTCGTCACCGCCTCTGTCAATTCGGAAACACCATTCGAATCAGCCGCTTGAAGGATTCTGCATCTCCTTCTCTCTACTTGAAGTCATAATCGATGGTTTCCCTTCTAGGTTTGATTTTGGCATTTGGTGACCTTCTTTTTCAATTTATGGCGGTCAACAGATCGTTAGGTCGTCACCGCCTCTGTTAATTCGGGAACACCATTTGATTTTTGAAGCTTAGCGATGGATAATCGAGGTATTTAGGTATGGATAGATCGTACAAGAATCCAACATAGTATAATCAGATGCAACTAAAATCTCCTGCTATAATTTTCTTTTCGTTCACTGTTGCTTAAAGTGGTTTCATGAATCCTAATCCTCCACCGTGTATTTTCTTTAAATTTTACTTTATCTACATCGAATCCTTTTCTTCTTGCATCGTGGCGTTATTTCTCAACGAGTTCATAAGGGATAGAGGGGGTTTTTTCCCTCCTATTTGTAGCCCTAAAATACTTATAAGTTCGTCAACCGGGTCGAATTCTCTTCTCATCTCAATATCTTCATCTTCTTTCTTACTAACTTGGGTTGGTAGGTATGTGTTTTTGTTTATGCTTCTGTGTTCATATTATGGTTTTGTTCATATATTGTAATTTCATATCTTTCCTTTATACCCTTCTCGAAGCTAAGGAGTTAAAATTGATACCACCAAAGACGACCTTTGGCTGCTAAATAGGTACAATGAGTGTATTTTCTAATCTCAATTGATTTTCTTGTAGGGTTACATTTTTCTGATTTGCAATTTGTGTGTGAGTAGGTGAAATATTTATTGCTGGTAAGGCTGATATAAACTTACAAAAGACACTATGAAGAAGTTATGAACACAACATTCAATTTAGTATAAAACTAACTATTTTTAAATTATTGTAAATCATACACCCTTATTCCATATTTTTTTTTAATTTTGATTTTAAAGCCTTTATTCTTCAATTTTGAATTTAAATATTTTTATTTGTGTTATATATTACTTGATAAAACTTATTAGTTATTACAATGGAAAGACCTTTAATACACAATCTATTCATATATTTTGCCTCAAGTATTATATATCGACAACAAAAAATATTTACGGTCAAACTAATAAAAACTTTAAAAGTCCAAAGTGGAAAATACATATAGGATGGAGGTAGTATTTCATTAATTATTTTAATTTGTTATTTATTGTACTGTGTTTTGTGTTTTGTCAACGTGTATCTTTTCAGCCTAAAATATTTTAAGTTGAACTTCCAAATAATATATATATAAATTTTAAAAAATCAATATAAAAGTCTAATGAAAGCTTATATCTTATTATTAATTTAATAAAATTTTATAAATCTTTTATCCATGTTTTCCACGGGTTCTAACCTAATTTTATTTAATTATCTTCATTTTTAAAAGTGCATGCAAGTACGAGACGTTTAAAGGATGAAAAGATGCAATAAATTCATGAAACAATAAGAACCGTCAGCTTTCATTTAATAATCTTCATATTTATCTTCTTATCGTTTATTCACACTTTTAAGGAAAATGGGAAAATAATAGTAATAAAATCGTGTAATTGAGCTTTGGGAACAATAAGTCCCCGTCCCATCATGTCCCATCATCTTCCGTCACTTTGAATGAGGATTTTCAATTTTTTTTATGTTTTTTCATTTTACTTCCTTCAACTTAAATGTAAGTTTGAAAAGGTACCTTTTTCTAATTTTTATATTACACTCTAATAATTAATTCTTGATATATATATATATATATATATATATATATATATATATATATATATATATATATATATATATATATGGTTAGGTTCATTTGAGACCACCTATATTTTGTGAGACCGTGAGACACATTTATTTATTTCTTTTTTTATTTTTTATTTTTTTTAGTTAATTCATGTTCCGAAAATAATATTTAAAAAAAGAGTTTTTTGATTTTTCCATTTATTTTGCATTTTAAAATTATTTTTAGAATATGTACAGTGTAATATTCTATTTAGAATATTTCACGTATTTTTCAAAAAAAATAGAATTTTTTTTTATTTTTTTATATTTTTTTTAGTTAATTCAAGTTTCGAAAATAATATTTAAAAAAACAATTTTTAGATTTTTCCATTTATTTTTCATTTTAAAATTATTTTTTAGAATATGTCAGTGTAATATTCTATTTAGAATATTTCACGTATTTTTCAAAAAAAAAAAACAGAATTTTTTTTATTTTTTTTATTTGTTTTTTATATATATTTTTTATTTTTTTTAGTTAATTCAAGTTCCGAAAATAATATTTAAAAAAATAATTTTTGGATTTTTTCATTTATTTTGCATTTTAAAATTATTTTTAGATTTGGTCTCACAGTCTCACAAAATTAGAATGGTCTCAAATGAACTTGAACATATATATATATATATATGACTTTTGTGTTTTCTTTTTTTATTTTTTATATTTTTTTTTTTTTTTTTTTTTTTCTAATCTTTATGTTAAGTACATTGTTGGTTTTGAAAGCATTTTAAGTATTAATTAAAAATAACACAATAGACTTATGAACATAACATTCAATTTAGTATAAAACTAACTATTTTAAATTTTAGTACTGTTCCATATTTATTTTTTAATTTTGATTTTTAAATCCTTTATTCTTCAATTTTGAATTTAAATATTTTTATTTGGGTTATATATTATTTGATGAAACTTATTAGTTATTACAATGGAAAGACCTTTAATACACAATCTATTCATATATTTTACCTCAAGTATTATATATCGACAACAAAAATATTTATGGTCAAACTAATAAAGACTTTAAAAATCCAAAGTGGAAAATACATATGGGATGGAGGTAGTATTTCATTTATCATTTTAATTTGTTATTTATTGTACTGTGTTTATGTATGTTTATTATTTTACTGTCATTTTTAATCTCCATCTCTATATTTTAATAAAAGAGTTAGTTTTATCAACGTGTTATCTTTTCAGCCTAAAATGTTTTAAGTTGAACTTCCAAATAAAATATATATAAATTTTAAATAATCAATATAAAAGTCTAATGAAAACTTATATCTTATTAATAGTTTAATAAAATTTTATAAATCGTTTATCGGTGGTTTCCACGGGTTGTAAGCTACTTTTATTTAATTAGCTTCATTTTTAAGTTTATGCAAGTATGAGACGTTTAAAGGATGAACTGATGCAATAAATTCACGAAACAATAAGAACCATCCGCTTTCATTTAATAATCTTCATATTTATCTTCTTATCGCTTATTCACACTTTCAAAGAAGATGGGAAAATAATAATAAAATCGTGTAATTGAGCTTTGGGAACAACAAAGTCCCCGTCCCATCATCTTCCGTCACTTTGAATGAGGATTTTCAATTTTTTTTATGTTTTTTCATTTTGCTCCCTTCAACTTAGATGTAAGTTTGAAAAGATACCTTTTTCTAATTTTTATATTACACTCTAATATATATATATATATATATATATATATATATATATATATATATATATATATATATATATATGATCCAATGACGATGGGATTATAATTAATCATAGATGTTGAAGATATGAACGTATTCAAGTAGAATTGAAGGTTGGATTAAAAGAACCAAAAACGAATTTTTGGTTTGTTTATTGACGAACCAAAAATTGAAAAAGATCGATGATTGATTAACGTTGAATGACGTTGATGAGGGTTTAATTGAAGAAATCTGGATGATTTTTGAAGGTTAGAGAGAAATTGGATGATGAACGATCGATTAGGAATGAATTTGAACTTTTATCTAATACTCTACCGTTACGTATTTGAGATTGAAGGTTATTATCGTATTTACAAGTTTGTCACTGTGTCTTTTATGCTTAGATTAAATGATTGGCTGATGATAATTCTCTCATTCTCAATTATATATATATATATATATATATATATATATATATATATATATATATATATATATATATATATATATATATATATATATCAGCCCAAAATGTTACTAATCATCCCCTGCCTCCATAAATACTTACATATTAAGTCCCAATAACACTAAACACCCACTTACTTCCAAAATCCTTTGTGATTATTCGTTTATCACTTTTATCTATTTATTTATTAAATAAACAGAATGTTACACAAAACATCTCAAGCAAAGATGGTTCAACATGTTTTCCACCTTGGCTTGGTTCTCAAGACATCTCAACTCATAGAGCTATTATTATTTCTCTTGTTGGAGGTGATCATTATGTGAAGGTTGATTTATAAGGAGCATATTTAATGCATAATATTTAGCCACTTTGGCATTACAACAGATAATCACGGTCTGCTGGATGAGAAATTGCTTATGTTGTTTGATTTAATTTCTACATTTCTTCATTTGTAACACACAGTAATTATAATAATTCTATAGTTATAATATCTGATAATTAATAAAATCAAGTTTATGTTTTATTATTTATAGTTATTTAGATCTCTATTTTTTTTAAAAGAATGCCATCCATTTTAGTTCTTTTTTTTTTCAATTGAAATTTTCTATTAATAAAAAAATTGTGATAATATATATATATATATATATATATATATATATATATATATATATATATATATATATATATATATATATATATATAAACTAAAGTTTTAAAGAGTATAAGGTTTGATTTGAAAATCAAATAAATGTAAGAATGTTTAATGTAAATTGAAGAGTAACATTTCATGAATTTGCATACCGAAACATGACAAATTTAATATAATATATTACTTTATGAGACAAATTTAATATAATATATTAAAAATGGCTAAGTTTAGTAAATGACATATATCATTCAATCAACTCATTCGTGTATTTGGAATTGAATTGGTGTCTTTAGAATCACTTTAGGGCACTTACGTCCCCATCTCCATTGACTCATTGACACAGTTTTGAAGTGACAATCATCTACATAATAGTCAGTCATCAGTTACAGAATTGATTATGAAGTAAAACACACTTTTAGTGAAACATGTATTAAAGCATTAACTGAAAAACAAAAATAAATACGTCTAGATAATCAAGTTATATAAGTTGAATTATTACACTGTTAAATACAACAATAACATGTAATAACTCATGTTGTCTTTTTATAATCCTGGTGCCTTGATAAATTTCGGGTTACAAAGAATTTCATTGTTCAATGAAAAAGATTAATGTCATGTAATATACAATTTATGAAATATACAATCCAAATTGTCAAGCACTCCTTTGTGGAAAAATATGCCACTGACTTCTGACAATACACTCCTTTGTGGATAAGTATGACACTGGCGGCTAACAATACTTTCCTTTGTTGAAAAATATACATTGCCCAAATTTCCTTTTCGAGTATGTGAAAAAGAAAACAAGAGAAAAAGGTAGCTCAAGTATAAATTAGGATATGTAAACCATCCTCTTTTAGTAAAAGTAACACAGCAAAGCAAATAATGTTGTCTTCAAACTTCTTGTTTTTCTCTGTAACTCTACTAATCATCACACTCTCCCCCATACCGAATTTTGCTTCTGCTACTTTGGAGGAAGCCAATGCTCTTCTCAAATGGAAAGAAAACCTTGAACTTCCACACAACTCCTTGCTCTCTTCATGGATTCCACTCCCTATGAACTCCACGACATCATTTCCATGCACTTCTTGGTTTGGAGTAGTTTGCAATGCTGTTGGGAGCATTCAGAGGTTGAACCTCAGTTCATCGGGCTTAAAAGGTACACTCCACCAATTTCCATTCTCTTTGCTACACAATCTTACGCATTTTGATCTCTATGAGAATAACTTCTTTGGCACCATCCCACCAGAAATCAGACTCTTGTCCAAACTTGTATATCTTGATTTTTCATTGAATATGTTTTCTGGAGTAATTCCACCTGAAATAGGAAACCTGCACCAGCTGACCAACCTGTACCTAGACTCGAACAATATATCTAGCTCAATTCCTTCATCATTAGGTGATTTGACATCTTTGAATACCCTTTATTTGTACAAAAATCTTCTATCTGGTCCCATTCCTATTGAACTTGGCAATTTGAAGTCTCTCACTCATCTTGCGGTATACAAAAATCAACTTAGTGGTTCTATCCCTTCATCACTAGGAAACCTCAGCAACCTACAGTCTCTACACCTCTATGAGAATAGATTATCTGGTCTCATTCCTATTGAACTTGGGAATTTGAAGTCTCTCACTCATCTTGTGGTATACAAAAATCAACTTAGTGGTTCTATTCCTTCATCACTAGGAAACCTGAGCAACCTACAGTCTCTACGCTTCTATGAGAATAGATTATCTGGTCCCATTCCTATCGAACTTGGCAATTTGAAGTCTCTCACTCATCTTGTGTTATACAAAAATCAACTTAGTGGTTCTATTCCTTCATCATTGGGTGATTTGACATCTCTGAATATTCTTTTTTTGTATAAAAACCAACTCTCTGGTCCCATTCCTATTGGACTTGGGAATTTGAAGTCTCTCAATTCAATTTCCATGAGCTACAATCAACTTAGTGGTTCCATTCCTTCATCACTAGGAAACCTGAGCAACCTACAGTCTCTACGCCTCCATGAGAATAGATTATCTGGTCCCATTCCTATTGAACTTGGGAATTTGAAGTCTCTCGCTGATCTTCAGGTTGGCAAAAATCAACTTAGTGGTTCTATTCCTTCATCACTAACAAACTTAAGCAAGCTAGAGACATTGTACCTTAAAGGGAATAAATTATCGGGTATCATTCCTATTGAACTTGGGAATTTGAAGTCTCTCACTGATCTTATATTGAGCAACAATGATCTGACTGGCTCTATTCCTTCATTGCTAGCAAACCTGAGCAACCTACAATATCTGTACCTCAAATACAATAAATTATCAGGTGCCATTCCTATTGAATTTGGGAATTTGAAGTCTCTTGAAGAATTGGTGGTGAGCGGCAATCAACTTAGTGGTTCTATTCCATCATCACTAGCAAACATGAGCAACCTAAAGACTATGTACCTCCACGAGAATAAATTATCTGGTCCAATTCCTGTTGAACTTGGAAATATGAAGTCCCTGACTCAGCTTATGGCGAACCACAATCAACTTAGTGGTTCTATTCCTTCCGAGTTTACGAATTCAACTCAACTACGAAGGCTTAATCTGTCTTCAAATAATTTGGTTGGTGAGATTCCAAAAGCATTTGAGAAGATGAAAAGTATGTTATATTTGTACATTTCTGATAACCAACTGTCAGGTAATATACCTCTGGAGCTCGGGTCATTCCGTGAACTCCTTGAACTAGATCTATCCACAAATAGATTGAATGGGTCGATACCCAAAAGCATTGGTAATTGGGCACACATCCATCACTTGAATCTTAGTAATAACCAGCTTAGTGAGAAAATTCCAGGTGAGATTGGTAAATTAGTTCAACTTACGGAACTTGATTTATCTCAGAATTTTCTCACAAAAGATATACCATCTGAAGTTCAAAGTTTGCAAAATGTACAAAAATTGGATCTTTCTCACAATAGACTATCTGGTTCTATTCCTGAAGCTTTCACAAGTTTGCCTCTTGGGATTGATATCAACCTTTCTTACAATGAGCTCTCAGGTCCGGTTCCCGCTAGCGCCAACTTTGTGAATGCGTCCCTACAAGGCAATCCAGGTTTGTGTGGAAATGTTACGGGAGTGGAACTTTGTGCAAGTCAAATCTTGAAGAAGAAAAATGATCCCTTTCATCATCAGCTCATCCTAATAATTATGCTCCCTCTTATCGGGGCAACTTTACTTGGTTTATTCATGTGTGGCCTCATTGCTTATCGAAAACAAAAGAGACATTCTCTACAGAAACCATTGGATAATGAAGGTGGTGATTACTTCTCCATAACAAATTTTGATGGAGGAGTAGTGTATGATGACATCTTGAAAGCAACGGACAATTTTGATGAAGCATATGCTATTGGAACCGGAGGATATGGGACTGTGTACAAAGCTGAGATACAGCCTAACAATGTGGTAGCTGTCAAGAAACTTCACTCATCATCTGAGAATGTTGATCATAATGGATTCCTTAATGAGGTACGAACATTAACAAACATAAGGCATCGAAACATAGTGAAACTCTATGGATATTGCTCCCATCCCCATCACTCATTTTTGATTTATGAATACCTTGAAAAGGGAAGCCTTGGATCAATCTTAAGAAGTGATGTCTTAGCAAAAGAATTGGATTGGTTGAAAAGGGTCGATATTGTAAAGGCTGTTGCTAATGGTTTGGCTTATATGCATCACGACTGCTCACCTCCTATAATTCATAGAGACATTTCCATCAACAACATCCTTCTTGATTCTGATTATGAGGCACATATATCTGATTTCGGCACGTCCAAGCTTTTAAAGCTAGACTCATCAAACTGGACGACAATTGCAGGCACCTATGGTTATATCGCGCCAGGTAACGTAATCTTGTGATTTTAGTTCTACATCTTAAGTTTTGTAATATATATAAGTATATATGTTAGAATCTTGTGAGGTTGATATAGCTATTTTGTTTTTATCTTATGTTTCTTGGGATGTAGAGCTTGCTTATACAATGGTGGCATCTGAGAAATGTGATGTGTATAGCTTTGGAGTTGTTGCACTAGAAGTGGTGATGGGAAAGCATCCTGGAGAACTGATAACATCTTTACCAACATTGTCTGCTGATTATTTGGTGTTAGAAAATGTGGGAGATAGCCGGATACCTCCTCCGTCATCCCAAATTGAGAAACAAGTTAAGTCGGTGTTGACTCTCACAAGAGCATGTTTGAACTCAAATCCACATGAAAGGCCAACAATGCACCAAGTTTCAAATCTGTTAATTAGAATCTGCTTTGAATTGACATCTTCGGCTTGATAAAGTGTACATTCGATGTTCTTAATTTTTTTGTAGTTTTGTATGATGCTCCTGACTATATCTACACAATTGAATGCCAAGGACGATTGCAATCCTTCTACTCAATACTGGAAAAGAGTGCTAGCTACACAAGTTTTGCCTTTATTTCCAGGTGAAATTTTGAAGTGGAAAAGTAATATACAAGGTTTCTACAAAGAGATCAACAAGTCATTAGTTAACCCTAACAAACATGATTAAAATCAGCATATACAAATTACCATTGCCATAAATGTAAAACATTTTTCCCCTGCCATTGGCCTAATGTTTAAGCAGGTTAGTAATCAGGGTCTTTCTTATCTTAAACATTTACTTGAAAAATATGACATACAAGTGCTATATATCATCTTATTTTGTTACATTCCTAACAAAGAACAAATCAAGACTCATTAATGCAAGTATAAAAGCTTCATCATCTGAACCTCCCTTGCATGTCTACTGGGAGCAGCGAAATGGCAGCCGTAGTTTTATGGATCCTCAATCGATCGTGGAAGAATTTGAAAACCATTTGTCATGTGTGACTATTTTTACTGGAATCCAGAAAGAACTAAAACAAGGGCTATTAATGTTGATAGACATCATAATTTTCCAGAGACATGATATCTAATGTTGAGCAACTTTTCTGATGACATCATAGCAAGATTAACTAGTTATAACGACATACACTCGCAGGCCCGGCCCAGTACCTAGGCAACTTGGGCTTAGGCCCAGGGTAGGAAGTTTATGGGGGCATCCAGCTATGGTTCTTTTACATATAAAGTGGCCCAAAAAATAGCCCCATATCTTGTGATCTGTCAGGACGTGAGAAAGCAGGGCAAGAAAACCTTAGGCGCCAGACAATCATCGAGCGTTCATCAATTGCGTATAGAAAATCCAAACGTCCGGCGCTTTGAAACATGTTGTTATCGATTGGAGAATTTGATGCCCTAGAATCACCTTATGTCTCTGATAAATAAAGAGTAAGAATCGATTTCTGAATTTTTCATATTCAGTCGATAATATATAGCTCCCAAGTTTCAATTCAATCTTTAAGTTATTCTGATTCTCTGATTTCTAGTTTCTAAACATTCCAATTTCTTTATTTTTCAAGTTATGTTTTCTAATTTCTGATTTCTCTATGGTTAAAGATCGTGATTCAACTTGCAAGCATTCTAGGTCCAAGATACATTGTTATGATACAACGACTCTTATTTGGGTGTGATTCTGATCTAGATGAGTTCAATTTCTCTTATTCCGATTTCCTTTTCTTGTTCTCATTCTAGTTTTTTGAAGTGATTTATCTTTAGTGTTTTTGCTTTTTGTTTCAGAAATAAAATTGATTCTTGTTGGTTGTTGTAATGAATGGCTTGTTCAAGTTTTACTAGACTCGATTTTTCTCTATTTTAGTTCAAATTTTGTTTATTTAGGTTTGATTCAGAAATCTACTTTGTTCTTATCTATTTTATTTTTTCTCTATTTTATTACAGCAAAAAAGAGTCAATGTCTGAAAGATCTATTGGATTTTTATATCTGACTTCTCTTTAGTTTGAGATTGAAATCTGTTGATTTGTATCTGATTTTTGAAATGGTTTGCTTCAGCCTTCGTGTACAATTTGTGACCATTTGTTATCTATTGTTTACTTCTGCTATAAATTTGTAAATGTTCTTTCTAAACTTTTGTGTTTTCGTTTCTGTGATATGAATTGGCTCTCGTTTATTTTAAATATGTGGACTTCTAGAGGCAATAAAAGGTATAAATTATTTTTATTGTTAATATTTGATGGTAATTTTAAAAACAGATTACTATTTTTGATTCTATGATTCATTTTTCAGGTCTCTTGGCATGTGAAAAGTAGAAACAAGAAGTCAAAATATAACGAAATGTGGTTTTTATAAAATTTAATCTCTTGAAATTGTATCTTTAAGAAAGATTGGAAGGATTAGCTTTTCAAGCATCATAAAGTACAAAATATTGACTATCATAAAGTAAAATAAGAGATGTTTTTGTGTAAAAAAAATGTATGAAGACATCATTTTAGGTTATTTTTGTAGGTTTTTGCTTGTTTTATTTTTTTTTTATTGTAAAATTTACCACATTTATCTTTTTATAAATTCTTTATACGTATTGCTTATTGTGTGGTACGTATAAAAGGGCATGAAATTCTTATCTTGCCCTGGGTATTAAAACCTAATGGACCGGCCCGGACAGACAAATCTGGTTCATCTGAAAGTGTAATGATAGCTGACTATTAGACAATTATAAAATAGTTTAGTATTATAGGGATGCATAGTGTAATTGTATGATCTATATATACTCCTTAGGTAAGTGATTATTGATATAATACTAATACACAATATTTGGCCAAGTTTGTCTTGGTATCATAGCATAATTCTCGGCAACCCTAATGGCCACCATCCTTCTAATCCTTCTTCTAAACCTTCGAATGTACAATGGCTCTATTGTTTTTGGAAAACCATGATTCATCCTTTTCTTGTCACAAACAATCTCATTGGTTATGTCGATAGTACCATTCCTTGCCCACTGGAAAACAATTGAAAATACGAGTACTTCAGAAAAAGAAGCCACCACTAAATCTTAGCCAAACCCTAACTATCCGATTTGGATTTCTAATGATGCCCATGTCAGGATGTTGATCATCTCTACAATCTCAGAGGCTGCCTTCCCACATGTTCAAGGCACTACTACATCACGTGAAGTCTGGCTCTCTCTAGAACGTGCCTACTCTCCTCACACGTCTTCCAGTGAATACACTCTCAAAACACAGTTAATGAAGATACAAATGAAGGGTGTTGAAACATAAGAAGTCTATCTCGATAGGGAAAAAGAGTATGCTGATGCTTTATCCAACATTGGTGAAGCTTTTAAAGAAAAAGATTTGGTTATGCTTGTAAATTGCAGGTCTTCGTGAAGAATATAATAGTTTGAAATCGACTCTTCTTGCTAGACAGGTTCCAACTGCCTTTAATGAGTCACATGGGCTACTCTCAGATCACGATTTCATGATCAAACAATTTGTTCCTGTTGTTCAATCACCACAGGCCTTTACTACTAATACTATTGGCATGTCTTTTCTAACAGGGTCTTCACAACAGGATCTCGTTCAAGCTCTTAATCAACTTGCCTCACAACTCGGATTCAGTACTCTACAACCTTTTACTCAACAGTCATAAGCTTGCTTCACTTCCTACTCTCAAAACAACCGTTCTTGTGGTCGCACCACCAACAATTGTGGGTTTGGATGTAGTCCAAACAACCGAACCAATAGAGGACAATTTAATTGGGCATCCAATCAAAATACGGTGTATGGAACTTGCAAGCGATGTGGCATTGGTCACATCCCATCTAACTGTCGGAATCGTGACCCGGCAACCATCCGCAACAGACAACAATTTTCAGTCAATCATGATGATTACTGGTCCCAATCCCCCTCCTGGCTCCTTGACACTGGTGCTAATAGCTATGTAGCACCAAAATCATCTAGTATCGGTACGTCTGAACCATATTATGGTGAAGATTTTCTCCACGTTGGAAATGGTAAGGATTTACCCATTTTACATTTTGTTTCCACTAAACTTCACTCTCCAAACAAAACTCTTGCTTTACTCAATAATCTTCATGTACCACAAATTAAACAACATCTTCTTTTTGTTAAACAATTATGTCATGATAACAATGTTTTCTTTGAATTTCATGAAACTTCTCACTCCATGAAGGATGAGAAGTCGGCCACTATCCTCCTCATAGGTCCACGTAAAACAGGCTCTACTCGCTTCATCTCCCATTCCTCCTACCAATTTCTAGAAGCGTCTTCACTGGTGTTCGTGCTCCTGTTCACACATGGCATTAACGGCTTGGTCACCCTCATTCGTAACTTTTACATTCCATGTTAACATAATACTCTCTTCTAGTTTGGCACAAAAAGTCAAGTATTCCTTGTAATGCATGTCATGTAGGAAAATCCTCTAAACTTTCTTTGCCTTTATCGAATTTTAAAAGTTCTTGCATTTTTGATTTTTTTTTTTTTTTTTTTTTTTTTTTTTTTTTTTTTTTTTTTGTGATGTATGGGACCTTCTCCCATTACCTCCTCTGTTGGACATACTTTGTGTTGATCATTTTACACGTTACATGTGGTTTTTCTCTTTAAAACATAAATATGATGTGTTTGCTCACTTTAAACACTTCATAGCTATGGTTGAATGATATTTTAACACAAAACTTAAATTTGTCCAAACTGATTGGGGTGGAGAATTTTGAAACCTTGCTAATTTCTTTTCTACACTCGACATTACTCATAGACGTTCATGTCCTCATACGACTGAGCAAAATGGCTTTGTTGAACATCGATATCGACACGTTGTGGAAACATGACTCACTTTGCTTGCTCAATCCGGTGTTCCATCTCGTTTTTGGCACTTTTCTTATGACACTATTGTTTACCTAGTTAATCACATGCTATTCGATAACGCATCCAATATGTTAGCTCTTGAACACTCCTTCTCTCACAAACTCGATTTTTCATTCTTGTGTGTTTTTGGTGGTTTGTCTTATGCTCATATTCGTCCATATAAAACACAAAATGGATTTTCGTTCCCTTCCATGTGTCTTTCTCGGTTACAGTCCCGATCACCATGGTTACCGGTGTCTCGATCTTACTACTGATCACATGTACATTGCCCGTCATGGTCGTTTTGTTGAACAAAACTTCCCCTTTCAACAAACCGATCCTCCATTTGTGACACCTACACCTTCCAACCCATATCCAGTTATCCTACACCCATTCGAAACTATACCTACAACCTTAACTGACAATCGACCTGTTACTGACCCCACACCAAACAACCCAACCTCTTCTAATGACACCCCACCACCAGCCCATCTACATCTACTGCTCTTAATACCACATCACATGTCACTCCACCTACTACCTCCACTGATACTTCTTCTCATAATCATCAACTGCCTCCTTGATTTCGACCATCCAATCTTCGCCCAAATCCTAAACCACGAGTTCCATTCGACCCATATGCCTTCACCACCCATACTGACTTCTCTACTTTCGAACCAACAACCTTTTTCGATTCCAACAAATCATCAAAATGGCAAGTTTCCATGAATTAATAATATCATGTGCTAATACGTAATAAAAAAATGGTCTCTTGTTCCACCTATTCCGGATACGAATGTAGTTGATTGCAAATGGGTGTACAAACTAAAAACAGATCAAACCGGGAAAAAATCACTTGGTACAAAGCACGTCTCGTTGCAAAAGGGTTCAATCGACAATCAAGTAATGACTACACTGAAACATTCAGTCATGCTGTAAAATCTACTACTATTCGTACAATGATTTCTCTTTGCTGTTACACAGAAATGGGCTCTACGACAATTGGATGTTTAAGATGCCTTCTTGCATGCAAAACTCCAAGAGACTCTTTACTTATGACAACCACCTGGTTTTGTTGATCCCCTAAAACCTTATCATCTATGCTTGCTTCATAAATCTCTATACGGGCTCAAACAGGCGCCCCGTGCGTGGTTTCATTTAACAAAGGATGTACAAGCTCTCGGCTTTCGTTGATCAAAGACCGACCCCTCTCTTTTCTTTTATTCATCTATGCTTGCGTCATAAATCTCTGTATAAGCTCAAACAGGCGCCCTGTGAGTGGTTTCATGGATTAACAAAGGATGTACAAGCTCTCGGCTTTCTTTGTTCAAAGGCCAACCCCTCTCTTTTCTTTAATTCATCTAAGGGCACCAACTTGTATATGCTAGTTTATTTTGATGATATTATACTCACCGGTAACAAAGCTGCTACCATCAATCATATCATTAAAAAACTGAGTCAAACCTTTACAATTCAAGATTTGGGAACTCTTTCATATTTTTTAGGCATTGAAGTGGTTCACAAAAACTCTGACATTATTTTATCTCAAAAGAAATATATTTTAGAATTACTTCAGTGGGCAAATCTATCTCATGCAAAACCGGTGTCATCTCCAATTACTACCACTGCAAATTTGTACCTCGGTGACAATCCCTTATGCAATGACCCATTTAAATATTGTCAACAAGGTTTGCCAATTCATGCATTCTCCTACTACAAATCATTGGTCTGCAGTTAAAAGGATTCTTCATTATCTCACTACTAGAATATTTGGATTTAGCTACCAAAAATTTCCAACGATTTTGTTTTGTTGGAAATTTCCATCTAATTTCCTACACCCTTACAACAAAAGTAGAATCTAACAAAAATCCAACAAAAACCCTATGGAATTAGATACTATACAGAGTCTGTTGGAAGCCCGTTGGAAGTTTCCTACAAAATACCAACGAACAATTAATTAATATTTAAAATTAAAAACTCTGTTGGAACTTGGTAGGAAATATAACAGCGGGAATGAAAGTTTTTCCCATCTTTTCTTTTTGATTTTCCCTCTTTGTTTTGCCTTCCCTCCTTTTTTTTAATATTATCATTTTAATAAATATAATAATTAAAAATTCATATTATTATTAATATAAATATAATTATTATTATTTTATTTTATTATTAATGTAAATATAACAAATAATATTATTATTTTTTATTGTTATTGTTATTATTTTCTTATCAAATTTATTTTTATTAATATTTTTAATATATAACTATATTGTTTTATTAAAATTAGGCTTACTATAATTATATTATTATTATCATTGTTATTAATATTAGGTTTACCATATGTATAACTAAAATTAACTAGACATACGACATATGTACACATGCTAATAATAAAAAAATATAAAAAATAATCAAGTTATTAATAGTTATAAGTTTATATAGTAATAATTATAATAATAAAACTATTAATAATAAATCTAATAATCATATTTATGTCACCATATAGTATAATATTATATATATATATATATAATATATAATATTTGAAAAGTCTTTTTAATCTTAAACGGAAAGATGCATCACCCACACGGAATCACACTCCAAAGTTAATATATAATATTTATATTTTTTTCTTTTGCTTTCGTTGGAAATTTGTCGGAAAGTTCCGACGAAATTCCCACAAACTCCAAATACTTACTTCTTCCTCTTTTACCCTTCCTCTTTTCTTTTACCTAGCCTTTCTTACTTCAGTCTTATAGAAAACAAAGAATCGGCCATTCTCCCCAAACCATGGTCGGCGTCTCCCCAAATCACCTCTAGCCACCGCCGATTTTCCCCACAACACAACCGTTGCTGCGATAAACCACCATCACAGTCACTTTATGCCGGCGGTGTCTCAGTTGCAGGCGTTTCTTCCCACCGTTGCTGCATCAAACGACAATCACAGCCACTTCACGCCGGCGCTGTCTCCGTTGCCGCAGCCAATAACTTCTAGACCACCACTTGTTTCCGTCGTCGGTTAGTTCAGGTCAGTTGCTTGCTACCACCTCCACCCCTGACCCAACTAATTTACAAATCAGAATGTATGTTTGAATCTAAGTTCGTCTTAGTGTCTATTATGTATCACCATCTTCACAATCTTATTTGTACAAATTGTTTCATCTATATGTATCAATTTGTACATATTTATGTTTGTTTGTGCTTATTTGTGCTTCTTTGTGCTTATATGTTTCAGTATGTATGTATATGAACATATCTAGACCTGTTTCCTTTAATAATCTATAACTTTCACAATTATATATGAATCTTGTATTTACAATTTAAAAATCTTTTATTTTCACAATTATGTATGAATCCTGCGTTTATGAATCTATTTCTGTAAATGTAACTATTTTTCTATCCATTTCTGTAAAAGAAAACTAGAGTTGGAACAACATCCAATACTAGTAATTTAAAGCTTTATATAGAAAGCATTCAAACGGGAAGTAATTAAAAGCTTTAATTTATTGATGGATTAATTATTGTGATGATATGTTACATTCTAACATTTGCAATATATTAGAATTACATATCGATAATGGGGCCAAATAGAGAATGGATGTACACAATGAGAGTCGATAGTAATCAGATTTTTAATCCAGAATTTCAATTCTATGTCAAGCAATTCTTGGATTATGCATTTACCAATGTCACAGTCGTCAAATATAGAACTCTAAGAAACGGGTTAGTAGTTTCCGAAATTAGATGCCCGTGTTCAGTTTGCAAAAATCGGAATTATAAGTCGAGACAGATGGTTGAATTTGATATATGTCAAAATGGTTTCATGCCCAACTATTATCAATGGTCTGCACATGGTGAGTTATATCCAACACAAGACATGGGTCAATGTTCAAACGCCGGACCGTCTCAAGATGTGGGTCAAGAGGACTCTGCTGATGTTGGTGTATATACAGGATACCAAGAAATGTTTACAGAAAGCATGCACCAAATTCATGCTCCTTATTACCAGCAAACACCACAAAGCCCTAATCAAATGGCCGATACTTTCTTTACCAAGATGAGAGAATTCAATGAGCCTTTGTGGGAAGGGTGTAAGAAAGCTACTTCACTATCCGCCACCTCAAGATTGTTACATTGGAAATCAGAGTGCAATGTTTCAGACTTAACATTTGATAAACTACTTCCAATATTGAAAGATTGTGTACCAGATGATGCAAAGATACCTAGAAACTTCTATGAGACTAAGAAAAAGTTGAAGTCATTAGAGATGCCGTCACAACGGATTCATGTTTGCATCAACCATTGCATACTATTTAATGGCCAACATTCTGATTTGGATCATTGTGTAGTATGTAAGGAAAGTAGATACAAGAAGAATTCTAACAAGGTGCCTAATTTGGTCATGACTTACATGCCGATTGGACCAAGACTTCAAAGATTGTTCTATTCAAAGAAGATAGCCCGCAATTTGACTTGGCACTCAGATCATCCAATAAATCATGAAAAAATGACACATCCTAGTGAAGGAAAGGCTTGGATTCACTTTGACACAATGTTTCCTGCTTTTGCACAAGAGACACGCAATATTCGTCTAGGTTTGTGTACCGATGGGTTTTGTCCAAATAGTTCATATGGAAGCGCGTATTCATGTTGGCCGGTTTTTATTACGGTTTACAACCTACCTCCTTGGTTATCTTTCAAACATGAGTACATGCAAATTCCTTTGCTCATTCCTGGGAAGAAGAATCCCGGGCAAAATATAGATGTTTTTCTACAACCTTTAGTAGACGAGCTAAAAATGTTGTTCACTGATGGCATCGAAACTTATGATGCTTATCGAAAGAACAATTTTCAAATGAGGGTCGTACTATTGTGGACAGTTAGTGACTTCCCAGCTTATGCAATGTTATCTGGTTGGAGCTCGCATGGGAAGTTAGCTTGTCCGTATTGTTCACATAAATCAGGATCATTTTGGCTTTCAGAAGGGAGGAAACCGTGTTGGTTTGACTGTCACAGAAAACATTTACCCAATAGACACAAGTTCACCAAAGAGCCCAGTTAGTACTCAAGGAACGAGCATGAGAATCGGTGTATGCATGAAGGACAGACCCCGTGTTCTGTTTGATGAGAACACCATAGTCGGATGTTCCTTGAAGATCGCGATCTTCAAGGAACATCCGACTATGGTGTTCTCATCAAACAGAACACGGGGTCTGTCCTTCATGCATACACCGATTCTCATGCTCGTTCCTTGAGTACTAACTGGGCTCGTTGCCCGGATAAGCGTCAATTCACTGGGGGATATGCCATTTATCTTGGCAACAATCTCATATCTTGGTCGGCCAAAAAACAATCTCTAGGTCATCAATGAAATCAAAGTACAAAGTCGTAGCTGACATTGTAGCTGAACTCACTTGGCTTGAAGCTCTTCTCTAAGAGCTCAAAGTTTCTATGACATTTGTCCCGGTATTGTGGTGTGATAATTTGGGTGCTACATACTTATCAACAAATCCAATCTTTCATGCTCGTAAGAAACATGTTGAGGTTAATTTCCATTTTGTCGGAGAAAAGGTAGGTCTACAGAAACTCTTAGTACAATTCATTTCCACACATGATCACATTGCATATATTTTTATAAAGCCATTGCCATCCCAACGGTTTGCTGAGTAAAGATCCAAGCTACAGGTCGCTCCCTAGCCTTAACTTGCGGGGGACTATTAAACAATTATAAAATACTTTAGCATTATAGGGATGCAAAGTGTAATTGTATGATCTATATATACTCCTTATGTACGTGATTATTGATATAATACAATACACAACATTTGACCAAGTTTGTCTCAGACATATGGGAACCATTACGTTTTTTCATATTATATTGTGTGAATAAACATATTTTTGGATACCGTTATGGTACTTATTTCCTAAAAATATTCTTTGTTTTCTAGTATTCTATGAAATCACAACACTACACTATGAACAAACCATACAACTAATCTCAACATTTAATTCAAAAAAATAAAATCATTTAGGCATTTCATCTAATGGTTAATATGTATTAATCTTTTCTTTAAACAACCATGTGTAAAGGAACATAAGTTGAGCATAAATGGAGTGTTGTAATTCGATGGTAAAAAGCGAGCAAATGATTTCGTAGCGATTTCTGATAGATTCAAAACGAATTTGTGTCGTCTATAAAGGATTCAAATGATTTGGTTTGTGTTTCTGTACTTGGAAATTGATGCCGCTGAAAGGAAGGTGGAGGACTGTGGAAGTGGCATGTGGCATGAAAAGTAGGCAGGGAGCTATGAAAATCGATGATGAGAATAATATGTTTGTGAGCATCGACGAAGGAGTAGCACGTTTAGTTGGTTAAGGTCGTGTTGGATGAACCGAAGGAATGGAATTTGGGTTTCGTAAAATGGTGAAATGTAATTGTTTTTAGGGAAATCAACTAAACTTAACTAACATATCCTTCGTTCCATTATAAAAAACAAAACACAACAAAATGTCATTTAGGCTGTCTGCAGTACTCCTCACGAACTGCAAACCACTTCAAGCTTCATCTTGTTCCACCTGGCTATCTTTTTCTTCCACAATAGCTGGTGTACAAAGTACATACCACAAACCAATTTGTAGGGAACGCAGAGGGTAGAAGAAAGCGCATTGGTCATTGTGGCTAGTGCTCCCCACTACATTCAAGGATGATCACGACTCACCACGGACCACCGGGGTAGTGTTCATCTTTGTGGTGGGTTGGAGAACCACGATCCATTGTAAAGATTACTAAGGAGAACCTTATTAACAAAAATAACCTACTTTGTTCAGTTTATATAAATTAACCATTTTCTCCGGATTATAAATAATCAATTCCCACTTTTCATAGTTTCTCTTGGTGGCTCTGCTGATACAAGTTGATCAAGCTCTAGGATGTTGTTATAAATTCAAGTTTGGCCCTACTTTATGGTCAAATCTACATGCTCTGCTACAACCGTGCAATTTCATGGCTCTACATGCATCACCGGCAATGCAAATTGAAGGCTTCTTTTGTTCTTATAATGCCCTTGTATATCTCCAATGCCCTAAAAAAAATCCTAACTTCATAGTCTAAAAGGGTGTTGCTATCAATTTTTTCCTTCTTCCAAATCCAAATCCTAGAGTCTTTATTTTTTTACTTTAATTATAACTCAATTTCGTTTTTCCAGCATGGTGTTGGGCCTATATATATATATATATATATATATATATATATATATATATATATATATATATATATATATATATATATATATATATATATATATACTAGCCGCCTACCCGCGCAAAGCGGCGGGCGACGAATATATTGTTTCGGCAATTAGTTTTTTTCAAGACGAAAACCATCTGGACCATATATGCGACGCAAAAAAGTTTGGGGCGAAAACCAAGATTCTGAGAAACCACATGGACCATTTATGTACAATATTAATCATGCAACATTTCTTTATACACCGCCTTTAAGGTATAGATTTCGTCATCGTTAAACCTTTTTTCAGGATTCAAGATTCACTGATACCTTTGTTTTTCTACGTGATGTCCCTCTGGATAAGGCAATGTAAAGTTATCCATGCAAAAATACCGATTTTGATAAATATATATACTTACATTTGGAATTTTTTGTCTATGAGCTTTATTGATCGTCATCACAAAACATGAGCGTGAAAGGGGAACATGTCATCTTCGGAAAAACAAAAAGGAATCCTTGGAAAAAACTCTTTTGCGAGGATGTTGACCAACAACTATTTCTGCACAATGACATTATGCTAAAAAAATTTGCATATCAATATGGTGCCATTACACAATCCATTTGATTGATCAATATTTTGTAACAATATTACTTGGCATCCAACTTTTAACCGTCGTGGTATACTAAAATGACTTAGAAATTTACTTAATAAAGTTGAAAAATGACTTAATGCGCTAGTAATTGATTTATTGGGCTGGAAAATGACTTAATGAGGCTGGATCATGAGTTTGTAACCATAAACACACATCTTGAACAAAATCGATTTAGTCCATGGCAATATGTTTCTTCATTTTAGCTTTGATGGTATCTTGATTCTCTGTGGTCTTGTTGGGCTGGTTCGAACAAAATTTGTCAAGAACTCTCTTCTCAATGATAACGTTCTACATAATTTTTTGGTACAAAAAAAAAAATTGAAGTTTATAGTATTTTTAAATATAGCTTTAAGACATGCCTTATCTATGTTTTCTCAACAAATAATTATTTAATTTTTTTTTTTAATAAATATGATTTTGTTTGAATATATCCTCTTTAATAAAAATAAAAGGATTTTTAAATAAACTTAATTGGAAATCTTTTGATTCTTTAATGCAAATAAAAGTACATTATAACTTTAGTAAAACCATGATCGTAACCTTTACTACAACCAATGCAAAAAATACAGAGAATAGATATTCAACATATATACTACAGACTTTGATCACCAACTCTAAGACGTCTTAAATTCTTAACCATTTAGTTACACTATTATCTCTCCTATCTGTACTTAATGTTCAGATTCTTCACTACTTAAATCTGTAACCATCTAACAATGTATGTGGTCTTGGTCAAGTTTAATCACTATTGTCCCTAAGGCTTTTTGCTCAGATTCATTTGTCACTTCAAGGTCATTTCATGCTCTGAAAATGAAACTTAACTCACTAAAAGTTCATTTAAATACACGTTCTAACAAATCTTTCTGCCTCTAGGTTTGCCATTGCAGCCTCCTTTGTCATCATTTGAAGAACCTGAAACAAATTCATAGTGTTATAATTATTTATATCAAAGCAATTTACAGAACTGCAAGCACAAATATACTACAATAACTTCACTATTTTTACATCAATTAAAAGCAATCATTGTTTTTCTATCATAATCATTCATCCATCATTCTAAATAATAATCAAAACCATGCTAATAAAAGCCCTTCATCCTTCTCTTTCAATATGGTGTTTTCAGGGGTATTGTTGTCTATCTATGTCTTCTTTTTCTTCCACAGGTCTGTGCATCCATACATAAGTTTATCAACCTTTTTTCACTTTATTCCAAAAATATTTAATCATTTGAAAAATAAACCTTAATATCGTAACCAAGAACAGGGGGATATACAAATAACAATATAAACATTAGATTACTAAAGTTTACAATTGCAACTGTTTTGAGAAATGTTTTGTTTAATAATATTCACTAATCACTTATAATAAATATCCTAATTACCAGAAGTCATCATGTTGATGCATACATGTTTAATAGCGATTATTGTAAAAATTTATGAAATTAAAAAAAAAAAGATTAAATAAAACTATAAAAGTACCTTCAATGTGAAATATAGTCTTCATTCCAAGGTGCATCCAATGTTCCTGGAAAAAAATAAGAAATCAACGTTATAGATTAAAGAACACACAAAAATGTATCAAAAAGAAACTACACAACATCATTTTGATTCAGCATATATAAACTCTGGTCCATGATCGTTTAGCACTTTTATTTATATAGATATCGATACTAAAAAGAATAAATGGTGTAAAAAATTTTCTTTAAAGGAACATTAATTAGCATGAAGTAACATAACAGGCAACCCAATGACAGACGTCATCCCTTACTCTGAATATGTATGAGTGGCATGACAATTCCTTTTACATAATCTTGAATCTTATTAGCCTGGTACTCTGGTAGCGTCATCATCATCAACCTCAAGATCATTAAGAAAAAATAGAGTAAATCTGCCCCAATATTAAAATTCAAGAGCCCAACACATCAATTTACTTGTGAATACTCATGAACCCAGTCATCAACATCATAATCATCATCATCAATCCTCAATCGCTTCTGTGTAAGAACGAAAGGGATGTCATGTGAATTTGTATCATGTCAAACCAAATATAGAAACGAAGTAGCATAAAAGAAATTTAAACCAAAAAGAATAAAAATAAATGGGCCTAAGAGCAATTGTCTTTGTTGGTGCCACTGTTAATCATACTCTCTGTTGAACTATATGAAACTTGAAGAAATGTTCTGTATATTCACATAAGGCTACATGGAAGTCCAAAATCACTAACTCTCCTAAGTCCTAACTACTTCACCAAAATTGAAGTTGCACACCCTCAATTGATAGTCATAGAAAACCTAATACCTTAAACCCTCAACATTGATTAAATATTGTTTAAACATCAAAGCGAATGTATTATAAGAATAGCATTTCATGTTACCCTAGAACTTATGGATCTAATCATCCTCTAAAATATATTTTTAAAATAGATGTTCCAGTTCCCCTAAATATTACAGATTATATGACTTCTAAAAGCAGCATTTCATCCAGTTTTTGGGAATCCTCCTTCATCAGTTGAAGGTAATTAAGAATCAAGTCATGTTTAATCAAAAGGCTTACCATCTAATCACTCCTCTACGCCCAAAACTGAAAAGAAAGAGAATTAAAGAGAGGTTAGGAATTTTATGCAATCGAGTATACATATAACAAATCTTTTACCAGAAATTACAAAATCCGAATGATTGAGAGTTCAGCGGTGTTTAATTTTCATCGATAAAGCTTTGCCATGTTTATCTTCACTCAACTATGGTGAAAGCTTCAATATCCAGAGATAATCAAGGTATTTGAGCAAGAATTTCAAGCCAAGCAGTCTCCACTTAAACCTTACCATCCACAACGGATGATGGCAACGCGAGGAAGGGCATGAGCGGCGACGTCAATTGCACTTTGCCTGACATTGATTTGGAATAAAAAATCGCAAAACCTAACTGATTTAGCGAGACAAAGAATTTCAAATTTAAGCTTTTTGTTTGACGATTACCTGTAATGTATGCACGTGAGATGAGATTCGGGTAGAAGGCGACATATCAAGGTAAAGGTATGAAGAATAAAAAAGCATAGATTAGAAACCCTATAAAATAAAACATCGTTCGTAAGCTTTATGATATATCCATTAGAGAGGTTCTCACCTTGCGACCAGTGGACATCTGAGAAAGTTCTTCGTCATCATCGATGCTAGGGTTTGCGTTGAGTGAGAGAAAGGAAAGCGAAAAGCAATCTGAATGAAATCTTCAAACTGATATTTTTGTTTTTTCACAGATAAAGGGAGATGGAGGGATCAAATATGGGAGAGCTATAATGGGGCCGAGATTTGTGGGTGAGATTGAGGAACCCGTCTACTGAATCCAAATGTTTTTGACTTAGTTTTAATTTTAAGTGGGAATTCAAATGAAAAATAAATAACAGGTCAAAAAAGATAAGGATATATGGCCTATGGAGGAAACAATATGTGAGAGTTAAAGGGGATCTTTGATACATATAAGAGATATAATGCGTTAAATCTATTTTTAGAAATAGTAACGTTTCTATAATAATATAGTAAAATATATATATATATATATATATATATATATATATATATATATATATATATATATATATATATATATATATATATATATATACTAGCCGTTTACCCGCGCAAAGCGGCGGGAGACAAATAGTTTGTTTCGACAATTAATTTATTTTCGATGGAGAATGATTATTTTTCAATTCAATCATTAGTTTGTTTTAGGAAACATGTCATATTAAAAATAAAGAAAATTGATGAAATTACCAAATTATAGGGTGTTGAGTATTTATTTGGATGAAAAAAAATCTGGTCAAAACCTTTGAAGAAAAGATTTATAGGAGTTTGTTTAAATTTTAATATTATTTTATTAGTGATTAGTTGTACAATTAGCTTAATGATTTGGACGTCTTAAAAAATATTATTATTTTATTCAATCTATTTTTAAAAATAGTGGGATTTGTTTTATAAGATAGTATATATATATATATATATATATATATATATATATATATATATAGAGAGAGAGAGAGAGAGAGAGAGAGAGATAGGTTCAAACGTTTCTAATAACTATTTTGTTCTTATAGGAACCAATGAGAATGCGGGAAATAATAAATAATTAAATAAACAAATAAGGGTGTAATGGTAATCTTAGTATATCTGATTATGGTAAAATAATAAATCAATTAATATCTTCTAAAATTAGGCAATAAGCTAGACCCTAAAATTCATCGTCCCTTTATTAGTTGCTGGCCACTTTCTTCTTCTTCACCTGTTGGTTCTCTTGGTATCGTTCTTCTCCCTTAAATTTCCTACTTGTTGACCACTAAGAAAGAAGGGAAAAGAAGTTAGTCAACTTGCTTAGTGGCTGCCATTCCACCAACAATGTCTAATTTCCAATTCTACCCGCAAAATGTTTTCCCATGGTGCGATTTTCAGCGTTTAGACCTCACCAACCATCGTCATCTTTGTTAATCACCATCGTCGATGAAGAAATTTTCCACCTTCACGCGCCGGTATGAATTTGTTCCTCCTTTAATCCAGGTGTGGTTTTACTTTCCTTTATTTTCAGTTTTGGTTTATTTCGCAGTTTGTTTGTATGATTACAAATTTCCAATTCTGAGAATTCAATAATGGAATCAGACCTGTCTTATTCTGTTTTGGGGATTGAATCCTAAAAAAATATTGAAATAATTTTACTTTATTGATTATGTTTGAGACGAATCAGTTTAATGAAGAGTTAACCATATTGGAAGGAGGTTTGAAATCTTTAATTAGAAGAAACCTGATTATTCGAGAAGACATTTCTTTTTTAAATTTCTATATGTGAATATTGAAGTAAATTTCCTCATTTAAACCAACCAAGTATATAAAACTTTCATGTTCTGTACATCTTTTATTATATTAAGTCATTTATATAACAACTGAATATAAATAGTATAAAATTGGTATAATCCTTTAATTCCTATAATATCATATGCAACTTTCATGTAATCTACAAACCAATTCACGACAATCTTCTTTCATACCTACTTCCAAAGTATGAGTGACTATGGAACGTTAAAATAATCTTATTATCCAGGAAGTCAAAACATACAAAGTGAAACAATAGGTAAATAATTAACAAAAGATAGTAACGTACTCATAAATAATACTCCTTTATTTAATAATCAAATGTCAATTACAATCTATCTATTACATGTTTCGAAACTATCTAATCTAAACTAATATGATCCTAGCGTGCTGCAAGTGCTTAACCTTACTCAGTCCCTTCGTGATGGGATCTGCTGGGTTATCCTCTGACGATACCCTCTTCACTACAAGGAGTCCCTCTTCCAACCGATGTCTGATAATATGATATTCCCTGTCGGTATGTCAGGATCTGCCATGATCCATCGGTCCCTTAGTCAAGGAAACCACTCCTTCATTATCGCAAAATATCTCGATAGGCTCCTTTATTGTTGGCACAACTCGAAGGTCTCCGATGAAGTTTTTCAACCATATTGTGTAACATCCCGAGTTCAGCAGTGCAAGTTCAAGGTCCAAAGTGTAAATGTGGAAGGGCAACTCGGCGAGTCCATGGGTGGACTCGGCGAGTAGGGTCGCGACTCTGGTCGCGTGTTAAGTGGCCAACTCGGCGAGTCGGAGGCTGGACTCGGCAAGTAGGCGCTGAGTGGAGAAAACCCTAATTTCGGAGGATGAGCCCTATATAAGGGACATTATACCCTCTCCCCAGCCTCTTTACCCTCTCTTGAAGTCCAAAAAACCCTAAGACGCGATTGTGAGGGATTTGAGTGCATTTGATCCTTGGAGAAGAGATTTTGGAGAAGTTATTGGAGAGTTAGGAGGCTTGGAGCAAGGGGCATTGCTAAGATTCAGATTTCTCTTCTGTTGGGGCTTCCTTTTGAGGTATTACTTCGTTTCTTGAGCTGTTATTCATATAGATTCATCATTTTAGAATGTGTGGAAAGTTTAGCTTGTAGTACTTCGGGTTTGAAGGTTAGATCTGAGGTTGCTACCTCAGATCTGGAATGGAGAAGGTCTAGAGTGCATTAAAGTCCCTGTTCTTGAGTGTTTGGTGAAGTCATCTTGTCCCAAACCCTAGCCCTAGAGTGTAAATGCCTAGATCTCTTTGGATTCACGTAAAGTTTGCCACTTTACGTGATGCATGGGTTGTAGAAGGGTAGATCTACGTTTTGGATCAACTGCATGGCCTGGAAGGCTTCTGTATAGGTTAAGATCTAGAGGCACTCGGCGAGTCACAAAGGTGTACTCGGCGAGTTGCTTGAAGATGGACTGGAACTCGGCGAGTTGGAAGAACAACTCGGCGAGTAGGTTGAAGATAGCTTTGGACTCGGCGAGTCTGGTCGTAAGGTCCAAACTTCTTCTGGTGGAGCCATGAATCAGTGAGTCAAGGGAGAACTCGGTGAGTTGAGTGTGAGGGGACTCAGAGTTATGGGACTCGGCGAGTCTCGGGGTGACTCGGCGAGTCGAGTCGTGGATTAGGGAAGTTCGGAGCATGGGGACTCGACGAGTCATTGGGTTGACTCGGCGAGTAGAGTCAGTCAGGAGGTTGACTTTGACTTTAACTTTGACCAAGGGTTGACCAGTTGACTTCCAAGGGCATTTTGGTAATTGTTGGCTTTTGTTTGAGTTTAGTGTTGGTGTTGTCTAGTGGTGGAGATCGTATCAGTGGTCAGAGCATCTTGGCCTTAGTCGGCAGTTGCAAGGTGAGTTATCCTCTCTATATCAACAGGGTCTAAGGCACCAAGGCCAACCTTTTTATCGGACTGAGATCCGGGTATCGTTGTTGTGTTATTGCTTTGCTATGTTTGCATCCTGGTAGTTAGGATGGTGTTATGTTAGAGACATGGTTAAGGTCGGTATCCTGGTATATAGGATGATGCTATGCTAGTGACTGGTTAGGTCGGTATCATGGTTAGGAGGATGTTATGTTATGTGATCTGTTAGATCAATTGATTGAACGTGAATTTTTATGTGCACATGGTTGGTGGATTGGAGTTGGGTTGAGGCGGGTCCTGCTTTGTGCTGTAGGCCCCAAGAGGGCGGACTAGACGTGCCGAGGCTCGAAGAGTGGACCAGGCCGACTGAAGGCCCGGTGTGGGCGGACCAGTCATATGGTAGACTCAGAGAGTGGACCAGGTGGATTGAAGGCCCGGTGCAGGCGGACCAATCACATTGCAGACTCGATGCATATGGCTAGACTCGGAGGGTGGACCAGGTGGACTGAAGGCCGGTGCGGCGGACCAGTGACACAGTACACCCGAAGTGCATGGTTTTTCTTTGTTCTGATATGATATGGCATGTTATGCGTGTATGGTATATGTGGTTGGTATTTTGGGGGTATCTCACTAAGCTTTCGGGCTTACAGTATTGGTTTAATGTTTTTTAGGTTCTTCAGGAGACTGTGGCAAGGCAAAGGCGTGATCGTACCGCTCCTCATGATTATATTTTACGATGTGATTCTGGGAAGACTCTGATAATAATTGTATTGAAAACCTTTTTGTAAAAACATTAGGAAATGGGTTGTTTTTGAAAAGTTAAAATTGGTTGAAATTTTATGGTCGTTACAAGTTGGTATCAGAGCCTTGGTTTGAGTGAATTGGAGGAACATTCGTGTGAATCCAGTCTCAAATCAGGGAGAGTTTTCAAAAGAGAATTTAAAATGGTTTTCAAAATGAGTAAAAGGCGGACGCGGAGGTACGATCAGCCGCAACCAGTAAATAACCCCAAAATACCATACATGTTATTTGTTTATGAGCTTGATAGAACATCATGCTAGTACTAGGCTAGGGATCTTCAGGATTTGATGATAATGCTGCCTGATTTATGATGCCTGCTAGCCTAGGGTTCCTCTGTGGGAGATTTTCGGTGTTCCTCTAGGAGTGAGGGTTGAGCGCTTGTTATGTATGTTTGTTCTTCACTAGGGTGTTGTGGTGATAATTTATATAAATATGGGTAGGTGTGGAAGGTAGTATGGGCCCGTACTACTGAAAGCACAGGACCCATACGCGTATCAAATAAGCCACAACCTCTAGGGTTGGTTTGGGGGTTGGTTCCCGGGTTAGTGGGAAGTATCTGAGATTTTTCTATGTTTTTCAGTATGGTGGTTACGAGGCATGCGGGGAGCGGATCCGGGTCAGGATCGGGAGCAGGAGAAGACGGTCAGGGTGGGTCAGTACCACCCGAGGTTATTGGTCAGATGAGCATAGGCGAGTTGGATGCTAGGATTTGTGAGATCCTGCACGATGAGGCTGCTGCATTGTTCCGGGCTGAGTTGCCGGAACTGTTTGGGTTGATCAAGACCGCCATGGTTGAGTATTTTGATGAGCGTTATGCGGCTCACACAGACGGCTGCCGCCACGGCTACAACGGCTGTAGCAGCGGCATGGGGAGGAGTTGGTAGAGGTTTCCAGTATCGGGACTTCGATAACACGAAGCCTCCCACCTTTGATGGAGTTCAGGACCCGATTGTTGCTATGAGATGGTTGTCAGACGTGGAGGGGTGTTTCTTCACGTGTTCATGCCCTGCTGATCACACGGTGAGGTGTGCTCTAAACCTGTTGAGGCTTGGGGCAAAGGATTGGTGGAGATTGACCACGGGGTCATATTCGGATGCGCAGAGGGATGCGGTTTCATGGGATCAGTTTCGAGAGATGCCCAACACTCG
Organism: Lactuca sativa; assembly: GCF_002870075.4. Lineage (NCBI taxonomy): Eukaryota > Viridiplantae > Streptophyta > Magnoliopsida > Asterales > Asteraceae > Lactuca > Lactuca sativa. Next base: position 83,219,801 of record NC_056625.2, on the reverse strand, counting down.
TTATGTTCTGCGGGTTGAGAGGGGAGAGATTGGCTCAGGAATTCCTTGAGCTGAAGCAGGATTCGGAGTCGGTGACGGAGATCACCAGGATGTTCACTGAGAGGGCGATGTTTTGCCCTGATATCTGAGTATGCTCAAGAGGGATATCAGGAAGTTTGTGTCTACGCAGAGGTGAGAGACCTTGTTAGAGTTACAGGAGGCCACCAGGCGGTGTGAGTTGGTGATTGAGTTGCAGTTGCGAGAGCAGAGGCAGGCTCCGGTGCAGTCGCAGCCGGCGCCGAAACGGTCTAAGACCGTTGATTCTAGATTGGGAGATCAGAGCAGCCACACTTGTGGGAAGTGTGGGAAGGGTCACACCAGAGTTTGTAGGTCCGATGGTGCATGCTGCAAGTGCGGAAAGGAGGGGCACTATGCGAGGGATTGTCGGAAGACAGCCCCGGTTTGGGATTTGAGGATTTGTTATCATTGTCATCAGGTTGGGCACTTGAGGGTCAACTGTCCACAACTTGCTGCAGGACCAGTGCAGGCTCCAGCATTGGCTCCATTGAGGATCACGAGTGGAGGTCAGGGTGGAGCGGAGCCCCCAAGGGCTCAGGGTCGTGCTTTTCAACTTATAGCAGAGGAGGTCAGGGCAGTGTCGGATGCAGCTCCGGGTATGTTTCTTTCTTGATGTCTTGTTATGTTATGATTATTGTGGGGTATTGTTTATCTGCTAGTCTCGTTGTGTGGTTTTCGGTAATGTATTCGTCGATTTTGAGGTCTATGGTATGGTTATGGGATTAGTGTTGGGAGTTTCGTTGGTTATCATTCATGAGGGATTATTAGTGGAAATCTGGCGTTTGGTCTGAATGTCGGGTAGCATCTGCAGTCTGAGGAGTGGTTAGCTGAAGATAGAGTTTCTTTCGAGCCCGGGATGATTAGTGTTGATATGTGATTTTGTGAAGGTTGCTCGTTCTAGTAGGAATCAGTTCGTGTGTAAGTGGTTGTGTTGTGTAGGGTTGTTGAGGGAGGTCGGTGATGGCGACCGGTGGTTGATAGTCAGTGCTCTAAGTAGGGGAGAATTGGAGAATTCTCCGGAAGATCGATGGACAAGAGAGGTTGTTTAGCTGCTTGAGATTCAGCAGTGTTTCTGTCAGCCAATGGCGTAGGATGGTATGAGTAAGTGGCAGGCGTGCGGGGCGGGATACAGACCTAGGGTGATTGATTGTGGAAGGCCTGGATTCGGGCCGGGATTGAGTATGTAGGATGGAGATAGAGTTCGGAACCCCTAGAGGGCTAGAACAGTATGCATGGGAGAGTTTCCTAGAGGGATAACTCAGAATGATGAATGCTAGTTGAGCGGTCCGGATAGACTGAAGGCCGGTAGGCGTACCAGTCAGGCCGAAGGCTCGGAGAACGGTCCAGCTAGGCTGAAGGCCCTGGAGGGCGGTCCAGATATGCTGAAGGTTCTGAGAGTGGTCCAGATTGGCTGAAGGCCTGGTTAGGCGGTCCAGTCATGCTGAAGACTCTACATGTGTTGATAGATCGGTATGAGGGAATGGAATGAGTATGTCGCGATGTGATAGCATCAGAAGGTCTGGCCCCGGATATCGATCACGATTAGTGGAGGTAGTGCATGGACTCGAGAGTCCCTGCGAGCGGATTCAGAGTATATGTGTGGTGCATGGGATAATGGTTATGTTATAAGGAAATGGTGTGGTATTGGTGATGGGTTTAGGTCATAAGACATCCTATGTGCTCATACAAACCCTAATGCTTGGATCTAGGTTTCTCTATTGTACATGCTTTGAATCCAAGACTTTGAACCCTAATTCTAGCATATGGAAATCAGAAATCACATGTAATTAGGTTTAAGAACATACCTTGATTGTTATATAGCAATAATAATCCAATTCCTCCTTGAATTGACCTTGGAAAGCTGAGAGTCACAAGTGTCACTCCTCTAATGGCTTACAAACACCATAAGCAAGTGGAGAAGGTATAAAGAGAGAGGATGGAGGTTAGAATTCGTCCTTAGGACCTCTTGGGAAGGGTTAGACGAATTCCTAAGCCCTAGGGGGTTTATATAGGTGTAAAGATTAAGGTTTTAGTCCTTATCCTTATCTAGTTGCTTGTCCACCAAGCAACCATAAGATAAGTCCTAGAAACCCTTATCCTAGTCGAATTCTAAGGGATTTACACCTCAAATTCGTTCACCATATATATAAGATAATCCTTACCTTATTTTGTAACTATCACATAATTACAATTCAGCCCCTCTAGTTTAATTAATTACACTTGATCACAAAATTAATTCTTAATTAATTATTGACCAATATTAATTAAACAAATATGATTTCTCCTTTAATATATTATTCTTATAACATATTAATAAATCATAATAACCTCTCTCTCTCTCTTTATTTATTTCTTCAATCAAGTTGCTTTGGTGAAGGCAACCCAAAAGGACCATGCACCATCGGGTCAAGTACATACCAAAATAGTTATGGACTTAGACACTAATCCAACAATTGGGTGAGCACCATGGCACTTGTGGTAGTGTCAAGGCAGCCAAGTGGATCTCCTTGGTAAGGAAAGGGAAAGGAATGTAGCTTCAAGAGGGGATGTAAGTTCACGGAAGTGAAAGTAGTAGTGCAAAGATATGATTGGGGTGTTCCAACTATAGTTGTTGCGCAGTGTGTGCGGCGGTGGTATGGAATCACATCCAGTTTGGATGTCTGCCGAGGTCTCGGAAGGAATTCCGAGGGTGTAGAGCCAAGAGGCTCGGAAGGGATGCAGGGATGGAGTCTTGGACTCCCAGCTTGATTTCGATCAAGGAATTGTGTATGTAGTGGTAATTCATCCTGGTGGATGTTTGGAGGTATCATCAGTGTATCGGGTTTTCCCAACCCGAAGATACTAGAGCCAGTTCAGTGTGGGTATGAGATTGCGGTGGAGAACTCATGGGAGTTGCTCTAAGGCTGAAGAATGTGTCATCCCGCCAGCATGGAGTGGATAAGTTGGGCTCTGACCGGAAATTATGGTGGTTCAGGGATTATTTCTAGCTCGTATGAGTCAAGTGATTGTTGTGATTTGGAGCGAGTGAAGTATCATGGAGTGGTACTTAGTTGATAAATGTGGTTATCAGAGGATGAGGCCGGTGGCCGGCTTGAAGCGGTGGTCAGAACACTGCAAGAAGGGGAAAGTTGGGTTTTGGGTTTTCGGTGGTTGTGTCTTGAGGAACCTAGTCTGGTTAATGCAACGTGGTGCATTGCGGGAGCAGTTCTGGAGTAGAGTCGCCGCAGGCTTCGAGGACGAAGCCTAATATAAGTGGGGGAGAATTGTAACATCCCGAGTTCAGGAGTGCAAGTTCAGGGTCCAAAGTGTAAATGTGGAAGGGCAACTCGGCGAGTCCATGGGTGGACTCCGCGAGTAGGGTCGCGACTTTGGTCGCGTGTTAAGTGGCCAACTCGGCGAGTCGGAGGCTGGACTCGGCGAGTAGGTGCTGAGTGGAGAAAACCCTAATTTCGGAGGATGAGCCCTATATAAAGGACATTATACCCTCTTCCCAGCCTCTTTACCCTCTCTTGAAGTCCAGAAAACCCTAAGACGCGATTGTGAGGGATTTGAGTGCATTTGATCCTTGGAGAAGAGATTTTGGAGGAGTTCTTGGAGAGTTAGGAGGCTTGGAGCAAGGGGCTTTGCTAAGATTCAAATTTCTCTTCTGTTGGGGCTTCCTTTTGAGGTATTACTTCGTTTCTTGAGCTGTTATTCATCTAGATTCATCATTTTGGAATGTGTGGAAAGTTTAGCTTGTAGTATTTCGGGTTTGAAGGTTAGATCTGAGGTTGCTACCTCAGATCTGGAATGGAGAAGGTCTAGAGTGCATTAAAGTCCCTGTTCTAGAGTGTTTGGTGAAGTCATCTTGTCCTAAACCCTAGCCCTAGAGTATAAATGCCTAGATCTCTTTGGATTCACGTAAAGTTTGCCACTTTACGTGATGGATGGGTTGTAGAAGGGTAGATCTACGTTTTGTATCAACTGCATGGCCTGGAAGGCTTCTGTATGGGTTAAGATCTAGAGGCACTCGGCGAGTCACAAAGGTGTACTCAGCGAGTTGCTTGAAGATGGACTGGAACTCGGTGAGTTGGAAGAACAACTCGATGAGTAGGTTCAAGTTAGCTTTGGACGCGGCGAGTCTGTTCTTGGACTCGGCGAGTCTGGTCGTGAGGTCCAAACTTCTTCTGGTGGAGCCATGAATCAGTGAGTCAAGGGAGGACTCGGTGAGTTGAGTGTGAGGGGACTCAGAGTTATGGGATTCGGCGAGTCTCGGGGTGACTCGGCGAGTCAAGTCGTGGATTAGGGGAGTTCGGAGCATGGGGACTCGACGAGTCATTGGGTTGACTCGGCGAGTAGAGTCAGTTAGGAGGTTGACTTTGACTTTGACTTTGACCAAGGGTTGACCAGTTGACTTCCAAGGGCATTTTGGTAATTGTTGGCTTTTGTTTGAGTTCAGTGTTGGCGTTGGCTAGTGGTGGAGATCGTATCAGTGGTCGGAGCATCTTGGCCTTATCTTTCAGTCGGCAATTGCGAGGTGATTTATCCTCACTATATCAACAGGGGCTAAGGCACCAAGGCCGGCCCTTTTATCGGACTGAGATCTGGGTATCGTTGTTATGTTATTGCTTTGCTATGTTTGCATCCTGGTAGTTAGGATGGTGTTATGTTAGAGACCTGGTTAAGGTCGGTATCCTGGTATATAGGATGATGCTATGCTAGTGACCGGTTAGGTCGGTATCCTGGTTAGGAGGATGTTATGTTATGTGATCTGTTAGATCGATTGATTGATTGTGAATTTTTATATGATTGAATGTTTATGTGCACATGGTTGTTGGACTGGAGTTGGGTTGAGGCGGGTCCTGCTTTGTGCAGTAGGGCAACATACCCAGGGCGGACCGGTTGTCTCGAAGGCCCAGCGAGCGGTCCGGATAGGCTGTGGGCCCCAAGAGGGCGGACCAGACGTGCTGAGGCTCGGAGAGTGGACCAGGCCGACTGAAGGCCCGGTGCGGGCGGACCAGTCATACTGTAGACTCAGAGAGTGGACCAGGTGGATTGAAGGCCCGGTGCGGGCGGACCAATCACACTGCAGACTCGATGCATATGGCTAGACTCGGAGGGTGGACCAGGTGGACTGAAGGCCAGTGCGGCGGACCAGTCACACAGTAGACCCAAAGTGCATGGCTTTTCTGTGTTCTGATATGATATGGCATGTTATGCGTGTATGGTATATGTGGTTGGTATTTTGGGGGTATCTCACTAAGCTTTCGGGCTTACAGTTGTGGTTTAATGTTTTTCAGGTTCTTCAGGAGACCATGGCAAGGCAAAGGCGTGATCGTACCGCTCCTCATGATTATATTTTACGATGTGATTCTGGGAAGACTCCGATAATAATTGTATTGAAAACCTTTTTGTAAAAACATTAGGAAAATGGGTTGTTTTTGAAAAGTTAAAATTGGTTGAAATTTTATGGTCGTTACATATTGCCTCCTTGACGCTTCGCTCGCCGCTATATACTCTGATTCGCACGTTGAATCAGCTATGGTCTCCTACTTGGAACTTTTCCAAGTCACTACTTCTCCATTTAGGGTAATGGCCTAGCCAGACTGAGAACGGTAATTGTCTCAGTCAGTCAGAAAACTGGTGTCACTATACCCTCGCACCCTTAAGTCATCACTCCCACCAAGGACTAGAAACCATTCCTTGGTCCTCCGAAGGTACTTAAGAATATTCTTGATTGCGGTCTAATGTGCTTTGCCAATATCCCCTTGATATCTGCTGACCATGCTCAAAGCGAAGGCCACATCAGGACGAGTACAAGTCATAGCGTACATGATCGAGCGAACTACGGAAGCCTAAGGTACTTGGTTCATCTCTGCTATCTCGACTTCGGTACTCGGGCTTTGCGTCTTACTCAACTTGGCATTTCTTTGGATCGGTAACTCCCCTTTCTTGGAATTCTCCATACTAAAACATTTTAGTACCTTTTCCAAGTAAGTATTCTGACTGAGTCCTATTAGTCTTTCACTCTTGTTTCTCACTATCCTTGTTCCCAGAACATAGGTAGCCTCTCTGAGATCGTTCATAGCGAAACACTTCCCAATCCAAGACTTGACTTCCTGCAGGGTCGGGATGTCGTTTCCTATGAGCAGTATGTCATCAATATACAATACGAGGAAGCTAACTATACTCCCACTGGCGTTGACATATACACATGATTCATCCTCGTTTTGCTGGAAGCAAAACTCTTTGAATTTCTCGTCAAAACAATAATTCTATCTACGAGATGCTTGTTTCAATCCATAAATGGATTTCTCAAGCTTACACACTCGATTAGGATGCTTTACATCGATAAAACCCTCTGGCTGACACATGTAAACATTCTCAGCCAACTTCCCATTAAGGAAAGCGTTTTTGACATCCATCTGCCATATTTCATAGTCATGAAATGCAACAATGGCTAGCATCAACCTAATAGACTTTATTTTCGCAATCGGTGAGAAGGTCTCATCATAGTCAACTCTGGGACGTTGAGTAAAGCCCTTCGCAACCAATCGCACCTTATAAGTGTGTGTCTTCCCGTCCATGTCGGTCTTCTTCTTGAAGATCCATTTGCACCCAACTCTCTTACGACCTGGCACATTGTCAACCAAATTCCAAACTTGGTTGTCATACATGGACTAAATCTCGCTGTCCATTGCCTCTTTCCATTTCACAGACGCCCCAATTCTCAGGTATTAATTTTATAAAAGAAATTTCTTGAATTCAAGGTCTACTCGACGAGTTGGTTCCCTTACTTTTCGAGTAGCAGCAGGTTGGTCCACCAGTTTTATTGACCTGCTTGCCGAGTCCAAGAAGGGACTCGACGAGTAGGAGTTGGCAGATGATACCCTAAATTCTGGGGTATTGAACCCTATGTAAAGGATCATTGGCCTCCCCCAGCCTCCCCTTTACAACTCCTTGGCACCCTTAAACCCTAAATCATGTGTGTGTTTCTTTGGTGTGTTAACGCTTAGAAGAGGGATCTTGGTGAAGAAACACTTGGGGAAACAAGTAAATTGAAGCAAGGAACTCATGGGAAGCAAAGATCTAATTTTGTTGACACTCTCTTGAGGGTATTAAGCTGTTTCCTTGGCTCATTTCATCTTTAATCTCTTTTGGGTGGTTTTAGGAATGAGTTCTTGTGTTCGAGCCAAGATTTGAAGTTGTAACTTCAGATCTGGACTCCCTTTGGCCTTTAGATCCACAAAGTTATCATCTTTGACAAGTATGATCCTTCCCTCAAGTGTGAGACTTCTTTACATGCTTGGTGTTGTCAATTTAAGACTTTAGAGCTTTGCATGCATGTAAAGTTTGCAACTTTATGTGATAAACATGCATTGGGAAGTTGGATCTACAATATGGAGCCTTAGCATGGCTTAAAAAGCCTCTATATAGATGAAGGACCAAAGGGACTCGACGAGTCGCATGGTTGACTCGACGAGTTCGATGAAGATTATAGTGCGCTCGACGAGTCAGATGAGTGACTCGGCGAGTCCGATAGGGTTTTCCCAACCTTTGGACATGTATGAATGTAGTGAGTTGTAAGGGGAAAACTTGCTGAGTTGGTCAAGGAGTTACGGCCACTGAAACTACGAACTCAACGAGTCACTCAAGTGACTCGACGAGTTGGTGAGTTATGCTAGTGTCACACCCCGAAACCGATGGCAAAAATTTTCTAGGGTGGAGGACGTCATGTAAAGTATCACAGCCAATGTACATAGTAAGAATAGTAAACACAAACATTACATTACATAGGAATATTTACATTTGTTTGAAAATAAGGTAATACAGTTTTATCTATACATTAGTTTGATCAAAAGTAAAGACGTGTCTGTTAAAACGCTCCGTGTTCTCCAAAAGATCGTGGGGGGTACCTATCTAATGTGGACCTGAGAATACAAGCAGTTTGAAAATCAGCATAAAGCTGGTGAGTTCATAAGCGGTTTTGTTTCTGAAAATGAACAAGTTTCCTTTAGTTTTTTTAAAAGTTGTTATCCAAGAAAAACCCATATTTTCTTATAAGAAAAGTTTAGTTATTCGTTTGTTACACAATCTGGTTAAGAACAGTTCAGTTATCCCAGGAAAAACCCTTATTTTCCTTAAAAGTTTGTAGTTAGTTGTTAATTCGGAATGCAATGTACAAGTATCTACCATACTTGCAGTGTTAAGATAAGTATTCTAAAAACCTGGTTATCCTTGAAAAGTACATTAGTTTTAACACGTATATAAAACTAATAAGGAAGTAGAAAAGTTTTCATAATCTAAGTTGCGAGTTCCATAACCATACATTCGACTAGATAAGGCTCGTACTAGGCCAATATCATTGTTATGACTTTTGTCACCCGTAGACCTGTCAGTCCGACTGTAGCTAGCAGCCAGGTGCGGGGTAGTCAATCCCGTATAGATCTATACACTCAAGTCACGTTCTCCTTCCAGGAGATTCTGGTTACAAGGGTAGTCCTACACTCTCGTATCCGGGGAAGTGTTACCAAGGATGTGTCTCCAATCTTAAGATTGACGAAATTTGTCCTTCACTCTCGTATCTTGGGGAGTGTTACCAAGGACGTTAGAAAATCCTGTTGTTTTATCACACCCCAAAACTGATAACGGCGGAATACGTTTCGGGGTGTAGGACGTCATGTACAGTATCATCACAAATGTATAATAGTAAAAACAAGAAACATACAACCATTTCATTTCATAGTAAGTTTAATTACAAGTGTGTTCTGTAAAGTTCAACAAACACCAAAAGTAGTACAAAAATAAGAGATGGATCTTGTATACTCCATCTTCTCCAAAATGCTGCACCTGTACCTGTACCTGTCTATCTTTGACCTGAAGATACAAGTTATTTTGAAAACGAGTATCAACATAAAGCTGGTGAGTTCAAAAGAGTTTAGTGTGAATTTTTGTATAAAATGCACTAGAACATATAGTGTGTAAAGCTGCGATTTACAGTTTGAAAGTAGTAGAAAAACCCTAGAAAATCCTATATTTTCCAGAAAATACATTATGAGTGAAAATCTTTAAGTTGCATGTAAGTTTCATTATTGAAAACCGTTTATTGTAAGAGTATATTAGTAATTTACCAATACGTAGTGTAACTAAGAAAAAGGTTATGCATGTCGTCAGTAATAGTGGTGCAAACTCCCATTTGTAATAGATACTTATTTACTTCGGGATATTAATTTACACTGTAGTTTTAGTATTTTAGTGTGGATATAGTGTATTCTTTGTATACGACTGATAGTGTGAGTAATAAAGGACCCCATGACCTTCCCGGTCATACACAATGTAGTGAAGTAGTGTCATCCCTGGGCTTGCTTGGCTCGGACTGAAGTTAACAGTCGGGATGTAATAGTGTCTGCCCCGTGTAGATCTATACACGTAGCGTCGTCTTCCTATCGGAAAACTCTGGGCATAGTATGTAGCGAGTAGAGTATCTTGTAAATAGTTAGTGTGTTATCTTCCTGATTAGTGCTTTCCCTTGTATTATAGTGTAGTAGTCTTTTATATAGTCCGTAGTGTGTTCTCTTATTCGTGTATCGTCTCGTAATAGTATGTATTATAGTATGTAAAATAGTAGCAGTAACGAATAGTAGCGGACTTAACTATACCTATTATAGTTAACTTAGTGTATATGGTTCTTGGCAATTGTGTAGTATAGGCATCGAATGGAATGAAAATACTTGTATCCAACACCAATATACATGATATATAACTAAGAAATCAATGACAGTCGGACGGATAACAACTACCCCGAGCCTACAATCAAACAAGAACAGGAAATAAGGCGAGCTATCGGTCCTAAGTCCTTCAAGTCTTACTTATATAAATATATTAGTGTGGTTACATTTTATAAGAAAATTTATTTAATAAAAATCTTGTCCAAAGAAAACATTTAGAAAATAGTTTATTTATCCAAAGTAGTTTTGAAAACGCAAAGTTCTTTTATAAGGCATAGTGATAAATCACATGTGATTTGAACTACGGGTAGTGAATCACATGTGATTATTATTCATAAACATGTTTATTTGACTTGTATCCCCCCTAAAACATATAAAAACATTTGAAAGGTTCATTACAGGGGTATGAACTCACCTTAAATCGAGTAAATCGGGTAAATCGGGTGAAAGTGTCGGTTGCGCGTTTGGTGTCAATTTAGGACTTGTACACCTTTTAAGTCCCTATTAACATGTGATATATATGTTTTACAAGTAATTAGTCACTTATACTTTTATTTAAAGACTTTTACATATTCTAAATTGATTCGAGGTCTTATGGATTAGAAGTGGTTCTCGGGGATTGTACAAGGCCAAAAGGGGTACTAAGGGGGGTCCAAGAGTTTACTCCCTTGGAGTTTACGGCCCAAAGGCCACTCCTTGGGAGTTTACGGCCTAAAGGCCAATCCTTGGGAGTTTACGGCCGTAAGCCTCATGGCTTGGCCGTGAACTCTTGTTCACTCCCCAATTTTGATGTTAAAGCCCTTAAATCAATCCCTTTAATTTTCCAGTGAAAGTCTAGGGCTAATTAGGGGGTTTAAACCCTTATTTGGAGAGGTTTGGGGGAGTTTACGGTCCTAGCTTGTGCTTGGGCTGTAAACTCTAAATTACCCCTCAAAATGTGATGTTTAATGGCTCTAAACTTGAAATGGTATATCCTAAAATCATACCTCAAGCCTAATCATTCATTGGAAGGGTTTTGGGGCATTTTTACATGGAAAAAAGAGTGTTTACGGCCTAAGCATGTGCTTGGGCCATAAACTCTCTTTAATGCCCTAAATGTCATGGTTTTGATGCTCTAACACTCCTAGGTAAAATCCCTAACTAGTATCCAAGCTTAGAAGAAGGAAATTTGGGACTTTTGGCCAACTTTTGGGTGTTTACGGCCTAAGGGGGTTCTTAGGACGTAAACTCCTTTTCCATGTCCCAATCCTGTGATTTTTGAGTTATAAAGACAATATTGTATGTTTAGAACAAGTTAGGGTTGAAGATCTTACGTTTAGGAGCTGGAAATTGCGGTTTTGGAGCCGAAAACGAGCTAGAGAGAGAAAGTAGTGAGAGAGAGAGAGTGTTTGAGTGGTAAAAAGCTTTCAAGAGGTGTTCACTCTCCTTATATATGCCTCGGGTATTGCACCCGGTACATGACTACCCGATGCTAAAGTTTAACGGGGTTTAAACTTTTTACCCGGGTTAAGTGGTTGAATAATATAACTCTATTCTATAAAATATAAAAATCATTTAACGGGTTATATTTAGTTTACTATGATTATGATCACATGAAATATAACTAAATAAATAAGTATTTATTTAATTGACGACTCCAAATTACAGGACTTTTTATAGAACGACATATCCCGTTAGGGAAAACGGAATTATATAACGGAATAACGTTGGGTTGTCACATCATCCCCCCATTAGGGGAATTTCATCCCGAAATTTAGAATTCAACAGATAAGTTATTACAGAACTACTAAGAGAAGAGATGGGGGTATTTGAGTTTCATCTGATCCTCGTGCTCCCAAGTGAATTCCGGTCCCCGCTTGGCGTTCCACCGAACCTTCACAATTAGGATGCGGCTTTGTTTCGTTCGTTTTACTTCTCGATCCATAATCTTCGCATGCTCTTCAATGAAGTTGAGGCTCTCATTGACCTCGATCTCATCAAGTGGAATTACTAGAGTCTCGTCGAACATGCATTTCTTCAAGTTTGAGACGTGGAAGGTAAGATGTATGTTATTTAGCTCGTGTGGTAGGTTGAGTTTGTAGGCTACAGGGCCGATTCTAGCGAGAATCTCAAAAGGTCCTATGTACCTTGGGTTCAGCTTTCCACGCTTTCTGAATCGTATCGTGCCTTTACAGGGCGAGACCTTCAAAAGGAGTCAGTCTCCCACCTGGAATTCCAAGGGTTTTCTTCATTTGTCTGCGTAGCTTTTCCGTCGATCTCTAGCGGCTTTTAACCGCTCGCGCATCTGTACTATCTTCTCGGTCGTTTCTCGAATGATCTCCGGACCAGTGAGAGCGCTGTCAGGAACTCGTCCTTTAGCTAGCTGAGTGTCACCCACCTCAGCCCAGCACAGAGGGGATCTGCACTTTCGGCCGTAGAGGGCTTCGAATGGAGCTGCCTTTATGCTCGTGTGATAACTATTGTTGTAGGAAAATTCCACAAGGGGTAAGTGTGTATCCCACGATTTACCGAAGTCAATCACACAAGCTCGTAGCATATCTTCTAAGGTTTGGATCATCCTCTCACTTTGTCCGTCAATCTGTGGATGGTAGGCTGTAGTCATGTCCAGCCTCGTCCCTAGTGCCTTTTGTAGTGATTGCCAAAATCTTGAGGTAAATCTACTATCTCTGTCTGAGATAATAGATATAGGGACGCCATGCAGCCATACTATTTCCTTAAGGTATGTTCTTGTGAGTTTCTCCATCTTGTACGTTTCCTTGATGGGTAGGAAGTGTGCAGACTTGGTCAATCTGTCGACGATGACCCAAATGGTATCCAACCCACCCGTTGTCTTGGGCTACTTGGTTATAAAGTCCATTGTAATCCGCTCCCACTTCCATTCCGATATCTCCGGTTGTTGGAGGAGTCCCGATGGCTTTTGATATTCGACCTTGACCTTCGCGCAAGTAAGGCACTTACTCACGAAGGTAGCAATCTCCGCTTTCATGTTAGGCCACCAGTATAGCTTTTTGAGATCCAGATACATCTTATCTGAACCGGGGTGGACGGAGTATTGAGTGCTGTGTGCTTCCTTCATGACCACCTCTCTGAAACCTCCGTGTCGCAGGGTCCAGATTCGGTCCATGAGATAGTAGGCTCCGTCACCCTTTACCTCGAAACTCTTATCCATTCCGCGCAGGGATTCTCCCTTCACATTCTCAGGCTTCAAGGCTTCAAGCTGAGCCTCCTTGATCTGTGTGGACAGATGAGAATGGATAGTCATTGTCAACGACTTGGTTCTTCGACCAAAATACCCTTTCCTACTCAGGGCGTCTGCTACCACGTTGGCTTTCCCCGGGTGATATCGAATTTCGCAATCGTAATCATTGAGTAGCTCGACCCATCGGCGTTGTCTCATATTGAGCTCTTTCTGGTTCAGGATGTGCTGGAGGCTTTTATGATCAGTGTACACTATGCTCTTTGTGTCGTACAAGTAATGTCTCCAGATCTTTAAAGCGAATACAACCGCCCCTAACTCGAGGTCGTGCGTGGTGTAGTTTACCTCATGTGTCTTTAGCTGTCTGGAGGCATAGGCGATGACCTTACCTCGTTGCATCAAGACACAACCGAGCCCTTGATTCGACGCGTCACAGTACACTACAAAATCTTCTATTCTTTCGGGAAGGGATAATACCGGTGCGGTGCATAGGGATCGCTTCAGGGTCTGGAATGCCTTCTCCTGTTTCTCTTCCCAGTCAAATGTTACTCCCTTCTGTGTCAGCATAGTGAGTGGTTTCGCAATCCGAGAGAAGTTCTGAATGAATCTGCGGTAGTAGCCAGTGAGGCCTAGAAATTGACGAATTTCTGTAGGCGTCTTCGTTGCTGACCAGTTCTAAATAGCTTTAATTTTGGAGGGATCCATGTGGATTCCTTCTTCACTAACCATGTGTCCTAAGAATTCAACTCTTCGGATCCAAAACTCGCACTTAGAGAACTTCGCATATAACTTCTCTAATCGTAGGGTTTCTAGGACTCATCGTAAATGATCCCTATGTTCTTTCTTGCTCCGAGAATAGACGAGTATATCATCAATAAAGACGATGACGAACTGATCTAGATATGGACGACATACCCTATTCATCAAGTCCATGAATACTGCGGGGGGGTTAGTCAGTCCAAAGGGCATTACCACAAACTCGTAGTGCGCGTAACGAGTTCGGAAGGCTGTCTTCGGAACATCTTCCTCAAGTACCCGTAACTGGTGATACCCGGAGCTAAGATCAATCTTGGAGAAGTAACTTGCTCCTTGTAGTTGGTCGAATAGGTCGTCGATACGAGGGAGAGGATAGCGATTTTTGACCGTGAGTTTGTTGAGTTCCCTATAATCGATGCACATACGGAACGATCCGTCCTTCTTCTTCACGAACAAGACCGGAGCTCCCCAAGGTGAGAAGCTTGGTCTTATAAAGCCCTTGCTGAGCAGCTCGTTAAGTTGACCGGATAGTTCTTGCATCTCGGCAGGCGCTAGACGATAGGGCGGCTTAGCTACGGGGGTAGCTCCTGGGACTAGGTCGATTTTGAACTCAACCTGACGTTTGGGAGGTAGACCAGGAAGATCCTCTGGAAAGACGTCAGGGAAGTCGCATATAATGGGGATGTCTCTTGGATTTTTCACTTTCTGACTTGTGTCGACGATGTGAGCATGAAAGGCGCGATATTCCTTACGTAAGTATTTCTGAGCCTGTATACTGGAGATGATACGAAGGCTCGTACCGGGTTTATCTCCATAGATCAATAGAGTTTCGTGATTCGGAAGGTTCAGGCGAATGGCTTTGTCAAAACATAGGATATCAGCGTGATGAAGACTCAACCAGTCCATACCAACAATGACATCAAAACTCTTGATTGAGACTGGTATGAGATCGATCGGAAACGAGGGATCGTCTAACGTGAGGGTACAACCTATGTAGATTTCGTTAGAGCTTTCGGTCTTCCCGTTAGCCATTTCTACGACGAATGTTTCTTTTAGTGGTTGAGGGGATTGTTTGAGTAAGTGTTTAAAGTTTTGGTTTACGAAGCTTCTTTTTGAACCACTATAGAATAAGACACAGGCATAAGAGTTGTTGAGAAGGAACGTACCCGTGACTACTGTGGGATCTGCCACCGCTTCATTATGACCAATAGCAAGTAGTCTTCCGGTTCCCCCAGCATTCGCAGCCTTCAGACAGTTTTTCTTGAATTGACCAGCTTCACCGCAGCCGTAACACGTCGGGGTCACTCCCGAACCGCGAACTTGCAAAATAGGTTTGGGAGGGGCCCTGCAGAATCACACTGTATATCCCTTCCGACCGCATTTGGAACACTGCAATTCACGGCAGGGGCCGTTGTGGTGGTAAGGACACTTTGGACATTTGGGCAGATTCCCACTATAAGCTTTTGGCGGTGCAGGAGTGGCTGGGGTAGTAGCAGCATGGACCGCCATAACTTGCTGGTCATTAGAGGAGGTTTGAGTTTTCTTGCCTTTCTTCTTATCCCATCGTTTCCTCTTTCTGTCAGATGAATCGGGTGGTGCATTGGTAGTTGTGGTTGCTGTTGTTGGAGTGGAAGAGACTTCGTGATTGATTAAACTCTAGGCCAATTCCTTGGCGCTGTCTAAGGTGGTAGGGCGTGAGGCTAGAACATTTCCTCGATATGGGGGCATTAGACCCCAGATGTATCGTTCGATCTTTTTGCTTTCAGATGGAATCATGTTGGGACACATAGCCGCCAAGTCGCAGAACATGGCCGTGTAAGCTGTTATGTCGGTCCCTTTCATCTTGAGGTTCCAGAGTTCCTCCTCAAGTTTTTGGATTTCGCCTCTAGGGTAGTACTCCCTTCTCATGAGGTCTTTTAGAGTGTCCCAGCCCATGACATTGGTTGTAACCAAGGAGAATGCACTGACATGGCCGTTCCACCATGTCAAGGCCCTGTTAGTGAGGGTGGCAGTTGCGAACATGATTTTGCTCTCTTCGGGCAAGAGCACATTTCAAAGACGGCTTTGGTTCTTTCAAACCATTGAGACAATGCCAGAATTCCTCCGGTACCATCGAAGAAGGTAGGTTTACAGTTCATGAAGTCCTTATAAGTGCATCCCTACACTCTTTGATGGACTTCACCAAATCTAGAGTTTCAACCGCTCGCGTCACCGGAGTTCATTTGAGCCATGGCTGCTGTCACAGCTGCAGTCACAGCCGTTTGGAACAGCACTGGATCGAACTGCGGAGGAGGAGGAGGTGGTGGAGGAGAGGTTTGAGTTGCTGGTCTGCCTCTACTTGGACGCTTTCGTGGAGGCATCTTTCACTGGAAGATCATTGGAATGACAGCAATAGTAAGAGTCTATTGCGAATATGAATAGAGTGTTTCATGGATTAATTCAACATAATCCAAAGATCAGAAAGAGAGTCATAGCAATAGAGTAGTTAACTGCCAATTTACTGGTATTAATGATGTAATACAAGTTCGGGAAAAGTGACCTAACAGTAGGTCTTACATCAAACCATAAGGAAAATGTTGGCAGTCTAGAGGTCTAGTTAGAGTACTTTTAAGCTAGGAGTGTTTACAGACAAGTGATCTACGAAACATAGAGAGGGAAGACTAGTCCTTTAAACAAAAGAGTAAGGTAACTAGACGTCTTCTATTGGTGACGGTTACTTGTTGGGCGAACCCTTAGGTCCGCTAGCTGACGCATAACTTCCTGAAGGTGTCGTTCATGAGTCCTTGGGCGCGCTCGGAGTTCCCTAACTTCGGCTTGGGATGCAGCTAGCTGTTGCTGCAGAGCCTCGTTGGCCCTTCTTATCCTGCCCATGGCTTCTTCAAGTTGGCGGATGCGAACAGTGTTGAGATTCGAGTTGGCATCCACTTCTACAACTCGACCAATGGCTACCTGACCCTGCTCGACATTCCTGGCAATCCTTTGGATCATGATGGGCAGAACTCGATCCGCTGATCCTCCTTCGCTTATGTTGTAGAAACTTTGGTCTCCATTGAAAGGTAAAGGCTAACCCTGCTCGGAGTTGGAGTTATCCAAAAAGCCGGATGGGGATTGGGGTTCGGAGCTTCAGGAGGTAGGTTGTTAACTTCTGGCTCGGAGTCGGAGTTATCCGAAAAGCCTTCAACATGATGGTCATCCAAAGGGACCGGGTGCTCATCGTCCGATTCCTCATCGAGCCATCCTGCATTGCCCTGGTTTGGATAGTACGGATCGCCGGGATGGTGGAAGCCAGCCATGATATCTATGCGAGAAAAGGGGAATAGAAAGGTTAATAGATGCACTAATCTAGGATACTTATAAGATGAATCATTATTAGTTGACCTAATACCTGCGTAGTGCATAACAATTACATGTAACCGAAGCAAGATAGTCCTTCGAATAAGCAACCCTAACTTCAGACCCCCAATCAAACAAGAACAGGGAATGAAGCAAAGGCCACAGATTCTGAGTCTATAGCGCCCTAGTCACATGTAAACGTGGTGTATCCACTTAGCAACTATTGTCCTACCAGTAACGACCCTTTTAGTTCTCACATATGTATATTTTAGAGGTACAGAATACTCCTATAGTATTCTTATTTTAACGTTATTGTGGTAGTGTTGGTAAGTTTTAGACTTGTTGCAACACCACAACCAAACTTAAGCACATGCTAGTCACTCCCAGGAAAATGTAGTTGATCAGGCTACATCCCCCCAGATGTGACTATATGTCTCTAAGCCCAATTGTGCTGTCCAACAATCTTAATACTTTGGTTCTGTTCTAGTGCGATACTGACTTCTGTGTTTTATAAAGGTGTATGTATATACTTAGTTAAATATTTTAGTACTTAACAATATATATTCTGGTCAAAGTGTTTTAGTCCCGAAGTGTTTATAGTTCGTATATCTTTTATAGGTTGATATACTTGATTCACTATAAACAATGCTCTGATACCAATCTGTCACACCCCAAAACCGATAACAGTGGAATACGTTTCGGGGTGGAGGACGTCATGTACAGTATCAACACAAATGTATAATAGTAAAAACAAGAAACATACAACCATTTCATTTCATAGTAAGTTTAATTACAAGTGTGTTCTGTAAAGTTCAACAAACACTAAAAGTAATACAAAAATAAGAGATGGATCTTGTATACTCCATCTTCTCCAAAATGCTGCACCTGTATCTGTCTATCTTTGACCTGAAGATACAAGTTATGTTGAAAACGAGTATCAGCAAAAAGCTGGTGAGTTCATAAGAGTTTAGTGTGAATTTTTGTATAAAATGCATTAGAACATATAATGTGTACAGCTGCGATTTACAGTTTGAAAGTAGTAGAAAAACCCTAGAAAATCCTATATTTTCCAGAAAATAGATTGTGAGTGAAAATCTTTAAGTTGCATGTAAGTTTCATTATTGAAAACCGTTTATTGTAAGAGTATATTAGTAATTTACCAATACGTAGTGTAATTAAGAAAAAGGTTATGCCTTTTAACAATAATGAAGTGGAAAATCATTAACTTTTAACAATAATGAAGTTCTAAGTTTATTAATTTTTAACAATAATGAATTGGAAAATCATTTGTGAAATATATAATATAGCATAATATAATTAGATTTGCAATCAGTTGGAAAACTAACTCTGGAAATCAAACAGTTGGTTAATACGGTTTCGATTGCTAAAAGTATACGAAGTATGAAACATTTAAAAAGAAATATTAGGTTGAGTACAAGATATTCTTGTACTTTTGCTTGTATTCCCCCTAAAAACATTGAAAACATGGAAAAAGTGTAGGGGTATGAACTCACCGGACGAGAAACATGTCGGCTAGGATGCCAAGTGTCAGTTCGGGGCTTGAATACACGCGAGGTTCCAATGTAATATGAAGAGATACATAATTGTATCTAATTATACTTTGAACTACCAAATAAGTAAGAAAATACACTCCGAGACACGAAAACACTTTATTTCAAGTGTTAGGAGTGATCCGGGTAGCACGTTAGGATGTGTAGGGCCTAGATAAGGAGTTTACTCTTCAAGACTAAGCCCTTAGGAGTGTTTACGGTCCATAGACCATGTCCCCATGAGTTTACGGCCGTAAACTCATGGGTGGTGTGCTTTTGGATGTTTAAAGGTCTTACAATGCACAAAGGAAGGTTCTAGGGTTGATTCCATGGCTTAGGATGTGATCGGGACTTGAATTGACCTTGGAAAAGGAGTTTACGGTTCTTGAATGGCACTTGGGAAGTTTACTACCATAAACACATGAGTTTACGGCCGTAAAATCATGTTTGTCCAGGAATCATGTGCTTTGGTGGTTGTTGGTTAAGCATACAAGGTTCTAGACCCAAATCTAAGTCTTACAAGGTGTTAAGGGCACTTAAACACCCCATTGAAGGTGTTTACGGTTTTGGGAGACGTTCCCAAACCGTAAACTCAAGTGTGACACATTTGTATATGTTTTGGTGCATCTCATGAAGGAATATAATGTTCTAGGAACTCATGGAAGCTTTTGGAGGGGTTCAAGGGGCATTTTAACACCTTAAAAGGTGTTTATGGTCCTTGAAGATGTGTTTACGGTCCAAGAATGTTCTTGGGTCATAAACTCATGTTTACTACCCAAGTGATATGATTTTGGTGTTTAAATATCGTACATGCAAGTCCTTAAGCCATATCTAAGCACTAGAAGGGACTTGGAAGGATTTTGGGGCTTCAAAACCCCTTTAAGGGAGTTTACGGTTTTGGGAGGTGTTCCCAAGCCGTAAACACATGTTCTTGATGGTTTTGGGTGATTTAAACATAGATTTGAAAGGTAAACAAGTTAAACCACAAGGTAGGGTAGATTACTTACGATTTTGGAAGCGTGAAAAGGTGTTTTTGGATCAAACTCGAGTTTTAGAGAGAGAGTAGAGAGAGAAAGTTATGAGGGTGGGTAAAAGTCTTCAAAGGATGACCACTCAACCTTTATATAGGGGTTGGGTTTATGGTCAAGTGGGAATCTACCGAATACCGACTTTAAACGGGGTTTAAAATTTTACCCGATTAAATTGCCGTAATCCGACTTAGTCGTAATTAAAATTTTCCCAAACAAATGTTGGGGTATTTTTACGCGTTTCTAATGGGTTTGGACACTCATGAGGTCAAAATAAAAAGTCACACTTTAATTAATTTAAACCAAAAGTTAACGGAAAAACTGGAATACGAACGGTTTTATTAACAGAAACGGGTTATAATGACGGAATAAATTACGGGTTGTCACATTATCCCCCCGTTAGAGAAAATTTCGTCCCGAAATTTAAAATTAAGATACAAATCATGAAATTGGAAAGAGATGCAGATATTTCTATTTCATCGAGTCTTCGCGCTTCCAAGTGAATTCGGGTCCCCGCTTGGCATTCCAGCGAACCTTCACTATCGGGATGCGACTTTGTTTCGTACGTTTAATCTCTCGATCCATGATTTCGATCGGTTCTTCCACAAAGTTTAGTTTTTCATTGATTTTGATTTCGTCAAGAGGGATCATGAGGGTTTCATCGGATAGACACTTTTTAAGATTAGAGACGTGGAAAACAGGATGGATGTTGGTAAGTTCTTGAGGTAATCGGAGTTTATAGGCTACGGGACCGATCCTAGCGAGGATCTCGAAAGGTCCTATGTACCTCGGGTTAAGTTTTCTATGCTTTCTAAAGTGTATCATGCCTTTCCAGGGCGAGACCTTTAAAAGGACATAGTCTCCAACCTAGAATTCTAAAGGTTTCCGTCGTTTATCGGCGTAACTCTTATGTCTGTCTCGTGAAGCTTTCAGTCGTTCTTGGATCTGGATGATCTTCTCGGTGGTTTCACGAATGATTTCAGGACCAGTGAGAGCACTGTCAGGGTGTAACAACGTAAATTTCAAAACAATTTTTTGCATAATATAAAAACCTCATTTAATTTTCATAAAACATCAATGTTCGAAACTCCAATCAGTGTCATACAAAGCATCCCAAGATCACATATCATAAAAATCCCATGTGTGTGTACTGATCAAGCTGGCGCCTTCCCACGGTCATCACTAGTACCTGAAACAAATAACACCAACACTGTAAGCACAAAGCTTAATGATTTCCCCAAAATACCACATATAACAAATATTAGCCACTCGAGGCTATAACTCTGTGGGTCCGTGCACCCAAACTCTATGAACCCACAGGTTCTAACTCTGTAAGCATGCACAACATAAATCACATAGAATAATGCAATGCAACACATAACACATATATAGTATACAAACACTGTATCATAACTCTGATTACCTACTCAAGGTAAAGTATAGTGAGAAGACTCACCTCGTGTATCTCGATACTCGTAAGTCCCGAAATCACTCGCACTCGATCCTCCGAGCTATAATCCTCCTATAATACAATATATCTCTAGTTAACACTTTCTCAACTAAGATTGACTACCCCTATCAAGTCAACACTGGTCAACTCTGGTCAACGGTCAATGGTCAACTTGACCGGACTCGGCGAGTGCACTAGAGCGACTCGGCGAGTCTATACGTGTTCACTGACTCCCTTGGATCCTCTCCTGGCACGTCGAGTACTTCCCTGACTCGATGAGTTCTACCTGGCATGAATCGCGGGACCACCACGACTCAACTCGCCGAGTCTCAAGAACAACTCAGCGAGTCCCATTTGACTCAGTCCACTTGAAAACCCTCTCTGACTCACTGAGTCAACACCTTAACTCGGCAAGACTACTCGCTGAGTGGTTAAGGAGAATCTTCATGCTATTCGCCGAGTCTGTTCTTTTGACTCGGCGAGTCCATGCCATGCATTAACTCAAACTCGCTCCTAAGGTCAGATCCGCTCCATTAACTCATAAATCCAGTCCTTCCAAGCACATTCATCACGTAAAGTCACAATCTTCACTACCATGCAACGCTTACAAGGCTCCTTTTGGTGAAATGACCTCTAAAATGGTAACCTAAATCCCCAACTAAAAAGTAAAGGCATAAAGCATGGCATTTGGGACTCTCTGGACCTACTAAGGTCCAGATCTAGGTACCATTTCCCCAAGGGACCTCTCACACTCCAAATACAAGGCAAACAAGGCATAAAGAAACCCTAGATTTGGCCATATCAACAAAAACACGAGAATAAGATCTGAATGTTACCTCAAAAAGCTTCGCCTGCTGAAATAGAGGTAGATCCAAGCTCCCCAACTCTCCTAGCCTGGCCTTCCTCTTCCTTTCTTGCAAACACACACAAAGATGGTGAATAATGGCCTCTTTTCTCACTCACAAGGACTCTCAAATGCTTAAGTGCTCTCAAGGTCGAAGGTAGCCGCAATGAAGGTTTATAAGGCCCTTTAAATAGGGCTCAGGGCCGGGAAATTAGGGTTTCATTAAACAGCGTGGACTCGCCGAGTCCGGCCGCGAACCTGCGTCCAAATCCGCGAGTTCTAGGCTCCAACTCGCCGAGTCCACTTACAAATTACAAGAAAATAATGATTAATTAATACCTGGGAATCCGGCTGTTACAATTCTCCCCCACTAGAACTAGACTTCGCCCTCGAAGTCTTGCTCCGCAAATAACTCTGGATGCTGCTCACGCATCTCGCGCTCCGGTTCCCAAGTCATTTCGGACCCCTTCCGATGCTGCCACTGAACCAAAACCAGGGGTACCTCCTTGTTCCTCAGAACCTTAATTTTCCGATCTCTGATGGCCACTGGTCTCTCAGCATAATTCAGGCTCGCATCCACCTGAATATCCTCTAATGGAACCACTGCCGACTCATCGGCTATACACTTCCGCAGCTGCGACACATGGAAAGTGCCGTGAATCTGCCCCAATTCTGCTGGAAAATCCAAACGATAGGCTACCCAGCCTACCCTCGCGATCACTCGGAATGGACCAATATATCGGGGTCCCAACTTGTCCCTCTTCCTAAATCGGATCACTTCTTTCCAAGGAGAGACATTCAGGAGCACAAAGTCGCCGACCTGAAACTCAAGCTCGGACCGACGTCTATCCGCATAACTCTTCTGACGACTCTGAGCGGTCAACAACCTCTGTCTGACCTGCTGGATCTGCTCTGTCGTCTGAAGCACTATCTCTGAACTGCCCATCACGCACTGACCCACCTCTCCCCAGCAAATGGGGGTCCTGCACCTCCTCCCATACAACAGCTCAAAGGGCGGCATACCAATGCTCGAATGATGACTGTTGTTGTAGGAAAACTCTGCCAAGGGCAAGTACGTATCCCAACTCCCCCCGAAACCCAACACACATGCCCGAAGCATATCCTCGAGCGTCTGAATCGTCCGTTCACTCTGTCCGTCTATCTGGGGATGATATGCGGTACTAAAATGCAGCCTAATACCCAACTCCTCATGAAACTTCTTCCAGAATCTGGAAGTGAAACGCACATCACGGTCTGAAACAATCGAGGTCGGCACCCCATGCCGAGATACCACTTCCCTCACATATATCTCTGCTAACTTCTCTGCGGAAGAACTTTCACTGATGGCAAGGAAGTGAGCGCTCTTCGTCAATCTATCCACAATCACCCAAATTGCATCGACTCCCCTAGCGGTCCTTGGCAATTTAGTGATAAAATCCATGGTGATCTATTCCCACTTCCATTCGGGAACTTCCAATGGCTGCAACTTACCATGCGGCCTCTGGTGCTCGGCCTTGACCCTACGGCAGGTCAAGCACCTCTCAACAAACCACGCAACATCCCTCTTCATACAGGGCCACCAATACTCCTTTCTCAGATCCAAATACATCTTAGTGGCCCCCGGAAGGATCGAAAATTTCGACCGATGAGCCTCCTCCATCAAAATGGTACGCGTTCCTCCCACAATCGGCACCCATATACGCCCCTGAAATGTCATAAGCCCCCGACCATCGGTAACGAACTCTGAAACCAAACCAACAACCCGTTCCCTCTTCCGCATCTCAGGTTGCACAGCCTCGGCTTACGCCCCACGAATGGCGTCCAACACTAGAGCTATCACGGTCAATCTCAAACATACATCCCGCAGCGGGGTGCTCTCCACCCTGCGGCTTAGTGCATCGGCTACCACATTAGCCTTGCCTGGGTGGTACAGGATCTCACAATCATAATCCTTGACCACATCCAACCACCTTCTCTAACGCATATTTAGGTTGGGATGATCCATCAAATACTTCAAACTCTTATGGTCCGTGTATATCGTACACCGAACCCCCATACAAGTAGTGACGCCAAATCTTGAGGGTGAACACCACTGCCCCCAACTCTAGATCATGGGTGGGATATCTCGTCTCATGAGGCTTTAGCTTCCTCGTTGCATATGCTATCACATGCCCTCTCTGCATCAGCACCGCTCCTAACCCCAAGATCGACGCATCACAGTATACCACAAAATCCTCCATTCCCTCCGGGAGGGCTAACACCGGGGCCTCGCATAACCTTTGGAGAAGCGTCTCAAAGGAGGCCTGCTGGTCATGGCCCCATGAAAAAGCAACACCCTTCCGGGTCAACCTGGTGAGTGGCACTGCGATCTTAGAGAAATCCTTGATAAATCTCCGATAATACCCTACCAACCCTAGGAAACTCCTGATCTCGGAGGGTAACCTCGGCACCTCCCAACTCATCACCGCCTCAACCTTGGCTGGGTCAACCAATATCCCCTGCTGGTTAACGAGATGCCCTAAGAACTGGACCTCCCGCAACCATAAATCACACTTGGAGAACTTGGCATAAAGCCTCTCCAATCTCAGAACTCCGAGAACCTCTCTCAAATGCTCCTCATGCTGCTCTCTAGATCTCGAATATACCAGAATGTCGTCGATAAATACAATCACCGACTGATCCAGCATCGGCCTACACACTCGGTTCATGAGATCCATGAACACTGCTGGGGCATTGGTGAGCCCAAAAGGCATCACCACAAACTCGTAATGCCCATAACGCGTCCTGAACGCTGTCTTCTGGACGTCCTCGTCTCACACCCTCACTTGATCATATCCAGACCTCAAATCGATCTTGGAGAACCAAGATGCTCCCTGCAACTGATCGAATAAATCGTCGATCCTTGGCAACGGGTGATGATTCTTGACCGTCAGCTTGTTCAACTCCCGGTAATCAATGCACATCCGGTGTGAACCATCCTTCTTCTTGACGAACAGGATAGGCGCTCCCCACGGTGAGCTGCTCGGCCGAATAAACCCCTTCCCTAGTAGCTCCTGAAGCTGCGAGGATAACTCTTGCATCTCTGAAGGTGCAAGGCGATAAGGCACCTTAGCGATAGGCGTGGCCCCCGGAACCAAATCGATACTGAACTCCTCTTGCCTCACAGGAGGCACACCCGACAACTCCTCTGGAAAGATATCCGGAAACTCACGCACTATCGGAACCTCCTCCACTGACTTCGGCCTCTCGAAATCAACCCGCGTGTCTGACACGTACGCCACAAACCCTTATAGCCCTGCTGTAGACACTGCCTCACCCTAGCAGCCGAACAAAACGCTGATCTAGAACGGGTGCCCTCGCCGTACACCGTAAGAACTCCCCCACTAGGGTCTCGTATAGTCACCAGCTGCCACTCGCAGTCGATAACCGCACCAAATCTGCTCAACCAGTCCATGCCCACAATGACACAGACGTCACTCATCGCAATAGGAACCAGATCAATCGGGAACTCAACACCGAAAATCTCAACCACGCATCCTCGGAGAACCTCCGTGGCATATATCACCCTCTCATCAGCTATGGAAACTTTAAGAGGCCGACTCAACGCCTCACGACTAATACTAATATGCTGACTAAAAGCCAAAGATACAAAAGACCGACTCGCACCCGAGTCAAGTAACACCAATGCAGGTACAGAATTCACAAGAAAAGTACCTACACATAACATAATATAAGCATAATATTTCAACATCAAAATAAATACACGAAGGAATACATACCAGCCATGACATCCGGCGCTGCGCGGACCTCCTCCGCGGTCAACTGAAAAGCTCTCCCTCGTGCCCTCGGTGCCTCGGTCTTCACTGGCCGAAGCTCGGTAGCCCTGATGGCGGCAGGGGCAGATCCCTGAGGTGTACCCTAAGCTGATCCCCGCAACTGTGGACACTCCGCTTTCCGGTGTCTGGTCTAATTGCAGTGAAAACACACTGCAAACCCCTTGGGGCAGTCCTTGGCCATGTGCCCCTCCTTGCCACACTTGTAGCAAGACCCAGCTCTACAAACCCCATCATGACCCTTGCCGCACTTTCCACAAGTGCAACCCTTCTGGCTCCCTAGTTTGGGATCAGCAGGCTTGGCCCGCTTGGCTGCCGGCTGAGATTGTGCCGGTCGCCGATCCCTCCCCTGAGACTCCGCCTCCTCTCTAGCTTGAGTCTCTAGCTCAATCTCCCTCTTCCGGGCATTTGCCTGAAGTTCGGCAAATGTCCGGTACGAGGAGTTCGCCACGAACTCCCTAATGTCTTGCCTCAAGATACTCAGATATCTGCTCATACATGCCTGCTCTGTAGACATGTGCTAAGGGCAGAACATCGCCCTCTCATGGAACATCCATGTAATCACCGTAATTGACTCAGTACCCTGCTTGAGGGTTAGAAACTCCTGGGCCAAACGCTCCCTCTCCACCTGGGGAACGTACTCATCTCGGAACATGGCAGTGAACCTCTCCC
Organism: Lactuca sativa; assembly: GCF_002870075.4. Lineage (NCBI taxonomy): Eukaryota > Viridiplantae > Streptophyta > Magnoliopsida > Asterales > Asteraceae > Lactuca > Lactuca sativa. The sequence continues at coordinate 83,193,375 of NC_056625.2, read as the reverse complement.
AGGTCACTGCCACAAGCTCAGCAGGCGTAAAGTGCGCCGTCACAAACTTCCACCAGTCCTTCGCTCCCAAGCGAAGCTGGTTTAGCGCGAACCAAACTCTCAAATGCTCTGGAGATGAGCAAGTGAAGAAACACCCCTCTATATCAGAAATCCATCTCATAACTGCCACCGGGTCCTGGGTCCCATCGAACTCTGGTGGTTTTGTGTTGCTGAACTCTCGGAACAGCAACGCATCACCACCCTGCGGCCTCGCAGCAACAACAGCTGCGGTGGCCGCCGCAACTGCAGCCTCAGAAAGAGCAGCATAACGCTCGTCGAAAGTCTCAATCAGCATGGTCTGAATAGACCCGAACATCTCTAGTATCTCTGCCCTGATGGCTGCAGCCACCTCCTCGTGGATGATCTGACGGATCTCCTCATCACTAGCCCCACTGCTCTCTGGCATATGACGTGTCCTCACCATGATCAACCTCTAAAATACAACATACGATATATTAGAACCCATTCGAGCATATTCACACTCGACAACTCTTCCCTCCTTGATCCTTGGCATTCCGAAGGTTCTTATCTGAACTGTACACCGCTCCGGTGTTTTCAGTAGTACAGGCCCAATACTACTATCAGCACCGTCTCAGTATACACCCCAAATCTTCCTCTTCGGACTCCAAGTCGCATGTACTCCATCATTCTCTAACAGATCTCTCATAAGCTCCTCGCTGCTACCTATTCACTCTCAAGCATCTCATAGCAGCTCACCTTCCTATGCTAAGGCATCACAAATCAGGGCACTCTAGTCCTAATAGGAATACCTAGCCTGCTCTAGCAAGAAAATACATCATATCAATCTCACAAACATATAATATAAGGGTATTTTGGGAAATCACCGTTCGGGCGCTGACTGATCGTACACACATTTCTGCTCTGAGTTTCTCTAAAAATCTTTTACTTCTTTTATAAAATTTGATTCTCTTTTGAAAATGTTTTCCAAATCCTCAGTTTGAGTTCAAATACCCCCGAAGGTGTACCCGAATCCCTCAAACTAAGGCTCTGATACCAACTTGTAACAACGTAAATTTCAAAACAATTTTTCGCATAATATAAAACATTTTCATTTAATTTTCATAACACATCAATGTTTGAAACTCCAATCAATGTCATACAAAGCATCCCAAGATCACATATCATAAAAATCCCATGTGTGTGTACTGATCAAGTCGGCGCCTTCCCACGGTCATCACTAGTACCTGAAACAAATAGCACCAACACTGTAAGCACAAAGCTTAGTGACTTCCCCAAAATACCACATATAACAAATATTAGCCACTCGAGGCTATAACTCTGTGGGTCCGTGCACCCAAACTCTGTGAACCCTTAGGTTCTAACCCTGTAAACATGCACAACATAAATCACATAGAATAATGCAATGCAACACATAACACATATATAGTATACAAACATTGTATCATAACTCTGATTACCTACTCAAGGTAAAGTATAGTGAGAAGACTCACCTCGCGTATCTCGATACTCGTAAGTCCCGGAATCATTCGCGCTCGATCCTCGGAGCTATAATCCTTCTATAATACAATATATCTCTAATTAACACTTTCTCAACTAAGATTGACTACCCTTATCAAGTCAACACCGGTCAACGGTCAACGGTCAACTTGACCGGACTCGGCGAGTGCACTAGAGCGACTCGGCGAGTCTATACGTGTTCACTGACTCCTTCGGATCCTCTCCTGGCACGTCGAGTACTTCACTAACTCGACGAGTTCTACCTGGCATGAATCGCGGGACCACCACGACTCAACTCACCGAGTCTCAAGAACAACTCGGCAAGTCCCATCTGACTCAGTCCATTTGACCACCCTCTCTGACTCACTGAGTCAACACCTTAACTCGGCAAGACCACTCGCTGAGTGGTTAAGGACAATCTTCATGCTACTCGCCGAGTCTGTTCTTCAGACTCGGCGAGTCCATGCCATGCATTAACTCAAACTCGCTCCTAAGGTAAGATCCGCTCCATTAACTCATAAATCCAGTCCTTCCAAGCACATTCATCACGTAAAGTCACAATCTTGGCTAGCATGCAACGCTTACAAGGCTCCTTTTGGTGAAATGACCTCTAAAATGGTAACCTAAATCCCCAACTAAAAAGGAAAGGCATAAAGCAGGGCATTTGGGACTCTCTGGACCTACTAAGGTCCAGATCTAGTTACCATTTCCCCCAAGGGACCTCTCACACTCCAAATACAAGGCAAACAAGGCATAAAGAAACCCTAGATTTGGCGATATCAACAAAAACACGAGAATAAGCTCTGAATGTTACCTCAAAAAGCTTCCCTTGCTTAAATAGAAGTAGATCCAAGCTCCCCAACTCTCCTAGCCTGGCCTTCCTCTTCCTTTCTTGCAAACACACACAAAGATGGTGAATAATGGCCTCTTTTCTCACTCACAAGGACTCTCAAATGCTCTGGTGCTCTCAAGGTCGAAGGTAGCCGCAATGAAGGGTTATAAGGCCCTTTAAATAGGGCTCAGGGCCGGGAAATTAGGGTTTCATTAATCAGTGTGGGCTCGCCGAGTCCACTCTTGGACTCGCCGAGTCCGGCTGCGAACCCGCGTCCAAATCCGCGATCATACTCGGCGAGTTCTAGGCTCCAACTCGTCGAGTCCACTTACAAATTACAAGAAAATAATGATTAATTAATACCTGGGAATCCGGCTGTTACAATTGGACTCGACCCTTAGCTAGCTGTGTGTCCCCTACCTCGGCCCAACACAGAGGGGATATGCACTTGCGACCGTAGAGGGCTTCGAAGGGGGCAGCCTTGATACTGGTGTGGTTGCTATTGTTGTACGAAAACTCGATCAAGGGTAAATGGGTGTCCCATGACTTTCCGAAATCAATGACACATGCTCTCAGCATGTCTTCTAGGGTCTGGATAGTTCTCTCACTCTGTCCACCTGTCTGAGGATGATAAGTTGTACTCATGTCTAGCTTGGTTCTAAGGGCTTTCTGAAGGGACTGCCAAAACCTTGAGGTAAACCTGCTATCCCGATCGGAGATAATGGAAACAGGTACACCGTGCAGTCGGACTATCTCTTGGATGTAGGTTCGTGTGACTCTTTCCATTTTTAATGATTCTTTAATCGGAAGGAAGTGAGTGGATTTTGTCAGACGATCGACAATTAACCAAATGGTATCGTACCCACTCGGAGATTTGGGTAACTTGGTGATGAAATCCATGGTAATCATCTCCCATTTCCACTCAGGTATCTAAGGTTACTGGAGCAGACCCGAGGGCTTCTGATACTCGACTTTTACCTTGGCACAAGTCAGACACTTGCCCATGAAGGCAGCGATCTCGGCTTTCATGTTTGGCCACCAGTATTGATTCTTGAGATCCAGGTACATCTTGTCCGAACCTGGGTGAACTGAGTATTTTGTCTTGTGAGCTTCGTTCATAACAACTTCTCTGAAACCTCCGAACTTTGGAGTCCAAATTCAATCCATGAAACAATAGACTCTGTCACCTCTGATCTCAAGTTTCTTATCCATTCCCCTCAAGGCTTCATTCAACACGTTCTTTAGTTTTAGGGCTTCCAACTGGGCTTCTCGGATCTGTACAGATAACTAGGAATGGATAGTCATCGTCAATGTCTTCACCTTGCGGCTTCAACTCTCCTTTCGGCTAAGGGCATCTGCTACCACATTGGCCTTGCCGGGATGGTAACGGATTTCACACTCATAATCACTGAGTAGTTCTACCATCACCGTTGCCTCATGTTTAAGTCTTTCTGATTGAAGATGTGCTACAAGCTTTTATGGTCAGTGAAGATTGTGCACTTAGTTCCGTAGAGATGATGTCTCCAAATCTGTAACATCCGGAATCCCAGGTATATTATTCTAATATTTTATTTTTGGGGAATTTGTGAAGGAACTCGGCGAGTTGATGCTTAGACTCACCGAGTAGGGTCGCGGATTATCATCCGGGTTCGCATTTGGACTCGGCGAGTCCATGAGTAGACTCGGCGAGTTCATGCTGTTTAATGAAACCCTAATCCTTCGGTGTTGGAGCCTATTTAAGGGCACTCTTAGCCTTCCATTGCGGCTACCAATCGCTTGAGAGCACCCTAAGTGAGCTGGATCGTTTGGGAGGAAAGAGAAGCCATAATTGATCTTTCTATCTTTGGTTTAGCAAGAAGAAGGTGACCAAGAGCAAGAGGAGACTGAAGGAGGTGTGATTCTGGTGGTGTCAGAGTCTAGAGACTTCAACTTGAGGTATTTATTCGGACCTTCTTCTGTTTTGGTATTGATTCTTAGAGTTAGGGTTTTCTAACCTCTTTTGAGGATGATATTGTGGAGCAATTGGTCCCTTATCGAGTTTATGCTTTGGATCTGGACTCAAAGAGGTCCAGAGATCTTAACCCTTGGAGCTTTATGAGTTATCTTGGGAGTTATGAGCTTAGGATGCCATTTTTAGGGCTAAATCACCAAATGATACCATCTAGATGATATATGAGTGTCAAGGTCTGGACTTTACATGATTATTATGCATGGGAAGGACATATCTACGGATTAGAGGAGCAGATCTGACTTGAGGAGGTCAATGGAGTTTGTGCATGGCATGTACTCGCCAAGTTGTTCTTGAGACTCGACGAGTTGAGTCGGGGTAGCCCCGCGATTCTTACCTAGGGACTCGTCGATTAAAGGAAGGGACTCGACGTGTTAAATGGGACTAAAGAGTTAAGTGGACACAGGTGGACTCGCCGATTTGCCCAAGTGCACTTGCCGAGTCGGGTCAAAGTTTGACCGTTGACTTTGGTTGACTTTTGGGGTTCGGTCAACAATGGGGGGCCTTTGAGCCAAAGGAGGGGTAAAATGGTCTTTTACCCTTCTGAGGGTGATTAGAGAGAGTAGAGTCTAGTTTTGAGTGTTATATTTATGAGAGTATTACTTTATGTGTTGGAGGCTAGATCGTATTTCTACCGAGTCAGTGATTTACTGGGATATCTGAGGTGAGTCTTCTCACTATATTTTACCTTGAGTGTTAACTAGAGTAATGTGACAGAGTTATTGTATGCTATTTCTGTGATGTGTTGCACTGCATTATGTCTATGTGATTTATGCTTTGTGTATATCAGAGTATATCAGAGTTAGAACCGGAAGGTTCATAAAGTTAGGACCAGAGGGTCCACAGAGTTAGGGCCCACGGGCCCATAGAGTTATAGCCTCGAGTGGCTAGTATGTGTTATGTATGGTATTTTGGGGAACTCATTAAGCTTTACGCTTACAGTGTTATGTGTTATGTGTTTCAGGTACCAGTGATGATCGTGGGAAGGCGCCGACATGACTCGTACACACGCATGGATTTTTATGTATTTGATCTTGGGAAATATTTTTGTGAATCAAAGTATTGATACAATGGGATTTTGTTTTTAAATGTGTTTAAAAATGTGAAAATTTGTTTTAAATTTTACGGTGTTACAATTTGGTATCAGAGCCATGGTTTGAGGGATTCGGATGCATCTTAGGGAGTATCTGAACTCAAACTGAGGAGTTGAGAAAAAATATTGATGATAAAGTAAAATTTTTTTTATGAAAAGGAATAAAAAGAGTTTTGAAACAGACAGAGCAGAACCGTGTGTACGATCAGCTAGCGCCCGAACGGTGATTTCCCAAAATACCCTTACAATAAGTTGTAAAAGAAATGTTATGCTTTATGAATTATATTATGCATGCTAGAGTAAGACTTGGTATTCTTATTAGGACTAGAGTGGCCTGATATATGATGCCTTAGTCTAGGGATTTTGCTATTAGGAATGCTTGAGAGTGTAGAGATAGCAGCAAGGAGCTTGTGAGAGATTTGCTAGTGTGTAGCACATGATTAGAGAGAATAGCGTAATTGTGATGTGGGGCTCTGGGAGGAGGACTTGGTGTGAATGCTGAGTCGGTGTGGTCGGTAGTATTGGTTCCGTACTATCGAAGGCACCGGGTCAGTACGCAACCCAAGTAAAAATCCTTAGGGAACCAGAGATCAAGTAGGGTTGAGATATTGAGTGTGTGTACATCTGAACAAATTATTGATATCTTATGTTGTATTTTAGAGAGGCATCATGGTAGGGACACGTCACAGACCAGGGACCAGTGGAGGGGGTGTGAGCGACGAGGAGCTCCGCCAAATGATTCTTGATGAGGTGGCTGCTGCCGTCCGCGATGAGATTCCAGAGATGCTCGGGTCTATTAAGACCACCCTGATAGAGACATTCGATGAGAGATACCCAGCTCTTTTTGAGGCTGCTGTTGCTGCAGCCACTGCAGTTGTAGATGCGGCTAGACCGCAGGGTGGCGATGCGTTGCTGTTCTGGGAGTTCAACAACACAAAACCACCGGAGTTTGATGGGACCCAGGATCCGATTGCAGCGATGAGGTGGATATCAGACATAGAGGGATGTTTCATTACTTGCTCATCTCCTGAGCATTTGAGGGTCCGGTTCACACTGAACCAGCTTCGCTTGGGAGCGAAGGATTGGTGGAAGTTTGTGACGGCGCATTATTCGCCTGTTGAGCTTGCTGCAGTGACTTGGGAGAGGTTCACTGCTATGTTCTGAGATGAGTACGTTCCCCAGGTGTAAAGGGAACGTTTGGACCATGAGTTTTTGACCCTCAAGCAGGGTACTGATTCTGTTATGGTGATTACGAGGAAGTTCCATGAGCGGGCGATGTTCTGCCCAGAGCACGTGTCCTCCGAGCAGGCACGTATGAGCCGCTACCTGAGCATCTTGAGGAGGGATATACGGGAGTTCGTGGCGAACTCGACGTATCGAACATTTGATGAGCTTTAGGCAAATGCCCGAAAGAGGGAGATAGAGCTGGAGACCCAAGATAGGGAGGAGGCTAAGTCTCAGGTGAGGGATCAACGGCCGTCACAGTCTCAGCCGACAGCCAAGCAGGCCAAGCGGGAGTCAAAAGGGCCGCACTTGTAGCAAGTATGGCAAGAGCCACGAGGGGGTGTGCAGAGAGGGGTCTTGCTACAAATGTGGCAAGGAGGGGCATATGGCCAGGGATTGCCCCAAGGGGTTTGCAGTATGCTTTCACTACAACCAGACCGGACACCGCAAGGCAGAGTGTCCACAGTTACGAGGGACTACCCAGGGAGCACCTTAGGGATTTGCCCCTGCTGCTATCAGAGCTACTAAGAGCCGGCCAGTGAAGGCCGAGGTACCGAAGGCACGAGGGAGAGCCTTCCAGTTGACTGCGGAGGAGGTCCCCGCAGCGCCCGATGTTGTGGCTGGTATGTATTCTTTCGTATATTTACTTTTATGTTGAGATATTGTCCTTATGATATGATATGCGTAGGTACTTTTCTTGTGAATTCTGTACCTGCCTTGGTGTTATTTGACTCGGGTGCGAGTCGGTCTTTTGTATCTTTGGCTTTTAGTCGGCACATCAGTATTAGTCGAGAGGTGATGAGTCGACCTCTGAGAGTTTCCATAGCTGACAAGAGAGCAGTGTATGCCACCGAGATGATTCGAGGATGTGCACTCGAGATTTCGGTGTCATGTTCCTGATTGATCTAGTTCCTATTGCGATGGGAGATGTCTGTGTCATCGTGGGCATGGACTGGTTGAGCAAGTTTGGAGCGGTTATCGACTACGAGAGACAACTGGTGACCATACGAGATCTTAGTGGGGGAGTTCTTACCGTGTACGGCGAGGGTACGCGTTCGGGGTCGGCATTTTGTTCAGCTTCTAGAGCGAGACAAAGTCTACAACAGGGCTATAAGGGGTTTGTAGCATATGTGATGGATACGAGGGTTGATTCAGAGAGACCGAAGTCAGTTGATGAGGTTTCGATAGTGCGTGAGTTCCCGGATGTATTTCCGGAAGAGTTACCGGGTGTGCCTCCCAGAGGCAGGTTGACTTCAGCATCGATTTGGTTCCGGGAGCTGCACCTATCGCCAAGGCACCTTATCGCCTTACGCCTCCAGAGATGCAGGACTTATCCTCGTAGCTGCAGGAGCTGCTGGGGAAGGGATTTATTCGGCCAAGCAATTCGCCATGGGGAGCACCTATCCTTTTTGTTAAGAAGAAGGATGGCTCACATCGAATGTGCATTGATTACAGGGAATTGAACCAGCTGACGGTCAAGAACCGTTACCCGTTGCCGAGGATCGATGATTTGTTCGATCAGTTGCAGGGAACATCTTGGTTCTCCTAGATCGATTTGAGGTCGGGTTATCATCAGGTGAGGGTGCGAGATGAGGACATCCAGAAGACAGCGTTCAGGACTCGTTACGAGCATTACAAGTTCGTGGTGATGCCTTTCGGGCTCACCAACGCACCGGCGTTGTTCATGGACCTCTTGAACAGAGTATGTAGGCTGATGTTGGATCGCTCGGTGATCGTGTTCATTGACGACATATTGGTGTATTTGAGATCCAAGGAACATTATGAGGAACATCTGAGAGAGATCCTCGATGTTTTGAGATCGGAGAGGCTTTACGCCAAATTCTCCAAGTGTGATTTTTGGTTACGAGAGGTCCAGTTCCTAGGGCATCTTGTTAACCAAGAAGGGATTTTGGTCGATCCGGCCAAGATTGAGGCGGTGATGAGTTGGGAGTTGCCGAGGTCACCTACAGAGATCAGGAGTTTCCTAGGATTGGCAGGCTATTATCGGAGATTTATCAGGGATTTCTCCAAGATCGCCGTGCCACTTACCAAGTTGACTCGGAAGGGCGTTGCTTTCTCATGAGGCCCAGAGCAGCAGGCCTCCCTTCAGACACTTCGTCAGAAGTTATGCGAAGCCCCGGTGGTAGCCCTTCCGGAGGGAATGGAGGACTTCGTGGTATATTGTGATGCGTCGATATCAGGGTTGGGAGCGGTGCTTATGCAGAGGGGCACGTGATAGCATATGCATCGAGGAAGTTGAAGCCTCATGAGACAAGGTATCCCACCCACGATTTAGAGTTGGGGGCAGTGGTGTTCGCCCTCAAGATTTGGCGTCACTATCTGTATGGGGTCCGGTGTACCATATACATGGATCATAAGAGCCTGAAGTACTTGATGGATCAGCCCGACCTAAACATGCGGTAGAGGATATGGTTGGATGTGGTAAAAGATTATGATTGTGAGATCCTGTACCACCCGGGTAAGGCTAACGTGGTGGCCGATGCCTTGAGCTGTAGGACGGAGAACGTCCCAATGCGAGACGTTCGTATGAGATTGACAGTGATGAATCTGGTGTTGGACACCATTCGAGGGGCCCAGGACAAGGCTGTGAGACCAGAAAACCAAAAGAGGGAGCGAGTTATCGGGCAGGTATCAGAGTTCGTTACCGATAGCCGGGGACTTATGACATTTCAGGGTCGGATTTGGGTACCGTTTGTGGGCGGGACGCGTACCATTTTGATGGAAGAGGCACATCGATCGAAGTTCTCGATCCATCCCAGGGCCACTAAGATGTATATGGACCTAAAGAAGGAGTATTGGTGGCCCTGTATGAAGAGGGATGTTGCATGGTTCGTTGAGAGGTTCCTAACCTGTTGCAGGGTAAAGGCCGAGCACCAGACACCGTATGGTAAGTTGCAGCCGTTAGAGGTTCCCGAGTGGAAGTGGGAATAGATTACTATGGACTTTATCACCAAATTACCAAGAACTGCGAGGGGCGTCGATGCAATTTGGGTGATTGTATACCGGTTAACGCAGAGCCTCACTTCCTTGCTATTAGCGAGAGCTCTTCTGCGGAGAGGCTGGCAGAGTTGTATGTGAGAGAGGTGGTCTCGCGGCATGGAGTTCCGGTCTTGATTATCTCGGATCGAGATGTGCGTTTCACTTCCAGGTTCTGGAAGAAATTTCACAAGGAGTTAGGTACGCGGTTGCATTTTAGTACCGCATTTCACCCACAGACTGACGGGTAGAGTGAGCGGACAATTCAGACGCTCGAGGACATGCTCCGAGCATGTGTGCTGGATTTTGGCGGGAGTTGGGACTCATATTTGCCCTTGGTAGAGTTTTCATACAACAACAGCCATCATTCGAGCATTGGTATGCCACCCTTTGAGCTGTTGTATGGGAGGAGGTGTCGGACCCCCATTTGCTGGGGAGAGGTGGGGCAACGTGTAATGGGTAGTACGGAGATCGTGCTTCAGACGACTGAGCAGATACAGCAGGTCAGACAGAGGTTGTTGACCGCTCATAGTCGTCAGAAGAGTTATGAGGATAGGCGTCGGTCTGAGCTCGAGTTTCAGGTCGGTGACTTCGTGCTCTTGAAGATCTCTCCTTGGAAAGGAGTGATCCGATTCAGGAAGAGGGGTAAGTTGGGGCCTCGATATATTGGACCTTTCAGGGTGATCGCGAGGGTAGGCAGGGTAGCCTACCATTTGGAGCTACCTGCGGAGTTGGGTCAGATTCATGACACTTTTCATGTGTCGCAGTTGAGAAAGTGTATAGCCGACGAGTCGGCAGTGGTACCACTAGAGGATATTCAGGTGGATGTAGGCCTAAACTATGTGGAGAGACCGGTGGCAATTAGGGATCGGAAGGTCAAGGTTCTGAGGAACAAGGAAGTGCCTCTGGTGCAGGTGCAGTGGCAGCATAGGAAAGGGTCGGAGCTGACTTGGGAGCCAGAGCGCGAGATGCGTAAGCAGCATCTAGAGTTGTTTGCAGAATGAGACTTCGAGGGTGAAGTCTGATTCTAGTGGGGGAGAATTGTAACATCCGGAATCCTAGGTATATTATTCTAATATTTTATTTTTTTGGAATTTGTGAAGGAACTCGGCGAGTTGATGCTTAGACTCACCGAGTAGGGTCGCGGATTATCATTTGGGTTCGCATTTGGACTCGGCGAGTCCATGAATGGACTCGGTGAGTCCACACTGTTTAATGAAACCCTAATCCTCCGGGGTTGGAGCCTATTGAAGGGCACTCTTAGCCTTCCATTGTGGCTACTAGTCCCTTGAGAGCACCCTAAGTGAGCTGGATCGTTTGGGAGGAAGGAGAAGCCATAATTGATCTTTCTATCTTTGGTTTAGCAAGAAGAAGGTGACCAGGAGCAAGAAGAGACTGAAGGAGGTGTGATTCTGGTGGTTTTAGAGTCCAAAGACCTCAACTTGAGGTATTTATTTGGACCTTCTTCAGTTTTGGTATTGATTCTTAGAGTTAGGGTTTTCTAACCTCTTTTGAGGATGATATTGTAGAGCAATTGGTCCCTTATCGAGTTTATGCTTTGTATCTGGACTCAAAGAGGTCCAGAGACCTTAACCCTTGGAGCTTTATGAGTAGTCTTGGGAGTTATGAGCCTAGGATGCCATTTTTAGGGCTAAATCACCAAATGATACCATCTAGATGATATATGAGTGTCAAGGTCTGGACTTTACATGATTATTATGCATGGGAAGGACATATCTACGGATTAGAGAAGCAGATCTGACTTGAGGATGTCAATGGAGTTTGTGTATGGCATGTACTCGCCGAGTTGTTCTTGAGACTTCGCGAGTTGAGTCAGGGTAGCCCCGCGATTCTTACCTAGGGACGCATCGAGTAAAGGAAGGGACTCGATGTGTTAAATGGGACTAAAGAGTTAAGTGGACATAGGTGGACTCGCCGAGTTGCCCACGTGCACTCGCCGAGTCGGGTCAAAGTTTTGACCGTTGACTTTGGTTGACTTTTGGGGTTCGGTCAACAATGGGGGGCCTTTAAGCCAAAAGAGGGGTAAAATGGTCTTTTACCCTTCTGAGGGTGCTTAGAGAGAGTAGAGTCTAGTTCTGAGAGTTATATTTATGAGAGTATTACTTTATGTGTTTAGGCGGAGGCTAGATCGTATTTCTACCTAGTCAGTGATTTACCGAGACATCTGAGGTGAGTCTTCTCACTATACTTTACCTTGAGTGGTAACTAGAGTAATGTGACAGAGTTTGTAACACTCGTGTTTCTAGCCTAGACATTTATATTGAGTTGATAGTCTAGGTTAACCTTTGTAACTTATTTTGAAGAAATGAAAATGAATTATGTGAATATTATATGAATTATGTGTTTTATGCTTAATTATTAGGGCTTAATTAATTAAGAATAAAAATAAATGCCAAAATTAAAGTGTGAGAAAAGCTCTATATCTTTACATAAAGTTGTAGTAGTCGAAACAAGGATTTCGGGGATATAAAGAATACCCAAATCCGAGTTATAACGGAGAAGTTATGACCTGTCGAAGTTTCGTGACAAAACCGGCACGGTGTTGAAGTTCGTTAAACTACTTTTTAGCCTTAGTAATCTAAACTAAAGTCGTAGTATTCGTCAAACCGAGAAGTTCGATAAAAAGAACGCCCAAATCTGACTTCGTATGAGAAAGTTATGATTTTTCGAAGTTTCAACTTAGCAGTAGACAGCTAAAAACTCGAATTTTAGATCGATCGTTTTTTAGCCAACACAACCTAAACGAGAATTGAAGGTCTCGTCATTTGTAGCACAACGGTAAAAAGTCTGACGAAAACGGACGTTGGATGAAGAAGTTATGAATTTTTAACAGATTTCTTGTCCCGGTCTGTTAAAAATAATAATAAAAAAATTAAATTCAAAACTAGTCGACGAAGTCTAAATGGAAGTTGTAGAGCATAATTTTAGCTACACATGAACATAAAGAACATCAAAAACAGAGCTCGTATGCGAAAGTTATGGATTTTAGAAGTTTTGGCATGAAACTCGAGAAAAATTCGCATAATCACACTTTGCCACGTCACCCTCGCTGAAAGAGTGCCACGTGTCCTGCTGAGTCACTGATCTGCTGAGTCATGCGAAGCCACGTGTTGGATCCTGATTCGACCGAGGAGGAGGCCCAATCCGAAGCAGCCAGCTCTCCGGCCGAAGCTTCGCCTTGCTGCCGCGTGTTCTGAGCCTCGCATAGCCTAGCTCCGATCCTCGCATAGCCTAGCTCCGAACCTCGCATGTGCACCAGTAGACCGCAGTCCAATCAGAAGCTGCCACCGAGTCCCTCGCACCTACGCACCCTCTTTTGCGGACCCCACCACCGAAGCCGACTTCGGACCCTATAAATAGAAGTGGACCTACGAGCCTTCTCGGGCAGAATTGAATATTTGTCATTTTTCACCCCTTTCTTCATCTTTTCTTTACCTTAACCTTCCCCGAAGCCCCGGTATTGATTGTAAACCCCGGAATACTCCACGAAGTGCCCGTGAAGCCCATAAAATTTATCTTTTCGGTTTCGAATCCCGACTTTTGCAGAGCCTAGTTTCTCAATAAAACTCCCGGTTTTATTAGAAACGATCATTTTAGGAAACGAATTGCTGCCCGATTTTCATCAAAACATGTGAGTGTGTAGTTACTTTCAATTTACACACATATATGAAGTATTTACCTTGAAATATGAGTTATGTGTAAATATGTTTATTGTTTATTCGAGGTGACTGTTGAATTGATGTTTTATACAAGTTTTACACTGTATATGCTTTTATCTACAAAATATGTTGGGTAGAACATGGGTAGATGAAATAGTTGATGTGTGTTAAAAAGGTGAGAGGCCTCGATGTTGTTGTTGTAGTCATCTAGCGGAGTACAGATGACGACCACAGACTTCTCTAGACAGTCCAGTGGAACACTAGCAGGTTCGCAACTTGTAGGTGTCGACGAATTAAATGTTCATTGGCGTACTCCATCCCCCTCATGGTTGCCTTTAGGACATGTATGGCTGAGGAAAACCCTTAGTAGTAGTGTCCATCCCGATGATATTCCTTAGGCTAGGTCCCTTGTGATAGGTGTTTAGGGATGTAAAGTGAGGACAACATGAATGGGTAATCAGGGTTATTGTTGATTGGTGAACTTAATAAGTATATTATTAATGTGGATTGAAAACCCTATATGCTCACCGGGCTCCCAAGCCTGACCTACTCAGTTTTATGATTACAGGTAGTGGACCCCGAGCATAGTTGGAGGACGATGAGAGATTTTTGGATTATAGGCCAGTAGTTGTAAATAACTGTTGAAAGGCTTATAATGTCTTGTTTATGCTTTTGATCTGTATCGGAACATGACATCCTGAGGTTTTGATATGAAATGAAACTATACATTTCTTAAAGAAGGTTTTTTGATAAACTTTTATCATGTTTTGTTTTGGGAACAAATTCCGCAACATCTTTTAAGAAGAATTCTCTGATTTTATTTTAAAAAGCATAAATTAAATCGGTCTTTTCTGGCCGAGAAATTAGGGGATGTCACAGTTGGTATCAGAGCATTAGTTTAAGCGAACTAAGAAATTGTAGAATTTCTAGACTTGAACTTAGAATGCTTAGTGATGATTGTGAGATGAGTGTCTACCATATTTTAGACACGAGCACTAGTTTATTTTAGGGAAGATGTTTAAAATGCCCTTATATGCTAAATGCTATGTGTTTACCATGTGTGCCGATATTTGTTCGGATCTATGGTCTATTGCCGACCGGATCTGGAAACCTTATGTGTGTAGGATTCTAAGCGTATGATTACGAGATTAGAACTAACATGTAAACGTTTTGGAGTGATAAGGGAATTGATATGTCTAACAAGAATAAAGACCTAAATTCACCTTATTCGGTATATAGATTAAAATGGAAAGAACTCGGAGTGGAGCTGGAAATGCAAACAGAAACCAACAACCTCAACCTCAAGTGGTGGAACAGGTGCCTATAGTAGGAGCTGCACCCGAACCCATCACCATGGCTGGAGTACGAACTATGATTCAGATCATGTTGGTTGAACAGAGGGAGGAATTGAGGCAAATGCAGCTGAACAACAGGGATGAACCTTCAGTTCCTGTTAAACAACGTGAACTAAATGAAGATCGATCTGAAGAAGGGAACAACAGCAGATTGGTTGGTCATAGTGAACCACTTGTGGTTGGGAGGAATAACCACGAGGGTAGAGTGGAGAGAAATGGGTGCAAGTATAAGGAATTTATGACTTGCAAGCCATCGACCTTAACTGGAATGGAAGATCCCATTGGAGTAATGGACTGGATCTCGGAAATGGAGTTGGCTTTCATGACTTGTGATTGCCAAGGCAAGTTACAAACTACCTTCGCAGTACGTCAGTTCAGGGGTAGTGCTGCTCGTTGGTGGAGCACTTTAGGGAAAACCCTAAGCCCTAATGAGCCACTACAATTAACTTGGGCAGAGTTCTTAGTGCACTTCAAGAGCAAGTACTGCTCGGCCCAAAAAGTACTTGAGTTAGAAAATCAATTTCTAACGTTGCAGAAGGGGAGTATGACCGTTGACAAATATACGAATAACTTCACAGAAAAAATGGAGTTTGATTTGCGATTGTCCTAGATGAGTTGTCAAAAATTGACAGGTACGCAAAGGGACTTCCATGGGAGTACATGGTGCCAGTATGTCAGGCACTTACTTTGGAGGCAACTATCTGGGCTGCCAAGTCTGTTGAAGATATGATAAAAGGGAGAGCCGCCAGCAAGGTTGAAATTGGCGAAAAGAGAAAGTTTGAAGGAACTTCAAGTTCCAATAAAAAGAACAAATTCTTGAAGACTGGTTCGAGAAAGTTTGGAGGAGGAGCCGAAGCCAAGTGGTGTGACAAGTGTAAGAAGAAACATGCTGGGAAGTGCAGCGTGGAAGTCACTTGTTACAAATGTGGAAAGCCTGGGCATTATGCCAATGAATGCACCTTCAATAAGAATGTATATTTTTGCTTGCAATGAAGAAGGGCATATTTTGAGGGATTGCCCGAAGAAGACGGACGCAGCAAAACCCAATCTACCACCAAAGCCAAAGGTGAGAGCCTTTCAGATGACACTCGAAGCTGCGAAAGAAGAAGCCGATGTCGCTTCAGGTACCTTTCTCGTAAACGAATTGACTGCCCAAATTTTGTTTGATTCTGGAGCCAATTACTCCTTTATATCGCATGAATTTGGTAGAAAGCTAGCTTTGCCTGTAGATAGGCTAGTTAATGCCTTATTAGTCGAGATTGCTAGTGGCAAGTTTGTACCTGTTAGCCATCGTATGAAAAACATCCTCATTGACTTGGATGGGAATAAGTTCCACGAGGAATTATTGCCTATCGAGTTAAATGGATTCGACATAGTTTTAGGAATGGATTGGCTTGGCGCCAACGATACAGAAATATTATGTAAAAAGAAGATAGTAAAAGTAAACCCGCCAGGGAAAGAGTCATTTATGGTGTATGGAGACAAACGCAGAGTAAATTATGGAATCATTTTCCTAATGAAAGCCATAAAGTGTTTGGCCAAGGGATGTACATCATATCTAGCGTTCGTGATCGATGCTAAGATGGAAAAGAAGGAGGTGCAAAATATTCCAGTGGTGTGTAAGTATCCGGAAGTCTTTCCTGAAGATCTTCCCGGATTGCCCCCGGATCGACAAGTAGAATTTCGTATCGACTTGTTACCAGGAACGACGCCGATAGCAAAAGCACCATATCGATTAGCACCAACGGAAATGAAAGAACTTATGACACAACTTCAGGAGTTAATGGACAAAGGTTTCATTCGACCTAGTTCATCGCCCTGGGAGCCCCTATGTTATTTGTAAAGAAGAAAGACAGGAGCATGAGAATGTGCATCGATTACAGAGAGCTGAACAAAGTGACGATAAAGAACAAGTACCGTTTGCCAAGGATCGACGACATGTTCGACCAGTTACAGGGTTCGAGCTATTTCTTGAAGATCGATCTTTGGCCGGGATACCATCAACTAAAGGTGAGAGAGCAGGATATCGAAAAGACTGCGTTTAGAACAAGATATGGACACTATGAATTTTTGGTTATGTCGTTCGGACTAACCAATGCCCCAACAGCTTTCATGGATTTGATGAATAGGGTTTGTAAACCATTCCTAGATAAATTCGTGATAGTATTCATAGACGACATCTTGATTTATTCGAAAAGCAAGCAGGAGCATGAAAAGCATCTGCGTGAAGTGCTAGAAGTCCTGAAAAAGGAGAAGCTGTATGCAAAGTTCTCCAAATGTGAATTTTGGATTCAAGAAGTCCAATTTTTAGGTCATGTGGTTAATCAAGAAGGAATAATGGTCGACCCAACAAAGATTGAAGCTGTGATGAAGTGGGAACAACCAAAAATCCCTATGGAGATTCGAAGCTTTTTAGGATTAGCTGGATATTACCGAAGGTTTATCCAACGCTTTTCTTCGATTGCTACTCCATTACCAACTTTGACCCACAAAGCAGCTACTTATGCTTGGAATGAGAAGCATAAGGAAGCCTTTGAGAAGTTGAAGAAGAGATTGTGTGAAGCACCGATTCTTTCATTGCCTGAAGGAGTTGATTACTTTGCAGTTTATAGCGATGCGTCTGGAGTTGGGTTAGGTTGTGTTCTAATCCAAAGGGATAAAGTGATAGCGTATGCATCGAGGCAATTGAAGGAACATGAAAAGAACTACCCCACTCATGATCTGGAGTTGGTAGCGGTAGTATTTGCCTTAAAGATATGGAGGCATTATCTTTATGGCACAAAGTGTAAACTTTTCACTGATCATAAGAGTCTCCAATATCTCTTTAATCAAAAGGAATTGAACATGAGGTAACGACGCTGGCTAGAGTCACTCAAGGACTACGACTGTGAGATACTTTACCACCCTGGTAAAGCAAATGTGGTTGCTGATGCTCTCAGTCGGAAGGTAAAACTTGAAAAGAAAAGGCCAAGAGCGTTGAGAATTGAAGTTGTCTTGACAATTGTGGAAAGTATAAAGAAAGCTCAAGAGGAAGCTTTAGAGAAAAGTGACTGAAAGGAAGAATGTGTGGGCAAAACATTAGTGTTCGGTACAAACAACCAAGGGTTGAAGGTATTCCAAGATAGGATTTGGGTACCTAAGACGGGCGGAGTAAGAGATCTTCTGATGGAAGAAGCTCACAAGACCATGTACTCGATTCATCCCGGAAGTACAAAAATGTATAGGGATCTAAAACCCTATTATTTGTGGCCGAAGATGAAGCTCGATGTTGCTAAGTATGTGGCCGAATGTGTAACTTATGCTAGGGTTAAGGCACAACATCAGAAACCGTATGGGAGTTTAGAACCTTTACCCGTACCCATGGGTAAATGGGAAGACATTACCATGGACTTTGTGACTAAACTACCCAGAACAAGGAACGGTCACGACATGATTTGGGTGGTCATTGATCGCTTCACTAAGAGTGCGCATTTCATAGCAGCCAAAGAGAAATGGTCTATGGATAAACTTGCGAATTCTTACGTGAAGGAAATTGTGAGGCTTCATGGTGTTCCGCTAACGATTGTATCCGATCGTGACAATCGTTTTACCTCAAGCTTTTGGAGGAGTCTATAAGAGGAATTGGGTACTAAGTTGTGTTTGAGTACAGCTTACCATCCGCAAACCGATGGTCAGAGCGAACGAACGATTCAATCATTGTAGGATATGCTGAGAGCATGTACCCTAGAATTCCAAGGTAACTGGGATGAACACTTACCTCTAGTAGAATTCTCCTATAATAATAGTTTCCACTCAAGCATTAAGATGGCACCTTATCACGCTTTGTATGGGGAAAAGTGTCGAACGCCATCATGTTGGCTTGAAGTTGGAGAAAAGCAGTTTATGGGACCTGAAATAGTCCATGAGACTGCTGAAAAGTTGAAAGTGATAAGGGAAAGGATGTTAGCTGCTCAAGATCGACAAAAGAGTTATGCTGACAATTAAAGACAACCGATAACCTTTGAAGTTGGAGATTCGGTTTTACTTAAAGTCTCGCCGTGGAAGGGACTTATAAGATTTGGGAAACGAGGAAAGTTGAGTCCAAGGTTTATTGGACCGTTCAAAGTTCTTTTGAAGATCGGGAATCAAGCTTACAAGCTAGAGTTACCGGAAGAACTGGAGGGTATTCATAACACCTTTCATGTGTGTTACTTGAGAAAGTTCACGGGAGATGTGCCCGACATAATTCCGATTTCTGAGTTAAGGTTGGATGAGAACAAGAAGTTGATCGAAGAACCTGAGGCAATCGTTGACCGTAAGACTATGAAGTTGCGACGCAAGATGGTCGATTTAGTGCTTTTGCGTTGGAAACATACGAATGGACCAAATCTCACTTGGGAAACGGAGAGTGACATGATGAGTCGCTACCTGCAGTTGTTTGGTGATATGTGATTCTGGGGACGGAATCATCCTAAGGGGGAGAGAATTGTAACACTCGTGTTTCTAGCCTAGGCATTTAGATTGAGTTGATAGTCTAGGTTAACCTTTGTAACTCATTTTGAAGAAATAAAAAGGAATTATGTGAATATTATATGAATTATGTGTTTTATGCTTAATTATTAGGGCTTAATTAATTAAGAATAAAAATAAACGTCAAAATTAAAGTGTGAGATAAGCCCGATATCTTTACATAAAGTTGTAGTGGTCGAAACAAGGATTTCGGGTATATAAAGAATACCAAAATCCGAGTTATAACGGAGAAGTTATGACCTGTCGAAGTTTCGCGACAAAACCGGCACGGTGCTGAATGTCGTAAAAAGTGAGTTTTTGATAGACTACTTTTTAGCCGTAGTAATCTAAACGAAATTCGTACTATTCGTCAAACCGAGAAGTTCGATAAAAAGAACGCCCAAATCTGACTTCGTATGAGGAAGTTATGATTTTTCGAAGTTTCAGCTTAGTAGTAGACAACTAAAAACTCGAATTTTAGATCGAGCGATTTTTAGCCGAGACAACCTAAACAAGAATTGAAGGTCTCGTCATTTGTAGCACAACGGTAAAAAGTCTGACGAAAACGGACGTCGGATGAAGAAGTTATGAATTTTTAACGGATTTCTTGTCCCGGTCTGCTAAAAATAATAATAAAAAAATTAAATTCAAAATTAGCCGACGAAGTCTAAATGGAAGTTTTAGAGCATAATTTTAGCTACGCGTGCATATAAAGAACATCAAAAACGGAGCTCGTATGTGAAAGTTATGGATTTTAGAAGTTTTGGCATGAAAATCGAAAAAAATTTGCATAGTCACACTTTGCACGTGTCCTGCTGAGTCACCGAGCTGCTGAGTCATGCGAAGCCACGCGTCGGATCCTGATTCGACCGAGGAGGAGGCCCAATCCGAAGCAGCCAGCTCTCCGGCCGAAGCTTCGCCCTGCTGCCGCGTGTTCCGAGCCTCGCATAGCCTAGCTCCGAACCTCGCATGTGCACCAGTAGACCACGGTCCAATCAGAAGCTGCCACTGAGTCCCTCGCACCTGCGGACCCCACTACCGAAGCCGACTTCAGACCATATAAATAGAAGGGGACTTGCGAACCTTCTCGGGCAGAATTGAATATTTGCCATTTTTCACCCCTTTCTTCATCTTTTCTTCACCTTAACCTTCCCCGAAGCCCCGGTATCGATTGTAAACCCCAGAATACTCCACGAAGTTCCCGTGAAGCCCAGAAAATTTATCTTTTCGGTTTCGAAGCCCGACTTTTGTAGAGCCCGGTTTCTCAATAAAACTCCCGGTTTTATTAGAAACGATCATTTTAGGAAACAAATTGCTGCCCGATTTTCATCAAAACAAGTGAGTGTGTAGTTACTTTCAATTTACACATAGATATGAAGTATTTACCTTGAAATATGAGTTATGTGTAAATATGTTTATTGTTTATTCGAGGTGACTGTTGAATTGATGTTTGATACAAGTTTTACACTGTATATGCTTTTATTTACAAAATATGTTGGGTAGAACATGGGTAGATGAAATAGTTGATGTGTGTTAAAAAGGCGAGAGGCCTCGATGTTGTTGTTGTAGTCATCTAGCGGAGTAGAGATGACGACCACGGACTTCTCTAGACAATCCAGTGGAACACTAGCAGGTTCGCAACTTGTAGGTGTTGATGAATTAAATGTTCATTGGCGTACTCCATCCCCCTCATGGTTGCCTTTAGGACATGTATGGCTGAGGAAACCCCTTAGCAGTAGTGTCCATCCCGATCATATTCCTTAGGCTAGGTCCCTTGTGATAGGTGTTTAGGGATGTAAAGTGAGGACAACGGGAATGGGTAATCAGGGTTATTGTTGATTGGTGAACTTAATAAGTATATTATTAATGTGGGTTGAAAACCCTATATGCTCACCGGGCTCCCAAGCCTGACCCCCTCAGTTTTATGATTACATGTAGTGGACCCCGAGCATTGTTGGAGGACGGTGAGAGATTTTTGGATTATATGCCAATAGTTGTAAATAACTATTGAAAGACTTATAATGTCTTGTTTATGCTTTTGATCTGTATCGGAACATGACATCCCGAGGTTTTGGTATGAAATGAAACTATACATTTCTTAAAGAAGGTTTTGATAAACTTTTATCATGTTTTGTTTTGGGAACAAATTCCACAACATCTTTTAAGAAGAATTCTCTGATTTTATTTTAAAAAGTATAAATTAAATCGGTCTTTTCTGACCTAGAAATTAGGGGATGTCACAGAGTTATTGTATGCTATTTATGTGATGTGTTGCACTGCATTATGTCTATGTGATTTATGCTTTGTGTATATCAGAGTATATCAGAGTTAGAACCGGAAGGTTCACAGAGATAGGACCAGAGGGTCCACAGAGTTAGGGCCCACGGGCCCACAGAGTTATAGCCTCGAGTGGCTAGTATGTGTTGTGTATGGTATTTTGGGTAACTCACTAAGGTTTATGCTTACAGTGTTATGTGTTTCAGGTACCAGTGATGATCGCAGGAAGGCGCCGGCATGACTCGTACACACGAATGGATTTTTTATGTATTTGATCTTGGGAAATATTTTTGTGAACTAAAGTATTGATACAGTGGGATTTTGTTTTTAAATGTGTTGGTAAAATGTGTTTAAAAATGTGAAAATTTGTTTTAAATTTTACAGTGTTACAAAATCTTCAGTGCGAAGACCACTGCTCCTAACTCCAAGTCGTGAGTTGTGTAGTTAACTTCGTGTGCTTTCAACTGTCTCGAGGCATAAGCAATAACTTTTCCTATCTGCATAAGCACACAACCTAAGCCCTGATTCGACGCATCACAATAAACAACAAAGCCCTCTGTTCCTTCAGGCAGGGACAGGATAGGCACGCTGCATAGGGCTCGCTTCAATGTTTGGAATGTTGTGTCTTGCTTTTCACTCCAACAAAAGGGTACACCTTTCTGTGTTAGAGTAGTTAAGGGTTTGGCGATTCTGGAAAAATTCTGGATGAACCTACGATAGTAACCAGCGAGACCCAATAATTGATGAATTTTTGTGGGTGTCTTCAGTGTTGACCAATTCTCTATCGCCTTGATTTTGGATGGGTCCACGTGTTTACCCTCCTTGCTTACCACGTGACCAAGGAAAGCTACTTTCCGAATCCAGAATTCGCACTTGGAGAATTTTGCGTATGGCTTTTCCGATCTAAGAGTTTCCAACACTAACCTCAAGTGTTGTGTGTGATCTTCTTCGCTTCGGGAATAGACAAGTATGTCGTCAATGAACACGATGACGAACTTGTCCAGATAGCGGCGAAATACCCGGTTCATCACGTCCATGAACACAGCCGGTGCATTGGTTAGACCGAAGGGCATCACTACAAAATCGTAGTTTCCATATCGAGTTCTGAATGTTGTCTTGGAAACATCATTCTCGTGAACTCGAAGCTGATGGTACCCTGATCTAAGGTCTATCTTCGAGAAGTAACTGGCTCCTTGAAGTTGATCGAAGATGTCGTCTATTCGAGGAAGAGGATAACGGTTTTTGACTGTCAACTTGTTCAACTCGCGGTAGTCTATACACACCCGAAAGGATCCATCCTTCTTTTTCACAAATAATACCGGGGCTCCCAAAGGTGAGGAACTCGGTCTGATGAACCCTTTGTCGAGTAGCTCATTGAGCTGACTAGATAACTCCTGCATTTCTGCTAGAGCTAAGCGATACGGAGACTTGCCTACAGGATTGGCTCCAGGAATTAAATCGATGCGAAACTCGACTTGATGTTCGGGATGAATTCTCGGGAGCTCTTTGGGAAAGACATCAGGAAAGTTGCAGACTTCAGGGATGCTCTCGAGGTCTTTAACTTTTTGTTTCTCGTTGATTACATGAGCTAAGAATGCGTGACACTCCTTCCGCAGAAGCTTTTGAGCTTTGATGCAAGAAATGATGCGAAGATTAGAACTAAGTTTATCACCGTAGATCATAAGAGTCTGGCCAGAGGGGAGATTGAGACGGATGGGTTTTTCATAACAAAGGATATGAGCATGATTGGGACTCAACCAATCCATACCAATAATAACATCAAAGATCTTTATGAAAACTGGCATCAGGTTGATAGGAAAAGAATGATTGTTCAAGGTAAGGGTACATCCTATGAATATATCGTTAGCGTTCTCTTTCTCACCGTTAGCCATCTCGACGGTAAATGTTTCGGTTAATGGTTTAGGATTAGGTTTAAGAAGATGTATGAATGAGTGGCTAACAAAACTTCGTTCAGCACCAGAATCGAAAAGGATACTAGCATAAGAGTTGTCGAGAAGGAACGTACCCGAGACAATGGTGAGATTGGCGACTGCCTCCTCTCGTCCCATAGCTAGGACTCTCCCAGTGTTACCCGCTGTTGCTGCCTTGTAGCAGATTCTCTTGTAATTCCCTACTTCACCACATCCGTAGCAGGCCTAACCGACACCCGCTCCAAAAGATTGATTTGTTGATTGGGTTGGGGCTTTGTAGAATCGAATCGTATGCCCCTTTTTACCGCAGTTGGAGCATGACAGATCACGGCAGGGGCCGGAGTTATGGTGGAAGTTACACTTGTCACATAGAGGGAGGGTACCAGCATACCTACTGGTAGGTGTTTGGGTTGTGGATCCGACAGCAGAAACAGCAGCAAGGGTAGTAGTAGCGTGGAATGCCATAGTTTGCTGCTTCTTCGAGGACTCCTGCGTAGAATTACTCTTGTTCTTTTTCCAAAATTTCCTTTTCTCACAACTCCTCTTTTTCGGCTCAGGAGTGGTGTCTGCTTCCTCAAATTCATCACTATGGTCAATCAGAGTTTGCGTTAGGCATTTGGCGCTGTCGTAGGTGTCTAGCTTCGTTGCCAAGACATTACCCTTGGTTGGCTGGGTCAATCCCTAGATAAATCTTTCGATCTTTTAACTGTTCGAGGTAACCATTCCTGGGCAGAGAAGCACCAAGTCGTCAAATCTTGAAGTGTAAGCGGTGATATCGCAACCCTTCATCTTCAGGTTCCAGAGTTCGTGTTCTAGCTTCTACATTTCGCCCCGAGGGCAGTACTCCGCAAGCAGAAGTTCCTTCATTACCTCCTAACCCTTAGCATTGGATACAGGTAGGGTTAAGGATTTGACTCGGCTGTTCCACCAAGTCAGGGCTTTGTCGGTGAGGCAGCGAACTTCACCTTATCAGATTCAGAGCAGGCACAGATTTCGAAAATACATTTGATTTTCTCGAACCATCGAGTTAGGGTAATGAAACCTCTAGTGCCATTGAAGGGCGTGGGTTTCGCGTTCATAAAGTCTTTGTCGGAACACTCCTTCCGGTGTCCCTGACTACCCTCCCGGTTTTGAGGCTGAGCACCACCTCTTGATCCGTCTGAACCACCTGGGTTCATTTGGGACATAGCGGCAGTCACAGCAGCAGTAACAGCTGCTTGAAACATGGCAGGATCAAATGGAGAGTGAGGTGGTGGTGGAGGAGGACTGTTGTTCTTTGAGCTGGGTCTTTTCTTTGGAGGCATCTTGATCTAAAATAGTCAGGAAAGAGAGGATCATAAGTCCTCTGAATTGAATCAAGAGATATGCAACAAAAGATATCTCATTATGACAAGTATAATGATTTACTATGCGATAAGATAGGAAGGAGTTATCAAAGCAGATAAACTATCGCTAAGGAAGGAAGAAGTAGCAACACTAAGAATGAATTTCTACAACGTACTCGACTTCGGCTAAAATACTCCCATAGTATTCAATGGTTTGTTGCGACAACAACTCATTGTTTGGATCTTAGGTAAGTTTTAGGCATGTTGTACACCACAGTCACTCCCAAGCACATGTTGGCCGTGTCTCGAATGAATATAGTTGATTAGGCTATATTGACCCTAGAAACGACTACATAACTGCCCAGGTTTAACAGCAACGTACAACACCCAATTACTTATGTTTTGTTCTACTCGAGGTTACAGTATCCGACACTTAGGTATTCTCGTATACTTTTGAAAAATACTTATATTTTAAAGTATACTTTTTAGTTCAGAGCACTTCGGCCCCTTAGTGTTTATAGTCTTATACCATGTAAGGTTCGGTATACTTAGTTCACTATAAACAAGGGCTCTGATACCAATCTGTCACACCCCGAAACCGATGGAGGAAACGTTCTGGGGCGGAGGACGTCATGTAAAGTATCACAACCAATGTACATAGTAAGCATAGTAAACACAAACATTACATTACATAGGAATATTTACATTTGTTTGAAAACAAGGTAATACAGTCTTATCTATACATTAGTTTGAACAAAAGTAAAGACGTGTTTGTTAAAACGCTCCGTCTTCTCCAAAAGATCGTGGGGGGTACCTATCTAATGTGGACCTGAGAATACAAGCAGTTTGAAAATCAACATAAAGCTGGTGAGTTCATAAGCGGTTTTGTTTCTGAAAATGAACAAGTTTCCTTTAGTTTTTTGAAAAGTTGTTATCCAAGAAAATCCCATATTTTCGTATAAGAAAAGTTTAGTTATTCGTTTGTAGTTAGTTGTTATTTTGGAATGCAATGTACAAGTATCTACCATACTTGCAGTGTTAAGATAAGTATTCTGAAAACCTGGTTATCCTTGAAAAGTACATTAGTTTTAACACGTATATAAAACTAATAAGGAAGTAAAAAAGTTTTCATAATCTAAGTTGCGAGTTCCATAACAATACATTCGACTAGATAAGGCTCGTATTTGGCCAATATTGTTGTTATGACTTTTGTCACCCATAGACCTGTCGGTCCGACTGTAGCTAGCAGCCAGGTGCGGGGTAGTCAATCCCGTATAGATCTATACACTCAAGTTACATTCTCCCTTAAGGAGATCCTGGTTACAGGGGTAGTCCTACACTCTCGTATCTGGGGGAGTGTTACCAAGGACGTGTCTCCAATCTTAAGATTAACGAAATTTGTCCTTCACTCTCGTATCTTGGGGAGTGTTACCAAGGAGGTTAGAAAATCCTGTTGTTTAGTCCTCCACTCTCGTATTCAGGGGAGTGTTACCGACGACGTTAGAAAATCCTGTTGTTTAGTCCTCCACTCTCGTATTCAGCGGAGTGTTACCGAGGACGTATCTAAAGTTCTAAGTTTATTAACTTTTAACAATAATGAAGTGGAAAATCATTTGTAAAATATATAATATAGCACAATATAATTAGATTTGCAATCAGTTGGAAAACTAACTCTGCAAATCAAACGGTTGGTTAATACGGTTTCGATTGTTAAAATTATATGAACTATGAAACATTTTAAAAGAAATATTAGGTTGAGTACAAGATATTCTTGTACTTTTGCTTGTATTCCCCCCTTAAAACATTGAAAACACAGAAAAAGTGTAGGGGTATGAACTCACCGGACGAGAAACGTGTCGGCTAGGATGCTAAGTGTCAGTTCGGTTCTTGAATACACGCGAGGTTCCCATGTAATATGAAGAGATACATAATTGTATCTAATTAGACTTTAAACTACTAAATAAGTAAGACAATACACTCCGAGACGCGAAAACACTTTATTTCAAGTGTTAGGAGTGATCCGGGTAGCACGTAAAGATGTGTAGGGCCTAGATAAGGAGTTTACTCTTCAAGAGTAAGCCCTTAGGAGTTTTTACGGTCCAAAGATCATGTCCCCATGAGTTTACAGCCGTAAAATCATGGGTGGTGTGCTTTTGGATGTTTAATGGTCTTACAATGCACAAACAAAGGTTCTAGGGTTGATTCCATGGCTTAGGAAGTGATCGGGACTTGAATTGACCTTGGAAAAGGAGTTTACTGTTCTTGAATGGCACTTGGGGAGTTTACTACCATAAACACATGAGTTTACGGCCATAAACTAATGTTTGTCCATGAATCATGTGCTTTGGTGGTTGTTGGTTAAGCATACAAGGTTCTAGACCCAAATATAAGTCTTACAAGGTGTTAAGGGCACTTAAACACCCCATTGAAGGTGTTTATGGTTTTGGGAGACCTTCCCAAACCGTAAACTCAAGTGTGACACATTTGTATATGTTTTGGTGCATCTCATGATAAAATATAAGGTTCTAGGCACTCATGGAAGCTTTTGGAGGGGTTTAAGGGGCATTTTAACACCTTAAAAGGTGTTTATGGTCCTTGAAGATTTGTTTACGGTCCAAGAATGTTATTGGGCCGTAAACTTATGTTTACTACCCAGATGATATGATTTTGGTGTTCAAATCTCGTACGTGCAAGTCCTTAAGCCATATCTAAGCACTAGAAGGGACTTGGAAGGGTTTTTGGGCTTCAAAACCCCTTTAAGGGAGTTTACGGTTTTGGGAGGTGTTCCTAAACCGTAAACACGTGTTCTTGATGGTTTTTGGTGATTTAAACATAGATTTGAAAGCTAAACAAGTTAAACAACTAGGTAGGGTAGATTACTTATGATTTTGGAAGCTTGAAGAGGTGTTTTTGGATCAAACTCGAGTTTTAGAGAGAGAGTAGAGAGAGAAAGTTATGTGGGTGGGTAAAAGTCTTCAAAAGATGACCACTCAAGCTTTATATAAGGGTTGGGTTTGTGGTCAAGTGGGAATCTACCCAATACCGACGTTAAACGGGGTTTAAAATTTTATCCGATTAAATTGCCGTAATCTGACTTAGTCATAATTAAAATTTTCCCCAAACAAATGTTGGGGTATTTTTACGTGTTTCTAATGGGTTTGGACACTCATGAGGTCAAAATAAAAAGTCCCACTTTAATTAATTTAAACCAAAAGTTAATGGAAAAATTGGAATACGAACAATTTTATTAACGAAAACAAATTTGTAATAACTATTGACTTTAAATGTTTTGAAAAGTTTTAAATTGGCTTGAATTTTATGGGTGTTACAAGTTGGTATCAGAGCCTTGGTTTGAGTGAATTGGAGGAGAACTTGTGTGACTCCAGTCTCAAATCAAGAAAAGTATTTTTAAAATGATTCTTTTTTCAAACAGTTTTTAAAATAAGTAAAGGAGGATGCAGGGTGTACGATCAGCCGCAACCAATAAGTAGACCCCAAAATACCATACAATTATTTGATTATGTGATATGATAGAATAGAATTCTAATACTAGGATAGGGATCTTCAGGAATTACATGATAAAAATTTCCTAATTGTATGATGCCTGCTAGCCCAGGGTTTCCTTTATATGAGATTGACATCATTATTATAGTTGTTTAGTGTATGTATCACGGTTGTACATAATTAAGATCTTATAGTCCGAGAATGTTTGATTTGGCCTTATGTTCTATATTGATTAGGGTTTAGGGTAGGATCGTATATTTGAAAGTCTATAGGGTCTAGCGTTATGTATGATTAGCATACACTAATGTTGTAGGGTTGGTGGAAGTTTCATGGATGGGTGGGTTGTGTGGGATCGGTAGGTCAGTGTGAGATAGTTAGACTTCCTCTAGGAGTGAGGATTGAGTGCTCGATATGTTTATGAATATTGTTAGGGTGTTGTGGAGATACTTGAGACAAATATGGGTAGGTGTGGAAGGTAGTATGGGCTCGTACTACTGAAAGCACATGACCCATATGCGTATCAAGGAAGTCACAACCCCTAAGGTATTGTCGGGAGTTGGTTCCCATTTATTTATGCAAATTATCTGATATTGTTTGGAATGTTTCAGAATGGTGATGATGAGACGCTTTGTGATGGGATCTGAATCGGGATCAGGATCAGGAGATGGAGGGCAGTAGCACCTGAGCCCGTGGTGCATATGGGGACAGATGAGTTAAACGCCAGGATTCGAGAGATCCTGCAGGATAAGGTTGCCATGTTGTTCCAGGCACAACTACCCGAGATGTTTGGGTCTATTAAGACCGCCATGGTCGTGTACTTCAACGAGCGATACGCAGTCCTTGCGGAGACGGATGCCGCTGCTGCTGCATCGGCTGTAACAGCGGCAGGGAGAGGAGGAGGAGCCACTCGGGGCTTCCAGTACAGGGACTTCGATAACACAAAACCCCCTACTTTTGATAGGACAGAAGACCCTATCAAGGCTATGAGGTGGATCTCAGATGTGGAGGGGTGTTTCTCTACCTGCTCATGTCCTACTGACCAGAAGTTCAGGTGTGCTCTGAACCTGCTAAGGTCTAGGGCTAAGGACTGGAGGAGATTTGTGATTGGGTCGTACACTGATGATTAGAGAGCTGCTGTTACTTGGGAGTAGTTCAGGGATATGTTCTGCACCCGATACATTCCACGGGTCGAGCCAAAATGGTTGTCATAGCAGTTTTTGAGTTTAAGACAGGATGGGGAGTTGGTGACGGAGATCACCCACATGTTTACTGAGAGAGCGATGTACTGCCTAGAGTTTGCTTCCGAGCAGGCTCAGATGACCCGTTATCTGAGCATGCTCAAGACTGACATCCATCAGTTTGTGTCTACCCAGCGATGTGATACTCTTCTGTAGTTGCAGGAGTCCGTTAGGCATCGTGAGTTGGAGATTGAGCTGCAGATGAGGGAGCAGTGGTAGGCCCCGACGCAGTCACAGCCGGCGCTGAAGCGGTCTAAGACCGCTGATTCTAGGAAAGAGGGTTAGCAGAGCCGCACTTGTGGAAAGTGTAGCAAGAGTCATTCTGGAGTTTGTCGGACGAGTAGTAGGTGCCACAAATGTGGCAAGGAGGGGCACTATGCTAGGGATTGTTGCCAGACAGCCGCTGCATCGGATATGAAGATATGCTATCACTGTCATTAGGTTGGTCACATGAAGACCAACTGTCCACATCTCGCAGCCACACCGGTGCAGGCTCTAGCGTCGGCTACATTGAGGATATTGGATGGGAGGCCAGTCAAGACAGAGCCTCCGATGGCTCAGGGGCGTGCTTTTCAGCTAACAGCAAAGGAGGCCAGAGCAGTACCGAATGTGGTTGCTGGTATGTTTCTCTCCTTTATTTCATTTATTATAATTGTTTTATGCTTATCTTTTGTACCTGTGATTAGGTACGTTTTTTGTGAACTCCTTGCCTGCATTGGTTTTTTTTACTCGAGGGCGAGTAAATCCTTCGTATCTTAGTCACGAAGGTCATGATGGGTGTTAACTTATTATTTATGGTGTGATGGTGTCGGATTCTGGGGAGACAGCAGTCATAGATTTGCAGTACTTCAGCACTACTTGCGAGGTGAGTTATCCTCACTATATCAATAGGGTCTAAGGCACTAAGGCTAACCCTTTACAGAATGTATTCAGTTATGGCATGATATGTTTATTGATTACATCCTAGTAGTTAGGATGGTGATATACTTATGTGTAGTAATCTGGTCAGGTCAGTGTCCTGGTTATAGGATGGTGCTATGTTAGTGATAGGTTAGGTTTGTATCTCGATTATT
This sequence comes from Lactuca sativa, assembly GCF_002870075.4. Lineage (NCBI taxonomy): Eukaryota > Viridiplantae > Streptophyta > Magnoliopsida > Asterales > Asteraceae > Lactuca > Lactuca sativa. The sequence goes on along the minus strand of NC_056625.2, from coordinate 83,162,832 downwards.
GGGATGTTGTTATGATTAGTGTTTTGTTAGATTGTTTGACTGTTATATGATATGAGCTAGCGTATGATATTTATGTGCACATTTTTTTTTTATTGGGGTTTGGGTTGAGGCGGTCTTGCTTTGTGCTGAAGCCAACACGCCCGGTGAGCGGTCTGGATAGGCTATAGGCCCTGCAAGGCAGTACAGTCATGCCGAAGGCTTGGGAGCAGTCAAGATAGGTTCTAGGCCCTGCGAGGCGGTCTAGTCAGGATGAAGGCTCATTATGCATGCTGATTTGTATTGTGGATGTGGTATGATTATGGTTATATGAGATTGGTATTTTGGGGGTACTTACTAAGCTTTCAGGCTTACAGTTTCAGTTTTTTGTTTCAGGTACAACAAGGGATCGCGACATGGCGAAGGCATGATCGTCCAGCTCCCCATAATTCACTTATGTTTCTGGGAAAACTATGATATTATAAATTTTGAAAAAAAAAATCTATAATAACTATTGATTTTAAATGTTTTGAAAAGTTTTAAATTGGCTTGAATTTTATGGGTGTTACAGGTTCGTTCAAATTTATCAGTGTACTGTCACTAATAAACATATCACCTTAACTTGTTATATGAAAACTATACAACATAGGTGGAACACTAACTCTACTTGAACGTCTAAGAGGTAAGGACTCGTCAATCGGTTCAACAGGAGTTTCCTCCTCAGGTTGAGCGCCGGTGTTAGAGGTTCCTTCATCATTCGATTCTTAATGCTCTTCAAGAATGATTATCCTCCCATTGTCTGCTTCACTTATGATTTCTCGCTCTCGGAAAACCCCTCTCCTCACAACGAAGACGACATTGTCACTCGATCTATAGAAGAAATATCCAAAGGACTTCTACAAGTAGCTGATGAAAATACACTGCTCACTATGAGGTTCGAGCTTGTCGTGAGTCTCTTGTCTTACGAAAGCCTCACAACCCCAAACCTTGATATGTGTCAACGAGGGAGCTTTCCCTGTCCACATCTCGTGAGGTGTTTATGCAACCTTCTTTGTAAGGACTAAGTTAAGGATATGGGTGGCAGTCTCTAAGACATACCCCCAAAATGAGATAGGTAGCTAAGCACTCATCATTGAACGAACCGTGTCAAGCAAGGTTCTATTACACCTCTCAGCCACACCATTCAACTGCGGTGTCCTAGGTGGCGTCAATTGTGAAACTATTCCGCATTCCTTGAGGTAGTCGTGGAATTTAAGACTAAGGTACTCTCCACCTTGATCGAATCAAAGCATCTTGATTTTCTTTCCCAACTGATTCTCCACTTCATGCTTAAACTTTTTGAACTTTTCAAAGGTTTCTGACTTGTGCATGATTAAGTAGATATACCCATATCTGCTATAATCATCAGTGAAAGTCCCATAGAAGCGGCTCGCATCCCTTGTGGTGGATCTAAAGGGCCCACACACATCAGTGTGTATACGATCTAATAAACCCTTATCCCCTTCACAAGTACCAGTGAAGGGTGACTTGGTCATCTTTCCAAGTAAACAAGACTCACACACATCATCGTCCCTAAGGTCGAATGACTCCAACACTCCATCCTTTTGAAGTTTGGCTATGCACTTCTTGTTGACATGTTCAAGACGAAAATGCCACAAGCATGCTTTGTCCAAACTATTGGAAGATTTGATATGCAATACATCATTTCCTAAGTTGTCTACAACCATCACAATTTCATATATTCCATTACAAGACATTGCTTTAAAATAGAAAACACTATTAAGATAAGCATTAATATAACCCTTTTCATTAGCAAATGAATATCTAATTCCTTGTCCATACAAACCATGAAAAGAAATGGTGTTTCTCACCATTGATGACGAATAGCAACAATTATTCAAATCTAGTCCTAATCCATTACTATGCACTAAAGAGTAAACTCCAATCTTTGTGATAGACGACGATCTTCTGATCCCCATGATCAAGTTTTACTTCCCATGCTCCGCATCCCTATTTCTTCTTAGGCCCTACAAATCAGAGCAAATATGAAAACCACATCCTGTATCAAATACCCAAGAAATAACATGCGATGATTCATTAGATTGAATAGTGTAAATGCCTGTGAAGGACGACTTGATCTTCCCATCCTTGATATCTTGCAGATACTTCGGATAGCTTCATTTCCAATGCCCTATGTCATGGCAGTGATAGCACTCTGCATCCTTTGGGCTTGAAGTGGGTGCAGCAGGACCAACTTTGGTTCCACTAGAAGAGGTACCATTATGGGACTTCCCTTATGGTGGCTCTTTGAAGGATCCTTCCTCTTCTTACCTTTTCCTTGCCCAATAGCCAAGACTGGGGAAGCAGTAGGAGTAGGAGCTTGTGTAATGGACTTGTCCTTAAGGTTGCTCTCAGCAGTCCTCAACAGACCTTGAAGCTTGCTCAACGTGACCTCCTCTTTTTTCATGTGGTAGGTCATGCGAAACTGGTTGAAGCAGAGTGGTAGTGAATGAAGAATGATGTTAATCACTAACTCTTCATTGAAGTTAACATTTAACTTCAGTAGGCTGTCAACATATATTTGTAGATAAGCAGTGACAAACTCTCCGTCTCTCATCTTGATCATGATCATCAAAGTGATGATCTCGCACCTCTCCTGCCTTGCACTTTGGTCGTATCTTTCAAGCAAGTCCTGATGCATTTGGTAGGGATAGAAGTCCTTGTAGGACTTTTGGATTTCACCAGTCATGGTCACTAGCATGATGCAATGGACTTTCTTGGCATCACGCTTATGGGCCTCAAAGGCAGCGATCTCCCTCGGAGTAGCAGTGTTCACATCAACCTCTTTCAGCTCCTTTTCGAGGACATACTCTTTGTCCTCGTAGCGGGTGATCATCCTTATGTTGCGGATCCAATCGTTAAAATTGTTTCAGTCGAAGATCACCCTCCCACACAAATTCATGAGTGAGAATGAGCCGTAGGTGTTCGAGCTTGAAGCGTTGTTGTTTGAGTTCGGTATTAGAAAAGGAAAAGAGACAAAGTTTGATTAGATAAGAATCCCCAATTAAACTCCCAAATGAGAAATTAGGGCTAGGATCCAACAACATTATTTGCAGTTTAGAAGAGGGATGCCATAATCTAAACAACAAAAAATTTGAAGGTAAGTGAATGACGATTCACTAATTTCCACCATGAAAAACAAAAGAAATTAGGTTTTAATGTATTGAAACTCCTAGATCCTTGAGATCCATTGAACTTTTCAATGGCATGTTTAAATCTCGATATGCCCCTCAAGTTTGTGACTGGGATATTGAGGATCACAAACAGGGTGTGAATAACCATGCAAATGTACATGGTGCCCTCAATGTTACAGTCACCTAATGAATGTGCCGGTTAGCCACAAACGCTCCATTTATCTATAAAAAACATTAGATCACCCTTTCCCACCTTTGCGAAGACCCAAATTAGTGTGCCAGTTAACCACACACGCTCCACTAACATCTTGGCAATGGTACAAAGTGTAATTTCATGGAATAGCATCAAATTCACATTTTTCCTAAAGTAACTAAGATTGGGAATTTTATAAAACATTTAGTTACTTTATTAATCATTATACTTTTAATGAGAAATTAGTTGTCATATCCTACCTGTTCGGCTAACGACCCTCGGAAGCGGTGGGTGAGAGTGGACACCCATTAAACGACCATTTTATAGGCCATAACCTTATATCCTCTTATAGATCGGCTTCGTGAATGAGGCCTACTAACAGTAAGACTCGCTTAATGTTATATATATATATATATATATATATATATATATATATATATATATATGTATGTATAAAATTAATCTTATAATATTAAAGTATTACAAGGGTGTATTTTAAACATTTTAATATATTAGGGTTTCAATCAAATTTAAATTTTCCGAATATTAAAACCTTTAATTTTAAAACTTTAAATATTAAAACTTTGATTTAATAATTATTCCAAAATTAAACAATTAATTTGAATTATTAAATTTCGGAGGATTATGTATTAAATTAAACAATTAATTCAACCTAATCCCTTAATCCCTTAAAATTCGAAAATTTGGGATGGGATATTCAAAAAAATTTTAATTACCTTATTAAACATTTAAAGGGGTAGTTACAAGATATGGAATTATCCTAATCCCTTAAATTTAGGAATCTTATCTTGGGGAGGAGGAAATTTCAAAAAACCCTAGGGTTAGACAACCCTAAATTCGAAATCTTCGGGCCTAAGGAAAGGGTTTGGGAAACCCTAACAAAATTTCGAAAACTAGGCTTTAGGAACCCTAATTTCGAAAATCAAGCCCTTAGGGTTTATTTTCCATAAACCCTAATTTGTCATATTCATACTCTTGTATCAAATCTAATTGAAAACAAAACCAAAAGCTCTGATACCACTGATGGGTTTTATACAAACAATCTTATGTGTGTAAGCAACCCTAATTGATCTATGTTTTCACTATTAGACATACAACTTTATTAACACCAAAGAAACCTAGCATGCTTCTATAATTTTTGAAATTCACATAAAAGAATAGAATACATACCTTTTATTGCTATGTAGTTAGAACAACTTGTTTCTTGAATTACCTTAACTTTTGAAAGCAAGTACCACAAGTGTAGTACCTCTAATGGCTCACAAACACACATGAGTGAGAGAATTAATATGAGAGAGAGGATGGAGGGTAACAAGCTCACAAAATCGGCTCTACTAGGGTTTCTCCAAGGGGTTCCGATTTTGAGTGCCTTAAGGTGCCTTTTATAGTTGAAGTCGATTAGGGTTTCAAGGTGGAAACCCTAATCCTTTAGCTTAAGGCCTAAGCAAATCCATGGACTCCTTTCCTTAAGACCTTGGACAAAAACTCCTAGATCCTTCTAGGATTTTTGACCAAGCCTTAATAAAGGTAATCCAATGGCCTAAAGTGTCAACTATCAAATAATTACAAAACAACCCCTACACTTTAAATTAATTCCTTTAATCCTAAAATTAAGTCCTAATTAATTTCTGATTAAATACTAATTAATAATATGATTCCAAACTAATATATTATTCATATAATTTATTCACAAATCATATTTGTACCCTAATTTATTATTCTTAATAATAAATCAACCTCTCTCCTCAACAGTCATCCTATCTAGTCACCAGTGTGAAGGCAACCCAAAAAGACCATGCTATAACCGGGTCAAGTACATACCAAAAGAAGTTATGGACTTAGACACTAATCCAACAATTTCTGACTTGCAATCTCCTGGCTCCAACAAATCATCTACATACACAGCTACTATCAAGACTTTCCCTTTTCTGTTTCGAGTATATACTAAATACTTTTAAGAGCACCTTTTGAACTCCAAATCCTTCAAGTACCTATCCAAACAATCATTCCAAGGTCTGGGAGCCTGCTTAAGACGGTAAAGAGCTTTTATGAGCTTGTATACTTTATGCTTTTGATTTGGTTTTTCGAAACCATCTAGCTATCGTGCATACACTTCTTCCTCCAAATTTCCATTCAAGAATGCTAACTTGAAATCTAAATAATGTAGAAGCCACCCAAGAGTTCCTACACTGGCAAGTAGGACATGTACCGTCTCAAGCCTGGGAACCGATGCAAAAACATCTTCATAATCAATTCCGAGTTTTTGAACATAACCATGTGCCACCAGTCTTGCTTAATGCTTCAAAATTCTTCCATTTGGGTCTATTTTCACCTTGAATACCCACTTAAATCCAATGGCTTTTTGATCTTTTAGGAGTTCATCTAGCTTCGAGGTCTTTTTTTTCAATTGAATTTAGCTCTGTTTTCATAGCTTCTACTCACTCTGATTGCTTTCTTGCCTTTGCGTATAAGGTAGGTAATTTCTCATCGTGAACCAGCAACAATCACTTAGTGTTTTCGTAAAAATCAGTTAGTAGTCGAAATCGCTTAGGAGCGCCACCACCAATGGAGCTTGACGCAGTGCTCGGCGAACCAATTAAGGAAATTGGAGTTACAGGGGTCATTGGGTGAGGCAACGATGAATTTGTGGTAGGACTATCATGCGATGGGTTTCCAACTGGACTGACTTATGAACTTGTGTGTATGTCCATCTGAGGAGTAATGGGCTTTGGCACACTTTCAATCCACGCCTCATTAATTTGTGGCAGTCCATGGTTAACTTCTTAAGGGGTACTTGGCATCGACCTAATCTTAACATCTTCAAAGTATTTAGGTCATAACCTTCCACCGTGAAAATCATACATGGTATTTCTTTGATCTTGACTGCCTTTTTCCACTCCCATTCTTTATCTTCTTCAAACAAAATGTCTCTACACACATAAATTGACCCCATATCTGGGTCTAATAGTCTGTATGTCTTTGTTCCTTTCTCTACTACAAGATGCACCATATTTTTACTTCTCTCTTCTAATTTATTTAGATATCTTTTGGAAACATTCATATAAGAAACACAACCGAACACCCTAAGATGTTATAGACATGGCTTTCTTCTAGTCTACAATTCATATGGTGTAGCCTCCTTGAGAGGTTCTGTGTTTACTCTGTTTAGAGTATACACAATGTGACTTATAGCTTCTCCCCACATCACATCTGGTACTCTTATTGTCTTCAGACTGCGTCTCACCATCTCTAAGACTATTTTGTTATAGAGAAAATGGTGTTGTGAAGTGTTTCTTGATTCCACTCTCCACACAATACATGCTGAGCTGTTTTGAAAGGAACTCACATCCTCGGTCTGTATGGAGGACCTTCATTCTTTCTCCTATTTCGTTCTCTACTGTTGCCATGAAGTTCTTGAAATTTTGCAAAGCTTCATCTTTAGTTTTCATCAAATAGACCCACATGGTTCTTATATAATCATCGACCAGTAGCATGCAATATTTGTTCCCAGAGGGTGTAGGAGGTGTGATGGGCCCACATAAATCTCCACGTATCAATTCATGTTTCTTCTTTGACTTATAAGAAGTCTTTGTTGGATAGGGTCTACTTGTTTGATTCCCTGCGAAACAGTCTTCACAGAGTTGTGTGGGTTTTGTTATCTTTGGCCTTCTTTAAATAAGATTCTTGTCAAACATAAACTTCAATGCATCAAAGTTTATGTGACCCATCCTTTTGTGTCAAAGCTATATTGGCTCCATTATCTCCCCAAGCAAGCATCTTGATCTTACTTCATCCAGAGTAATTTTATAGAGTCGGTTTTTGAGACCTCTGTAACTTCATGAGTTGCTTTCCGGTAGCATCATTGATCCATAAAAATGGGTCCTTTATAGGAATTTCATCTCCACTTTCTGCCAATTGACCAAGACTTATTATATTTGAGCATAAGTCTGGTATACAACATACCTCTTGGTGCATTCTCTACTATCCATTTTTGCACTGTTAGATTATCGAGCCTTTCCCTTCAATTCTAACTTTAGACCCATTTCCAAAACTGACTGAGGCCTATATCATTTGATTGAGATCACGAAACTTGTTATTATCTCCGGTCATGTGGTTGCCCCGTATCTAGATTCCATAAGCTCGTTTGGCTCGCTTCATTACCACGTGTCTTTAACCGTGGATTCACATTCTCTTCATTTAGATGGTCTTCAACAATTTTATCAAGAACTGACAGTAGCAGGACTGGTTCGTTGACATGTTCTTAAGCCAAGTTTAAATCTTGGTTCCTTTCATGCCTTAGGTTTCCACTTTCAATTTCATAATGACCAAAGTCTTGGCAATTGTAACATTTCTCTTTACTCTTGTATTTACTTTCAGAGGGTTCACGGCTTTTCTACTGGTGCGAACCATGACCTCCACGACCACCACAGTTTTTGGTGGTGCCTCTTCCGCGACATCTTCCTTGTCCCTCGACCCACTACAACCTCCACAGTTTCCGTTGTTCTTGGAGTCCCCTTCGTTTTCCTTCATGTTTCTTTTTGTCCACTCTTGATGAGTGAGAAGGAGTTTTTGTTCTTTATTTTCAACGTGATCCTTCATGTGTTTTTCATGATCTTTGAAACTCCCTACTATCTCCTCAGTTGTGATCATGTAACACTCTAAATTTTCAAATAAAATTTTCATTTATAAAACCACATAAAACACAATCTGAAATTTTTTAAAACACAAAAATGTATAAGTTGTTCGAAACATAAGACAACAAAAATGTTTTATAACTTCCCAGAATCCTCAAAAACATAATCTCTAGGTAGTGTGTACAATCAAGTCGGAACCTTCCCGCGATCCTGAGAGGTACCTGAAACAGATTTCACACAAAACTGTAAGCACGAAGCTTAGTGAGTTAACCAGAATACCACATACACAAATAATAAGCCTCTCATGGCTATAGCTCGGCATGGACCCTGTGGTCTCACGACTAGGTATGAACCCTCCGGTCATGTGTCTTAGTGAAGACCCTCCGGTCTCACAACTCGTGTATGACCCTAGAGTCCTGTATCTCAGTGAAGACCCTCCGGTCTCACAACTCGGTTTGGACCCTCTGGTCCTAACTCAGTAAGGCACATAATAATATATAACATAAATCACAAAGATAAAGTGCATAATATCACATAACTCAGTATAAGCACATAAGACACTCCGGTCAATAACTCAAATAAGAACCTCTGATCACACAATATTACCACTCAGGTAAATATAGTGAGAAGACTCACCTCGTATGTAAACAAGTAGGTCTCGTACACAATGATCGGTCTAGACTCTACCAACATATCATAATCATCTCTAATTAACACTGTATAACAACAACTCTAAAGATGTTAAGCTAAACCCTTTTTCTAACTCTCAGAAAGGGTGAAAGACCATTTTACCCCTCCATGGTCTCCATAGTCCATATCTTGACCAAAACCTAAAAGTTAACGAAAGTCAACACTCGAGTCAACAGTCCATGTTGACCCAACTCGTTAAGCACATCTATGCGAATCATCGAGTTCCTTCGTTTTCTTTGAAATATTGGGAAAATCCAACTCAACTCACCGAGTTGTCTCACCAACTTGCCGAGTTGTAATGCGTCCAGACTATTGGGGAAAACCCTAACCAACTCGCGAGTTGGCTCATCAACTCGTCGAGTCCTTTCAGTCCATTCTCTTATTCAGATGTTTTTAAGCTGAACTAAGGCTCCATGCTCTTCACCTTGCCTTCTAAGGCTGAAGTATCACGTAAAGCTGCAAGGTTTACATCCATGCATGGCATCTAGGGCTCAAAATGCCAAAACAAAGCTCTATAGAGGGTTTAATGCATGAAATTTTGACAATAGCTTGATAAAGCTTGAATCTTTAGGCCCAAGGGACCTCATATTGTCAAGATCTGAAGTCTCTATTGGGTTTTGAGCATTCTAACACTCCTAAGTGTACATGCAACCCTAAATACCTTGGATCTATGTTTTCTCTATTATACATGCAAATATGAACTTTCCAAGGTATTCATCCTAACTAGCATAATATCATTGATTCATATGAATATATTAAGTTAGAATTACATACCTCTTTGATGTAGAATGTCTTTATGAAGCTTGAGTGCCTAGTGCCCCAAGTGTGACACCTCAAATGGTTCACACAACACCAAATACACATGGAATGACTTGAGAGAAAACCACACTTCATGAAAATCGGCTAGCCCTTTCTATTATCTCATAGTGGCCAATTTTCTCCAAGAATAAGATCATTATATAGTTAGTGACAATTAGGGTGAACCCTAATTGTCATGGCTTTCCATTTCCTTGGATCCATGGGTTCAAATACACCATGGAGCATCCATGGAGCATTTTATGGGTTTTAGCCCATCTTGACAATCCATGAAGCATTAGCCCACTATACTAGTATGGATGATTTACACAATCAACCCATATATTTAATTAGTCTTCTTTTGATCACTTAATTAATCCTAGATTAATTCTTGATCAATACTAATTAAATAATCTTATTAATATATTAGATCTTATAATATCTTAACAAACCTTAAGTGTTATTTCTCACATTATAGTCTATCCAAATGCATGATGCCATGCAACCCAAATGGACCATGCCGGGTCGGGTCAAGTCTTACCAATTATAGTTATGGACTTAGACACTAATCCAACAGTATCCCACTTGGATAAGTCTAAAACTATTATTGCAAGTATGACTTCAAGAACCGACTGGCAATCGTAGCTCTCAAAAGCTTCTGTCGAACTCTGACCTTGTAGATGAACTCTGACCTTTGTCAATGACTTGTCCATTAGATAAGGGATCATATATTCCTCCATTCTAGATATCATATGGACTGAGACATGGATTGTAATCATTCTCTCTATCCATTTGTTGTTTCCCGATTTCCGATTTCTGACGACTGACTAATTGAACAAATCAAATCAGTCCTGGCCCGACTGAGCACTTACATTTGTCATCACCAAATCATCGAGGGGCCCACAGATATCGCTTTTATCGCGAAGGTAAAAGGAATGGATAAACTTCGACTCATATGGTTTGTTCTACTACTTGTTGAATCATACACAAAGGCACGTTTTATAACATCGAGTTACCAATGCGTTTCCGTGCAATCAATGTATAACCAACTCATAGTAACAACTCATATCTCTAGGTTTGAAGAATATAAGATATTATCGTCTCATGATCACTCGTGATAAAATCATGAAGTGATTCCCATGAGCGTGAGTTGAATCCAATACTCAGAACTTATGAGCACTCATGAGTGTTGTAGCCCGTTGTCCAACATCTTAGACCTCTACAAGCCAACCCATGACAGTCTTAATTCATATCTACTTCCAACATACGACCGAATGTGGATGGTTGAATAACTTAGTCATCCAGAACAATGACCTAGTTTATTCTGGAAGTTAAAACATGCAAAATGAAACACAAGAATAACTGAATCGAATATGGTATCAAAACCTATGAACATACATAAAACACCTTTTATTTATCACCATATGATTACACGTTATTCATTGTATACTGTTTCAGCTATCAACTTTATTCTTGAATTTAAAACAATAGTTGTCCCATGCTCCAAGCATGTACACTATGTTTTCTAAACACTAGTCATGCCATACACCAAGTATGCATACTATGTTTGTCTGTGATCTTTACTTTGTGAAATAGATCAATTGAACATAACTCCAATGATCCTTTTTTCATAGTCCCAAATCCTTACTGCAAACGCAAGAATTCCAAATTCATACCATTTACTGAAATCTGTTAGATTCTAAAATTATATGCATTGATCCTCTTGTAATGATTATGCAGAAAGTCAGAAAGACTTGACACCAAAAATTACAAAGCATTCCAAAGGAGATCAACTCCTTGGAAACATCCTTCTTGCATTAAGTTTCCTAATCTTACACAAATTGAATAATTTCTAACTTTGAAACATTTTCATATTCCATTTTGACTATCACTTCTGAACAAGAGTTGCGTCCTTACCGATTATGTCAATATGGTCCTTACAGAATTATCACTATACTTCCAACTGTCCTTGGGCAACCAATCTTTGGTAAACCTTATATTGTCCTCAAAAATTGTTTAATCCTTTTAGTCATATCCAATTGTAGACCTTTTCCCATCTTAATGCCCCAGTAATTTGGAAAATTTTAGAAAGGATGAATATAGCACATGTAATCGATCCTATATCCGAAGCATATGGGATACGATTCATGATGTGTCACATAAAGACAAAACCAGTCTTTTGCTATAACATTTCCATTTCTATTTGCCAAGCTCTCATAATTCAGATTATGAAAAGGGATGTCGTAATCATAATCGGATTTCAGAACGCAAATAATGGATCCATATACAGAATTTTCTTATGTTGACCCAGTCCAACATGAAATTCATATATATGTCCTTGATTAAATACGATTAAAACCTCAATCTAAGCTCTTAGATTTGAGATGAAGTATAATTTCCTCTCCCTTAATTATAGCAAAATAACTTTTTCCCAATTGAAACCATTTATTTTCTATAATTAACATTGCTAACTTGCAATACTTATCATAATTATTATGCTCCCACTAACATGATGATTATTAGCATAAAACTTATGCTCCCGCTAGCTTTGACATGTAATCAAAAGTTAGCTGGACTTCTAGAAATCAATTCTTTATTGAATTTCTTACCAAAGTCCAGATTTCTGATACTAGATTTCTTTGATAAAACTTTATCAATATCATACACCTTATCTTAGATAGCTCACAGGTGTGTCTAAACAATTTTAAGTACTATGAAAAGGGATGCCGTAATCATAGTCTCGATTGTTTAGACCTTTGCCACTTCTCACAAGTCCATGTTAGTGTGCCGGTTAACCACACACGCTCCACTAACGACTTTGAGAATGCAAATATCACAATTGCTATCTAGCTAAAATCTACTTAGTGAAAGTGTTTCCTCACCATCATTTTCATGAATCAGAGAGAAACCTTAAGACACTTAGATTTAATTGTGTATGTGTTCTTATCCATGTGAATTGTCAAAACCATAGTCACAAGACAAGGATAATGACAAATCCAAACTCATATGGAATGAACTGAATCTTATTTTATTTCCATCTGGCAGCTCAAGGGCCTTCCATTGCTTCCCAGTTGTTGTGCAACCAATTGAGAACTCTAAGAACTCATATGCAATGCCAACTTTAATTGGAATGGGCACATAATATGTCAACATGATGGGTTATGAATGTCAAGTCGTGTGCTAGTGAAGAACTTTAAGTTTTATTCTTGATTAGTTCTTGAGACTTTCAAGACCTTAAAGACTCCCACTGTCCTCTTGACATATAAGACTCTCTTGTCAAATATTCAAGAGATAGTGTGGATTCTAATCAAATCAAACGCTTCACACAGTTGGCCTTAGTTGGTCTTTGTTTTATCCAAAACATCACAACTTACCAATTTCAAATGTGCAGGAGTAGAAAACTTTTACTCTTATACAAGTGTTTTAAACCTTCTTGAAGACATGTCACTAAAGTTACAATTTTAGAGTATAACTCTAAGAAATGCTTTTAGAATGAGGCATGACTCATCTTTTTGATTTAACCATTCCAAAAATTCAAGATTCCTCTTCTTAGTCATAAGAATGCACTAAGATTTCCTTAGAGAACTAATTGTGATATGGTTTCTTAATCATTAAGATGATCACAACAACTGATACTAAAGTACTCTCCCATCTTTCCAGATTTGAGAAACTTTTATCTTTCTGCCTAATTTGATTCTTCTTATTCGCTATGTCATACATTGGAACCTTTTCCAATGTCTCAGAATTACACTTAAGTTTGTAAGTATAACCATATTTATTGAGCTATAGTAAATTATAACAAATAGTCTTATCGATCTTTTGTGGTGGACTTAATCAGTGTACAAGAATGTGTACTCGATCCCTTAGTCCGTTACTTGACTCACACATCCATGTGAACAAGTAGTTAGTCTTAATTTTTCCAATGCTTGAAAGTTCTCATTCATCATGCTATACAACTTGCATGATTCCAAGTTTCGGTCCAATTGAAATTTGGGTGATGAGGATCTTTCCTTATTTGGTAAATTTAGACATTACCACAAATGAAAGGATCAATTTCATATTTCCACTCTTGCTATTAATGGAATCATATAAGCAACAATATTTTTTTTCCTCAAATGGCATTGTAAGGATATTTTAAAATAAATAAAATCATCATTTTTCCTTTTATTTTAAAAACCTTGCGGAAAAACTATCCTTACAATGCAAAAGAGCATGAACACTTTGTTGTTATCTATTCCTAAGCAATGTATCATAACTCCTAAGAAGTAGCTCAAGAATCCGATCTTCAAACTATGCGATAGAAATCCATCTATGCGATCAGATTCTGCATATTCTTTCTTTAAGTTCCTTTACTTTTCTTTGATTCTAAAACATCAACATGTGACCCAATCGCATCATGTGTGAAGAATCTCATAATAGAAACTTAGCAGAGTTAGATAGTGGACTTTACCTGAAGTAGAGTCAAACTTATTGATTTTAACACCCTTAGGTAAATTGGCAGCTTCGCAACAAATGCCCCTTCCTTTGGTAATTTAACATATGGACGCTTTGGTATTGGAACATAGGACTATCACAGACTTAGCCTTTCTCTTTACCATTTGGTCAACGGAGTTGACTATGGCCGATCCCTTTCCATTAGGAAGAGAGAGCTTTACTGGATATCCAATGTCATTATTGTTAATGTCCACAAGTTTTAGGAAGTTGATATTAGCAAATATATAAGATCATTAAGGGTCTTGTCATAGTCTGTTTCATAGGAGCCCCAAAGGAGCTCACTATGTGACTTAGAAAGTGATTGAACCACCAACTTTCTCAAGACTTTGACACCCAACTCTCCTGGATTGTCAATATGTGACTACATCTCCAAGATGCGACCACACATAGATCTTTACTTGCCAATAGGGCTTGAGTGACTTTAAACTTTTGGGTTAGGGAGAATAATTGGATGAGGTGAAAGAAGTATGATTTCCATGGGACATCATCTTCATTTAGGAAAGCTTGTTTCAAGAGATTTAGGAAGATCATAAATGTCTAAACCATACATCTTTTGGGAGATATTCAAGATAGTTGATTTAAAGTCCTCAATATAACACCCAATATGAAATATTAAGGCTAGGACCCAACACAATACTTTTATAACTTGGAAGAGGGATGCCGTAATCCAAGCTATAAAAATATTTGAAGGTAGGTGAATGACGATTCACCAATTTCCACCAAGATAACCGAAATGTGTTATTAGGTTTTAATTGGTTTTTGAAACTCCTAGATCTTTTGAGATTCATTGAACTTTTCAATGGCATGTTTCAATCTCGAGTGTGCCCTTCAGGTTTTATGACTTGGATGCCGAGGATCAGAAAACAAGGTGTGAAGTAACCATGCAAATATACTGGGTACCCTTAATATTTACCCTTAATCGATGTGCCGGTTAACCACTCACGCTCCACCGATATTATGATAAATATTAAGTTACCCTTTGCCTACCTTGTTAAGTCCAGGTTAGTGTGCCGGTTAACCACACACGCTCCACTAACGACTTAAGCAAAGTGCAACGTGTAATTTCATGGGTTAGCACCTTATTCACTTTTTCCTAAGTAACTAAGATTGGGTATTTATAAAAGTTTTAGTTACTTAGTATTTATCATTAATACTTTTAATGAAGGGAGAATTATAGTCCTTGTCCTACCCGTTCGTCTAACGACCCTCTACCAGTCAAGGAAGCGGTAGGCAAGAGTGGACACCCATTAAACTGCCATTTTATAGGCAGTAACCTTATACCTCCCTTATGGACCGACTTCGTGAATGAGGCCTACTAACGGTAAGACTGACTTTCTCTTATACATATATATATAAATATTATTAATTTATAATAATATCTTAAAGTATAAGGGTTGAATTTTAACTTTTAAAATTCTAAGGGCTAACTTGGAATTAAAGTATTCATAAGTGAAAACTTTTCAAATTCCAAAACTTGAGGGCAAGTTTTGAAACTATTCAAAACTAATTAATTCCATAACTTATGTGTTTAAAGTAGTTTTAATTAAAAGACTCTTCAAGTTCCATAACTTGAGGACAAGTTATGGAAGACTTTAAACTAATAAAAGTATGTAACTTTTCTTTATTTTGTAACTTATGGAATTAATTAAGGTTACACATTTTATTTCTTAATGCAGTGACTCTTGAACCTCCATAACTTGAGGACAAGACTCTTCATTTTTGTAACCATTGCCAACTTTTATGAGTTTTATGAAACTTAAATGTGACTTTTCATATAACCTGAGGACAAGTTACAAAAACACATTTTAGAATCAACTCTTAGGTTAAAATGGATTGAAAACACATAATCAATTAACTTTTTTATTAATCTAAGGAACTCATAAGCACAAAGATAATTCACATCAAACTTTTTCATGTAATTAGCATAACTTTTAAGCTAATACAAAACATGAATCTATTAACAATTATCTTTGAAATTGGATTAGCATGAACATTACCACATCAAAAACTAGTTTATAAGTCCAAAAACAGCTTATGGTAATGTTCCTAGTCCATTTCTAGCCAAAACAATCGAATATATGCTGTCAGGGGGTCTAACTCGTCGAGTGCATGAACCAACTCGGCGAGTTGGATGCTTTTTGCCTTGTACTCGTCGAGTCCCTTCATGGACTCGGCGAGTCTGCTGTGCAGACAACTCCAAACTTCGATTTTTTCAGCTAATTTGGCAAGTATAACAAGAAAACAAGCCAAGGCTCTGATACTACTGTTGGGTTTTGAGCATTTTAACACTCCTAAGTGTACGTGCAACCCTAAATACCTTGGATCTATGTTTTCTCTATTATACATGCAAATATGAACTTTTCAAGGTATTCATCCTAACTAGCATAATATCATTGATTCATATGAATATATTAAGTTAGAATTACATACCTCTTTAATGTAGAATGTCTTCATGAAGCTTGAGTGCCTAGTGCCCCAAGTGTGACACCTCAAATGGTTCACACAACACCAAATCCACATGGAATGACTTGAGAGAAAACCACACTTCATGAAAATCAGCTAGCCCTTTCTATTATCTCATAGTGGCCTATTTTTTCCAAGAATAAGATCATTATATAGTTAGTGACAATTAGGGTGAACCCTAATTGTCATGGCTCTCCATTTCCTTGGATCCATGGGTTCAAAATACACCATGGAGCATCTTATGGGTTTTAGCCCATCTTGACAATCCATGAAGCATTAGCCCACTATACAAGTATGGATGATTTACACAATCAACCCATATATTTAATTAGTCTTCTTTTGATCACTTAATTAATCATAGATTAATTCTTGATCAAATACTAATTAAATAATCATATTAATATATTAGAACTTATAATTGTTGGGTTTTGGGCATTCTAACACTTCCTAAGTGTACATGCAACCCTAAATACCTTGGATCTATGTTTTCTCTATTATACATGCAAATAAGAACATCCAAGGTATTATCCTAATCTAGCATACAAAAACTATGAATGTAACAAGATAGAAGACATACCTCTTGATGTAGCTTGATGTCTTCAAGCTTTAAGAGCTTAGCCCCAATAGTGTGGAAGCCTCAAGTGGAATCACAAATCACCAAGACACCTTGGAATACTTTAGAGAATATGGATACTTGGTTTTCTCTTGTGAAATTGGCTAGCCCTTCTTAGTGTATCCACACTAGTGAAAATTTCACCAACCAAGGACATCTTTATATAGTATGGAGAATAGGGTTAAACCCATGACCTTTCATTTCATATGATCCATGGGTTAAACACTCCATGGACTATCCATGAAAGCTTAGCCCAACCTAAATGAACTTGGCCCATTCCATATATACAAGAGTCCATATTTAATTAGTTCATTTTGATCACTTAATTAATTCTAAATTAATTCTTGATCAATACTAATTAAATAATATGATTCCATATTAATATATTAGAACTTATAATATATTAATATTAATCATAAACATACTATTCTCAAAAGATTATCCATATAAATTGTGTCGGTGAAGTGCAACCCAAATGGACCATGCCGGGTCGGGTCAAGTACATACCAAATATAGTTATGGACTTAGACATTAATCCAACAGTCTCCCACTTGGATAAGTCTAAAACTATTATTGCGTATGACTTCAAACCTAACTGGCAATCGTAGCTCTTAAAGCCGCTGTCGAACTCTGACCTTGTAGATGAACTCTGACCTTTGTCAATGACTTGTCCATTAGATAAGGGATCATATATTCCTCCATTCTAGATATCATATGGACTGAGACATGGATTATAATCATTCTCTCTGTCCATTTGTTGTTTCCCGATTTGCGATTTATGACGACTGACTAATTGAACAAATCAAATCAGTCCTGGCCCGGCCGAGCACTTCCATTTGTCATCATCAAATCATCGAGGGGCCCACATATATCGATTTTATCCCGAAGGTAAAAGGAACGGATAAACTTCGACTTATATGGCTTGTTCTACTACTTGTTGAATCATACACAAAGGCACGTTTTATAACACCGAGTTACCGAATGCGTTTTCGTGCAATCAATGTACAACCAACCCAGTACTCAGAACTTATGAGCACTCATGAGTGTTGTAGCCCTTTGTCCAACACCTTAGACCTCTACAAGCCAACCCATGACAGTCTTAATTCATATCTACTTCCAACATATGACCGACTGTGGATGGTTTGAATAACTTAGTCATTCCGGAAGAATAACCCAGTTTATTCGGGAAGTCAAAACATGCAAAATGAAACACAATAATAATTGAATCCAATATGGTATCAACACTTTGAACATAAATAAAACACCTTTTATTTATCACCATATGATTACACATTATTCATTGTATACTGTTTCAGCTATCAACTTTATTCTTGAATTTAAAACAATAGTTGTCCCATGCTCCAAGCATGTACACTATGTTTTCTTAAACACTAGTCATGCCATACACCAAGTATGCATACTATGTTTGTCTATGATCTTTACTTTGTGAACTAGATCAATTGAACATACCTTCAATGATTCTCTTTTCACACTCCCAAATCCTTACTGCAAATGCAAGAATTCCAAATTCATGCCATTTACTGAAATCTGTTAGATTCTAAACTTATATGCATTGATACTCTTGTAACGATTATGCACAAACTCACAAAGACTTGGCAACAATCATTACAGAGTATTCCAAAGGAGATCAACTCCTTGGAAATATCCTTCTTGCATTAAGTTTCCTTAATCTCACACAGATTGAATATTCTAACTTTGAAACATTTCCAGATTCCATTTTGACTATCACTTCTGAACAAGAGTTGCCTCCTTACAGATTATGTCAATATGGTCCTTCCAGAATTATCACTATACTTCCAATTGTCCTTGAGTAACCAATCTTTGGTAAACCTTAGATTGTCCTCGACAATTGTTTAATCCTTTTAGTCATATCCAGTTCTAAACCTTTTCCCTTCTTAATACCCCAGGCATTTGGAAAATTTTAGAAAGGATGAATATAGCACATGTAATCGATCCTATATACGAAGCATATGGGAATCGATTCATGATGTCTCACATAAAGACTAAACCAGTCTTTTGCTATAACATTTCCATTTCAATTTGCCAAGTTCTCATAATTCAGATTATGAAAAGGGATGCCGTAATCATAATCGAATTTTAGAACGCAAATAATGGACCCGTATATAGAATTTCCTTATGTTGAGCCATTCCAACATGAAATTCATATATATCCTTGACTTAATGATTAAAACCTCACGATCTAAGCTTATAGATTTGAGATGAAGTATAATTTCCTCTCCCTTAATTATAGCAAAACAACTTTTTCCCAATTGAAACTTTTGTTTTCTATAATTAACATTGCTAACTTTCAATACTTATCATAATTATCATGCTCCCACTAACATGATGATTATTAGCATAACACTTATGCTCCCACTAGCTTTGACATGTACCCAGAAATCAACTGGACTTCTAGAAATCAATACTTCATTGACTTTCTTACCAAAGTTCAGATTTCTGATGCTAGATTGTTTTGATAAAACTTTATCAAAATCATACACCTTCCCTTCGATAACACACTTGTGTATCTAAACAATTATGAAGAGGTATGCCGTAATCATAATGGTTAGACCTTTTTGCCACTTCTCACAAGTCCAGGTTAGTGTGCCGGTAAACCACACACGCTCCACTAACGACTTTGAGAATGCAAATATCACAATTGCTATCTAGCTAAAATCTACTTAGTGAAAGTGTTTCCTCACCATCATTTTCATGAATCGGAAAGAAACCTTATGACACTTAGATTTTTATGGTGTATGAGTTCCTACCCATATGAATTTGTCAAAACCATAATCACAAGACACAAATAATGACAAATCCAAAACCATATGGATTGAACTGAATCTGAATTTCTTGCCACCTGGCAGCTCAAGGGCCTGCCATTGCTTCCAAGTTGTTGTGCAACAAATTGAGAACTCTAAGAACTCATATGCAAAGCCAACTTTAACTGGAATGGGCACAGAAATGTCAACACGATAGGTTATAAACCTCAAGTCGTGTGCTAGGGAAGACCTTCAGGTTTTGTTCTTGATTAGTTCTTGAGACTTTCAAGACCTTTAAGACTCCCACTGTCCTCTTGACCTATAAGACTCCCTTGTCAAACATCCAAGAGATAGTGCGGATTCTAACCAAGACAAACACTTCACACAATTAGCCTAAGTTGGTCTTTGTTTTATCCAAAACATCACAACTTACCAATTTCAAATGTACAAGAGTAGAAAACTTTTACTCTTACATTTTACAAGTGTTTTAACCTTCTTTTGAGACATGTCACTCTAGTTACAATCTTGGAGTATGACTCTAAGACTTGTATTGGAACAAACTATGACTCATCTTCTTGATTTAACCACTTCAACAATTCAAGTTCCTTTTCTTAGTCATTAGAATGCACTAAGATTTCCTTAGAGAACTAATTGTGCTATGGTTTCTTAATCATTAAGATGATCACAAAACTGATACTAAAGTACTCTCCCATCTTTTCAGATTTGGGAAACTTTTATCCTTCTGCCATTTTGATTCTTCTTATTCGCTCTGCCATACATTGGAACCTTTTTCCAATGTCTCAGAATTACACTTAAGCTTGTAAGTATAATCATATTTACTGATCTTTTGTAAACTATGACGAATAGTTTAATCAATCTTTTGTGGTGGACTTGACCAGTGCACAAGAATTTGTACTTGATCCCTTAGTCCTTCACTTGACTCACACATCCATGTGAACAAGTAATTAGTCTTAATTTTCCAATACTTGAAAGTTCTCATTCATCATGCTATACAACTTGCATGATTCCAAGTTCCGGTCCAATTGAAACTTGGGTGATGAGAATCTTTCCTTATTTGGTAAATTTTGACATTACCGCAAATGAAAGAATCAATTTCATATTTCCACTCTTGCTATTAATGGAATCATATAAGCAACAATTTTTCCTCAAATGCCATTGTAAGGATATTTTAAAATAAATAAAATAAAAAATTTCCTTTTATTTTAAAACATTGTTGAAAAACTAATCCTTACAATCCATATGAAAACTTGTTGTTATCTATTCCTAAGCAAAAATATCATAACTCCTAAGAAGTAGCTCAAGAATCCGATTTTCAAGCTATGCGATAGAAATCCATCTACGCGATCAGATTCAGCATATTCTTTCTTTAAGTTTCTTCACTTTTCTTTGATTCTTAAGCATCACCATGTGACCCAGTCACATCATGTATCAAGAATCTCAGAATAGAAACTTAATAGAGTTAGATAGTGGACTTTACCTGAAGTAGAGTCAAACTCATTGACTTTAACATCCTTAGGTAAATTTGGCAACTTCGCAACCAATGCCCCTTCCTTTGGCACTATAAACATATGGACCCTTTGATAATGGTACACAGGACTATCACAGACTTAGCTTTTCTCTTTATCATTTGGTCAACCGAGTTGACTATGGCCGATCCCTTTCCATTGGGAAGAGAATGCTTTTCTGGATTTCCTGTGTCACTATTGTCAATGTCCATCAAGTTTTAAGGAAGTTGACCTTAGATAAGATCATTAAGGGTCTTGTCATAGTCTGTTTCATAGGTGTCCCAAAGGAACTCACTATGTGACTTAGAAAGTGATTGAACCACCAACTTTCTGAAGACTTTGACACCCAACTCTCCCGGCTTGCCAATATGTGACTACATCTCCAAGATATGATCACACCTAGACCTTGCCTTGCCAATAGGGCTTGAGTGACCTTAAACTTTTTTGAGAACATGTAGGTTAGGGAGATTAGTTGGAGGAGGAGAAAAAAGTATGATATCCATGGGACATCATCTTCATTAGGAAACCTTGTTTCAAGAGATTTGGGAAGATCATAAGTGTCTAAACCAGACATCTTTTGGGAGATATTCAAGATAGTTGATTTAAAGTCCTTAATATGACACCCAATATGAAATATTAAGGCTAGGACCCAACAAACTATTTTATAACTTAGAAGAGGTATGCCGTAATCCAAGCTATAAAATATTTGAAGGTAGGTGAATGACGATTCACCAATTTCCACCAAGATAAACGAAATGTATTATTAGGTTTTAATTGGTTTTGAAACTCCTAGATCTTTGAAATTCATTAAACTTTTCAAAGGCATGTTTCAATCTCGAGTGTGCCCTTCAGGTTTTGTGACTGGGATGCCGAGGATCACAAAAGAAGGTGTGAAGTAACCATGCAAATCACTTGGTACCCTTAATAAATTACCCCTCAATCGATGTGCCGGTTAACCACACACGCTCCATCGATACTATGATAAATATTAAGTCACCCTTTACCTACCTTGTTAAGTCCAAGTTAGTGTGCCGGTTAACCACACACGCTCCACTAACGACTTAGACAAAGTGTAAAGTGTAATTTGATGGGTTAGCACCTTATTCACATTTTTCCTAAGTAACTAAGATTGGGTATTATTAAGATTTTAGTTACTTAGTATTATCATTAATACTTTTAATGAAGGAGAATTATAGTCTTGTCAAACCCGTTCGGCTAATGACCCTCCACCAGTCAAGCAAGCGGTGGGTGAGAGTGGACACCCATTAAGTTGCCATTTTATAGGCAACAACCTTATACCCACCTTATAGACCGGCTTCGTGAATGAGGCGTACTAGCGGTAAGACTGACTTTACTCTTATACATATATATATATATATATATATATATATATATATATATATATATATATATATTATTAACTTATAATATTATAAAGTATAAGGGTTGAATTTTAACTTTTAAAATTCTAAGGGCTAACTTGGAATTAAAGTATTCATAAGTGAAAACTTTTCAAATTCCAAAACTTGAGGGCAAGTTTTGAAACTATTCAAAACTAATTAATTTCATAACTTATGTGTTTAAAGTAGTTTTAATCCAAAAACTCTTCAAGTTCCATAACTTGAGGACAAGTTATGGAAGACTTTAAACTAATAAAAGAACTAACTTTTTCTTTATTTTATAACTTATGGATTTAATTATGGTTACATATTTTTCTTTAATAAAGTGACTCTTGAACTTCCATAACTTGAGGACAAGTTATGGAGTCATAAAAAAAAATTATTCAATGACACAAGACTCTTCATTTTGTAACCATTGCCAACTTTTATGAGTTTTATGAGTCTTAAATGTGACTTTTCATGTAACTTGAGGACAAGTTACACAAACACATTTTATACTCAACTCTTAGATTAAAATGGATTGAAAACAACTATTTCAATTAACTTTTCTATTAATCTAAGCAACTCATAAGAACAAGATAATTCAAATCAAACTTTTCCATGTAATTAGTCTAAACCTTAAACTAATACAAAACATGAATCTATTGACAATTATCTTTGAAAATGGATTAGCATGAACATTACCACATCAAAAAAAACATGTTTATAAGTTCAAAAACAACTTAGGGTAATGTTCCTAGTCCATTTCTAGCCAAAAAGGTCGAGTTTATGCTGTCTGGGGGTCCAACTCGTCGAGTGCATGAACAAACTCGGCGAGTTGGATCGAATTCATCAATTTTTAGGCATGGACTCGCCGAGTCCTCTGATGGACTCGCCGAGTCTGATGATCAGACAGCACCAAATTCGTTTTTTCAGCTTCTATTGTAGGTATAACAAGAAAACAAGCCTAGGCTCTGATACCACTGTTGGGTTTTGAGCATTCTAACACTTCCTAAGTGTACATGCAACCCTAAATACCTTGGATCTATGTTTTCTCTATTATACATGCAAATAAGAACATCCAAGGTATTATCCTAATCTAGCATACAAAAACTATGAATGTAACAAGATAGAATACATACCTCTTGATGTAGCTTGATGTCTTCAAGCTTTAAGAGCTTAGCCCCAATAGTGTGGAAGCCTCAAGTGGAATCACAAATCACCAAGACACCTTGGAATACTTTAGAGAATATGGATACTTGGTTTTCTCTTGTGAAATTGGCTAGCCCTTCTTAGTGTATCCACACTAGTGCAAATTTCACCAACCAAGGACATCTTTATATAGTATGGAGAATAGGGTTAAACCCATGACCTTTCATTTCATATGATCCATGGGTTAAACACTCCATGGACTATCCATGAAAGCTTAGCCCAACCTAAATGAACTTGGCCCATTCCATATATACAAGAGTCCATATTTAATTAGTTCATTTTGATCACTTAATTAATTCTAAATTAATTCTTGATCAATACTAATTAAATAATATGATTCCATATTAATATATTAGAACTTATAATATATTAATATTAATCATAAACATACTATTCTCAAAAGATTATCCATATAAATTGTGTCGGTGAAGTGCAACCCAAATGGACCATGCCGGGTCGGGTCAAGTACATACAAAATATAGTTATGGACTTAGACATTAATCCAACAATAATATATTAACAAACCTTAACTATTATTTCTCTCATTATAGTCTATCCAAATGCATGATGCCATGCAACCTAAATGGACCATGCCGGGTCGGGTCAAGTCTTACCAATTATAGTTACGGACTTAGACATTAATCCAACAGTCTCAACTTCAGGGCATGCTTAAACAACTTGAGGACTCCAAGAGAAGATGGAAATGGCCATAACTCCCTAATGAAGAGATCTAACCAAACAAATGATCAAGTTGATAGCACTTTAGCTCCAATTAGCAGTTAGCACTGAAAGAATATTGGATCCAAGGGATCTTACTCGTTCTAAGCCTTTTGCTCCTCTAACTCCTTCCAAGAATGCACTAAAACATACAATCTTAGCCCCCCCTCTCTCACACACACATACATAGATGGTAATTGCTCGATTTGGGTTTCTCTCATTGTGTTAAGGTGATAAGGGAGGCGGAATGAATGGCTTAAGGTCCTTTAAACAGGGTACAACCCTAAAAATTAGGGTTTTCACAAACAGCTTCTACTCATAAAGTTAGGGTCCCCCAACTCGTCGAGTAGACTCTAAAAATCTTGCGGTCATCTCAATCTCTACTCGGCAAGTTGGGGCCTCCAACTTGTCGAGTTTCCCTTACAAAGTGAATATAATGTAATTAAATATTATACCTGGGAGTTGGGATGAGACAATTCTCCCCCACTAGAATTAGACTTCTCCCTTGAAGTTATCCTCCGGAAACAACTCTGGGTACTTCTCACGCATCCCAGATTGCGACTCCCAGGTCCACTCAGATCCCTTCCGATTTTGCCACGAAACCTGAACCAAGGGCACCTCTTTATTCCGCAATACTTTCACCTTCCTATCCAAGATCGCTATCAGCTTCTCAATGCAGTTCAGGAAATCATCAACCTGAATGTCCTCTAAAGGTACCACTGCCGTCTCATCAGTTACACACTTCCTCAGCTGGGACACATGGAAGCTGTTATGAATCTGGCTCAACTTTGCAGGTAGCTCTAACCGATAAGCTACCTTACCCACTCGAGCGATCACTCTGAAAGGACTGATGTATCTAGGGCCCAACTTGCCCTGCTTCCTGAATCGGATCACCCCTTTCCATGGGGACTCCTTCAAGAGGACAAATATCCGACCTGGAACTCTAGCTCTGAATGTTGCCAGTACGTGTACCTTTTCTGATGACTCTAGGCGGTCAGTAAACTCTATCTGACCTGCTGGATCTGCTCTGTTGTCTTGTGCAGTATCTCAGTGCTCCCCATCACTCTCTGCGTAACTTCTCCTCAACAGATAGGAGTCTAGCACCTCCTTTAGTATAAAAGCTCAAAGGGAGGCATACCGATATTGGAGTGATGGCTGTTGTTGTATGAAAACTTAGTCAAGGACAAGTACGTGTCCCAACTTACACCGAAGTCCATAACACATTCGCGTAACATGTCCCCAAGCGTCTGAATCGTTCGCTCGCTCTTCTCATCTGTCTGTGGGTGCTATGCAGTGCTGAAATGAAATCAGGTACGTAACTCCTCATGAAATTTCTTCCAGAACCTGGAAGTAAAATGCACATTCTGATGTGACACTATCGATATAGGTACCCCATGTCGTGCAACCACCTATCGAAAATAGATCTCAGCCAATTTCTCCGCAGAAGAGCTCTCACCTACAGCTAGGAAGTGAGCACTCTTCGTCAACCGGTCTAAAATTACCCATATCGCATCGACACCTCGCGCGGTTCTTGGTAACTTGGTAATAAAATCCATGGAGATCTTTTCCCACATCCACTGGGTAAGCTCCAAATGCTGCAACTGGACATGAGAACACTGGTGCTCCGCCTTGACCTGACGACAAGTCAAACATCTCTCGACTACCCATGCCACATCTCTCTGCATACAGGGCCACCAAAAATCCTTATTCAAGTCCAAATACATCCTGGTGGCCCCAGGATGGATCAAGAATCTCGACCTATGGGCCTTCTCCATCAAAATACGTTAAGCTCCACCCGTATATGGCACTAATATCCGCCCACGGAAGGTCATAAGCCCTCGACTATCAGTCTCAAACTTAGAAATCTTCCCGATCACCCGCTTTCTCTTTGGTTTTCTAGTATCTGAGCCACCGCTTGGGCGTCTCGAATGGTATAAAAGACTAGAGTCATCACTGTCATCCTCATACACACGTCTCAGATCGGTGCACTCACTACTCTACGATTCAGGGCATCGGATGCCATATTAGCCTTGCCAGTGTGATACAAAATCTCACAGTCATAGTCTTTCACTGCATCCAACCACTTCCTCTGTCCCATATTCAGGTTGGGTTGATCCATAAGGTACTTTAGGATCTTATGGTCTGTGTACTATATATATTGGATACCATAAAGACAGTGACGCCAAATCTTGAGGGCGAATACCACCTCTGCTAGCTCCAAATTATGGGTAGGATACCTCATCTCGTGAGGCTTCAACTGCCTCGACACATATGCTATCATGTGTCCTTTCTGTATCAACACGACACCCATCCCATATGTGGATGCATCATAGTAGGCTACAAAGTCCTCTACTCATTTCGGAAGGGCTAACACTGGAGCTTCTTACAATCTCTAGCAAAGAGTCTCGAATGAAGTCTACTGCTTGGGCCGCTAGACAAAAGTAACACCCTTCCTGGTGAATCTGGAGAGAGGAATGGCCCTTGGATAAATCTCTGATAAACTTCCAATAGTAACTCGCCACACCCAGAAACTCCTGATCTCGGATGGGGATCTCGGCACCTTCCATCGCATAACTGCCTCAATCTTGGCCGATTCGACCAAAATGCCATTTTGGTTAATGAGGTGTCCCAAAAGTTGGACCTCTCATAACCAGAAATCACATTTGGAGAATTTGGCATAAAGCCTCTCCATCCTTAATACCCCAAGAATCTCTAATAGGTGCTCCTCATGATGTTCCCTAGACCTCCAGTACATCAGAATTTTATCGATGAACACGATCACCAACCTATCCAACATGGGCCTACCCAGTTCACAAGGTCCATGAACGTTATCGGTGCATTAGTGAGCCCGAAAGGCATCACCACAAACTCATACTGCTCATAACGAGTCCGAAAGGCCGTCTTCTGAATATCCTCCTCGCAGCCTCTCATCTAATGATACCCAGATCTCAAATCAATCTTGGAAAACCAAGACGCCCCTGCAACCGATCGAATAAATCGTTGATCCTCAGTAGTGGATAACGGTTCTTGACTGTCAGCTTGTTCGACTCCCGGTAGTCAATGCACATCCGATGTGAACCATCCCTTTTCTTGACAAAAAGGATTGTCGCTCCCCACGGTGAGCTACTTGGTCTAATAAAACCCTTCCCCAACAGCTCCTGGAGCTACGAAGGCAACTCCTGCATATTAGGCGGCGCAAGGCGATAAGGTGTCTTGGCAATAGGCGCCGCACCCAGAATCAGATCGATATGGAACTCCACCTGCCACTCGGGAGGCACACCTGACAATTCCTTGGCGAAAACATCCAAGAACTTACACACTACTGGAACATCGGAAATAGAACTCGGACTCTCAGTGGCAACTTGCGTATGATAAAAAGCCCATGCACCCCTACTGTAGACTCTGCCTTGCCCTAGAAGTAGAGCAAAAAGCTAATCCGATCTGGTTCCCTAGCCATACACAGTAAGTACTCCCCCATGTGGGTCTCATATGGTCACCATCTGATGCTCACACTAAATCACAGCTCCAAACCGGCTCAACCAATCCATGCCCATAATGACACAAACATCTCTTATCACTATTGGCACCAGATCTATCAGAAACTCAACATCGAAAATCTCTAATACACATCCCCAGAATACATCATTGGAAAAAACTGCTTGCTCATCAGCTATAGAAACCCTCAGTGGTGGACTTATTCCTTGCATCTAACACTAATGTGACGACTAAAGGATAAACATACAAAAGATCGACTCGCACCCAAGTTAAATAACACCAAGGCAAGCACAAAACTCACAAGAAAAGTAACTATATGCAACACAGTATAGGTATTAACAAATCTCAAAATAACATAAATAAGGAGATACATACCAGCAACAACATCAGGCGTTGTGCGGACCTCCTCCGCAGTCAACTGGAATGCTCTTCCACGAGCTCTCAGAGCCTCGACCTTACCCGACCAACCATCAGTAACACGTATAGCAGCAGGAGCAGAAGCCTAGGATAATCCCTGAGTGAGCTAAGGACACTCGGCCTTTCGGTGGCCTGTCTGGTTACAATGAAAGCAAACCGAAAATCCCTTGGGGCACTCCCTTGCCATATGCCCCCTCCTTTCCATACTTGTAGCAAATCCCTGCTCGGCAAGACCCCTCATGAATCTTTCCGCACTTGCCACAAGTGAGGCCCTTCTGGCCTTCTGCTCTCGAATCAGAGGGCTTAGCTCGCTTCGTCACCGACTGCGACTGCACTAGTCTCCTATCTCTCCCTTGAAGCTCTCCCTCCTCTTTGGTCTGAATCTCTAGCTCAATCTCTCTCCTCCTGGCATTGGTCTGTAACTCAGCCAATATACGATATGATGAGTTTACCACGAACTCCCGAATGTATCTCCTCAAGATGCTCAAATATCAGCTCATACGTACCTACTCAGTAGACATGTGCTCAGGGCAGAATAGCGCTCTCTCATGAAACATCCTCGTAATCTTTGTCACTGTTTCTATCTTCTGTTGAGAGACAGAAACTCCTGTGCCAACCGTTCCTTCTCCACATGGGGAATATACTCATCTCTGAAAAGCTAGGTAAACCTCTCCCAAGTCACTACAACATGATCTGTAGGAGTAAAGTCAGTCATCAAGAACTTCTGCCAGTCCTTCGCTCCCAAGTGAAGCTGGTTCAGTGCAAACCGAACTCTCAAATGCTCCAGACATGAAGACGTATAGAAACACACCTCAATATTGGATATCTAACTCATGACAGAAATTGGGTCCTAGGTCACATCAAATTCTGGTGGCTTCATGTTGCTGAACTCCCGGAACAACAACGAGTCACACCCCTATGGCCTCGTAACAACTACGGTTGCGGTGGCTGCGACAGTAGTAGCCTCCGTGACAGCAACATATCGCTTATCAAACGTCTCACTCAATGTGGTAATAATAGACCCGAACATCTATGGTATGGCCTCTCTGATAGTTGCAGCCACCTCATCTGTAATGATCATGCGGATCTCCTCGTCACTGGCACCACTGCCTCCGGGGTTGTTGTGGGTAATCACCATAGTGTCCCTGAAACACAAACACGAAAATCATCAGAGACTACCCACCCCTACATGATCCTTAGCATCGTAAGGTTCTTACTTGGGTCGCATACAAATCTGGTGCTTTTAGTACTACGACCCAATACTATCTTCCACACCAACCTGTATCGCCCCAAGTCCTCCTCCTATGATCCTAATTCACAAGCACTCTATCCCTCACAGATATCATACTACTCTCTTAGTAGACAAGCCTACTTTTAAGGGGGGGGGGGGGGAGGAGGGGCAGCCTCACAGGCCCCAAAAAAATAGGTCCCTAGTTTTAGCTAAATTATATATTTAAAAACAAATATATGAATTTATTCAAAATATTTCATAGAGTTTGGGTAGCCCAATTGGCAAAGACATGTCTTTTATTCAAAAGCAATGTAGGTTTGGTCCTCTTTCACAACATTTTGATGTTTTAAATTCAGGTTAAACATTTGACCATTTCTTTATGCTATATATTTCATAATAAACCCTCCTTCCAATTTGTTTAACAAATCAGCTTTCAGAAGTTACGTAATTAGCCCTTGAATTTTTTATAAAATTCCATATGTTCCTTTTTAATTAATTTTTTTACTTTTAAGTTTTTCAAAACGATAATTCACTGTCTTAATTTTGTTTTCCTTATATATTAAAAAAATTGTATTTAGGGTCCTATTTTTCTTCTTAGCACAGGGCCCTTAAAATCATAGAGCCAACCCTGACAGTAGACTCCTCAAATTCTCATCTAGGTATCTCTCCTAAATTACTCCTCGACTCAAAACTCTCTCTAAAAGATTCCTGCTAGGTACTCCTACTCAACACATACACAGAGTGAATAGAAGATAATATCAATCAATAGCATCCCCTAGGCTAAGACATCATGAATCAGGCAACTCTAACTCTAAATTCTAAAATACCTAGCCTATCCTCTAGCATGCAACTCTAATATCTCATGAGTATCTCATAATATAAACCAGTAATGGTATTTTGGGAAATCACCGTTCGTGATCTGGCTGACTGTACACACTGCTTCATCTTGTTTTCTCTTAAAAGCTCTTACTTGTTTTAGAAAAATCATTTCTTTTTAGAAAATTTTCTTGAATCCTCAGTTTGAGTCCAGACATACCCGATGGTACATCCGGATCCCTTAAACCAAGGCTCTGATACTAACCTGTAACACTCTAAATTTTCAAATAAAATTTTCATTTTTAAAACCACATAAAACACGATCTCACATTTCTCAAAACACAAAAATGTATAAGTTGTTCAAAACACAAGACAACAAAAATGTTTGATAATATCCTAGAATCCTCAAAAACATAATCTCTAGCTGGTGTCTACAATCAAGTCGGCGCCTTCCCGCGATCTTGAGAGGTACCTGAAAAATATTTCACACAGCACTGTAACCACGAAGCTTAACAAGTTTCCCAGAATACCACATACACAAATAATAAGCCTCTCATGGCAATAGCTCGGCATGGAACCTTTGGTTATGTGTCTCGGTGAGGAACCTCTGGTCATGTGTCTCAGTGAAGACCCTCCGGTCTCACAGCTCAGGTTGGACCCTCCAGTCTTGTATCTTAGTGAAGACCCTCTGGTTTCACAACTCGGTTTGGACCCTCCGATCCTAACTTAGTAAGGCACAAAATAATATATAACATAAATCACAAAGACAAAATGCATAATATCACATAACTCAGTATAAGCACATAAGACCCTCCGGCCACACAGTATTACCACTCAGTTAAATATAGTGAGAAGACTCGCCTCGTATGTAAACAAATAGGTCTCGTACTCAACGGTCTAGACGCCGCCTACATATCATAATCATCTCTAATTAACACTTTATAACAACAACTCTAAAGATGTTAGGCTAACCCTTTTTCTAACTCTCGGAAAGGGTGAAAGACCATTTTACCCCTCCATGGTCTCCATAATCCATATCTTGACGAAATCCTAAAAGTCAACAAAAGTCAACACTCGAGTCAACAGTCCATGTTGACCCTGTTGGATTAATGTCTAAGTCCATAACTATATTTGGTATGTACTTAACCCGACCCAGCTGTTGGATAAGGTGTCTAAGTCCATAACTATTTCGGGCTTGTATTTGACCCGATCCGGCATGGTCCATTTGGGTTGCATGGCACCATGCAATTGGTTAGACTAAATGAGAGAAATAACACTTGGAGATTATTAATATATTATAATTTCTAATATATTAATAATATTATTTGATTAGTTTGATCAAGAATTAATTTGGAATTAATTAAGTGATCAAAGGTTAACTAATTAAATATATGGGTTCATCCATATCTTGTATAGTGGGCTAAGAGGCTCCATGGATTATCAAGTTGGGTTCTACCCATAGGATGCTCCATGGATGCTCCATGGGAGTTACAAACCCATGGGTCATGGAAATGAAGAGTCATGACACATTAGGGTTTACATGGTGTAACCCTAGATGTGTTAACACTATATAAGGATTTCATTCTCCACCAAAAACGGCTAGACACTAAGAAACTAGAGGGCTTGGCCGATTTTGAGAAGTGTGTGTTATCTCAAGAGTCTTTCCAAGAGCATTTGGTGTTGTGTGAAGCATTTGAGGCATCACACTTGGGGTGCTAGGCTCACAAGGTTTCAAGGAACATAAGCAACAACAAGGTAAGTTATTCTATCTTTCATTCAAGTTAAAATTGTTCCCCATGTATGCTAGATAGGAATATAACCTTGGAAATTCAACTTTGCATGATAATTAGACAAACATAGATCCAAGGTTATTAGGGTTGCATGTACACTTAGGAAGTGTTAGAATGCTCAAAACCCATCAGTGGTATCAGAGCCTAGGCTTGTTTGTTTGTTATTTGTGCTTAAAAGTTGAAGAAAGTCGAAAATTCTGCTGTCTGGCTGATGGACTCGGCGAGTCCATGGGGAGGACTCGTCGAGTTCATGTGTATCTTCAACCTACTCGGCGAGTAGGTTTATGCACTCGGCGAGTAGGGTCGACAGAGTGCAGAATTTCGACTTGAGTTGCTGGAAACGGATTAGAATCATTACCCTAAAATGTTTTGGTACTTGAAAACTTGTTTTAGAAGGTGTAATGTCTTTTCTAACTCATTTACAACAACTAGTTATCAAAATTACAAAGATACAATGTGATTTTGATTCTTGAAAGTGTTCATATTCATATTCTTGTTCTTATGATGTTTAGATGATCATAGGAATTATTTGTAACCTATGTGGTAGATTAATTCATGATCATAATGTGTTTTAATGGAGTCCATAACTTGTCCTCAAGTTATGGAAAACCAAAAGTCTCTTGGATTAAAAACCATTAAAAGAACACAAGAGTTAGGAAAAATGAAAAGTCCTCATTTTATTACTCTATTAAACTCATAAGTTACAAGAAATGAAAAGTTTTGAAAGTTTACAAAACTTGCCCTCAAGTTTTGGAACAAGTAAAGTTAAGTTAAAACTTTAGTTCCAACCCCTAGAATTTTAAAAGTTAAAATTCAACCCTTATACTTATATTATTATGATTTAATAATTATATATATATGTATAAGAACAAAGTCGTCTTACCGCTAGTACGCCTCATTCACGAAGCCGGTCTATAAGGTGGGTATAAGGTTGTTGCCTATAAAATGGTGACTTAATGGGTGTCCACTCTCACCCACCGCTTGCTTGATCGGTGGAGGGTCGTTAGCCGAACGGGTAAGACAAGGACTTATTAATTCTCATTCAAAGTATGATGAATATTATAAAGTAACTAAATGTTTTATTAAATTCCCAATCTTAGTTACTTTAGGAAAAATGTGAATAAGGTGCTATTCCATGAAATTACACTTTACACTTTGATTAAGTCGTTGGTGGAGCGTGTGTGGTTAACCGGCACACTAACTTGGACTTAACAAGGTAGGTAAAGGGTGACTTAGGGTTTATTATAGTATCGATGGAGCGTGTGTGGTTAACCGGCACATCGATTGAGTGATAAACTTTAAGGGTACCAAGTGATTTGCATGGTTACTTCACACCTCGTTTTGTGATCCTCGGTATCCCAGTCACAAAACTTGGAGGGCACACTCGAGATTGAAACATGCCTTTGAAAAGTTCATTGAATCTCAAAGAATCTAGGAATTTCTAAGAACCATTCAAAAAACCTAATACTAAAATATTGCGGTTTTCGTGGTGGAAATTGGTGAATCGTCATTCACCTACCTTTCAAATGTGATATAGCTTAGATTACGGCATACCTCTTCTAAGTTATATTATATTGTGATTGGATCCTAGCCTTAATATTACATTTGGGTGTTTTATTAAGGACTCTCTTATATCTAAACTAATCTTGTTCTCTTTCCTTCAGATGTCTTTCAACAATGCTTCTGGCTCTAATCCTAATGGTTCCTTTACCCTTATGAACTTGTGTGGGAAAGTCACCTTTGATGGATCCAACTTCAATGAGTGGATCAGAAACATCAGGATGATTACCCGTTACGAGGACAAAGAATATGTCCTTGACAAGGAGCTTAAGGAGATTGATGAGTCCACTGCAACTCCTCAGGAGATCGCTGAATTTCGGGCACATGAAAGGGATGCTACGAAAGTGGCTTGCATCATGATGGCCACGATGACAGCGGAACTCCAAAAGTCTTATGAGGATTTCTACCCTTATGAAATGCACCAAGATTTGATGGAAAGATACCATCAAAGTGCAAGACAAGAGAGGTATGAAATCATCTGCTCCATGATAACAACCATGATGAAGGACGGGGAATCCGTCACGAGCCACATGTAGAAAATGCAAAGGTATGTGGATCGTTTGCTAAAGCTTAATGTGAACTTCCCGGAGGATCTTGCAATAGATATTATTTTGCATTCCTTACCATCGTGCTATGATCAATTCCGCATGACATATCACATGAACAAGGAAGAAGTCACCCTCAGCAAACTTCAGGGACTTCTCAAGACCGCAGAATCAGGTCTTAAGGGGAAGTCGGTTGCTATCACTCCTACTCAAAACTCTACTCCGGTTTTGGCAATCGGGAAAAGTCGAGGGAGGAAGAGAAAGAGCTCTTCTAAGGGTACCAAGGTTCGGACCCTTGATGGCTCTTCTTCAAGTGGAACCAAGAAAGGTTTCATTACTCCTTCTTCTGACCCAAAAGAGGCTGAATGCTTCTATTGCCATGAAAAAGCTCATTGGAAGCGGAACTGCCCAAAATACCAGCAAGATGTGAAGGATGGGAAAGTCAAACCCAACCATGCAGGTATTTACACTATCATTTCTAATAACTCACCCCATTCTAATTCTTGGGTCCTTGATACCGGGTGTGGTATTCATATTTGTTGTGACTTGCAGGGACTAAGAAGAAGTGAGGATGTGGAGCAAGGAAGGATAAACTTGATCATGGGGAATAGGAAAGCTATACCTGTTACCAAGATTGGAGTTTATACTTTATCGCTAAGTAGTGGGTTTAGTTTAGATTTGAATAAATGTTGTTACTCGCCAGGAATGGAAAGAAATATTATTTCCTTTCATGCTTTGTACAAACAAGGGTTTACCTTTTCATTTAATAATGAAGTTGGTTCTATTGATGCTTTCTTTAATAATGTTCTTTATTTTAAAGCATTACCTTGTGATGGTGTGTATGAAGCTGTATCTGTTGTAGATAACTTAGGAAATAATGTTTTGTGTATTGATTCTACCAATAATAACTTGGATAAAGCATCTTTATGGCATTGTCGTCTTGGACATATAAGCAAGAAACGCATAGGCCAACTCCAAAAGGATGGAGTTTTGGAGTCGTTTGACCTAAAGTCAGATGATAGTTGCGAATCATGCTTACTTGGAAAAATGACAAAGTCACCCTTCACAGGTTCGTGTGAGAGGGGTGAAGGTTTGTTGGACCTTATACACACGGATGTGTGTGGACCATTCAAACATGCCACAAGGGATGCAAATCGTTATTATTTGACTTTTACTGATGATTATAGTAGATATGGATATGTCTACTTGATCAAGCATAAGTCAGAGACTTTCGAGAAGTTTAAGGAATTTAAACAGGAAGTCGAGAATCAATTGGGCAGGAACATTAAGATGCTTCGATCCGATCGTGGTGGTGAGTATCTTAGTTTAGAGTTCCTCGACTATCTAAGGGAATGTGGAATAGTCTCACAATTGACACCTCCCAGGACACCACAGTTGAATGGTGTGGCTGAGAGGCGTAATCGAACCTTGTTAGATATGGTTCGTTCCATGATGAGTCGAGCTACGCTACCAATCTCATTCTGGGGGTATGCCTTAGAGACTGCCGCCCATATTCTTAATCTAGTCCCTACAAAGAAAGTTGCCAAAACTCCTCACGAGATGTGGACTGGTAAAGTACCTAAACTAGACCACATCAAGATTTGGGGTTGCGAGGCTTTCGTGAGACGCGAGACTCATGATAAGCTCGAACCCCGAAGCGAGAGGTGTATTTTCATCGGTTACCCACAACGATCCTTTGGTTACCTCTTCTACAGACCTAGTGACAATGTGGTCTTCGTAGCAAGAAGAGGAGTCTTTCGAGAAAGAGAGTTTATAAGCCAAGGAGACAGTGGGAGGCAAATTGATCTTGAAGAAATTCAAGAATCAAGCGGTGAAGGAACTTCAAACTCTAGCCCTCAACTTGAGGAGGAAACTCCTGTTGAGCCAATTGACAAATCTGTAGCTCTGAGACGTTCCACGAGAGTTAGGAGTGCACCTGAGCATTACTATGGATTCCATATTACTGCAGAAGGTGAGACACTTATTAGTGATGAAACACTAGTAAGTCAAGATGACCCTAACAGCTACGAGGAAGCCATGGCAGGCCCCGAGTCTGCAAAATGGAAAGAGGCTATGGATAGCGAGATACAATCCATGTATGACAATCAAGTTTGGAACTTGGTTGAAAATGTACCAGGTCGTAAGACAGTAGGGTGCAAATGGGTCTTCAAGAAGAAGACCGACATGGATGGTAAAGTACACACTTATAAGGCTAGACTGGTTGCAAAGGGCTTCTCTCAAATTCCTGGAGTGGACTATGATGAGACCTTTTCTCCGGTAGCCAAGATTAAGTCTATTCGGGTTCTGTTAGCCATAGCTGCATTTCATGATTATGAAATATGGCAGATGGATGTCAAAACCGCTTTCCTTAATGGAAAGTTGGCTGAAGATGTTTACATGAGTCAGCCAGAGGGTTTTGTCAGCAACGAGTACCCTAATAGAGTGTGTAAGCTTGAGAAATACATTTATGGATTGAAGCAAGCACCTCGCAGATGGAATCTTTGCTTTGATGAAAAGGTCAAGGAATTTGGCTTTTCTAGGAGTGAAGATGAATCTTGTGTGTATGTCAAGGCTAGTGGGAGTATAGTTAGCTTTTTGGTATTGTATGTGGATGACATACTACTCATAGGAAACGACATTCCAACTCTGCAGGAAGTAAAGTCTTGGCTTGGGAAGTGTTTCGCTATGAAGGACCTTGGTGAAGCTGCCTATATTCTAGGGATAAGAATCTTGAGAGATCGGAGTAAAAGACTAATTGGACTTAGTCAGAGTACCTACTTGGATAAGGTGCTGAAGAGATTTAGCATGCAGGATTCCAAGAAAGGAGAGTTACCCATCTAGAGTAACACCAGATTGAGTAAGACACAAAGCCCTAGCACTGAGGCTGAGATAGCAGAAATGAGTCGAACACCTTACGCTTCGGCTGTAGGATCGATCATGTATGCTATGACGTGTACTCGACCCGATGTAGCTTTTGCCTTGAGCATGGTTAGCAGGTATCAGGCGAACCCTGGCAAGGCACACTGGACTGCGGTAAAGAATATCCTCAAGTACCTACGAAGGACTAAGGACTAGGTCCTTACCCTCGGTGGGAGTGATGACTTGAGAGTTGTAGGGTATAGTGATGCTAGCTTCCAGACTGATAGGGATAATTTCCGCTCTCAGTCGGGCTGGGTCTTTACCTTAAACGGAGGAGCAATTTCTTGGAAGAGTTCCAAGCAAGAGACAGTGGCAGATTCTACTTGTGAATCAGAGTATATTGCAGCTAGTGAGGCAGCAAAGGAGGCGATATGGCTGAAAAACTTCATTGGAGACCTTGGAGTTGTACCAGCTATTAAAGAGCCAATGGAAATTTTCTGTGATAGTGAAAGTGCTGTTGCCTTAGCCAAGGAACCAAGGGATCATCGGAGATCCAGACACATCGACAGAAAATACCATTTCATTAGACATCGGATCGAAGAAGGACACCTCGTGGCAAAGAGGGTATCATCGGATGAGAACCCAGCAGATCCCCTCACGAAGGGACTGAGTAGGGTTAAGCATCTCCAGCATGCTCGGAGCATAGGGCTGAAGGATGATATAAGATTTAGTAGTTAGATAATCTCGAAATTTGTAAAGTGTAATTGACATTTGATGATGAATAAAAAGTGTTTTATTTATGAGTAAAGTGTTGCTATCTCTTGTCGATCGTTTACTATATTTCTTTTGCATGTTTTGACTTCCAGAATAATTTTGTTTGGTATAACATATTATTCAAATCTCCACAGTCGGTCATATGTTGGAAGTAGATATGAATCAAGACTGTCATGTTTGGTTGTAGAGGTCTTGGACAAGGCTACAACAATCATGAGTGCTCATAAGTTCTGAGCATTGGACTCAACCCACGCTCACTGGAATCACTTCATGGAATTCTATCTCGAGTGATCGTGAGACGATAATATCATATAAGTCTTCAAACCTAGAGATATGATTTGTTACTTACAAGTTGGTTATGCATTGACTGTACGAAACCGCATTGGTAACTCGATGTTATAAAACGTACTTTTGTGTGTAATTCAATGAGTGGTAGAACAAACATATGAGTCGAAGTTTATCTGTTCCTTCTTGGATTAGAAGCTGATATCTGGGCCCCTCGATGATTTTGTTTTGACCCATGTACCGGGCCCGGTCAGAACTAAGTTGATGTGTTCAATTAATTTCTATGTCAAACAAATCGGAAATCGGGAAACAAATGCTGGACAATAAGCAAGACAATGTTCCATGTATTTGTCCGGCTGATATCTAGAACAGAGGATTATATGATCACTTATCTTAAATGGCGTACCATCATCTTCTCAGTTCCGAGAGACCTTGAAAGAGCTACGATTGCCGGTCGGTTCCTGAAGTACTAGAGATGTAGTTATTAGACTTATCCAAGTGGGAGACTGTTGGATAAGGTGTCTAAGTCCATAACTATTTCGGGCTTGTATTTGACCCGATCCGGCATGGTCCATTTGGGTTGCATGGCACCATGCAATTGGTTAGACTAAATAAGAGAAATAACACTTGGAGATTATTAATATATTATAAGTTCTAATATATTAATAATATTATTTGATTAGTTTGATCAAGAATTAATTTGGAATTAATTAAGTGATCAAAGGTTAACTAATTAAATATATGGGTTCATCCAAATCTTGTATAGTGGGCTAAGAGGCTCCATGGATTATCAAGTTGGGTTCTACCCATAGGATGCTCCATGGATGCTCCATGGGAGTTACAAACCCATGGGTCATGGAAATGAAGAGTCATGACACATTAGGGTTTACATGGTGTAACCCTAGATGTGTCAACACTATATAAGGATTTCATTCTCCACCAAAAACGGCTAGACACTAAGAAACTAGAGGGCTTGGCCGATTTTGAGAAGTGTGTGTTATCTCAAGAGTCTTTCCAAGAGCATTTGGTGTTGTGTGAAGCATTTGAGGCATCACACTTGGGGTGCTAGGCTCACAAGGTTTCAAGGAACATAAGCAACAACAAGGTAAGTTATTCTATCTTTCATTCAAGTTAAAATTGTTCCCCATGTATGCTAGATAGGAATATAACCTTGGAAATTCAACTTTGCATGATAATTAGACAAACATAGATCCAAGGTTATTAGGGTTGCATGTACACTTAGGAAGTGTTAGAATGCTCAAAACCCATCACCAGCATGGTCCATTTGGGTTGCACTTCACCGACACAATTTATATGGATAGTCTTTTGAGAATAGTATATTTATGATTTATATTAATATATTATAAGTTCTAATATACTAATAAGGAATCATATTATTTAATTAGTATTGATCAAGACTTAATTTAGAATTAATTAAGTGATCAAAATGAACTAATTAAATATGGACTCTTATATATATGGAATGGGCCAAGTTCATTTAGGTTGGGCTAAGATTTCATGGATAGTCCATGGAGTCTTTAACCCATGGATCATATGAAATGAAAGGTCATGGGTTTAATCCTAGTCTCCATACTATATAAAGATGTCCTTGGTTGGTGAAATTGGCACTAGTGTGGGTACACTAAGAAGGGCTAGCCGATTTCACTAGAGAGAACCAAGTATCCATATTCACTAAAGTCTTCCAAGGTGTTTTTGGTAATTTGTAACTCCACTTGACGCTTCCACACTATTGGGGCTAAGCTCTTGAAGCTTGAAGACATCAAGCTACATCAAAAGGTATGTCATCTAACTAGTACTTTGTAGTATAAGAACTTCATAATATGCTAGTTAGGATTAAAGCCTTGGAAAGATCTTATTTGCATGTATAATAGAGAAAACATAGATCCAAGGTTTTTAGGGTTGCATGTACACTTAGGAAGTGTTAGAATGCTCAAAACCCAACAGTGGTATCAGAGCCTAGGCTTGTTTTCTTGTTATTCTTGCAAAACTGCTTAAAAAATCGAAGGTGTTTGCTGTCTGATCATCAGACTCGGCGAGTCCATGCATAAAAAGTGATCAAATCGATCCAACTCGCCGAGTTGGTTCATGCACTCGACGAGTTGGACCCCCAGACAGCATAAATTCGACTTTTTTTGGCTGGAATTGAACTAGGAACATTACCCTAAGATGTTTTTGGACTTATAAACTTGTTTTTGATGTGGTAATGTTCGTGATAATCCAATTTCAAAGATAATTGTCAATAGATTCATGTTTTGTATTAGTTTAAGGTTTAGACTAATTACATGAAAAAGTTTGATTTGAATTATCTTGTTCTAATGAGTTGCTTAGATTAATAGAAAAGTTGAGTGAAATAGTTGGTTTCAATCAAAATTAATCTAAGATTTGATTCTAAAATGTTTTTTTGTAACTTGTCCTCAAGTTATATGAAAAGTCACATTTAAGTTTCATAAACCTCATAAAAGTTGCCTATAAATTGGCAGTTTAATGAGTGTCCACTCTCACCCACCGCATCCTTGACTGGTGGAGGGTCGTTAGCCGAACGGGTTTGACAGGACTATAATTCTCCCTTCATTAAAAGTGTTAATGATAAATACTAAGTAACTAAACTCTTAATAAATACCCAATCTTAGTTACTTAGGAAAATGTGAAATTACACTTTGCACTTTGTTTAAGTCGGTTAGTGTAACATGTGTGGTTAACCGACACACTAACTCGTATTTAACAAGGTAGGCAAAGAGTAACTTAATGTTTATCATAGTACCGATGGAGCGTGTGTGGTTAACCGGCACATCGATTGAGGGGTAAACACTTAAGGGTACCAAGTAATTTGCATGGTTACTTCACACCTTGTTTTGTGATCCTCGACATCCCAGTCACAAAACCTGAAGCGCACACTCGAGATTGAAACATGCCATTGAATAGTTCAAAGAATCTCAAAGATCTAGGAGTTTCAAATCCAATTAAAAGCTAATAATACATTTTGTTTATCTTGGTGGAAATTGGTGAATCGTCATTCACCTACCTTCAAGTATTTTATAGCTTGGATTACAGCATCCCTCTTCTAAGTTATAAAATAGTTTGTTGGGTCCTAGCCTTAATATTTCATATTGGGTGTCATATTAAGGACTTTAGATCAACTATCTTGAATATCTACCAAAAGATGTCTGGTTTAGACATCTATGATCTACCTAGATTTCTTGAAACAAGCTTTCCTAAATGAAGATGATGTTCTTTGGAAATCGTACTTCTTTAACCTCCTCCAATTATTCTCCCTAACGCACAAGTTCAAGGTCACTTAAGTTCTATTGGAAAGGCAAGGTCTAGGTGTGATCACATCTTGAAGATGTAGTCACATATTGACAAGCCGGGAGAGTTGGGTGTCAAAGTCTTGAGAAAGTTGGTGGTTCAACTACTTTCTAAGTCACATAGTGAGTTCTTTTGGAACACCTATGAAATAGACTATGACAAGACCCTTAATAATCTTATCTATTTGCTAAGATCAACTTCCTAAAACTTTATGGACATTGACAATGATGACATTGGATATCTAGTAAAGCTCTCTCTACCCAGTGGAAAGGGATCGGCCATAGTTAACTCGGTTGACCAAATGGTAAAGAGAAAGGATAAGTCTGAGATAGTCCCGTATACCATTATCAAAGGGTCCATATGTTTATATTGCCAAAGGAAGGGTTATTAGTTGCGAAGCTGCCAAATTTACCTAAGGATGTTAAAGTCAATAAGTTTGACTCTACTTCAGGAAAAGTCCACTCTCTGACTCTGCTAAGTTTCTAGTATGAGATTCTTGATACATGAGGTGACTGGGTCACATGGTGATGTTTTATGAATCAAAGAAAAGTGATGAAACTTAAAGAAAGAATATGCTGAATCAGATTGCGTAGATGGATTTCTATCGCGTAGTTTGTAGATCGGATTCTTGAGCTACTTCTTAGGAGTTATGAGATATTGCTTAGGAATAGATAACAACAAGTTTTCATATGGATTGTAAGGATAAGTTTTTCCGCAAAGTTTTAAAATAAAAAAAAATTTGATTTTATTTATTTTAAAATATCCTTACAATGGCATT
Organism: Lactuca sativa; assembly: GCF_002870075.4. Taxonomy (NCBI): domain Eukaryota; kingdom Viridiplantae; phylum Streptophyta; class Magnoliopsida; order Asterales; family Asteraceae; genus Lactuca; species Lactuca sativa. Next base: position 83,120,265 of record NC_056625.2, on the reverse strand, counting down.
TGAGGAAAAATTGTTGCTTATATGATTCCATTAATAGCAAGAGTGGAAATATGAAATTGATTCTTCCATTTGTGGTAATGTCTAAATTTACCAAATAAGGAAAGATTCTCATCACCCAAGTTTCAATTGGATCGGAACTTGGAATCATGCAAGTTGTATAGCATAATGAATGAGAACTTTCAAGTATTGGAAAAATTAACACTAATTACTTGTCCACATGGATGTGTGAGTCAAGTAATAGACTAAGGGATCAAGTACACATTCTTGTGCACTGATTAAGTCCACCACATAAGATCGATAAGACTATTCGTCATAGTTTACTAAAGCTCAGTTTATATGATTATACTTACAAGCTTAAGTGTAGTTCTGAGACATTGAAAAAGGTTCCAATGTAAGGCAGAGCGAATAAGAAGAATCAACTTAGGCAGAAAGATAAAAGTTTCTCAAATCTGAAAAGATAGGAGAGTACTTTAGTATCAGTTTTGTGATCATCTTAATGATTAAGAAACCATAGCACAATTAGTTCTCTAAGGAAATCTTAGTGCATTCTTATAACTAAGAAGAGGGATCTTGAATTGTTGAAATGGTTAAATCAAGAAGATGAGTCATACTTCGTTCCAATACAAGTCTTAGAGTCATACTCCAAGATTGTAACTTGAGTGACATGTCTTAAAGAAGGTTTAAAACACTTGTCAAATGTAAGAGTAAAAGTGTTCTACTCTTGTACATTTGAAATTGGTAAGTTGTGATGTTTTGGATAAAACAAAGACCAACTAAGGCCAATTGTTTAAAGTGTTTGACTTGATTAGGATCCAGACTATCTCTTGAATATCTGACAAGAAAGTCTTATAGGTCAAGAGGAAAGTGGGAGTCTTAAAGGTCTTGAAAGTCTCAAGAACTAATCAAGAATAGAACCTGGAGGTCTTCACTAGCACACGACTTGAGGTTTATAACCTATCGTGTTGACTTATTCTATGCCCATTCTAGTTAAAGTTGGCTCTGCATATGAGTTCTTAGAGTTCTCAATTGGTTGCACAACAACTTGGAAGCAATAGCAGGCCCATGAGCTGCCAGGTGGCAAGAAATTAAGATTGAGTTCAGTCCATATGAGTTTGGATTTGTCATTATCCTTGTCTTGTGACTATGGTTTTGACAATTCACATGGATAAGAACACATACACCATTAAATCTAAGTGTCATAAGGTTTCTCTCCGATTCATGAAAATGATGGTGAGGAAACACTTTCACTAAGTAGATTTTAGGTAGATAGCAATTGTGATATTTGCATTCTCAAAGTCGTTAGTGGAGCGTGTGTGGTTTACCGGCACACTAACATAGACTTGTGAGAAGTGGCAAAAAGGTCTAACCATTATGATTACGGCATCCCTCTTCATAATTGTTTAGACACACCTATGAGCTAAGGGAAGGTGTATGATTTTGATAAAGTTTTATCAAAACAATGTAGTATCAAAAATCTGAACTTTGGTAAGAAAGTCAGCTGATTTCTGAGTACATGTCAAAGCTAGTGGGAGCATAAGTGTTATGCTAATAATCATCATGTTGGTGGGAGCATGATAATTATGATAAGTATTGAGAGTTAGCAATGTTAATTATAGAAGACAAAAAGTTTCAATTGGGAAAGAATTGTGTTAAGTTATAAATAAACTTAATGATCGATTAGATCTTCTTAACAGGTAATGCGATGAATGTAAAAGCAATAAATAACACAAGTATGGATCAAGATGTGTTGAATGATTAGATCAAACAATCCTCAGCAGAGCTCGACTAAGAACTTCCGCTGTAGAGGATTTTAGGGTTACAAGAACGATAACAATAAACTTGCTGAATAATGCTCTGATCGTTCTATTCTATCGTTAGTTTCTAAGATGCATGCAAGCACCTATATATATATATATATATATATATATATATATATATATATATATATATATATATATACTAAACCCTACTAAACTCATGGATGGACAGGCCCATACCGGAGATACATATTGGACTAGCCAACGAGCCCAATAGGCGCAACACTTAGTACAAAAGACGACCCAACAATCTCCCCCTTTGCATCAAATTGGAGCGAGACTACTTCTTCTTCTTGCTTGGGCCTGCAGCGGGAACTTTCTTCGTAATATCAAACAGATGTGAGATAAGCGCCAGGATAGTCTGTCTGAACCGAATGTACCATTGAATCATGTCATCAAAGTACTTGACATCATCCGCTGTGTTCTGCTTGCATCTGTGGATGATCCCCAAAACATGCTCTAAACAGGCAGTGGTGTATAGATGTTTGTCAGCCAAAGCAAAAAGACATCTCTGTCCTTCGTTTATGGTAAACATGACTGAGTTCCTCTTTGGGTCAATCTTACCCATCTGCATTAGGTTGAGATCACTGGTAGAGCCAACAGGAGATATTGTAGGTTTCTTCTTAAACACGCTCGCAATCTCCTGATCCATCAATGCAACTTCCATGATGTAGCACACGAGCATCCTCTTGAAGTGGTCGATGATCGGACCGTATTCAGCTTCGTTGGTGAGGAGGATGTTGTGCAAGATAATCCAATCATGGGGATTAAGGTTTGGAAGATCTGCAAGGGAAATAGCATGTTCGGTTTTGGCAGATCCCCGAAGTACCTTGAACCGAACGTTGATGAAGTTACCTTCACTATACGGCTTGAAGACCCAAACATTGACAATTTTCTGAGCGCTCCAAGTCTGATATTGGGGTTGAGCAGCCTTCAGATAGAAATTGATTAAGTCCCAATCAACCTGTGGATGAGGATGAGGGAACTCTGCAACGTTGGAGAAGGCATGAAAGATAAACGCCTTTCGGGTCATTGGCATGTCGAACTGTGAGTCGACAGTGTTGGAACGATCTAAAGAGATCACAGGTTCCAACCACAAGATACTTGGTGTGTCAATGGCTTCTTTAATCATCCTCTCGAGAGTCCAAGAAGGAAAAAGATTTTTCCTACTCTCAAGAAGGTCGTGGTCTTCCTTCTGTTTACGTTCGGCTTCTTCAGCCTCTCTTGCCACACGAGCACTGATATTAGCCTCTTTGTCACGACCTTGATGCTTCAACAGGTCGGCGATTGTCTCTTTATCTTCATCTTCACTCTCCTCAGCAATCTTTTTGCCTTTGTCTTTCACACCAGAACCGGAGGCTTGGCCTACTAGAGGAGGTTTGGTTGTGTGAGTTGCTGTTGAGGTAGGAGGTGGTTGAGACATCGTTTCCTTCTCTCCCCCTTGTTTCAGAATGGACACGAAATCAAGGAGCCCTTCGATTTTGCTGAGTAGGGCAACGGCGGGAGCGAGCTTTTCTGCAAGGGTACGCCTCACAGAGTAGTTGAGAAGGGGATCATGTGCTTCTAGGATGTTTGAGATAGCAGAGTGGACATCCAAAACACACGGTTTTATTACCTCTCTTTCAGATCGAACAGATTCAATCTCCTGTTGAGAGTGGGAGAGTTGAATGCACTTGACCCTCAGAGCGGTAGTCTTCCTCGCGAGAGCATCCATTAGAGTGTTCTCGGCAGCTAAGTTTTCCTGAAGCTTGGAGAGACGCTCTTCAATGGTTGTGCGGAAAGCTGAGTTGTCGTTAGAAATTGATTGACGAATGGAAGCGAAGCACTTCAACTCAGTTGCGACTGATGTTGCCAGCTGGTGGAGAATAGGTTCCAACGAAGTCTTGGCGGCTTCGGCACTCTCCTGTAAAGACTTCAACAGGGAAGAGGCATCAGTAAATAGTTTATTGACTTTTTCGGTCGCAGCCTGACAGGCTTTTGTGGAGGCATCGATGGCGGTGGTGGCAGAAGCAAGAGAAGCTTGTTGAGCTTTTGAGACAGCGTCAATAATTTTCTGAACTACAGCTTCAGATAAGGAGGACTGAGACGTAGAAGAGGAGGCGATGAGCAAATCAATTTTGTCATGGAGCTCTTTGAGATGTTTCTTAGTGACAGGAGCTTCGTCATCATCGTCACTTTGAACCTGAAACGGACTGAAATAGACCGAGTCGAAGGTCATATCCTCCCCGCCAAGGAATGGTTCTTCTTCCTCTGATGCATGACCAGGAGAAGATGGTGGTGGTGAAGTTGGTGGTGGTGAAGTTGGTGGTTCGGTAGTATGGGTAGGTTCGGGTTGGGTTGTTTGTTCGGGTGTAGGTGTGGGTTCGGGTGCTGGGGTGGTTTCGGGTACTGGGGTGGATTTTGGTGCGTCAGTATGAACCCCCGTATCAGATATGTTGGTTCGCACTTCGGCAGTGGTGGTTGTGGTTGCTTCGATAAATATAGGTGGTACTGGGATGGAAGTGGTTGGTATTTGTGTAGTAGAGGTTATGGGGGGAATGGAAGTAGAAATGGTTTTAGGTGGAGAGGAAATAGGAGAAGTAGAGACAGGAACCTCAGGGGTTGGAGATCGTGGTGGAGTGTTGCCACGTTTAGAGCCTTCAGAATCAGAACTCTCACCCTCAGACTCGCTTGATGAGGAAGCGATAACGAGCTTTCGCCTTGGTTGGGTTTTTCTCCTTTTCTGCTGTGGAGACTAAGCAGCCCTGGTGGGTTTCCTCTTCTTTGGAGACGGGCCTTTTGCCCCCTTGACCACCTGTTTTCCCTTATCAGCCTTCTTGCCTCTTGGAGCAGGCTTGTCGGCATCATGAATTGATTTAAGCATTTCCGGAGTAAGCTCTCTCGGACCAGAGCGTTTGAACCCCTTGTACGTCTTGATGATCCGGCTATCAGCAGGAACATCCCCATACATTGTTTCCGGGATAGATCCAATGAAAGGAAACTTTGAAGCATCCGACACAATGATCTTCGTGGTATGGAAGGTACCAATCGAAGACATTGGAGCACCAGCGACAATGGGGAAGTGGTACTTGTCCATCACCCATTTCGTGATAATAGTCCAGAACCTAGCATACGAGATCTCTGAGTGTCTGGAAGTAGAGGAGAGACTCTGAATGAGTTGTTGCCACAGAACGGACCCGTAGTCCATGTTGATGCCATTGTAGATCCCATACATGATGGAGAGAAATAAACTTCTGGCTCCATCAGACCCGGCACATCGTTCAGATAAACCCTTGAACAAAACAGTGAACATCCCATTCCACTGTGGAGGTAGGCACGACTTCTTGAATTTCGTCACCGTAGTAAGCACCTCCGTGTATCCCATGTTGTAGAACATGTTGAACAAGTGACCCATCGGAATCGTTTCAGGGTTAACCCTCGAAGAATCAGGTTCAAACCCTAACAACGTGCAGAACCGCTGCTTTGAAATCGACGCCTTGTGCTGAAAGACATCGAAGAAGATTCTGTCGACAACCTTGTCGTAGTGAGCAGTGGCAAAGATTTGTGACAGGAACTCCATTGGAACAGTTTCAACCCTGGAAAGAGCAGGAGCGATTGGAGAAAGCTTCAGGCACTCCATGATAGGGAACATGAATGCGTCATACGAGTGTGGGGTTAAATCGATGATCAAACTTTATTGTGGATGAATGGGAAAAATGTGGGATGTTGCGTGAACTGAGGAAGAATCTGCCATTGCTTTGAAGAAAGTGGAGAAGATGATGAACAGTGAAGGGTGAAGAATTTCTGTCTCTCTAGAAATATAGGCACGGTAAAGAGGTAAATGGTGGTTTACACTGCCTTTTATAGTGAGGGTAAAGGAGAGAGAAAAATCTTTCCAAATCTTCGAACAAAAAACGAAGGGTTTTTCGGAGTTGACTGACGTGTGACAGTTGGCGCTGGCGATGATCACGCATGAGAGAGTGTCAGGCCCTAATTACACGCCTTCCCATCAGGTGCCGTTTGGAGATGAAACGGTTCCGATTCGCACGCTTTCCCTCTTGCGTCGTTTGAAATCAAATCGATTGGACTCTCGCCTGAGTCATCATGTCGTCATCTTATCCCTTTATATTGTAATGACATCTTTTTAAAAATTCGTCCATGTGGATTAAAATTCACCACAATCTTTTATAACAATAAAGCCAATTAAAACCTCTTGAAATTAATGAAACCAGAATTTTGGAAAATCAAAAAGATTTTCGTGCTGAGTGTGTAAAAAAAATAAGAAGAAATAAAAAAAAAACACTTTTTGAGGGATTATGTGATGTCAATAAAGACACGAAACAGTGGATACCGGGCACGAATCTCTTCCTTCAAAGTTAAGAGAGACCTTAAAATGTTTGTGTGGTTTCCCGTTGAATAACGATCAGACACTTATTAAGAAGTGTTGAAAGGCTTCTTTTAATTAGGCTTTTGAGGGTGACTGTCGCTTCGATTCAGAATTCCAAATCTTGAAATAAGACAGAAATCGAACGAAGTACTTGTGAGACCGGTGTAGTCTGTTGAACAAGTAGGTTTGAGATAATTTAATTTGGCTAGGAAATATATATAAAATCTCAACAAAAATTAAAATTGGATCCCAAGGGAAGAAATGTTATTGGGTTTAACAATTTCATAGGAATCACACAAAAGAAAATTTTGAGATTTCATGGAGGTACGTCCATCAATTCATTAGTGAAAACTAGAGAAAATTAATTGTTCACGATCAATTCGTATTGGGTATTGAACGTTGGGTTTCACTTAGCTCGTAGTGGCACGAAACTGAGATCATAAACACAGATATTGTGTAACCATAAACCTCAGTGGTAATTTCTGAGAGTCTCAAGGGTTACGTTAGTAAAACGAATAAGATGGAGAAATGTAATATAGATGTTGTAAAGAAACTAAAGTACCTCTGCTGTGAATACAAGGACCAAGCAGAAAACTCTTATCTCAGGTGACAAGAGAGTTAGGTAGCTCATGATTAGAATAAATATGAGAGCCTAATTGGGAAGACAAGGTTTGTTTATACCAAGTCAGTAAGGCTATTATTCAGAATCAGGTGAGGCTTTGGACACATACAGCAACATGCTTCTAGGGACACTTAGTTAATTAAACGATTTCCCCATAAACGAACACACAAAAAAGAAAATAAATAACAAAATATTTTTGGAGTTTTTAAATTTATGATACAAAGGAAAATATTTTTGGAATTTTTGATAATAAAAATAAAATAAAAAAAAATAAAAAAAATTAAGACAAAAAAAAATGAATACAAAAAAAAATGTTGGAACCGAACCCGAGCGTGTGGTTTATTTCGGTTGAGAAAAACTTTGGAACCGAACTCGAGCGTTCGGTTTATTTCGGTTGCCAAAGAAAATAGGTTTGAAAAAGAAAATAACTTTGACAATAATATAAATGCATTTGGAAAAATTATACATAATATCTACAACCAAGGAAACTACCTTTGAGTGATGAGCGAAAAGCAGATTATACAATCGAACCCGAGCGTTCGGTTCATTTCGGTACAATAGCACAAGACCCGAACCCGAACGTTCGATCTATTTCGCTTCTTACTTTTGATCTTGAGAGGTAATTTTTGGTACTGACTCCGATTCCATCATACCTAGCCCTTGTAGAATTTTTTTGAATGATACTTCAGGAAGAGCTTTGGTGAAGATGTCGGCCAGTTGATCAGTGGTTCGAACAAAATGAATTTCAACGTTCCCATCTTCCACATGATCCTTAATAAAGTGATACCTCAGTGCTATGTGCTTAGTCTTGGAATGTTGCACTGGGTTATGACAAATCCTTATTGCACTTTCAGAGTCACAATACAGTGGGATCTTTTTCATATTGAGTCCATAGTCCCTAAGCTGGCTTTGGATCCAAATCACTTGAGATGTACAGGAGACAGCTGCGATGTATTCTGCTTCAATGGTAGACAAAGATACACAAGTCTGTTTCTTTGATTGCCAGCTAACCAACTTCCCGTCAAGGAATTGGCAGCCTCTCGTGGTGCTTTTCCTGTCTAGTCCACAATCTCCAAGGTCTGCGTCAGAGTAGGCTTAAACAAAGAATCCTGAGTTGGATGGATACCATAAGCCTAGAAAGGTAGTTCGCTTGAGATATCGGAGTATGTGCTTCACTGCAAGCATATGAGGTTCACGAGGATTCGCCTGAAATCTAGCACAGTAACAAACAGAGAACATTATATCAGGCCTGCTGGCAGTAAGGTAAATTAGAGAGCCGATCATCTGGCGATATAGCGTAATATCAACTTCTGGCTTATCCAAGGATGGAGTGAGCTTGGTGCCGAACGCCATTGGAACTTTAACCTTTGAGTCTCCCATCATGCCGAACTTCGCAAGGAGAGTCTTGGTGTAGGCTTCCAGGTTAATAAAGATGCCTTCGGGTCCCTGTCTAATGTTTAAACCAAGAAAAAAGTTAATCGGACCCATTGAGCTCATTTCAAATTTAATCTCCATCAGCTTTCTGAATTCAGCCGTTAAGCTAGGATTTGTTGAGCCAAAGATGATGTCATCGACATAGATTTGAACAATCATAAGGTGGTTACCTTCCTTCTTACGAAAGAAGGTCGGGTCAACCGAACCTTGTTTGAATTTGGACATCTTTAAAAACTTGGTTAGCGTTTCATACCAGGCCCTCGGTGCTTGTTTCAGTCCATATACCACTTTGTCCAAAATATAACAGTGATTGGGGTACCTTTCATTGACGAATCCAGGAAGTTGCTCCACATACACCGTTTCTTCCAGTTCTCTATTTAGAAATGCGCACTTGACATCCATTTGGTAGACCTCAAAGTTCTTGTGTGCAGCATAGGCAAGAAATATTCTGATGGATTCCAGCCTAGCTACAAGAGAAAAAGTTTCTTCATAGTCGATTCCTTCCTCCTGGCAGTATCCTTTCACCACTAGACGAGCTTTATTTCTTATCACATTGCCTTCCTTGTCCATCTTATTTCTGAAGACCCATTTGAGACCAACAACCGAGGCATCTTGAGGAGTTGGAATGAGGCGCCAAACTTTATTTCTTTCGAATTCATTAAGTTCGTCTTGCATAGCTTGAACCCAATCGGAGTGATCAAGAGCAATGTTAACTGTCTTTGGTTCAACTTTTGAGACGAAGGAGTTAAACATACAGAACTCCACTTTTGAAAATAAGGAAGTTTGCTTTGCCTTTAGTTGTGATCGGGTTAGGACCTTTTCAGAGACATTACCAACAACCTATGAAACAAGATGATCTCTGGTCCATTTGACAAGAGGAGGGTAATTTGGATCATAAGTTGGATCCAATTCAGCATTTACCAGCTCTTCTAGTTCAGATTGACTATCATCGTCATAAGACATATCTGCATTCTCCCCCTCTACAGATAAGCTTTCCGGTGTATCTTGAGTTTCCGGAGCTACAGGAGTTTCGGGTGGTGTCGAGCGTTCGGGTACCACAAGACTTTCAGGTGCAGATCGGCTTTCGGGTACAACTGGGCTTTCGGGTACAAATGCAGAACAGTTCTCCCCCTCAACATGTGAGCCCGGCTGTGATGAATAAGGTGGATCATCCCCCTCAACTGAAGTGTCATGCTGTGGAGGGTCGTTTGGGCTTGGTCCTCCTTCATTCATTTGCTTGGCAGCATCTTTGATGAGTTGCTTCAGATGATCTACTTTGTTGTCTGCTGCACTGGCTTCCGAGAGAGTAGCCTTCTCTGGTTCGTCGAATAACTCAACAAACTTCTCAAATAGATTTGCGATTGAGGCTGTGACTTGGCCCGTTTGAGAAAGAATTTCTCCAACTGTGTCTTCAGTGGCCTTCAACTTTTTGACATAGCTATCATCAAAAGTCACATAATAAGTTTCTTCTATCTTCCTCGAACGCTTGTTTAATACCCGATAGGCTTTCGAAGTGAGAGAATATCCCAGGAAAATTCCTTCATCGGCTTTGACATCGAACTTGTTACGATGTTCTTTAGAATTGAAGATGAAACACCGTGAGCCGAATACATGGAAGAATTTGACGTTTGGCTTCCTGTTGTTGATGATCTCATAAGGAGTGAGAGTAAAGCGCTTGTTGAGATATGACCTGTTCTGCGTAAAACACGCTGCAGCAATAGCATCAGCCCAAAAATATAAAGGTAAGGAAGCAAAACTTAGCATGGTTCGGGCCGCCTCACACAAAGATCGGTTTCATCTTTCGACAATCCCGTTTTGTTGAGGGGTGTAGGGAGCAGAGAATTTGTGACTGGTCCCTTTTTCGGCCAAGAAATCTTCGAATTCTTTATTTTTAAACTCCAGTCCATTATGGCTTCTGATGTTGCGAACGACTTTCCTCAGCTGCACTTCAACCTGCTTGATAAACATCTTTAGCTTGAGAGTTGCTTCAGATTTGTGCTTCAGAAATAACACCCATGTAAAACGTGAAAAGTCATCAACAATAACATGAATATACTTGCTACCGCCGATGCTTTCGATAGATGATGGACCACACAAGTCAATGTGAATTAACTCTAGTGGTTCAATAACTTTAGTGTTTACAATCGATGGGTGACTTTGACGACTCTGCTTCCCCATTTCACACGCAACACATAAATGTTCTCAATCGTACTTGAGCAATGGAAGACCTCGAACATGACCTCCGGTGACAAGTTTGTTGATATCCTTGAAGTTGAGATGAGAGAGCCTTCGGTGCCATAGCCAGCTTTCGTCAGATTGTGCTTTGGATAAGAGGCAGATAGCTGGATTTCCTTTTATGGGTTTGAGATTCAGGGGAAACATTTCACCTTTGCGCTCTGATCTGAGAATAACTCTTTTTGTTTTCTTCTCTATTATTTCTGAACCCTCATCGTCGAATGAGACCTTGAGACCGGTACCTCCAACAAGCTGAGATACACTGATGAGGTTGTGTTGTAGTCCTTCAACGTATGCAACCTTTCTAATCGTGAAGTCTCCATTTATTATCATTCCATAGCCTTTTATTGTGCCGAATGAGTTGTTCCCGAACTTGACATTTCCACCGTTTGAAAGAGACCGAAATTCCCTCAGCTCTTCCTTCCTTCCTGTTATGTGACGTGAGAAGCCACTGTCAATATACCATTCTTCGTCAAACTGCTCGTCACTGATAACCTGCAAAAATCAAGCAGATTTAGGAACCCAAAGTTTCTTGGGTCCACATGAGCCTTTCACAGGTACAGGAATAGTAAGAGAGATGTCAACAAGATATGTTCTTTTTATTAACGTTGTTTCATATTTCCTTTTAATGGTGAAAACCTTAATTTTGTTTGGATTTGCAACATTCGGTTTGGATTCAGGTTTAGGCGTTTGGATCTTAGGATGTTTTTGATCAGTCTTGACTGAGGAAACCTTCGATTTTCCTTTCAAATCTGTTGAAGATTTTGGATTTTGAGTTTGAACAGAATTGGATTTAGAATGAGGTTTAGAGGAATTAGAAGAATTAGAAGAATTAAAACGAGATAATTTAGACTGTGATGTTTTCTTGACTTGAGGTTCTAAGTGACCCTTTTGTTTTTGGTCATTTGTGGAACCGAACCTAGAACTTCTGTCGCTTTTGCTCTCAGAACCGAACCTCTGCTTTCGATAGTCGGTGTTCTCTGAACCGAACCTTTCCCTTCGGTTGTTATACTTTTCAGAACCGAACCTATCCTTTCGGTTGTTATGATCCTCAGAACCAAACATCTCCTTTCGGTTGTTATTACTTTCTTGCGGTCTAACATCACTTTTCTCTGACTTCGAATTTCTGTCATGATAAGAGAAATGGGCATTTTGAGATTGCCAAAACTGTTTTCATTCAGAGAGATTCTTCTTGTATCTCTAATTCCTTTGCTGTTTTTGATTCTTCACTTGCTTCGGTTGTCGATGGATATTGGCTTTTTTTCTTTTGCTTTTTGTCAGCCGGTTCACTTTGAACTGATGATGTTTCGCTTGAAGGTGTGACTTCTTTTGCAGAAACTCCTTTTTCTTCAGGAACATCTTTTGTACCACTAGTACTTGGCATATCGAAGTTATCAGGCTTGTTCAAAGGCTCAGGCACATATCTGCCTTTGGTTTTCCAGGACGTCCTTTCTGACAGACCAACGGTTTCGTCAGCATTGTCGATAGGGGAGGACCAGAAGAACTCATCACAACCATCAGCATTATCTTCGTTTACAATGGTTGTGAGTTCGGCTATCTGATGTTCGGTTACACCTGTGACCTTATACACCTGATTTGGAGTCGTCCTTACCTTTTGGTACACAACAGCCTTTTCTTCAAGGATCGGGGAATTTTGTTGGGACAGACGAGCAAACTCCACAGAATTTTCTGAAATAAGATTTTTGTGGCTTTCGGGTTCGCTCTTGACAAACTCAGAACAGTCAACTGCATCCTCTACAGAAATTTCACTCATATCATCATCCTCATTAAGCTCAGATGCATTTTCAACATCAATTTTATTTTCTGAGCTCAAGTTGGCATTCAATGAGTCAAACTTTTGTATGGTTTCGGTCCTTAGTTTCAGTTTATCATTTTCATCCAAAATATTTTTCAGCATGTCCTTATGGTCCTTGGACTTTATGAAAGATTCGATTTTGTCTAGACCATACATATAAGTTGGATTTACATCCTCAGACGAAACTACACTTTTGCATTTGTATGCTTCAGCGTCGATTTCATCTTCCTTAAACTCAAGGAAGGGCAAAATCATGCGATGAATTTTCTGTCCTATTTCACAGTTAAGATGAAGTTGAGTGATGTTAGAATAAAGACGCTTAGCAATCAAACAAAACACATTTCTTTGTTTCAAAAGTTTTAAATTGTCTCTTTGTAAATAAATGTTTTCGTCTTTGGATTTGATCAACTCTGACTCCTTCTGCTCTATCCACATCCTCCGTTCCTCACTCTTTGAAGACACCCTGCTTATTTGATCAGTTAGGTTAGAATTGGTGACCCGTGTTTGAGTTAAACTGCTATCTAGATGAGAGATTCTTGAATTTACACTTTTTAATTCTTTCTCATATGAATTTTGTGGAACTTTGAATGAAACAAAAATGGATTGTACCTTCTTAATTAATTCATCAAGCTCATTAAACTGCACGCTGAGAGGTTTTGCTGTGAAGCACAAGTCCTCTCGCTCCTTCGTGTCTTCATTCCCACCGTCTGTGTTGTATCCCCTCATCTGTGATACATCCGACACCATCAAGCACTTTCCACCGCTTCCTTCGCCTTTCGCAACATAAGCCTTTCCATGAGACGGCTTCCTGACTTCATCATCCTCAGAGTAGGTTGACCAGACCTCCACGCCACCGAACTCATCATCCGCTACCGAACCCTGCACAATTAAAGCATTCATTGAAGGGTTAGTGACAACTTTCTTTCTCTTGATCTCTTCCAGCTTTTTCATCAACACAGCTTCTTCATCTTTCTCCTCATCCTTTTCTGCCATTTTCTTTAGGACACAATCTTTGGCATAGTGGTTCTTTCCTCCATAATAGTAGCAGTTCACACCCGAATCTCCTTCAGCATTCGGTTCTTTCTTTGGTTCTTCTGCCTTCGGTTCTTCCCTGACCTTTTCAGAACTATAACTTCCCTGCCAATTTCGGTTCTTATTGGTAGGAAACCTTTGCTTGATGAACCTCTTTGGGTTTGACACCATCATTGCATAGTCTTCAGAGGTAATGTCATAGTCTTCTAAGTTAAGGTCTTCATCTTCCATCACACTTTTGCTTTTAGATAGAAGGGCCAATGAACCCAAGCTTGAAACCACATTTTTCTCCTGCAAGACAATCTTTTCTTGGGATTTCAAAATCCCTACCAGCTTAGCCAATGAATAAGATTTGAATTGCTCATGAGCTTTAACAGTGGACACAACCGCTCTCCACTCAGATCTAAGACCGTTTAAAAACGTAACCTTTTGTTCAATCAACTTCCATTCAATATTGTGTTTAATCATCTTACTAAGAAGATGATTGAAGCGATCGAACGTCCGAGTAACAGTTTCCTTGGGATTCTGCTTAAATTCACCAAACTCAGACAAAAGTAAGGTTAGAATGGAATGCTCCAGATCTTCGTCTGTGGAGTATAGCTCTCGCAGCCTATCCCATATTTCTTTCGCAGTGCTGCATGAACTCACTAGCCTGAAAGTATCAGATTGAAGAGCGAATCTGATTAGTCTCAATGCTTTAATATTGCACTGAAATTTATCTTTTTTGTCTTGAGCAATATCTTTTACGTCCTTCAACAGATCATTGTACTGTAACACCGAAAATTTCAAAATAATTTTGTGCATAATATAAAAACATTTTTCATTTAATTTTCATAAAACATCAAGTTTAAAACTCCAATTCACATCATACAAAATCCCAAGATCACATATCATAAAAATCCCATGCGTGTGTACAAATCAAGCCGGCGCCTTCCCACGGTCATCACTAGTACCTGAAACAAACAACACTAACACTGTAAGCACAAAGCTTAGTGAGTTCCCCAAAATACCACATATAACACATATTAGCCACTCAAGGCTATAACTCTGTGGGTCCGTGAACCCTACTCTGTGAACCCTCTGGTTCTAACTCTGTGAACCTTCCGGTTCCAACTCTATAAGCATGCACAACATAAATCACATAGAATAATGCAATGCAACACATAACGCATATATAGCATACAAGCACTGTATCATAACTCTGGTTACCTACTCAAGGTAAAGTATAGTGAGAAGACTCACCTCGCGTATCTCGATAGCTCGCAAATCCCAGAAATCACTAGTGCTCGATCTCCCGAGCTAAAGTCCTCCTATAACACAATACATCTCTAATTAACATTTTCCCAACTAAGGTTGACTAACCCTAACAAGTCAACGCTGGTCAACTCCGGTCAACAGTCAACGGTCAACTTTGACCGGACTCGGCGAGTGCACTAAAGCGACTCGGCGAGTCTACACGTTTTCACCAACTATCTAGGATTCTCTTTCGACACGTCAAGTACGCCCCTGACTCGACAAGTTCCACCTGACATGAATCGCGGGGCCACCACGACTCAACTCGCCGAGTCTCAAGAACAAGTCAGCGAGTTCCAGCTCGACTCAGTCCACCTGTCAACCCTCTCCAACTCTCCCTGACTCACTAAGTCAACCCATAACTCGGCAGGACCACTCACTGAGTGGTTAAGGACAATCTTCATGCTACTCGCCGAGTCTGTTCTTCAGACTCGGCGCGTCCATGCCATGCACCAACTCAAACTCGCTTCTGAGGTCAGATCCGTTTCATCCACTCATAGATCTGGCGCTCCTAAGCTCATTCATCACGTAAAGTCACAGTCTTGGCTACCACAACACCAACAAGGCTCTTTTTGAAGAAATGGCCTATAAGATGGCAACCCTAGTCTGCAACCCAAAAGGAAGAACATAAAGCAGTGTGTGACAACCCGAAATTTCCATTTATACGAACATTATCTATTCAATAGAAGCTAGTCCAGTTTCAGTGAATTTCAGACTTTTCCGAATGAGTTTGTGTACATTAGGGTGTACATTTAAGGAGTTATCAGGAAAGTGGATGCTCATGGGTTTGTGAAACTTGAGCCTTTCAAAACTTCATAATGTTAGAATCAAATTCCGGAATAAAAATATTTTCTGCCAAAATATTTCAGGACTATAAATAGATTTCTGAATTTAATTAATTCATTATTCACATTTCCAACTAGAGAAAAGCCATTTTCTCTCTGACGGATTTTCGGGTTTTCATCCCAAATCATGAGTCTACTTTCCTAGATGTGTTTTAATACTAGTTATATGCTTAATAACATTTTTTACATGTCTAAAATACAAGATCCGGGAGTTTACCGCCCAAGAACGTTCTTGGGGAGTAAACTCCAAAATGGAGCTTTAAGGCTACCTAGTCCCATTTCCTTGTTAGGCAACTAGTTAAGGACTTAATGTAGAATCATTTGAGGATAGAAATCATTTAAGAACACATAGCTTTTGTAGTTTACGGCCCAAGAGTTTCTTGGACCGTAAACACCATTTTTCAAAGACTTAAAGTGCCCTAAACACCCCTAAGGCTTTAAGACAATTACCCTCTAATACTTGTAGCTAATTTGGACACCTAAACACATCAAAATCATCCCTTAAAGGGATTTTACGGCCAAGGAATATCACTTGGGCCGTAAACTCCAAGTGAAGGCACAAAAGTGTGCCTAAAGTCCCCCTTAGCCTAAATCAAAAACCTAGAAGCTATCCTTTGTGTGCAAGAGGCCTAAAAGAATTAAAACAAACACCCCATAGGATTTTATGGCCGTATACTCTAGGGGTTATGGTCTTTAGGCCGTAAACTCCTCAAAGGAGCATTCTAGGGCCTTAAACTACCTAAAGGATTAATCTACCAATGCTAGGCTTATTCTAGGATTCATTTAGCACCTTAAACCACCCAAAACCACCAAGAGTGGAGTTCACGGCCGTAAACTCAAGGGTTTATGACCGTAAACTCCAAGGGTGGGGTTTGTTGGGTGGTAAACTCTTATACAAGGTCCTTGGAAGCTTTTCAACCCTTTTGCCTTGTCCCATATCAACTTAGATGCAACCATTAGGACCTATAACACTTATACAAAGTGTTTACATGTTCCTAAGTGTCCCAACTTATTTTATTAAGTTATTATTCGGCTAATTAGTTATATATATGCTCATTATATGATAACTAGGCTCGTGCGTGTGAACAAGTCTCCGTTTGCCACCTAGCACGGTATCTGATACTTCAATCCAGTCCACAGACCACAAGTGAGTTCATACCCCTTTAATTAACCTTTGAAATGCTTTTAAATGTTTTAAATACTTTATGGGGGGAATACAAGTTAAATAATCCGAAGAGTCGAATTCTTAGGACACGTGGTAAGCGAAGAGGGAATCCACGTGGACCCATCCAAAATTAAAGCCATTGAGAACTGGTTAGAACGCAAGACGCCTACAAAAATTCATCAATTTCTAGGTCTTGCTGGTTACTACCGCAGATTCATTCAGAATTTCTCCCGAATAGCAAAACCTCTTACAACCCTGACCCAGAAAGGCGTTGCCTTTGACTGGGAAGAGAAACAAGAGAAAGCGTTCCAAACGCTCAAGAGAGCCTTGTGCACCGCGCCAATACTATCCCTTCCCGAAGGAATAGAAGACTTCGTAGTCTATTGCGATGCATCAAATCAAGGGCTCGGATGTGTTCTGATGCAGCGAGGTAAGGTCATCGCCTACGCCTCGAGACAGTTGAAGACACATGAGGTTAACTATACGACCCACGATCTGGAACTAGGAGCAGTGGTGTTTGCTCTGAAGATCTGGAGACATTACTTGTTTGGAACAAAAAACAACATCTTTACCGACCACAAGAGTTTACAACACATTTTCGATCAGAAGGAGCTCAACATGAGACAACGACGGTGGGTCGAGCTACTCAGTGACTATGAATGCGATATTCGTTATCATCTGGGTAAAGCCAACGTAGTAGCAGACGCCCTAAGTCGGAAGGAATATTCTGGTCACAAAGTCAAGTCATTGTCAATAACCATCCATTCACACTTGTGTAAGCAAATTCAGGAGGCCCAACTTGAAGCCATGAAACCTGAAAATGTGACGAGTGAATCCCTTAGAGGAATGGACAAGAATTTGGAAGCCAAGGGTGACGGAGCCTTATATTTCATGAATCGGATCTGGACACCGAAGCACAGTGGTTTCCGAGACTTGGTCATGACCGAGGCGCACAACACTCGGTATTCCGTCCACCCAGGTTCAGATAAGATGTGTCTGGATCTTAAAAAGCTATACTGGTGGCCTAATATGAAAGTAGAGATTGCTACCTTCGTAAGTAAATTCCTTACTTGCGCAAAGGTTAAGGTCGAGTACCAGAAGCCCTCTGGTTTACTGCAACAACCAGAGATTCCAGAATGGAAGTGGGAGCGGATCACTATGGATTTCATATGGGTCATCGTCGATAGATTGACCAAGTCTGCACACTTCCTGCCTATCAGAAAAACTGATAAGATGGAGAAACTTATGAGAACATACATTACGGAAATCGTACGGCTACATGGTGTACCTATGTCCATTATCTCCGATAGAGATAGTAGGTTCACCTCAAGATTCTGGCAATCACTACAACATTCCCTAGGAACAAGGCTGGACATGAGTACAACCTACCATCCACAGACAGACGGACAGAGTGAGAGGACCATCCAAACGCTGGAAGATATGTTGAGAGCCTGTGTGATTGACTTTGGGAAGGCATGGGATACTCATTTACCCCTTGTCCAGTTTTCCTATAATAACAGTTATCACACGAGCATCAAGGCTGCTCCATTCGAAGCTCTCTACAGCCGAAAGTGCAGATCCCCTCTATGCTGGGCTGAGGTGGGTGATACCCAATTAGCCAAGGGGCAAGCTTCCAACAGTACTCTCACCGGTCCGGAAATCATTCGGGAAACGACAGAGAAAATCGTTTAGATCCGTGAACAATTGAAAGCCTCTAGAGACCGACAGAAGAGCTACGCCGATAAACGAAGAAAACCTTTGGAATTTCAGGTGGGAGACCGAGTCCTTCTCAAAGTCTCACCCTGGAAAGGCTTGATACGCTTCGGCAAGCGTGGTAAGCTTAATCCGAGGTACATAGGGCCTTTCGAGATCCTTGCAAGAGTCGGCCCCGTAGCTTACAAACTCGACCTACCCGACACACTTCGTAACATAAATTCTACATTCCACGTATCTAACTTGAAAAAGTGTCTGTCCGACGAGACTCTTGTAATCCAACTCGACGAGATCGAGATCAACGAGAGCCTTAACTTCGTGGAAGAACCAGTAGAGATCATGGACCGTGAGGTCAAGCAGAAGAAGCAAAGCCGTATCCCTATAGTGAAGGTTCGCTGGAACACCAAGCGAGGACCGGAATTCACTTGGGAACGCGAGGATCAGATGAAACTGAAGTACCCTCACCTTTTCGCTTGATTGTTGTAACTTCGTATTTGCTTAAATTCTAATTTCGGGACAAAATTCCTTCTAACGGGGGGATGATGTGACAACCCGAAATTTCCATTTGTACGAACATTATCTATTCAATAGAAGCTAGTCCAGTTTCAGTGAATTTCAGACTTTTCCGAATGAGTTTGTGTACATTAGGGTCTACATTTAAGGAGTTATCAGGAGAGTGGATGCTCATGGGTTTGTGAAACTTGAGCCTTTCAAAACTTCATAATGTTAGAATCAAATTCCGGAATAAAAATATTTTCTGCCAAAATATTTCAGGACTATAAATAGATTTCTGAATTTAATTAATTCATTATTCACATTTCCAACTAGAGAAAAGTCATTTTCTCTCTGACGGATCTTCGGGTTTTCATCCCAAATCATGAGTCTACTTTCCTAGATGTGTTTTAATACTAGTTATATGCTTAATAACATTGTTTACATGTCTAAAATGCAAGATCCGAGAGTTTACCGCCCAAGAACGTTCTTGGGGAGTAAACTCCAAAATGGAGCTTTAAGGCTACCTAGTCCCATTTCCTTGTTATCAAACTAGTTAAGGACTTAATGTAGAATCATTTGAGGCTAGAAATCATTTAAGAACACATATCTTTTGGAGTTTACGGCGCAAGAGTTTCTTGGACCGTAAACACCATTTTTCAAGGACTTAAAGTGCCCTAAACACCCCTAAGGCTTTAAGACAATTACCCTCTAATACTTGTAGCTAATTTGGACACCTACACACATCAAAATCATCCCTTAAAGGGAGTTTACGTCCAAGGAATATCACTTGGGTCGTAAACTCCAAGTGAAGGCACAAAAGTGTGCCTAAAGTCCCCCTTAGCCTAAATCAAAAACCTAGAAGCTATCCTTTGTGTGCAAGAGGCCTAAAAGAATTAAAACAAACACCCCATAGGAGTTTACGGCCGTAAACTCTAGGGGTTATGGTCTTTAGTCCGTAAACTCCTCAAAGGAGCAGTCTAGGGCCTTAAACTACCTAAAGGATTAATCTACCAATGCTAGGCTTTATCTAGGATTCATTTAGCACCTTAAACCACCCAAAACCACCAAGAGTGGAGTTCACGGCTGTAAACTCAAGGGTTTATGACCGTAAACTCCAAGGGTGGGGTTTGTTGGGTGGTAAACTCTTATACAAGGTCCTTGGAAGCTTTTCAACCCTTTTGCCTTGTCCCATATCAACTTAGATGCAACCATTAGGACCTATAACACTTATACAAAGTGTTTACATGTTCCTAAGTGTCCCAACTTATTTTATTAAGTTATTATTTGGCTAATTAGTTATATATATGCTCATTATATGATAACTAGGCTCGTGCGTGTGAACAGGTCTCCGTTTGCCACCTAGCACGGTATCCGATACTTCAATCCAATCCACTCACTACAAGTGAGTTCATACCCCTTTAGTTAACCTTTGAAATGCTTTTAAATGTTTTAAATAGTTTATGGGGGGAATACAAGTTAAATACTTATAGTTATTGCATCAATCACATGTGATTGCATTAATCACATGTGATTTATAACTAGAAAATCAATGATTTATTCATTGTCCCAACTGTTTATCAAACTGTTTTACTTCAAAATGTTTTACAAACTCTTTTACTTATCAAATGCTTTTATTAAATTTTGTTTTACTTCTTATAAATTGCATTCCAATATATGTATAGATGTATAAGTAATGTTTAAAGGGCTTAGGAAGGCCATCTGCCCTATTTACTTTTTCTCGATTTGGATGTGGTCTGGTGGGATTTCGGGTAACCATCCGAAGGTCGTTTCAATGTTAGTTATATATCAAATAAACATATATAGACATAAAAGTACTTCCTTATTCATGCTTATCAGTACATCATCAGTAAGTTACCATCGAGGTAACAGATGATCATACTACTACGATTTCTAGATCAATGAGTCAGTTCATTCATGAGTCAATACTTATTACTAAGAGAACATATACAACGATATTAGAACAAGTAACATTATATTACATATACGAGAATACGCTAACAATTGTGATCCAGTATATCGGAGCATGCCTTAAATGTCATGACCCGAGTTGTAGCCAGAATTCTCTTGGAGGGAGAGCGTGAGTTTGCATATAGATCTATACTGGATTGACTATCCTACACCTCGCTGCTAGCTACAGCGGGATCGGCAGGTCTACGGTTGCCAAACATCATACCTTATTTTTTCGACTATACGTTGTCGTTGTTACCAGTCTATAGCATGGTGCAATTTATCACATTATACCTTAATATAAATCCGGTTTAAAGGTAGTTAGTACAGCAGTAGTTCCTATTTACAAGACTACAGTACTACAATGATTTACCCATTGCATATTTTTAGTGATTATTTCACTTAAACATTAATGTACAAACTATATTTTGTTAAATGATAGTTACATTTGGGAAATTACACACTTTTACAACAAACGAGCATACAAAACAGTTAAGCCTTGGTAAAAGGCTACTTTAATAGAAAATATAGATTTTTCTGAGGAATTCAAACTTTTACAAACACTTACATATATTTTACAAACTTACAATTGAGACAGGTTCAAACGTTTTTGATAACAAACATCGACAATAAAATACTTATGAATTCACCAGCTTAATGCTGATAAACTCTTTCAAAATAACTTGTATTCTCAGGTCATCAGTAGACAGGTACCGAGGCCAGCTTTTGAGAAGATGGAGCGCATCCAAGACTCATCTTATTATTTTGATTTACATTATTTTTGGTGTCTATAACTGTACAGAACACGCTTGTATTAAAATTATATATTTAATGCAATGGATGATGTTGTTTGCTTATTTACATTTACTGTGTTATGATACTTTACATGGCGTCCTCTGCCCCAGAACGTTTCCGCCGTTCTTGGTTTTGGGGTGTGACAGATTGGTATCAGAGCATTGTTTATAGTGAATCAAGTATATCAACCCATAAAAGATATACTAAACTATAAACCCATTAGGGATTAAAGCACTCTGACCAAGAGTTCATACTTTAAATATTAAAATATTTAATTAAGTATACTAGTCTGCATTCATACTAAAATCAGTGTCACAATGACAAGAACAAAAGTATTGTGATTGTTAAATATCACAAGTGAGCTCGGGGATGTATGGTCAGTCCTGGGAATGGCATAGCCTGATCAACTATGCTGGTCCTAGGAGTGATTAGCATATGCCCTAGAATGGTTGTGATGTGTTGACAAGTCTAAGAACTTACCAACAATACCACAAGAAGATCAGTAGAACTTAAACTTAAAATACTATAGGTGTATTTTGTACTACTAGTTACATGTGTACTATATTCTTATACCTCTCTTCTCGTGTAGATTTAAATGGCTGGATTCCATCACGACGACCCGTACTTTTCAAATGAAGGCAATGCCGGGTGGATCGAAGAAGAGCCCGAAGATGACCATCCAATCCCTTTTGATGATCACCTCGCAGAGGGCTTTTCTGATGGATCTGACTCCGAGCCTGAAGTCAACAACCTACCGCTAGTAGGTCAAGCCCCAAACAACAACCCCCGACCAGCTTTTCCAGGTCCTACTCCCTTGTGGGCAACCAATTTGAATCGCTGGAGTGACGAACAGGGTCAACCCTTACCATACTTTGGGGACCGAACCTTTTACAACGTTAGCGATGGTGGCTCTGCTGACCGAGCTTTGCCTGTCATTATCCGCAGAATAGCTCGTAATGTCGAGCAAGGTCGAGCAGCCATCAACTGGGTCATGGAGATTGATGCCAACTCTGGTGTCAACACACTCCGCATCTGCCGTCTTGAAGAAGACATGGAACGGACCCGAAGAACCAATGAAACCCTACAGCAACAGTTGGCTGCCTCCCGAGCTGAAGTTGTGGAACTTCGAGCCCAGTAGAGAGCTCTGGATCGACACCTTCAAGAGGTGTTTCGTCAAGTGTCAGACCTCAGGGCTCGCCCAAGGAATTCCCATCGTCGTTAGATGATGTCTAGTACATCTCTGTCTTTTGATTAAGGAATAGCCTTGAACATTTGTGCTCTAAGTAGCACTTGTCTGTAAATATTCCTAACTTTCAGTACTCTAATTAGGAATCTAAGAACTGTCAAACTTTCTGTATGGTATGATGTAAGACCTACTGTTAGGTCAATTTTCCCTGAACTTATTACATCAGTAATGCCAGTAGTTTTGACATCCATCTATCTGTGGGAAAATCTATACACTTGTGTTTTCCTACTAATATTCCATGTTGTGATTTCAAACACCCATTCAACTGTTGGGCTATGGTTAGTTAGTCCATGTGTCACTCTCACATTGCTTACAAATTGATTCTTACCATTTTTCTTATCTCTATAAACTTATAGCTGAAAGATGCCGCCTTGCAAATCTACCAGGAATAACCCTACAACTCCACCGCCTCCTCCGCCTCCGGTCATCGATACTGCAGCCCTGAATGTTGCCGTAGCTGCAGCAGTGGCAACTGTCATGGCTTAGTATCACTCATCTGATGCCAGCATAGGTGGAACCCCTATTGAATCAACTCCGGTTCAAACCCCTGTGCGCTCGAGAGAGTGCTCCTACAAGGATTTCACCAACTGTAAGCCAAAGTCCTTTCATGGGACCGGCGGAGTCATTGCCCTCTCGCAATGGTTTGAGAAGACTGAATCAGTCTTCCAAATCTGTTCATGCCCTGCTGCGAGCAAAGTTAAATATGCCGCATGCACCTTTGAGGGAAAGGCCCTGACGTGGTGGAACAACCACGTTAAAGCTCTAACCCTCGTCGTAGCCAACGACATGGGCTGGGAAACGCTGAAAGACCTCATGATGGAGGAATACTGTCCGAGGGGCGAGATCCAAAAATTAGAGCAGGAGCTGTGGAGCCTAACCATGAAGGGCTCCGACGTAGTCTCCTATACTGCCAGGTTCAGCGAATTGGTGGCCCTCTGCCCCAATATGGTTTCCACCGAGGGGAAAAAAGATCGAGAGGTACATATGGGGGTGTTGCCTCCGTATCAGGGGAATGTCATATCATCAAACCCCGCTACCTTTGACAGTGCCAAGCGATTGGCACAACGACTCATCGACCATGGAGTCAAAACCCCTACAACAACCACTCTAGCCATCTGGGAACCCTCCAAACCCGCTGACTCAAAGCGTAAACTCTGGGAAGAATGGAAAAAGACGAAACGAGCTGCCAAAAAGCAGCAAATTGTGGCAGTGCATGCAGCAATAACCCCTGCTGCTGCTGCTACTACTGCTCCGGTGGGACGGTATGCTGGAAGTTTGCCCAAGTGCAACAAATGCAATTACCACCACAATGGCCCCTGCCATGAAATGCAGTGCTCTAACTGCCACAGGAGAGGACACACCGTCCGTTTCTGTAAGTTCCCGGCACAACCGATCGCCCAAGTCCCCGGCTCTGGCGCGAGCCCGACCTGCTATGGATGTGGCGAAGCAGGCCACTATAAGAGGGACTGCCCCAAAGCGAAGAATGTTGGAGGAGCAAGGAGGGTACTCGCTATCGGCCATGGGGAAGCAGTTGCTGACTGGTACGTTCCTCCTCGATAACTCCTATGCATGCATTCTGTTCGATAGTGGAGCGGAGCGAAGCTTCGTAAACCACAAATTTGCTCGCATGCTTAAACAACAATCACACACACTTAGGGAACAATTCACGGTAGAAATGGCTAATGGGAAAACCGAAAGTACGAATAGCATATACTTAGGTTGTATCCTAACTCTAGATAACCATTCATTCCCAATCGACCTCATGCCGGTCTCAATAAAAAGCTTCGACATTATTATTGGCATGGATTGGTTAAGTCTTCATCGCGCTGACATCATGTGCTACGAGAAAGCAGTCCGACTAAACCTCCCGTCTAACGAAACTCTTATAGTCTACGGCGATAAACCTGGTGTGAGTCTTTGCATTATATAAAGTATTCAAGCATAGAAATATATGTGCAAAGAATACCACGCATTCCTTGCTCACGTCGTCGACACAAGCCTTGAGACGAAAGAACTAAAGAACATCCCAGTAGTGAGCGACTTCCCCGACATTTTCCTAGAAGAGCTACCTGGATTACCTCCGAAACGACAAGTCGAGTTCAAAATCGACTTAGTCTCAGGAGCTACCCTAGTAGCCAAGTCTCCCTACCGTTTAGCACCAGTTGAGATGCAGGAACTCTCTGGTCAACTTAATGAACTGCTCAGCAAGGGCTTTATAAGACCAAGTTTCTCACCTTGGGGAGCACCAGTGTTGTTCGTTAAGAAGAAAGACGGATCATTCCGTATGTATATCGACTATAGAGAACTCAACAAACTGATGGTCAAGAATCGTTACCCTCTGCCTCGCATAGATGATCTATTCGACCAACTGCAAGGGGCGAACTATTTTTCCAAGATTGATCTGAGATCCGGATATCACCAGCTACGAGTACTAGAGGAGGATGTGCCGAAGACAGCCTTCCGAACTCGTTACGGACACTATGAGTTCGTGGTGATGCCATTCGGATTGACCAATACGCCCGCAGTCTTCATGGATCTGATGAATAGAGTATGCCGACCTTACTTGGATCAGTTCGTCATCGTTTTCATTGACGACATCCTGATCTACTCCCGAAGTAAGGAAGAGCATGGCGATCATCTGCGACAAGTTCTAGGGACTTTACGAAAGGAGAAACTTTATGCGAAGTTCTCGAAATGTGAATTTTGGATCCGAAGAGTCGAATTCTTAGGACACGTGGTAAGCGAAGAGGGAATCCACGTGGACCCATCCAAAATTAAAGCCATTGAGAACTGGTTAGAACCCAAGACGCCTACAAAAATTCGTCAATTTCTAGGTCTTGCTGGTTACTACCGCAGATTCATTCAGAACTTCTCCCGAATAGCAAAACCTCTTACAACCCTAACCCAGAAAGGCGTTGCCTTTGACTGGGAAGAGAAACAAGAGAGAGCGTTCCAAACGCTCAAGAGAGCCTTGTGCACCGCGCCAATACTATCCCTTCCCGAAGGAATAGAAGACTTCGTAGTCTATTGCGATGCATCAAATCAAGGGCTCGGATGTGTTCTGATGCAGCGAGGTAAGGTCATCGCCTACGCCTCGAGACAGTTGAAGACACATGAGGTTAACTATACGACCCACGATCTGGAACTAGGAGCAGTGGTGTTTGCTCTGAAGATCTGGAGACATTACTTGTTTGGAACAAAAAACAACATCTTTACCGACCACAAGAGTTTACAACACATTTTCGATCAGAAGGAGCTCAACATGAGACAACGACGGTGGGTCGAGCTACTCAGTGACTATGAATGCGATATTCGTTATCATCCGGGTAAAGCCAACGTAGTAGCAGACGCCCTAAGTCGGAAGGAATATTCTGGTCACAAAGTCAAGTCATTGTCAATAACCATCCATTCACACTTGTGTAAGCAAATTCAGGAGGCCCAACTTGAAGCCATGAAACCTGAAAATGTGACGAGTGAATCCCTTAGAGGAATGGACAAGAATTTGGAAGCCAAGGGTGACGGAGCCTTATATTTCATGAATCGGATCTGGACACCGAAGCACAGTGGTTTCCGAGACTTGGTCATGACCGAGGCGCACAACACTCGGTATTCCGTCCACCCAGGTTCAGATAAGATGTGTCTGGATCTTAAAAAGCTATACTGGTGGCCTAATATGAAAGTAGAGATTGCTACCTTCGTAAGTAAATTCCTTACTTGCGCAAAGGTTAAGGTCGAGTACCAGAAGCCCTCTGGTTTACTGCAACAACCAGAGATTCCAGAATGGAAGTGGGAGCGGATCACTATGGATTTCATATGGGTCATCGTCGATAGATTGACCAAGTCTGCACACTTCCTGCCTATCAGAAAAACTGATAAGATGGAGAAACTTATGAGAACATACATTACGGAAATCGTACGGCTACATGGTGTACCTATGTCCATTATCTCCGATAGAGATAGTAGGTTCACCTCAAGATTCTGGCAATCACTACAACATTCCCTAGGAACAAGGCTGGACATGAGTACAACCTACCATCCACAGACAGACGGACAGAGTGAGAGGACCATCCAAACGCTGGAAGATATGTTGAGAGCCTGTGTGATTGACTTTGGGAAGGCATGGGATACTCATTTACCCCTTGTCCAGTTTTCCTATAATAACAGTTATCACACGAGCATCAAGGCTGCTCCATTCGAAGCTCTCTACAGCCGAAAGTGCAGATCCCCTCTATGCTGGGCTGAGGTGGGTGATACCCAATTAGCCAAGGGGCAAGCTTCCAACAGTACTCTCACCGGTCCGGAAATCATTCGGGAAACGACAGAGAAAATCGTTTAGATCCGTGAACAATTGAAAGCCTCTAGAGACCGACAGAAGAGCTACGCCGATAAACGAAGAAAACCTTTGGAATTTCAGGTGGGAGACCGAGTCCTTCTCAAAGTCTCACCCTGGAAAGGCTTGATACGCTTCGGCAAGCGTGGTAAGCTTAATCCGAGGTACATAGGGCCTTTCGAGATCCTTGCAAGAGTCGGCCCCGTAGCTTACAAAATCGACCTACCCGACACACTTCGTAACATAAATTCTACATTCCACGTATCTAACTTGAAAAAGTGTCTGTCCGACGAGACTCTTGTAATCCAACTCGACGAGATCGAGATCAACGAGAGCCTTAACTTCGTGGAAGAACCAGTAGAGATCATGGACCGTGAGGTCAAGCAGAAGAAGCAAAGCCGTATCCCTATAGTGAAGGTTCGCTGGAACACCAAGCGAGGACCGGAATTCACTTGGGAACGCGAGGATCAGATGAAACTGAAGTACCCTCACCTTTTCGCTTGATTGTTGTAACTTCGTATTTGCTTAAATTCTAATTTCGGGACGAAATTCCTTCTAACGGGGGGATGATGTGACAACCCGAAATTTCCATTTGTACGAACATTATCTATTCAATAGAAGCTAGTCCAGTTTCAGTGAATTTCAGACTTTTCCGAATGAGTTTGTGTACATTAGGGTCTACATTTAAGGAGTTATCAGGAGAGTGGATGCTCATGGGTTTGTGAAACTTGAGCCTTTCAAAACTTCATAATGTTAGAATCAAATTCCGGAATAAAAATATTTTCTGCCAAAATATTTCAGGACTATAAATAGATTTCTGAATTTAATTAATTCATTATTCACATTTCCAACTAGAGAAAAGTCATTTTCTCTCTGACGGATCTTCGGGTTTTCATCCCAAATCATGAGTCTACTTTCCTAGATGTGTTTTAATACTAGTTATATGCTTAATAACATTGTTTACATGTCTAAAATGCAAGATCCGAGAGTTTACCGCCCAAGAACGTTCTTGGGGAGTAAACTCCAAAATGGAGCTTTAAGGCTACCTAGTCCCATTTCCTTGTTATCAAACTAGTTAAGGACTTAATGTAGAATCATTTGAGGCTAGAAATCATTTAAGAACACATATCTTTTGGAGTTTACGGCCCAAGAGTTTCTTGGACCGTAAACACCATTTTTCAAGGACTTAAAGTGCCCTAAACACCCCTAAGGCTTTAAGACAATTACCCTCTAATACTTGTAGCTAATTTGGACACCTACACACATCAAAATCATCCCTTAAAGGGAGTTTACGTCCAAGGAATATCACTTGGGCCGTAAACTCCAAGTGAAGGCACAAAAGTGTGCCTAAAGTCCCCCTTAGCCTAAATCAAAAACCTAGAAGCTATCCTTTGTGTGCAAGAGGCCTAAAAGAATTAAAACAAACACCCCATAGGAGTTTACGGCCATAAACTCTAGGGGTTATGATCTTTAGTCCGTAAACTCCTCAAAGGAGCAGTCTAGGGCCTTAAACTACCTAAAGGATTAATCTACCAATGCTAGGCTTTATCTAGGATTCATTTAGCACCTTAAACCACCCAAAACCACCAAGAGTGGAGTTCACGGCTGTAAACTCAAGGGTTTACGACCGTAAACTCCAAGGGTGGGGTTTGTTGGGTGGTAAACTCTTATACAAGGTCCTTGGAAGCTTTTCAACCCTTTTGCCTTGTCCCATATCAACTTAGATGCAACCATTAGGACCTATAACACTTATACAAAGTGTTTACATGTTCCTGAGTGACCCAACTTATTTTATTAAGTTATTATTCGGCTAATTAGTTATATATATGCTCATTATATGATAACTAGGCTCGTGCGTGTGAACAAGTCTCCGTTTGCCACCTAGCACGGTATCCGATACTTCAATCCACTCCACAGACCACAAGTGAGTTCATACCCCTTTAATTAACCTTTGAAATGCTTTTAAATGTTTTAAATACTTTATGGGGGGAATACAAGTTAAATAATTATAGTTATTGCACCAATCACATGTGATTTATGACTAGAAAATCAATGATTTATTCACTGTCCCAACTGTTTATCAAACTGTTTTACTTCAAAATGTTTTACAAACTCTTTTACTTATCAAATGCTTTTATTAAATTTTGTTTTACTTCTTATAAATTGCATGCCAATATATGTATAGATATATAAGTAATGTTTAAAGGGCTTAGGAAGGCCATATGCCTATTTCCTTTTTCTCGATTTGGATGTGGTCTGGTGGGATTTCGGGTAACCGTCCGAAGGTCGTTTCAATATTAGTTATATATCAAATATTCATATATAGACATAAAAGTACTTCCTTATTCATGCTTATCAGTACATCATCAGTAAGTTACCATCGGGGTAACATAGGATCATACTACTACGATTTCTAGATCAACGAGTCAGTTCATTCATGAGTCAATACTTATTACTAAGAGAACATATACAACGATATTACAACAAGTAACATTATATTACATATACGAGAATAAGTTAACAATTGTGATCCACTGTATCGGAGCATGCCTTAATTGTCATGACCCGAGTTGTAGCCAGAATTCTCTTGGAAGGAGAGCGTGAGTTTGCGTATAGATCTATACTGGATTGACTATCCTACACCTCGCTGCTAGCTACAGCGGGATCGGCAGGTCTGCAGTTGCCAAACGTCATACCTTATTTTTTCGACTATACGTTGTCGTTGTTACCAGTCTATAGCATGGTGCAATTTATCACATTATACCTTAATATAAATCCGGTTTAAAGGTAGTTAGTACAGCAGTAGTTCCTATTTACAAGACTACAGTACTACAATGATTTACCCATTGCATATTTTTAGTGATTATTTCACTTAAACATTAAGGTACAAACTATATTTTGTTAAATGATAGTTACATTTGGGAAATTACACACTTTTACAACAAACGAGCATACAAAACAGTTAAGCCTTGGTAAAAGGCTACTTTAATAGAAAATATAGGTTTTTCTGAGGAATTCAAACTTTTACAAAAACTTACATACATTTTACAAACTTACAATTGAGACAGGTTCAAACGTTTTTGACAACAAACATCAACACTAAACTACTTATGAACTCACCAGCTTAATGCTGATAAAATCTTTGAAAATAACTTGTATTCTCAGGTCATCAGTAGACAGGTACCGAGGCCAGCTTTTGAGAAGATGGAGCGCATCCAAGACTCATCTTATTATTTTGATTTACATTATTTTTGGTGTCTATAACTGTACAGATCACGCTTGTATTAAAATTATATATTTAATGCAATGGATGATGTTGTTTGCTTATTTACATTTACTGTGTTATGATACTTTACATGGCGTCCTCCGCCCCAGAACGTTTCTGCCGTTCTTGGTTTTGGGGTGTGATACATGGCATTAGGGACTCTCTGGACCTGCTAAGGTCAAGATCTAGGTACCATATCCCCATGGGACCTCTCACACTTCAATTACAAAGCAAACAAGGTATGAAGAAACCCATGATCTAACCATCTCAACAAAAATACGGAAATAAGCTCTGAATGATACCTCAAGAAGCTTCCCCTAACGAAATGGAAGTAGATCCAAGCTCCCCAACTCTTCTAGCTTGACTTCCCCCTTCCTTTCTTGCAATTACACACAAATTTGATAAATAATGGCCTCTTATTTCACTCACAGGAACCCTCAGCTGCTTTGGGTGCTCTCTAGGTCAAGGTAGCCGCAATGAAGGGCCATAAGGTCCTTTAAATAGGGCTTAGGACCGGGAAATTAGGGTTTCATTAAACAGCACGGACTCGCCGAGTCCATTCCTTGGACTCGCCGAGTCCAGGCGCAAACCCGCGTCCAAATCCACGATCATACTCGGCGAGTCTAGGCTCCAACTCGCCGAGTCTCTTCACAATTATCAAAAATAAATAAATGAATAATACCTGGAAAAATTTGACTGTTACAATTCTCCCCCACTAGAACTAGACTTCGCCCTCGAAGTCTCGCTCTGCAAATAACTCTGGATGCTGCTCACGCATCTCACGCTCCGACTCCCAGGTCATCTCTGATCCCTTCCGATGCTGCCACTGAACTAACACCAGGGGTACCTCCTTGTTCCTTAAAACCCTGATCTTCTGATCTCTGATGGCCACTGGTCCCTCGGCATAATTCAGGCTCGCATCCACCTGAATATCCTCTAATGGAACTACTACCGACTCGTCGGCTATACACTTCCTCAGCTGCGACACATGAAAAGTGTCGTGAATCTGTCCCAACTCTGCTAGCAAATCCAAACGATAGGCTACCCGGCCTACCCTCGCGATCACACGGAAAGGACCGATATATCGGGGCCCCAACTTGCCCCTCTTCCTAAATCGAATCACTCCTTTCCAAGGAGAGACCTTCAGGAGTACAAGGTCGCCGACCTGAAACTCAAGCTCGGACCGGCGTCTATCTGCATAACTCTTCTGTCGGCTTTGAGTGGTCAACAACCTCTATCTGACCTGTTGGATCTACTCTATCGTCTGAAGCACGATCTCCGTACTGCCCATCACCCTCTGTCCAACCTCTCCCCAACAAATGGGGGTCCGACACCTCCTCCCATACAACAACTCAAAGGGTGGCATACCAATGCTCGAATGATGGTTGTTGTTATAGGAAAACTCTGCCAAAGGCAAATATGCATCCCAACTACCCCCGAAATCCAACACACATGCCCGAGATATTACTTCCCTCACATACACCTCCGCCAATTTCTCTGCTGAAGAACTCTTGCTGATAGCAAGGAAATGAGCGCTCTTCGTCAACCTGTCCACAATCACCCAAATTGCATCAACTCCTCTGGCAGTCCTCGGCAATTTGGTGATGAAATCCATAGTGATCTATTCCCACTTCCATTCGGGAACCTCCAATGGCTGCAACTTACCATGCGGCCTTTGGTGCTCAGCCTTAACCCTACGGCAGGTCAAGCACCTCTCAACAAACCACGCGACGTCCCTCTTCATACATGGCCACCAATACTCCTTTCTCAGATCCAAAAACATCTTAGTGGCCCCCGGATGGATCGAAAATTTTGACCGATGAGCCTCCTCCACTAAAATGGTACGCGCTCCTCCCACAAACGGCACCCAGATATGCCCCTGAAACATCATAAGCCCCCGACCATCGGTAACGAACTCTGAAACCAAACCAACAACCCGTTCCCTCTGCTGCATCTCAGGTTGCACAGCTTCGGCCTGTGCCCCACGAATGGCGTCCAACACTGGAGCTATCACGGTCAATCTCAAACATACCTCCCGCAGCGGGGTGCTCTCCGCCATGCGGCTCAATGCATTGGCTACCACATTAGCCTTGCCTGGATGGTACAGGATCTCATAATCATAATCCTTGACCATGTCCATCCACCTTCTCTGACACATATTTAGGTTGGGCTGATCCATGAAATACTTCAAACTCTTATGGTCTGTGTATATCGTACATCGAACCCCATACAGGTAGTGACGCTAAATCTTGAGGGCGAACACCACTGCCCCCAACTCTAGGTCATGGGTGGGATATCTCGTCTCATGAGGCTTCAGCTGCCTCGATGCATATGCTATCACATGCCTTCTCTGCATCAGCACCGCTCCCAACCCCATAATCGATGCATCACAGTATACCACAAAGTCCTCCAGCCCATCCGGGAGGGCTAACACCGGGGCTTCGCACAACCTTTGGCGAAGTGTCTCAAAGGAGGCCTGTTGCTCGGGGCCCCAAGAAAAAGCAACACCCTTCGGGGTTAATCTGGTGAGTGGCACTGCGATCTTGGAGAAATCCTTGATAAACCTCCGATAATACCCTGTCAATCCTAGGAAACTCCTGATCTCGGAGGGTGACCTCGGCACCTCCCAACTCATCACCGCCTCAACTTTGGCCGGATTGACCAATATCCCTTCCTGATTAATGAGATGTCCTAATAACTGGACCTCCCGCAACCAGAAATCACACTTGGAGAATTTGGCATAAAGCTTCTCCGATCTCAGAACTCCGAGGACCTCTCTCAAATGCTCCTCATGCTGCTCTCTAGATCTCGAATATACTAGAATGTCGTCGATAAACACAATCACTGACCGATCCAGCATCGGCCTACACACTCGGTTCATGAGATCCATGAACACTGCCGGGGCATTGGTGAGCCCAAAAGGCATCACCACAAACTCATAATGCCCATAACGCATCCTAAACGCTGTCTTTTGGACGTCCTCATCCCGCACCCTCACCTGATGATATCCATACCTCAAATCGATCTTGGAGAACCAAGATGCACCCTGCAACTGATCGAATAAATCGTCGATCCTCGGCAACGGGTAACGGTTCTTGACCGTTAGCTTGTTCAACTCCTGGTAATCAATGCACATCCAGTGTGAACCATCCTTCTTCTTGAAGAACAGGATAGGCGCTCCCCACGGCGAGCTGCTCGGCCGAATAAACCCCTTCCCCAGCAGCTCCTAAAGCTGCGAGGATAACTCTTGCATCTCTGGAGGTTCAAGACGATAAGGCACCTTGGCGATAGGCACGGCCTTCGAAACCAAATCGATACTGAACTCCACTTGCCTCACAGGAGGCACACCAGGCAACTCCTCAGGAAACACATCCGGGAACTCACGCACTACCGGAACCTCCTCCACTGAACTCGGCCTCTCGGAATCCACCCACGTATCCATCACGTAAGCCACAAAACCCTCACAGCCCTGCTGTAGACACTGCCTCGCTCTAGCGGCCGAACAAAACGCTGACCCTGAACGCGTACCCTCGCCATACACCGAAAGAACTCCCCCACTAGGGTCTCGTATGGTCACCAGTTGTCGCTCATAGTCGATAACCGCACCGAATCTGCTCAACCAATCCATGCCCACGATGACACAGACATCCCCCATCGCAATAGGAACCAGGTCAATCGGGAACTCAACACCGAAAATCTCGACTACACACCCTCAGAGAACCTCCGTGGCATATATCACCCTTTCATCAGCTATGGAAACCCTCAGAGTCCGACTCAACGCCTCATGACTAACACTGATATGCTGACTAAAAGCCAAAGACACAAAAGATCGACTCACACCCGAGTCAAATAACACCAAGGCAGGTACAGAGTTCACAAGAAAAGTACCTACGCATAACATAACATAAGCATAATATCTCAACATCAAAATAAATACATAAAAGAATACATACCAGCCACGACATCAGGCGCTGCGCGGACCTCCTCCGCGGTCAGTTGAAAAGCTCTCCCTCGTGCCCTCGACGCTTCGGCCTTCACTGGCCGACTCTTGGTAGCTCTGATGGCGGCAGGGGCAGATCCCTGAGGTGCTCCTTGAGATGATCCTCACAACTGCGGACACTCTGCCTTCCGGTGTCCCGTCTGATTGCAGTGGAAACACACCGCAAACCCTTTGGGGCAGTCCTTGGCCATATGCCCCTCCTTGCCACACTTGTAGCAAGATCCTACAATGCAAACTCCATCATGACCCTTGCCACACTTCCCACAAGTGCGGCTCTTCTGGCTCCCTGGTTTGGGATCAGCGGGCTTGGCCCGCTTGGCTGCCGGCTGAGACTGTGCCGGTCGCCGATCCCTCCCCTGAGACTCCGCCTCCTCCCTAGCCTGAGTCTCTAGCTCAATCTCCCTCTTCCGGGCATTTTCCTGAAGCTCGGCAAATTTCCGGTACGAGGAGTTTGCCACGAACTCCAGAATGTCCCGCCTCAAGATACTCAGATAGCGGCTCATATGTACCTTCTCCATAGACACGTGCTTAGGGCAGAACATCGCCCTCTCATGGAACATCCTGGTAATCACCGTAACTAACTCAGTACCCTGCTTGAGGGTCAGAAACTCCTGGGCCAAACGCTCCTTCTCCACCTAGGGAACGTACTCATCTCGGAACATGGCAGTGAACCTCTCCCAGGTCACTGCCGCAAGCTCAGCAGGCGTAAAATGTGTCGTCACAAACTTCCACCAGTCCTTCGCTCCCAAGCGAAGCTGGTTTAGTGCGAACCGAACCTTCAAATGCTCAGGAGAAGAGCAAGTGAGGAAACACCCCTCTATATCAGAAATCCACCTCATAGCTACCACCGGATCTTGGGTCCCATCAAACTCTGGTGGTTTTGTGTTGCTGAACTCCCGGAACAGCAGCGCATCACCACCTTGCAGCCTCGCGGCAGCAATAGCTGCAGTGGCTGCTGCAATAGCAGCCTCAGAAAGAGCGGCATAACGCTCGTCAAAGGTCTCAATCAGCGTGGTCTTAATAGACCCGAACATCTCTGGTATATCTGCCCTGATGGCCGCAGCCACCTCCTCGTGGATGATCCAACGGATCTCCTCATCACTGGTACCACTGCTCTCAGGCATCAAACGTGTCCTCACCATGATCTACCTCTGAAATATGACATACGATAAATTAGAACCCATTCGAGTATACTCACACTCGACAACTCATTCCTCCTTGGTCCTTGGTATTCCAAAGATTCTTACTTGGGCTGTACACCGCTC
The DNA here is from genome assembly GCF_002870075.4 of Lactuca sativa. Taxonomy (NCBI): domain Eukaryota; kingdom Viridiplantae; phylum Streptophyta; class Magnoliopsida; order Asterales; family Asteraceae; genus Lactuca; species Lactuca sativa. The sequence continues at coordinate 83,084,563 of NC_056625.2, read as the reverse complement.
CGGTGCTTTCAGTAGTACGGGCCCAATACTACTGTCCGCACCGTATCAGAATACACCCCAAGTCCTCCTCTTCGGATCCTAATTTCCAAGTACTCTATCATGCATAGGCCACTCTCTAATAGATCTCTCACAAGCCTCTCGCTGCTACCTACTCACTCTCAAGCATCTCATAGCAGCTCACCTCTTCCTAGGCTAAGGCATCACAAATCAGGCCACTCTAGCACTAATAGGAATACCTAACCTACTCTAGCATGCGAATACATCATAACAATATCAATATCACATAACATGAGGGTATTTTGGGAAATCACCGTTCGGGCGCGGACTGACCGTACACACAACTCTACTCTACGTTATTCCAAAAATCTTTTACTCTTTTTGAAAATACTTCTCAATTCCTCAGTTTGAGTTCAAATACGCCCGAAGGTGTACTCGAATCCCTCAAACCAAGGCTCGGATACCAACTTGTAACACCGAAAATTTCAAAATAATTTTACGCATAATATAAAAACATTTTTCATTTAATTTTCATAAAATATCAAGTTTAAAACTCTAATTCACATCATACAAAATCCCAAGATCACATATCATAAAAATCCCATGCGTGTGTACAGATCAAGCTGGCGCCTTCCCACGGTCATCACTAGTACCTGAAACAAACAACACTAACACTGTAAGCACAAAGCTTAGTGATTTCCCCAAAATACCACATATAACACATATTAGCCACTCGAGGCGATAACTCTGTGGGTCCGTGAACCCTACTCTGTGAACCCTCTGGTTCTAACTCTGTGAACCTTCCGGATCCAACTCAATAAGCATGCACAGCATAAATCACATAGAATAATGTAATGCAACACATAACACATATATAGCATACAAGCATTGTATCATAACTCTGGTTACCTACTCAAGGTAAAGTATAGTGAGAAGACTCACCTCGCGTATCTCGATAGCTCGCAAATCCCAGAAATCACTAGTGCTCGATCTCCGGAGCTAAAGTCCTCCTATAACACAATACCTCTCCAATTAACATTTTCCCAACTAAGGTTGACTAACCCTAACAAGTCAACAATGGTCAACTCCGGTCAACGGTCAACTTTGACCGGACTCGGCGAGTGCACTAAAGCGACTCGGCGAGTCTACACGTTTTCACCAACTCTATAGGACTCTCTTTCGACGCGTCGAGTACGCCCCTGACTCGACAAGTTCCGCCTGGCATGAGTTGCGAGGCCACCACGACTCAACTCGCCGAGTCTCAAGAACAACTCGGCGAGTTCCAGCTCGACTCAGTCCACCTGTCAACCCTCTCCAACTCTCCCTGACTCACTGATTCAACCCATAACTCGGCAGGACCACTCACTGAGTGGTTAAGGACAATCTTCATGCTACTCGCCGAGTCTGTTCTTCAGACTCGGCGAGTCCATGCCATGCACCAACTGAAACTCGCTTCTGAGGTCAGATCCGTTTCATCCACTCGTAGATCTGGCCCTCCTAAGCTCATTTATCACGTAAAGTCACAGTCTTGGCTACCATGCAACACCAACAAGGCTCTTTTTGAAGAAATGGCCTCTAAGATGGCAACCCTAGTCTCCAACCCAAAAGGAAGGACATAAAGCATGGAATTAGAGACTCTCTGGACCTGCTAAGGTCAAGATCTAGGTACCATATCCCCATGGGACCTCTCACACTTCAATTACAAAGCAAACAAGGCATGAAGAAACCCTAGATCTAACCATCCCAACAAAAATATGGAAATAAGCTTTGAATGATACCTCAAGAAGCTTCCCCTGACGAAATGGAAGTAGATCCAAGCTCCCCAACTCTTCTAGCTTGACTTCCCCTTTCCTTTCTTGCAATTACACACAAATTTGATGAATAATGGCCTCTTATTTCACTCACAGGAACCCTCAGCTGCTTTGGGTGCTCTCTAGGTCAAGGTAGCCGCAATGAAGGGCCATAAGGTCCTTTAAATAGGGCTTAGGACCGGGAAATTAGGGTTTCATTAAACAGCGCGGACTCGCCGAGTCCATTCCTTGGACTCGGCGAGTCCAGGCGCAAACCCGCATCCAAATCCACGATCATACTCGGCGAGTCTAGGCTCTAACTCGCCGAGTCTCTTCACAATTATCAAAAATAAATAAATGAATAATACCTGGAAAAATCCGGCTGTTACATGTACTATTTCTGAGTTTTAATGATTCTTGACGTTGCTGAATGAGCGAATGGTCCAGACACGATTGCTTCCCAAATAAGATATCCATTGTCTTCAGATCCAATGACATAATCTTCAAAGTGATGTGCCCAGACTTCGTAATCCTGGGTGTAAAGGATGGGAACCTTCGTTGTTGATCTGATGCTGTTTGAGATGTTAATGGGATTTGATTGTGACTCGTCCATGCTTGATCGTATAACCTGTTTGAAAGATCAGAATTGTAATATATTAAATTAGGGCAAAACAAATAAATGCTGAGTTACGCCAATTATGGGATGACGGCTCAATAAATATTAGTTAATGCAGAACAACCCTAATTGCAACCTTTTTCACAGAAAAGATGTGTATGAATTACACAGCCTCCTACTTTGATACCAATTGTTAAGTTATAAATAAACTTAATGATTGATTAGATCTTCTTAACAGGTAATGCGATGAATGTAAAAGCAATAAATAACACAAGTATGGATCAAGATGTGTCGAATGATTAGATCAAACAATCCTCAGCAAAGCTCGACTAAGAACTTCCCCTGTAGAGGATTTTAGGGTTACAAGAACGATAACAATAAACTTGCTGAATAATGCTCTGATCGTTCTATTCTATCGTTAGTTTCTAAGATGCATGCAAGCACCTATATATATATATATATATATATATATATATATATATATATATATATATATATATATATATATATATACTAAACCCTAATAAACTCATGGATGGACAGGCCCATACCGGAGATACATATTGGACTAGCTAACGAGCCCAATAGATGCAACACTTAGTACAAAACACGACCCAACAAGTTGTTTTGCTATAATTAAGGGAGAGGAAATTATACTTCATCTCAAATCTAAAAGCTTAGATTGAGGTTTTAATCATATTTAGTTAAGGAAATATATATGAATTTCATGTTGGAATGGGTCAACATAAGGAAATTCTGTATATGGGTCCATTATTTGCATTCTAAAATTCGATTATGATTACCGTATCCCTTTTCATAATCTGAATTATGAGAACTTGGCAAATAGAAATGGAAATATTATAGCAAAAGACTAGTTTAGTCTTTATGTGAGACATCATGAATCGTGTCCCATATGCTTCAGATATAGGATCGATTACATGTGCTATATTCATCCTTTGTAAAATTTTCCAAATGCCTGGGGCATCAAGAAGGGAAAAGGTTTAGAATTGGATATGACTAAAAGGATTAAACAATTGTCGAGTACAATCTAAGGTTTACCAAAGATTGGTTGCTCAACGACAACTGGAAGTATAGTGATAATTCTGGAAGGACCATATTGACATAATCTGTTGTCACACCCCAAAACCGAGAACGGCGGAAACGTTCTGGGGCGGAGGACGTCATGTATGCATCACAACAAATGTAAAGTAGTAAACAAGCAACAACATCATCCATTGCATTAATAGTATAATTTTAGTTACAAGTGTTTTCTTTCATAGTACAAGACAGCATGATAACTGATCAAAATAAAAGACGAGTCTTGACTGCTCCGTCTTCTCTAAACCTTGCATCGACACCTGTCTATTTGTAACCTGAGAATACAAGTTATTTTGAAAGAGTAGATCAGCATTTAAGCTGGTGAGTTCATAAGTATTTAATGTCATTGCTTTGATTAGTTGATATGAAAGACTGGTGAATGAATGATGAAACATTTAGTATAAGTATGAAAAGCTCTAGAAAATCCCATATTTCCTACAAGTATAAAAGTAGTCTCCTACCAAGACTCGAATGTTTTGAAAGTAGTCTTTTACCTAGACCTGACTGTTTTGAAAGTATGCATCTCTTGAAAATGTGACGGTTTTTCCCTGTTTAACTCTTATTAGTAGTCCCTTAAGTATACCTGAAATGGTATCAACCTAAAACATCCGTAGATTGTTCATTTACCTCTGTTGCTAACAGCCGGGTTTAGGAATAGTTAGTCCCTTGTGTATACCCACGATGGTATCAACCTAAAACATCCGTAGATTGTTCATTTACCTCTGTTGCTAACAGCCGCATTTAGGAATAGTTAGTCCCTTGTGTATACCCACGATGGTATCAACCTAAAACATCCGTAGATTGTTCATTTACCTCTGTAGCTAACAGTGGTTGTCGAAATGGTTAGTCCCTCAAAGTATCCTGTGGTACTAGGAGATAAAGTCCCAATCTATCTCGTCGATGATGTGATTGTATCACAAGGTAAAGATAGAAAGGCGGACGATATAACCGTATCTAGACATATAACACGTAATAGTAATTTGCCATATAATGTCTATGTAAAAGTATTCATGTATAAGTATTCATGTAAGAGTATTCTTTTATATAACATGTAGTAGTAATTTGCCATATAATGTCTATGTAAAAGTATTCATGTATAAGTGTTCATGTAAGAGTATTCTTTTATATAACATGTAGTAGTAATTTGCCATATAATGTCTATGTAAAAGTATTCATGTATAAGTATTCATGTAAGAGCATTCTTTCATATAACATGTAGTATGGACTCATGAATGAACTGACTCTTATGTAATTTCTTGTAGTAGGGATAATGTTTTGTTTACTCTAAACTATTCCTATAATAGTTTACTAGAATGTAATTGATGAGTGTCCAAGTAGGTTTATACACTCTTGCTACCCAAGAGTATCGGAACTAAATTAATTGATGGAACATTTATGACCATATATATATACATGATATATAACTAATATTTAAACGACTTTCGGACGAATACCTAATATCCCACCAGACCACATCTCAAGGCGCGAAAAGGAAATAGGGTGGATAGCCTTTCTAAGTCTTTTAAACATTTCTTATATAACTATACATATAGAGGCATGCAATTTATAATATAAAAGCATAAGGAAGTTTTGGAAATCCGTTGAAAAGTCTAATAAAGCATTTGTGACTTGATGTCAGTTTATAAAATGATTGAAAGTATTTTGTTTGGTAAGACAGTTTACGTACACGGAAACCATTGTTTGAAAACACCTTTGTAACCGAGTTTGAAAGGAAGCTTACAGTGTGTAAGACAGTTTAATAACAAGCAATAATCATGAAAAACGTTTAAGAAAGTCATTTGAAGTAATATGTTTAGTAAAACTGTTAAACTTGTAGTAAATCCATTTGTATACTAGTTATAAATCCCATATGATTGATTTATTAACAAGTATCCCAAAATATTGATGTTTTTCGTGCCAAAATAATCGTATGTTTATAGTATCGAAGGTGGATACATATACCTACAGTATAAGCAGAGTGTTTGATTTGTATATAAATAGCAACACTTTTCATTTCAAAAGATATGATGTTATCGTGATACATTTTGCATACGAAAGTTTATTTATAATAGTTATAAATCACATGTGATTCCGTTGATAAAAAATTGTATAATGAAACTTTATATAACATACGATAATCATCGTGTGTTTTACTTGTATTCCCCCCCCCCCCCCCCTTAAAAGCATATAAAAACATTTATAAGACATTTAAAAGTGTGGATTATAGGGGTATGAACTCATTTGAAAGTTTGAAGATTGCGAGATGGAAAACCGGGCAGAGTTTCGTCTCGGGAAACGGATTTTTCTCGGGATTCTCGGGAGTAAAATCGACCATCGGGACTTGAGCAAAAAGGCCAGAGCTTCGGGTTTGAACGGGCACGGAAAACGAGACAAAACGCAAGAGAAAAGAGGAGAATTGAGAAAATTTCCCGGAGACCCTCGCATCATTATTTATAGTGGTGCTGAACCGCCTCGGTACGCTGGGCGTACGAGGGTACGCAGCACGTACGAGATGTCATTGCTTACGTATTTCGGATGGGGCGGGTCGAATGGGTCGGATAGCTTCGCATAGGGAGACGTGGACGATCCGAGGCCTTCGATCTGAGTACGCGGGGCGTACTAGGGTACGCTGGGCATACTCCGGACCTATCCGATGACTCCCCTTCGGATAATACCGGGAGTTTTTATTTAAATTTATATTTATTTTAAATAAACTTCTAAAATTCATATCTCCTTTATACGAACTCGGTTTTCGACGTTCTTTATATCCACGCGAAGGTGAGACTAAGATCTACAACTTTCGTTTAGATTCCGTTGGCAAATTTTGAAATAATTTTTATTATTTATTTATTAAAATGACGTGATTAAGGAATTTCTTTAAAAATTCATAACATCTTTATCTGACGTCGGTTTTTGCCAGACTTTTTACCGCTGAAATACCATTGACGAGACCTTCAATTCTCGTTTAGGTCATTCCGGCCAAAAGTTGCTCGATCTCCGATTCGAGTTTTTACGTAACTTCGTATTGCTGTTTTTCTGTTGGAAAAACTTAGAATGATCATAACTTCTTCGTTATAACTCGGATTTTAGTGTTCTTTGTATGCTTGGAAACCTTGATACGATTCCTTCTACTTTATTTAACCCAAATAAGATTTTAGGAAAGTTAAATTTTGACCTAAATTTGACTTGCGTTCCATCATATCGTCTTGAAATATCGGGTTGTCACATCATCCCCCCGTTAGAGGGAATTTCGTCCTGAAATTAGAGTTTAAATAGAACCGGTAAACATGCCACAGATAGAAGTTTTATTTGTTTCTCATGTTCTTAAGTGACCTCAGTCCCTTGCTTGGCATTCTAGCGAACCTATCCCTATCGGGGCACGACTCTGCTTCTTTTGTTTGACTTTACTGTCATGCCAACTCTTCTTGGTCGAACGTATGTTGAATGTTTTTGTGGACTGTGAGGATAGTACATCTTGTATCCTACAAGTAGTGCCTCCAGATCTTCCAAATAATTACTGTTGTCCCTGACTCAAGATTATGTGTTGTATAGTTAACTTCCTGCGTCTTAAGCTGACTCGAGGTATAGTCAGTGACCTTTCCTCTTGTATAAGAACAAAACCAATTCATACTGATTATGAAATCGGAACCTTGTGGTTGATTAGATGTCGTGAAGATCTAAATGAAGTATGATTACTCATGAATTAAGGAAAAAGGATAGGTACTTTTGTTCTATCTGACTTTCTTGTCCCAATCGACAGAAAGGGCACGTGTTGGCTTCTAAGTTTATTCGCATGGTAGCATAATCACTCGTAAATCTTGGGCAGTCTCCGTCCTGAAGTTCATAGTAGAACCTATACCAGGCTCACCAATCGCAGTCTCGGGTATACGAGTCCTATATAAATAAGCTTGAAACTGTGGGTCTTTGGATTGAACTTGACGTATTGTACGAGTGGTACTTCGGGCGGTTTGCTAAGTTTCTCTTTGGAGAGGATGAGAAACATGAGGTGCTCTATGTACGAGTACTTTGTTGTTCTGGAATGAAGGTTTGCTAGAAAGACGATTTCGGAGGAATAGATGTACATATGAAGTTGCATCTTGTGAGAATAGAATTAAATCAAGTAGTATGATAATGTCGTAATCATAAAGAAACCTAAAGACATTAGATTTGAACAAAAGATGCCTACAGACAAAACACAATCGTGCAACCATCAACAGAGTTTCGGTACTTTAGACTTCTACAAGACTATTGTTGCGAATAAGGTATGCTTCGAAAAGCAAGTATACACAGCACGAGCATCCCTATACCGACGGGATCCCGCAAAAGATAAGACTCTAGTTGCACTAGTTTTGGATGGTTTATAAAAACATACATAATACTGACGATTGGAAGTGAACCTATACTATAGTAGGGTCCTTCGTTGTCTCTTTCCATTATGAGGTCAAACTCCTCCGGATTCACCATCATTCTCCTCTGTTGGACAGTCCCTCTTGAAGTGTCCCATTACGCCACATAGATGGCATATTCGAGAGATTTCGACATTGGTGGTTGAAGTAATGTGTTGGATCCGACTCTTGCAGTAACGGATGGTGTGTCCCTTTTTATTGCAGTTTAAGCACTGCATTTTCCGACAAAATCCATGATGGTGATAGTTGCATTTGTTACACTTTGAGAGATTGCCAGCATACTGTCTGGCCGGGTTAGGGATAACTGGGATACTAGAAGAGATGGTAGTAGGAGGTACAGAAGTCGTGGCTGCGAAGGTTGCCACATGTTGTTGTCTTTTGCTCGCCCCTTGGGGTGATTTGCCTTTAGCCTTAGCCCAAAACTTTCGTTTGTTTTCTTGGGCTTGGGATTCGGGGTGTCGTGGTAGTTTGTTTCTCGTTGAGATACTTGACTGTTACTTGGATTGGAATTAGTGTTAACGATCCCGCTAACATTCGCGTTGTTAGTGTTAAGGTGGGTCAGAACAGCTGACATAGCAGCCGAGACTGCAGCTTGAAAGGAAGCTGCATCAATCTGAAGAGTTGGTGTTTGGTAGATGGGTTGATCGTTTTTCTTCGGCGACATGATTCTGTTACACGGAAAGAAAAATAATTTGTGAGCGGGTATGGTTGAACCTAGACGTAGTTCGATCGTTCATGTAAATAATAGAAGTATGTTCTTGAAGGTTTGACCTACATCCCTATGATGCGGTCCTAGTACTGAGTGGAAGTGTGTTTATAAAGGGTTGACCTACATCCCTAGGATGTAGTCCTAGAATGAGTGGAAGTAAGTTCATAGAATGGTCTCAAGACGCTTGTCGTTCAAGCTGAGGTATCGTTGGTTGGTGAATAACATGATCCAACCATTAAAAGAGACTTGGAAATGTTTCCGGAGTTAAATTACTATGGTCAAATGACTTGACTAAAGCACTATTCAGATAGATTCCAATGAAAGCATGATAAGAGTACTTGAATAAAGAATGACACAGAAGTTAGCCGATTGTCAATACCTTTGATATTTATGACGTAAAAGTTTGGGAAAATGACCTTGTAAAAGCCTTACATCATATCCATAGGAGATAGTTCTTGACATCATAAAGACCTAACCAAAAGTATTTACAGTGCAAGGTAGTGACATAGAAAGTATTACACAGGACATAGACAGGAACACGGTTCTTTAAAGCAAGGAAGGAAGTAAGGTATCTCTTACTGGCGGCAGTCACCCTCACGGTGAACCCTTAGTTCGGTTAGTTGACGTTCCATATCAAACAGGTATCTCTCGTACACTCTCTGGCGTACTTGGAGCTCTATGACTTTGGCTCGGGTTTTCAGCTAGTGTTTGCAGCAGGTTCTCATGGTTTCTTTCTGATCTCTTGTGAGCATCTTCTAGATGAATCGTGCGGAGGGTATGCATTCTTGCATCGGTGACAACTTCAGCAATCTGATGTAGGGCTATCCTGCCTTGAATCTCATTTCGGGCCACTCTGCGGGCCAAGATTGGCAAGATTCTACATGCTGAGCCCCCATTGCTCAGGTCGTAAAAGTTTGGGTCGCCAATAAATGGCATGGGCTGATCTTGTCCTTGGCTCCATGTTTCCAAGCATTCTACTCACTAAGGCGTCGGGCCATGAAAAGCCGGACGAGGGTTAGGAATTGGAAAGGGAGTTGTTCGGGGTAGGTTCTCAACCTCTGGTTCGGAATTAGCATCGGCTGAGAGGTTTTTATCATGGTGATCATCCAAAGGGATAGGATGATCATTCTATGGTTCTTCTCCAAACCAACCAGCTATGACTTCGTTCAGAAGATATTGGTTGCCGTGGGGATGGAGTCCAACTATGTTTTCTATGCGAGAATTTAAGGGTAAGAGAATAATTATTAAACGAACTATCTAGATAATTATTTAGAAAACCTTCATTAGTTACATCGCTATTTGTGAAGTGCATACCAGCTATGTGTAATTTAACAGGATAGACCTTCGAATAAGTGACCTTAACTCCGTATTCACACAGAATAGGGGTGAAGTAAAACTTTCACAGATTCTAATTCTATAACATCCTAATTACATATAGCCTTAGTGTATCCACTTAGCAACTATCAACTTAGTGATGAAGATCCCGTTTTAGTTCTCAAGTATAAAGTACTTATAGTAACACCAAATACTCCTATAGTATTTTAATTTTAATGTTATGTTCTATTGTTCTCATTGTGGTAGGGTTGGTAAGATTTTAGCATTGTAGCAACTACCCAATTTAAACTTAGGCACATGCTAGTCAATCCTCGGATAATATAGGTGATCAGGCTATATCTTCCCAGCTTTGACCATATGTCTCTAAGCCCACTAGTGTTGCCCAACAATCGTAATCCTTTTGTACTGTCCTAGTGACACTGGTTTTAGTATGAATGCAGGCAAGTATACTTACTTAAATATTTTATTATTTAAAGTATAAACTCTAAATCAGAGTATTTTTAATCCCATTGTATTAATAGTTAGTATATCTTTTATGGGTTCATATACTTCATTCACTATAAACAATGCTCTGATACCAATCTGTCACACCCCAAAACCGAGAACGGCGGAAACGTTCTTGGGCGGAGGACGTCATGTATGCATCACAACAAATGTAAAGTAGTAAACAAGCAACAACATCATCCATTGCATTAATAGTATAATTTTAGTTACAAGTGTTTTCTTTCATAGTACAAGACAGCATGATAACTGATCAAAATAAAAGACGAGTCTTGACTGCTCCGTCTTCTCTAAACCTTGCATCGACACCTGTCTATTTGTAACCTGAGAATACAAGTTATTTTGAAAGAGTAGATCAGCATTTAAGCTGGTGAGTTCATAAGTATTTAATGTCATTGCCTTGATTAGTTGATATGAAAGACTGGTGAATGAATGATGAAACATTTAGTATAAGTATGAAAAGCTCTAGAAAATCCCATATTTCCTACTAGTATAAAAGTAGTCTCCTACCAAGACTCGAATGTTTTGAAAGTAGTCTTTTACCTAGTCCTGACTCTTTTGAAAGTACGCATCTCTTTAAAATGTGACGGTTTTTCCCTGTTTAACTCTTATTAGTAGTCCCTTAAGTATACCTGAAATGGTATCAACCTAAAACATCCGTAGATTGTTCATTCACCTCTGTTGCTAACAGCCGGGTTTAGGAATAGTTAGTCCCTTGTGGATACCCATGATGATATCAACCTAAAACATCCGTAGATTGTTCATTTACCTCTGTTGCTAACAGCCGCGTTTAGGAATAGTTAGTCCCTTGTGTATACCCACGATGGTATCAACCTAAAACATCCGTAGATTGTTCATTTACCTCTGTAGCTAACAGTGGTTGTCGGAATGGTTAGTCCCTCAAAGTATCCTGTGGTACTAGGAGATAAAGTCCCAATCTATCTCGTCGATGATGTGATTGTATCACAAGGTAAATATAGAAAGGCGGACAATATAACCGTATCTAGACATATAACACATAATAGTAATTTGCCATATAATGTCTATGTAAAAGTATTCATGTATAAGTATTCATGTAAGAGTATTCTTTTATATAACATGTAGTAGTAATTTGCCATATAATGTCTATGTAAAAGTATTCATGTATAAGTGTTCATGTAAGAGTATTCTTTTATATAACATGTAGTAGTAATTTGCCATATAATGTCTATGTAAAAGTATTCATGTATAAGTATTCATGTAAGAGTATTCTTTCATATAACATGTAGTATGGACTCATGAATGAACTGACTCTGATGTAATTTCTTGTAGTAGGGATAATGTTTTGTTTACTCTAAACTATTCCTACAATAGTTTACTAGAATGTAATTGATGAGTGTCCAAGTAGGTTTATACACTCTTGCTACCCAAGAGTATCAGAACTAAATTAACTGATGGAACATTTATGACCATATATGTATACATGATATATAACTAATATTTAAACGACTTTCGGACGAATACCCAATATCCCACCAGACCACATCTCAAGGCGCGAAAAGGAAATAGGGTGGATAGCCTTTCTAAGTCTTTTAAACATTTCTTATATAACTATACATATAGAGGCATGCAATTTATAATATAAAAGCATAAGGAGGTTTTGTAAATCTGTTGAAAAGTCTAATAAAGCATTTGTGACTTGATGTCAGTTTATAAAATGATTGAAAGTATTTTGTTTGATAAGACAGTTTACGTACACGGAAACCATTGTTAGAAAACACCTTTGTAACCAAGTTTGAAAGGAAGCTGACAGTGTGTAAGACAGTTTAATAACGAGCAATAATCATGTAAAACGTTTAAGAAAGTCATTTGAAGTAATATGTTTAGTAAAACTGTTAAACTTGTAGTAAATCCATTTGTATACTAGTTATAAATCCCATATGATTGATTTATTAACAAGTATCCCAAAATATTGATGTTTTTCGTGCCAAAATAATCGTATGTTTATAGTATCGAAGGTGGACACATATACCTACAGTATAAGCAGAGTGTTTGATTTGTATATAAATAGCAACACTTTTCATTTCAAAAGATATGATGTTATCGTGATACATTTTGCATACGAAAGTTTATTTATAATAGTTATAAATCACATGTGATTCCGTTGATAAAAAAGTGTATAAATCATCGTGTGTTTTACTTGTATTCCCCCCCTTAAAAGCATATAAAAACATTTATAAGACATTTAAAAGTGTGGATTATAGGGGTATGAACTCACTTGAAAGATTGAAGATAGCGAGATGGAAAACCGGGCAGAGTTTCGTCTCGGGAAATGGATTTTTCTCGGGATTCTCGGGAATCTCGGGAGTAAAATCGACCATCGGGACTTGAGCAAAAAGGCCAGAGCTTCGGGTTTGAACGGGCACGGAAAACGAGACAAAACGCAAGAGAAAAGAGGAGAATTGAGCAAATTTCCCGGAGACCCTCGCATCACTATTTATAGTGGTGCTGAACCGCCTCGGTACGTTGGGCGTACGAGGGTACGCAGCGCGTATGAGACGTCATTGCTTACGTATTTCGGATGGGGCGGGTCGGATGAGACGTCATAGCTTCGCATAGGGAGACGTGGACGATCCGAGGCCTTCGATCTGAGTACGCGGGGCGTACGAGGGTACGCAGGGCGTACTCCGGTCCTATCCGATGACTCCCCTTCGGATAATACCGGGAGTTTTTATTTAAATTTATATCTATTTTAAATAAACTTCTAAAATTCATATTTCCTTCATACGAACTCTGTTTTCGACGTTCTTTATATCCACGCGAAGGTGAGACTAAGATCTACAACTTTCGTTTAGATTCCGTTGGCAAATTTTGAAATAATTTTTATTATTTATTTATTAAAATGACGTGATTAAGGAATTTCTTTAAAAATTCATAACATCTTTATCTGACGTCGGTTTTTGCCAGACTTTTTTCCGCTGAAATACCATTGAGGAGACCTTCAATTCTCGTTTAGGTCATTCCGGCCAAAAGTCGCTCGATCTCCGATTCGAGTTTTTACGTAACTTCGTATTGCCGTTTTTCTGTTGGAAAAACTTAGAATGGTCATAACTTCTTCGTTATAACTCGGATTTTAGTGTTCTTTATATGCATGGAAACCTTGATACTATTCCTTCTACTTTATTTAACCCAAATAAGATTTTAGGAAAGTTAAATTTTGACCTAAATTTGACTTGCGTTCCATCATATCGTCTTGAAATATCGGGTTGTCACATCTGTAAGGAGGCAACTCTTGTTCAGAAGTGATAGTCAAAATGGAGTTTGGAAATGTTTCAAAGTTAGAAATTATTCAATCTGTGTGAGATTAGGAAACTTAATGCAAGAAGGATGTTTCCAAGGAGCTGATCTCCTTTGGAATACTCTGTAATGATTGTTGCCAAGTCTTTGTGAATTTGTACATAATCATTACAAGAAGATCAATGCATATAAGTTTAGAATCTAACAAATTTCAGTAAATGGCATGAATTTGGAATTCTTGCATTTGAAGTAAGGATTTGGGACTGTGAAAAAAAGGATCATTGGAGTTATGTTCAATTGATCTATTTCACAAAGTAAAGATCATAGACAAACATAGTATGCATACTTGGTGTATGGCAGGATTAGTGTTTAGAAAACATAGTGTACATGCTTGGAGCATGGGACAACTATTGTTTTAAATTCAAGAATTCAGTTGATAGCTGAAACAGTATACAATGAATAATGTGTAATCATATGGTGATAAATAAAAGGTGTTTTATTTATATTCATAAGTTCTGAGACCATATTGGATTCGATTATTATTGTGTTTCATTTTGCATGTTTTGACTTCCAGAATAAACTAGGTTATTCTTCCGGAATGACTAAGTTATTCAAACCATCCACAATCGGTATATGAATTAAGACTGTCATGGGTTGGCTTGTAGAGGTCTAAGGTGTTGGACAAAAGGCTACAACACTCATGAGTGCTCATAAGTTCTAAGTATTGGATTCAACTCGCGCTCATTGGAATCACTTCATGGATTTTATCACGAGTGATCATGAGACGATAATATCTTATATTCTTTAAACCTAGAAATATGAGTTGTTACTATGAGTTGGTTGTACATTGATTGCACGAAAACGCATTCGGTAACTCGGTGTTATAAAACGTGCCTTTGTGTATGATTCAACAAGTAGTAGAACAAGCCATATGAGTCGAAGTTTGTCCATTCCTTTTACCTTCGGGATAAAAGCGATATCTATGGGCCCCTCGATGATTTGATGATGACAAATGGAAGTGCTCGGCCGGGCCAGGACTGATTTGATTTGTTCAATTAGTCAGTCGTCATAAATCGGAAATCGGGAAACAACAAATGGACAGAGAGAATGATTATAATCTATGTCTCAGTCCATATGATATCTAGAATGGAGGAATATATGATCCCTTATCTAATGGACAAGTTCGTTGACAAGATCAGAGTTCGACAGCGGCTTTAAGTGCTACGATTGCCAGTTGGGTTTTGAAGTCATACTCAATAATAGTTTTAGACTTATCCAAGTGGGAGACTATTGGATTAATGTCTAAGTCCATAACTATATTTGGTATGTACTTGACCCGACCCGGCATGGTCCATTTGGGTTGCACTTCACCGACACAATTTATATGGATAGTCTTTTGAGAATAGTATATTTATGATTTATATTAATATATTATAAGTTCTAATATATTAATAAGGAATCATATTATTTAATTAGTATTGATCAAGACTTAATTTAGAATTAATTAAGTGATCAAAATGAACTAATTAAATATGGACTCTTATATATATGGAATGGGCCAAGTTCATTTAGGTTGGGCTAAGATTTCATGGATAGTCCATGGAGTCTTTAACCCATGGATCATATGAAATGAAAGGTCCTGGGTTTAACCCTAGTCTCCACACTATATAAAGATGTCATTGGTTGGTGAAATTAGCACTAGTGTGGGTACACTAAGAAGGGCTAGCCGATTTCACTAGAGAGAACCAAGTGTAACGTCCAAAATTTCAAAACAATTAAAACTTTTCAAAATCACCCATTTTATTAACGTTGTTACAAAAAGGTTTTCAATACATTATTAAACAGAGTAATTTCCCAGGTTCATATCATAAAACACCAACGCGAGGAACGGTACGATCACGCCTTTGCCTTGCCACAGACTCTTGAGAACCTGAAACATAAGACCACAACTGTAAGCCCGAAAGCTTAGTGAGATACCCCCAAAATACCATCCGCATATACACCTTTCCAGGCCCTGACCTTCCGGTCCATGTGTCTCAGGGGACTTCCGTCCCTGCTGGGTAAACCTTCCGGTCCTACCCACGCCGACCTTCCGGTCCATCACACAACATATTGCCTTCCGGCCCATAACGTATTGCCTTCCGGCCCATAACATATTGCCTTCCGGCCCATAAGCATAAAATGCATATATAACATAACAATTAATCATATAGCAGTTCATAGATAACAATCGATCAACAGATTACATATCATAGCATTACTCTAACAAGATACCGGTCTAGCCGGTCACTACCATAACATTACCCTATGAATCAGTCAACATACTAAATGCATACATACGCCTTTCCAGGCCATGACCTTCCGGTCCACATAGCAAAGCCTTCCGGCCCATAACATGTAATGCCTTCCGGCCTATATCATAACAATGACAACTACCCGGATTTCCATCCGATAAAAAGGGTCGGCCTTGGTGCCATAAACCCTAGCGATATAGTGAGGATAACTCACCTCGAAACTGCCGACTGAACAGATAGCTCAAGCTGCTCCGATCACTGATACGATCTCCACCTCTGGACAGTCACCAATGCACTGAACTCAAACAATAAACAACAATTACCAAAATACCCCTGGAACCACTGGTCAATCCTTGGTCAAAGACAAGGTCAAAGTCAACCCCTGACTGACCCTACTCGCCGAGTCAACCCTATGACTCGCTGAGTCCCCATACTCAGAACTTCACTCAACCCGTGACCTAACTCGCCGAGTCACCCCAAGACTCGCCGAGTTCAACCACTCTGAGTCCACTCGCCCTTAGCTCACCGATTCCTTAAGATTCCCTTTCTACACGTCGAGTATCCCCTTTTTGACTCGACGAGTTCCTCCTGGAAGAATCGCGGGGCCACCCCGATTCAACTCGCCGAGTCTGAAGAACAACTCGACGAGTCCCAGTTAATCTTCAAGCTACTCGACGAGTCTGTTCATCGGACTCGGCGAGTCCATGCCATACAACCGCTCAAACTGTCTTCTAAGGTCAGAACTGCTCCGGCCATTCATAGGTCTGGCCTTCCTAAACTGATTCATCATGTAAGGTCCTCATTTTGGTGCTCATAATACACCCCATGATTCATAATTTACATTTTGACCTAAGGCATAAGGATTCCAATCCAAAACCTCCATCAATTCCCGAAATGCTCAGGCATGGGACATTCTGGACATCCAAAGGTCCCAATACAGGGTTCCAATCGTTTGGGGGACTAGGGTAACATTCAATCTAGTCACAAAAGGGTTCCATAAACCCTAAATCCATATACACATCAACATAGTAGAGTATAACTCGAATTCTTACCTGGATGATGTGCTCTCTGTGTCCCTAATCCTCAGAACGTGACTCCCCTTGTTGTTCCCTTAGCCAAGCCTTCTCTTCCTTGCACAACAACTCCTCCAAATTCAACAATGGTCTTCAACCTTGCTCCAGATGCACACAGTCGATTTAGGGTTTCTCTCAGAAGGCTAAAGTGAACAATGACGGCCAATAAGTCCTTCATATACGTCCCAAACCTGGACGGTTAGGGTTTTCGCTAAACAGCGCAGACTCGCCGAGTCCATATCCGGACTCGTCGAGTCCAGTCGCGAACCCGCGACCAGTTCTGCGATCTTACTCGGCGAGTCTAGACTCCAACTCGCCGAGTCCCCTCTTAAAACACCCAAAACATAATTATAACAAAACCTGGGATTCCGGCTGTTACAATTCTCCCCCACTAGGACTAGACTTCGCCCTCGAAGTCTCACTCTGAAAATAGTTCCGGATGCTGCTCCCACATCTCACGTTCCAGCTCACAGGTCAATTCCGATCCCCTCCGGTGCTGCCACTGAACTAACACCAGAGGTATCTCCTTATACCTCAGAACCTCGATCTTCCGATTTCTAATGACCACTGATCTCTTGGCATAGTTCAGGCTCGCATCCACCTGAATGTCTTCTAACGGGACCACTGCTGACTCATCGGCTATATACTTTCTCAATTGCGACACATGAAAAATGTCGTAGATTTGTCTCAAATCCGTGGGAAACTCCAAACGGTAGGCCACCCGGCCTACCCCCGTAATCACATGAAAAGGCCCAATATACCGGGGCCCCAACTTGCCCCTCTTCCTGAATCGAATCACTCCTCTCCAAGGAGAGGCCTTCAGGAGTATGAAGTCGCCGACCTGAAACTCAAGCTCGGACCGGTGTCTGTCTGCATAACTTTTCCTGTCGGCTCTGGGCGGTCAATAACCTCTATCTCATCTGCTGAATCTGCTTTGTCGACTGAAGCACGATCTCTGTACTACCCATCACTTTCTGTAACCGAGAATTACCCAAGATGCAACTCTGCTCTAAATCTCAACAATCACTCGACAGACAAGGGTTAGGAAACCAGAAACCACCGGATCCCCGATCCAAAGCCCACTTTGTCCATACCGGACCGACTGAGAGACCCATTCTCACTCTCAGAGCAACTCTCACGAGTTCTCCTCTTGCAATCACATACCCATGCTGAACTAGCCCCAACACCCGCAGGTTGGAAGACCCGATACACTGATGATATCCTCGAACATCTCCCAGGATGAACCACTAATATCCACCCTATACCTTGATCAGACTCACACTGAGAATTCAAGATTCTCTCTCCCCCTGCATCCCTTCTGAGCCTCAACAGACATCCCAAACCGGATGGGTTCCTACTTCACTGCCGCGCACACGATGCTCAAAACCATACTCGAATACTCTAACCATAACTCTGCTCTGCAGCTTTCACTTTCGTGAACTTGCACTCCCCTTCGGAGTTACACACCTTTCTCTTTTCCTTTTCCAAGGAACCCTCTTGGCCATAATGCTACTCCAACCAGTGCCACGGTGCTCGCCCCAAGCGACACCACCCTTTTTGCGTAACCGCTATCCACATACTCTGGCTCTCATTGCAGGGGCTCTCAAGCCCATGCATTCTCTCCACTCCACAGAATCACTACCTCAACTAAACAAAATCACTAACCCGGGGCCAGACCTTCCAATGTAATCACACTGCAACATACAAAATCCGAAATCTCAACCTGATCCAACAATACCATCAGAGTCCCCAGCATGACTGGACCGACTTTCATAACACACACTAGCCACTCGAGGCTATATCTCTGTGGGTCCGTACACCCAAACTCTGTGAACCCTCAGGTTCTAACTCTGGGAACCTTCCGGTTCCAACTCTAGAAACATGCACAACATAAATCCCGTGGGATTAATACAGTACGACCCATCACGTACATCAAGCATACAAATACTCTGATCACATAACCCCGGTTACTTACTCAAACTTTATCCCGGCCTGCTCCCAGGCCTCCACAATCAAATGCCCTAGGTCTGTATCCTGCCCCGCATACCCGACACTCGCTCTTGTCAGCCTATACTCTGAGCTGACAGAACACTGCTGAATCCCAACAGCTAAGCACTCTCACATACTCATCGATCTCCCGGAGAATTCCCCAATTCTCCCCCACTTAAAGCACTGACTAACAGCCACCGATCGCCATTAACGACCTTTCAGAACAATCCTGCACAAAGAGAACATTTACACACTGACTGCTTCCCACCAGCATAAGCAACCCTCAGCAAAACACATCTCTTCCCTGATCAATCCGCTCAAAAGAATCTGGTCTTTCAATTATCCACTCCACGACTGCAGATGCTACCCGACATTCAACCCAGTGCCGCATCTCCACTATCAACCCTTACGAACGATAACCAACGGAATTCCCAAACAATAACCCATAACCAAACCCACAACCTGCAAAAGGATGAATACCGCATCGAAAACCGCACAAGGCTACGGGCACCAAAACACCAAACTATAACCATACCGAACCATCAGGGAACAACGAATGCCAAAGCGAAAACCTGAAACACCAATCCATAACCATGCCAAACCCGCGAAACAACGAATACCGCATCGAAATCCACACAAGATACCAGCACAAACAATACGCCACAATCAACGCAAGACAATCAAGACATCAAGAAAGCATCATACCCGCAGCTGCCTCCGGCACCGCTCCGTCTCCCTCTGCCGCAAGCCGATAAGCACGACCCTAAGCCCTTGGGGCTCCGCTCCATCCTGTCGTCCTCCTGAACTCCTCAAGGTGGCCGGTGCTAGAGCCTGCACCGGTCCTGCAGAAAGCTGTGGACAGTTGACCCTCAAATGTCCAACCTGCCGACAATGATAACAAATCCTCAAATCCCGAATCGGCACTGACTGCCGACAATCCCGCGCATAGTGCCCCTCCTTTCCGCACTTGCGGCATGCACCACCGGACCAGCAAACTCCGGTGTAACCCCTCCCACACTTCCCACAAGTGTGGCCGCTCCGATCCCCCATTCTAACATCAACGGTACTGGACCGTTTCGGCGCTGGCTGCGACTGCATCGGAGCCTGCCTCAGCTCACGCAACTGCAACTCAACCTCTAACTCACACCGCATGGCGGCCTCCTGCAACACCAAAAAGGTCTCGCTCCTCTGTGCAGACACGAACTGTCTGATATCCCCCTTGAGCATACTCAGATATCGGGACATCTGAGCCTACTCCGAAGCGAACTCAGGGCAAAACATCGCCCTCTCAATAAACATCCTGGTGATCTCAGTCACCGACTCCGAATCCTGCTTCAGCTCAAGGAACTCCCGAGCCAATCTCTCCCTCTCATCTCGCAGAACATAGCGAGTACTGAACATCTCTCTAAACTGATCCCCTGAAACCGCAGCCCTCTGCGCGTCGGAAAATGACCTCGCAGTCAATCTCCACCAATCCTTCGCTCCGAGCCTCAATAGGTTCAGAGCACCCCTCACTCTCTGATCAGTAGGGCATAAACTCGTGGAGAAACACCCCTCCACGTCTGATAACCATCTCATAGCAACAATCGGGTCCTGAACTCCATCGAATGTGGGAGGCTTCGTATAATAGAAGTCCCGATACTGAAAACTCCGACTAGCTTCTCCCCTTGCCGCTGCTACAGCCGCTGTAGCTACCGCGGCAGCCGTCTCTGCGAGAGCCGCATATCGCTCATCAAAATACTCCATCATGGCGGTCTTGATCGACCCTAAACAATTCCGGCAACTCAGCCCGAAACAATGCAGCAGCCCCATTACGCAGGATCTTGCGAATCCTCGCATCCAACTCACTCGTGCTCGTCTGATTGATAACCTCTGACAGCACCGATCCACCCGGGACTCGCTCTCCAGCTCCCGATCCTGATCCGGATCCACTATCATCATGCCTCAAAATCTCCATACCGAAGACACCATACCAATCTCAGACACTTCCCACAATCCTGGGATCCAACTCTCGCAACCCTACCCTAGAGATC
This sequence comes from Lactuca sativa, assembly GCF_002870075.4. Classification (NCBI taxonomy): domain Eukaryota; kingdom Viridiplantae; phylum Streptophyta; class Magnoliopsida; order Asterales; family Asteraceae; genus Lactuca; species Lactuca sativa. The sequence continues at coordinate 83,063,446 of NC_056625.2, read as the reverse complement.
ATGGTTTCCCTGATACGCGTATGGGTCCTGTGCTTTTAGTAGTACGGGCCCATACTACCTTCCACACCTACCCATATTTGTATGAAGTACTACCACAATACCCTAGAGGACATGCATAACAACTATCAACCCTCACCACTAGAGGAACACTGAGAATATCCCATAAGGGACCCTAGGCTACAGGCATCACAAATCAGGCAACATTATCATGAATTCCTGAAGATCCCTAGCCTAACTCTAGCATGCTGTTCTATCAAGCTCAATAAAGCAAATATCATGTATGGTATCTTGGGGTTACTTACTGGCTCCGGCTGATCGTACCTCCGCGTCCTCCTTTTACTAAATTTGAAAACCATTTTAATTTCTCTTTTTAAAATCCTCCTCGATTTGAGACTGGAGTCACACGAATGTTTCCCCCAATTCACTCAAACCAAGGCTCTGATACCAACTTGTAACGTCCAAAATTTCAAAACAATTAAAACTTTTCAAAATCACCCATTTTATTAACGTTGTTACAAAAAGGTTTTCAATACATTATTAAACAGAGTAATTTCCCAGGTTCATATCATAAAACACCAACGCGAGGAACGGTACGATCACGCCTTTGCCTTGCCATAGACTCTTGAGAACCTGAAACATAAGACCACAACTGTAAGCCCGAAAGCTTAGTGAGATACTCCCAAAATACCATCCGCATATACGCCTTTCCAGGCCCTGACCTTCCGGTCCATGTGTCTCAGGGGACTTCCGTCCCTGCTGGGTAAACCTTCCGGTCCTACCCACGCCGACCTTCCGGTCCATCACACAACATATTGCCTTCCGGCCCATAACGTATTGCCTTCCGGCCCATAACATATTGCCTTCCGGCCCATAAGCATAAAATGCATATATAACATAACAATTAATCATATAGCAGTTCATAGATAACAATCGATCAACATATCACATATCATAGCATTACTCTAACAAGATACCGGTCTAGCCGGTCACTACCATAACATTACCCTATGAATCAGTCAACATACTAAATGCATACATACGCCTTTCCAGGCCATGACCTTCCGGTCCATATAGCAAAGCCTTCCGGCCCATAACATGTAATGCCTTCCGGCCTATATCATAACAATGACAACTACCCGGATTTCCATCCGATAAAAAGGGTCGGCCTTGGTGCCATAAACCCTAGCGATATAGTGAGGATAACTCACCTCGAAACTGCCGACTGAACAGATAGCTCAAGCTGCTCCGATCACTGATATGATCTCCACCTCTGGACAGTCACCAATGCACTGAACTCAAACAATAAACAACAATTACCAAAATACCCCTGGAACCACTGGTCAATCCTTGGTCAAAGACAAGGTCAAAGTCAACCCCTGACTGACCCTACTCGCCGAGTCAACCCTATGACTCGCCGAGTCCCCATACTCAGAACTTCACTCAACCCGCGACCTAACTCGCTGAGTCACCCCAAGACTCGTCGAGTTCAAACACTCTGAGTCCACTCGCCCTTAGCTCACCGATTCCTTAAGATTCCCTTTCTACATGTCGAGTATCCCCTTTTTGACTCGACGAGTTCCTCCTGGAAGAATCGCGGGGCCACCCCGACTCAACTCGCCGAGTCTGAAGAACAACTCGACGATTCCCAGTTAATCTTCAAGCTACTCGACGAGTCTGTTCATCGGACTCGGCGAGTCCATGCCATGCAACCGCACAAACTGTCTTCTAAGGTCAGAACTGCTCCAACCATTCATAGGTCTGGCCTTCCTAAACTGATTCATCACGTAAGGTCCTCATTTCGGTGCTCATAATACACCCCATGATTCATAATTTACATTTTGACCTAAGGCATAAGGATTCCAATCCAAAACCTCAATCAATTCCCGAAATGCTCAGGCATGGGACATTCTGGACCTCCAAAGGTCCCAATACAGGGTTCCAATCGTTTGGGGGACTAGAGTAACATTCAATCTAGTCACAAAAGGGTTCCATAAACCCTAAATCCATATACACATCAACAAAGCAGAGTATAACTCGAATTCTTACCTGGATGATGTGCTCTCTGTGTCCCCAATCCTCAGAACGTGACTCCCCTTGTTCCCTTAGCCAAGCCTTCTCTTCCTTGCACAACAACTCCTCCAAATTCAACAATGGTCTTCAACCTTGCTCCAGATGCACACAGTCGATTTAGGGTTTCTCTCAGAAGGCTAAAGTGAACAATGACGACCAATAAGTCCTTCATATACGTCCCAAACCTGGACGGTTAGGGTTTTCGCTAAACAGCGCAGACTCGCCGAGTCCATATCCGGACTCGTCGAGTCCAGTCGCGAACCCGCGACCAGTTCTGCGATCTTACTCGGCGAGTCTAGACTCCAACTCACCGAGTCCCCTCTTAAAACACCCAAAACATAATTATAACAAAACCTGGGATTCCGGGCTGTTACACCAAGTATCCATATTCTCTAAAGTCTTCCAAGGTGTTTTTGGTGATTTGTGATTCCACTTGAGGCTTCCACACTATTGGGGCTAAGCTCTTAACGCTTGAAGACATCAAGCTACATCAAAAGGTATGTCATCTAACTAGTACTTTGTAGTATAAGAACTTCATAATATGCTAGTTAGGATTAAAGCCTTGGAAAGATCTTATTTGCATGTATAATAGAGAAAACATAGATCCATGGTTTATAGGGTTGCATGTACACCATAAGAGTGTTAGAATGCTCAAAACCCAACAGACCTAACTCGTTGAGTGCATTTATGCGACTCGTCGAGTTCCTTCGTTTTATCTAAAATATCGAGAAAATCCAACTCAACTCGTTGAGTTGTCTCACCAACTCGCCAAGTTGTAACGCGTCCAGACTATAAGGGAAAACCATAACCAACTCATCGAGTTGGATCATCAACTCGTCGAGTCCCTTCAGTCTATTCTTTCATTCAAACGTTTTTAAGCAGACCTAAGGCCCCATACTCGAGATCTAGCCTTCTAAGGCTGAAGTATCACGTAAAGCTGCAAGCTTTACATCCATGCATGGCAACTAGGGCTCAAAATGGCAAAACAAAGCTCTATAGAGGGTTTAATGCATGAAAGTTGGACAATAGCTTGATAAAGCTAGAATCTTTCGGCCCAAGGGACCTCATACTCTCTAGATCTGAAGTCTCAACTTCTTGGCATGCTCAAACAGCTTAAGGACTCCAAGAGAAGATGGAAATGGACATAAACTCCCTAGTGAAGTGATCTAACCAAACAAATGATCAAGGTGATAGCTTTTTACCTCCAAATAGCAGCTAGCACTGAAAGAATACTGGATTCAAGGGCTCCTTCTCGTTCCAAGCCTTTTGCTCCTCTAACTCCTTCCAAGAATGCACTAAAACAATCAATCTTAGCCTCTCTCTCCCTCTCTCTCTCACAGATGGTAATAGCTCAATTAGGGTTTCTTTGAGTGTGTTAAGGTGATAAGGGAGGCAGAATGAAAGGCTTAAGGTCCTATAAATAGGGTACAAACCTTGAAATCAAGGTTTTCACTCCCAGATTTTACTCGTTGAGTTGGGGTCCTCCAACTCGTCGAGTATACTCTAAAAATCACGCGGCCATCGCAATCTCTACTCGACGAGTTGGGGCCTCCAACTCGTCGAGTTGCCCTGACAAAATGCATATAATGTAATTAAATATTATATCTAGGAGTCGAGATGTTACACATCACATTCAAGTCTCCAAACAGCTCAAGAGTTGAAGCAATCTGTAGGAACTTCGATGTCATGGCTCTTAGCATCTTCTTCACTACATACGATTCTTCTACTGCACGCATTGTGCTCATAATGTTGCTCACTTTCACAATGAACTCATCTACAACCTCTGACTCTTTCATGTTCAAAGCCTCAAATTCCGCCTTCAATGTTTGAATTCTTGCTATCTTCACTCTATCCTCCCCCATGAACATCACTTTCAAGGCTTCCCATGCTTCCTTGGCCGAATGCTTCTCTGCTAATGCCAACAGTAGATCGTTGGGTATACGTTGATAGATGGCAGCCAATGCCATCTTGTCTTTCTTGACTTCTACACCAGTGTTTGTTGTTCTGGGTTCGACTGCCTCCCAAACCCCTTGAGCTTGCATGAACACTCTCATTTTTATAGCTCGATCAGCATAATTGTTTCTTGATAGCATGGGGTACTCAAGTGTAACTTGCCCATCTTTTCCATTATTGTTGTTCCCTGTCATTTCTTTCACTGGTGGCTGGTTGTACTTTGATATATAGGGAAAGCTTAAAGTGGTATGAAGGTTTTTATGAGATAAAACAATACATAGGACAAGGACAAAATGGGCAAAAGCTGCACTTCTTATTCACTTTCACATTAATTTGAATAGAGTCACACACTTTCACCTTTTAAACTAATCAAATGCAGAAAAATTAGGAAACTAACTGACACTACCCTCTAGACTCGGTACTATAGCCAACATGGCTTAGGAATTATTCAAACTCTAATTTGACCACAACTTTCACCAATAATAATTAAAAAGACACAAAACAAAACTTCTGGATTAAGCCAACAGCTTCTGCAAAATATCTTCACAATATACTTAAAAAATAATATCACTAACTACCCTAAAGGAAAAGTATTAATACTAAAAGGATCATTCCACGAGCAATTATAAGTTTGATAATATTAAGTAAAACATTGAATATCTCAACATGCGTACTGGAGTCTGAGTATGTGTGTCGTCAGAAAATATAAAGAATGAAACAATAAATATTCCTATTTGTATAGATAATACTAAATAAATGGTTGTTGATTCGTCTTTCAAACTTATATAGACTTTTAAATGATTTCTCAAATAATAATTATGTTTACACGTCGACAATGTTTACTGAAAATTAATGGCGTGGACCAAATTTTCAAATTGTCAACAAAATCCGACGACATACAGATCCACATTACATGCTAGGGTGGCTACGATGGCTTTTTTCTATTCTATAAGAATTAATTAGATATACCATTAAATTCAGAAGTTGACAAGACCCTATTTTACTTTGTCAACGTTCCATCTACTCTTTGGATAATAACTTTAGCCATCAAATAATTGAGATTTTTATCGACCACACGCTATGTAATTTAATTAGTGATAATGTTTTATACTGTGAAGTTAAGTAGCTTAATTAGTCATAGTTTTTTATATTGTGAAGTTATATTATGTTTCTGTTGAACTAATAATAATCGAAACCTGTTTGATTTCAGAACCAACTTTACTCAATATCAGTTTTAATTAATTTTCCTTGTTAAAATAGGTAGAAAAAATTTGTCAAAGTATAAATTAGGGGGGGCACAAGCCCTCAATTTTCAATAAACAACATGGCAAAGAAAATAATATCTTCTTCAAACTTATTATTTTTCTCTCTATCTCTATTAATCATCATGCTCTCCCCCGTACCATATCTTGCTTCTGCTTCTTTAGATGAAGGCAATGCTCTTCTTAAGTGGAAAGAAAGTCTTCAAATCCCACACAACTCCTTGCTCTCTTCATGGCTTCCCCTCCCTATGAACTCCAGTGCATCAGTTCAATGTACATCTTGGTATGGAGTAGTTTGCAATTCTGATTGGAGGGTTCACAGGTTGAACCTCACGAGATCTGGATTAAAGGGTACACTTCATCAATTTTCATTCTCTTTACTACACAATCTTACGCATTTAGATCTCAGTGTAAATAACTTCTTTGGCCCCATTCCACCAGAAATCCGATTCCTGTCCAAACTTGTTTATCTTAATATTTCATTCAATACGTTTTCTGGAGTAATCCCACGTGAAATAGGAAACCTCCATCAGCTAACCGACTTGGACTTTGACAAAAACAATCTAACTGGTTCCGTTCCACAAGAAATAGGGAACATGGTGTCACTTAAGTTCCTAAGCATCTCCGTAAACAATCTATCTGGCTTAATTCCTTCAACATTGGGTAATTTGACATCTTTGAATACCCTTTTTTTGTTCTACAATCAACTCTATGGTCACATTCCAAATGAACTTGGAAATTTAAAGTCTCTCACTGAGCTTGCGTTGAGCCTAAATCAACTTAGCGGTTCTATTCCTTCATCACTTGCAAACCTCAGCAACCTACAACGTCTGTTCCTCGGTGCTAATACTTTTTCAGGTTCAATTCCACAAGGACTCGGAAGGCTAGACTTGATTAAGCTAGAATTGGATGACAATCAATTGTCTGGCAATTTGCCTGATGATCTGTGCCACGGGGGGATGCTTCAAAAATTGACAGTATCAGGTAATCAACTCACTGGTCCTATTCCAAGAGGCTTATTGAATTGTACTAGCTTAATAAGAGTTCGTTTTGATCATAATCAACTCAGTGGAAATATATCGAATGGTTTTGGGGTCTATCCAAGCTTAGCTTACCTTGATATCAGTCACAATCATTTTCATGGGGAGCTTTCTAAAAACTGGAGTAAATGCAAGAATTTGACAGTCTTAAATATGGGATACAACAGCATCAGTGGTTACATACCTCTAGAGTTTGGAAGTGCAACTCAACTACGAAAGCTTAATCTTTCTTCAAATCATTTAATTGGTGAGATCCCAAAAGAGTTGGGGAAGATGACAAGTATGTTGTATTTGTCTTTGGCTGATAACACACTTTCAGGTATTATACCTCCGGAGCTTGGATCACTGCATGATCTCCTTGCCATCGATTTGTCCTCAAATAGATTAAATGGCTCGATACCAAGAAGTATTGGTAATTGGACATATATCTACAACTTGAATCTTAGTAACAACATGCTCAGTGAAAAAATTCCATCTGAGATTGGTAAATTAGTTCAGCTTACGGAACTAGACTTATCTCAGAATTTGTTCAAGGAAGAGATACCATCTGAAGTTCAAAGTTTGCAAAGTTTGCAAAAATTGAATCTTTCTCACAATAGATTATCTGGTTCTATTCCTGATGCTATTAAAAGTTTGCCTCGTGGGACTGATATTGACTTGTCTTACAATGAGCTCTCAGGTCCAGTTCCCACTAACACTAACTTTGTGAATGTGTCTATAGAAGGCAATCCACATTTGTGTGGAAATTTTACAGGACTAAAATTTTGTGCAAGTCAAATCTCGAATAAGAAAAATGATCCCTTTCATCATCAACTCATCCTTGTAATTATGCTCCCTCTTATTGGGGCAATTTTACTTGGGTTTTTCATGTGTGGCCTCATTGCTTATCAAAAACGAAAGAGTCATTCTTCCCAGAAACCATTGGACGAAAAAGGTCGTGATTATTTCTTCATAACAAGTTTTGATGGAGGAGTAGCACATGATGACATCTTGAAAGCAACAAATAATTTTGATGAAGCATACTGCATTGGGACCGGAGGATATGGGACTGTGTACAAAGCCGAAATACAACCTAACAATGTGGTAGCTGTCAAGAAACTTCACTCATCATCATCTGAGAACGTTGATCATAATGGTTTCCTTAATGAGATACGAGCATTAACAAACATAAGGCATCGGAACATAGTAAAACTCTATGGATATTGCTCACATACCCGCCACTCATTTTTGATTTATGAATACCTTGAAAAAGGGTGCATTGGATCAATCTTAAGAAGCGATGTCTTAGCAAAAGAATTGGATTGGTTGAAAAGGGTCAATATTGTAAAGGCTATAGCTAATGGTTTGGCTTATATGCATCACGACTGCTCACCTCCTTTAATTCATAGAGACATTTCAATTGGCAACATCCTTCTTGATTCGGATTATGAGGCACATATTTCTGATTTTGGGACATCCAAGCTTTTAAAGCTAGACTCATCAAACTGGACGGCTATTGCAGGCACCTATGGTTATATCGCGCCAGGTAACGTAATCTTGTGATTGTAGTTCTACATCTTCTTTAGTTTCGTGATATATAAATTTGTATATGTGGATATATGTATATATGTTAGAATCTTGTGGGGTTAATATAATTTTTTTTGTTTTTATTTTATGTTTCTTTGGATATAGAGCTTGCTTATACGATGGTTGCAACCGAGAAATGTGATGTGTATAGCTTTGGCATTGTTGCACTAGAAGTGATAATGGGAAAGCATCCCAGTGAACTACCAACATTGTCTGCTGATTATCTAGTGTTGGAAAATGTGGGAGATAGTCGGATTCCACTTCCCTCACCACAAGCTGAGAAACAAGTTAAGTTGGTGCTGAGTCTCTCAAGAGCATGTTTGAACTCCAATCCGAACGGAAGGCCAACAATGCGCCAAGTTTCAAATCTGTTGATGAAGGATCTGCTTTGAAATGACATTTGTTGTCCAATCGATATAGTGTACTTTCAATGTTCTTTACTTTTCTCAAGTTCTCTATATGCATCATGTCAATATATATGTATTCATTTGAATGCCTTTTTGTTAAGAAACTTTAGATTTGTTTGTAATAGATAAACAGATAAGTCAATTGGCTGAGATTGCTGTACTTCTAAAACTCACTACTGAAACCAAGGACAAGGCCATACACAAATCCCCAAAATAAGAAATTATGTTAAGTATGTTGTTATACTTATATCTGTTTGCTCATTGGGAAATTTTGTGAGACACTTGGTATGATAAGATGAGAGGTGTCTTTACAAAGATTGGCAAGTTTTAAATATTAAGAAAAAAATCCAAATATTAAAGCAATTCAAACGTACAGCCTGGAACCTTTTGGCTCCCCTCTCCATGTCTCCGATCCTGGCATTCATTTGAGCTGTTGAGTTCCAATTAACTAACTAAATCCTTCAAACAAAACATACACGATTTCAGTTATTGGTACGGATTTCACTTTGGTTTGAAATATGACTAGGACTATAAGTAAGAGATTATGTGGATGAGTTTGGTATAACATGGATATAACATTGATTTCAATTTCTTACTGGTTTTATGTCTCATCCCCCTTTCATTTCATTTCAATATGATATGGCATAACATATATGGATGTAATGCTAAATGATTTTATCATTTTTATGTATCTCAAAAAGGTCACATATTGCAAAGGTTAGGCAGCCAACATATATGGATGTAATGTTAACTCGATCTTATTTCACCTATGTAATTGGGTTGTTCTCAAAGTAGAATTACTCACTTACAGAAATCGAACAGTGACATGGAGAGGGAAAGAAGAGTAGAGATACCGGAGTCGATAGTAAAAGAAATATCACTTTCTGTTTTTAGATTAAGCATATCCAAATGAATGTAGATGGAGAGACCGGAGTCAATAGTAAAAGAAAACAACCAATACAGACCTTTTAATTGATATCCATTTAAACGATGATCAGCACTTAACCCGCTCAGCTTCTACCATGGAAATGATTCACACTGATGAAGAATCACCAATATGTTTAAATTGATACATTTTCTTCGATTTTAATGGATTTAAGTGATTTAGTATCAAGTTAGTATAAATTTCTATGGGACATGAGGGAGAAAGCTGAGAGATATGAAAATGGACAAGGAGAATTGCTGAGAGTCAACGATGAGAATCCTCACATTTGACAAAGTTTTCCCGACTGTTGTAGGGTTAAAAAAAAATGTTTAAAAATCAGATCCTTAGTTGTGTTTTATGAGCAAGTATAAACCTTTTTTTCATACCCGTCAGGAAAAAACCTTAAATCAATTACAGGATTTGTCCTGTTTTTGGTTTATCCCAGGTAACACAAAAACATAGCTAGTGAGAATACATAATATTCTTGATTTCTTGATTTCTCTTCTTAGAGTTATACAAAACATTGGAGATATTAGCTTCTTTGCATTATTGGCAGAGCATACAATTTTCAAGAGAGTTACTCGGTGTTGGAGGACGTTTAAGTATGCGTGTCCAGTAAGCATAGTATATCATAAGGAGTTTGGCTAAGATGAAAATGTCACCAACATGAATTATCTGACGCTAAATTTTTATTGACATATTTCCCCAATGCTATCCTTAGCATGTTAATCGGAACACTTGGTGTAGGTAGGCACCACTGAAATTCAACCCAAAATGGCAATCCAACGTCGTTGTTTCCACTTGATTGACAACAATCACCAACAAAATAACGACAATCCCTTGATCCTCCGCCATTACCAGCAACGCAAGAAGGAATAGAGAACTCGCAAGAAAAAGGGATGTTAAGCAAAAATCAATAACGGCTATGTGAACAGTTACCAGACTGCGAAAACCTCTTTTATATGTGCTATAAACATACCCCACATCATCTCATCATAACCTAGAGCGTCGTAGAGGAGCATACCCTTTGCAGAATCACCAGACACGTTTGGAGGGAAATACAAATTGCAAATACATGCGCCCTAGCCATAAAAAAAGCCGAAGTCGGATTCCATATTCAAGTTCGACGCATATTCTTGCAATTGGCTCTAATAGTGTTGGAATTAATAAGTATTTTTTAGTTTATTTTGTTTAGAGATAATTTTTAGTTTGGTTTAGAGATTGAATAAAGAAGAGTGGATAAAGGGCTTGACTGATTCAAGTGTAGTTGGATAACCTTAAACCATCTATTATACCCACCACATATCACATATGTGGTGGTATGTGGTGGGTGTCACATCAGCACCATATTCCACTACCATTAACATGGGATACGTACCACTAACACACCACTCCACATCATTATTTTTATTTTTTTTTAATTCAAAAATACAATAAAATTAATTTTTTTTTAATTCAAAAATTACAATAAAATTACATTTTTTATAATAAAAAAAGCATTCATTTTTTAAAACTATTTTTTCATTAATTATAAAAATAAAATAACAACTTTAAACTACATTACTTAGTTAATCTAGAAAAAAAAACATTACATTAATAAGAAAACGAACAAACATACATATAAAAATTTTAATCGTCGTTCATACTATGTTGATACAAATATTCCGCAACATCTTCTCGAAGATTGAAACACATTTCACTGTTATGAATTTCAACAACTCGCTCTAAAAAAGCATTCGTTCCGGGTACGAACTCTTCAATTGGAACGAAAACGAGTCACCACGAAACAACGGGGTGGTGTGCACGCCCGTTGTTCGTGGCCAGCTCGACCAAGAACCCACTCGTTATATGTATACCGTTTGGCCTTAGAGTCACGTTGGAATTGTTCTTTACCAGGTCTTTAGCTTAGAGTTTATTTTTGCTTATTCCCAGGTATGTAAGGCTATATATATAGGCATCTATCATATGAATAAATTAAGTTTTTCCTGCATCTTCTTACTTTTCTTTAACATTTTCTTCATACCTGCAAGTTGTTTTACATTCTGTTCAACAGGTTTACTTCTCATTTCATATTCATGATAGTTTAGGCTCTATAAAAACCAACAAATACTTAGTTAGTGTAGTTCCAAAAAAAAAAAAAAAAAAAAAAAACAGGCCCATTTACATCCCAATCTTTGGCACCCTGACACACCCCCAGATTACGGGGCTTATCCTAGCCTTTTCATCCATATCCTTCCCCCTCCAGGATTTGGTTGCACCAGTCCCATTCCTAAAGAACTTCTAACCATGAAGTCTCTCACTGGTAGTACTGAGGTAACCCACAATCAACTTAGTGGTTCCATTTCTTCACCACTAGCAACCCACAATGTCTGTACATCCATACGAATAAATTACATGGTCTCATTCCTATTGAAGCTCAAAATTCAAAGTATCTCACTGATCTTTATCCGAGTGAAAATCAACTTACAGTACAAGAAAAATGCTAAATGATGCTGTCGGTAACAGTAAAAGGAGTAATCACTAAATGATTTAGTGACCGAAATTTCCGTAGTCACTTTTGTCATTATAGCTCTGTCACTAAATAGATTGGAGACCAAAATATATAAGTGATCACTAATTAGTGCTTCTATGATTCGTCAAGAGTTTGGAAATTCTACTCAAATACAAAGGATTGATCTTTTTTCAAATTACTTGATTGGTGAGATCCCAAAGTTGTTTGGGAAGATGAATATCTTAAATTTGTCCTTGGCTAATACCAAACTTTCTGGTGATACCTTCAGGCCTTGAATTGTATGATCTCCTTGAAGAACTTTATTTATATATACAAATCTATCCCACTCAAGAAATTGCAATGTGTTCATTCCTATTGGTTGTTTTATGCAAATTTGTGAAATTGTAACTATTTTATGGAAAGTTTTATGCAATACGTTCAAGAACTAGTTTCCCCTCTTAAATTACTACCCTAAAATAACACATACATATTTCAGCAAATTAGAGACACCATTGCAGCAAATCAGAAATCAAAAATCAATTTCAGAAATCAAAAATCGATTTTAGAAATCAGGAGCATAAAATCAATTATAGCACAGCTACATCAGAAATCATGAAAAAAAAAATACCTGTCGATTTCACGAGGAAGACGCCGGCGATAAGGGTCGAAATAACGACGGAGAGGTTCCCTGTGAGTTGTGACTGTGATGGTCTGTGAGTGGCGATGATGGGCTTAGGAGGAAGAACAACGGGGAAGGAAGAACGATGTCAGCTTTTTTTTGATGAGTGGTCTTTTTTTTTTCCAATGTCCCATTTTTTCAGTCTTAGGTTAGGAAGAGGCTTGAAGAGGCAAGCTCAATGTTGTATGGGACAGAGGAGGCGTAGAGGTTTTTTAATCATAAGCCTATTAAAAAACAAACTACAAGATAGAAAGTGTTGCAGGTGTGCTGTGTCACGAAACAATAAATGGTTAGAAGAGGTTTTTACAAAAAACAAACACCACCTCTGAGCGTAGTAAAGCTACACCAAGCGTACGTACCATTTTATCTGTACTGTTTTATGACATGCAATGCATGTCATTAAAAGGCCAGTTTTCTTGTAGTGTGTTGTTTTGGAACATTCACTTTAAGAGATATTTAAGGTTGAAATTTATTATGTGATAATGTTTGTTGGATGTACTTTGAAAGCTTTTGAAATGGTATTCCCTAGCTTTCCTCAATTTCATAAACCATTTTTTTTTAAAAAAATAATAATTAAATATACATAAAACTATTACTTAATTGAAATAACATTCATTAGTAAATGAAATTACAAGACTAAAAAAAATAATTGAGAAAAATCTTAAAAAAACACAACCAATGTCTAGCCGAAAAAATTCTCATATGCCACTATATGTATCCACATCTCTACGTTTTTCTTGCATCAAACGCAACTCCTTGTCCATGATGTGCATTCTTTTTTGTTATTCTTCCACCATCAAATGCAACTTTTCCGCTCGATGCCGTTTTCTGTCAAAACTTGTGCAAATAGGGAAAATTGAGTTTGGTGGGAAATGTGGGAATTGAGTTTCGGGTATTGAGTAGTTGCTTGTTGTTGTGAACTCTTCGCATTTCATTCCTTTTGAACATGTAGCACAATCTTTCCCATGGCTTTCGTCGATTTTGATTGTGAAAATATTGTGAGAAGGAATGTTGTGAGATACGGTGTAGTAAAATGAAAAACTTGAGTATGTATTAATACAGTTAAATTTTTGAAAAAAAAATAAAATTATGGTCATTGGAGATTTCTAGTTGTTAGGTAACTATCAAGAAGATGAACAACTCGGGAAGAACAACCTGGAGGAAGCTCTTTCCAGTCAAACACCTTCTATCCTTATGTTAGTTTAGAGTTTATATGGATTTGGCCCCTATATACAGTTTGTACGTATACTGATTTGGGTTGATGACAAAATGGTCATTTCTAAAAAGATATAAGCTGAATAGTTAGATTTAACGATTAAATGCCTACTTGTACAAGAAAATGAAACCTTAGAAACTAACCATGCCAAATATTTTAAAGTTGGACTAAGAGTACTAATCTGTGAATACCACAGGAACTATTTTTGTAATTTACTTTAGATATAGATTGTGTGTGGGTTCTTACTATGGTCCATGGAAACGGTCTAGTGTCTTGTAAAGATTGTCACCGACAAAATAAATTAAAATTTGAAAGAGCATGATGTAAATTGCCGTACAAAACTCAAAAGTCAAAGTCAAAAATCAAAAGTCAACAATATACATAGTCTATTCAACTATTGTAAATTAGTAAGCTAAACAGTGGGATGCTTCATTTTCTAAGACAATAATATTGTATTCACTTATATGCCATCAAAAATATTATCCTATATAATATTTAGTAAGTTACAAATTTGGTCCCTGGGCATATCGTTTTTCCAGGTTTGGTCCAAGGGCAAAATAGTCTACTTAGAAATTCACAGACTAATGGCTAGATTTAATGATTCAGCAACAAATTAAAACCACTGGGACATATTTTTTTTGACAAAATCAAAACTTGGACCGAACCTATGATTTTCAGTAAAGTATGGGTACCAAAATTGTTAGTCATTTTGAAAATGTAGAGAATGACACTAAGAAATAACGAGTTGCTTTGTTGGTAACTTGGCATAATGTTTCTGGAGAAACGAAATCTGTCAAAGTAATTTGAATCTGAATAATCTCCGGTTCCTCATACGCTTGGTTGGCATTAATGAAATAATATTTAGGAACAAGTAAAAAATCAAATCTAGTTTAATTTTTTAATAGCTAATTATTATTATAATGTCTTTGTTAACCATGGTCTTTTCCTAGATTGTCATGATCTACATTTTAAAGTTTAATAGATTCCTTGTGGAAAAACATAACATTGACTTATCACATAAAAGACATTTCTTGTGAAATAAATAACTTTTTCCAAATTTTCCATGTATAAAAAAGTTAAATAATAAAAACAAACAAACAAAATAAAGAAAGCAATAACGCAAGTATAAATTAGGCAGATACAAACTATCATTTTTTCAAAAGAGAAAAAACATGGCAAAGCACATAATGTCTTCCTCAACCTTCTTACTTTTTTCTCTACTAATCATGAAACTCTCCCCCATACCAAATTTTGCATTTGCTTCTTTGGAGGAAGCCAATGCTCTTCATAAATGGAAAGCAACCCTTCAAATCCCAAACAATTCCTTGGTTTCTTCATGGATTCCTCTCCCTTTGAATTCCAACCTATCAGTTCCATGCACTTCTTGGTTTGGAATAGTTTGCAATGCTGATGGGAGCATTAAGAACTTGAACCTCAGTTTATCTGGATTAAAGGGTACGCTTCTCCAGTTTCCATTCTCTTTGCTACACAATCTTTCACATTTTGATCTCAGTGTAAACAACTTCTTTGGCCCCATCCCACCAGAAATCAGACTCCTATCCAGACTTGTCTATCTTGATTTTTCAGAAAATAACTTTTCTGGTGTAATCCCACCTGAAATAGGGACCATGCTATCCAATCTTGAGATATTTTACCTGAATGGAAATAACCTGAGTGGTTCCATACTCTTAACCAAAATATACACCTCCTGTATATTTCCGATCTTATATTTACTGTGTAATTAATGAAAATCAGTACTTCCTTATTTAGCCTAGATTTTCCCCAATTTCCTCCTGTAATCTCTCTGTACATTGGGTATTTAATCCCCTCCTTTATCAGTGAAAGGCATCGATTCTTTTGTAATTATATGGTATCAGAGCCAAGTGCTCCTTACCCCAAAATCTATCCCTGCCGTCTCAACTACAGCTGGACATCTTTACTTTGTTTCTGATCATCCTCTCTATTCACGATGTCAGACAATCAAGACCCAACTCCTATCAAATCCCTCCATCCCGTCTACACGATCACGAACATACAGAACAAGATCCGCACCCTTGATGGTACCAAGGTATCATACTCTTCATGGGTTCGCTTGTTCAAACTTCATGCTAGAGGTTACATAGTCCTTACCCATATCGATGGTTCCGACCCTCCATCCAAGACTGACCCGACCTATGAAAACTGGTCAGAGATTGATGCCATCGTCCTCCAATGGATTTATGGAACGATTTCAGATGATCTCCTTGCGCGAGTACTTGAACCGGACACTACAACATATGAAGCCTGGTTCAAAATTCAGAATATCTTCCTCAACAACAAAGGATATCGTGCTGCTGCTCTTGAACACGAGTTCACAAACCTTACCCTTCAAGCAATGTCGTCCCTTGAAGCTTATTGCCAACGTCTCAAAGATCTGGCAAGTCAACTGAATGACGTCGATTGCCCTGTCAACGAGAAACGTTTGGTTCTTCAACTTATCTGTGGGTTGCCATCTGAATTTGACACAGTCGGCGCCTACATCAATCAAACCCTACCTCCATGGGATACCGCGTGCTCCATGCTTCAACTTGAAACCCAGCGACAACGTGCTCGAGACTCGCACTCATCCATAGAGATCATTGCTGCTGTTGAACACAACCCACCAGCAAACTCTAATTTCCGACGTGGCGAATCTGGAAATAGAGGCCGCCCTAACCAGCAGCGCAACACAAATCTTCGAGCACCTGTCTTTGCATCTCCTTCTCGACCTGGTTATACGTCTTCTGGTCGGACAACATAAACCCAGTCAAATAATCGCAGAAGCCCTATGTCCAATTAAACACGCTCTACCTGGGCCGGATACCCACCATCATTTTGGGCCCACCCATATTGGGCTTCACCACCACCTTGTCCATATCCCACTCAAGCTGGATGGGCTTCTCCGTGGCCTACCTCTTCTGCCCAGCAGCAACCACGACACCCACCGGTTGAAGCCAATCTTACAGAAGTAAACCCACTTGAACCTTCGGAACTCGGGGCTGCCTTTTCAGCTGACTCTGGACCAAGAAAATGATTGGTACATGGACACCGGATCTACATCTCATCTCACAGCCAACGAAGGTAAAATCTCGGTCCATTGTTTGTCTTCTATTAAATCTGTGTTTGTAGCAAATGGAAATCAAGTACCAGTTATTGGATCAGGTCATACAACATTACCCCATCCATCCAAACCTATTCATCTGAAAGATATACTCCACACACCTCATACCGTTAAAGACCTTATATATGTTCGTAAATTTTGTCGTGATAATTCATTTTCTGTTGAATTTGACTCCTTTGGCTTTTCTATAAAGGATTACAAGACCAAGAAGCACCTCTCTAGACACGAAAGCTCTGGCGATCTCTACCCCTTCACCAAACAAGTCAACGCTCCAACTTCATCCTTTTATGTTTCTTCTAGTTCGCCTCTTTGGCATTTTAGACTCGATCATCCGGGTCATCATGTAATAAATTTTCTGAGTCAAAATAAAAATATTTCTTGCAATAAAAATGATCATTTATCTGTTTGTCATTCTTGCCAACTTGCTAAACACAAACGCCTACCATTCAAACATTCCACATCTTTTACTCTCAAACCATTTGATCTAGTTCATGCTGACCTTTGGACCTCACCCATCCACAACAAAACTAATTTTAAATACTACCTCATCATCATTGACGATTTCAGCCATTTTACATGGGTGTTTCCCTTAAAATACAAATCAGAAACTTTTCCCAAAATCAAAGCCTTCTACAAATATATCCACACTCAATTCAATATCACCCTCAAAACTTTCCAATGTGACAAGGGCGGTGAATTCGACAATCACCACTTCCATAATTTCGCTTCCACCACCGGTCTTCACATTCGATTCTCGTGCCCACACACCTCTCAACAAAATGGCACAGCAGAACGAATGATCCGTCGCATAAACAAAATCATGTTGTCCTTACTTACCCATGCTTCTTTACCACCTTCCTTTTGGGTCGAGGCCCTTCATATCGCTACCTACTTGCACAACATACTTCCTACTCCATTACTTGACAACCGAACTCCTACCTCCGTCCTCTACCTCAAACATCCAACTTACGACCACCTACGAACCTTTGGTTGTGCCTGCTTTCCCAACCTAACCGCCACCCGCAAACACAAACTCGCACCTCGGTCTACACCTTGTCTTTTTCTAGGTTACCCTGCCCAATACCGAGGATATAGATGCCTTGACATGTCCACGGGTAAAGTCATTCTCTCCCGACATGTAACCTTTGATGAAACTTCTTTTCCATATGCATCTGACACACTAAACCCACCACACAATTACTCTTTCCTTGAAACAGAACCCTCTCCTCTCCTCTTCCACCCACCAACCACATCAATCTCCGCTCCCACCGAAACCACTTTTTCCTCTCCCTCTTCCAACCAAACCCCCGACACTACTTCGTCCCTACCTACCCCTGCCCCACCCTCATACTACCCATTTACTTACTCCCGGCGAACCGAACCAACCCCTCCACCTCCGCCACCCCCACCTACATCCTGTCATCCCATGACCACCCGCTCCAAAGCTGGAATCACCAAACCAAACCCACCACTCAACCTTCACACCAACACCAACACTAACACCTCCACCATTTCACCTCTTCCCAAATCCCACAAACATGCCCTATCTGATCCAAACTGGTACTCCACCATGATCGATGAACATAGAGCTCTAATAGATAACAACACATGGGAACTTGTACCTCGTCCCCCCGAGGCTCATGTCATATGTTGTATGTGGATATACCGGCACAAATTTCATGCAAACGGGACTCTTGCATGATATAAAGCATGCTTAGTCATTAATGGAAAATGCCAACAAGTCGGAGTAGACTGCAATGAAACATTCAGTCCCGTAGTAAAACCTTCCACAATCCATACAGTTCTTAGTCTTGCCATTTCCCGATCATGGCCTATAAACCAACTAGATGTAAAGAATGCATTCTTACATGGGAATCTCAACGAGACTGTGTATATGTTCCAACCCCCTGGTTTCACGGACACACAACACCCAACACATGTTTGTCGGTTATGAAAATCTTTATACGGGCTTAAACAAGCCCCGAGAGCTTGGTATCATCGCTTTGCAACATTCATTCACACATGTGGTTTTAAAAGCACCAAAAGTGATACCTCTCTTTTTGTCTTCCAACGAGGCACAAAAATGGCATATCTTCTTCTTTATGTGGATGACATCGTCTTGACCGCTTCTGACGACACAACTCTTCGACACTTCATCACTCTATTATCCAAAGAGTTTGCTATGTCGGACCTTGGGCCTCTTCATCACTTCCTCGGCATCCAAGTGAAACATCAAAATGGAGGATTATTTCTTACCCAAGAACAATATGTGGATGATATTCTTCACCGGGCGAACATGCAACAATGTAAACCTTGTGACACTCCTATTGACACTAACTCTAAACTCAGCACAACTTCCGGCAACCTAATGCAAGACACGACTCTATATCGCAGCCTCACTGGAGCATTACAGTACTTAACCTTCACTCGCCCCGACATTGCGTATGCTGTCCAACAAGTATGCCTCTTTATGCATGCCCCTCTCGATCCACATTTTAACTTTCTGAAACGTATTCTACGATACCTCCAAGGCACCCATCATTATGGACTCCATATTTCTCCCTCCAAATCTACAAAACTCACTGCATACTCCGACGCAGATTGGGGGGGATGTCCCGACTCTCGACGGTCCACATCCGGCTATTGTGTATTTCTCGGTGATAATCTCATTTCATGGTCGTCCAAACGACAACCAACTATCTCTCGGTCCAGTGCCGAAGCCGAGTACAAAGGCGTTGCCAACGCCGCAGCTGAAACTATATGGCTACTCAACTTACTCCTCGAGCTCCATCTTCTGCTTCGCCAGGCAACGATTATTTATTGTGACAATATTTCAGCTGTATATCTTACTCAAAACCCAATTCAGCACCAACACACGAAGCATATTGAGATTGACATCCATTTCGTTCGCGAAAAAGTTCGCATGGGTTCCCTTCGCGTTCTACATGTCCCTGCTGATTACCAATACGCAGATATATTTACCAAGGGATTACCCCGTCAGCTATTCACCCGCTTCCGTTCCAGTCTCTCTATTCGGCCAGCCAACCATTCGACTGCGGGGGAGTATTAACCAAAATATACACCTCCTGTATATTTCCGATCTTATATTTACTGTGTAATTAATGTAAATTAGTACTTCCTTATTTAGCCTAGATTTTTCCCAATTTCCTCCTGTAATCTCTCTGTACATTGGGTATTTAATCCCCTCCTTTATCAGTGAAAGGCATCGATTCTTTTGTAATTATACATACCACAAAAGATCGGTCAACTAATTAACCTCTCTCTATAAGCTTCAATTTTCTGACAATTTTCTTCAAGGAGAATTGCCTCCAACACTGGGAAATTTAACAAAGTTCGTTCATCTCTATCTGTATAACAATAAACTTTCAGGTCAAATTCCTTCATCATTGGGTGATTTGACATCTTTGAATATCTTTTATTTGGATCATAATCAACTCTCTGGTCCAATTCCTATCGAAGTTGGGAATTTGAAGTCTCTCACTGATCTTAATGTGAGCCACAATCAACTTAGTGGTTCTATTCCTTCATCAGTAGCAAACCTCAGCAACCTACAAAATATGTACCTTTTTAAGAATAAATTATCTGGTCCCATTCCTATTGAACTTGGGAATTTGAAATCTCTTATTGATCTTAGGGTGAACCACAATCAACTTATAGGTACTATTTCTTCATCACTATCAAATCTAAGCAACTTACAGCATATGTACGTCCATCACAATAAATTATCTGGTCCCATTCCTATTAAACTTGGTAATTTGGAGTCTCTCACTGTGCTTGGGATTGGCAACAATCAGATTAGTGGTTCTATTCCTTCAACACTAGCAAACCTCAGCAACCTACAGTATCTGTACCTCAATGAGAATAAATTATTTGGTACAATTCCACAGGGATTAGGAAGCCTAGAATTGTTTCACCTACAAATGTACAATAATCAATTGTCTGGCCATTTACCCGAAGATCTGTGCAATGGGGGAAAGCTTCAGTTGTTAATAGTTAATGGCAATCAACTCACTGGTTCTATTTCAAGAGGCTTAAAGAATTGTTTTAGCTTAATAAGGGCTCAGTTTGATCAAAATCAATTCAGTGGAGATATATCAAATAGTTTTGGTGTTTATCCAATCTTAAATTATCTTAATGTCAGTCACAATAATTTTCACGGGCAGCTTTCTCAAAATTGGAGTAAATGCAAGAATTTGACATCCTTAGTGATGGCCTATAACAACATCAGTGGTAGCATACCACCAGAGTTTGCAAATTCAACTCAACTACAAAGACTTGATCTTTCTTCAAATAGTTTGGTTGGTGAGATCCCAAGGGAGTTTGAGAAGACGAAAAGCATGTTGTACTTGTACTTGTCTGATAATCAACTTTCGGGTATTATACCACAGGAGCTCGGATCACTGCATCATCTCCTTGCTCTTGATCTATCCAAAAATATATTGAATGGGTTGATTCCAAAAGTATTGGTTATTGGGCAGGCCTCTACTACTTGAATCTTAGTAATAACAACCTCAGTGAAAAAATCCCATCTGAGATCGGTAAATTAGGTCAACTTACCAAACTTGATTTATCTCACAATTTGCTCATCAAAGAGATACCGTCTGAAGTTCAAAGTTTGAAAAGTTTGCAAAACTTGGATCTCTCACAATAGACTATCTGATACTATTCCTGATACTTTACAAGTTTGCCTAGTGGGATTGATATCAACCTATCTTACAATGAGCTCAAAGGTCCGGTTCCTTCTAGCACTAACTTTGTGAATGCGTCCATACAAGGCAATCCAGGTTTGTGTGGAAATTTTATAGGGTTAGATCAATGTGCAAGACAAATTAAGAAGAAGAAAAATGACGCATTTCATCATAGGCTGATCCTTGTAATTATGCTCCCCCTTATTGGGGTAGTTTTACTTGGCTTGTTCATGTGTGGAATCATTGCTCATCGACAACGGAAAAAAGTTGCTCCACAGAAACAGTCGGACGTAGAAGGTCATGATTTTTTCTCCATAACAAGTTTTGATGGAAATGTAGTTTATGACGAAATCATGAAGGCAATAAATGATTTTGATGAAGCATATTGTATTGGGATTGGAGGATGCGGCATTGTGTACAAAGCAGAGCTACAACCTAACAATGTATGAGCAGTCAAGAAAATTCATTCATTGATATCAGTTGAGGAGGCTGATCATAATGGTTTCTTTAATGAGGTACAAGCATTAACAAACATAAGGCATCGAAACATAGTGAAACTCTATGGATATTGCTCCCATGCCCGCCAATCATTTTTGATTTATGAATACCTTGAAAAGGGATGTCTTGAATCAATCTTAAGAAGCGGTGTCTTAGCAAAAGAATTGGATTGGTTGAAAAGGGTAAATGTTGTAAAGGGTGTAGCTAATGGTTTGGCATATATGCATCACGACTGCTCACCTCCTATAATTCATAGAGACATTTCCATTACCAACATCCTTCTTGATTCTGATTATGAGGCTCATATTTCTGATTTTGGCACATCCAAGCTTTTAAAGCTAGACTCATCCAACTGGACCTCAGTTGCTGGTACCTATGGTTATATCGCACCAGGTAACGTACTCTTCTGATGTTAGTTCTACATATTCTCAAGTTTCATGTTGGAATCTTGTGGGGTTGATATCACCTTTTTTGTTTTTATGTTATGTTTCTTCGGATGTAGAACTTGCTTATACGATGGTGGCAACCGAGAAATGTGATGTTTATAGCTTTGGAGTTGTTGCACTAGAAGTGGTCATGGGAAAGCACCCTGGAGAACTCATAACATTTTTACCAACATTGTCTGTTGATTATCTTGTTCCAACAAATGTGGGAGATAGTTGGATGCCTCCTCCCTCATCCCAAGTTGAGAAACAAGTTCAGTTAGTTTTGAGGATCTCAAGAACATGTTTGAACTCCAATCCACATGAAAGGCCAACAATGCGCCAAGTTTCAAATCTATTAATGAAGGATCTGCGTTGAATTGAAATCTCTTGCCTGATATAGTGTACTTTCAATGTCTTTACTTGTGTCAAGTTCCCTATATGCCTCCTCATTAGGTGTATTCATTTGAATGCCTCCTGGTTAAGAAATTTCTGATCATATGTTTTCTTCTATCATTATGTAGTAGATAAAGAAATAAGTCAGTGAACATTGCTATCCTTTTAGAAACTCACTGTTGGAAAATTGAGTATTAGCAACTTACCATTCCATCAATTCTTCAGGAGAAGTTTCATCTATAATTTTGCGACTTTTCATCATGTTTTGTTTTCAAGTAAAAGTTATAAAGAATATTTTCCATCATTTGGATTTCCAGTAAATGTAAAAGTTAGTAAAATCACATTAGTAAATTAATTATATACAAGAAAAAGTATTCTACAATTTATATGAGAAAAAAAAACATACAAATACGAGTTGAGTTTTACACAATATATGAGTATGCTTGTTCAATGCATACTAGAATATGACAAAAATAGAGGAAATCAGACAAAAGTCAATAAAATCCACTATGTTGTTATTATGACAATGAGGAAAAAGATAAATATATAATGAAAATATGTGAAGGAAATGAAATGTTGCAATTTCAGAAATATCAAAAGAAGAAAATTATTCCACAGATATAGGAATTTAACAAGGATTTAGTCGGATTGGCTGGCACCAGATTCTCATCGATCTATGACACGAAAGCATTTGTATGTCCCCTGTATATATGGATCTATATTGTAGAAAACATGAGCTTTGGAATGTGATAGACAATATTATCATATATAAGTTAGTGATACATTTTGACCTAGTGGTTATGCAAGTAGATTTTGAATTCGAAATGTCATAGACTTACGTTAGTTTTATGTGAGCAACTCAAATATCACATAACTATCCTACATGACAAACATTAAAGCAAGGTTGCAAGCAAAAGTGTGATTTTTTTCCTTTTCAAGTTGAGTCTGATTGTGAGATCTCATATGATATGGCATTCTAATTGTCCCTACTTTCTAGACTCCAAAAGTGTGGCACTTTCCTGAGTTATTGATAAGGCCAGTTCAAGATTGCCAATATCCCATAAATTTAAGTTAAGAAGAGAAGGTCTTTATGGAACAATTTTATGATAACCTACAAAGAAAATGACTTACAACTTACATAGCAAAGGAACAACTAAACCGATGGTAGAATTAAGGAACAAGAATATTGACTTGGAAAATGAAAACTAATGGATATAGTGATTGCTAAAAATGCTCCTTATTACTAGCTCAAGACTTTGCCACTACTGCCATCAAACGGTTGTGTGCATGCTCACATCTTGGGCCAAATTCACATCCAAATTATCATAACGGGTAGGGTCAAAGTCTGATCTGGTTGGGTTGATAGAGCTGGTAGTTGGGTTGCTCGGAGAAGCCAACTTCCTAGATCATATCATTACCCTCCTTTTCTAGAGGGAGCTTGTCCTCAAGATTTGGAAAGCCATTGTGGTTTTTCTAGGTAGCTTTTTCTTTATCATTGTAGTGTGTTTGAATCGAGTATTGAGAGCGAAATCAAGAACTGAATGCGTTAAGAACACAGATGTAAATAAAATATGTTTGGCTCGTGGATTGCGTCTGAACAAGTACAAAAGAGTACAAGAGAGTAAAACACAAAAGCTCCAAAAGCTACTCTCAACTCCTATACTTATGCTATTTATAGGGTGATATAGACACATACAAAAAATACGTAAGGACTAAACATTTAAGCTTCGGCCTCTAAACCCGCCTTACATAATACATACATTCGAAGTACTTGACTTCAACATCGACACTACCTAGACCTAAATGTACTTCAATACCTCACTATATACTTCGAACCTTACAATCTCCCCCTTAGTGAGAAGTGTCGAACTTATGACATCATCCTCATGGTCTGGTGAAGTATCCGACTAACCTCCATATACCAGATAATTGTCTTTCGAATCTCATCTTTATCTTCTGCAGTATTCTTCTTACAATTGATGAGACGAACCAGAAGATTAGTATATTGAGAGTTTGTGTACCTCTCCACATCACAAAGTTGAAACAAAAATTTTGTCATTTTCCCATTCTTGTTCTTTCCAAGGAAAACAACTCCCAAAGGCTTATTCACAATCTCCCCATCAACATAGTCTTTATGACTAACATTTCCTTTTAGCATTGACTGTGGAACCTTCGACTCTCTATTTACTGCCATTGCAAGTTCGATATCAGTCACTGCCAAGCAATCATAGTAATTATTTATGAATACTTTGATATGAGCAAACCCAATAAAGAAATCATCCTTGTTGTTTTCCTGAAGCTTCGACACATCAACAGTGCTTAAAATCTTCGTTACATTGATAAGTTCATTTAAGTTCATCAGAGGATAATCAGCAACAAAGAAGCCACATGCCACATTATTCGCTCTAACCACATAGTATCGAAAATTCTACAATAAACCTTTGAACAAACTTTCTCTTGAAATGTTCAACACTTTGACAACCTTGACAGAAGACCAAACTTCCTCTTCCTTCTTCCCCAAAACAGCATGGGATCTCATCTTTAATCTCTTATACTCATCTTTGTATTCTAATTTATCAACCAGCTGATATTGAAAACCATCCCTTTGAGAGTTCACGGCCGTAAACCAGCTGATACCTATTCCTTAGGATACTCCTTAGGAATAAATGAACAAGGAATAGCTGATTCTTAGGGTAGATCCTTAATAATAAAGAAGATAATGGGGATGGGTAATTGGGTTGGTTGTTTGATTGTTTAAACATAATAATGATATTATTGTGGGTTGAAAACCCTATGTACTCACCAGGTTTCCCAACTTGACCCACTCAGTTTATTTATGTCACAGGTGTTGTTATGAAGTCACATTACACTGAGAGATTAAAGAGATGTAGATCACTAGTAAGTTCTGTTTATGCTTATGTTTCTGTATTGATAATGACATCCCAAACGTTTTAAAATAAATAAAATACGTTTCTTCGAAAATGTTTTGATAACGTATTTATCATGTTTTTTTCTGGGAACAAATTCCGCAACATTTTTATGAAAAGAAGTACTCTGATTTTTATAAAGCATAAACAAAATCGGTCTTTTCTGGCCGTGAAAATGAGGATGTCACAATACAAGAACTGGAACATCAAGAATACGCATACCCCGTCTGTTAAGTTGCGGTTTACGTATTATCTTTATTCCTTTTGATACAGATACCGCTTTTGGTGAAGATAAGGGCTTAGTAAAAACTTCTTCAATGATTGGTGGTTCAGGAGAGTGATGAGGTCGATGAGCAGGCTTCTTTGTTCGTTTGAGAATACTTGTCTTCGATGGAACAACCTCCTTAGGAATTTCTTTTTCAACATTTTCTTGAATAGATTTTGTTACCTCCTTCTCTACTTGCACAGGAACAGATTTAGGTTGTTCAGGCTTCTTCAGTTTCTTCTAGACTTTGATAACCTTCGACATGCCTTCTACCCCTTTTAGCAATAAAACCCCAACTTGAACATCCAAGTGAATAGTTGTCAAATAATGAACAAGAATTGGATTGGTAGGATCTACTTTTCGTAACATAGCATCAGGAATCCTAGCCACTCTTGGAAACAGAATGGGATCGTTAGTAACAATTTTTGGAGGCTGATATGTCGTAAACTCCACTTTTGCATCCTCCGATGGAACCAAAATCCCCTCTTTATCATAAAAATATCGAAGAATGAGACTCCAGTATCTTGCACAAGATACACCATTCGTGAAATTTGTATGATAAATTCCTATTCCAAATTCTTCCCACAACTGACTACCATAATCGATATTGAGATCATAGTAAAGAACTGCTATCATTGCACACACTTCCAATTTTCCATTACCAAGCCATGAACTACGACCAGTTAAACATCATCGAAAAATCCCAAATAAGAAGTTCCACACACAGGGAAAATCAGACTTACGAAAATGACTGATTCCGGTGAGTGGTGGTTGATAACCCATCTCATTGAAAAAGTAAACAATCTATTCAGCCGTAACTTCATAAAACGGCCTGCATTGGAAAGCTTCATGATTGGAGACATAACAGTTGAAAGAACAAAGTGATTGAGAGCAACAATCAACATTTATAACTGTTCAAGATACTGCATAACATCAGGTTGTACATGAAAGTTGGAACTTTGAATCTTCATCAACGTTTGAGAAGTTCTTTCTTCAGTGGTGGTGTTGGATGGATCAACATGACCAGTTGGTGTCACCATTGTTAGGGTTTGTGAGAATTGGGAAAACATTATTATCTTGAAAGGAAATTTAGGAAAAGTTGACCAGAGCGCATAAATTCTTCAAATTAGACCACCAAATTCCTTTTATAATCAACGTAGAATTTGAATTGCCAACCAATGAGATTCTGCCACGTGCTGTCTCTAATAGTGGGTCGGTTTCCAGAAAAGTTTCAACGTCAGAAAAAGTGATGATCACAATTTCCTAAAACCCATGAAAAACTGAATCGTCACATTCGCCGAACGTTTCGTTGATCCCAATGAGATAAGAAACGTCACTTGTTTTGAAATGTCACCATAGAGTTTCATCACCAGGTGAACATTTGACCTTCTTTATGAGGTAAAGCTCATTCTCTTTTGGGATTGGAAAGTGAAATCATATGCCAGACTTTGTGAAATCTGGTTTTTAGTTAGTATTACCCAAAACCTCGAGGATTCGGGTGCAAATGTGTGCCAAAGAAATAGTGGGAATCAAATTTAAAAAAAAATGTGTGTATAGTGATGTCAAATAACATTCGATGTAAAAGCAGTTGGATCCCAGACAAAGATCACTTCATTCAACATCAAGAGAGATGACGAACTGCTTGTGTGTTTTCCTATGAAGTACAATCGAATACTCGTCAATGAGTATCGAAGGGCTTTTATTTTGCACAAGCTTCAAAGGTAGGCACAGTTTTGTTCAAAACCACAACTTAACATAAGTGTGAGTTAAATGAAAAAAAATTACTTGTATGACCAGTGTAGTCAGGAACAAACAACTGAGGATGAGAAAAGTTTCGAAGTGACAAGAGTTCGAAAAGATATTCAGACGAAAATTGTATTCCAAAAAAAATGAAGAGTTAGATCCTGTTGGGAAAAAATGCCTTGGTTAAATAACATTTCTTCAAGATTACACATAACAAAAGGAGTATGATTTTGAATATCGAAATATGGTACTGAAACAAATGTTTCATTATAATCTTGAACTTGATGTTCACCGTCAATTCTTTAAAATTTGGGATTGTTGGTTTTCACTATAATCACGGAAAATGATTTAGGATCATAAACACAGACTTTTGTAATATCTGCATTCTGGTTGGTTTCTGCCAGGGATGCCAAGGATATGCGGTGAGGTGTGTGATCGTGAAGAATAATTTTGGTGAAAAAGATTGGTTAAGAAAACATTGTGTGCCTCTGTGAATGATATTGACTTAGCAGAAATCTCTTTACTCAAAATAAGAAGACAAAGGTAGCTCTTTGAATGTGAATATAGCCTGATTGGGAAGGAACACTCGTAGTGAGAGATCCATTAAGGCTTCGAAAAACATTGAGTCTTTAAGGCTTAAGGTCGACATACAACTTCATGCTTCTAGGGACACCTAACTAGTACAATGGTTCGAAGTTGTCCTTTTCCGCTTTTGAATATATTCCATTGAGCATTGGCCACCACAATATGTTGGTACATTGAGACACAGAAAAATGTTAAACACACAAAACAAAATAAAGAAAATCTTATTGGAATTTTGTTTTTTAGGATTTAAAGACAAAAACAAGAAAATCTTTTTGGAATTTTTGTTTTTGAAATTAAAAGACAAATATAAGGAAAAAAATTTGTAATTTTTTTTATAATACTGAAATAAAAAACAGTAAAATTTTACCAAACATTCGCTATAATAAGTATTTACTTCCAGATAGTGTACATCGAACAACATTTCTTCCTAGATAGCAAACGTTGATCTGAACCATTCAGAGGCATTTTGAAAGTGAAGGTAGTCGAACGCTGAATGGTGAACAGTAACCTCTGAACACTCCAGCAATACATCGACTTCTATTGATTTATGATGATGACGAACCAGGAACTGAACTTGCATCAATCATTCCTAAACCATTTAAGATCCTTAGAAACAATTTCTCATCCAAAGGTTGTGTGAATATATCTGCAAGTTGATACGTCATTTTGACAAAATAAACCTCGATATTACCATCTTGGACATGATCCTTTATAAATGATAGCGAAGAGTTATGTGCTTTATCTTTGAAGGTTGAACCGAATTATAGAAGATGTGTATGACACTTTGTAAATCACAATATAAAAAGATTTTCTTCATATTGATTGCGTAATCTCGAAGTTGGCTTTGAATCCATATGACCTGAGAAGTGCAAGCTTCAGCAGCAACATACTCTACTTCTATTGCAGAAATCAAAACACATGTTTGTTTCTTCGATTGACAGCTAACAAGCTTCCCGTCCAAAAGTTGACATCCACCAGTTGTACTTTTTCTATCTAGTTGACACCCACCAAGGTCTACATCAGAAAACGCCTGTATGAAAAATCCAGGCTTCGACGGGTACCACAAACCCAATGACACAGTTCCTTTGAGATGTCGAAATATGTTCTTTACAGTTGTTAGATGGGGTTCTCTGGGATTCGATTGATACCTGGCACAATTGCAAACAAAAAACATGATATTAGGTCTACTAGCAGTGAAGTACAATGGAGAACCTATCATGCTTCTATACAAAGTGAGATCCACAACAGGCTTATCCAATGAAGGACCTAAGCGCGTGCCGACTGCCATTGATACTTTCAACTTTGAACAATTCGTCATACCAAATTTCTCAAGTAAGTTACAAGAGTACTTCTCTTGATATATGAAAATTCCTTCCTTACTTTTATGAATATTCACTCCTAGAAAATTATTTATCTTACCCACCATACTCATTTCGAACTTGCTTTTCATCATATTTTCAAATTCCCTAGACAACGAAGGGTCAGTTGAGCCAAAAGCAATATCATCTGTCAAAATAGAGTAGGATCAACTAATCCTTGTTTAAATACCAGACTCGAGGTGCTTGTTGTAAGCCATATACTGCTTTATCAAGTATGTAACAATGATCAGGAAATTTTTCATTTACAAAACCTGGTGGTTGTCTGACATAAATAATTTTTTCTAAGAATCCATTGAGAAAAGCGCACTTGACATCCATGTGGTATACATCAAAGTCGTTATGAGCTGCATAAGCAAGAAATATTCAAAAAGCCTCGAGTCTTGTGACAGGGGCAAAGGCTTCATCATAGTCAATACCTTATTGTTGCGAATATCCTTTTACAACCAATTTTGCTTCGTTTTGAACAACATTACCTTCTTTATCCATTTTATTTTTAAAAATCCATTTTAATCTTATAACCGAAACATCATCAGTTTTTGGAATTAGTCTCCACACCTTATTTCGTTCAAATTTAGCAAGTTCAGATTGCATTGCAAAAATCCAATCAACATCTGCCAATGCAACCTTAACTGTTTTTGGTTCATTTTAGAAATAAACACATTAAACATACAGAATTCTCGGTGATCATCCAGCATCTCGTTTTTAGGTCGAATTTGTGCACATGTCATAACTCTAGCTTGAGGATCAATAAGAACCTATTCTTTTGGATGGTTTCATGTCAATATATCCATTCGGTGGATATGCAAGATCAAAATCCAAAGGTGCATCTTTGAATATTTTATCCGTTTCAGAACCTTCACCTGCATTAGACATATTATCATAAACAACATAAACACTATTTTAATTGTTATGCTCCCCCTCGACATCGGCATTAGGTATAGATCTGTTTAGCTCCCCCTAGAATAATGGATTTGGATTGTGATGCTCCCCCTCAACATTAGCATTGTCTTGTCCATGCTCCCCCTCGAATTGATATGTATTTCAGTCATGCTCCCCCTCAACAGTAGACTCTCAAGTGCTTCCCCTCCACTTGACTACCATGCGAAATAGGTAGACGTTCGACATGTACTTGTGAGGTTGATGTAGATTGAGAATCATCTTCTTCCCTAGTCACCATCAAATCATCAGAATGCTTTGATGCTTTAGGAATCTGATTATCTTCATCATGAACTTCAACAACTATCACTCTGTTTGGAACACCAAAATATAAATCATAATCAATATCGAAAGATTTTACAATTGCTGACTCATCATTCAGTTCCGTAAGAGTAGGCTTTTGTTTAAAAGTCTGTTCGACTCGTTTCACATGGTAATCATGGAAATTAAGATTGTATGTCTCATCAATCTTTCTTGTTCACTTATTCAACACCTGATATGCTAAAGAGTTATGTGAGTATCCAAAGAATATTCCTTCATCAACTATTGACTAAAATTTCGAATGATTATCTTTGAGATTCATGATAAAGCAACTGCAACCAAAAACATGGAAAATTTTAACATTAGGCTTCTGATTGTTGATGATTTCATAAGAGGTGACGTTAAAACGACGATGAATGGATGAAAAATTTTGAGTGAAGAAAGCTGTTGAAACCGCTTCTGCTCAGAGATAATAAGGCAGATTTACATATGTTAGCATTGTCCTTGCCGCTTCACACAACGATCTATTCATCCATTCGACAACACCATTTTTATGGTGTGTAAGGAGATGAAAAATTAAGAATAATCCATAATTCAGTCAACAATAAATTGAGAGTTTGATTCTTGAATTCTTGGCCATTATCGCTTTTGATTTTTCTAACTTTCTTTCTCAGACTTAGTTCGATGTGCCTTATAAAATCTATCATCACTTGAGCGGTTTCAGACTTCTGACAAAGAACGTAAACCCAAGTAAACCTTGAAACGTCATCAACAATTACTGATGTGTGTGACGTATATCAGTTTTAATCCTAACAAACTCAAATAAAAACAAACACACGTAGGCAGTGTACCTATCGATAGTAGTTTAGTTTAAGCAAGTAGGGTATCGAACACAAGGAACGATAAACAATTAAAATTAATACTAATATTATCTAAATAAAGAAATTAATTAAAATGAGGGTTTTCTCTAGCTTTACAAGACTATAAACTTAAGTAACTTCCTAAACACTTTAGCAAAAAGGCAATTAACAACTAAAAGAGGAACAAAAGACAACTAGATTCAATCAAATTAAAGAGACTTCCGTTTAGATTCGATTCACTTATTCCTATGGTTGATTTCGTGGCAAGTGCAATGGATTAATATATCAATGGTTACCGATTTCTAATATTATTAGGTCCATGTTCAATATTACTAATTCTTTAGCAAAGAAGTTAATTCAAACAGTGATCACGTGATTAAACTAACAAGTTTCTTAGTGTCAGTTGGAACCAAGTAAGACTTATAACATTAGTTAATCAAATTGGTTGGTTTAATTAACTCATATGAAGTTGGTCATCACATATGCTCACACATTAACTTACTTATTTTCTAGTTAACCCTAGGTTCATGTTCACTAATACTGGGCATACAATCTTGTTTTCAAAAAACTATAAGATTTAAGCAATGAAGATGTTCATGCAACTCAATTACTTAGTTATTAACTGAAACTAATTATCATTAACATGCAATGATCTTTTAACAAGCTTAACAAGATAAATAACCAAATCAATATAATCCAAGCCACTCAATCAAACCATATTCTTAATATCATCTACATCTAAACAGAAATAGGGATTTTAGCCCATAACTTCAGCAAAAACAATCATAAAATCGAAATCTAATGTTATAAACATGAATTAAAACAAAGATTAAGATAAAAGTGATAGTTTAATGCCTTTGATCTCTTCAATCCTTAGACTCTAATTGAAATTCGAAAACCACACAGCTTCTAAAAACCTCTCTGGCCTCCAAAAGTCGCTCAAAGCCTCTAGCATCAGTTCAGGAGTAAACAATCTATACATAGATTCCAAAAATCATCTCAACTCGTCAAGTTTTTGGACCAAACTCGTCAAATTCGTTTGAAATCAAAATGTTCTCAAAACACGAAAGTCGTCCGAAATTGTGTTTAGTTTTCAGAACAGTTTGAATCTCGTCAACCCGAGTTACGAGTCAGGAGATATGGCCAAAACACTGACGAGGGCTCAAACTGTCTAGCAACATCCTTCTTTCTTCAAAATCGAAGATCCAAGCTTCCAATCGACAATTCTGCATAGTTTTCCTTCCGAGCATGTCTTTGTTGCTGAAATGAGATTGTAAACTAATTAAGTACCTTTTGTTCATTAAATGAGATAAAATCAACAAAAATTATTAAAGATAATGCATGAATTTTATAACTAACTATGCCCATATCAATGACCAATATGTACTTCTAGTTGAGAGTCTCAACAGTCGAAGGTCCACAAAGGTCAATGTAAAGAAGTTCTAGAGGTTCGATGATCTAGTCGATGACAATAGGATGACCTTGACGATGTTGCTTTCCTTGTTCACATGCTGCACACAATGATTCATTATCAAATTTTAATACAGGTAAGCCGCGAACAAGATCATCTATAACCAGTTTGTTTAGATTCTTGAAATTCAGATGGGAGAGTTGTCGGCGCCACAACCAGCTAAGATCTGATGAAGCTTTCGAAAGTAAACAGGCTGTAGGAACAACAACAATGGACTTCATGTCGAGTGTGAACATGTCACCTTTCCTTTTCGACTTAAGCTAAACTTCCTTCATTTCTTTATTCGAGATGAAACTTCCTTCTTCATCGAAGACTATTTGATTTACAGTGTCCACAAGAAGTTGTGAAACACTTATCAAGTGGTGTTGTAGGCCTTCAACATATGCTACCCGAGTGACTGTAACTTCCCATTCGTTATTTTCCATAACCTTTCACTTTGCATTTTTGATTATTTCTGAACTACACAACTCTAACATTATCCAAACTTCGGAAGTCTCGCATTCTCTCCTTTTGACTTGTCATGTGACGAGAGCAACCACTATCGATATACCAATGTTTATCATATTTCTTGTCACATGGTACCTGCGATCAATCAAAAGAATTTAGGTCCCCAAGGCTTTTTGGGTCCTTGGATATTAGTTTGAAATGCATTATCAAATGAAGAACCTAGCACCCACTTTTATACTATCAATTAAATCAACTTCGACAGACTTGGGCATTGAAATGTAATCATTCAATGGTTTAGGTTCGCCACCGACTTTCCTTTTTCCATCTATAGTTCATTGTGTGTCAACTTTTGTGTTCGAAACTGCTTTCCATCTTTTTGCTGACAGAGTCGATTCCAATGAGGATGAACTACCATTTTGTGATTCGTTCAAGTAGCTTTCATAAGCATACTTGATTTGTTCTTCAGAGAACTTTCCATATTGGTATTGTTTCCCTTTTCCTTCGAGCCAATGGTTGATAGTCTTCACATTATTTTTCCCTTTCACAAAAGAAGCATTGATTTTCTGCTTTGACTCTATATTTGGAAAGTGAGGTTTTGTTGGCTTAAAAGGTTCATATTTCTTTCCTTTTACTTCCAATTTTTCAAAATTTCTTTTTGGAAACGATGGTTTCGGAGAGTATTGAAACCAATTTTGAAAATGTTTGTTATAACCAACTGATGTTTGATTAAAAATGTTTTGTCCTTGTGGAAAACTTCTCTGACCTTGAAATTTATTATAATTTCTTTGTTCATTGTTTTGTCCAACATTTCTTTGAATTTTGTTTTGAGATAACTTCTCATTCTGAGAGTTTGAAACAAAAGGCTTTAGATGATGATTTGAACAAAATTTCCATTTCTTTGTTTTTGAACAATTGGTGTTCAAACTGGTTTGTGAACATTAGATGGACCCTTTGGAAAATCATTTTGCTTTTGAATGGAATTATTTTGAACAAAAGTCTGATTTTATGAAAACGTCTTAACTTGTTCAGATGACTTTTGTTTAAAATCTTTTTGTTTCTTAAAAGCCTTGACATTTTTCCAATAGACTTTGTT
This sequence comes from Lactuca sativa, assembly GCF_002870075.4. NCBI lineage: Eukaryota > Viridiplantae > Streptophyta > Magnoliopsida > Asterales > Asteraceae > Lactuca > Lactuca sativa. The sequence goes on along the minus strand of NC_056625.2, from coordinate 83,028,706 downwards.
TTGTGCTTTTGACATCGAAACACCTTCCTCTTTTGCAACTTTTTTGAATACTTTCATTGAAAATTTGTGCTTTTGCTTTTTGTGTTTTCAAAATTGCTTCATTTATTTGTTTATCAACTTTTGATTTTTCAGACATTACTTTCCAAACTCGTTTCGGTTTTTGTCTCTGAAAAGTAGTTGAGTTCTTGTAAGGGCATTTTCGACTATGCTTTGATTACAAAAAACCATTCTTTTGTTGCAACTTGTTTGTCTTCTTCAACAATTTTGTTGAGTTCAGGATTCACATTATCACCATTTCCAGTGGTAACAAACACTTGATTGGGGAACATAACTTCATCAGTGCACTTGAAATTCGGATAGACGAATGAGTTAGATTCAAGAAAATAAGGACCTTTTTCTTTCATCACCTTTTCAAACTATTATGTTTCCTCATAAACCTATTCGACAACAACTTGGGGAATAGTTGTTTCAATCAAAACTTAATCCTCATCACTATCAGTCTCATAGTCTTCGACAACCACATCGTCATATTCATGAACTTTCGATGTAGACGGTTGGTTAGTATGAACCTTCTCCATTGAATCACAACAAATTTCTTTCCCCTTGGCCATCGAAGTGACATTAATGACAGACAATTGAGAGCAGTCAATAGTTTCCTCTTCCTCAATTTCACTTATATTGTTAGAATCATCTTCGATATCAACAAAATTTGTTGAGAGTTTAAAGTTGAAGTCTTAGTCATGTTTAAAATTTTGATTTGTTCAGTTTTAGTAAGAGTCTCATTCACAATATGCACTAATTCATTAGCATTCAAACATTCATCGATTCTAACAATTCCATAGGAATAAGAATCATTAGGGACTTTATCGAATTCTAAGATTTTCTTTTCACAATCATAGGAAGTTGTATCGATTTTCTCTGTTTCGTATACTAAGAAAGGCAATAAATTCCTATGTTGTTCTTTTCATATTTCTGAGGAGTGATGAAGATCAGTTAGTTTTTCATACAATCTTTTAGCACTGTTATATTCAATATTTCGTTGTTTGATCAACATAACATTATCTGCCCTAACCGAGTCACTATCTAGAGAAATATTATCCAGTTGTAGGTCTAGACTATCTATTCGACTTCTATTAGACTCCAAGTGTTTTTTATTATCTAGCTACAAATATTTTTGATCTCTCAGATTCGCTACTAACAGAAATTAGCATGTCAATAACATAAGAGAAAGTATTATCAAAATCAGATAAAACAGTAAGATAAGATCTTGAAGGAATGTTAAAAGATTCAAGAAGAGTACGTACCTTCGATGTCATAAGAGATTTGTCTGCTCCTGTTCACATAAATCATTTACCAGTAATTTTTTCCTCTTTGAACTGCCTTCTTCGAATCTTGCATACATCGCGCCATGGGTGGGGTTTCTCATTTCTTCATCGTTGGAACCAGATGAGCAAATCGATTAGGTTCCATCCCCTTCAACTCCTCCCTTCACAACCAGTGACAATCCTTTAGTCCTTGATCTCACTTCTTCCAACATTTTGACATAATATGCCACATCTTTAACTCACTCCTTCTTCTCCTCTTTCTTTCTCAACATGCAATCTACTGCCAGATGGTTCGCATAATTACAGTAATTGCAATCGAGCCTTGAATATCCTTTTAACTTCTTCTCATCCTTCTCAACAACATTCTCGCTCTCTTCCTTCTCTTCCTTCAACACCACTCTCATTCCTTTCCCAGATGAAGTGTTACTCTTGAAATCATTGTTGGCTTTGTATTTTTGATTGAAAGGCTTCTTAAAGAACGTTTTCACTTTATTGTTGGAATAGTAAGCCACAACCTCATCCTCCGAACTCACCAAGAATCATTCATCTTCGGAACCAACTCGCTCAGCAACCTCGATCTCAAAATCCTTCACTGACACCTTCAACATCAAGGCCACTGGACCTCCTAGATTCTGAAGGGTTTTGAGCATTCTAACACTCCTATGGGGTACATGTAACCCTAGATACCTTGGATCTATGTTTTCTCTATTATAAATGCAAACTTTCAATTTTCCAAGTTTTCATTCTAACTAGCATACTATGAAGTATATGTAATACAAAAATCTAGTAGAATGACATACCTTTACTTGTAGCTTGATTCCTTGGAGCTTTAAGAGCCTAGCACCCCAACTGTGATGCCTCAAATGCTTCACACAACACCACCAACAATGGAAGAACTTGAGAGAAGTTTACTTGCACTCAAAATCGGCTAGCCCTCTTTCCTTTCACTTAAGTGCCAATTTTGGTAGCCTTAGGGTCTCTTATATAGTATGAAAAACTAGGGTTACACCATGAAAACCCTAATGACCTTCCATATCCCTTATGCTCCATGGGTTAAAACATCCATGGAGTATCCATGGGTTACCACATCGGTTTAGCCTAACATGAAGAACTATGGATCATAAGCCCACTTTATAAGAATGAATGATTTACCAAATCAACCCCTTATATTTAATTAGTCTCTTTTGATCACAAAATTAATTCCAAATTAATTCTTGATCACTACTAATTAAATAATATGATTTCATATCAATATATTAGAACTTATAATATATTAATAAATCATAAATATCCTCTTCTCAAAAGTCCATCCTTACAAATTGTTCTGGTGCCATGCAACCCACATGGACCATGCTACTCTCGGGTCAAGTGCATACCAATTATAGTTATAGGCTTAGACACTAAATCCAACAGTCTCCCACTTGGATAAGTCTAATAATTATAACTGCAAGTACGACTTAAAACACCGACTAGAAAATGTAGCTCTTAAAATCCTCTGTCGAACTGAGACGCTCCATTTTAAATAAGTGAAAATATAATCTTCTGTTCTCAATATATCAGCTGGACAAATACATGGAACAACATCATGCTTATTTGTCTAGCATTTTGTTTCCCGATTTCTGATTTGTTTGACAAAGAACTTAATCGAACACATCAATTGAGTTCTGACCGGGACCCGGCGCATAGGTCAAACCAAAATCATTGAAGGGCACAAGATATGACTTTTAATCCTCCAAGGACTAAAAGGAACAGATAAACTTCGACCGTATATGCTTGTACTAACTACTCATTGAATCATACAGAACAACACGTTTTATAACATCGAGTTACCAATGCGTTTTCGTACTATCAATGTACAACCAACTCATACTCAACAACTCATATATCTAGGTTTGAAGACTTATATGATATTATCGTCTCACGATCACTCGAGATAAATTCCATGAAGTGATATAAGTGAGCGCGGGTTGAATCCAATACTCAGACCTTATGAGCACTCATGAATGTTGCAGCAACCATTGCTATGTCTAATACAATTAATTCAAACAAATCTACAAGACAAATTCATGACAGTCTTGATTCAATACCTACTTCCAACGTATGATCGATTGTGGATAGTTTGAATAATATAATTATTCTGGAAGTCAAAACATGAAAAGTGAAACAATAGTAAATGAATGACACAAGACAGTACCATACTAGTAAATAAAAAGCACCTTTTATTTAAACATCAAATGTCAATTACATTTCAACTATTACAAGTTTTGAAAGTTATCTAATCATTAAAACTAATATCATCCTTCAGCCCGATGCACCTCGCATGCTGTAAATGCTTAACCCTGCCCAGTCCCTTCGTGAGGGGATCTGATGGGTTCTCATCTGATGATACCTTCTTTGCCATGAGGAGTCCTTCTTTTATCCGATGTCTTATGAAGTGATATTTTATGTCGATGTCCCTGGATCTGCCATGATCCCTTGGTTCCTTAGCTAAGGCAACCCCACTCTCGCTGTTACAGAAAATCTCCATAGGCTCCTTTATAGCTGGTACAACTCCAAGGTCTCCAATGAAGTTTTTCAGCCATATTGTCTCCTTCATTGTCTCGCTTGCTGCTATGTACTCTGATTCGCAAGTTAAATCAGCTACTGTCTCCTACTTGGAAGTTTTCCAAGTTATTGCTCCTCCAATCAGGGTAAAGACCCAGCCAGACTGAGAGCAGAAATTATCCTTGCCGGTCTGAAAGCTAGTGTCACTATACCCCACCACTCCGATGTCATCACTCCCACCGAGGGTAAGAACCCAGTCCTTAGTCCTCCGCAAGTACTTGAGAATCTTCTTTACTACAGTCCAATGAGCTTTGCCAAGATTCCCTTGATATCTGCTGACCATGCTCAAAGCAAAGGTCACATCAGGGTGAGTACAAGTCATAGCATACATGATCGAGCCAACAATGGAAGCATATGGTGTTCGACTCATTTCAGCTATCTCAGCCTCTGTACTCGGACACTGAGTTTTACTTAGTTTGGCATTGCTCTGGATTGGTAAGTCACCTTTCTTGGAATCTTGCATGCCGAATCTTTTCAACACCTTATCCAAGTAGGTACTTTGACTAAGTCCAGTTAGTCACTTACTCCTATTTCTCAATATCCTTATCCCAAGAATATAGGCAGCTTCTCCGAGGTCCTTCATAGCGAAACACTTCCCAAGCCAGGACTTAATCTCCTGCAAGATTGAAATGTCATTACCTATGAGAAGTATGTCATCCACATACAACACCAGAAAGCAAACTATGCTCCTACTGGCCTTGACATATACACAGGACTCATCTTCGCTTCTCGAAAAGCCAAACTCTTTGACTTTCTCATCGAAACAAATATTCCATCTATGAGATGCTTGTTTCAATCCATAAATGGATTTCTCAAGCTTACACACTCTATTAGGGTACTTTGCATTGACAAAACCCTCTGGCTGACTCATGTAAACATTCTCATCCAACTTTCATTTAAGGAAAGTGGTTTTGACATCCATTTGCCATATTTCATAATCATGAAATGCAGCAATGGCTATCATAACCCTAATAGACTTAATCTTCGCTACTGGCGAGAAGGTCTCATCATAATCAACTCCCGGAGTTTGAGTAAAGCCCTTTGCAACCAGTCGCACCTTATAAGTGTGTACTTTCCCATCCATCTCGGTCTTTTTCTTGAAGATCCATTTGCACCCGACTGTCTTAAGACCCGGTACATTGTCAACCAAGTTCCAAACTTGATTGTCATATGTGGACTGAATCTCGCTGTCCATAGCCACTTTCCATTTAGCATACTCAGGGCCTGCCATGGCTTCCTTGTAGCTGTGAGGTTCATCCAAATTTACCAGTGTGCTATCACTGATAAATGTATCACCCTCAAATGTTATAGGGAAACCATATAACGCAGGTGGAACACTAACTCTACTGGAACGCCTCAGAGGTATAGACTGGTCAATTGACTCAACAGGAATTCCTTCCTCAAGTTGATTGCTAGTGTTTGAGGTTCCTTCACCGCTTGACTCTTGAGGTTCTTCGAAGTCAATTTTCCTCCTACTGTCTCCTTGTCCTATGAGCTCTCTCTTGCGAAAGATTCCTCTCCTCGCAAAGAAGACAACATTGTCACTCGCTCTAAAGGGCCCACACACATCGTTGTGTATGAGATGCAACAAACCCTTACACCTTTCACAAGTACCAGTGAAGGGTGACTTATTCATCTTTCCAAGTAAGCAAGACTCGCAAGTGTCATCCGACCTTAAGTCGAATGACTCCAAAAATCCAGCCTTTTGGAGTTGGCCTATGCGCTTCTTGCTGACATGTCCAAGACGACAATGCCACAAGCATGCTTTATCCAATTCATTGGAAGAATCGATATGCAACACATCATTTCCTAAGTTGTCTACAACATTCACAGTTTCATATACACCATTACAAGGTAACTCTTTAAAATAAAAAACACCATTATAATAAGCCTTTATAGCACCAATTTCATTATCAAATGAAAAACTATATCCTTGTTTGTACAAACCATGAAAGGAAATAATATTTCTTGCCATATCAGACGAGTAGCAACAATTATTCAAATCTATTTCTAACCCAATATTAAGAAATAAAGAGTAAACTCCAATCTTGGTGACAGGTGAAACCTTCCTATCCCCCATGATCAAGTCTATGTTCCCGTGCTCCACATCCTTACTTCCTTTTAGGCCATACACATTAGAACAAATGTGAAAACCACAACCTGTGTCATGAACCCAAGAGTTAGAATGTGATGAGTTTTTAGATAGAATAGTATAAATACCTACATGGGTGGGTTTAACCTTCCCATCTTTAACATCCTGAAAGTATTTGGGGCAGCTTCGCTTCCAGTGCCCTTTTTCATGACAGTAGAAACACTTTGCTTCTTTAGGAATGGAAATGGGAGCAACAAAACTAGCCTTGGTCCCACTTGAAGAGGATCCATCAAGAGACTTTCCTTTGCGGCTCTTTGAGGGAGCCTTCCTCTTCTTCCCTTTCCTTTGTCCAATTGCCAGAACAGGGTGGTGGTAGGAGTAAAAACAACCTATTTACCTTTGATACCACTTTCGGCAGTCCTCAAAAGCCCTTGAAGTTTGCTAAGTGTGACCTCCTCCTTGTTCATATGATAGATCCTTCGGAACTGATCATAACATGGAGGTAAGGAGTGTAGAATGATATCTATAGCCAGCTCCTTAGGAAAGTTCACATTCAACTTTAGCAAACGGTCCACAAACCTTTGCATTTTATGCAAGTGGCACGTGATGGGTTCACCATCCTTCATCCTGGTTGTTATCATGGAAGAGATGATTTCATACCTCTCTTGACGAGCACTCTGATGGTATCTTTCCATCAGGTCTTGGTGCATCTTAGAAGGTAGAAGTCCTCATAGGACTTTTGGAGTTCAGTTGTCATGGTGTCCAACATTATACAAGACACCTTTGTGGCATCCTTCTCATGAGTCCTAAACTCAGCAATCTCCTCAGGAGTAGTAGAAGACTCATCAATTTCTTTGAGCTCCTTTTCTAGGACATATTCCTTGTCCTCATAGGGAGTGACCATCCGGATGTTCCTAATCCAATCATTAAATTTGGAACCATCAAAGATGACTCTCCCACAAAGGTTCATGATAGAGAAGGAGCCATTAGGGTTTGAGCTAGAAGCAGTGTTGGAAGACATCTGAAAAGAAATAAAGACAAGTTTATACTAGATAAAGAGTCCTTAATGAACACCCAATATGAAATATTAAGGGTAGGACCCAACACCATATTTTACAAATTGGAAGACGGATGTCGTAATCCAACTTGCAAAATATTTGAAGTTAGGTAAATGACGATTTACCAATTTCCACCATGAAAAACGAAATAGTTATTAAGTTTTAATTGGATTGAAATTCCTAGATCATTTGAGATTTATTGAAAAATTCAATGTCATGTTTAAATCTTGATTATGCCCTTCAGGTTTGTGACTGGGATATCGAGGATCACAAACAAGGTGTGAATAACCATGCAAAATGTGCTTTGTACTCCCGGCTTTATCACCCAATCAATTTTTCGGTTAACCACACACGCTCCATTGATCTTATGATAAACATCGAGCCACCATTTGCCATCCTTACTAGTCCAAGTTAATGTGTCGGTTAACCACACACGCTCCATCAACAACTTGACAAGGTGCAACGTGCAATTTTCATGGATTAGCATCAATTTCACATTTTCCTAAAGTAACTAAGATTAGGAAATTTAAAAAAGAGTTGGTTACTTTATTGTTATCATTATACTTTTAATGAGACTTATAGTCCTATCCTACCCATTCGGCTAACGACCCTCCACCAGTCAAGGAAGCGGTGGGTGAGAGTGGACACCCATTAAACTGCCATTTTATAGGCAGTAACCTTATACCCCCCCCCCCTTATAGACCGGCTTCGCGAATGAGGTCTACTAACGGTAAGACTGACATGATCTTATATATATATATATATATATATATATATATATATATATATATATATATATATATATATATATATATATATATATATATATATTAACTTATAATACTATAAAGTATAAGGGTTGAATTTTAAATTTTTAAAATTCTAGGGTTTGGAATTAAAGTATTCTAAAGTGACTTTACAAATTCCAAAACTTGAGGGCAAGTTTTGAAACTTGTCAAAACTTTTCAAGTCCATAACCTATGAGTTTTAATGTCTTTTAAATAAGTGACTTTTCATTTTCCATAACTTGAGGACAAGTTATTGAGCACATCAAAGGCCATTAAGATCATCAACTAAACTAACAAGCATGTCAAGTAATGTCCATGATCTAGCTTAAACTCATATGAACAAGACAATTTATCAAACAAATTTCATGTAATTAACCTAAAGATATAAACTAATACAAAACATAAAACTTTGATAATTATCTTTTAAATTAGATTAGCATGATTATTACCACATCAAAAACAGGTTTATAAGTTCAAAATAAAAGGTTAGGGTAATGATCCTAGTCCAATCCCATCCTTAAAACTCAAAAATCTACTCTCAGGAGCACCAACTCGTCGAGTACATGAACTAACTCGGCGAGTTGATCAGATTTGTGAGGGGACTCGGCGAGTCCACTGTCCAAAAAGTAGAAAATCGATTTTTGAAGCATTAGAAAGTAAGTAGCATCAAGTATAAGTAAAAAAAGCCTAGCCTCTGATACCACTGAAGGGTTTTGAGCATTCTAAAACTCCTATGGTGTACATTCAACCCTAGATACCTTGAGTCTATGTTTTCTCTATTATACATGCAAACCTTCAATTTTCCAAGGTTTCATTCTAACTAGCATACTATGAAGTATATGTAATACAAAAATGTAGTAGAATGACATACCTTTACTTGTAGCTTGATTCCTTGGACCTTTAAGAGCCTAGCACCCCAACTGTGATGCCTCAAATGATTCACACAACACCACCAACAATGGAAGAACTTGAGAGAAGTTTACTTGCACTCAAAATTGGCTATCCCTTTTTCCTTTCACTGAAGTGCCAATTTTGGTAGCCTTAGGGTCTCTTATATAGCGTGGCAAACTAGGATTACACCAGGTAAACCCTAATGATCTTCCATATCCCTCATGCTCCATGGGTTAAAACCTACATGGAGTATCCATGGGTTACCACATGGGTTTATCCCAACATGAAGAACTATGGATCATAAGCCCACTTTATAAGAATGAATGATTTACCAAATCAACCCCGTGTATTTAATTTGTCTCTTTTGATCACAAAATTACTTCCAAATGAATTCTTGATCAATACTAATTAAATAATATGATTTCGTATTAATATATTAGAACTTATAATATATTAATAAATCATACATATCCTCTTATTAAAAGTCCATCCTTATAAATTTTTCCGGTGCCATGCAACCCAAATGGACCATGCTACTCTCGGGTCAAGTACATACTAAATATAGTTATGGGCTTAGACACTAAATCCAACATATTCATCTTCCCTTCTTCAGCTATCTCATTGATTTTTCTCTCATGAGCTTTTAGCACATTATACAAGTCTCCCAATGAATAGCCATCAGAGCTTTTGCTGAGTATTTATCATCAAGTGGATATTCCTACACTCTTTTCGAAGTCCCATCAAGAATGTAAGATTATATTCGAGAGTTGAGTGTGCAACTCCATATCGATTACGCTTGAATATCAATTCATTCAAACGATCGTAGTAGAGTAATTTGGTTTCACTGTCCTTTTGCTTTAATTCACCAAGTTCCAATAGACACTACTTCACAAAGATCTTCTTCGTCTTCTTACTTCCTTGATACTTTTCTTTCAAAGTATCCAAAATATCTTTTGCTGATTTCCATCCCCAAAAAAAATTGTAAGCAACCAGTGGAAGAGCACTGCGAAGTTCACGCAAATACTTCTTGTCATTTTCTTCATACTTATCCTTTTGTGATGCCTTTCCAGAAGTTGAACCAACATTTTTGACTTGATCAAACATATATGGACGATAATTTCCCTTAGTGATACATCTCCATAGATCCTCATCAATCCCGTTGAGGTAATCCTCCATGTGATCTTCCCATTGCTCGAAGTACTCTAGAACAAGCATTGGAATCTTAGTTGAAGATCCAAACAGATGAGAGAAACTGGACATTATGTTCATGTTAAAATTCGCCAATGTTGTACGGACTGAAATTACGATAAGATTCAGAATAGGAGATCTAACAGATGAATCTTTCAAATAATGTTCAGAAAATACTCAATCAATCAAACGATTGCATAATCCTAACAAATCACTCAAATAGAGCTAGTTTTCTTAATCAAAAGTGCGGAAATCTTTTTAGTCAAAAAGAACGATTCAAAACTTTTTAAAAAGACAAGAAAACCATAAATGATTGATTGTATCCTGCTCTGATACCAAATGTAGTGTGTTTGAATCGAGTATTAAGAACGAAATAAAGAACTGAATGCGTTAATAACATAGATGTAAATAAAATCTGTTTGGCTCGTTGATTGCGTCTGAACAAGTACAAAATAATACAAGAGAGTAAAACACAAAAGCTCCAAAAGTTGCTCTCGACTCTTATACTTACCCTATTTATAGGGTGATACAAACGTATACAAAAAAATATGTAAGGGCTAAACATTAAGCTTCGACCTCTAAACCTGCCTTACATAATACATACATTTGAAGTACTTGACTTCAACATCGACACTACCCATACCTAAATGTATTTCGACACCTCATTATATACTTCGAACCTTACAGTCATTACCATTTGTTGGATTTGTGGTCGAGACGATACATGATCGTAGGAGGGACACGTGGTACACCTGGTGTATGTGAGCCTCTAGTGGAAGCTCCAGATGATATGAGATTTGAGTAAAGTGGAATTCATGCAAAATTTTGAGGTGAATAAATGGATGTTTTGGTATAAGTAAATGGTGGTGGAAATACACCAAGCCATGGCGGATGTAGGAGTTGGTTTGTTGTGTTGGTGATGTGTTCTTATGACGACCCAGATATTCTAAAAAAAATCAGAATTCTATTAACTCATAAAAATAAAAACATTTTATATCCCAGGAAATAATCATGGGTTAAATATAGATTTTCATAAAAGAACAACAAGGACAAATAACTAAAACAACAACCTAGTCTAAGTCCTTGTGCTCTTGTCTTGTCATCTCCTCTACTACCCTGCCTACTGCTACTTGAACCTACAAACCATAAAACATATCTACAACATCAGACACTATGTGTCACTCTAGTAAGCCATTATTCTATCTTTTCTTATCTTTCTCTTCCTTCTCTTTCTCATACTCTATCATCTATGCTCTTTCACTTAATAGCATACACTATTATTCTTTTCACTTCTTTCATTTATCTCTTATACTCTTCTCTAATATTTCTTTCTACTATTTCCCATGCTCTTCTCTTTCCTTCTCTTACTATTTATTATCCTCTTCTAACGCTCTTCTCATTCTCATCCCATACTCTATCTTTGTATCTACTATGTCTATTCTCTACACTATCTCTTATTTGCTCTTTCTTTACTCTACTCTTTCTCTTCTCTATCTCATATCTAATGCCTCAACCTTTTGTTCTCATCTAGACTACACAGTCACATCTCATACCATACTCTAAGGGACCAACATCCCACCATCATTTCCATGTATTCTCATATGGTCTTACTTCTCACTCTTACGATCCCTCGTAGATCCTTAATCTTTCTTCTTCTCTTGAATCCATCACATAGTCCTTACTCTTAACCCCTCACAGGTTATCTCTAAGTTCTTACAAAGAACGCTCTTGTCTTGTTAGTCTCAAGGAACCATTCTTTTCTAACCATAACCAATTTGGATTCCTGTAGGAATCATATATCTACATTCCCAAAGGGAATCATCATATTTTACCCAGTAAGGACATAAGCTCATTCCCGAAGGAATCATACTCTTGTCCCCATCGGGACCATAACCTTTTCCCCGAAGGAACCTCTATATGTTTTCCCCGAAGAAACCATACTCTTGTCCCCGAAGGAACCTCTATCTCTTTTCCCCGAAGGAACCATACTTTTGTCCTTGAAGGAACCTCTATCTTTAACTCTCTATCTTTGTTATGTGACTCATCACATAACACTTCCCATGGACAATATATATATATATATATATATATATATATATATATATATATATATATATATATCATCAAGAGATCACTTAATTTTTCTCTTCTAGTACTTAATTCATTAAGTATCTCATCTCTATCTGTATATAATAATATATAAGTATTATACACAATATCAATTATGTCTAGTCATACATTCTTACTCTTATGATTATACTGTATATATTCATCTTCTTTTATTTTCATATTCATCTTCTTTTATTTTGTATTATCTCTTAGGTGTTACCAAATACCCTTATCATCTCTAGTCATGCATAGGATTATATTTCATATAATAATATTACTCCTTTATCTACTCTTATGGGTATTACTTAAAATACACATATCCCTTCCTTATACATATACACATGCTTTGGTTATACATACACGCTCAGGCACATGGTCTTACATGTATATCCACAAACACTTAACCTCATATATGGTTATAATCTATATAACCATATATTTCCTTTCTGTTTTCCATGCTCAAATACATTACTCTAACATACATAAACATACATACATATATAAATAAAATATATAAAATAACTCAAAGAGAGAGAGAGAGAGAGAGAAAGGGTAATAACTCACCTTATCAGTTAGTGAAGATTAATTGTCCTACTTTGGCTCCTTTCTTCAATTGATGCATATTGATCCATATTCTTTGCTCTTAGGCTTATTCATACATGCATACAAGCATCTTTATACTTGTCTTATCCTATTAAGATCTTAATGATTCTTAAGATAAAAATGACCACCTAATTGATCAAAATTGTATCTTTTCATTATTTGTCTCTTAATCCCAATCAATTAATGAATTAAGTACCACATAATATCAAATCCATTATAATATATCATCTAATGCATCAATTAAACATAATCACTAGTTAGTAATTCAAACCCTAACTCTTATTGGATTGATTCCACCATAAGAGTCAATTTCTAAGATTAATTAATGCATACAGACACTCTCAATAGCATCATAGTTAATTTACAAGCTAATCAAGCCAAGCAATCTAACTAATTCATCAAAACACCATTAAGCCCTAATTAGCTTAATTATGGAGAATATGATTATCTCACAAGATTTCCATATTAAATCCAATCCATAAACACCCTAGACCGCCTTTTGTCCTTTTTTCCTTCTCTAAATCATTTGAGTTTTGCTTAGGAGGGCTTAGGGTGTTAAAGGACGAGAATGAAGGTTTAACAACATTTTCATATGATGTGACACTATGCCACGACCATCTATTTATTATGTCATGGTAGCCAGTTGACCTCACTCAATGGCAGCCATTTAATCCACCGTGTCATGGAGATCTGTATGCTATGTCGTAGTGCTCTTCCTACACTAGCATCCTAATTTGACCACCGCGTTATGGCACCAATTTATCGCACCTTAGGGAAAAGTGCATTGCCTTTCCATCTTAAGAAAAAGTCTCGCCTTGCTATGGGGAACTACCCACTGTTCTGCCTTAGCTGTTTAACAACAACTCATTGGCTGATTGCATTCCATCTTTTGGACAATTTTATCCCAACTTCCAACGTACATAACTTCTTCGTTTCTAACTTGTTTTCTATGATCTTCATATTAATAAAAAATAGGGAACATACTCTACAAATCCTTTAAGCCATTTTGCACTACCTTAGTACGGTTCTTCATTGTTAAGTCACAAAGTTTGACTAAAAATATAAAATTTCCCATTTTACCCTTTTAGCCAAAATGCAGCTTCTTATGCATTCTTTCGCTTGAACTTACTTATCTAACCTCTTCTAAGTGACTTAAACTCATTTTGGCTAGTTTCATGAAGTCACAACTTCATAATCTAATATTTTTCTCATAATTGTCCATTTTGCCTTTTGGTAAATATTTGACTAAAAGTCAACTTTCTCTAAATTGTAGATTCTTACGGTTCCAGCCAAGCACTTCTCATGGTTGTGTATTGATTGTAATCCCCGGTTAACTAAGGAAAAGTGGTAGTGGATATGGATCCCCAACATGAATTAGGGTGTGACAACTGTCAATTTTCGGTCAATTCAAAGTCAACTAAAGTCAACAAGTCAAACCGGTCAACCCAATTTGCCCGTAGGTACTAGAGTTTACGTTATGTAATTTCTAAACAACTCTCTATTCTAATGAGAGATCATAAATCGAAAAGTGCGTACATCTAGATCTCCTTAACCTAAAACGGTGGTACGTGGAGAGCCAAACCGGTAAAACAATGTTACATACTCATCAGGAGTATGCAAGATCCTTAAACAAGGCTTAACGGGGTTCACGGACCTTGCATTGCGAAGCCGGACACTCAAAAAGGTCACCAATGAAACCTCTCTCAATCGTTTTCACTTCATCTCTTTGTATGAGAAACCTCTCCAAGAATGTCAAATCTCTCCCAAATCTCTCTAAGTATGTGAAATTTCTCCCAAATCTCTCTTTGTATGAGAAATCTCTCCAAGAATGTCAAATCTCTCCCAAATCTCTCTAAGTATGTGAAATCTCTCCCAAATCTCTCTTTGTATGAGAAATCTCTCCAAGAATCTCAAATCGCTCCCAAATCTCTCTAAGTATGTGAAATCTCTCCCAAATCTCTCTTTGTATGAGAAATCTCTCCAAGAATGTCAAATCTCTCCCAAATCTCTCTAAGTATGTGAAATCTCTCCCAAATCTCTCTTTGTATGAGAAATCTCTCCAAGGATGTCAAATCTCTCCCAAATCTCTCTAAGTATGTGAAATCTCTCCCAAATCTCTCTTTGTATGAGAAATCTCTCCAAGAATGTCAAATCTCTCCCAAATCTCTCTAAGTATGTGAAATCTCTCCCAAATCTCTCTTTGTATGAGAAATCTCTCCAAGAATGTCAAATCTCTCCCAAATCTCTCTACGAATGTGAAATCTCTCCCAAATATCTCTTTGTATGTGAAATCTCTCCAAGTATGTCAAATCTCTCCCAAATCTCTCTAAGTATGTGGAATCTCTCTCAAATCTCTCTCAACTTTCTATAATCACTCGGGGCATTCCGACCCTCGAATTTGGCGAAAACAGCCCAAAAGCGGAAGTCTACGTGAAAAACGGGCTTGAGGAACCGAAACCCCTCTTAGGACCCGAAAGTCCTCTTAGGAACCGAAACCCCTCTTAGGAACCGAAAGTCACCTTAGGAACCGAACCCTCCTGATGAAGAAGGCTGTTGAACCGAACCGAACCTCACTCAAAGAAACGAACCGAACCTCACTCAGAGAACCGAACCGAACCTCACTCAAAGAACCGAACCGAACCTTCGCTTCTGACCCTTCGGACCGAGCCTTCGGACTGAGCCCCTCGCCTTCGCCTTCTTCTTCTGGTTCGCATTTCGCTTCCGGCTCAGCACCAGCAAGGACCGAACCTCGGCCTAGGACCGAGAGGTCTCGCTCGGAACGCTTTTTCTCCCGGTTTTCGACTAAATTCGCATTTTAGGCCCGTTTTTAATTGTTTTAACATGTAAGGACCCTTAACTATTAATTAATCACATTTTTTTTAAGGATAAAACCTTATCCAAAAGAGAGTGGGTGAAGTACAAAGGTAGAGTGTTGACTTTACTTATTTCTATGACACAAGCAACCACTCCCATACCCACTCCATGTCACTATTCACCACCAGCCCATCCCTAGTCACTTCATAGGTCCTTTGTCACTATTTTCAACTATTCCCACGTTCTTAGGGCTGGAACATCCATCCTCTCTCCTCACACTTTAATCATTCTCTCATTTTTACCAAGAATCACACTCCACACTCTCTCATCTTTTTCTCTTCAAGGCATACTCCAAGACTCTTCTCCTACATTTAGTAAGTATCATCATCTTTCTTACGATTATTACACATCCTCCTACTCAAAATCAAAGATTGCTTACACAAACATCATCACATTCTTGTTAGATCTTCGAATCTTCAAGTGATTCTTCAAGTGTTCTTGGGTTGAAAACTTCTCTTCTTCAACACTTACCTACTGAAATCACTCAAGGTGAGTTCATACCCTTACATTTTTATGTTTTCTTAAGTTTTTAGGGGGGGGGGGGGGGGAATACAAGTTAAAACACCAAGAACATAACTAAATTTTTCTAACAACTGATGGACTCCATTCACGGACTGTTTTGGACAACTTAAACATAATGTAATTGATTTGAATCATGTAAACATATACTTTGGTGTAACTTTTTCAATTATATTTATGATGGTTGTATTTACTTTGAGCACTATTATACTCGTTGTTGTGATACTCTACATGAAGTCCTCCACCCCCGGACGTTTCCGCCATCCTTGGTTTGGGGGTGTGACAGATTGGTATCAGAGCATTTTTTATAGTGAACTCAGTATATCGAACCACATAAGATATACAAACTATAAATGCATTGGGACTAGAGTCTCTGATTTAAAGTTTTCAAAACAACTACACTTTTAGAAATAAGTAGTTTCTTATTAAAAGTATACAGGCATGCATACATACTAAGGTCAACATCATTCTAGAACAAAACAAAAGTAATGATTGTTGGATATCACAGGTAAGCTCGGGGATGTATGGTCAGTCTTGGGAGTGGCATAGCCTGATCAACTATGCTGGTCCAAGGAGTGATTAGCACATGCCCAAGAATGGTTGTGATATGGCAACAAGTCTAAAAACTTACCAACACTACCACAATGAAATACCATAGGGGTATTTTGCGTTATTATAATTACTTATATTAAAACTAAATAGATCCTTAATAATAGATCTATAGCCCCTAAGTGGATACCCTAAGATATTATATAACTTAGAAATCATAGACTTAGAATTTGTGGTCATTGCCTTACTTCCTTTTCCTTGTTTGGATGTGGATCTAGGGTAGGATCACTTATTCGAAGGTCTATCCTATCTTGTTATATGTAATTAGTATGAACTATGTCATTATAGAAGTAACTAATAAGGATCACCCCTATAAGTAATTAATTATAGAGTTAGACGCCTAGTAATTATCTCTTCCACTCTTATTCTCGCAAGTACAACATAGCAAGATCCTACTTACCGGAAGACCCCTACATTCCCAATCCGAACCCGAGAAATGGTGAATGGTTATGAGGAGAATCAGAAGTGGAACCGGAGGTAATCAATCCTCCATGCATAGCAAGGGTTTCCGCGAACCGTTTCGACTACATCGAACCTGTGCCCCGTTGGGCAATCATGATCGAGGGTTGAATGTCGACAGCAATGACAACAACCACCATGTGGAGATCAACGAGGGTGCTATGACCTCAACCACGGGGGACCGACTGACAGAGCCCTCCCGGTGAAGACCCGGCTGTAACGCCCGCAAATCCGGGCTAGTCAATTTAGAGGCAATAGGGTTCGAAAACGACTTTTCGACAAAAGATTATTTAGAATAAATAATCTTAACCAAGTTGTATAGTATGTTACAAGGTTTTCGTACATATAAAGAACGCCGAAAACCGAGTTATAACGAAGAAGTTATGACCCGTTGAAGTTTCGCGACGGAACCGGCACGATACCGGGAAGCGTAAATAGTGAATTTACGATAGAGCGAGATTTAGCCTTAGCGATCTAAACGAAAGTCGTAGAATATGTTAAACTAAGAAAATCGATAAAAAGAACGCCCAAATCTGACTTCGTATGAGGAAGTTATGATTTTTCTAAGATTTAGCACAGCAGTGCACAGCCCGAAATCTGAATTTTAGATCGGTCGATTTTTAGCCGACGGGATCTAAATGAAAGTTATAGTACTCGTAAATACCAACGCGTGGATATAAAGAACGTCGATAATAGAGCTCGTATGCAAAAGTTATGGACGAAGCTTAGTCCCTACTTTTCGAGCGCGGCGAATTCGATACAGTTTTGTAAATACGAGATAGAATGAGAATTAGCCAACGAGGTCTAAATGAGAGTTGAAGATCTCATTAATAGGAACTCAACGGTAAAAAGACAGACAAAAATGGAGCTCGTATGCGAAAGTTATGGACGAAGCTTAGTCCCTACTTTTCGAGCGCGGCGAATTTGATACAGTTTTGTAAATCCGGGATAGAATGAGAATTAGCCAACGAGGTCTAAATGAAAGTTGAAGATCTCATTAATAGGAACTCAACAGTAAAAAGACAGACAAAAACGGAGCTCGTATGCAAAAGTTACGGACGAAGCTTGGAGACTACTTTACTATACACTTCCTATAAATACAAGGGTGAACTCCTCATATTTTCTTCACACCATAAGCCTTTCTTTCTCTCTCTAACTTCTCTCTAACCTCCCTAAACCCCTCCCAAGTCTACGGAACCTCCCTAGCACGAGAAGAGAGCCCCGGAGCGCCCGACGGCTCCGAGAAGAAAAGCTTTCGGCTCGGAAACGCTGCTCCAGCGAAGCCCGGTTTTTAATAAAAACCCGCTGTAAGTGAGCTACGCCTATAGTATATTTAATATAGATTTTATTTAATTATAGTAACATTGTTAGGACCTTAAAATAATTATTTAGGCTATTATTATGAGTTATATTGAGTGTTATTTAACGCTTATATAATAGTAATAATAGCTAGACTATTAAATTAGTCTCGTCAAGCGTTAGACTAAACTCTAGTGGTAATGATACTAGGTTTCGTCAAGGGATAATTGTTTTAAGAGTAACGAAGTGCTGTCCGAGTGCCGACTCACCACCTTTCAGGTGAGTGCATAGTCCCTTTCATCTTACACATAGATATGAAGTATTTTATATAAACTACGTGCTATGTGTGCACATTATCTGAATACTTGCTGTCTATGTTGGTTGAACGTTTTATACATGTTTTAAAGGACTTAAACTGTATACGTATTTTATATATACGAAAATGTTGGGTATGAGATGGGTAGATGAATGATGAGAGATAGAAGATGACGTGAGTATACATTGGCAGCTATAGACTTAGTGCCTATGGGACAAACACCAGTAGTTATGGACTTAGTACCTTTTAGACGTTGGTAGCTATGGATTTAGTACCTGTTGGGAATTGGTAGCTATGGACTTAGTACCTATTAGTTAGACGCTGGTAGCTAAGGATTTAGTACTTGTAGGAATTGGTAGCTATGGACTTAGTACCTGTTAAACATTGGTAGCTATGGACTTAGTACCTATTAGATAAAGACTGGTAGCTATGGATTTAGTACCCGATGAATAGACTATAGCAGCTATGGAATTAGTGCTTTATGAACGAACATTGGCGGCTATGGATTTAGTGCCAGTCCTATAACCCTGGAAGTAAGGGACTTCGGAATAAACGAATGCAGGATAGACGACTCTTAGGTTAAATCCTTAAGAGTAAAGAAGATAACGGGGATGGGTAATGGGGTTAATTGTTTGATGATTAAACATAACAATTATATTATTGTGGGTTGAAAACCCTATGTACTCACCAGGTTTCCCAACCTGACCCACTCAGTTTATGTATATCACAGGTGACGAAGTGAAGTGACATTACACTGAGAGATTTAAAGAGATGTAGATCACTAGTGTAAATCATTGTAAGTTCTGTTTATGCTTATGTTTTGGTATTAACGATGACATCCCAAACGTTTTAAAATGAAATAAATACGTTTCCTCGAAAATGTTTTAATAACGTATTTACCATGTTTTTCTGGGAACACATTCCGCAACCTTTTTATAAAACGAAGTACTCTGATTTTCATAAAGCATAAACAAAATCGGTCTTTTCTGGCCGT
Source organism: Lactuca sativa (assembly GCF_002870075.4). Taxonomy (NCBI): domain Eukaryota; kingdom Viridiplantae; phylum Streptophyta; class Magnoliopsida; order Asterales; family Asteraceae; genus Lactuca; species Lactuca sativa. Next base: position 83,008,978 of record NC_056625.2, on the reverse strand, counting down.
GATTTTGGGGATGTCACAGTTGGTATCAAAGCATTAGTTTAAGCGAACTAGGAATATGGATTTATTTCTAGACTTAAACTTAGAATGCTAAGCGATGATTGTGAGGTGTGAGCACTAGCTTATTTTAGGAATTGTGCCTAAAATGCTTTTATGTGCTAAATGCTTTGTGCATGATATGTTGTTAATTGTTCGGATCTATGTTCTGTTGCCGACCGGATCTGGAAACCTTATGTGTTTAGGATTCTAAACGTACGACTACGGTATTAGAACTAGCATGTAAACGTTTCGGAGTGATAAGGATGATTTAAACGTCAAGTAAAGGTCTAAATTCACCTTATTCGGTGTATAGATCGAGATGGTAAGGACCTGTAGCGGAAATGTAAACGCAAATGGGAACAGGAACCAACCCCCAGTGGTTCAGCAAATACCTGTTGTAGAAGAAGTTGTGCCTGAGCCAGTCACCATGGCTGGAGTTCAAGCTATGATTCGGGCTATGTTGGCTGAACAAAGGGAAGAAATGAGACGGATGTTGAATAGGGACGAACCTACTATGCTCATTGAGCAACCCGAACTGATTCCCGAGCAATCTGAGGAAGGGAACTACAGCCGCCAAGTGAGTCAAGTTGGGACTCAAGGTGAGCAACGGGATGGCCCAGAAGGGAGAAACAACAAGGATGGGCGGATGTACAAGAATTTCTTGGGTGCGAAACCACCAAGCCTCTCAGGAAGCCCAAAGCCGGTTGAGATTATGGATTGGATCTCTGAGATGGAGATGGTGTTTGAGAGCTGCAGCTGTAATGAGAAACAGAAGACTGTCTTTGCAGTAAGACAGCTGAAAACTGGAGTCTTGAGCTGGTGGAAGCTATTGACAGATACGAAGCCACGAGGAGAAGCCTTAAGGATGTCATGGAAAGAGTTTTTGGAACAGTTGAAAATGCAGTACTGCTCAGAGGTAGATCTGATAGACCTAAACAACGAGTTTCAGAACCTGAAGAAAGGGAAGATGAGTGTTGATGAGTATGCCACCGCATTCATCGAGAGGATGAAGCTATTCCCCTACTTGGTGCCTACTGAACTCTCCAAGATTGATAGGTTTGCTAACGGACTGCCCACCGACTTTGGCCCAATGGTCAAAATGGCAACTACCTTGAAAGCAGCTGTTAGGGCAGCTAAGAACGTAGAGGCCCAGATAAGAGAAAAGGGTCTAGAAAAAGATAAGGCAGGAGAGAAGCGAAAGTTTGAGGGATCTTCGAGGTCGAACAAGGAAAGAAAATTCTCAAAACTTGGAGGAGCAGATGGAGGTGAAGCAAGATGGTGTGATAGATGCAAGAAGAAGCATGGTGGGAAGTGCAATGAAGAAGTGACTTGTTACAAGTGTGGGAGGACTGGCCACTATTCCAAAGACTACACTCATGATGATAAAGTATGCTACGGATGTGGAGGCAAGGGGCATATGTCCAGAGACTGCCCAAAGAAAAATAAAGCAGTAAGACCAGAAACGCCACCAAGGCTAAGGGCATTTCACATGATCCTCGACGAAGCAGAAAACCGTGCGAGGAATCATGGATGAGGACTTCATATCAGAAGAGCAAGTTATGTAGTAGCCATAGTATTTTATGATGTAGCCTAGTAGAGGCATAGTCTAGGGTGAACTTGAACACCTATGTAATCATTTCAAGAATTAATATAAAACCTTTGTTTTGTTATCTGATGTGTCGAATGATTGTGTGATTTGCTGCATGGTGACTTGGGAAACTGCGAGACAATACTTGGGACGAGTATGAGTAGGTGTGAATGGTAGTAGAGGCCTATACTACCGGAAGCACAGGACTCACACTTGGATCAGGGAAAGTCACAAGGTTACCAAGAAGCTAGTAATTGATTTCGTTTTATTCAAGTGTGTTGTTACCATCGTTTCGGTAATGACTAAGAAGATTGTTGATATTCCGACCCTAGTGGTCATATCGAATCGAGTCCGACTACGATGAGTATGTTGTGTGGCTCAGAGGACCAAGTTTGATGTAGCGTCCGACTTAAACCAAACGGTTGAAATCAAAGCGATCAATAGAAGTATCGCACTCGTTGTTAAAGAAGTTGGTGGCTAGAAATGCCTAATTTTAAAGTGTGATTATATCACATTAGAACATGAAGGAAGGCATAGTCTGTTTTAGAATTTAACTCTAAGAGACCTAAGTCTAAGTGTTGCAACATACGATGATAGGTCATTAGAATATGACACATCGATCCATAGTAGTAATAAAAGAAGTCATCTCAAATTCGTATCCAGTAAGGATCGAGATTTTGACTTGAAGATCATAATTTAGAGTCTAGCCTGAGGAAAAGAGCAGGTGCACGATCGAGTACTACATACAGTCAATAAGTCTGAGAGATAGACTTGAAGGAATGTAGAAGTTATAATTATTACCTAGGATGAAGAGAAGACATATGGAGTCATTATACGACCATGTTTCGTTGATGATTCCGGGACGTAATCATCCTAAGGGGGAGATAATTGTAACGCCCGCAAATCCGGGCTAGTCAATTTAGAGGCAATAGGGGTCGAAAACGACTTTTCGACAAAAGATTATTTAGAATAAATAATCTTAACCAAGTTGTATAGTATGTTACAAGGTTTTCGTACATATAAAGAACGCCGAAAACCGAGTTATAACGAAGAAGTTATGACCCGTTGAAGTTTCGCGACGGAACCGGCACGATACCGGGAAGCGTAAATAGTGAATTTACGATAGAGCGAGATTTAGCCTTAGCGATCTAAACGAAAGTCGTAGAATATGTTAAACTAAGAAAATCGATAAAAAGAACGCCCAAATCTGACTTCGTATGAGGAAGTTATGATTTTTCTAAGATTTAGCACAGCAGTGCACAGCCCGAAATCTGAATTTTAGATCGGTCGATTTTTAGCCGACGGGATCTAAATGAAAGTTATAGTACTCGTAAATACCAACGCGTGGATATAAAGAACGTCGATAATAGAGCTCGTATGCAAAAGTTATGGACGAAGCTTAGTCCCTACTTTTCGAGCGCGGCGAATTCGATACAGTTTTGTAAATACGAGATAGAATGAGAATTAGCCAACGAGGTCTAAATGAGAGTTGAAGATCTCATTAATAGGAACTCAACGGTAAAAAGACAGACAAAAATGGAGCTCGTATGCGAAAGTTATGGACGAAGCTTAGTCCCTACTTTTCGAGCGCGGCGAATTTGATACAGTTTTGTAAATCCGGGATAGAATGAGAATTAGCCAACGAGGTCTAAATGAAAGTTGAAGATCTCATTAATAGGAACTCAACAGTAAAAAGACAGACAAAAACGGAGCTCGTATGCAAAAGTTACGGACGAAGCTTGGAGACTACTTTACTATACACTTCCTATAAATACAAGGGTGAACTCCTCATATTTTCTTCACACCATAAGCCTTTCTTTCTCTCTCTAACTTCTCTCTAACCTCCCTAAACCCCTCCCAAGTCTACGGAACCTCCCTAGCACGAGAAGAGAGCCCCGGAGCGCCCGACGGCTCCGAGAAGAAAAGCTTTCGGCTCGGAAACGCTGCTCCAGCGAAGCCCGGTTTTTAATAAAAACCCGCTGTAAATGAGCTACGCCTATAGTATATTTAATATAGATTTTATTTAATTATAGTAACATTGTTAGGACCTTAAAATAATTATTTAGGCTATTATTATGAGTTATATTGAGTGTTATTTAACGCTTATATAATAGTAATAATAGCTAGACTATTAAATTAGTCTCGTCAAGCGTTAGACTAAACTCTAGTGGTAATGATACTAGGTTTCGTCAAGGGATAATTGTTTTAAGAGTAACGAAGTGCTGTCCGAGTGCCGACTCACCACCTTTCAGGTGAGTGCATAGTCCCTTTCATCTTACACATAGATATGAAGTATTTTATATAAACTACGTGCTATGTGTGCACATTATCTGAATACTTGCTGTCTATGTTGGTTGAACGTTTTATACATGTTTTAAAGGACTTAAACTGTATACGTATTTTATATATACGAAAATGTTGGGTATGAGATGGGTAGATGAATGATGAGAGATAGAAGATGACGTGAGTATACATTGGCAGCTATAGACTTAGTGCCTATGGGACAAACACCAGTAGTTATGGACTTAGTACCTTTTAGACGTTGGTAGCTATGGATTTAGTACCTGTTGGGAATTGGTAGCTATGGACTTAGTACCTATTAGTTAGACGCTGGTAGCTAAGGATTTAGTACCTGTAGGAATTGGTAGCTATGGACTTAGTACCTGTTAAACATTGGTAGCTATGGACTTAGTACCTATTAGATAAAGACTGGTAGCTATGGATTTAGTACCCGATGAATAGACTATAGCAGCTATGGAATTAGTGCTTTATGAACGAACATTGGCGGCTATGGATTTAGTGCCAGTCCTATAACCCTGGAAGTAAGGGACTTCGGAATAAACGAATGCAGGATAGACGACTCTTAGGTTAAATCCTTAAGAGTAAAGAAGATAACAGGGATGGGTAATGGGGTTAATTGTTTGATGATTAAACATAACAATTATATTATTGTGGGTTGAAAACCCTATGTACTCACCAGGTTTCCCAACCTGACCCACTCAGTTTATGTATATCACAGGTGACGAAGTGAAGTGACATTACACTGAGAGATTTAAAGAGATGTAGATCACTAGTGTAAATCATTGTAAGTTCTGTTTATGCTTATGTTTCGGTATTAACGATGACATCCCAAACGTTTTAAAATGAAATAAATACGTTTCCTCGAAAATGTTTTAATAACGTATTTACCATGTTTTTCTGGGAACACATTCCGCAACCTTTTTATAAAACGAAGTACTCTGATTTTCATAAAGCATAAACAAAATCGGTCTTTTCTGGCCGTGATTTTGGGGATGTCACACCGGCAGATCGCGAACATCGGGGATTAAAGCAGATAGACTATAACCCGAGTTCGGAAACTACACGCTACTACAGGCCCTACTGTCTCACGTACCCGAGACTCGGAAAGAGACTACTATTTCGGAGACCAACTCTCTATTTAGGACCTTATCACCACTCAGGCAGAGGTAAGAGAGTAAAGGGGTAGACACATAACATTCAAAGAGAGGAGGATTGCAGCCAAGCATCGATTTGCAAGGTGCATCGACTTTGCCTCATGCATTGCAAGGGACAGATCGTCGTAAGTAGAGTTCATACCTCTCACAAGACCTTGTAAATTAGATTCGTGAGTATGCGTTGGTGCTACTCTATTCTAGGCGTAAGCACGACACTGGGATTTAAGCGGTCATACTAAACGAGGGATCTAGTTGATATCAAAACTTTTCCATGCACAGATGTGAGGTAAACCTACATCTAGGTCAAAAAATTTCACCAAAACCCAAATTACTACAGTCATATTAACAAGATGGGCTTAGGACATACCTAACAGACTCGAAGGACTACTTAGCCTTAATTATATAACTAAGCATACATCAATTGGTCATAATAAGGACCTAGCTTGGGTCAAGTATAAGGGTTCACTTGGATACAGAACTACTAAAAATTCATGGGTTTACCATATAAAGACTCCCGTTATGAATTGTTTTCAGAACGCCCTTAACGACCGAATGACGTTACAAATCGATATAAGATAAAACTTAGTTAGAAACTCGCGACGTGTAAAAACTCATTATCATCTCACCCTTAATCATTTTGTTGAGAAGTTTCTTCTTCATAGACTTATGGGTGCGATCATACCAGCACTAATACACCGGGTCCCATCAAACTCCTCAGCCAAGCGTGTTTGGACACACATGATTCTAAGATGAGTAAAGCTTAACGCCCGTATGAAACCTACTCCTACCCACTGCTGTAACTCCATTTCAAGAATGTTAGCGGAAACACTAGGAATAGTACAGTAATGTGCAAAAATTTATATGCGTAAATATAAATCGTAAGGATGCACTTAAGATAATCATTTCCACTAACGAAGATGTTTTTCATTGTGAAACAAAGCTATGTCTTCACCAAGAGGCAACCAACCAACTAGTAAGGCGCCAACTCTGCAGACAGACGCTGCTACTTTTCAGGCTGCAGTCACGGCAGCCGTGACAGCCGTCATGGCACAATTTGACGCTAACAACGCCAGCAGGAGTGGAAGCGGTACTGAAAATACAGATTGTGGTAACAATCAGGAATACCAATAGTTGCCTGCCAGCGAAAATACCTCGGGCCACAAAATTACGAGCAAGAAGCGAAAGTTCTGGACAAAAAAAAAGTGTAACCTATCTCAAAAACTTGTTGGAAGAAAGCAATTCGTAGCTGCACCGGCCACTATAACGACAGTCACGACGAACGCTGAGACACTAGCCACGGGGTCTGCCACCCATACGTCGGCCAGACCATATGAGGGATCACTCCTAAAGTGTGTCAAGTGTGGTTTCCATCACCATGGGGATTGCCGAGAAATGCACTGTAAAAACTGCAACAGGAAAGGGCACACTGCCCGTTTCTGTAGGACCCCGACTCAGTACATCACTTCAACACCCAGTACCAAAGTAATTCCAGTGTGCTTCCTTTGTGGCGAAGTAGGACACTTCAAGAGAAACTGTCCAACTGAGAGGAATGACAGGGAAACCGGAGGAGTATAGCAAACGAACCAGCAAGGGTAATAAGGAACCATATTAGGACTTTTGTAATGTTTCCCAACGACAAAAACGTTTAAGTATCATATGTTTGTAATGAATTTTTATATGCTTGCTAAAATCCATGACTTTTTAAAAGTAGTTAAAATACTCTCTTGTTCAAATCAAACAAAAGACATTCATATATGATCTTAGGATCATTACCTGTAAGATGTGATGACTTTGTACATACATCGGGGTTAATTATAATCAACATACCGAAGTCATGAAACAAATAATTCCATCCTGACTCCTATTCCGTGTCTAGCAGTAAGAACTAAGTGGGGCCACCCACTCGACAACCTCGCCAACATCAACTTACATACGCCGTTCATATACCGCTCGATCGTAGGAAGACCTGTCAGGGATCATGATATCAATAATCATTACTGGCTATCGAAACACACCCACTGCCAGTGCTAGACACTGTGGTATAAATCATCTACAGTAATAATAACATCAAACAAAATGAAATACGAAAAAGAAGCACAAGAATACTCCATCACTTTAGTGATCTCTTCTTATAAGTACAGCTTGGCTCATGTTATCTGAAAAGATTCAGTCGTCTCCATTCATTTTCAATTACGTATAATCCTCACCTTCCTGATTTAACATCTACAAAAGGGATTTTCACCTAACCCTCTGAATGCCGTGACCTTTTCCTCACATAAGAACCTAACACGTATCTCCGGTTCATCTCTCGTGGTTAGATCCCAAAGCACGCACCAAAGAAGTGTTACACTTCCTGAAAACCTACCACAAGTATTTACAGGAGACTTTCGGGAATGTCACGCATGTAGCGGACAAGGTTCAAGCACATAAGCTTGGGACGGATATGGTTAGTCTACCACTACTACGTGTATACGAGAGGATAATGTATAATTAAGATTCTACAGACATCGGATGGGTGTTTCCGCCTTATTTCCTGTTCCATGTCTGGTTGTTGATTTGGGGCAGAGTCACCCATCCAACTGCCTTGCCAATCTTAAACACATACGACCTATATGTGCAAGTTAATGATAGATAGACCGGGTATGAGTCCTGCTAAGAGCTTCGGGCCAAGATTGCCCAGAGGGACGAGTAAATGTCCTACCATCCGAGAAGGCCTAGCCGTGTAAACCAAACCCACATGTTACCTACCGAGCTACAAAAACTATCAGGTCCAAACCTGTCGAACTACTCAACAATAAAATTGAAGAACCAAGCTTCTCACCCTGGAAAGCTATGGTCTTATTCTTCAAATAGAAAAGCAAATTGCTCATAGTTCCATCGACTTCAGAGGCCTCGACAATATCTTCAGTAGAAACCTTTACTACCTGCCTAGCATAAACGAATAGGCCGACCAACCACAAGGAATGAGGAACCCTTCAGGAATCGGACCTGAGATCTGAATATCACCAATCGCGAGTATTGGAGAAGGATGTCCGAGGACAACCCTTCAGATTCGATGCGGACGCTGCAAGTCCGTAGTGATACCCCTCGGATGGGACCAACCCGCTCGCAGTATTCATATGTTATGCCATTCTTACTAGGATCTGTTAGTCATTGTCATTGTAACTGACTTGCTTATCTACCCTTATAGTAAGAAGGAAACCAAGGAGAGCAGCTACAATAAACCGCGAAAGCAATACGATCAGAGAAGCTTTACCCGAAGTTCTCTAGATACGAGTTTTGGAATTGAGGACTCGAATTTCTCAGACACATCCTTATCAATGTGGAAATCCTTAAGGACCCTTTCAATTGATCAAAACCGTTGAGAAACAATCAGCACCAAAGGCGTCGGTAGGAATACCCCAAAATTCTGGGTCTCGCTGACCTACCGTCTTAGTTCCTTTGGAACTTCTCGTAAATTACAGAACCCCCCTTACGACTTTTACTCTGAAGGGAGCAACCCTCGACTGGGAAGAGAAGCAAAAGGAAGAAACCTTTAGAACTCCAGAATAAGAGACCAAATTCCTCTGGAAACCTCACTCTGGGCAGGCTTAGTACGCTTCAGAAAGCGTGGAAAGCAAAAACCCCAGATAATTATGCCTTTCGAAATTCTAGTAAGAATCAGCCTTGTAATCGCAACTTCAATCTACTCCCGCGAGCTTAGTAAAGTACATTCTACCCGACACATCCCGAACTTGCAAGAGTATTTATCCGACGAGACTCTTGTAATCCCCCTCGACGAGATCGAGTTCCACAAGAGCCTCATCTTCGTGAAAGAACCATAGTGACCATTGACCGAGAGGTTAAGCGAACGCAGCAATGCCGCTTCCCATTAGTGGAAGTTCGCTGGAATACTAACCAAGGACCTGGAGTCACTTGGGAGTGCGAGAATCAGTCGATTAGGAAGTATCCCCACTTCATGGTTCGATTATTCGTGCCTACTCCTTGCCTAAATTCAAATTTAGGGACGAAATTCCCTCTAACGGGGGGATGATGTGACAACTGTCAATTTTCGGTCAAGTCAAAGTCAACTAAAGTCAACAAGTCAAACCGGTCAACCCAATTTGCCCGTAGGTACTAGAGTTTACGTTATGTAATTTCTAAACAACTCTCTATTCTAATGAGAGATCATAAATCGAAAAGTGCGTACATCTAGATCTCCTTAACCTAAAACGGTGGTACGTGGAGAGCCAAACCAATAAAACAATGTTACATACTCATCAGGAGTATGCAAGATCCTTAAACAAGGCTTAACGGGGTTCACAGACCTTGCATTGCGAAGCCGGACACTCAAAAAGGTCACCAATGAAACCTCTCTCAATCGTTTTCACTCCATCTCTTTGTATGAGAAACCTCTCCAAGAATGTCAAATCTCTCCCAAATCTCTCTAAGTATGTGAAATCTCTCCCAAATCTCTCTTTGTATGAGAAATCTCTCCAAGAATGTCAAATCTCTCCCAAATCTCTCTAAGTATGTGAAATCTCCCCCAAATCTCTCTTTGTATGAGAAATCTCTCCAAGAATGTCAAATCTCTCCCAAATCTCTCTAAGTATGTGAAATCTCTCCCAAATCTCTCTTTGTATGAGAAATCTCTCCAAGAATGTCAAATCTCTCCCAAATCTCTCTAAGTATGTGAAATCTCTCCTAAATCTCTCTTTGTATGAGAAATCTCTCCAAGAATGTCAAATCTCTCCCAAATCTCTCTACGAATGTGAAATCTCTCTCAAATATCTCTTTGTATGTGAAATCTCTCCAAGTATGTCAAATCTCTCCCAAATCTCTCTAAGTATGTGGAATCTCTCTCAAATATCTCTCAAAATCTCTCTCAACTTTCTATAATCACTCGGGGCATTCCGACCCTCGAATTTGGCGAAAACAGCCCAAAAGCGGAAGTCTACGCGAAAAACGGGCTTGAGGAACCGAAACCCCTCTTAGGACCTAAAAGTCCTCTTAGGAACCGAAACCCCTCTTAGGAACCGAAAGTCCCCTTAGGAACCGAACCCTCCTGATGAAGAAGGCTGCTGAACCGAACCGAACCTCACTCAAAGAAACGAACCGAACCGAACCGAACCGAACCTTCGCTTCTGACCCTTCGGACTGAGCCCCTCGCCTTCGCCTTCTTCTTCTGGTTCGCATTTCGCTTCCGGCTCAGCACCAGCAAGGACCGAACCTCGGCCTAGGACCGAGAGGTCTCGCTCGGAACGCTTTTTCTCCCGGTTTTCGACTAAATTCGCATTTTAGGCCCCTTTTTAATTGTTTTAACATTGGATTTTCACCCAAAACTTTATTTTAACATATAAGGACCCTTAACTATTAATTAATCACATTTTTTTAAGGATAAAACCTTATCCAAAAGAGAGTGGGTGAAGTACAAAGGTAGAGTGTTGACTTTACTTATTTCTATGACACAAGCAACCACTCCCATACCCACTCCATGTCACTATTCACCACCAGCCCATCCCTAGTCACTTCATAGGTCCTTTGTCACTATTTTCAACTATTCCCACGTTCTTAGGGCTGGAACATCCATCCTCTCTCCTCACACTTTAATCATTCTCTCATTTTTACCAAGAATCACACTCCAAACTCTCTCATCTTTTTCTCTTCAAGGCATACTCCAAGACTCTTCTCCTACATTTAGTAAGTATCATCATCTTTCTTACGATTATTACACATCCTCCTACTCAAAATCAAAGATTGCTTACACAAACATCATCACATTCTTGTTAGATCTTCGAATCTTCAAGTGATTCTTCAAGTGTTCTTGGGTTGAAAAATTCTCTTCTTCAACACTTACCTACTGAAATCACTCAAGGTGAGTTCATACCCTTACATTTTTATGTTTTCTTAAGTTTTTAGGGGGGGGGGGGGGGGGGGGGGGAATACAAGTTAAAACACCAAGAACGTAACTAAATTTTTCTAACAACTTTCATCAGAAAAGTTGGACTCCATTCACGGACTGTTTTGGACAACTTAAACATTTTTTTTGAAAAACTATTTTAGGTGTAAGTAGTTCCAGTTCTTAGCTTTAAAATGACTACTTGCACATCTCCATACGATTTTTCTACAATTTATGGTAATTTTTACAAAACTGCCTATCATTTCAAACACCAATCCGGACCAGTCTGTGATTATGGACTTTTTCACCCAAGTTGGAGGTCATTAAAAATCATGATAAAAATTATGAGTAAACTAGACACATTTTGGAAACTCTCAGAATTTACGGATTTAGTTTTCAACTTCGTATGATTTTTCTATGACTTTTCAAAAACAGTGTAGAAATGTTGAAAATTTGTTAACAGCTTATAACTTTCATAACACTTTGTATTATGTTGAGCAAAGTGCATAACGATAAGTTCTAAATATTGAATGTGTTTCCTTGTTAGTTTATCATCATAAACTGAAATATAGTCATTCATGATAAGATTATTCATTCATTTAGAACACGTATATTAAGCTATAATGAGCATAGTTTATGGATTCATAGCATTAAAGCATTCATAAAAGAATTCTTATACATTACAAACGTTTTGGATAAACTATAATAGGTATAGTTTATGTATCACTTACTTCTCAAACTTACTTACCAAAGGTTTTCAATTTAGTTCACGTAAATCTGTTAATCAATAAATTTGTGAGTCATTCCCTTCGGGTTACTTCCAAAGTAACAAAGTCGAAAAGTCCTGTAAATTGTAACCAGAGTCTCTTGTAGGGAGAACGTGATAGTTGTGTATAGATCTATATTGGGTTTGACAAACCCACACCAGAGCTGCTTGCAACAGCTAGACCGGCAGGTCTGTGGTGACAAGTGTCATTTAACTGCGACGCCTGAAGAACGTCGTATTACGAGGCCGTCTATGTCAAGTATGGTTATGATAACTCACATGTGGTATTAACAATCATAAGATTTACGGGTTCTAACTTTAAATTAGCGAGTTATGTCTATTTAGCTCATTGAAATTACTTTAAGTATGGAAAAATACTTGTACGCCTTCATATCAAAAAGGGTTTTATGTCGATTTAAAATCACTTTTTACATCAACAATTACATACTTTATTGTATACTTTTGGTCTTGGTATTTAAGACTACACATCATTCATTACGGAATTTTTCTCACATCAGAAAGGGTTTTATGCCAATTTAAAACCACTTTTATATTTTTAAGTATGACAAATATTTGTTCATTTTCGGTCCTGGTATTTAGGACTACATAACTTTTGTAAGGAAAATATTGGATTTTCTTGGTAACATACATCTCTTTACAAAGATCGATTTTCAAACTCTTACTGTCAAAAGCTTATGAACTCACCAACCTTTGTGTTGACACTTTTCAAAACTACTTGTATTCTCAGGAATTCAGTGAAACAGGAAATCAACCACGTTTTGAGGATGGGACGATAAATCGTCGAACAGTTCACTTTGTATCATAATGTAATTGATTTGAATCATGTAAACATATACTTTGGTGTAACTTTTTCAATTATATTTATGATGGTTGTATTTACTTTGAGCACTATTATACTCGTTGTTGTGATACTCTACATGAAGTCCTCCACCCCCGGACGTTTCCGCCATCCTTGGTTTGGGGGTGTGACATAGGGCATCTTCTATTTTGTTCTCTATCGGGCTTATAATGGACTTCAAAGTCATAGCTTTACAATTTTGTGGCCTACTTGCGTTGGTCTGTTTTTGTACAATTTGCTGACTATATGGTGAAGGATTCTTTCCTCCATGGAGAATCACGAATGGCGACCTACCCGGTATCATCACCACTTATTTTATAACTTTTGTGACGATGTAATGTTTCCACATATAAGTGGGTGTGAGATGTACACTGAGGAATATTGTTTTGGTAAAAGAAAAAGGCAATTTTGTTACCTTATTGGGAGAAAACAATAAATATGCATGTTACAGATGCATCATTTGTGACTTAAAATATGAATGTGAACTTTAGGGGAGAGAGAAAGAGAGAGAGAGAGAGAGAGAGAGAGAGAGAGAGAGAGAGAGAGAGAGAAAGAGTGAGTGAGTGAGTAAGAGTAAGTGAGTGAGAGAAAGAGCATTCATAGGTATATCATGGCGAGTCGGAGGTAATCAAAATCACTAGGAGTGATTTCTATTCCATTCAATTTGAGTATTATTTTGGAGTAGATGTTTAAGTAGGGAGATGATGTGTGTATAGTTCTATACATGTAATAGCTTGTAAGGCTGATGAAACCATGAAGACCAATAATGATGGAGGGAATTATACAATCCTCTGGGTAAACATTTTGGATCCATGGTGACACCATTCTTGGAGATTTACATGACCAGTGTAATGGATTTCCATGACCATTAAGGTACACTTCAATAGCTTGGAAAAGTATCAATTTTGCATAAGGGCGTCAAAAACATAACAGAGATGCTCATAATATGTTTCGTGCAACATGATATAGATGTGTATGATGTCGAAAACACAAGAACAAAGTGACATGGTGAGGAATTCATAATTATCATCTAGCATACGGAACGTTGTTTTGTATGTATCGGATGTGTTGATATAGATTTGGTTGTAACATGCACAAAGGTGTGTTTTAGAAAATAATTGGGCATGATGAATCTCGTTGAGGACTTCATCAACCGTGGGTATAGGAAAACAGTCCTTCACTAATTATGATAGCATTAAGGGAACGAAAGTCGAAAAAAAAGCACCACTTGTCATATTTCTTTTTACTAAGGATGGTAGATGAAGATAATGGTTTATAACTTGGTTTGACGATATCTCCCTTTAACATGTCAGAAAATAGGTCAGTCATGATTGTATTTTGGTAACTGAGTAGCAGTATTGTTGTATGCTAACCGGTGTGACTTTAGTTTGAAAGGGTATATGGTGTCATGTGATTATGTCATATCCATATATTAGGCCTACGATTTTTTCCTCTTTTGATCAGTAATTAAAATTTATGAATACAAATAAAATAAACTTAAATAAATAATAAATGAATTATATGACAAATTTCATGAATGTTTTGAAATATAAATGACGATACCTAAAAAAATAAAGTATTGGATCATAAAAAGGATATAGATTAAAGTTGAGGGACTATTTTTGCCAAATAGACAATTTGATGAATAGTTGTTGACTTATTCAATGACCAGTTAACTAAAAAAAGATGATTATTGAGATCAATGTGTGAAAAGAGAACTTCCATAAACTAGTGGGTTAAATGGTGTCAAATCTAAGAAGAATGAAAGTTAGGTGGAGTAAATATGTAAAATGACTAAAGATGTAACTGGTAGAGGGTTTTTTCCTCATTTAAAGAGGGAAGAACGTGTTTAAGAGGAAAGAGTGAGATAAATGGCGATTTCTATGGAGCAAAAGAAGATATAGAGTTTTTGTTGAGAAATCAAGTTAGGGTTTGATGATAAGAAGAAACATCACGCTTGGGAGATGAAATTTATCTTCTTATTATGTTGGTTTTAAACCTGTGGTTTGGGGTTGAAGCCCAAATCCAATAATGTAAATTAATTGATGAACTAGATGATAGATTCATATTATATTTTGGTATTTGGACTCCTTTTATTCATTGAACTAACCCTAATTGGTTTGATGGACAATTGGTTAAGGTTTTGAGCTCCAAGCTCAATTAATGGTGGAATTCTCTAGTTATGGATTTAAATAAGTTTTAGATGTTTAGATCACTCTTTGAATCACCATCATATTTCCATTTAATCCTTGAATGGTTAAAAGCTATCATCAATGGTGGAAATGAGTAATTCAATATTTAGCTTCATGTTGATTTGTACCTTGGCTATGATGAATTGTCCTCTAGCCTTTATTCATAGTTATGGAATCAATTATAGAATTAGTATGTGTTTGGTTGATTGAAATAATGAAATAAATGATTAAAATACTTTGATATGTGCATTGGACTGTTTTTTAATCATTGGAGTAATTAATATGTTAATTACTTGATGCACTCTAAGTTAGATCAAGCTTAGAGGAATTTCATGGATCGAATACACAATTCCATTCCATGGATTCCAATGACTAAGCTCCATGACTTAATTGAATGTTTATAAATGTATAATGAGGAAATTATGGTTAGAAAATAGCATAAATGAATCATTTTTGATGAATTAGTCATTATGATCTTTTAGGATCTTTGTTGGTAATGTGAAGTTCATGTAATAAACCTTAAAGCATATATGGCCTCTAAAGGTATTAATGATTAAGTTATGAAGTGTATGTGACTCAATTGAGTTCATATAGTGTTAAGGATCTTTATTTGTGTTGGAATAGTGTCCACTGTCATAACTATTTGGTTAGACTTATATTAATAATTGTGTCCTTTTGGGTTGCCCTTAATGGTCCAAATAGTATTAGAAGGTTATCGGAGAGAGGTGTAAATAGTTTATTAATTCTTCATTGGATGATAAATTAATTAGAAACAATTTTGGAGTTAACTCAAAAGAGCATGGACTAAATGTTAATTATTTAATAGTTGAATAATGGTAGGTTTTGGATCCATCTATGTGGAGGATGAAAATTAGCAAGGATAACCATTGGAATTTTCGTCCAAGGCTATACAAGGAAGGAATTTTAGATAAACTGTATTACTTAATGACTATATTTATTTAGTTACCGATTCAAATCTATTTTTTTTTCAAGCAACCAGGAACACCAAATATCCCTCCTTGGCACCTTATAAAATTGTCCCACTCTACATCTCTAGAGTCTCTCTTCTCTCTTGATTAATTCCCTAGTAAATCCCTATTGTTCTAAGGGTTAATATTCTAAAACTAATAATTTGGAGTTATTTGGTGTAAACCGTTAGAGGTAATCTACTTTGGTTATATTTCCTTAACTTGGATTTTTCGAAATTTATATCAAAGTTTCTTCAAGAAAATTGTTTTGATAAAGGTTAGTATTTCTTGATCGCCCTTGTAGTTTGATGCAACATTGGCTCCGACCACCTGCTCTGAATGTGTGCTTCTACGTCGGAGGGAATCTGCATGGTCACAATAGCCAAGGTCGTTAGAACCGCCCCAGGGACTGTTCCCCAGGAGTAGGCTCTGACGATCAAGTTAGATCAGTTGATAGATATGAGAAGGTTCTCCTTAGCTAAAGACAACCATCTTGGTGTTGGGGGTAGTGTATGGTGGCTGGAGGTGGAGGGTAGCGGCTGAGTCACCTAGCCGGAGTCTAGAGCGGCGGCTGAGCCACCGGGGAGAGATCCTCCTCCATAGAGGAGATAATGTTCACTATATATATGGGACAATTAGGTTAAGGGAAATTAGGTCAGGCCTTAGGCCAGCCCAATTCAGGCTAAGCTAGCAAGAAGTTGGGTAAGGCCGCCCGGGGGCACCAGGCGAGGCTAACAGACGTGCACCAGGCAAGGCCAGAAGGCAAGCACCAGGAAACGCTAACAAGGAAGTGCCAGGCAAGGGAGCGCCAGGCCAAGCCAGAAAGAGAGTGCCAGGCAAGGCTGGAAAGGGACCGTCGGGAAAGGCTGGCAGGAGAGTGCTAGGCAAGGCTGGCAAGGGAGCGCTAGGATAGGCTGGCGTGCCAGCGCTGTCTGGGCCGTGCTAATGGAACTGATATCATCAAGTCCCTCCAGTACGATGTTATTGGTACATGGCCAATGAGATTGACCTTGACTTAGTCATATAAAAAGTATGTCATCAAGTCACCCTATTCCAATATGAGTGAATTGCTGAGAATCGGATCAGACTAGACAAAGCACCAATGGATCAAAGAATAGAAAGAAAGACCAAACCTCGCCCGCGAGAAGTCGTGGTTTCACGAAATGAGCCAAGCATAGGTTGGATTAATTATCTTTCCTTGTCAAGAGTACAGTCCGTTCGGTGAGATGTAACGTAGCTGTTACTGCCATTATGCAGAACAAGGCTGTTGATGATGTTATGTGGAGCAGGGCTGCTATGCGACAATGATGTCGATAAAACGTCGGGCCAAGGTAGCTAAGAAGCTTAAGCTCGCCATTTAGTCCTTGAGACTATTATCTGACACATTTGTTTTTGTATTCACAGGTAAATGGAATGTCACCAATAACCATCTACATAGAATGCTTTACATGAACATTAATACTTGTCCTGAAGGTGTTTCCTGCTTGGGCTATACCAAGCTGGATCCCCCCCAGTCTGATGAGGGTAGCGTACGTAGTTGGATCAATCTATGATGAATAAGGCAAGGTTTCTATATCAATATACGACGAAGTTGTTGGCACAATAAAAAGTAGAAAACTCTTATCCGAGATGGATGTTATCAAACCGATAAACCGTAAGGTTATTGACCATATAATAGGTGGTAGACGTTACGGGGACTGAGCAATTAGGTTGTTAGTGGCAGTTACTCATCAAGATTGTTTCTGATAGCCAGACAACAAAGATGTTGAGGGATAAGCAGTGAGGCTACAGGTAGGGGATGCGTAACAGAGCCGTTGTCGAGGGCTAGGCAACAGCGATGCTGATGGATAAGCAGCAAGGCTATAGGTACGGAACGCGTAACAGAGCCATTGCTGAGGGCCAGGAAACAGAGATATTGAGGGATAAGCAGCAAGGCTACTGCTAGGGGATGCGCAGCAGATCCATTGCTGAGGGCTAGGCAATAGAGATGTCGAGGGATAAGCAGCGAGGCTACAGGTAGGGAATGCGCAACAAGACTGTTTCCAAGAACCATGCAACATACATGTTGAGAGATTGTAGGTAGCCGGGGTTGCTGTCGTGATAACCTTCTTGCTGGAGAATAACCTCATTATAGCATGATGTAGTGTAGAAAACGTTTTATTGATCGTTCGAGCACAAGAAAACCATAATGATTGTGGAGAAGAAACACCAAGAGCATGGTATAAACTTATGATGTGCGACTTAAGATGCACAAGAATGTGTGACTTATGTTGCACGACTTAGAATAATAGCTCGGGCTAAGCAGTCGGTAATCATGGAGATGTCACGCGGGAGAGCATCGCATGGAACAAATCGGGCTTGGCAGTCAACGATCATAGAGATGTCACACAGGAGAGCATCGCATGGAACAGATCGGGATTAACAGCCAACGATCATGGACACATCACGCGGGAGAGCATCGCGTGGAATCATATAGGAAAAAGTTGCAGGCCTTTGAGCCTTGTTAGCGGAGCATGTTGCTGGAGTCGGGATGGGAAGCTAGGCAACTCGAGGCAAGGGTGTTGAACCTTGTAGGTGGATTTTGCCTCTATAATGGAATCAAGCTGAGAAAGCCATATGACTCGAGGCAAAGGTACTGAACCTTATAGGCGGAGCTTGCCTCTAGAATGGTGTCAGGCTAAGAAGCCAGGTTACTCAAGGCAAAGGTACTGAACCTTGCTGGCGGATCTTGCCGCTAGAATGGAGTCAAGCTGAGAAGCCAGGCGACTCAGGCAAAGGTAATGAACTTTGCAGGTGGAGCTTGCCGCTAGAATAGAGTCATTCTAAGAAGCTAGTGACTCGAGGAAAAGGTGTTGAACCTTGCAGGCAGAGCTTGCCGCTATAATGCAGTAAGGCTAAGAAGCCAGGTAACTCGAGGAAAAGGTACTAAACCTTGCAGGCAAAGCTTGCCGCTAGAATGGAGTCGAGTTGAGAAGCCAGGCGACTCGAGGAAAAGGTACTGAACTTTGTAGGCGAAGCTAGAATGGAGTCGGGCTGAGAAGCTAGGCGAATCGAGGCAAAGGTACTGAACCTTGCCGGCAGAGCTTGCCGTTATAACGGAGTCGGGCTAAGAAGCCAGGCAACTCAAGGAAAGGGTGTTTAACCTTGCACGCAGAGCTTTCTGCTACAATGGAGAGGGGTTGAGAAGCCAGGCAACTCAAAGTAAGGGTGTTGAATTGCAGGCGGAGCTTGCTGCTATAATGGAGTCGGGATGAGATGCCAGGCGACTCAAGGAAAGGGTGTTAAACCTTGCAGATAGGGCTCTCCGCTATATGGAGTCGGGCTGAGAAGCTAGGCAACTCAAGGCAAGGGTGTTGAACCTTGCAAGACTGGGCATAGCACTCTACTATCTATGTGTCATTCCCGGGTGATCGATCTAGGATGAAGTGTAATGGCACTTGATTCTTTGCTGCATCATTAGCTTTAGTGACAATCAGTGCCTCGCTGTCTTGGCTGTTTGCCGAGAATTATGCGGTGAGGCTACTTAGAGTTAGATAGTGGAGCTTCTGTCAAGAGTTGTGTAGTGGGATTAATGTCACGAGCCGAGTAGCAGGGCCTCTAAGGGTCGGGCGGCGAGCTGCTAGCGATGGATGAGCAGCATGACCACTGAGAGTTGGTCAATGATATTATCGAGAGTTAGACCATGAGGCTTTTCTTTCGATATGGAATATTAAAGTCACCTTGGGAATGCACTGTCATGTATAGTATCATCTCTTCATGTACTTTAATTCTACCCCTTCAGAATAAAAATCACTTCTGCATAGTGTCGTACCAACCCTTCCCCCCCATCCTTTCCATAGAGGAGACGAAGAAAGATAAAGATGGATGTGTAGCTGATAAAAGCTAGGCAACACAGCTGTTGGAAAGAGTTATACGATGCAAGCACTGCCAAGAGTTGGGTATCACGACTGCCAAGAGCTAGGCAGTGCGACAACTGGAGTTTAGTTAACACGACTGGTGAGAGTTAAGTAGCAAGATTGCCTGGAGCTGGTCAGCCTGGCTGCTGATAGCTAGGTAGCGTAGTTGTTGAGGGTTGTTTAGAAATGCTTCATGAGTAGTAGTAGCATACTACTCTTCTCCCTCCTCTTTTTTTTTTTGAAAATTTGTCGAGTGGATTGGACTGCAAAACATCTTCTAAAATCGATTTTTTTCGAACGAAGTCGCAGCACATTAACGATGAGCAGTTGATTGGCTGAATGTATCTTGCAAAATAGCCCATAATATTATTGTAGCCCAATAAAATGAAGGAACCCACTTGGAAGGAGCCCAAAATAAACTAGAAAGGGCCCACTTGATAGGGATCCCAATGATAAACGGTAGCCTGTTTTGCAAATTATGAGCCGAAATGCTAATTCTTTCTTTATTTCCTTTTTGTTTTGTTTTTTTTTTTTTTTTTTTTTTTTGAAAATGCTTACTGGTCCGGGCCGCAATGCGTATTCTAAAAATGTCTTTGTTGAGCGGAGATCATGGGAAGAGAACATTAAACAACGACTGAGGATAGGTTGTTCTCGCGGGGGATGTCGGTTAGAGAAGAAACCAGAGATGTGAGTTCGTCGGTGGTTGCCGAGTGGGGATTCCTGATCACCGGAGTTTGTCATTTGAGAAAGGGATCGGAGCGGCCACAGCATCATTGACGCATGTTTATTGGGTCAATAGGAGATGGCACGGTGGTTGGAGCTTCGATTCCACTTGCATCGCTGCTCCACTAGTTCGCTTTTGAAGGAGGTCGTCGATAGGTAAGATCTTACATTGAAAATGGCGTTGATGTTGATGTTGCTAGTGGTCAACAGGTAAAGGGGTGACAGTCGGTGACTAGAGGTGATTTGGTGGTGTCATAGCTCCAGTATGTGGTGATTAATCTAACACAGGAGGCCGATGATCTCTGCCAAAGAGGACAAAGGCAGTTATGAGGGTCGTTTCGCCGGGACAGAAGCGACGAACGACTGCATTTGCAAGTTGATTTGCTTGAAGATGTGAGGAAGTCGTTGGGTGTCGATAGGTAGTCCATGGGCGACGATGAGAGAGTACTAAACGAGGAACGAAGGGCACTGCTGCCGATAATGGTAATTCGGTTCTAGACTGCCGGTGAAATTTAGAGAAGGTAGTATGGCTGTAAGAATGGGAAATGATTTGTGTGTCCCTCCAATATCCATGGCAAACTAAATAAGAGGCTAGTAATTCATGTCGTATTTTATACATTCCCACTTGTGCTAAGAGGCTAGCTACCTCTTATAAGGGACCTGTGATGACCGGTAATTAGTGTGGGTGTAGATTACATGACACTCTTTCTTATTATGATGCATTTAAATGATTATATCCTTTAAATGATTTGAAGATCAAAGAGTAAAAAGTTTCAAAGACAATAAATATGTTATCAGAAGAGTTTAAAAATGAATTATGAGTTTTAAAAAGAATTTGGGGATTTCACCATAGGTCACGGATTGAATTAATTCTTGACTATAAACATAGTGGAATCCTATTATTACTTAGGTTCTAGTAGCGATTGAGGATTAGAGGATTATAAACATTTTGAAGGCCGTTGTGATGTAGTTGTTACTTATCTTATGTATGATATTTGAATTATGAACCCTCCTATATAACCTTTTGAAAACTAAAATTGTGTTTTTTTTAATTTTAAAGAGTTTTAGGACCATAATGTATGCTTGAAGCAATGGTATTTCATTTTTTTTTTCAAAAGATGGTGGATTATACTTGATGATGCTTGGGAAGAAAAGGATTCTCCTTGTAATGTGACTGGTTCAACATTGGATTGGAGCGTGATTTTTGGAATGGAGATGGCAAGTTTGATATGACCAAGGGAAGCTATTCAAACGATGTCGAGGACAATTTCAAATACTTTCAATTGAAAGGAAAAACAATGGAACAGTGAATGGTATGTTTTTTAGGTGAACAACTATGTTGGGGCAGAAAGACTTGCAATGTATGTAAGACCCACTTCAACCATGAGAAGAACTAAAGGGCTCGATTGGACGTCAAGATGGAGGAAGTTTGCTACCCCTTGGTTGGATAATGTTATATGTACTTGTTGATTCGATTAAAACATCGACATGATGACCATTTATACAACCGTTGACATACATAGAGCTTTTCTAGATGATACCCCAAATAAGGTGGTTGGTGAGAGGGAAAGAAAATAGTGCTTGATGTCATTATCTATGAGCATTGATTGTTCAATGTGGAAGTCATAATAGGGTGTGGTTTTCTTGGTTGTTGAGTCAAGGAATAATTAGGGTGGTTGCTTTTATGTCTGGGTTGGTACTTCTCGGGACAATGTAAGCAATGGTCGGCGACATGATGCTCTTGTAGGGCGTCATGTGATAAATGTGTGAAAGGAAGGTTAAATGGTGAGCATGTAGGGTGGGAAGAAGGCATGTTAGTGGGGTTGTTACCATGGTGGGAGTCGGGTCTAATTGGGGTGTGTGGGTAGGGTAGAGTACAGGGAGGAAAAACGGGGCAAATAACATTTGTCATTTAGTATGTCTTCAACTAGTTTAATCATGCCAATAATTTGGGTGATCGATAGAGGTTGAAGTATTGTAATTTCTTGTTGAGTAACTAGATATGAAACAATTGAGGAGTGCATGTGCGGAGAGTCCCATAATGCAATTAATTAAGCGTTCAAACTCTGTTTAGCACACAGTGATAGTGGAAGTTTAGCGAAATTTGAAAAGGATGGTTAGGTGGTTGTCGTATCATGATGGACCGTAGTGGACTTTTAGGGCTCGTGTGAACTTTTTTCATGTAGTGAGGAGGTGGTTGTTGTGGAGATAGTTGTACCAACACAACGAGTCTCCCATGAGTTGAAAGGAAGCTATTGCTAGTGGATCTAGTGGTTTAATGTTGTGAAATGATAAGTATCGGTCAACCTGGAAGAGCCAATCTAGTGGATTGGACCCATTGAAGATAGGAGGGTGTTTATTAGTGGTCAGATTTGGGTATCATATGTAGGTGGTGTGACGTTTGTTTTGATGTCAGAGGTAGATGCTTCCGTTTTTGTAATGGCGGCAACGAGGGAGGAGGTTTGTTCATATTGAGTGGCAAGTTGTCTGACAATAATGTCAAGTTTATTTTAGGAGGAGGTTTGAGCAGATATGATTTTTTCGATATCGGCGGCGGCTGAAAGTACGAGTTTGTTGACCTTATCCGCCATGGTTGCCATAGACTCTTCAAGGGTTGGAGGATCACGTTTTAATGATAAGGCCGATTAGAGATGGCTGATCTTGCAGAAAGTTAAGAGAATAAATGAAGGTCTTTTTAGAAGAATTTTCTCATATCATCCAAAGAAAATGACTTCCAGCTTGAATACTTACCCCTCAAATTAAGGAAAGAGAAATTTTCATGAAAAATAAGGACATTCACAATGAATTGAACTATATGTGGTTCAATGGATTGTCATATTATTCTTTTAAATTTCATACAACTCTATCAATTTTTTTTTTCTACAATGCATTCAAATCTATAAAATTCAAAACAAAACTACAAAAACTAATTTATAGTATATATTTAAGGATTAAAAACTTTTATTTTTCTCGCTGAAGAGTTTAATAGTCATTGAACTCCAAATCAATTAAATGTCAAGGTGGCATATCTGGTAGAGCTTAATCTATTAAATGACAAATAGAAATGTCAACTCATTTGATTCTTCCATTAAATTCATCATTATGGATGCTCTAAAAACTAATGGAGAAACTGATCGCTAAAACTGCTCCTTGTTACTAGCGAAGACCATGCAACTGTCATGTTCATGCTCATGTCTTGGGGCCGGATTGACGTACCAATCGTCATATTGACGTCAGATCAGTTGGGCTGATGGGGCTGTTTAGTGGGTTACTAGGACAAACTGGCTTCTTGGATCGTATCAGTTATGCATGATCATCCGAAGTTTTTGGCTTCAATTTCAATCAAGAACAAACGTTGTAGAATCACCATAAGGGGCGTTGAAGCAAGGTGGGCAGCTATACAGGGCCCAATTTGTTTTATTATATATTATATATTTTTTATTTAAAAATAAAAACTTATAATAACGAAAGGGCCCTTTTTTCTGGCATAGGGCATTTGAGGATATTTAATTCCTCAGGACCCGGCCCTAAGACTAATCTTTCCCTGTTGCTTCTTTAAAATCGATTCAAAACTTCCAAAATTGTTGCATGGCAGTTGCTGCTATCTAGTGCGATTGAAATCACATTGATTCGAACGGTCGTTGGTCTTCCTAGTGAAAATTAAAATTGAATCTATATATATTCCCGGATGATCGAGGTAACTATCTGATAAATCGGATTTCATTTGGTAAACTCCATCTAGAATCGCATTGAATATGTTATACGTATATTATGTTGCTCCAAACACTTTTGTCAAAAGTGTTTATCATATTCTTTCATGCACACAGCTTGTTCGACAAAATGTGGCATTGAATTTTGTTTTGGATAACAAATGTTTCATGCTTTTCATCTAGACTACGTTTGAACAATGAGGTTAGTTATGGCTACTAAATCATTTGAAACATTATATGAACTTATCAGAAATTCATTAAAATGTTGATTGCAAGGGAATCTTCAATTCAAAATGATATCCATTTAGTTTTTCTTTCCAATGTATTTGTATTTGTTGATTTATGATATAATGTTCATTCTATATATGGATCTGATTCGCATCATCTCAAGGAATTTAGCAAACCCCAACATTTATAATTAGTGAACTCACACTAACATTGTTGTAGCTCTTTTCATGGCTGATTCTCATCTATATTTTATCTGTTCTATTGCAGGTTGTGGCGTCAATAGCAATATCTGGAGAAGAAAGATTGACTCTCACCCTAAAGCATTATCTAATATGACTAGCAAAAAAACAAAGGGGTAGGACAACTACTGGGTTAATATCTCACTGTAGAGATCAATCATTCTAAATACTTGTGGCTCTTAATAAACCCACATATATAATGTGTGAACTTTCCAGAGTTCGGTGTGGAGGTCAATAATTTACCAACAGTATCAACTTTGCTGAAAATACGATGTAAATTATTGTTATGTTAAAAGTGTCCAAAATGATTCTCCATCACACGCTTACAAAAATGATGATATGGTTCTTAATAAACCAACATATATATAATGTGTGGACTTTCTCACCATTTTGTGTCAAACACAAAAGTTGTAATGATTACTACAAAAATTATGTTGTCATGTAAAAAAGGAAGAATACTTGCAAATGGAGATATTTGTGAAAGTAATGGAGAGTAGAAGATGTGTAAAATACTCTTGGTATGGCAAACAAAGGTAAGAAAAATGACAATCTACCCACTGGATAAAAATCGACATGAACATCTATTTTAGGATGATCAGAAAATCAGATATGGTGGAATGCTTGTGTTTATTTGGCACGATTAGTTTCCTTGTTATTTTTGTTGATATCCGAAACCATTCTGACCACTAAAGGGATTTCTTTGTCGTTTATATTGCAACCTTTGCATGCTTAAATGTTGTAGTTGTTAAAAAAAAGTTTGTTTTGTTGTTGGTAACTAACTATATTTTGCAGGTGTGTAGTGTGTGCGACGGTATAGGACCCGTGTCGTTTAGGGGGGTGGATTTTTTTTTATGTACATTAGTATTAGCGATGGATGAGTGACAAATTTTGTTATGATTAATTTTATAACAATTATTGAAATATAAAGTAATTTTAAGGTCCATTTTTTTCTCTTTTTGCACAACGCCTTAAAATTATCGGCCTGACTTTGTGAAAAAAAAATGATATGGGTATTTAGAGATATAATATTTTAGGTGTTATGATAATAAAGGTAGTTCAGCATCCATATCTTCACAAGTGACAAGTTTGCATTTTGTTTGTACTTATGTTTTCTGTAGTTTCTCTTTTGGGAAATAAAAATATACATGAAAGTCGTACAATGAATATGTATTCTGGCAAGATTTTACAAGAGACTGGGCAGTTCATGTGATCGTGCTCAGATATGGGCCTGGGTCATCCTTACCGGGCTACTTGGACTAGGGGTCCACCATTATTAAGGATTAAAAAACACTTCCATAAATATTAAAAAAGATAACTGAAGAATATTAAAAACAAGATTGTATATGTCGTTCAATATATGTTTTTCAGTTCTGTTAATTGGTTTCGCAATGTATATAAAGATGAATTTTGAATCAGAGTTAGGTTGCCTATAACTTACCTTAATCTCTACTTAGGTTGTTGGTGATGTAGACAATGACATTAGTATGATGTGTGTGGTTGTACCTTGTGTTGGACATATAAAACGGAGTAGTTTAAGGACAAGTTGTTGGTGATGTGTCATGAATTTGTTGATCTGCAAATCAGGCTAGGCCCTACTACGGTGTTACGTTGTTGGATTCGATTTTAAATGTAAGGCTTTGAGTTTGACTTTTTTAGAAGGTGAGGATGGGCGACTTTTTTCTCATCTATACATCTAGTTGTGTATAATAGTACGATGTAGTGGCCCTCACAAGTGAAGCTGCCCCACTCAGTTTTGGAGGGACTGACATTGGAGTCTCCAAAAGGACATGCATAATTTGGTCAAATGCTTTTTTTTATTAATTTGGTAGATTTGGTGCAATAATAAAATGCTTATGATGTAGAAACTATAAATATTTATGTAAGGGAACCCTAGATTATACATCATATGAAGATAAGAAACAAGTTGTAATATTTAATAGTCCTCTCAATTTGAATGGAAGGTTCACCTATGCTTAAATTATTTCGACGGTATAGAAATAATTGTGTAGAAAGTTTGTTTGTAAATATATTTGCAAACTGACGAGCTGATGAAACATGCAAGGCGTACACATGGTTCTTCGATGTTGCACAAAAAAAATATAAATATATTTTCATATATTTGGTTCTTCGATGTTGCACTTAGGTTACAAGTTGAGTACATAACATTCATATTGTCACAAAATACAATTGTAACAAAGAGAAATGACAATATAATTTGAGTAAAAGGTTTCGTAGCCTGCGGCACCAACAACAACATAAGCTACCCTTGTACTCGACTTCGGCACTAGACTGTGCCATGACGGTGAAGACCAAGAGACAAAATTATCACCAAGATACACATAGAATTTGGATGTTGATTGGCATATATGGGACAGATAGCCCAGTCAATATCGAAACAAGAGACCAAACGATCGACATACGATAGACGAATACATAGACTATTGGATAAAGTACCCTAAAGATATCACAAAATGCGCTTAAGGGAAAGAAAATGTGGTTCGCGGGGATCATGAATAAAAAGACAAATTTGTTGAATCGTATAAAAAAGATCATGATGAGAGAAAGTCAAATATTGTAAGGCTTCTAAAGGGATTCTATATAAAGTAAGGTCAACCATAGGTGTACCATCAAAGGAAAGTTAGGCTTGCTGATTGTGGTAGTACTACATTGATTGCAAGTGGACGTGTCCGGGTGAGACAGTTTCTTTCGCGAAAATAGTTTGGGATGGGAAATGCCCCTTTGTAGTTCGAGTAGTATTGATGTAGATGAAGAATAAATAGGTCCTAACTCTGTCAAGAAGAACTCAGAAGATAAATAGGAAATAACCTTCATCATAAAGACAAAGAAGACATAGTAAGAATGATATCATCGATGTATAAGAAAGGAAAAATAATCTCAGCTCCGTGATAATAGTTTACTAGGGAGTTGTTTGAGCGATTG
Source organism: Lactuca sativa (assembly GCF_002870075.4). Classification (NCBI taxonomy): domain Eukaryota; kingdom Viridiplantae; phylum Streptophyta; class Magnoliopsida; order Asterales; family Asteraceae; genus Lactuca; species Lactuca sativa. The sequence continues at coordinate 82,981,500 of NC_056625.2, read as the reverse complement.
TGGTGAAAGAAAATATATGTGATATATATATATATATATATATATATATATATATATATATATATATATATATATATATATATATATATATGAAAAAACATTGATACCAAACGCAAGGTGCCTTTTATGCTACACCTCGGCCGTCGAAGGAAGCACCGGACGGTGTATTGTCATTCCTTGTATCACAATTATATAACATACTAGAATTTTATAAAATACATACCTTTATTGATGGTTGAAAGTTACATTATTGTTTTTCTAGTACTTATTACATAATATCCGACTATTGTATACTTCTTAATGAACAGAAAGGGTAATAGTAAAACTTCTTCTGTTTGAATAACATACCAGCTTTATCAAGTTCCTGAAAACACATATATTTTGAAAATACGTCAACATAAAGTTTGTGAGTTCACAGGTTTTGACTCCATATAAAAATAATACATTTTACAAGTTCAAATGTATAGTTTTGAAAGTATTATCTTGACTCTCCAACGTTTGATAGATATATTAGGTATAATAGTTTACTTATCAAATAAGTGATATACCTAAACATTACATGTACCTAGGGTATAAGTATGGGTAAACTTATACTTAACATTAATACTTGTATAACGACAAAGTATGACATACAAAGTCTCTGATAGATCCCACTCATGCTTTCCATTAGGACAACCTATTCATGATTTCGATGAGGATTTCCACAACATATACTCAATACCGCACGCTTCATCGACGCCAGAGCAATAAACAAATAAAAGGACAGTCGTCACTCGCTTATGTTGGGTTGTAGCTAGAAACCACGAGTGGGGTTGTCAACTCGTATATTATTCATACAAGACTTCCTCGCTCACACGGGATTAACGGTTACAGGTCAGAGGACTTTCACTAAGATCACCAATCTTAGTTGTTAAATACAATAACTCATGTAGACTTTGTCGGCTTCCTATAGCTCTAACAACAAAAGCATTTTCGTGTCTAAAACCTTAAGTTACTAGACTATGATTTTAAACCTAAGTTCATAATACTTTAGGCAGTACAATAGCTATAACTTGATGAAAAAACAAGTTTTATCTTGACATAAAACCAAATAACAACATATAATATACCTAGTTTTATCTTGACATAAAACCAATAATAACAACATATAACATACCTGTTTTATCTTTACATAAAACCAACAATAACAGCATACTAATCAATTAGCATATAGAACATCCGAGTATAACTCTGGAACTATTTCGCACAGAACATATATATATATATATATATATATATATATATATAATCCTGAGTTTAACTCAATATCTACATTAGTATACTTCTATAACAATAGCATGCTAACAAGTTTACGATAGTTGTATAGATAAAAATTAATTATATCCTGATTCACGAACATACTATCATATAAATATAGTATTAACTTGTATTCAGTATTTAGCATGCGTTTTCCCCCGAAAACATTGAAAAGTGGGGCCGTGAAACTCACCCTAGTAGCATAATTTAGTGTAATCTAACTAGAAACGTTAAAAGGTTCGAGATCGTCGGGCTCTGGATGCGAAATGGCCTCAACAAATGAGAGAGAAGGAAGAGATTTAGGTCTAAGAAGCCTTGGTGTCGAAATGGCTATTTATAGGTTGATTTTTGGCCTCTCATGACGTGAACCAAGCATGCTCATGTCGCGAGCTCAATCCTGGTCACTTCATACACCCGCCATTGGATGGTGTCCCTTTGACTCCTCACGACGTGGGAAAATCCTTGCTCATGTCGTGAGCTTTTGACTTGTCACTTCGTATGCTTGTCGTGCGTCTTCTAGCTCCGAAATGTGGCATTTTGACTTCTCATGTCGTGAACATCTACGCTCACATTGTGAGCTTAGTCAGATTAGGATTTCTGACACGTGTCATGCTCTTAGACAGCTGTATCTTCGGAAGGTCGTAACTTTTGCATACGAACTCCGTTTTTGACGTTCTTTATATCCACACGTAGGTATTTACGAGGACTACAACTCTCTTTTAGACTCCAATAGCCAATTCTAATTCGATTTTAAATTCCTCTTATTATAGATATTTATAGAGTTGGGATTTATCAGAACTTCTTCACACGAAGTCAGATTTAGACGTTCTCTATATTTTAGGAATCGTATGGACATATACTTTGAGTTGTATCATAAAGAAAATTCATATTTTTATTAGAATTTGTCATTAACTACATAGTAAGTTTATCACATTACTAGTTTAACAAAAATCACATTACATGATTGGCATAATCACATGTGATTGTTATTGACTTATTTTGACTGGTGTTAAATTCTCCCCCTATTAGAAACATTTATCATTTTAAAATTTATCTTGTGGATGGGGTATTGTCAAATAGTTAGGGGTATTTTTATTTCATCTGATCTTCATGTTTCCAAGTAAATTCAGGTCCTCGTAAAGAGTTCCATCGAACTTTCACTATAGGAATACGACTTTGCTTTAATCGTTTGACTTCTCGATTCATGATCTCGACAGGTTCTTCTACAAAGTTGAGTTTAGTATTTGTTGGATAAGGTATCTATGTCCATAACAATTTCTGGTATATACTTGACCCGACCGGACATGGTCCATTTGGGTTGCATGGCACCATGTGTAACGTCTGTGTTTCTGGGCTTGTCGTTAATGTTGATGTAATAGTCTAGGTTAACCTTTGTAACCCGTTTTGAAATATAATAGAAGTGTATTATTTGAGTATTATGTGTTTTGTGCTTAACTGTGTGTTTAATGTAATTAAGAATAAAAATAATCCTTAAAATGAAATGCTAGATAAGCTCGATATCTATGGATAATGTTGTAGTAGTTGAAACAAGGTTTCCGAAATATAAAGAATGCCGAAATCCGAGTTATAACGAAGAACTTATGACCTGTCGAAGTTTCGCGACAAGGCCGGCAACGCTAAATGACGTAAAAAGTGAAATTTACGTTAGAGAGATATTTAGCCCTAGTGATCTAAACGGATGTCGTAGAGTTCGTTAAACCGAGAGCATGCATAAAAAGATCGTCCAAATCTGACTTCGTATAAGGAAGTTATGATTTTCTGAAGTTTCGACTTAGCAGTATGCAGCCCGAATACTCGATTTGAGACCGAGCAGTTTTTAGCCGAAATAATCTAAACGAGAATCAAAGATCTCGTTAATTATAGTGATACAATAAAAAGATAGGCGAAAACGAACGTCGGATGAAGAAGTTATGAATTTATAACGGAGTTTTCTTGTCCCGGCCTACTAAAAATAAATAATAAAAACAAAATCAAAATTAGCCGACAGAGTCTAAACAAAAGTTGTAGAGCGTAGTCTCACCTACGCGTGGATATAAAGAACGTCGAAAACGGAGTTTGTATGAACAAGATATGAATTTCTGAAGTTTTTAAATAATTAATCTTTATTAGTTAATCTTCAATTCGGATGGATATCCGAAGGAGTCACCGATCTGATCTGAAGTACGCCCAGCGTAGTTCAGTACGCCCAACATACCCCGATGCATGCACCGCCTCGCACTCAAGTGCTCCGATGACGCATGCAGTCACGTTTCGCACTACGCCTCGCGTAGAGCATTACGCCCAGCGTAATGCGAGGCTTCAGCCTCTATAAATAGCATGCGAGGCCAGCCGATCTTTTTGCTCTTTTTCTCTTCTCTTTCTTCCGTTTTGCACCGTTTTACGTGCTAGAAATATCCCGAAGCCCCGAAGCAAGTCCCGAAGCCCCGAAGATCCCGAGAAGTGCAATTCCCGAACCGAAGCTCTACCCGCGAGAAGCCCGGTTTTTGTGAAGATCTTCCAGATCTACCGGAGAATACTACTTCTACAAGCAGTAGTGTTGGCCGATCATCTTCTGATCAAGTTAGTGTGTAGTTACTATCTTCTAACACATAATTATGAAGTATTTTATATAAAATACGTGTTATATATATATATATATATATATATATATATATATATATATATATATATATATATATATATATATATATATATATATATATTGTTATATATTGTTATATATGTGAATGTATATTCACTTTCTTCTATCTCATAGATATGATTTATATGAAATACGTGTTATGTGTATGTGTCTCATATGTTGTTTGGAATATGTATTGAAAGAAAATACTATACATGTTTTAAACTATGTATAAAAATATATATTTTTATCTACTAATATGTTGGGTAGAACATGGGTAGATAGTTGAGGTGTGATAAATAGATGAGAGGCCTCGATGTTGTTGTTGTCGATATAGTTATTCAGCGGAGTATGGATAACGACCAAAGACTCTTTCTAGACAGTCCTGTGGAACGCTAGCAGGTTCATAACCTGTAGGTGTTGTGAACGATGTGTTCACCGGTTTACTCTATCCCCCTCATTGTTGCATTTAGGATATCTATTGTTGAGGAAACCCCTTTGCAGTAATGTCCGTCCCGATGAAAATCCTATATTAGGTCCCACGAGATAGATGTTGTTTTAGGGACGTAAAGTGAGGATAACGGGAATGGGTAATCGGGTTATTGTTGGCTGGTGAAATTAAATATAATTATTTATTGTGGGTTGACCCACTCAGTTTTATTTGTAATACAGGAAGTGGCGCATGGGCATAAGATGGATGAATCATCGGGTTGTTTTGTTTACAAGTCTGTATATGTATATATTTGTTGAATGACTTGTAATGTTATCGTTTATGCTTTGTGGTCTGTATCGGAACATGACATCCTGAGTTTTGATTATATAATGAAAATGCATCTCTTGATGAAATGCTTTGATAAATATTATTTTATCATACTTTATTTTTTGGAACAAATTCCGCAACTCTTTTAAATCAAAAGGATTTACTCTTAAATTATTTTAAAAGCATAAATGAAACCGGTCTTTTCTGGCCGAGATTTTGGGGATGCCACAGTTGGTATCCGAGCATTAGTTTAAGCGAACTAGGAATTTGTAGGATTTCTAGACATAAACTTAGAATGCTAAGTGGAGATTATGAGATGTGTGTCTGATATATTTTAGACACCAGCACTATTTTATTTTAGGAAAGTTGCCTAAAACGCGTTTATGTGCTAAATGTTATATGCTGCCATATATGATATTATTTGTTCGGATCTATGGTCTGTTGCCGACCAGATCTGGAAACCTTATGTGTGTAGGTTTCTAAGCGTACGTCTACGGTATTAGAACTAACATGTAAACGTTTCGGAGTGATAAGGATGATTTAATTATCTATCATGGATGAGGATCTAATTTCACCTTATTCGGTGTGTAGATCAAAAATGGTAAGAATGAGAAGTGGCATTGGAAACGCGGATGAAAACAGGAATCAACCGCCAGTGATTGAGCAAATACCTGTTGTAGCAGCAGCACTAGAACCAATAACGATGGCTGGGGTGCAAGCCATGGTTCGAGTATATTAGCCGAACAAAGGGAAGAAATGTGACGGATGTTACATGAAAATAGGGACGAACCAATCATATCTATTGAGGAACCCGAACTGATTCCCGAGCAATCGGTGGAAGGGAACAACAGTCGCATGGTGAGTCAAGTTGGGACTCAAGGAGAACGAAGGAAAGACCCGGAAAGGAGAAACAACAAGGATGGGCGAATGTACAAGAATTTCTTGGGCGCCAAGCCGCCAAGTCTTTCTGGGAGCCCGAAGCCTGTTGAGATTATGGATTGCATCTCCGAAATATAGATGGTATTTGAAAGTTGCGACTGTAGCAAGAAACAGAAGACTGTCTTTGCATTTAGACAACTGAAGACTGGAGTCTTGAGTTGGTGGAAGTTGTTGGTAGATACTATGCCGTGAGGAGAAGCCATGAAAATGTCATGGGAGGAGTTCTTGGAACAACTAAGGGTGCAAAGTTGTTGATTGATCTGAACAATGAGTTCCAAAACTTGAAGAAGGGGAGGATGAGCATAGATGACTATGCTACTGCATTCACTGAGAAAATGAAGTTATTTCCGTACCTAGTGCCAACGGAACTCTCCAAGATTGAGAGGTTCGCTAATGGACTGCCTTCCGACCTTGGCCCGACAGTCAAGATGGCAACTACTCTGAAAACACATGTTCGAGCAGCTAAGAATGTGGAGGCCCATCAAAAGGAAAAGGGTCTGGAAAGGATAGAGGTTGGTGAGAAAAGGAAGTTCGATGGACCTTCAGACTCCAACATGAAAAACAAGTTCTCGAAGTCTAGTTCGAGAGGATGAGGAGGGGAAGTGAAATGGTGCGAAAAATATAAGAAGAAGCATCATGGAAAATGTGAGGTAGTGGCCACATGTTTTAAATATTGAAAGCCAAGGCACTATGCCAATGAATGCACCCTCACTAAGAAAGTTTGCTATGGTTGTGGTGAGGAGGGACACATGTCGAGGGACTGCCCGAAAAAGAAGGATGCAGCAAGACCCAACATTCTGCCAAAGCCGAAGGCGAGAGCATTCCAGATGACACTGGAAGCTACTAAAGATGAAGCTGATGTCGCTTCAGGTACCTTTCTCGTAAACAAATTGTCTGTCCATATTTTATTTGATTCTGGAGGCAACTCTCCTTTATATCGCATGAATTTGGTAGAAAACTAGCTTTGCCTGTTGATAGACTAGATAATGCCTTATTAGTCGAAGTTGCTAGTGGCAAGTTTGTACCTGTTAGCGATCGTATGAAAAACATCTTAATTGACTTCAATGGGAATAAGTTCCACGAGGAATTATTGGCTATCAAACTAAACGGTTTCGACATCATGTTGAGAATGGATTGGCTTAGCGCCAATGACGCCGAGATATTGTGCAGAAAGAAGATAGTTAAGGTAAACCCGCCAGGGAAAGAGTCATTTATGGTGTATGGAGACAAACGCAGAGTAAGTTCTAGGATCATTCTCTAATGAAAGCCAGAAAGTGTTTGGCCAAAGGATGTACATCATATTTGGCATTTGTGATTTATGCAAAGAAGGAGAAAAAGGAGATGCAGAGCATTCCTGTCGTGTGTGATTATCCGGAAGTATTTCCTGAAGATCTTCCCAGATTACCACCTGATAGACAACTGGAGTTTAGAATAGACTTGTTACTAGGGACGACGCCAATAGCAAAAGCACCTTACCGACTAGCACCGACGAAGATGAAGGAGCTGATGATGCCACTTCAGGAGTTATTGGACAAAGGTTTCATTAGACCTAGTTCATCACCCTGGGGAGCTTTGGTGTTATTCATGAAGAAGAAGGATGGAAGTATGAGAATATGCATCAATTACAGAGAGATGAACAAGGCAACAATAAAGAATAGATATCCGTTGCCGAGGATTAATGACCTGTTTGATCAACTACAAGGTTCAGGTTATTTTTCAAAGATCGACCTAAGGTCAGGATATCATCAGCTGAAGGTGAGAGAGCAGGATATGGAGAAGACTGCATTCAGAACACGATATGGACACTACGAGTTTTTGGTTATGTCATTTGGACTAACCAATGCTCCAGCAGCATTCATGGATTTAATGAATCGGGTTTGTAATCCGTTCTTTGATAAATTTGTAATAGTGTTCATAGATGACATTCTGATTTATTCGAAAACCCAAGAAGAGCATGGTAGACACTTGCAAGAAGTGTTGGAAGTCTTGAAAAAAGAGAAGTTGTATGCAAAGTTCTCCAAATGTGATTTTTGGATTTGAGAAGTCCAATTCTTGGGTCACGTGATCAACCAAGAAGGGATAATGGTTGATCCAGCAAAGATTGAAGCTGTAATGAAGTAGGAACAACCGAAAAGTCCCACGGAGATCCGAAGCTTTTTAGGATTAGCCGGATATTAACGAAGGTTTATCCAAGGCTTGTCTTTGATTGCTACTCCATTGAAAGCTTTGACTCACAAAGGAGCTACTTATGCTTGGAGTGATAAGCATAAAGAAGCATTCGAGAAGCTAAAGAAGAAACTATGCGAGGCACCGATACTTTCTCTACCCGATGGAGTTCAAGACTTCGCTGTTTATAGTAATGCGTCTGGTGTTGGATTGGGTTGTGTTTTGACCCAAAGGGAAAAGGTGATCGCAGATGCGTCTCGACAATTGAAAGAGCATGAAAAGAACTACCCGACTCATGATTTGGAGTTGGCAGCGGTAGTTTTCGCTCTGAAGATATGGAGGCATTACCTCTATGGCACGAAGTGCAAACTTTTCACTGATCATAAGAGTCTCCAATATCTATTTAATCAGAAAGAATTGAATATGAGGCAACGACGCTGGCTAGAGTTACTTAAGGACTACGATTGTGAGATACTTTACCACCCCGGTAAAGCAAATGTTGTTGTTGATGCTCTCATTCGGAAAGTCAATCTTGAAAGAAAGAGGCCAAGAGCGTTGAGAATAGAAGTTGTCTCGACCATTGAGGAAAGTATAAAGAAAGCTCAAGAGGAAGCTTCTGAGAAGAATGACCGAAAGGAGGAACATTTGGGCAAAACGTTGGTGTTCGGTGTAAACAGTCATGGACTGAAGGTGCTCCAAGATCGGATTTGGATACCTAAGACAGGAGGAGTCAAAGATCTTCTGATGGAAGAAGCTCACAAGACCATGTACTTGATTCATCCCGGTAGCACTAAAATGTATAGGGACCTGAAACCCTACTACTGGTGGCCGACGATGAAGCTTGATGTTGCAAAGTATGTGGCTGAGTGTGTGACTTGTGCGAGACTCAAGACATAACATCAGAAACCGTAAGGGAGTTTAGAACCTTTACATGTGCCTATGGGTAAATGGGAAGACATTGCTATTGATTTTGTCACTAAACTACCCAGAACAAAGAATGGTCACGACATGATTTGGGTGGTCGTTGATCGATTCACTAAGAGTGCGCATTTCATAGCAGCCAAGGAGAGATGGTCTATGGATAAGCTTGCGAATTCTTACGTGAAGGAAATTTTGAGGCTTCACAATGTTCCGTTAATGATCGTGTCAGATCATGACAGTTGTTTCACCTCACAATTTTGGAAAAGACTACAAAAGGAATTGGGTACCAAGTTGTGTTTGAGTATAGCTTACCATCCACAGACTGATGGTCAGAGTGAACGGACGATACAAACACTTGAAGATATGTTGAGAGCATGTACCCTGGAATTCCAAGGTAATTGGGATGAACATTTACTGTTGGTAGAATTTTCCTATAATAATAGTCTCCACTCGAGCATAAAGATGGCACCTTATCAAGCTTTGTACGGACAAAAGTGTCATACGCTGTCTTGTTGGCTTGAGGCTGGGGAAAAGCAGTTTATGGGACCGGAGATAGTCCATCAAACTGCTGAAAAATTGAAAATAATTAGGGAAAGAATGTTAGTAGCTCAGGATTGCCAAAAGAGCTATGCTGACAACAAGCGAAGACCGATGACTTTTGAAGTTGGAGATTCGGTTTTACTTAAAGTCTCGCCGTGGAAGGGACTTATAAGATTTGGTAAAATGGGAAAACTAAGTCCAAGGTTTATTGGACCGTTTAAAGTTCTTCAGAGTATTGGGAATCAAGGTTATAAGCTCGAACTACCAGAAGAACTGAATGGAATTCATAACACTTTCCATGTGTGTTATTTGAGGAAGTTCACGAGAGAAGTTCCCGACATGATTCCACTTTTGGAGTTGAGAATCGATGAGAACAAAAGGTTGATTGAAGAACTAGAGGCAATCGTTGACCAAAAGACTAAGAAGTTGCGACGCAAGATGGTCGAGTTAGTGCTTGTACGATGGAAACACACGAATGGGCCGAATCTCACCTGGGGGATGGAGAGTGACACGATGGGTCGCTATCCGCATTTGTTTGTTGATGTAATAGTGTAGGTTAACCTTTTTAACCCGTTTTGAAATAATAGAAGTGTATTATTTGAGTATTATGTGTTTCGTGCTTAATTGTGTGTCTTAATGTAATTAAGAATAAAAATAAGCGTCAAAATTAAATATTAGATAAGCTCGATATGTATGGATAATGTTGTAGTAGTTTAAACGAGGTTTCCGCAAATATAAAGAATGCCGAAATCCGAGTTATAACGAAGAAGTTATGACCTGTCAAAGTTTCGCGACAGAACCAGCAACGTTCAATGACGTAAAAAGTGAAATTTACGTTAGAGCGATATTTAGCCCTAGTGATCAAACAAACGTCGTAGAGTTCGTTAAACTGAGAGCATGCATAAAAAGATCGTCAAAATCTAACTTCGTATGAGGAAGTTATGATTTTCTGAAGTTTCGACTTAGTAGTATGCAGCCCGAATACTCGATTTGAGACCGAGCGGTTTTTAGCCGAAACAATCTAAATGAGAATCGAAGATCTCATTAATTGTAGTAAAACGATAAAAATATAGGCGAAAACGGACGTCGGTTGAAGAAGTTATGAATTTATAACGGAGTTTTCTTGTCCCGTCCTGCTAAAAATAAATAATAAAAATAAAATCAAAATTAGCCGACGGAGTCTAAACGAAAGTTGTAGAGCGTAGTCTCACCTACGCATGGATATAAAGAACGTCGAAAACGGAGTTCGTATGAAGAAGATTTGAATTTCTGAAGCTTTTAAATAATTAATATTTATTATTTAATCTTTAATTCAGATGGATATCCGAAGGAGTCACCGATCTGATCCGAACTACGCCTAGCGTACCTCGATGCATGCACTGCCTCGCACTCAAGTTCTCCGATGACGCATGCAGTGACGTTTCGCATTACGCCCCGCGTAAAGCATTACGCCCAGCGTAATGCGAGGCTTCAGCCTCTATAAATAGCATGCGAGGCTTCACACATAATTATGAAGTATTTTATATAAAATACGTGTTATGTATATATTTTGTTGTTATATATGTGAATGTATATTCACTTTCTTCTATCTCATAGATATGATTTATTGTCTATGAAATACGTGTTATGTGTATGTGTCTCATCTGTTGTTTGGAATATGTATTGAAAGAAAATACTATACAGTTTTTAAACTATGTATAAATTAAAATATATATTTTTATCTACTAATATGTTGGGTAGAACATGGGTAGATAGTTGATGTATGATAAATAGATGAGAGGCCTCGATGTTGTTGTTGTTGATATAGTTATTTAGCGGAGTATGGATAACGACCACCGACTCTTTCTAGATAGTCATGTGGAATGCTAGCAGGTTCATAACCTGTAGGTGTTGTGAACAATGTGTTCACCGGTGTACTCTGTCCCCCTCATTGTTGCGTTTATGATATCTATTCTTGAGGAAACCCCTTTGTAGTAATGTCCGTCCCGATGAAAATCCTATATTAGGTCCCATGAGATAGATGTTGTTTTAGGGACGTAAAGTGAGGATAACGGGAATGAGTAATCGGGTTATTGTTGGTTGGTGAAATTAAATATAGTTATTTATTGTGGGTTGAAAACCCTATATGCTCACCAGGATCCCAAGCCTGACCCACTCAGTTTTATTTGTATTACAGGAAGTGGCGCATGGGCATAAGATGGATGAATCATCGAGTTGTTTTGTTTACAAGTCTGTATATGTATATATTTGTTGAATGACTTCTAATGTTATCGTTTATGCTTTATGGTCTGTATCGGAACATGACATCCCGAGTTTTGATTATATAATGAAAATGCATCTCTTGATGAAATGCTTTGATAAATATTATTTTATCATATTTTGTTTTCGGGAACAAATTCCGCAACTCTTTTAAATTAAAAGGATTTACTCTGAAATTATTTTAAAAACATAAATGAAACGGGTCTTTTTTGGCCGAGATTTTGGGGATGTCACACCATGCATTTGGATAGACTAAATGAGAGAAATAACACTTGTATTTTATTAATATATTATAAGTTCTAATATATTAATAGTACGAATGAATTTAGAATTAATTAAGTGATCAAAAGATAACTAATTAAATATATGGGTTGATTATGTAAATCATCCATAACTTGTATAGAGGGCTAAGAGGCTCCATGGATTATTAAGTTGGGTTAAACCCATAAGATGCTCCATGGGAGTTACAAATCCATGGGTCATGGAAATGAAGAGCCATGACACATTAGGGTTTACACAGTGTAACCCTAGATGTCTCACACTATATAAGAATCATCTCATCCACCAAAATCGGCTACACAAAAAGAGAAGTGAGGGCTAGGCCGATTTTTTAAGTGTGAGTATTCTCTCAAAAGTTTCCAAAAGCATTAGGTGTTGTGTGAAGCATTTGAGGCATCACACTTGGGGTGCTAGGTTCACAAGGTTTCAAGGAATCAAAATCAACTACAAGGTATGTAATTCTAGCCATCCTTTTAGGATTAAAGTTCCCCATGTATGCTAGATAGGATTATGAACCTTGGAAACCAAATTTTGCATGTATTTAGAAAAACATAGATCCAAGGTTATTAGGGTTGCATGTACACTTAGGAAGTGTTAGAATGCTCAAAACCCATCAGTATTGACTTGCATCTTGTCGATAGGTACAACAGGAGTGTCATCAGATAGACATCTTTTGAGATTTGATACGAGTATACGACGAAATCTTCTATCCCATTTGGAAGGGATAAGATTGGTCCGCTACACAACATTTGCTTTAGTTTCTGAAAAGCAGCTTCTTGTTTGTCTTCCTAGTTGAACTTCATATCCTTCTGGGTTAGTGTTGTAAGCGACTTGGCTATTTTGGAGAAATTCTCTATTAATCTACGGTAATAGCCAGCATGTCCTAAGAATTGACGCACTTCTATTGGCGTCTTTGGTGCTTCCCAATTCCTGATTGCTTCAACCATTGATGGGTCAACATGAATTCCTTCGTTGCTAACTACATGACCTAAAAAATTGTACTTCTCTAATCCAAAACTCACATTTGGAGAATTTGGTGTACAACGTTTCTTTTCTTAGTAGTTCCAAGATGATTTGCAAGTTTTGACCATGTTCTTCCTTGGTTCGTGAATATATCAATATATCATCGATAAATACGATCACAAATTTATGCAAGTACTGTTTGCAAACACGATTCATGAGTTCCATAAACACTATTGCGGCGTTGGTCAATCCAAAAGACATAAACTAAGAACTCATAATGACCATACCGATTTCTAAATGCTTTTTTGTAATATAGTCTTCTTGTACTCTGAGTTGATGGTATCCTGATCTGAGATCTATCTTTGAGTAGTAGCTGGATCCTTGCAATTGATCGAATAGATCATCAATTCTTGGAAGCGGGTAATGATTCTTGACCGTTAGTTTGTTCAACTCCCGATAATCAATACACATTCGAAAGGATCCGTCCTTCTTCTTGACAAAAAAGATTGGTGCTCCCCAAGGTGAAAACTTGGTCTGATAAAGCCTTTGTCAAGAAGTTCTTGTAGTTTGCTAGACAATTCTTGCATTTAGGATGGAGCCAACCGATAAGGATATTTCGCTACTGGTTCTGCTCTTGGAATTAAGTCGATTCGGAATTCGACTTGTCGGACGGGTGGTATTCTAGGTAGATCTTCAAGAAATACATCATGGAAATCACATACTTGAGGTATGTCCTTGATTTCTTTTGTCTTTCTTTTCTTAGCTACAATGTGAGCCAAGAGTGCGCTACATTTCTTCTGTAGATATTTTTGGGTCTTGGTGCAAGAAATCACTTTGAGGTTCTTTCCAGATTTATCACCATAGATAATTAGGGCTTTGCCGTTTGGTAAGGGTAGTTGTATGGCTATCTCATAACATAGAATTTCGGCGTGGTGTGAGGATAACCAATCCATGCCAATTATGACATCAAAACTACCTCTAGGGATTCGCATGAGGTTGACGTGAAAAAGGTAGTTATTAAGAGTTAATAGACAATTTTCTAGGATTTCTTGTGTTCTCTCGGTTGACCGTTAGCGATTTCTACTTCATATATTTCTTTTAATTTGCTAGACTCATGACTTAACAATTTTCTAAACGTTGGAGTTATAAAACTTCTATCCGCTCCAGAGTCGAAGAGTATGGTAGTATATAAATTATCTATGAGAAATGTACCAGATACCACCAAAGGGTCCTGGATAGCTTCTCTGCTTCCGATCACGAATGCTTTGCCACACCCTATACCTCCTTGACTCCTTAACTTTGGACATTCTCTCTTGATGTTTCCAACCTTGCCACATTCAAAACACTTTCTTCCTTCATCATTGTCTATTCCATTATTTTTTTTGCTGATTGATTGTTGCAGGTGTTGTGCTCCTGAAGTGACTAGCAGTATGCCCCTTCTTCTTACACCTGTTGCAAACAAAAATAGTCACCTGGGCGATGACGGTTACACCGAATGCACCATGGAAATTTTCCATCATACTATCATTTTTGTTTTGGTATTGTAGTTGTAGCTGCATAATTGGTTACTACTTCTTGTCTTTTCTCAGATGATTGTTTGGGATTCTTCCCATTAAACTTGTGCTTGTTTGTTTTTGATTTGGGAGACTCAACCTTTGAGACCACTACTTTTCCTTGGATCTCTGTGGTGGTTAGTTGATGAGCTATTCTCTTGGTGTTGTCAAAGGTTATAGGCTTTGATGTGATCACCAAGCCTTTGATTTGTGATGCTAAACTCCATATATATCACTCAATCTTCTTATATTCAGAGGTTACAAGTGCTGGACACATTACTGCAAGATCATTAAATCTAGAGGTATAAGCTTTTATCTCTGAACCCTTTATGGTTAGGGTCCACAATTCTTGTTCTAGGTTTTGTATTTCCTCCATACGACAATACTCCTCTACTAGCATCATCTTTAGCTCTTCCCATTTCGTGGAATTTGTAGCATCAATTCTCATTGTATTCATATGGTAGTTCCACCATGTAAGTGTTGCATCAGCGAATGTACATGCTGCAAATCGTACTTTACAATCATCTGGACAGAAGCTTATTTTAAAGACGGACTCTGTTTTTCAATCCACCTGGTCAAATTAACAACCCCTTCATTTCCATGAAAGCTCTTTGGTCTGCAATTCAAAAAGTCTTTGTAGATACACATTCTAGCGGTCCCAACATTTCTTTCATTTCTAACTGCACCTCTTGTGATATTAGATAGAACCGCAGTGATTCTCTGAGCTATTATTTCTTTAAGTTCTGCTGAACTTATTGGGGGGGGGGGGGGGGCTTGGTTCTGGTGGTTGTTGTGGTGTTGATTGTTGGTTAAGGTTTAGCTTAGCACTACTCCTTCTAGGCATTTTTTATTTCCTATTTTAAATAATAAGAATTTTATGAGTTTTATTAGTCATTTAATTATACGAGTACTGAATACTTCAATTATTCTTTAAATTGTAAAACATTATAGATAACACAATGATTACTATAATATATACTTTATATTATCACCAGTGGCTACATCAGTTTATTTAGGCTTATAAGAGAAAAGTTCATAAGAGAAAAGTTCCTATAAAAAATGTAAAATTTGCAAGGTTTACTACAACTTTGCTCTAAAATTTACTCTTTTTGCCTTAACTTGTTTGATTTCTCTATTTACACAGCCACTAGTTTTTGTTTATCTACCAGTAACCTAGGTGATGACCCAGCACGTCAGTGACATTAATCACTTGGTCCTCAAGTGCTTGAGTTCTCTGCTCAAGACCTCCTATGCGCTCTTCATTTCTTGAAGTTTGATTGAAGAGCTCTAACTTTACAATCCTTGCATCGTGAGTAATCATTCCGTTATAAGCGAAATTTATACGATGATGGACATCCATCATCGCCTCTTGATCTCGTGTCCTCTGTCCTTCTAGCCTTCCCACCCTTCCGGAGAGATGAGAAGCCCTTCCTTTGAGAATTTCCATCTTATCTTAAATTCTCACACTTTTCTCAAACAATTAAGATAATTTGTTAACTTCAGAAGAATGCGGGGGATGTGCTCAAGATGATTGATCAGTCTCATACATCTTAGCAACTCTTTCTTCTGCCACCCACCTATCAATGGTTTGTTCTATCCGTGCAGGTTCATCTTGAACTCTATGGGTTCCAAAAGTTGGCACCTTCTGATTCTTCTTAATCTTTATCCATCTCGGTATGGATTTGCAAGCTATACATTTCATCTTTGCTCTTCCTGGAACTTTACGATAAAGAGTGTTCATGGGTGGTAAAGAAGATGAAACTGACGCTGTCTCTTCCATAGGCTCACTCTCTTCCATTGGTTCACTTTCTTCCCATGTTTTGGAAGGTAAAGGTTCTCCATCGTTAGAAGGTATTGGATGAAAGGTATTTGGATTTATAGGGTAGTCAGGATCGCCTACCAACATGGGGAATGAAACTTCTTCTTCGTCCGTATCTTCGATGATTATCCATTCTTGTGAATGAGCCATGTCGAATTCCTATATATTTTGGATCACCAAGTTTTTAGTCTATGAAATATTTCTCCCAAATTAAATAGTTCATATGATTTTATCATAATAAAATGTAGTTGCGCACCTACACCTAGTTGTGATAGGATCTACGCACATATAAAGTTTAGTTGGAATATTTGATCTAAATCCTTGAGATCAAAATCATTCCAGGTATTAAGTTGTATTCTCATCGTGGCTCTGAGTCTTTATATATGACTCTATATTCTTATTTATTGTATTCACGCTTTAATTATTGTTTGTTACTTCAGATCTATCTGATAAGGCACCAGCCAGTCAAGATAGTCGAAAGGGAAGGATCATTTTAGCATATAGTCATTCTGAAATCCAACAACCCAAATCGACATGTCTATCTTGTCCCAACTCCAACAAGTAGTCCTTCAGTAGAATAATTAATAATACTTTTTAATGTAGGCTAAGGGATATACCTAAACCTAGTAGAGTAAGCTATAAACTATAGTCATGCTTTCCTAAGAAAGTACTAGTTCACTATAGTTAATAGCTTTGATACCAATCTGACACACCCCGACCGTCGGTGGAAACACCGGGCGGTGTAACGTCATTCATTGTATCATGATTATACAACATACATTGAACGATACTAAATAATTTTATAAAATACATACCTTTATTGATGGTTGAAAGTTACATTATTGTTTTTTAGTACTTATTACATAATATCAGAGTATTGTATACTTCTTAATGAACAAAAAGGGTAATAGTAAAACTTCACTTGTTCATATAACATACCAGCTTTATCATGTTCCTGAAAACACATGCATTTTGAAAATACGTCAATATAAAGTTGGTGAGTCCACAGGTTTTGACTCCATATAAAAATAACATTTTCCAAGTTCAAAAGTATAGTTTTGGAAGTATCATTTTGACTCTCCAACGTTAAATAGATATACTAGGTAAAATAGTTAACTTATCAAATAAGTGATATAACTAAACATTACATGTACATAGGGTATAAGTATGGGGAAACTTATACTTAACATTAACACTTGTATAATGACAGTATAATGTTTCTAACAATTTGCTACCATAAGTCTATAACCGTTGCTATGACATACAAAGCCTTTGATAGATCCCACTCATGCTTTCCATGAGGACAGCCTACTCACGATTTCCATGAGGATTTCCACAACATATACTCAATATCGCAGGCGTCATCGATGCCGGAACAATAAACAATTAAAAGTGCAGTCGTCACTTGCTTAGGTTGGGTTGTAGCTAGCAACCACGAGTGGGGTTATCAACCCGTATATTATTCATACAGGACTTCCTCGCTCACACGGGAGTAACAATTACAACTCAAAGGACTTTCACTGAGATCCCCAATCTTAGTTGATGAATATAATAACTCATGTAGACTTTGTCGGCTTCCTATAGATCTAACAACAAAAGTATTTTCGTGTCTAAAACCCTAAGTTACTATACTATACTTTTAAAAATTACACCTAAGTTCATAATACTTTAGGCAGTACAACAACTATAACTTGGGGAAAAACCACGTTTTATCTTGACATAAAACCAAATAACAACATATCATATGCCTGGTTTTATCTTGACATAAAACCAATAATAACAACATATAACATACTTGGTTTTATCTTGACATAAATCCAACAATAGCAACATATAGCATACCTGGTTTTATCTTACATAAAACCAACAATAACAACATACTTATCAATTAGCATATAGAACTTCCGAGTATAACTCTGTAACTATATCGCACACAACATATATATATATATATATATATATATATATATATATATAATCGTAAGTATAACTCAAGATCTACATTAGTATACTTCTATAACAATAGCACGCTAACAAGTTTACGATAGTTGTATAGATACAAATTAATTATATCCCGATTAACGAACATACTATCATATAAATATACTATTAACTTGTATTCAATATTTAGCATGCATTTCCCCCGAAAACATTAAAAAAGTGGGGCCATGAAACTCACCTTAGTAGCGTGATTTTATGTAATCTAAATAGAAACGGTCTGCGCTTCGAGATCGTAGGGCTCGAGTTGCGAAATGGCCTCAACAAACGAGAGAGGAGGAAGAAATTTAGGTGTAATAAGCCTTGGGGTCGAAATGGCTATTTATAGGATGATTTTTGTCTTCTCACAATGTGAGCCAAGCATGCTCACGTCGTGAGCTCGATACTGCTCACTTCGTAGACTCTTTATTTGGTCCCTAGATTCGGATGGTGTCCCTTTCACTCTTCACGACGTGGGAAAATCCTTGCTCACGTCGTGTGCTCTTGAATTATCACTCTGTAGGCTTGCCATTCATCTTCTAGCTCCAAAATGTGGCGATTTGACTTCTCACGTCGTGAACACCTATGCTCCCATCGTGAGCTCAATCAGATTAGGGTTTCTGACACGTGTTATTCTCTCAAACAGTTGTATCTTCGGAAGGTTGTAACTTTTGCATACAAACTCTGTTTTTCACACTCTTTATATCCACATATAGGTATTTACGAGTACTACAACTATCATTTAGACTCCAATAGCTAATTATATGTGTATTCTAAATTCCTCTTATATGATTGATCTGATTCCTATTCCCATGGGGGATGTATATGTGATAGTAGGCATGGACTGGCTGAGCAGGTTTGGTGCCATGATTGATTGTAAGGGCCAGCTATTGGTCGTTTGAACCCCATGTGGGGGAGAACTAGATATCTGTGGAGAGGGCCCCAGGATGGGTTTAGGGTTTTGTTCAGTGACCAGGGATCGTAAGTATATTCAGCATGGGTGTGCAGGTTACTTGGCTTATGTGGTGGATGTGTGTATTGTGGATCAGATTTCGGTTTCAGAGGTCTCGATTGTTAGAGATTTTGCAGATGTGTTCCCAGAGGAGTTACCTAGTGTGCCTCCCGAGAGGCAAGTCGAGTTCAAGATCATCCTTGTGCCAGGTGTGGCCCCTATTTCCAAGGCGTCGTACCGCTTTTCACCGCCTGAGATGCAGGAGTTATCATCTTAGTTGTAGGAAGTACTTGGCAAGTACTTCATTAAGTCGAGAAGTTCTCTGTGGAAAGAGTCGATACTCCTCATCAAGAAGTCACATCGGATGTGCATTGATTACCGGGATTTGAACAAGTTAACGGTGAAGAACCGTTATCCCCTTCCATGGATTAACGATTTTGAAGGAAGAGATGTACGTATGAAGTTGTTTTTGTGAGGATCAAATTGAATCAAGTCGTATGATAATGTCGGAATCATCAGGAAGCTTAAAGACATTAGGTTTGAACATAAGACGTTTACAGACAAAACACAACCGTGAAACCATCAACAGAGTTACAGTACTTTAGACTACTACAAGACTATTGCCGCGAATAGGGTATACTAAAAAGGCAAGTATACGCAGCACGAGCATCCCTATACTGACGGGATCCCGTAAAAGATAAGACTCTGGTTGCACTAGATTTGGATGGTTTATAAGTCTGTTACTACGAAACGCCTAAATTACAATAATGTGGGTTCGGAGTAGGTACTCCTGCAGCTGTGATCCTGAGAATCCTACCGTCTGCGCCAGAGTTCTTTGTTATAGGGAAATCCTTCTTAAGGTGCCCTATCTCCCCGTATTGGTGGCATGATTGGCTATTACTAGCCTTGGTGGCGGGAGTGAGGTGTTTAGCCAGTGTTATGTGGACACGAGTGCCTTTATCATTACACCACCTTGGAAATTGCTTCCTAAAGCGTTTTGCAGGAGTTGCCACTTGTTGTTGAGGCATCGCAAGTCTTTGGGATCTCTTGCGCTCCTTTAGGGCTTGACGATATCGTCTCTTCCTTTCGGTCTTACGGCTTCGCAAGTCTATGACTGTTGCCATTTGTTGGTTTCCCGGTTTGGTACTACCATCGGAACTCTCGACTCCTTTGTCAGTCTTGCTTGTGTTGCCTGAGTTGATGTGTGTAAGGAAAGTTGTCACAGTAGCTGCTACTGCAGCTTGTAATGTAGCGGTGTCGATATGGAGGATAGGGGTTTCGTTGCTCGGCTGATTGTTTCTGGATGACAACATGATTCTGTAACATAAAAGATAAAGATTTTGTGAGCGATTCTAGTTGACTCTAGATGTACTTCGATTGTTCAAGTAAAGAGTAAGACTATGTTCTCGAAAGTTTTACCTACATCCCTATGATGCAGTCCTAGTACGGATTGGAAGTATGTGTGCGGAGGTTTGACCTACATCCCTGTGATGCAGTCCTAGTACTGAGTAGAAGTGTGCTCGTAGAATGGTCACAAGACGCTTGTCGTTCAAGCCGAGGTATCGTTGCTTGGTGAATAACCTGATCCAACCACTAAAAGAGACTTGGAGATGTTTCCAGAGCTAAATTACTATGGTCAAATGACTTGACTAAAGCATATTTCAGATAGACTCCAATGAAAGTATAATAAGAGTACTTGAATAAAGAATGACACAAAAGTTAGCCGACTGTCAACATCTTTGATATTCATGACGTAAAAGTTCAGGAAAATGACCTTGTAAAATGTCTTAGATCATATCCAAAGTAGAAAACTCTTTGACAGCATAAAGTCCTAACTAAAAGTACTTATAGTACAAGGTAGTCACAGGGAACAGTACTACTTAAAACTTAGATAGGAAAACGGTTCTTTTTAAAACAAAGATGTAAAGTAAAGTATCTCCTACTTGCAACGGTCACCCCTATGGTGAACCTTTAGTTTGGCTAGCTGACGTTCCATATCAAGCAGGTATCTTTCGTACACCCTCTGGCGTACGCGGAGTTCTATGACTTCGGCCCGTGATTTAGTCAGTGCTTGAAGCAAAGCTTTAGGGTATCTTTCAGATCTCTCACGAGCATCTTCTAGACGAAAGGTGCGTAAGGTATGCATTCTCGCATCGGTATTAACCTCTTCGATATGTTGGAGAGCTGTCCTGCCCTGAATTTCGTTTTGGGCAACTCTACGGATTAGGATTGTTAGACTCTGTCTGCTGAGCTCCCTTCGTTTACGTTGTAGAAGCTTCAGTGTCTATTAAACATCATAGGTTGATCTTGTTGTTCGCTCCCTGTTTCCACACATTCTACCCAAGAGCGTCGGGCTATGAAAAGTCGGACGAGGGTTAGGAATTGGAACGCGAGTTGCCTGGGGTAGGTTCTAAACCTCGGGTTCGTAGTTATCAACATCCGAAAGGTTTTCAGCATGGTGATCATTCAAATGGATTGGATGATCACTCTCTAGTTCTTCTTCAAACCATCCAACATTTCCTTTGTTCGGAAGGTACGTGTTGTTGTGGGGATAGAGTCCAGTTATGTTATCTATGCGAGAATTGGGGTAAGGAAATAATTATTAGACGAACTATCTAGATAATTATTAGAAAATCCTCATTAGTTACATTGCTATTTGTAAAGTGCATATCAGTCATATGTAATCAACACAGGATAGGCTTTCGAATAAGTGACCTTAACTCCAAATTCACAAGGAATAAGGGTAAAGCAAAAACTTCACCGATTCTAAGTCTATAACATCCTAGTTACATATAGCCTTAGCGTATCCACTTAGCAACTATCAACTTAGTAATGAAGATCCTTTTTAGTTCTCAAGTACGTAATTATGGTAACACAAAACACCCCTATGGTATTTTAGACTTAGGTTCTGTTATAATGTTCTCATTGTGGTAATGTTGGTAAGTTTATAGAATTGTTGCTACATCACAACCATTCTTGGGCATATGCTAATCACTCCTCAGACCAGCATAGTTGATCAAGCTATGCCACTCCCAATACTGACTATACATCCCCAAGCTTAGTTGTGATATTCAACAATCGTAATACTTTTGTTCTTGTCATTGTGACACCGATTTTAGTATGAATGCAGGCATATATACTTACTTAAATATTTTATTATTTAGAAGTATAAACTCTAAGTCAGAGTATTTTTAATCCCATTGTATTTATAGTTAGTATATCTTTTATGGGTTGATATACTCAATTCCCTATAAACAATGCTCTGATACCAATCTATCACACCCCTAAACTGAGAACGGCGGAAACGTTCTGGGGCGGAGGATGTCATGTATGTATCACAACAATGTAAAGTAGTAAACAAGCAACAACATCGTCCATTGCATTAATAGCAATAGTTTAATACATGTGTGTTCTTTCATAGAAATAAGAGATTACAACAAGTAATCAAAATAAAAGACGAGTCTTGACTGCTCCGTCTTCGCAAAACATGATCATCGTACCTGTCTACTGGTGACCTGAGAATACAAGTTATTTTGAAAGTGTAGGTCAGCATTTAAGCTGGTGAGTTCATAAGTATTTCAATGTTATTTCTTTGAAAAGTTGTTATGAAAGACTGGTGAACGTTTGATGAAACATTTAGTATAAGTATGAAAACCCTAGAAAATCCCATATTTCCTACTAGTATAAAAAGTAGTCTTCTACCAAGACCCGAATGTTCTGAAAGTAGTCTTAAACCAAGACCTGACTATTTTGAAAGTATGCATCACTTGAAAATGTGACGGTTTTTCCCTGTTTAACTATTATTATAAAACAAAAAATAATAATATAATAACTTATGTTGTATCCTTTGGTACTAAGATACACACGGCGTGGAAACTCGTCGTAAATGGTTCAACCGTAGACATCCGTAGATGTGCATTTACCTCTGTTGCTAACAGCCGGGTTTAGGAATAGTTAGTCCCTTAAGTATACCTGTAATGGTATCAACCGAAAACATCCGTAGGTGTTCATTTACCTCTGTAGCTAACAGTGGTTATAGGAATGGTTAGTCCCACAAAGTATCCTTTGGTACTAGGATATAAAGTCCAATCTATCTCGTCGATGATGTGATTGTATCACAAGGTAAAGATAAGAAGGAGAACTATATATCAGTATCTACACATATAATATGTAATAGTAACTCATCATATATTATCTATGTAAACGTACTCATCTAAGCGTATCTATGTAAACGTATTCATGTAAACATATCTATGTAAACGTATTCATGTAAGCGAATCTATGTAAACGTATTCATGTAAGTGAAATCTCTGTAAAAGTATCCCTATAAATATATCCATGTAAGAGGAATCTCTATAAGAGTATCCCTTCATATAGCATGTAGTCTAGACTCATGAATAAACTAACTCTGGTGTAATTTGTTGTAATAGGGATAATGTTTTGTATCCCCTAAATTATTCCTATAATAGTTTACTAGAATGTAATTGATGAGTGTCCAAGTAAGTTTGTACACCCTTGCTAACCAAGAGTGTCGGAACTGAATTAACTGATGGAACATTTATGACTATATATGTACACATAATGTATAACTAATATTTAAACGACCTTCGGATGAGTACCCGATATCCCACCAGACCACATCCAAATCGAGGAAAAGGAAACAGGGTGGATAGCCTTCCTAAGTCTTTTAAACATTTCTTATATAACTATACACATAGAGGCATGCAATTTATAATATAAAAGCGTAAAAGAAGTTTTGTAAGACCGTTGAAAAGTTTAATAAATAAGAATTTATGACTTGATGTCAGTTTTTAAATCGATTCGAAAACCGTTTGACAAAACAGTTTAAGTGTGAGAAAACATTTGTTTGAAGCACAACTATAACAGTTTCAAAAAGGAAACCTACAGTTTGTAAGACAGTTTCTAAAAGTGTTTCAACATGTAAAAATGTTTGTGAAAACTATTTGAAGTACCTATGAAAATGTTCGTTTGTTCTTGTATATGAATGTATCTCCTTGAAATAGTATTTCTAGTACGTAAAAGTTCGTGATGTTCTCGTAAAACTATACCTATTATAGTTTTCTAAAAGTGTGTCTCGTTAGTATAGTAATCCCTAGTGAATGCTCACTTGTTATGAAAATTATGATTTTTGTAGTGCCTAAGATGAACACATATACATACAGTATAAACAGAGTGTTCGACTTATACATATATAACAACATGTTTCATTTCAAAAGATATGATGTTATCGTGATATATTTTGCATACGAAAGTTTCCCTATACTACTTATAAATCACATATGATTCCGTTGATAAAAAGTGTATAATGAAACTTTATATAACACTCGATAATAATCGTGTGTTTTACTTGTATTCCCCCCCCCCCCCTTAAAATCATATAAAAGCATTTATAAAACATTTAAAAGTGAGGATTGTAGGGGTATGAAGTCACCTGATTTATTGAAGAAATCGTGACGAAAACCGAGCAGAATTTCTACTCGAGAAAGCGGATCTCTCGAGATTCTCGGGAATCTCGAGAGCGTAAAACTTCCTTCCAAACTTGGATATGAAAACCGAGACTTTGGGATGGCTCCGAGGGTTGAAACGCATAGCTTCGGCGCGAGAAAGGAAGGAAATGAGCAAAAGTGGCCGGCACCCTGGCATCCCTTTTATAGGGGCTGAAATACCTCGGTATGTTGGGCGTACCCATGCGTCATGCATGAGCGCATCCACGGTCGAAGCATCGGAGCGACGTGGATGGATTTAGGCCGAGCACCCGAGTACGTTGGGCGTAACATGGATTGGTTCGATGACTCCTTCTTTGGATAATACCGGATTTTAATTAAATTTATATTTTAATTAATTAGTAAACTTCAAAAATTCATATCTTCCTCATACGAACTCCGTTATTGACGTTCTTTATATCCACGTGTAGGTGAGACTACAATCTACAACTTTCGTTTAGACTCGGTCAGCAAATCTTGATTTATTTTTAATATAATATTTTAATAGGTCGGGACAGGAAAAGTCCGTTAAAGTTCCATAACTTCTTCATCCGACGTCCGTTTTCGCCAGACTTTTTACCGTTATAATACCATTGATGAGATCTTCGATTCTCGTTTAGGTCATGTTGGCAAAAATCCGCTCGATCTCGATTTCGAGTTTTTAGCTGTCTACTATTATATCTATAACTTAGAAAAATCACAACTTCCTCATACGAAGTCGGATTTGGACGTTCTTTTTATGTACGTTTACGGTTTAATGATATCTAAAACTTTTATTTTGATACATAAGGCTAAAAACTATTGTATTGAAACTTCGCATTTTACGTCTATCAGTATTGTCGGTTTTGCCGAGAATCTTCGGTTGGTCATAACTTCTTCGTTATAACTCGGATTTTAGGATTCTTTATATGTATAAAAACCTTGATACGATTCCTACTACTTTATTTAACCAAATTAAGATTTTAGGAAAGTTAAATTTTGACCCAAATTTAACTTGCGTTCCATCATATTGCCTTGAAATATCGGGTTGTCACAAAAGGGTCCAGGGGCTGCTTAAGGCTTAAGCAGTCAAATTAGGGTTTCCTAGTTGAAAACCTTAATAGCCTACATGTATATATATATATATATATATATATATATATATATATATATATATAGTAACCTTAAGCCCCAAAAACTTGGCTAAGAGTTCCACTAGGGTTTCTACACGTTTTGGGCAGCCTCCTCTCTCCTTATTCTTCATCCTCATGCTCTTGGTGTTTGTGAACCATTAGAGGAGTGACAATTGTGACTCTAAGCTTTCTAAAGTCATTACAAGGAGAATTTGAGATTGCTATTGCTACATAACAATCAAGGTAAGATCTAAAAACCCTTTCACATGTTAATAGGATTAATTGTATGCTAGATATAGGGTTTAAAGTCTGGGATGAATTACATGTACAATAGAGAAACCTAGATCCAAGCATTAGGGTTGCATGAGCATATAGGATGTTCTTATGGCTAAAACCCATCAGTGGTATCAGAGCTTTGATTGGTTTCTATTGTATTGATGACTTGGTTATTTGTTCAAGCTTCAAAATTGATTTTTTGGCTCCCTGACTGATGAACTCGGAGAGTTCCAATGTGGACTCGGCGAGTTGCTCCAACTCGGCGAGTCCATAGAGGAACTTGGCGAGTTCGAGCATCAGTAAGAGCAGATTTCGGGATTTCTTGCTGTTTTGCTTGAGGATACTTGTCTTAATTGTTTTGGGTCTTTAATATTCGAATTTTATCTTATATTTGAGTATATCCTTGATTAAACAAAAGATAGTTACCAATTGATTAGATAATAACTTCCTTATATGATTAAAGATTGATTATTTGTATTAATTGGGTAACTTATCTTGCAAGAAATTGAAATTAGGTCAAATATAGATAATGACAAAATTATTTGTTTAATTTTTATTATTTGTTATTTGATCCTTGTGTTGTGAAAAAGTTTCATTTGTGCCCATGTAAGTTTTATGGTTTAAATTAGAACTTAAAGGTTTTGTTTTGAAATTTAAATAGTTGAAACCCTAATATTTTGAAATGTTTCAAAACTTGCCCTCAAGTTTTGGAATTTAAAAGTTGATTAAAAGTTTAATTTAGAAATGTTAAATTCTAAAAACCCTAGTATTTTTTTGAAAAGTTCAAATCACGCCCTTATGGTTTTATTAATTAATTAAGGTGTATAATTAAAAGAAACTTAATTACCCATAAAGGTTTTGGTTTACAATTTAATTAAATTAAAAGTATAATTATTAAATTTGACCACCTAGTATTTTAAAAGTGTAAAATACACCCTATACTATATATAACATTAAAAATCTAATATATATGTATGAGTAAAAGTCAGTCTTACCGTTAGTAGGCCTCATTCACGAAGCTAGTCTATAAGGGGTGTTTAAGGAAATTGCCTATAAAATGGCGATTGAATGGGTATCCACTCTTACCCACCGTACTCTTGACTAGTGGAGGGTCGTTAGCCAAACGGGTAGGATAGGACAGAAACCTTCCATTATAAGTATAATAAAGTACAAAAGTAACTAAATGCTTTTACAAATTCCCAATCTTAGTTACTTTAGGCAAAAGTGAATTGATGCAATTCCATGAAATTACACTTTGTTCCCTTGTGAAGACGTTAAAGGAGCGTGTGTGGTTAACCGACACACTAAATGGTCCTAAGCAAAGGTAGCAAAGGGTGACTCAATGTTTGTCATGGTTCGGTGGAGCATGTGTGGTTAACCTGCACATCGAATAGATGATTGTAACATGTGGGGGCACCATGTAAGTTTTCATGGTTATTCACACCCGCTTTCTGATCCTCGGTATCCCAGTCACAAACTAGAAGGGCATATCGAGATTTAAACATGCCATTGAAAAGTTCAATGAATTTCAAAAGATCTAGGAATTTTCAATAGATTTAAAACTTAAATTTCTTTTTGTTTTTCATGGTGGAAATTAGTGAATCGTCATTCACTTACCTTCAAATATTCTGCAACTAGATTACGACATCCCTTTTCTAGGTTGTAGAGTATTGTGTTGGGTCCTAGCCTTAATATCTCATTTGGGTGATTTATTAAGGACTCAATCAATCAACTAACTTGAATTTAATTTTTCTCCCGTTTTGTAGATGTCAAAGTATGACAACTATGGTCTTCCCAAATCCCGTGGAACAAGCTTTTCACATGAAGATGATATTCCACGATTCGATCGAGGAACACGAGATCATGCTTCACTTCCTCCACCCCTCCCATTATTCTCCCTAACCCACAAGTTCAAAAGATTGAAAAGTTCAAACTCACTCAAGCCCTTTTGGCAAGTAAACATGAAGAAGGAAAGTCAGTGTGTGCACACATCCTAGAGATGAAGTCACACATTGATAGGTTAAGAATGTTGGGATCTGTTATATGTGAGGAGCTGGCTGTTGACTGGGTTCTTCAGTCACTTCCTAACTCATATAGTGAGCTCGTAAGAGAGTACTATATGATGAACCACGACGTAACCCTCATTGATCTCACCTATATGCTTATTGCTGCTGAATCAGCAATGATTTGGCGCACTGGAAAAGCAAAGTTGATTGGTGGATCTGCCTTCCAGACCTCTATGGATATAGGCAATGGCAACAAAAGGCATGCCATGATCGAAAAGTTTGAACATAAGAAGGCAAAGTCAGAAATAGTTCCATGTGCTATTCCAAAAGATTCAATTTGCTTTTATTGCCAAGAGAAGGGGCATTGGAGACGAAGCTGCCCTATTTACCTAAGAGATCTAAGAGATTGGAGAGTCAAAACGTATGGCTCTGCTTTAGGTAAAATCCATTAACTAACTCTTTTAAGTTCCTATTCTAGATTCTTAATACATGATGTGATAAGATTACATTTGGTGTTTTGTAGGATCATAGAAAAGAGAGGAAGCTTAAGGTAAGAAGTGAGCGGAATCTAATCGTGAAGAAGTGGCTTTCGATCGCATTGTTTGAAGATTTGATTTTGAGCTACTACTTGGAGTTAGAATAAGATTGCTAAGAAATATGTATTAACATAGTTTTTCAATTGAATTGCATTGTAAGGACAAATTTTTCTGCAATAAAATAAATTTTGATTTTATATTATTTATATTTACCCTTGCAATGGCGTGTATGAAAAATTGATGTTTGAATGTTTCTATTATTAGCAATAATGGATTTGATTCTTAATTATGTTATTTTTGGAAATGTCAAGAATTTA
Source organism: Lactuca sativa (assembly GCF_002870075.4). Lineage (NCBI taxonomy): Eukaryota > Viridiplantae > Streptophyta > Magnoliopsida > Asterales > Asteraceae > Lactuca > Lactuca sativa. The sequence goes on along the minus strand of NC_056625.2, from coordinate 82,952,684 downwards.
CCAAATAGGGAAAGTTTCTCATCGCCCAAGTTTCAATTGGACAGAAACTTGGAATCATACAACTTGGTTGCATGATGAATGAGAAATTTCATATTTAAAAAATTAGACTAATTCATTGACAAAGTGTCAAGTGAAGGACTAGGAGATCCAATACACAAGGTTGTGTGTTGATCAAGTCCACTACAAGAGTAACAAAGACATTTGTCATGATTTACTAAGGTTAAGTAAATATGATTATACTTATGAGATTAAGTGTAATTCTGAGTTGATTGAAAGAGTTTCAATCAATAGCAAAACGAATAAAGAAGAATCAAGTAGGCAGAAAGATAAAAGTTTCTCTATTCTAAGAAGAATGGAGAGTACTTTTTATTATGTTTTATGATAGGTATTAATGATTAAGAACCATATCTCAATTGATCCTCTAAATGAATCTTAGTACAATTGTATGTCTGAGAAGAGGAATCAAGAATTAAAGTAATGGTTAAATCAAGAAGTCAATCATACTTCGTTCCAAAAACATACCTTATAGTTAAGATTGTGACATTGAGTGACAATTCTTAAGAAGGTTTATAACATTCATCAAATGTGGAGAGTTGTGATGTCTTGGATAAGACAAAGACCAACTAGGACCAATTTTGTGAAGTGTTTTGTCTTCATAAAAGCTACACTAACTCTTGAGTATTTGTTTGTCAAGAAATGTTTATTGACAAAAGAATCTTATATGTCAAGGAGTTAGTGGGAGTCTCAATGGTCTTGAATGGTTTCAAGAACAAATCAATAATAAACCTTATCGATCATCACTAGCACACGACTTGAGGTTTACAACCCTTCATGTTGACACTATCTTGTTTATGTGCGGTTCCAATTGAGTTAATTATGCATGTGAGTTCTATGAGTTCTCATTTGAATGCATAAAAGGCAAGGACCTTGATCAATGAAAAGTACATTGATAAGAAAGGATGAGCTGCTTAACTACTTAGAAGACATGGTGGGCAGTCGTGTTACCATATGGCAAGAAATCAAGATTGAGAAGGTTCGGTCCATATGAGTTTGGGTTTGTCGCAAACTTTGGTTTTGACAAATCCGCATGGATAGGAACACATACACCATTAAAATCTAAGTGTCAAAAGATTCCTTCCTTCATGAAAATGATTATGAGGAAATGCTTTCACTAAGATAGATTTTAAGAAGATAATGATTGTGAAAATTGTATTCTCGAATTTGATTATGGTTACAGTATCCCTTTCCATAATTAGAATTGTGAGATTTGGCAATTAGTCTGAATTGTTCAAGACACACATATGAGCTATCTAAGGCAAATGTGTATAAATTAAGAATCCTTGATAAAAAGGTTATCAAAGCATTAGGTATTAGAAATATAAACTTAAGAAATTCAATAGGTATTGTTTTATGGTAGTTTAGTTGTTTTCTGAATACATGTCAAAGCTAGTAGGAGCATAAGTGTTATGCTTATTTGATAATAATCATCATGATAGTGGGAGCATAAATGTTGTGCTAGTATGATTATTAAGGCAAGTATTGCAAGTTAGCAATATTAATTATAGAAAACAAGAGTTAAACTTTGCAAAGTCGTAAGGGTTGAATAGTGGTTTTGCTATAATTAAGGGAGAGAATATTATGCTTCATTTCAAATCTAAAGGCTTAGGTTGTGGAATGTTAATAAATTTAGTCAAGGATTCATATTGTGTTCTCAAATTTCGATTATGATTATGGCATAGTTCAAATTATGAGAACGTGGCACATAAAATGTTATGGCAGAAGATTGATAAAGTATCAGATCTTTATGTAAGACATTATGCATCGTGTTCCATATGCTTCGGGTATAGGATTGATTGCAAATGCTATAATATTTGACCATTCTAAAAAATTTTCCAAATGTCTAGCGCATTTAGAGGGAAAAAGGACTAGAATCGGTTTTGACTAAAATAATTAAACAACTATCAAAGGACGATCCAAAGCTCGCTAAGGCTTGGTCGCTTGTGAGTAGTTGGAAGTATGGTATTGGATGGACCATATCGACATTATTATAAATAGATAAGATTCTATTAAGAATGAGTTCTCATATGGCAAATATGGAAATGTTTCCATATTGGGAGTTGGATATTGAGAATCGATGCCTAGATTAGAAACTTTTATGCAAGAAGGATGTTCAAAGGAATGTACTTTGAGTGAGAGACATCATATCTATAGAATTGTTTCTGATAGAGATTAGCCAAGTCTTGATGATTTTGAGCTATGAATTACGAAAGAATCATTGAATAAAGTGTTAGAATCTAGCATAAATAACAAGAATTTGATATTCTTATACGTATGATAAGGATTAGGAGTTGTGAAATCAGTATGATTAGAAATGTGTTCATTTGATCTATTTCACAAGGCAAGGACCGTAGATAAACATTGTTGCATGCTGAGAGCATGGGACAAGTGTAGTTATAATTCAAGTAAGAAGTTGATTATCCGAAACAACATATAATGAGTAATCAATATGGTGATTAAATAAAATGTTTTATTTATACCCAGAGTTTAGGGCCATATGGGATTAGTATTATTCTTGTGTTTCATTGTGCATGTTTTGACTTCCTGAATAATTAAATTGGTTCAGAACAATCAAATTATTCGAACGGGCCACAGTCGTTCATATGTTGGAAGTAGGTATGAATGAAGACTGTCGTGAATTGGTGTGTGGATTGTCTAAAGTGTATTAGACATAAGAAAATGTTTTTTGCAACGTTCATGAGTGCTTATGAATATGATTTGAGCATTGGATTAAACCCACGCTCACATGGATCCCTTCATGGATTTTATCACGAGTGATTGGTGAGACGATAACATCTTATATTCTTGAAACCGAGATGTGTGAGTTGTATCTTGTGAGTCGGTTACACATTGATAATAAGTAAATGCACCAGTAACTTGGTGTCATAAAACTTATTGTTGTGTGTGATTCGGTGAGTGAGTGCAAGCAAGCATTGAATCAAAGTTTATCCGTTCCTTTTATCCAAAGTGGGATGAAAGCGATATCTGTGGGCCCCCTCGATGATTTAGTGATAACACCCTAAGCGCTTGGCCAAGCCGGGACTAATTTGATGTGTTCAAGTGTAGTCTGTTGTCAGTCTTCATAAATCGGAAATCGGGAAACAGTATAGAGAGAATGATTTAAATCCATGTCTCACGTCTATACGATATCTAGAATGGAGGAATATATGATCCCTTATCTAAAGGACGCGTATCTGATAAGATCAGAGTTGACAGCGGCTTTTGAAAGCTACAATTGCAGATCAAGATCTGAAGTCATACACAGAATAGTTGTTAGACATATCCAAGTAGGAGACTGTTGGATTAGTGTCTAAGTCCATAACTATTTTGGTATGTACTTGACCCGATGGTGCATGGTCCTTTTGGGTTGCTGTCACACCCCCGAACCAGACGGCGGAAACGTCCGGGGGCTGTCGTGACTCAATTGAATACCATAACATTGAATATATATGAAACATAACAACATTCATCACCATGCATTAATATAGTACAACCGGTAGTGTTTACATGTCATACATTGTTTAAATACTACATTCCCCAAAAAAAAAAAAATTGTTCGATTCGTTCATAATCAAACTGCAAGCCATCACCGAATATGTTTTCCTTTGGTTCACTGGTTCCCTGAGAATACAAGTATTTTGAAAAACGTCAACATATGAAATGTTGGTGAGTTCATAAGTAGTGTTTGAAATCCAATGTTTGTATTGGTTGAAAACTACCAGAAAATCCGACATTTTCTAAAAGAAAAGCTTTTGAAAATGTTGTGAAGATCCATAGGTATGCTTGTTTGTTTCTATGCTTGTAAAAAAAATGGTTCATTTAAAATTGTATGCATTTCAAATCTGTATGTATTGAAAACCCTAGGAAAACCCGATGTTTTCCTAATTCCTTGAATTCCATGAAGTCACATTGAAAACATTGCGTAGCGTGTAGTGTCAGTCCCAGGCGACGTTGGATTATTTTTGAGCATGATTATTTGCTACAAACACGCGTTACACAAACGAGTAGTCTATAGCTATACTAACGATCCCATAGGCGTCGTCCGTACTAATCACATTACCCAATCGCCCTGACTATGTGTAGTCCCACATCCGAAGAGAAAGAGGTCACGAAGACCCCGATGACTCCATTAACCGGTTGGGATAAAAATGTACGAGGGGTCCCCGACCCGCCTCGCATAAAATGTAGACTTTACTAGCTATACCAAAGGACCCTTGGGGACCAGTAGTATACAAGCCATTGAAAGTCCATTTACGTTGTGTCGGATCGGTAAAACCCAACACTCCGTAAAAAAAATGTCTTCGGGCCTTAAGATCAGGTCATTGGGCTAGCTAGGCTCAACGAACAAGATTTTACACTTTTGGGGCCCAAAGATGGTGCGTAGACGTCTGTGCACACTCGCATGTATAATGTATTACCAAACGTTACTTGTATGAATCGTAGTATCGTAGTGTCGTAGTGTTAGTAGTTGCAGATTTCCATTGGTTCGAGACCGAACCAATTCGTTTAACAACGACTTTTGGTATTGGAATGTATTGTATTTCGTCGATAGTCGTGGTACCATTGTTTGCAAGTATTGAAATAGCCTTGAAAGTTTTCTGTTTCAGCCCCTCATTGATTGTAAAATTTACCTTTTCGACCCTTTTGTTAAATAATTTCCGGTTTGGTCCTTGAATCGATTTTCTTGACATTTTAACACCAAAAATTATTGAAATTAATATTTTTCTGCATATTTTTCAATGAAAACAGTTTAAGCCCCTGAAATTTCAGTTTTCTCGGTTATAACCCTTCTTTTTCGCAACTTTGACAATTTTGGCCCAAATTGTAATATTTTTGCAATTTTGGTCCTTTTTAAATTTAAAAAGCGTTTTAAACCTTTGAATAGGATTTGGAACACTTATAGTCCACTGTTTTACAGAAAAATACAGTTTTGGCCCTCCAAAACAGAAAATCTCGCATAATGGGCCTCATTGGGCCAAAAATGTCATTTTTAGCCCATTAAGCTTGGAATTTATGTTTTTAATCCCCTAAATGAGTATATTTCCAGAAATTGTTTTATTGAAACTGTTTTGGCACACCTCATCCATCAGAATTCGTGATATGCCAATTTGGACCCTTAATTTTGTATTTTTCACATTTTAGGCCCAAAATTTGTGTTTTTAACCCAAAGAAAATTGTTACTATACCACTTAACCATTTTTCTTGAAACACTTTGTATGTAGAAATATATTTGAAGCTAAAATCATTTAACACAAGATATATTTCGGTTTTGAGGGGTTTTATGGCTAGATCCAACATTATAACACACAAATGCATACATATAAGCATGGAAATCATACAAGGCATACAAAACACATATAGATCTACACTTTCACTTGTATTCCCCCCCCCCCCCCCCCCCACAAAACTCATAAAAACAGAAAATAGGGGGTATGAAGCTCACCTTGGGTGTGGTTTCGGTTTTTGGAAGAAAAATGGAAGAAAACTTGATGATTTTTGGCCTTAGCACCTTTCCTTGGTAGATCTCGAGTTTGAGATGGTTCTAGGATGCAAGATCACGATTTTTGCATAGATTAGGAAAGGATTTTGATAACAAAAAGAATCTAAACCATAGATCCAAGCATAATCTTACCTTAGATGATGATTAACTTGCAAGATCCTCTTGAAAGCCCCTAATTTTCGAGATTTTTGGAGAGGGGAGGAAGGAGTGTTCTTAAGTGATCTAGAGAGAGTTTGAGAGATTTTTGTGGTGTGTGTGTGTGTGTGTGTGTGTTTGTGGCCGAGAGTGAGAGAGATAGGAAGAAGAGATGTGATCTTTGAAGTGATATGCATGGAAGAATGAGAAATAATGCATGGATGTCCCATGGATAAAAATGAGGTGGCAATGGTAAAGTCAACTCTCCTCTTGGGCTTGATTTGGGCCGAAAATGTTGGAGGAAAAGAGAATGTTTGGGCCTTAAATACTTAAGCCCAATTTTCATGGTTAAGTTGAGTGATTTTTGATCCAAATAAATTTAAAGGAAATTTTTATGACTTGTTAGGGTCAAATTAGGTTAATTATGGTTCATAGACATTAATTTATTTCATTCTAGGCCCAATGTGGCCCAAAATGTTGAAATAAATTAGTGTGGGTCCAATTAGAGTCCAATTATGGTTCTAAGCCCTTGATAGTCAAATTGGAAGCTTATTGGTCCATTTGGATCCAATAAGGGAGTCCTAGCCCAAAATGGACTTAAACAAGGACTTCTAAGGTTTCCAATTGCTTGATGACTATTTGTAGTACTAGTATGATGTATTTGATTGAAGTTTTTGATTCACATTAGCTTGAATGTATAGATTACATGACACAAAATTTCCAGTTGTGACAGTTGCCTTCACCAAAGCAACTTGATAGGATGAATTATGGAGAGAGAAGATTAATTATGATTTATTAATATATTATGAGAATAATATATTAAAGGAGAAATCATATTGTTTAATTAATATTAGTCAAGAATTACTTGATAATTAATTTTGTGACTAAAAGAGATTAATTAAAATTAAGGGACTGGAAACGTAATTATAAGATAATTGCATTTGGGCTATGGATTACCTTGGAATAATAGGTTGGACGAATTCTATGGGGAAACCCATTAGAAATCGTCCAAGGGGTATTCTAAAAGGGTCCATGGGCTGCTTAGTGCTTAAGTAGTCAAATTAGGGTTTCCTAGCTGAAAACCCTAATAGCCTACATGTATATATAGTACCCTTAAGCCCCAAAAATGTGGCTAAGAGTTCCACTAGAGTTTCTACACGTTATGGGCAGCCTCCTCTCTCCTTATTCTTCATCCTCTTGCTCTTGGTGTTTGTGAACCATTAGAGGAGTGACAATTGTGACTCTAAGCTTTCTAAAGTCATTACAAGGAGGATTTGAGATTGTTATTGCTACATAACAATCAAGGTAAGATCTAAAAAACCTTTCACATGTTAATATGATTTATTGTATGCTAGATCTAGGGTTTAAAGTCTTGGATGAATTGCATGTACAATAGAGAAACCTAGATCCAAGCATTAGGGTTGCATGAGCACATAGGATGTTCTTATGGGGTCCATTGTACTATCTACACAGATCACACGAGTTTGAGACATATTATAGATCAGCCAAACCAAAACATCAGGCACCACAGGTGGTTGGACGTGGTTAAGGATTATGATTGCGAGATCCTTTACCATCCGGGTAAAGCGAATATGGTGGCGGATGCTTTGAGCCGCAAGTCGGTAAGGTTTTAAGATAATGTAACACCCAAAGTTTGGAAGGCCAATAAAGGAAAGAAAACCCTAATTTTAAGGGGCGACTCGGCGAGTCCAAGGAGGAACTCGGCGAGTCCGAGCGGGATCCGGGTCGAGGAGTAAGTGACCGACTCGACGAGTCGGCCAAGGAGACTCGGCGAGTCTAGTATGTACGAGGAAAACCCTAAATCCAAGACTTGGAGCCTATTTAAACGTCTCATTCTCTCCCCTAGAGTTCCTTTACTACCTCTTTCACCCAGAACACCAAACCCGAGCCGCCATATCCATTGAGTGAGTCAATATTTGCCTTGAAGAGTGCATTAAAGCTTGGAGAAGGAAGAAGGATCTTGGAGGTGCAAGAAGGGGCTATAGATCCGGGACTGGGAAGATATTTCTGAGCATTTGGAGGTAATAAACTAGTTCTTGGACTCTTTTCCACCTAGATCTATGTGTGAGTTTTAGGGCTTTTCAGCCATGATGGTATCCATTTGAGTTAGAAGCCAGATCTGAAGTTGCTACTTCGGATCTAAGCATATTACGGTCTTGAGAAGCACAAAGTATCTGCCCTTGAGTTGATTATGGAGCCTCTTTGCCTTAAACCCTAGTTTATGATGTAGTTTGCCTAGATCTCCTTCACTACTTGTAAAGTTTGCAACTTTACGTGAGGAATAGGCTTGGGAATGATAGATCTATAGTTTGGAGTCCATGCATGACTCAAAAGTCCTCTGCATGCATGGAGATCTGAATGGACTCGGCGAGTCCTTTGAGTGGACTCGGCGAGTAGCATGAAGATTTGGAGGAACTCGACGAGTGGGATGAACAGCTCGTCAAGCCAGATGAAGTTGGGCAGGAACTCGGCGAGTTGGAAGAACAACTCGGTGAGTCTGTTGAAGATTGTCTTGGAATCGGCGAGTCTGTTCTTGGACTCGGCGAGTCAGGTCGCGAAACCGCAAACCCTTCGAGTTGAGACTCGAATCAGTGAGTCGAATGGAGACTCGTTGAGTTGGACATGTCAAGACTCGGAAATCGGTAGACTCGGCGAGTCATGGACTAACTCGGCGAGTCGAGTTGCGAATGGAAGGACTCTGAACATATGAACTCGGCGAGTCACTAGGGTGACTCGGCGAGTGGGGTTGGCCTGGAAGGTTGACTTTGACTAGAGTTGACTTGGTTGTCTTTCGGGGGTCAGTTGGACTCAGTGTTGCATTGATATTGATAGCTCGGGGAGCGAGTGGAGCAGGAGTTCAGAGAGTTGCCGGGGAGCAGCTAGTGGGTTCATCAGCAAGTTTAGCCAGTGCATGTGAGTTTCCCTTTTGTGTGAATGGTTCTATGGCCACAATGCCGACCCATGTAGTTATGAGTAGAAGGCCCAGGGGGTTAGCCCTAGGCACAGTATGCTAGTATGATATTCAGGACGAGGTCCAATGATAGCGGACTGGTGCCCAAGGAATGGTTTATGTGATAGTTTATACTTGTTGTCTGTGTGATACTTGTATGTGCCTGGTAGGGAGGTGAGTGTGGGCGAGGTCCCGTAACTCACCAATAGCAAAGTGTGGATGGTGTTGCACATCTCATTAGCAGTAGGTCAGGGGCAAGGCCCAAGTTAGGGAAGGAGTGAGAGTCGGCTGGGCCCGTACCTCACTATCAACAGGAGTACAGACGGGGTTCCATGACTCATCAGTAGCAGGACAAGGGCGAGGCCCAGAGACAGGCGAGGCCTTAGTACAAGATTCGTTAGTATGTGTTTAGCTTATGTGATGTGATATGTTTATATGTTAGCGGGCGAGGCCCTGTGACAGGCGAGGCCTAAGTGAAACAGATCTGTATCCGAGCAGGGCTCGAAGCCAGGCGGGGCCATTGTAGCGGGCGAGGCCCAGGATAGCGGGTGTGGCCTAGTGTGTGCAGTATGTGGTTATGCATGGTATGTGGTAGGGTGGGGAACTCACTATGCTTCATGCTTACGGTTTTCAGTTTTGGTTTCAGGTGCTTTCGGTAGTGGAGGGAAGAGCTCGGGGTGATCGCATGGCACACACCATAGATTAGACAGCCTGGGAATGTTTACTCTGATAACGAACATGTGTTTTGGAAATTAATACTCTGATTATGTTTTGGAATGATGACTTTTCTTTAAAGTAATGTTTTATTAAAAGAAATATTTTAGTCTTGAATTTTGGGACGTTCGAGATAGGGTGACATGTATGATGACATCGGTTAATTCTCCAATTTTGGTTTTGATCAGGGAGGTTCAGGCTAAGGGGGTTCAGAAAAAGAACTGGAAGAAAGAGAGGATTAGAGGTGAGATTGACCAATTTTCCACGGATAATCGAGGGTTATTGACTCAGTGTGGTCGGGTCTGGTTCCTAGTTTCTGTTGGGATCAGGCAGATTGTGTTGGAGGACGCTCAAAATTCTCATTTCTCTATTCTTCTAGGGGACACCAAGATGTACCGGGATTTGAGATTGAGCTATATGTGGCCACGTAAGAAGAGAGAGATAGTATGGTATGTGAAGAGATGTACGACATGTAGGGTGGTCAAGGCCAAGCATCAGAGGCCGCATAGAAAACTGTAGCCTCTGAAGGCTCCCATGTGGAAATGGGAACATATTTCAATGGATTTTATCACCAAGTTGCGGAAGACGGAAAAGGGTTTTGATGTTATATGGATCATCGTGGATCGATTGACCAAGAGTGCTCACTTCTTGGCTATCCAGGATAGTTCTTCGGCCGAGAAGTTGTCCGGTGTGTATGTTCGTGAGATCGTTGCTCTCCATGGGGTTCCAGTCTCCATCGTTTCAGACCGTGATGTTCGGTTCAGCTCCCATTTTTGGCAGAAGTCCCATGAGGAACTGGGCACGAGGCTATATTTCAGCACTACTTACCATCCACGGACTGATTGTCAGAGTGAGCGGACGATACAGACCCTGGAGGATATGTTGTGGGCCTATGTTATCGATTTTGGTGGGAGATGGAATTCCTAACTACCTCTTGAATTGTTCTCCTACAACAACAGTTATCACTCTAGCATTGGTGCTCCGCCTTTCAAGGTCTTATATGGGTGTATATGTTATACCCCGGTTTGTTGGATCGAGGTTGGTCATAGGGTTATGGGACGAACTGAAGTTGTCCTTCAGGCCACGGATCTCATTTAGCAGATCAGGCAAAGACAGCAGACCGCTCAGATTCGGCAGAAGAGTTATGTCGACCAGCGCCGATTCGAGTTGGAGTTTCATGTCGGTGATATTTTATTACTGAAAGTCTCACCTTGGAAAAGTGTGATACGCTTCAGGAAGAGGGGAAATTTATGTCCCGGATATATTGGAGCTTTTCGAGTGATTGCCAAGGTTGGCAAGGTTACTTACAGATAGGAGCTACCTGAAGAGCTCATTTATATTCACAGCATTTTCCATGTTTCACAAATGCGAGAGTGCGCATTATATGAGGATGCAGTGGTTTACTTGGATGATATTCAGGTCGATAAGCCCCTGAACTATGTTGAGAATCCTGTAGCAATTCTAGAGAGAAGGATGAAGGTCTTGCGCAACAATGAGTTACCTTTGGTAAAGATACAATGGCAACATCGAAGAGGCTCTGAGTGGACCTAGGAGTCGGAGGTTGTGATGCGGGAGCATTATCTAGAGCTATTCGCCATAGCAGAACTCGAGGACGAAGTCTAGACCAAGTGGGAGAGAATCATAACATCACCATATTCAGGTACATCTAAAGTCATCCCTATAATTCTATTTAATGTCATTTTGGTCCCTAAGTCTAAGAAATTGTGCTTTGAACCCCTAGTGAAAATTTCGTAAATAAGGCAAGAGGAGTATGCCATGCGTACATGTGTGTATGTTGTGCTTACTAGGGCGCGCCCTAGTACGTTAAGCATGCACTTATATATATGGGGCGTACTAGCTTCAGAAGGAAAACCCTAATTTTTAGGGCTTTGGGGGTATTTCAGCAACATTAAGCCTCATTTCCCCTCACCTCTTCAGTCTCCATTTCCTTTAAGACGTTTTTAAAAACCCTAGCCCTTTGAGTGTGTTTTTTGAGCTTAAGTATGTGTTATTGGTGTGTTGAAGAAGGAATGAAGATACACTAAGGAACCCTTGGTGTAGAAGCAAGCTTGTGGATCTGGGATCTTTGCCTTCTTGAGAAGCTCCATAGGGTGTAAAGTTTATACCTTGATGACTTAATTGTTAGATCCTATTTTTGGGTGTTTTCATGTTACTTTTGGTCCCATAAGTCCGATCTTGTGCATGGTTTGCTCTCGTGATCTTAAACTATCCTTTAAGACCCTAGATAGGGTCCTAAGCCATAAAAATGATGTCCCAATTGTTAGAATTGTTTCATGCATCTTGTAGACGGTCTTAATCGATTAAGACCTTCTGTTAAGCACTTTTTGGGATTGTAAAGTCATAAAGTTGGAAACTTGCTGACTCTAGAGTGCATTTGGACCGTAGATCTGAAATATGGACTTGAGTATATAAGTCGTTAAGCACCTAATGGATTTTGAGGGCTACAAGGGTACGCCCCGTGTACATGGTTAACCACCACGATAAGCAGTCAACTGCGAGGCTTCGTATACGCCATGCGTACCTCTGAAGTACGCTCCACGTACTTGCACTGGTCATCCTTGTTGAGTTAACTGGGTTAAGTTGACTTGGCTGGGTTGACTCGATTGACTTAGTGGGTTTGACCAGTTGACTTTCACCATGTTTGACCTTGAGGGTATTTTGGGGGGTTTTATTTAATTGGTCATTGGTGGAAGTAGGTATCGGTTAGAGAGATGAGATTCGGAGTCGAACCTCATCAGTTCTATTCAGTTCGCGAGGTGAGTTTTCCTCACTATACTTTTGAATCGAAGGCACCAAGGTCGTCCCTTTGGACTATTATCCTTGTTTATCATGCAATTGTATGTAGTAGTGATCTATTAGATCTATATCATGGTATATAGGATGATGTTATGCTTAGTGATATGTTAGATCTATATGACGGTCTATATATGCTAGCTAGGGTTGATATGGTGTATGTTAATATGTGGTGGTGTGTTAGGTTGAGGCAGCCCTGCTGTGTGCTGCAGTGCAAGAGACCCAGGGCAGCCTGGATAGACTGTAGGCCAGAGAGGCGTACCTGTCAGGCCGAAGGCCCGGAGAATGGTCCAAATAGGCTGAAGGCCTGGTGAGGCGGTCCAGTTATACTAAAGGTTTTGTGAGCGTACCAGATAAACTGAAGGTCGGTGAGGCGGTTCAGTTAGACTGAAGGCTCTATATGCATGTTGTTTGCTATTATTATTATGATTATGTGTTATGTTGATACTTTGGGGGAATTCACCAAGCATTGGCTTACAGTTTTGTGTTATGTTCCAGGTACTTCAGAGGATCGCGGGAAGGCGAAGGCATGACCGTACACATCCTAATGTTTTTGACTTTTGATTTTGGGAAATTTTGATATTGAACATGTTTTGAAACCTTTGTTGTAAAAAATTTATGATCTTGCGTTGCTTTTTAAAAAAAAAGTTTAAATTTTTCAAGATTTTTATGGATGTTACATACACCTTGTTCACCTTGATCTTTCTTTTGTAGGAATAAAGCTTGGATCTTGATGATGCATTTGTTAGATCTTGCTAGTTTTGGGTGTTATGAGCTTTTGGTCAATTTAGTGCATAAATTTTGATCTTGAAAGTTTGTGACCTTCTTATACATAAAGTTTGAAACTTTATCTATCTAAATCATATTGATTCAAATCTGAAGGTTAGAGACTTGGACTTAACGGATTAAGTTGAGAAAGATGCATGTTTGATCCCTTTGAGATTTAAAGACTAGATCTTGGTTTTTTGGACCATCCTAATGGATAAAGTTGGAAACTATATCCATTATGGAGATATTAGGAACCATAAAAATGGGATATTGGTCCTTTTATCCCTTTCATTCAAGAGTTGTAATGTCTTAATGGATTAATTAGTTAGGGTTTTAGCTTTTGGACCTTTTCTAACCATGAAAAGTCATAAAGGTGGAAACTTTATGACTTAAGTCAATGTTTTTAGTCTAGATCTGATCTCTGGAGAAAAAATCTTAAGGGATAAAGGGCTTAACGAAGGAGTGGGATCAAGCCGTGTATGTTGGGAGTACTCAGCAACCTTGAACTTTGACTTTCATTGACTTCCATTGAGCATTGAGTTTTTGAACAAGTTTGAATTTAAAGAAACTTGAGGATTTTGGGCTTTTAATTAAGATTCTATATGGTTACGATGTTAGTGGATTTTCAGGTGCAAGCAGTGCTCAAAAGGGATTGTATCACATTGTTTCAGAGTTTGTCGATTAAGGTGAGTTTTGCTCATTGTACTTGTGGATGAAGGCACCAATGCTGGCCCAATAGGTTATGTATCATGGTATGTAGGATGTTGTTATGCTGTGATGATCTATTAGATCTGTATACTGGTATATAGGATGTTTGTTATATAGTGTTCTGCAAGATATGTGTATATATCCTTATATGATGGGGTATTGTTGTAGTGATATGCTGATTAGAGTGCTAGTAGACTGGTTTTCATCTAGCAGAGTGCCATATGGTGTTGTATATAATCATGTACGATAGACTAAGAACTCCTGATCTAGGCGTTCTTGTATGTTCCTTGTTTGGTTGTGGCTCTAGAGTAGGATCATTTGTTCGGGTGCCTATCTCGACTCTGGTTACTTACTGTTACGCACTTCATGGAGGCTAGTTGGTAGCGAGATAGTATGTTGTGAGAGGACTAGTAGGAGGTAGTTAGTCGTATGATTGATATGTGATTGTATTATGTGCCTACTTGATCATTGATTTTTTATATGTTGGCATATGGTGGTAGTGGGTTGGGGCAGTTCTGCTCTACACGGAAGTCAACATACTTGGAAAAAGCCAAACATAAGTTGCGGGCCCGAAAGGCAAGCCAGACTTCTGTTGTTGGCTCGGGAGCAAGCCATACATACGTTTTGGGTCCGAGAGGAAAACCAGGCTTGCGATATGGGCTTGAGAGTAAGCCAGAGATGAGGTGTGGGTCTATAGGCAAGCCAGACTCATGCAGAGGACGCAAGAGTAATCTAGTTTATTAGATGTGGACCTAGTATGCATCTTGTTATATTTTTGTGTGGTGGTATTTTAGCGGAACTCAGTAAGCTTTGTGCTTACCCAATTGTTTATGTTTTTTTTTCAAGTTTTATCAGTGATCATGGGAAGGCAAAGGCGAGATTGTGCACTCATCAATAACATTTAGCGTTTCTTATATTACCAATATTTTCAATAAATGTATTAGGGAATAAACAGTTTTCTTAATAATGGATTTATAATTGGGAAGTCTTACCTTAATAAAAATGAAATTTTTGGTTGTGAAAATAGGCGTTACTATTAGGTATCAAAGCCCTAGTTTGAGAGAATTGTAGGAACATATGTGCGAATCCAGACTCAAACTAGGATCCAAGAATTTTCATAAAAATAATTTTGAAAAATAATTTATAATAAAATGATTGGGTTAGGAAAATGTGATCGGTATCTTTTCATGTTCTTTTTATTATTGTTGGCCTACGATCGGGAACGTGGACCTTGACTTAACTTTGGTTTTTCTGGAAGATGCGATGTGTAAAGTCAGCTAGTGCCCGAACAGGAGAGTGGTTCCCAAAATACCCATATTGGTTATAGGTATTGAGATTTTGACTTAGTTGGTGTAACATCTCGTTTATTAAATAAATAAAAAATAAAATTAATGAATGAATAGTAGCCATAAAATCCATAATATTTATTGGGGTGTTGGTTTTGGGGAGCCAAATGTTATAATTTGGATTATACGGGGGTCAAATTGTAATTTCGGGATTTATTTTGTAATGATTTTTAGAAGACTAGGGGTGTTAGGTAAGTATTGGACTTATCATGAAAGGATTTTGAAAACTAAGGGTTGTTAGGTAAATTTCGGACATGATTTGATAGGAATTTAAGAAGGCGGGGTATAAATGGTAAATTATGGACTTTTTTTTAAGAGATTGTGAATGGGAGGGACTAGTTTTGCCATTTTCATTATACGTTTGCATGGAGACGGGATTTAAAACCTAATACCCTCCATACCCGTCGGATGGACGCACCCCATGTAACCCTAACCCTAAGTAAAAGCACCCACCACCACCTTATGTCTCCCACCACCGGCCGCCACCCTCCTTCTTCAACTTCTAGCATCGCTACCATGGCGTTTCCGCTCAGAAAATGATGACATCGCTCGTTTCTGCCGCCGGTAGCCGTTGATGTTGCCGTCATCACTCGTAACCTCCAGCCGCCTCCTTTCCTATCACTTTCTACCACCACCGACCACCACAAGGGTGGTTGTGCATGAGTGTATTCGTGTGCTATATTGTGTGTGTGTGTGTTATTTGGGATATTGATGCATAATGTATTATCTAGGCAGAAAACCCGAAGAACACCCACCACCACCGTGAGGTGGTGGCTGCCACCCTCTGCCATCACCAGTTATCGTGTTGACTATTGGTGTGCATTTGTATGATTAGATTGCCATTTTGGATGTTTGATCAGGTTTTAGTTTAGAATCATAACCACCACTGTGAGGTGGTGGCCGCCGCCATGATCCACCATTGACCACCACTACTCGAGGTGCTAGTGGGTGGTACCCAACTTAAGTAATAATTAATTAATCTAAAAACTTAACAAATGGATTAATTGCAACATGATTGGGTTGGAAACCCTAATTAGGGTTTCGAAAACCCTAATTTGGCTTGGGCCTTGATTTGGGCCTTTCTTTTGGACTTTGGTGATTGGGCTATTGATAGGCCATCCAAGAACAAGCATATGGAATAGAATATTGGATGCGCTTTAGGGTAAGGCCCATGGGAGGGATTTGGGCCGAATTTGGAAAATTGGGCCATATTTGGGCCTTAATGATTATGAGATATATGACCATCAGAATGCCAAGTGTTGCACCAAGAATAAATGGTTGGGCCTTAAGGTAAGACCATGTTGGTGTTCGGACCCAATTTGGAAAATTGGGCCATATGTTGGGATTTGGTTTATAGTTTGACTTTTGGGCTTTTGGATTGGGCCTTGAGCTTGAATCAAGCTAATATGGGGGTAAAGTAGTCTTTTACCCCAAGCATGGAATTATGGTTATGTGTTTGTACCCAATTATTAATTGGGTATTATTTTGATGTTGACAATTCGGGAATCTATCATCCAACAACTAGGGTTTTGTCCGCGGGACTCCAGCAGTGTAAAGTGAGTCTTCTCCTAAAGGAATGGGTCTAAGGAACCAAGGTCGGCCCGTTTATGTATGTTAGCGTATGCCAGACCTAGGTACGATGTCGAGGTTAGCTCAATGTGTTATATGTATACCGGACTTCGGTACGATGCCAGGCGCGGCCCGATGTCGGACTTCGGTCCAATGTCGGGCGGGGTCGGATGCGTCCGATGCCGGGCTGGGCCCGATGTAGCAGGAAAGGCCCAATGTATGCTAGTATGTGATTATGTGTATGGTATGTGGTAGTTTGGGGAGACTCACTAAGCTTTGTGCTTACAGTTTTCAATTTTGGTTTCAAGTACTTTCGGTAGCAAGAGGAGGAGGTCGGATGATTGCAGTGCACACACCATTTGTTTAGCCTGAGATATTTATACTTTGATATAGTTTGACAGATGTTATGATATTTTGAGATACACTAGTTATGATTTTTATTTAATGTCCGATGATTATGGTTTTCTTAATAATTAAAAATGAAAATTTGGACTGTATTTTGGGATGTTACATTTTGGTATCAGAGCCTTGGTTTGAGGGATTCGGGCACACTCTCGGGTGTGTATGGACTCAAACTAAGGGACTTGGTATGAAAATTTTCAAAGGAAAATCATTTTTCTAAAAAGAATTTTCAAAAGAGAAAATAACTTTGAAAAGAGAAAAGGGTGTGGTGCATGCAATCAGCCGAGCTTAAGTAAGTACTCCCAAATTACCCATGCAAGTTTATGTTATGATATGATTATGAGAACTACATGCTAGACTAGGGATAAGGATCTAGGAATGATTCCTTGTACGGCTGTTATATGTGCGTGAGAACTACATGCTAGTTAGGGCTAAGGATCTAGGAAGGATGCCTTATGTGCCCATTATATGAGCTTATTGAGCGGTATGCTAGTACCGATTAGTCAATGATATGTTGTCCTGATTAGATTATGTTTGATTATGTTTACTCAATGCTCTAATGCTTCTTGCTTTGGTCTTTTAGGAGTTCTAGTTACCTTTCACTAAATAGTAAACGAATATGTTAAGTTACATATTCTGAGGACTAAAGAATTTCAGAAGGTTAAGCTTAGCTCTATTTTGCATCTCTAGTTTGAGTCCAACCATTGTAGGGTAGAACCTCTCGTTCGAAGAATTATCTAGTCTTAGGGATAAGTAATGGTATTCGCGAGCTAGATAGGGGAGATAGCAGGGACTTCTTATGCAGTTGATGGTGGAGAGCAGAGTGATGATTACCCTAGGGAAAGCCTAGGATGAGAGTAGCAGAGAGCAGTAGTAGTAGAAGGGACTTGGTGGGGTCAAGGCAGTTCTTGAGGAAAGTATGGATAGATGTGGAAGGTATTATGGGCCCGTACTACTGAAAAAAGAGGATCCATACTCGAATCAAGGAAAGTCGAGATGAATCCAGGGAACTTGTAGTGTGTGAGATCCCTCGAATTATGATGAGTATTCTGATGATTGTTATGTTATATTTCTCATTATGGTGAAAATACATGGTAGACCATATGGCAGTTCTGGTACCGGCCAGGGATCAGGCTCGGACTCTGGAGTTGGGCAGCTCCATGATTAGATAAGGGAGTTCATTCCATCTGAGATGTAACAACATAAAATTTTAAACCAAATTTTCAATTTAAAAACACCTAAATGTCACAATGTCAAATCATCAAATCTCATATCCAAAAACTATATATATATATATATATATATATATATATATATATATATATATATATATATCAAATCCAAGATCCTCCAAAAACAAATCTTCAAAGCGAGTGTGTGTACAATCAAGTCAGTACCTTCCTGTGATCCTAAGAAGTATCTGAAACACATACCCATAACACGGTAAGCACGAACCTTAGTGAGTTCCCCAATATACCACACACATCACATTAGCCACTCGAGGCTAACTCAATATGACCATCTGGTTAATGTGCTCCGGTGGAGACCCTCCGATCCCACAACTTGGGTGGACCATCCAGCCCTAACTCAATAAGTTCATAACAATAAACATAAACCAAAAAGACAAAATGTAGAGTATCACAATACACAGATAAACACATAAGACATTGCAGTCACACAAAGGTACCACTCATGGTAAGTATAGTGAGAAGACTCATCTCGCAAGAAATCAACTAATCTCAAACTCAAATCACCGGTCTAGCCTCCGCCTAACACACATGACAATTATCCCTAATTAATCACGGCTCTCAATAAGCTAAACTAACCCTTCTACAAACTCACATAAGGGTAAAAGACCACTTTACCCCTCAATGGCCTTAATAGTCCAAAAGTTGTAACAACCCAAAATCTCAAGTATTGTTAAATTGCATTTTGGGGTGTTTTAAAGGGGAGACTCGGCGAGTTGGAGCAAGACTCGCCGAGTAGGGTCGCAGATTTGGTCGCGGGTTCGCGACTGGACTCGACGAGTCCAGGTATGGACTCGGCGAGTCGACGCTGTTCAGCGGAAACCCTAGCCGTTTCGTATTGGGTCGTATATAAGGGTTGTTATGTCGTCAATTCACGTCTTTTGGCCGATTGTGGAGAACCCTAAACGACTGTGGCATCTAGAGCAAAATTGAAGGCCATTATTGACTTTGAAGGAATTGTGGTGCAAGAAGAGGAAGGATTTTGGCCAAAGGAAGAGCAAGGGGGTCGAGTTCTGAGGTTTGGGGACACAGAGAGTACGTTTTCAGGTTATGTTTCGGATCATTCCTGTTATTTTGATGTGTACACGATTTTAGGGTTTATGAAACCCATTTGGTGATTAGATGGATTATTATATTGTTACCCAAGTGTTTGTAACCCAGTAATAGGATGGTTAGAGGTCCAGAAGGTCCCATGATTGTGTATTTCGGGACCATACGTATTTCAGGAAGCAGTTGCTCGTCTGCATGGCATGGACTCGCCGAGTTGTTCTTCAGACTCGGCGAGTAGCTTGAAGATTTACTGGGACTCGCCGAGTTGTTCACCAGACTCGGCGAGTAGAGTCGGGGTGGCCCCGCGATTCTTCCACGAGGACCTCGTCGAGTCAAGAGGGATACTCGACGAGTGGAAAGGGATCATGCAGGAATTGGTGAGGACGACTAGACTCGCCGAGTCGCCAGGGAACTCGCCGAGTCCAGTCGAGCTGACAATGGACTGTTGACCAGAGTTGACTGGTGTGATTTCTTAGAATCAGTTAACGAGGAAGATAGAAGTAATAATAATAGATATATGATGATACAGGGAGCTGTAGCTCGGAGGATCAAGTGCAAGAGATTTCAGGAGTTGCTATCTTCCAGTGTCCGCGAGGTGAGTCTTCTCACTATACTTCACCCGGAAGGGTTTGATTGTGTGACCGGAAGGTCAAGTATGTTATGTATTATGTTTATATGCTATGAATGGAAAGTTAGCTGTTACGCGTGATATACATGCTTATATATGGGCCGGAAGGCAAGGTATTATGTGACAGAAAGGTCAGGTATGATATATGGTGTATGTACTTTATGTGTTAGAATATGTTACGGGCCGGAAGGCAGGTTGATATATGATATATGTGCTTTATGTGTTAAAGTATTTGTATTATGTGTTATATATGTGTATGGGCCGGAAGGCAATTATCTTATGGGCCGGAAGGCAATTATCTTATGGATCGAAAGGTCCGGGCCGGAAGGCAATGTTATGTGGATCGAAAGGTCCGGGCCGGAAGGCAATGTTATGTGGATCGAAAGGTCCGGGCCGGAAGGCAATGTTATGTGGATCGAAAGGTCCGGGCCGGAAGGCGTATGTGCGTAAGGTATACTGGGGAACTCACTAAGCTTCGTGCTTACGTTGTTTATGTTATGTTGTTTCAGGTTCTTACAGTAACGCGGGATGACAACGGTTCGATTGTACACACCGAAGAAAGAGTTGTGTTTTGGAGGATCCTGGTCTTCTATTAAAATGAAAATGAAACTATGTTTTGTAATTCGAATGTGAATAAGATTTTAAACAAGTGTTTTTAATATTAAATTGTTTATTTAAATGAAAATTTTGTTTTGTTTGGAAATCACGGTGTTACAAATTGGTATCAGAGCCTTGGTTTGAGGGATTCGGACGCACCTACGGGTAAATCTGGACTCAAACTGAGGAAGTAAGAAAAAGTTTTCCAAATAAATGGTTTTCTAAAAGTGAATAAGAGTTCAAAGAGAAAGCAAGAAAGAGCAGTGTGTACAATCAGCCAGAGCCAAATGGTGATTTCCCAAAATACCCTTACTTTTGTATTATGAAATACCTATTATGCACTTTATGAGACATTATTGCATGCTAGAGACAGGCTAGGTATTTCACATCTTAGGACTAGAGTGGCCTGATTTGTGATGCCTTAGTCTAGGGTTTGCTGTTATATGTGCGTTATGCTTTTGTGTGTATGTGATGAGTGAGAGTATCTAGTTAGAACGCACAAGGGGTAAAGCTACGGGGTACAGAGGTACTTCCGAGGATGAGCCGAGAAGGTGGAGCTACCACAGATGGGGAGTCCTATGTATGCTTCAATGCTCGAATGCTGCTTGCTTTGTGCTTTGTGGAGTTATCGATGATGGGAGTCAGCTACTAAGTGAGTATGACGATACTCAGGAGGTAGAGGGCTGGCATCATTAGGAACTCTTCAGCAGCTGATAGCAAAGAAGTGGGAGGACAGCGGAAGGGACTAGGGAGTAAACCTAGCCAGATGAGTGCGCTGGTAGAGTAGAGGATTTCGCTGGAAAGCGAGCACGCGCGATGAGATGGGTGAAAGAGCAGGTTTATCAGCTACTTAGGAACTCTGGGATGGTCCGTGTGGAAAGTATGGGTAGATGTGGCAGGTAGTATGGGCCCGTACTACTGAAAGCAGAGGACCCATACTTGATACAGGGGGCATTCTGAAGGTCCTAAGGAACAGATTGAGGAGTGATGTTATGGTTCGAATACCATACATCGGAGCGGATACAGAGTGATGTTATGGTCAGGGCACCATACATCGGAACAGATTGAGATAGATGTTGTGGTTCGAGTGCTATACATTGGAGCAGATTGAGGAGTGGTGCTATGGTTCAGGTACCATACACCGAAGCATGATGAGGAGGGATGTCATGGGATGAGTACCATGGTTCGTAGTGGATGATGCTTGTGGCTATCTTGTTATCCGGTTATCGATCGGACGAGCACGAGCGAGCGAGATGTGAGGATTCGCGAGATCCTGCGTGATGAGGTTGCTGCATTGTTGCGGGCTGGGTCGCCAGAATTGTTTGGGTCGATCAGGACCACTATGATTGAAGTAGTTTGATGAGCGATATGCGGCTCTCACAGAGACGGCTGCCGCGGCAGTTACAGCGGCTGTAGCAACGGCAAAGAAAGGGGCTAGTCGGGGTTTTCAGTATCGGGACTTCTATTATGCGAAGCCTCCCACATTCGATGGAGTTCAGGACTCGATTGTTGCTATGAGATGGTTATCAGACATGGAGGGGTGTTTCTCCACGAGTTTATGCCCTGCTGATCAGAGGGTGGGGTGTGCTCTGAACCTATTGAGGCTCGGGGCGAAGAATTGGTGGAGATTGACCACGAGGTCATTTTCCGATGCGCAGAGGGCTGCGGTTTCATGGGATCAATTCAGAGGGATGTTCAGTACTAGCTATGTTCCGCGGGATGAAAAGGAGAAATTGGCTCGGAAGTTCCTTAAGCTGAAGCAGGATTTGGAGTCGGTGACTGAGAGCACCGGGATGTTTATTGAGAGGGTGATGTTTTGCCCTGAGTTCGCTTCGGAGCAGGCTCAGATGTCCCGATATCCGAGTATGCTCAAGGGGGGGGGGGGGGGATCAGAGCGGTCACACTTGTGGGAAGTGTGAGAGAGATGGCACCGGAGCTTGATGGCCCAGTGGTGCATGCCGCATGTGCGGAAAGGAGGGGCATGGTGCACGGGATTGTCGGCAGTCAGTGCCAATTCAGGATTTCAGGATTTGTTGACAGTGTTGGCAAGTTGGACATTTGAGGGCCAACCGTCCACAGTTTCCTGCAGGACCGCTGCAGGCTCTAGCATCGGCCACCATGAGGAGTTCAGGAGGAGGACAGGATGGAGCAGAGCCCAAGGGCTCAGGGTCGTGCTTATCGGCTTGCGGCAGAGGGAGACGGAGCAGTGCCGGAGGCAGCTGCGGGTATGATGCTCTCTTGATGTCTTGAGTAGCTTGCGTTGATTTGGCGTATTGTTTGTGCTGGTATCTTGTATGGATTTCGATGCGGTATTCGTTGTTTCGCGGGTCTGGCATGGTTATGGATTGGTGCTTCAGGTTTTCGCTTTGGCATACGTTATTTCCTGATGGTTGGGTATGGTTATAATTGGTGTTTTAGTGTCAGTAGCCTTGTGCGGTTTTCGATGCGATATTCAACCTTTGGCAGGTTGTGGGCTTGGTTATGGGTTATTGCTTGGGAATTCCGTTGGTCATCGTTCGTGAGGGTTGATAGTGGAGATGCGGCACTGGGTTGAATGACGGGTAGCATCTGCAGTGGTGGAGTGGATAATTGAAAGATCGGATTCTTTTGAGCGGATTGATCAGGGAGGAGATGTGTTTTGCTGAGGGTTGCTTACGCTTGTGGGAAGCAGTCAGTGGGTAAATGTTCTTTTTGTGCAGGATGGTTCTGAAAGGTCGTTAATGACGATCGGTGGCAGTTAGTCAGTGCTTTAGTGGGGGAGAATTGTAAACTTCTCCGGGAGATCGATGAGTATGTAAGGGTGCTTAGCTGTTGGGATTCAGCAGTGTTTGTCAGCGCAAAGTATAGGCCGACGAGAGCGAGTGTTGGGTATGCGGGGCGAGATACAGACCTAGGGCATTTGATTGTGGAGGCCTGAGAGGAGGTCGGGATCAAGCTGGAGTAAGTAATCGGAATTTTGCGATCAGAGTATTGGTACGTTTGAGGTACGTGATGGGTTGTACTGCATTAATCCCACGGGATTATGTTGTGCATGTTTCTAGAGCTGGAACCGGAAGGCTCCCAGAGTTAGAACCTGAGGGTTCGCAGAGTTTGGGTGTACGGACCCACAGAGATGTAGCCTCGAGTGGCTAGTATGTGTTATGAGAGTCGGTCCAGTCATACTGGAGACTCTGTTGGTATTACTGGATTAGTTTGAGATTTTCGGATCGCGTATGTTGCAGTGTGATTGCATTGGAAGGTCTGGCCCCGGGTTATTGATCTTGTTTAGCGGAGGCAGTGATTTTGATGAGTGGAAAGAGTACATGGGATTGAGAGCCCCTGCAATGAGAACCAGAGTATGTGAATAGCAGTTACGCAAAAAGGGTGGTGTCGCTTGGGGCGAGCACCGTGGCACCGGTTGGAGTGGCGTTATGTTCAAGAGAGTTCCGTGGAAAAGGAAAAGAGGAGGGTATGTAACTCCGAAGGGGGTGCAAGTTCACGAAAGTGAAAGCTGCAGAGCAGAGTTATGGTTAGAGTATTTCGAGTACGGTTTTGAGCATCGTGTTCGCGGCAGTGGAGTAGGAACCCATCCGGTTGGGATGTCTGTTGAGGCTCAGAAGGGATGCATGGAGAGAGAAAAATTTTAAATTCTCAGTATGAATCTGATCAGAGTGTAGGGTGGATGTAGTGGTTCATCTTGGGAGATGTTCGAGGATATCATCAGTGTATCGGGTCTTTCCACCTGCGGGTGTTGGGACTAGTTCAGTAGGTGTATGTGATGGCAAGAGGGAACTTGTGAGAGTTGATCTGAGAGGGAGGACGGATCTCTCAGTCGGTCTGGAATGGGCAAAGTGGGCTTTGGATCGGGGATCCGGTGGTTCAGGGTTTCCTAACCCTTATGGGTTGAGTGATCGTTGAGATTTGGAGCAGAGTGCATCGTGGGTAATTTCCGATTACAGAGAGTGATGAGCGGTTCGGAGTTCGTACTTTAGTTGACAAAGCAGACTCAGCAGGTTAAAGAGAGTTAGTGATCGTCTAGAGTTAACAGGAAAGTTATGCAGGCAGACGCCGTTACGAGCATGTGATTCAGGTCAGCGACTTCGTATTTCTGATGGGGTGCTTCGATTTAGGAAGAGGGGTAAATGGGGGGCCCCGGTATGTTGGGTCTTTTCGTGAAGGTGCGAAGGTAGGAAGGGTGGCCTATCGTTTGGAGCTGTCAACGGAATTGGGACGGATCCATGACACTGGTATGTGTCGCCGTTGAAGAGGTGTATAGCGGATGAGTCAGCAGTGGTTCTACTAGAGAACGATTAGGTGGATGCGAGCCTGTGTTACGTCGAGAGGCCAGTGGCCGTCGGAGATCGGAAGATCAAGGTTCTGAGGAATAAGGAGGTACCTCTGGTATTGGTTCAGTAGCGGACTCGGGAGAGATCGGTAGTGTCTAGGGAAGCCGAAACGTGAGATGCGGGAGCAGCAGCCAGAGCTATTTTCAGAGCGAGACTTCGAGGGCGAAGTCTAATTCTAGTGGGGGAGAATTGTAACAGCCCAAAATCTCAAGTATTGTTAAATTGCATTTTGGGGTGTTTTAAAGGGGAGACTCGGCGAGTTGGAGCAAGACTCGCCGAGTAGGGTCGCAGATTTGGTCGCGGGTTCGCGACTGGACTCGACGAGTCCAGGTATGGACTCGACGAGTCGACGCTGTTCAGCGGAAACCCTAGCCGTTTCGTATTGGGTCGTATATAAGGGTTGTTATGTCGTCAATTCACGTCTTTTGGCCGATTGTGGAGAACCCTAAACGACTGTGGCATCTAGAGCAAAATTGAAGGCCATTATTGACTTTGAAGGAATTGTGGTGCAAGAAGAGGAAGGATTTTGGCCAAAGGAAGAGCAAGGGGGTCGAGTTCTGAGGTTTGGGGACACAGAGAGTACGTTTTCAGGTTATGTTTCGGATCATTCCTGTTATTTTGATGTGTACACGATTTTAGGGTTTATGAAACCCATTTGGTGATTAGATGGATTATTATATTGTTACCCAAGTGTTTGTAACCCAGTAATAGGATGGTTAGAGGTCCAGAAGGTCCCATGATTGTGTATTTCGGGACCATACGTATTTCAGGAAGCAGTTGCTCGTCTGCATGGCATGGACTCGCCGAGTTGTTCTTCAGACTCGGCGAGTAGCTTGAAGATTTACTGGGACTCGCCGAGTTGTTCATCAGACTCGGCGAGTAGAGTCGGGGTGGCCCCGCGATTCTTCCACGAGGACCTCGTCGAGTCAAGAGGGATACTCGACGAGTGGAAAGGGATCATGCAGGAATTGGTGAGGACGACTAGACTCGCCGAGTCGCCAGGGAACTCGCCGAGTCCAGTCGAGCTGACAATGGACTGTTGACCAGAGTTGACTGGTGTGATTTCTTAGAATCAGTTAACGAGGAAGATAGAAGTAATAATAATAGATATATGATGATACAGGGAGCTGTAGCTCGGAGGATCAAGTGCAAGAGATTTCAGGAGTTGCTATCTTCCAGTGTCCGCGAGGTGAGTCTTCTCACTATACTTCACCCGGAAGGGTTTGATTGTGTGACCGGAAGGTCAAGTATGTTATGTATTATGTTTATATGCTATGAATGGAAAGTTAGCTGTTACGCGTGATATACATGCTTATATATGGGCCGGAAGGCAAGGTATTATGTGACAGAAAGGTCAGGTATGATATATGGTGTATGTACTTTATGTGTTAGAATATGTTACGGGCCGGAAGGCAGGTTGATATATGATATATGTGCTTTATGTGTTAAAGTATTTGTATTATGTGTTATATATGTGTATGGGCCGGAAGGCAATTATCTTATGGGCCGGAAGGCAATTATCTTATGGATCGAAAGGTCCGGGCCAGAAGGCAATGTTATGTGGATCGAAAGGTCCGGGCCGGAAGGCAATGTTATGTGGATCGAAAGGTCCGGGCCGGAAGGCAATGTTATGTGGATCGAAAGGTCCGGGCCGGAAGGCGTATGTGCGTAAGGTATACTGGGGAACTCACTAAGCTTCGTGCTTACGTTGTTTATGTTATGTTGTTTCAGGTTCTTACAGTAACGCGGGATGGCAACGGTTCGATTGTACACACCGAAGAAAGAGTTGTGTTTTGGAGGATCCTGGTCTTCTATTAAAATGAAAATGAAACTATGTTTTGTAATTCGAATGTGAATAAGATTTTAAACAAGTGTTTTTAATATTAAATTGTTTATTTAAATGAAAATTTTGTTTTGTTTGGAAATCACGGTGTTACAAAAGTTGTCCAAACCCTAAAAGTCAACCAAAAGTCAACGGCAGAGAATATGTTATTTTGGATTAGTGTCTAAGACTGTAACTATATTTCGTAAGTACTTGACCCGGTTATGCATAATCCTTTTGAGTTGCCTTCACCATTGCAACTTGACAGGATGATTTGTTAAGAGAGAAGAGATATTAATATATTTTGAGAATAATATATTAAAAGAATAATAATGTTAATTGATTAATATAAGTCATATATTAATTGAGAATTAATTTGGTGACTTAAAGAGATTAATTGAATAAAGGGGCATA
The DNA here is from genome assembly GCF_002870075.4 of Lactuca sativa. Lineage (NCBI taxonomy): Eukaryota > Viridiplantae > Streptophyta > Magnoliopsida > Asterales > Asteraceae > Lactuca > Lactuca sativa. The sequence continues at coordinate 82,925,617 of NC_056625.2, read as the reverse complement.
AATTGCCAAATGTGTGACAGTTGTGTTTTGGGTTATGTATCCTTATAGATGTAAGGGTGGACGGATTTTAGGATTAGGAGACCACAAAATCGTCCAAGCCTAATATCTAGGAGGATCTTGGATTGCTTAGGGCCTAAGTTATTCAATTAGGGTTAAAGGTGAAACCCTAGTAGCTCAAAGTATAAATAAATCCCTAGTGTGAGGGAAATCGGCACACATGCAAGGCAAGGAACCTTAGAGCTGATTTCTCACCCTCCTCTCTCTCTCTCAAGATCATTCTCTTGCTAGTTGGTGTTTGTAAGCCATTAGAGGAGTGACAATTGTGGCTCTAAGCTCCAAGAATAAGAAGTATCAAGCAAGTAATCCAAGGTATTGTTCTAGATCCGATTTCATATGATTGTACTCAATTGTTTTCATTAAATCTTGAATTGTAAGTCTTGGATACAATGCATGTTCAATTAGAGAAACCTAGATCCAAGCAATTAGGGTTTGCATGTGCACATAGGAAAGTTCTAATGGCTCAAACCTGTAACGACCCAAAAATCACAACTAATAATTTCTTTAAAAACATTACTAAGATCATATTTATAAAAACTGTATCATAAGTCATAACATAATTTCTCGAGTATTAATTCAAAACATAATATCATTATTAGAGTCAAACATTCCCAGGCTAACTGACTATGGTGTGTGCACTGCAATCTTCCCGAGCTCCTCTTTTGAAAACTGAGTACCTGAAACCAAAACTGAAAACCGTAAGCACGAAGCTTAGTGAGCTCCCCCAATCTACCACATACCATGCAATAACATATAAAGCACATACTGGGCCTTGCCCAATGCATCGGACCGAGGTCCGGACTAACTGGGGCCTTGCCCCCTGCATTGGACCGAAGTCCGGAAACTGACTGGGACCTTGTCCCCTGCATCGGACCGAAGTCCGGAGTAACTGGGGCCTTGCCCCCTGCATCGGACTAAAGTCCGGAAACTGACCGGGTCCTTGTCCCCTGCATCGGACCGAAGTCCGGACTAACTGGGGCCTTGCCCCCTGCATCGGACCGATGTCCGGAAACTGACTGAACATAGCATAGCATAACATATCAATTAGCATGAACACATATACTGCATACTGCATCGGGCCTTAACCCGGAACACATAACACATAGCACATAACACATAAATCCTGTCTGAGCCACGAAGGCATCAAACATACTAACTACTACATCGGACCGAAGTCCGAAAACTATTGCTAACTGAACGTGCCGGCATTGTGGCCTTAGACCCGTTCCTACTGGAAGGAAACTCACCTGATACTGCTGAACTGCTGCTGCTAATCCCTTTGACTGCTACCTGACCTCTGACTCCGAACTGCTGCTCCACTAGCTCCTCGAGCTACCAATATCAATATAACACTTAGTCCAACTGACCTCCAAAGGTCAACTAAGTCAACTCTGGTCAAAGTCAACCTTCCAGGTCAACCCTACTCGCCGAGTCCACCTAATGACTCGCCGAGTTCATATGCTCAGGGTCTTTCTATTCGCGACTCGACTCGCCGAATCAGTCCATGACTCGCCGAGTCAACTATTCCCGAGTCCTGACCTGTCCAACTCGCTGAGTCTCCACCCGACTCACTGATTCGAGTCTTAACTCGAAGGTTTTGGGACCATGCGACCTGACTCGTCGAGTCCAAGAACAGACTCGCCGAGCACAAGGCAATCTCTAACCAACTCGCCGAGTTATTCATCCAACTCGCCGAGTTCATGCCCATCTTCATCCGACTCGACGAGCTGTTCATCCCACTCGTCGAGTTCCTCCTCATCTTCAAGCTACTCGCCGAGTCCACTCGAAGGACTCGCCGAGTCCATTCGGTTCTACATACATGTAGAGGACTTTTGAGTCATGCATGGAATCCAAACTGTAGGTCCACTCTTTTAAAGTCTATTCCTTACGTAAAGTGGCAAATTTTACATGTGCCTAAGGAGATCTAGGCTCAAAACACTATAAACTACGGTTTAAGACAAAGGGGCTTAACAATCAACCCAAAAACTGATGCTTTATGATTCTCAAGGCCAAGATACACTTAGATCTGAAGTAGCAACTTCAGATCTGAGCTTCTAACTCGAAATGAGTCTCAATCAACCATAAACCCCCAATTCTCATGACAAAATAGATCTAGATGCAAAGAAGGGAAAAATGGCAGCTTAATACCTCCAAGAAGAACACAAACTAAAGTAGATCTCGGATCTACACCTCTCCTTTGAAGCAACCTTCTTGATCTTCAATTTCCTTCCAAGATTTCCTTCCTACAAAGCTATTTCTCTCAAATGATGGAGGCTCCCACGAAATCTAGGGTTTTACAGGTTCTCTAGGATGATATGGAGGCTGAGGGAGGGACATAACACCCTTTAAATAAGATACAACTCCCAGAATTAGGGTTTTCCTCACACGGACCAGACTCCCTGAGTCTCCTTGGCCGACTTGCCGAGTCGGTCACTTACTCCCCGACCCGGATCCTGCTCGGACTCGCCGAGTCCCTCCTTGGACTCGCCGAGTTGACCCCTAAACTTAGGGTTTTCTTTCCTTTTTCTTGGCCTTTCTGATCTTGGGTGTTACAACTCTCCCCCACTTAAACTAAACTTCGTCCTCGAAGTTTGCTATGGCCAACTGTCCTGCGAACTGCCTCCAACTCTCTGTCTGGGAAACTAACAGCCTTTTGTCCATCACTCCAGCCACTTACATTGTTGGTCACTACTGTTGGTACATACTGAATCCTTCTCTTCTCCATAATTTTCTTAACGTTACCTCCTCCGACTGAAGATTCTGTTACCCCTCCTCCGCCTACCGGATGCACTGAGACCACCCTGGTCCAACTATTCTGCCAATATCTGAGTTACCGGACTCCCCACCGGTTACTACACTCCATGGCAATCTCCTAGTCGCTCCCAGCGACTCCGGAAGATACTTCGACTATCTATAACTGTTCTATCCTTTCCGCCATCCATACTGAATCGATGCTGCTGGAACCAGCCTGCTTATCTCTCACCTGATTACTCAACTCCTACTAACTCGAGCCTTTCATCCTGAAAGAAAAGCTACCTGCCTAGCTATCCTTTCATATCACTTATACTTGGTAGAAGGGCTCAACTAATCCTGTTGAGAGGAATTTGTCGTTACCAAAGCAACCAACTATACCGTCAGCACTTGCATTCCAACACAAATACTAATATTGTCCAAAACTATGAAACTATCCAGACACTGAACTGCCTGCAACACTGGACTGACTGAAACACTGAGTTCCAACTCAACTGTGGAGTCAAAGGACTCCTTACTTAGTCGCTCCCACGACTTCCGATCAGGTCCTTACGTCACATCCTGACATCATCAATTCCACGACTAACAATATGATGGCTCCCAGACTGACGGTAGCCCTTAACATATCCGAACCCCAACGGTCCACTGCTACTTTGATCTCATAACTGTGGTGACGATCTACTAACAAATCGCCGACTTAACCATAACTGAACCATTTGGGAAATCCAGAATCTAACCCGTGGATTCCCATATCCTCACGACTACACCCGAACTGGTGGGTACTACTGCTTTCCCGCGTCCAACAACGCGCTCATGCTGCCTACCAATCTGATAAAGGCTACGGCTACGCTCGCGGACTTACAACTCTCTAATACTATCTGGCTGCTAGTGAATGCTACGGCTACCCCCGCAAACTTACAACACCACTACTACTATCGGACTCCTAGTGAATGCTACGGCTACCCCCGCAGACTTATAACACTATTACTATTATCTGAGGACATCCTAACTATCCCTAGTCCTGCTAGTGATTCCTCATCCTGATTTCTCAAGACCAGCCCTCGGTCTTTGAATACTACATCATCCTCGACATCTTATATCCTTGATATACTTAGCGCTTCATCGAGGAACTCTTCGGCTTGGTTCCCAAACCAACCTTCTACTAGTCCGGATACCAGAAGATATTGTTGGGAAGTTTCCAAACTCCCAACTCCTGAATCTACACAATCCTGCATGCTGACTCTGTCACTGACTACTAATACGAAAACATATCTTGCTAACCGTTCTCAGGATCCTCATTCCGACTCACTTGAGCCCTACAGGTGGTCCTCCAATCCTGGATTCCCAACCAGCTTCTAACCATCTCGATTACATTTAACTAACTGCTGGGAAGGTCCTCGAACTCCCAATTCTGAACTTCTCAATCCATCAATCACTGTGTTACTATTATTTCTTCTCAGAGGCCGCGCACTCATTCTGGGTATCTGTGGGTCTTATCCTTGTATAATCGTAGGGTTCTCCCCCACTTGGATTCGGCTAGTTCCTTACTGCTCACTGGTCGAAAGGATTTCCAGCCTTCCTTCCATTAAAAGGGCGATATGCTATCCGCCAACGCTCACCTATGTCAGCGCTCCAACTAACTCTTACCAGCTCCGAACCATTCTTGCTATCTAACTGAGCAACCTTCAATCCTTAACCATAATTGCTTAAGGGAACTGCATTCTAAGAACCTGCGTTTGGGGTGCACATCCCCAACCCACTTCCTTACTGACCGCTAGCTACTCCACTAAGAACTCTGGATTATCACTACTGAGAATATAACTGATCATTACCCGACTAACGCCTTCTGCAAGTAGTAAAGCACTACTGAATCTTACACATACATGTTACAGTCACCGCATCTGAAGCAACCTGATCTAGAGGGAATGACCTCCAATTCACCATTCTAATCCCATGGTATGCAGATGGCATAAAACTCCGTCACAAGCAGGTAATATGATACCCCAATACATACGCTTATAAATATCGCTGCAGCAACATAACAATAATACCATGAATAATAATTTACAGGGAGGTAAAAGATACATACCTCCATCACTCAGCATTGCTCGAATCCTTGCTGAAATCAACCGGAAAAACTCAGCTCCGAGCCGTGGGCGCCCTTGCCCGGCCCTGGCAACCGCTAGCGGTACTTGAAGTCCCAAGGGCAGGAGCTGGCACCTGCCCTGCTGCATACACACCTGGACAGTGGGCCTTCTTGTGGCCTCTCTGACCGTAATGGAAACATATCGGGTCAAGTCCCTGGGCGATGGTAGTAGTACAATCCCTGCTGAAATGACCCATTCGGCCGCATCTGAAGCAGCCCAAATTACCACCACTACCACTCTTGCACGCACCCAAGTGCGACCTACCACACTTCCCGCATCGACTGCGGCTCTGATGGTACCTCGATCTCCAATCCGACCCTTTGGGCCTCTTGCCCGAACCTGTGGCTACCTGTGTCCCATCTGTTTTCCTCTTCCTTTCCGATTCCATGCCTGTCTCTCGCTCCTGCGTTACCTTGTCGACACCACCCGTCGACTGAACAACAACAGTCTGATCCTGGAGCTTCACAATCAACCGATCAGTGATCCTCACAACCGTGTTGGGCAGATCCTTGCGAATGGCTCGCGAAACCTCCTCTACTATCCAATCATGCAAAGGTCTCTCTTGGAGACAGGGTACCCCACTCACTCCTGTCCCCTGATGGAAAAAACTAGCAATGGGATCTCCTTTCCCGATGGATCCCTGAACTCCATAAGAATCGGGGTCTAGACGAGCCCCAATCTGTCCTGAAACTATCCCGGCCTTAAAGGCCTCAAGATGACTGTCCATAAGCTCCACAATGGCCTCTATAACTGAACCGAAAATCACTGGAGTCTGATCAACAATATTGCGCGTGATTTCTGCGGAAATGAAATTCCTCATCTGATCATCAAGCTGCCCGGCTCTAGAGCCTGAGCCAGATCCCTCCCCGACACCTGAACTGCCAACTGATATCTTACGTAACGTCACCATGCTGAAAATATAACAATTCTTGATCAATTTACACACTACTGCTGAGGGATCTCTCACACACTCTACTAGTTCCCTTGTTTTGCCTTGGCCCCTTGTTTTGCCTTGGCCCCTCTTGAATCGAGTATGGGCCCATACTACCTTCCACATATATCCGTACTTTCCTCAAGAGTTACCTCAACTCCACCAAGTCCCCTGTTCTCTACTACTGATCTCTTCTACTCTTATCCTAAGCTTGCCCTAGGAAAATCTCTGACTCCACTCAAAAACAGTCCTCAGCTGCTAAAGGCCTCCTTGTAATAATAATTAGTCATCACCTGAATACCATCACATGCAATGAGGCTCGGATAATCCTTCGAGTAAAAGTCTCGTCCCTACAACGGTTGGACTCAAACGAGAGCTGCGCAATAGGGCCAAATCCAGCACTCTGAGATTATTCAACCCTGATCACATGTGATGTGACATATTCACCTAATGGCTAACTCCCATCACTCAGAGTCCCACAAAGCACAAAGCAAGCAGCATTCGGATAAAGGAAACATACTCAGGCAAAACTATTCTCATAACAAGAAACTGTACTAGCATAAAATGCTAAGCTCATACTATCAGGCATAACCTACACAGGCTATCCTACTACTATCTACTCATTACTAGCATGAAATTCTTATCAAGCTGAAACACATAAAGTAGGCACATAAGGTATCATCCTAGATCCTTAGTCCTATTCTAGCATGCTGTTCTACTGAAACTGAAGTTGAAACTGAAACTGAAACTGAAACTGAAACTGATACTGATACTGATAATCATAACGTAACTTGTATGGGTAATTTGGGAGTACTTACTTGAGCTCGGCTGATTCCATGCACCACACCCTTTTCTCTTACCAAAACTCCTTTCTTTCTGAATTCTTTTGCTTTACTAAAACTGCTTTCTTTCTCAAAATTCTTTTTACAAAACTGTCTTTTCCTTTTGAAAACCTTTATACCAATCCCTTAGTTTGAGTTCAGACACACCCGAGAGTATGCCCGAATCCCTCAAACCAAGGCTCTGATACCAACTTGTAACGACCCAAAAATCTCAACTAAAAATTTCTTTCAAACATTACTAAGATCATATTTATAAAAACTGTATCATAAGTCATAACATAATTTCTCAAGTATTAATTCAAAACATAATATCATTATCAGAGTCAAATATTCCCAGGCTAACTGACTATGGTGTGTGCACTGCAATCTTCCTGAGCTCCTCTTTTGAAAACTGAGTACCTGAAACCAAAACTGAAAACCATAAGCACAAAGCTTAGTGACCTCCCCCAATCTACCACATACCATGCAATAACATATAAAGCACATACTGGGCCTTGCCCACTGCATCGTACCGAGGTCCGCACTAATTGGGGCCTTGCCCCCTGCATCGGACCGAAGTCCGGAAACTAACTGGGACCTTGTCCCCTGCATCGGACCGAAGTCCGGACTAACTGGGGCCTTGCCCCCTGCATCGAACCGAAGTCCGGAAACTGACTGGGACCTTGTCCCCTGCATTAGACCGAAGTCCGGACTAACTGGGGCCTTGCCCCCTGCATCGGACCGTAGTCCGGAAACTGACTGAACATAGCATAGCATAAAATATCAATTAGCATGAACACATATACTGCATACTGCATCGGGCCGTAGCCCGGAACACATAACACATAGCACATAACACATAAATCTTGTCTGAGCCACGAAGGCATCAAACATACTAACTATTGCATCGGACCGATGTCCGGAAACTACTGCTAACTGAACGGGCCGGCATTGTGGCCTTAGACCCGTTCCTACTGGAAGGAAACTCACCTGATACTGCTGAACTGCTGCTGCTAATCCCTTTGACTGCTACCTGACCTCTGACTCCGAACTGCTGCTCCACTAGCTCCTCGAGCTACCAATATCAATATAACACTTAGTCCAACTGACCTCCAAAGGTCAACTAAGTCAAATCTGGTCAAAGTCAACCTTCCAGGTCAACCCTACTCGCCGAGTCCACCTAATGACTCGCCGAGTTCATATGCTCAGGGTCTTTCTATTCACGACTCGACTCGCCGAATCAGTCCATGACTCGCCGAGTCAACTATTCCTAAGTCCTGACCTGTCCAACTCGCTGAGTCTCCACCCGACTCACTGATTCGAGTCTTAACTCGAAGGGTTTGGGACCATGCGACCTGACTCGTCGAGTCCAAGAACAGACTCGCCGAGCACATGGCAATCTCTAACCAACTCACCGAGTTGTTCATCCAACTAGCCGAGTTCATGCCCATCTTCATCCGACTCGACGAGCTGTTCATCCCACTCGTTGAGTTCCTCCTCATCTTCAAGCTACTCGCCGAGTCCACTCGAAGGACTCGCCGAGTCCATTCGGTTCTACATACATGTAGAGGACTTTTGAGTCATGCATGGAATCCAAACTGTAGGTCCACTCTTTTAAAGTCTATTCCTTACGTAAAGTGGCAAAATTTACATGTGCCTATGGAGATCTAGGCTCAAAACACTATAAACTACGGTTTAAGACAAAGGGGCTTAACAATCAACCCAACAACTGATGCTTTATGATTCTCTAGGCCAAGATACACTTGGATCTGAAGTAGCAACTTTAGATCTGAGCTTCTAACTCGAAATGGGTCTCAATCAACCATAAACCCCCAATTCTCATAACAAAATAGATCTAGATGCAAAGAAGGGAAAAATGGCAGCTTAATACCTCCAAGAAGAACACAAACTGAAGTAGATCTTGGATCTACACCTCTCCTTTGAAGCAACCTTCTTGATCTTCAATTTCCTTCCAAGATTTCTTTCCTCCAAAGCTATTTCTCTCAAATGATGGAGGCTCCCACGAAATCTAGGGTTTACAGGTTCTCTAGGATGATATGGAGGCTGAGGGAGGGACATAACACCCTTTAAATAAGATACAACTCCCAGAATTAGGGTTTTCCTCACACAGAACAGACTCGCCGAGTCTCCTTGGCCGACTCGCCGAGTCAGTCACTTACTCCCCAACCCGGATCCCGCTCGGACTCGCCGAGTCCCTCCTTGGACTCGCCGAGTCGACCCCTAAACTTAGGGTTTTCTTTCCTTTTTCTTGGCCTTTCTGATCTTGGGTGTTACAAAACCCATCACATTACGTGTATCAGCTTACTATGCTGGGCGTACTCTGCCGTCATGCATGCATTGGAGATGCTCGACCCCTACACTGCGCGTACTGGGATTACGCCCAACGTACATCCCAGTTTCACTCTTCTCACTCACTTGGTCTTCAATCAGTTAAGTCCTTAGCTCATATCACAAATCTGGACTCCCTAATAGTTCTTGGTCCATAAAGCTAGTGACTTTAAGCCTTTGCATGGCTGGAATGGTCACAAGCACACAAAACACTCACTCTCTTATCTCAAAAAGCCCATATCTTATGCATGGCTTGATTCCAACGTCCAAGATTGCATTTTTATGACACTACACCACTAAATACTCTCAAAGAGGGTTGATCATAGTCTCTTGAGTTCAATATCACATAAACTCCAACTTTTGGGACACAAACCCTAAAATACTCTACAAAAATGCACAAATAAAAAGAGTGACAAAGCTTTAAGCTTTATACCTCAAAATGAAGCTCTACACTCAGATAAGCTTAGATCGAAAGCCTGGAGTCCCACTCCTTCTTCTTCAAGGTTCCTTCTTCACTCCAAAGAAACACAAGAATACTCCCAAGGCTCTCAAATCCACACACAAGCACTAAGAATGAAAACTAGGGTTTAGTAGGGTTAATTTCTGAGAATGGTGGCCAGGAATGAGGCCATCGTAACCTTTATATAGGGGACTCAACCTAAATTAGGGTTTTCACTTTGGGCCAAGTATGCCTAGAGTACTAGGTGGCTTCCATATCAAATGCACGCATATGAGCACACTGAGCGTACACTCACATACGCCCCGCGTACTCATTCGCCTCCTTTTTTCATAAAGGAATAAAATGGACAAGTACTCAAAAGAGCAAGGGTTACAAGATATACCTGGGCTTGGGATGTTTCAAATCTCCCCCACTAGAATCAGACTTCCCCCTCGTAGTCATGATCCAAAAATAACTTGGGATATTGCTCTTGCATCTCTGACTCCGGCTCCCAAGTCGACTCGAACCCTTTCCGATGTTGCTATTGGGCCCGGACAAAGGGAACCTCTTTGTTCTTCATGACTTTCACCTTTCGATCCAAAATCACGATCGGCCTCTCAATGTAATTCAGTCTTGCATCCAATTGAATGTCCTCTAGAGGTACCACTGTCGTCTAATCGGTTACACACTTCCTCAACTGAGACACGTGGAAGGTATTATGAATCTGACTCAACTCTGTAGATAGCTCCAACCAGTATGCTACCTTACCCACTATGGCGATCACTCTGAAAGGGCCAATGTACCGGGGCCCCAACTTGTCCCGCTTCCTAAATTGAATCACCCTTTTCCAAGAGGATACCTTCAAGAGTACCAAATCTCCGGCCTAGAACTCCAACTCGGATCGTCGCCTCTCTACATAACTCTTCTGGTGACTCTGGGCTGTCAGTAACCTCTATCTGACCTGTTAAATCTGCTCATTCTTCTTTAGCACTATCTCAATGCCACCCATCACTTGCTGCCCTACCTCTCCCCAACAAATGGGAGTCCGACACTTCCTCCTATAAAGAAGCTCGAAGGGAGGCATACCAATACTCGAATGATGGCTATTGTTGTAACAAAACTCAGCCAAGGGAAAATAAGTGTCTTAACTTCCTCTGAAGTCCATAACACATGCACGCAGCATGTCCTTAAGCGTCTGAATCGTCCGCTCACTCTGCCCATCTGTCTGCGGATGGTATGTGGTACTAAAATGTAACCGGGTACCCAACTCCTCATGAAATTTCTTCCAGAACCTGGAAGTAAAGCGCACATGTTGATCTGACATAATCAAGGTTGGCACACCATGCCGAGCTACCACCTCTCTCACATAAATCTCGGCCACTCTCTCTGTATAAGAACTCTCACTGATAGCGAGGAAGTGAGCGGTCTTCATTAGGCGGTCCACAATCACCCATATCACGTCAAATCCATGCGCAGTCCTCGGTAACTGATGAGTTTTGAGCACTACATCAACCCTATGGTGTACATGCAAACCCTAAAGCTTTGGATCTATTTTGTCTAATAAACATGCAATAATCAACCAAAGCTCATAAACCCTAGATCTAGCATACATAATCGAATTAAGATATAAATTAGGGTTTAGATCTTACCTTGATTGTTATGTAGCAATAACAATCACAAATGTCCTTGATCTTGACACTTAAGATCTTAGTTCCTCAAATGTTGCACTTCTAATGGAATCACAAACACCATGAGCAACAAGATGACTTAGGAGAAGGAGGAGGATGCACAAAAAACGTCCAAGAACCCTTAGGGATCACTTAGCCACGTTTTTGGGGCCTTAGGGGTTTCTTATATAGTTAGGCTATTAGGGTTATCAAACAAGGAAACCCTAATTTGATTGCTTAAGCTCTAAGCAGCCCATAGACTCCCACCTTATAGGCCTTAGACGAATTATTATGGGTTTCCCCATAGATTTCGTCCACCCCAACTTCTATGGAGTCCATTAGCCCATTTATGCAACTATCTTATAATTACAATATTAGTCCCCTTTATTTAATTAATCTCTTTTAGCCACAAAATTAATTCTTGACTAATATGAATTAAACAATATGATTTCTCTTTTAATATGTTATTCATATAATATATTAATAAATCATAATTAATCCTCTTTCTCCTTAATTCATCCTATCAGTTACTATGGTGAAGGCAACCCAAAAGGACCATACTCATAATCGGGTCAAGTACATACTAAAATAGTTATGGGCTTAGACACCTAATTCAAAAGTCTCCCACTTGGATAAGTCTAATAACTATTTTGCATATGACTTCGGAACCTAATCAACAATCATAGCTTTCAAAAACCACTGTCAACTCAAATCTTATCTGTAACGTGTCCTTTAGATAAGGGATCATATATTCCTCCATTCTAGATATCGTATGAACTGAGACATGGATTTTAATCATACTCTCTGTTCATGTGTTGTTTCCCAATTTCCGATTTATGACGACTAACAACAGACTATTATTGAACACATCAACTTAATCTCGGCTTGGCCAAGCGCTTAGGTTGTCATCACTAAATCATCGAGGGGCCCATAGATATCCCTTTTATCCCACTTTGGGTAAAAGGAACGGATAAACTTCAACTCAAATTATCGCTTGTACCTACTCAACAAATCACACACAACAATATGTTTTATAAAACCAAGTTATTGGTGCGTTTACATATTATCAATGTGAAACCGACTTGTAGAATACAACTCACACGTCTCGGTTTCAAGAATATAAGATACTATCGTCTCACCAATCACTCGAGATAAAATCCATGAAGCAATCCAAGTGAGCATGGGTTTAATCCAATAATCTAATCTTATAAGAGCACTCATGAACTCTGCAGCAAACTTGTGCTATGTCTAAACCCTTTAGACAATCTACAGACGGATTCATGACAGTCTAGCTTCAATACCTACTTCTAAAGTATTTATCGATTGTGGATGGTTTGAATAATCTTGTTATTCAGGAAGTCAAAACATGCAAAGTGAAACACAAGAGTAATACGTAATCCTATAAGGCCCCAAACTTTTTAAGTGTAAATAAGACACATTTATTTAATCACCATATTGATTACTCATTATTCATTGTATAATTTTTCAGGTAATCAACTTATTACTTGAATTATAACAACAATTGTCCCGTGCTCCAAGCATGCACATTATGTTTACCTATGGTCCTTAATTTGTGAAATAGATCAATTGAACACATTTCCAATGATACTCATTTCACAACTCCTAATACTTATTATTAGTGTAAGAATACGAATTTCTTCCCACTATTAGAATATGTTTGATTCCAACATTTTATGCAATGATCCTTTGTAATGTCACAGTACCAAAATCACAAAGACTTTGCCAATGAAATTACAAAGTGCTCTATTGGAGATTGTTACAAGAGAATTCCATAGACATGAAGTCTCACATTAAAAGTACATTCCTTTGAACGTCCTTTTTGCATAAAAGTTTCTAATCTAGACACAGATTCTTGATATCCAACTCCCAATATGGAAACAGTCCCATATTTTCCGTACGACAACTCATTGTGAATAGAGTCTTATCTATTCATAATAATGTTGATATGGTCCATTCATTACTATACTTCCAATTGCTCACAAGCGACCAATCCTTATCGAACCTTAGATTGTCACTGACAGTAGTTTAATTACTTTAGTCCATCCGGTTCTAGTCCCTTTTCCCTCCTAATGCCCTAGGCATTTGGAAAATTTAGAACGTTCGAATATTACAGCATATGCAATCGATCATATACCCGAAGCGTATGGGACCCGATTCATAATGAAAAACGTGATACTTTACCAGTTTCTTGCTATAATATTTCCATATATAGAATCCTTTTAAGTTGAACCTTTTTCAACATAACATCCATATATATATATATATATATATATATATATATATATATATATATATATATATATATATATATATATATCCTTTGACTGAATTTGATTAAAATTTCTCGATCCAAGCTTTTAGATTTTGAAACGAAGTATAATATTCTCTCCCATAATTATAGAAAAACAACTTTTCAACCCCTTGCAACTTTGAAAAGTGAAACCTTTTGTTTTCTATAATTAATATTGCTAACTTGCAACACTTAAAATAATAATCATGCTCCCACTAACATGATGATTATATCCATACCAGCATAACAGTTATGCTCCTACTCGCTTTGACACATATTCAGAAAGCATTTGGACTTGTAGAATGTAATACTTATTGACTTCCAAAGTTCATATTTCTAATACGATATGCTTCGATAACCCTTTATCTAAGCTTCTCAAACTCATACACCTTTCCTTAGATAGCTCATATGTGTGTCTAAACAATTTCAACACTTATAGCAATAAGTCTTAAATGTTTAAACTAATTGCCAAATCTCACTATTAGAACTATGAAGAGGGATGTCGTAATCATAATTAAATTTGAGAATGCAAATATCACAATTGCTATCTCCTTAAAATCTCTCTTAGTGAAAGCGTTTCATCACAATCATTTTCATGAAATGGAGAGAAACCTTATGACACTTAGATTTTATGATGTATGTGTTCCTATCCATCTGAATTGTCATAACCATAATCGTAACACAAGGTTTAAGACAAATCCAAACTCATATGGACTGAACTTGTTCATTCTTAATTTCTTTTCATCAAGGGTCCCACCATTGCTTCCATGTTATTTAGCAGCTCACCTATACTAGTCAATGTACTTTCATTGAACAAGGTGCTTGCCTTTATGCAGTCTATTGAGAACTTGTAGAACTCACATGCATGGTTGACCAAACTGGAATGGCACAGAAACAAGATTATGTCAATACAATAGGTTACAAACCTCAAGTGGTATGCTAGTGGTTAATAATAGGTTTACTCTTTATTAGTTCTTGAAACTTTTCAAGATCACTTGGACTCCCACTAACCTCTTGACATATAAGATTCTTTTGTCAAGAAACATTTCTTGACAAACAAATATTCAAGAGTTAGTGTGGATTCTTATCAAGATAAACAGTACACACAATTGGTCAAGACATCACAACTTACCAATTTCAAATGTGCAAGACTAAGAAAATATTTTTCTACTCCATATTTGATGAGTGTGTTAAAACTTCTTAAGATGTGTTACTCAAATCACAATCTTGGAGTATGACTCTAAGACTTGATTTTGAAACAAAGTATGATCCACCTTTTGATTTAACCATTACAACAATTTCCGATTCCTCTTCTTAGCCATACTAGTGCACTAAGGTGTCCTTAGAGGATTAATAGTGATATGGTTTTACAATCAATAAGACGACCATAAAACATGATACTAAAGTACTCTCCCATCTTTTAAGATTGGAGAAACTTTTCCAGCCTAATTGATTCTTCTTATTCGTTATGCCGTTCATTGAAACTTTTCAATAATTCAGAATTATACTTAATCTTGTAAGCATAACCACATTTACTAGACTTTTAGTAAATCATGACGAATAATCTTATTGTTCTTTGTGGTAGACATGACCAGTGCACAACATTGTGTACCAGTTCTCCTAGTCCTTCACTTGACTCTTTGTCAAGGAATAAGTCTTAATTTTCCAAATATGAAGGTTCTCATTCATCATACAATACAAGTTGTATGATTCCAAGTTTATGTTCAATTGAAACTCGGGCGACAAAAATCTTTCCTTATTTTGGTAAATACTCAACATCACCACAAATAACATAACTGAAAATCACATCCATTTCAACAATGCTAAAAATAGAAATACACAAACATCAATTTTCATACATGCCATTGCAATGAAATATATAAATAAGACAAAAACCAAAATTTATTTTATTTATAAAAGGTGCGGAAAAACTTGTCCTTACAATGAAATTCAAATGAAAACTATGCTATTACATATACCTAAGCAATCTATCATAACACTAAGCAGCAGCTCAAAAATCCGATCATCGAATCATGCGATTGAAATCCATATCTTCGCGATTAGACTCACCACGCTTCTTCCTTTAAGCTTCCTTTCTTTTCTTCGATCCTACAACACATTAAAATGCAATCTTATCACATCATGCATTAAGAATCTACAAACAATAACTTAATAGAGTTAGATAGTGGATCTTACCTGAAGTAGAGTCATACATCTTGACTCTCCCATCTCTTAGATCTCTCAGGTAGTCAGGGCAGCTTTGTAACCAATGCCCCCTCTTTTGGCAATAGAAACATATGGATTCTTCTGGAGTGGTACACGGGACTATCTCAGACCCAGCCTTTCTCTTGCGAGGAGAAAACTTTTCTGGACTTCCAATGTGGCCATTGCCCATAGAAGGTTGGGATATTGATTTACCAGAAAAATTTGCTCGACCAGTGCGCCAAATCTTTTCTGATTCAGCAGGAATAAGCAAATAAGTCAAATCAATGAGGGTCACGTCGTGTTCCATCATATAGCACTCTCTAAAAAACTTACCATATGATTCGGGAAGTGAGTGAGGAACCAAGTGAATAGCCAACTCCTCCGAGACATCAACACCCAACATTCCCAATCTATCAATATGCAACTTCATATCCAAGACATGAGAGCATACCGAATTTCCATCTTCGTGTCTTTTCAACAATAGGGCTTGAGTGACCGTGAACTTTTCAAGTCTTCGAACACGTGGGTCGGGGAGAATTATTGGAGGAGGTGGAGGAAGTAAAGAATGATTTCCTTTTCCACAATCCAATCGTGGAACACCATCTTCAAGTGGAAAACTTTTTCCAATGGATTCAGGAAGACCACGGTTTTTATACTTTGACATCTACAAAATGGGAGAAAATTCAAGTTAGTTGATTGAGTCCTTAATAAAACACCCAAATGAGATATTAAGGCTAGGACCCAACACAATATTTTACAATTTGGAAGAGGGATGTCGTAATCCAAATTGCAGAACATTTGAAGGTAGGTAAATTACGATTTACCAATTTCCACCATGAAAAACAAAGAGGAAATTTAAGTTTTAAATAAATTGAAACTCCTAGATATTTTGAGATTCATTGAACTTTTCAATGGCATGTTTAAATCGCGATTGTGCCCTTTATTTGTGACCGGGATGCCGAGGATCACAAACAAGGTGTGGATAACCATGCAAATTGCTCAGTACTCTCGAAGACGCATATCACCTAATCAATGTGGCGGTTAACCACACATGCTTCATTGATCTATAATAATCTACGGGCTATCCATTGACATCCTTCATTGGTTCCATATTAGTGTGTCGGTTAACCACACACGCTCCACTAACGACCAAAAAGGTGCAACGTGCAATTTCATGGATTAGCACCAAATGCACATTTTTCCTAAAGTAACTAAGATTTGGGAATTTATAAAAGTGTTTAGTAACTTCGTATTTCATTATACTTATAATGGAAGGTTGCATCCTACCCTACCTGTCCGGCTAAAGACTTTCCACTAGTCAAGAGTGCGGTGGGTAATAGTGGATACCCATTCAATCGCCATTTTATAGGCAATTTCCTTAAACACTCCTTAGAGACCAGCTTTGTGAATGAGGCCTACTAACGGTAAGACTGACTCTTTACTCATACATAGATAATATTAGACTTTTAATTTTATATATAGTATAAGGATGTATTTTACACTTTTAAAATACTAGGTGGTCCAATTTAATAAATTATACATTTTAATTTAATTAAATATAAAATATATCACTATGGATTTATTAACTCTCTTTTAGTTATACATTTAATTAACTTAATAAAACCATAAGGGTGTAATTTGAACTTTTCAAACAACTAGGGTTTTAGAATTTTAATTTTCAAAATTAAACTTTTAATCAAAAAATTTTAATTCTAAAACTTGAGGGCAAGTTTTGAAACCTTTCAAAACATTAGGGTTTAACTATTTAAATTTCAAAAACTAAAACTCTTTAAGTTCAAATTTAAACCATAAAACCTAAGGGTGTAAATTGAAACTTTTCAAACTTACTAGGTTAAATATTTGACAAATAATAATCCTATATTATCCATATTTAACCAAATCCATCAATTTTGATGAAGATAACCATTCCAAACTTAAAAAATCGATTTTAGGCAAGAAAAACGAGTTTTGGCAATTATCCTCAACAAAATCTGGTAGAAAAAATGAAAATCCCGGCATCAGAGCCCTGGACTCGTCGAGTCCATTGATGGACTCGGTGAGTCTACCAGTCAGAAACTCAAAATTTCGATTTTCAAGAAAGCGATGAACAATTAAGCATCAAATACATCAAACAAACAGCCTAGGCTCTGATACTACTAATGAGTTTTGAGCACTACATCAATCCTATGGTGTACATGCAAACCCTAAAGCTTTGGATCTAGTTTGTCTAATGAACATGCAATAATCATCCAAAGATCTAGCATACAATAATCGAATTAACATATGAATTGGGGTTTAGATCTTACCTTGATTGTTATGTTGCAATAATAATCACAAATCTCCTTGATCTTGACTCTTGAACGCTTAGTGCCTCAAATGTTGCACCTCTAATGGAATCATAAACACCATGAGCAACAAGATGACTTAGGAGAAGGAGGAGGAGGCACAAAAAAAACGTCCAAGAACCCTTAGGGATCACTTAGCCACGTTCTTGGGGCCTTAGAGGTTTCTTATATAGTTAGGCTATTAGGGTTATCAAACAAGGAAACCCTAATTTGATTGCTTAAGCTCTAAGCAGCCCATAGACTCCCTCCTTAGAGGGCTTGGACGAATTATTATGGGGTTCCCCATAGATTTCGTCCACTCCAACTTCTATAGAGTCCATTAGCCAATTTATACAACTATCTTATAATACAATATCAGTCCCCTTTATTTAATTAATCTCTTTTAGCCACAAAATTAATTCTTAATTAATTATTGACTAATATTACTTAAACAATATGCTTTCTCTTTTAATATATTATTCATATAATATATTAATAAATCATAATTAATCCTCTTTCTCCTTAATTCATCATATCATTTGCTATGGTGAAGGCAACCCAAAAGGACCATGCTCATAATCGGGTCAAGTACATACCAAAATAGTTATGGGCTTAGACACCTAATCCAACAATAACATGGTGATAAAGTCCATAGAAATATGTTCTCACTTCCACTAAGGAATCTCAAAGCGCTGCAATGGACCATGAGGTCATTGGTTTTCCGCCATAACCTGGTGATAATTCAAACACCTCTCTTCCACCCATGCCACGTCCCTCTTCATAAAGGGCTATCAATAATCTCTCTTTAGGTCTAAATACATCTTAGTGGCCCATGGGTGGATCGAGAATCTCGATCTATGTGCCTCCTCCAACAATACATGGCAAGCTCCACCTATGTAGGGCACCCAAATCCGCCCATGGAAGCTCATAAGCCCACGATTATCCGTCACACATTCGGAAACTTGCCCAATCACACTCTCTCTTGTGGTTCTCCAGTCTCATTGCCTTCACCTGGGCCTCTCGGGTAGTATCTAAGATTGTAGTCATCACCGTTATCCTCATACACGCATCCCAGATCGGAGCGCTCTCGGCTCTGCGACTCAAGGCATCGGCTACCACATTATCCTTGCATGGGTGATATAAGATCTCATAGTCGTAGTCCTTCACTACATCCAACCATCTCCTCTGTCTCATATTCAGGTTGGGCTGATCTATCAGGTATTTCAGGCTCTTATGGTCCGTATGTATAGTACACCGGACACCATAGAGATAGTGGCGCCAAATCTTGAGGGAGAACACTGCTACCCCTAACTCCAAATCATGAGTGGGATACCTCGTCTCATGAGGCTTTAGCTGCCTCGACGCATATGTTATCACGTGACCCCTCTGCATCAACAATGCACCCATCCTTGAAATAGACGCATCATAATAGACTACAAAGTCCTCCACTCCCTCCGGAAGGGCTAAAACTGGAGCTTTGCACAATCTCTGACGAAGAGCCTTGAATGATGTCTGCTGCTCAGGCCCCCAAGAAAAAGTAACGCCCTTCTGGGTCAACATGGTGAGAGGAATCGCAATCTTATAGAAATCTTTGATAAATATCTTATAGTAGCTAGCCAATCCCAGAAAACTCCTGATCTCGGATGGGGATCTCAGCACCTCCCATCACATAACTACCTCATTGTTGGCCAGATCGACCAAAATCCCATTATGATTAATGAGATGTCCCAGGAACTGGACCTCTCGTAACCAGAAATCACAGTTTGAGAACTTGGCATACAGCCTCTCGGACCTCAATACCCCAAGAACCTCTCACAGATTCTCCCCATGCTGCTCTCTGGACCTTGAATATACTAACATGTCATTGATGAATACGATCACCGACCGGTCCAACATAGGCATGCACACCCGATTCATGAGATCTATGAATGTTGTCGGTGCGTTGGTGAGCCCGAAAGGCATCACCACAAACTCGTAATGCCCATAACGAGTTCTAAAGGCCGTCTTCTGGATATCCTCCTCACATACTCTCATCTGGTGATATCCAGATCTCAAATCAATCTTGGAAAACCAAGATGACATTTGCAACTGATCGAACAAATCGTCGATCCTTGGAAGTGGATAACGGTTCTTGACCGTCAAGTTGTTCAACTCCGGGTAATCAATACACATCTGGTGTAAACCATCCTTTTTCTTAAAAAAGGGATTGGCGCTCCCCATGGCGATCTGCTCGGTCTGATAAATCCCTTCCCCAGCAGCTCCTGGAGCTACGAAGATAACTCCTGCATCTCTGGTGGTGCAAGGTGATAAGGTGGCTTGGGAATAGGTGTCACACCTAGAACTAAATGAATCTGGAACTCCGCCTATCTCTCGGGAGGCACACCTGGTAACTCCTCTGGAAAAACATCCGGGAACTCGCACACTATCGGAACTACGAAGATAGAACTCGGCCTCTCTAAAACAAACTGTGTATCCATCACTTATGCTAGAAAACCCATACAAAATTATTGTAAGGTATGCCTCGCCCTGGCAGCAGAGCAGAAGGCTGACCCAGATCTGGTATCCTCTCCATACATTGTAAGGACTCCCCCACTAGAGTCTCGTATAGTTACCAACTGAAGCTCGTAGTCGATCACAGCTCCAAAACGACTCAACCAATCCATGCCCACGATGATACAGACATCACCCATCGCAATCGGTACCAGAGAAATCAGAAAATCGAGTCCAAAAATCTCTAGCACACATCCTCGGAACACATCAGTAGTGAAAACAGCATGCTCATCAGATATAGAAACCCTCAAGGGTCAACTCAATGTATCACGTTGGATGCTGATGTAATGACTAAAAGCTAAGGACACGAAGGATCGACTCGCACCCGAGTCAAATAACACTAAAGTAGGTACATAAATCACAAGGAATGTACCTAAAGATAAAACATAATAAGCACAATAAATCTCAAAAAGCTCTCCCACTAGCACTCGGAACCTTGGCCTTCACCGACTGACTATCAGCAGCACACAAAGAAATAGGTGCAGATCCCTGTGATGATCCCTGACGAAGCTGGGGGCACTTGGCCTTCCGGTGGCCAGTTTGGTTGCAGTGGAAGAAAACTGCAAACCCCTTGGGGCAATCCTTCGCCATATGTCCCTCCTTGCCACATTTGTAACAAATCCCCGCTCGGCACGACCCCTCGTGACTCTTGCCACACTTTCCATTAGTGTGGCCCTTTTGGGCCCCAATCCTCGCATCAGTGGGCTTAGCCCGCTTAGCTGCCAGCTGTGACTGCACCGGCCTCCAGTCTCTCCACTGAGACTCCGCATCCTCCTTAGCCTGAGTCTCTAGCTCGATCTCCCTCCTCCTGGCATTTTCCTGAAGCTCAGTAAATGTCCAATAATACGAGTTCCCCACGAACTCTCGAATATCCCTCCTCAGAATGCTCAAATACCGGGTCATGCACTCCTGCTCCGGCAACAGATGCTCAGGGCAGAATAGAGCCCTCTCGTAAAACATTCGTGTAATCTCAGTCACCGACTCAGTCTTCTTCTTGAGAGACAAAAATTCTTGGGCCAACCGTTCCCACTCCATCAGGGGAACGTACTCATCTTGGATCATCCTAGTAAACCTCTCCCTAGTCACTGCAGTGTGCTCTGCAGGAGTAAAATTGGTCGTCACAAACCTCCACCAGTCTTCCGCTCCCAAGTGAAGTTGGTTCAGCACGAACCGTACCCTAAAATCGTATGGGTATGAATAAGTGCAGAAACACCCGTCGATATCAGAGATCCATCTCATCGCAACAATCGGATCATGAGTCCCATCAAAATCTAGTGGCTTCATGTTGCTGAACTCCCGATACAGCAATGAGTCACCTCCATGCGGCCTAGCAGCAGCGACAGCTGCGGTGGCTGCAGCAGCAGCCGCCTCAGAAACTGTAGCATATCGCTCGTCAAACGTCTCAATCAAAGTGGTCTTAATAGACTTAAGCATCTCCGGAATAGCCTCTCATATGACTGCGGCCATATCGTCGTGAATCATCCTGCAAATCTGATCATCTCTAACTCCACTACTCCCTGGGGTATGGCGTTTACCCACCATGATGTCTCTGAAACACTACACAAAATAATCAAAGACTCACTCGAGCATACTCACACTCGACTACTCATCCCTACTTGACCCTTGGCATCCTAAGGATTCTTACTTGGATTGCATACAGATCGGGTGCTTTCAGTAGTACGAGCTCAATACTACCTTCCACACCCCACCTGTAGTCACCCAAGTCCTCCTCCTAGGATTCTAATTCTCAAATACTCTATATCTCACGAATCATAGACTACTCTCTTAGAAGACCCCTTTCAAACTCATCTAAGTATCTCTTCCGAGATTATCTCCCGACTCATAAATCAGCATGTACTCAAGCAAATAACAGATAACACTAATCAAAAGCATCTCCTAGGCAAAGGCATTACAAATCAGGAAATTCTAGCCCTAAAATATAAAATATGTAGCCTACACTCTAGCATGAAATTCTAATAAAATATCCCATAACACAAAAGTAAGGGTATTTTGGGAAATCACCGTTCAGGCTCTGGCTGATTGTACACACCGCTCCAACTCGTTTCCTCTTAGAACTCTTTCCCATTTTAGAAAATCATTTATTTTGAAATTTTTTCTCAAATCCTCAGTTTGAGTCCAAACACACCCGAAGGTGCATCCGAATCCCTCAAACCAAGGCTCCGATACCAACTTGTAACAACGTAAAATTTTAAACCAAATTTTCAATTTAAAAACACCTTTATCTCAATAATGAAATCACAAAATGTCACAATGTCAAATCATCAAATCTCATATCCAAAAATTATGCGTATATATATATATATATATATATATATATATATATATATATATATAATCCAGGATCCTCCGAAAACATATCTTCAAAGCGAGTGTGTGTACAATCAAGCCGGTGCCTTCCCGTGATCCTGAGAAGAATCTGAAACACGTACCCATAACACGGTAAGCACGAAGCTTAGTGAGTTCCCCAAAATACCACACACACCACATTAGTCACTCGAGTGTAACTCAATACGACCCTCTGATCAATGTATTCCAGTAGAGACCCTCCGGTCCCACAACTCGGGTGGACCCTCCGGCCATAACTCAATAAGTTCATAACAATAAACATAAACCACAAAGACAAAATTTAGGGTATCAGAATACACAGATAAGCACATAAGACATCGCAATCACACAAAGATACCACTCATGGTAAGTATAGTGAGAAGACTCACCTCGCAAGAAATCGGCTAATCTCGAACTCAAATCACCGGTCTATCCTCCGCCTAACACACATGACAATTATCCCTAATTAATCATGGATCTCAATAAGCTAAACTAAACCTTCTACAAAGTTATAGAAGGGTAAAAGACCATTTTACCCCTCAATGGCCTTAATAGTCCACAAATTGACCAAACCCTAAAAGTCAACCAAAAGTCAACGACAGAGAGTACGCTGTGCATACCAGCTTACTATGTCGGGCGTACTCTGCCATCATGCATGCATTGGAGATGCTCAACCACTACACTACGCGTACTGGGATTACGCCCATCGTACATTCTAGTTTCACTCTTCTCACTCACTTGGTCATAATCAGTTAAGACCTTGGCTCATATCATAGATCTGGACTCCCTAATAGCTCTTATTCCATAAAGTTAGTGACTTTAAGCCTTTGCATGGCTGGAATGGTCACAAGCACACAAAACACTCACTCTCTTATCTCAAAAAGCCCATATCTTATTCGTGGGTTGATTCCAACGTCCAAGATTGCATTTTTATGACACGACACCACTAAATACTCTTAAAGAGGGTTGATCAGAGTCTCTGGAGTTCAATATCACATAAAGTCTCCAACTTTTGGGACAAAACCCTAAAATACTCTACAAAAATGCACAAATCAAAAGAGTGAGAAAGCTTTAATCTTTATACCTCAAAATGAAGCTCTACACTCAGATAAACTTAGATCAAAAGCCTGGAATCCCGCTCCTTCTTCAAGGCTCCTTCTTCACTCCAAAGAAACATAAGAATACTCCCAAGGCTCTCAAATGCACTCACAAGAACTAAGAAAGAAAACTAAGGTTTAGGAGGGTTAGTGTTTCAGAATGGAGGGCATGAATGAGGCCATCATAACCTTTATATAGGGGACTCACCCTAAATTAGGCTTTTCACTCTAGCCCTAGTACGCCCATCGTACCCTCTGGTACGCCCAGCATACCCTTTGGTATGCCCAGCGTACAAGGTGGCTTCCAAGTCAAATACAAGCATATGAGTACACTGAGCGTACACTCACATACGCCTCACGTACTCATTTGCCATCTTTTCTCATAAAGGACTAAAATGGACAAGTATTCAAAAGACCAAGGGTTACAAGGTATACCTGGGCTTGGGATGTTACATGAGATTACGCACAATATCACTTACCAGACTCATGTGATCTTCGGCATGGTCAAGGAGGACATTTTGGAGTTTCTTGATGAGAGGCGGAGTGCATTCCGCACTGAGATAGTGTCCATGATAGAGGTCCGTACGTGGATGATTCGGGAGTTAGGAGCTTATGAAGCTCTAGATTTTCATGGGGTGAGGGACCCCATTTCTAGCAGCAGATGGTTAGCAAATGTCGCCAACACTTTTTGTACCAGCCGTTGCCCGAGAGGGATAAGGTCCGACTTTATCCCTGCATCCTGAAAGAAAAGGCATGTGATTGATTGGTAGAGGTTGGTAGTGAGTGATGAAGCGGTTGATGTAATGTCACGGGATGACTTTTCAATTGGATTCTGGGTGAAGTTGCCCCGGCAAGTGAGATGTGATAGTTGGCGCAAGAGTTGTTGGATCTCCGCCAGACGGAGACTGAGGCAGAGATCACTTCCAAGTCTCGAGAGAGAGGTTATTTGGTACTGCAGTATGTAGCAGATGAGGAAATGGAGAAGGTAAGGTATCATGACATACTACAGAATGTTAGCAGGGAAATCGTGAGTATCACGGGGTGTGAGACCCAGAATGATATGACTTTTAGAGCCCGAGAACGGGATATTGACTTGGATAAAAATGGAAAGAGGAAACCAGGTCAGTTACTTATATTAAAGGGTCTCGGAAGGAGAACCAAGATTTCGGATCAGCTTTTGAGAGGCCAGCAGGGCCAGATTCAGTGTAGCACGTGCGGGAAACTGCATGGTGGAGCCTTTCGTTTTAAGGATTTGAGTAAGTGTAACTCTGGGTTTATCCTCTGTTTATGTTTGAATTATATTTTATAGAGATGTAATATGCCAATTGCATACCGAGAATTATTAGCAGATATAGAAAGGTCATTTTCCTAATTGTGGGATTGGGAGTGTACAGCGTCATCTTGATTTATGGTCGAGATCAAATCAGGGGTGTTCTATGGAAGGTCTGCAGTCAAGGATCTGCAAGATGGTTATCCAGCATCCATAGGATTCGATGGTCTTAGTAACCGTTATTCATTGGCTAGTAGTGGAGCGTTAGCTGCTAAGAACTGGTTGTCATCGGATAGATCGTTGGAAAGTGAGAACGATTGGGAATTTTCCAATTTTCATGTATTGTGAAGAATTATTCGAATATAAGTGGGGTAGAATCATCCAGGGATTCAGAAGCAAGAGCAGTTTTGAAACTGGGATAAGTTCCGCATCCTTGTCAGAAAGGAAAACAGCCCAAGCGGCTATATGGATTGAGGATAGTGTGAGTTGGAAGTTCAAAAACTTGCCAATAATGAGATCACATTCTAGGAATGTTTGATAGCAGGCCTTAGGGAATTAGGTTGGGAATTCCAGTCATGACATGAGTTAAGTTTGGGATGTTAGGTCGTGTGTATGCT
This sequence comes from Lactuca sativa, assembly GCF_002870075.4. Classification (NCBI taxonomy): domain Eukaryota; kingdom Viridiplantae; phylum Streptophyta; class Magnoliopsida; order Asterales; family Asteraceae; genus Lactuca; species Lactuca sativa. The sequence goes on along the minus strand of NC_056625.2, from coordinate 82,899,735 downwards.
CGACGTTGGATGTGTTCGGATTAGTAACTAACGATTGAGATAGTGTGGAAAGTGTTGTATGACTGTGGGGTAGGCGTAGCATTCACTAGCAGCCATATAATGTGGAAAGTGTTGTAAGTCTGCGGGTGTAGTCATAGCAATCACAAGGTTAGCAGATAGTGCTAGAAGCGTTGTAAGTCTGTGGGTGTAGCCGTAGCACTCACGAGGTTGGTGTTGGATAAGGTGTCTAAGTCCATAACTATTTCGGGTGTGTACTTGACCCGACCCGGCATGGTCCATTTGGGTTGCATGGCACCATGCAATTGGATAGACTAAATGAGAGAAATAACACTTGGAGATTATTAATATATTATAAGTTCTAATATATTAATAATATTATTTGATTAGTTTGATCAATAATTAATTTAGAATTAATTAAGTGGTCAAAAGGTAACTAATTAAATATATGGGTTGATTATGTAAATCATCCATATCTTCTATAGTGGGCTAAGAAGCTCCATGGATTATCAAGTTGGGTTCTACCCATAGGATGCTCCATGGGAGTTACAAACCCATGGGTCATGGAAATGAAGAGTCATGACACATTAGGGTTTACATGGTGTAACCCTAGATGTGTCAACACTATATAAGAATCATATTCTCCACCAAAATCGGCTACACTAAGAAACTAGAGGGATTGGCCGATTTTAAGAAGTGTGTATTATCTCAAGAGTCTTTCCAAGAGCATTTGGTGTTGTGTGAAGCATTTGAGGCATCACACTTGGGGTGCTAGGCTCACAAGGTTTCAAGGAACACAAGCAACAACAAGGTAAGTTATTCTATCTATTATTCAAGTTAAAATTGTTCCCCATGTATGCTAGATAGGAATATAACCTTGGAAATTCAACTTTGCATGATAATTAGACAAACATAGATCCAAGGTTATTAGGGTTGCATGTACACTTAAAAAGTGTTAGAATGCTCAAAACCCATCAGTGGTATCAGAGCCTAGGCTTGTTTGTTTGTTATTTGTGCTTAAAAGTTGAAGAAAGTCGAAAATCTTGCTGTCTGACTGATGGACTCGGCGAGTCCATGGGGAGGACTCGTCGAGTTCACGTGTATCTTCAACCTACTCGGCGAGTAGGTTTATGCACTCGGCGAGTAGGGTCGACAGAGTGCAGAATTTCGACTTCAGTTGCTGGAAATGGATTAGAAACATTACCCTAAATTGTTTTGGTACTTGAAAACTTGTTTTAGAAGGTGTAATGTCTTTTCTAACTCATTTACAACAACTAGTTATCAAAATTACAAAGATTAAATGTGATTTTGATTCTTGAAGGTGTTCATATTCATATTCTTGTTCTTATGATGTTTAGATGATCATAGGAATTATTTGTAACCTATGTGGTAGATTAATTCATGATCATAATGTGTTTTAATGGAGTCCATAACTTGTCCTCAAGTTATGGAAAACCAAAAGTCTCTTGGATTTAAGAACCATTAAAAGAACACTAGAGTTAGGAAAAATGAAAAGTCCTCATTTTATTACTCTATTAAACTCATAAGTTACAAGAAATGAAAAGTTTTGAAAGTTTACAAAACTTGCCCTCAAGTTTTGGAACAAGTAAAGTTAAGTTAAAACTTTAGTTCCAACCCCTAGAATTTTAAAAGTTAAAATTCAACCCTTATACTTATATTATTATGATTTAATAATTATATATATATGTATAAGAACAAAGTCGTCTTACCGCTAGTACGCCTCATTCACGAAGCCGGTCTATAAGGTGGGTATAAGGTTGTTGCCTATAAAATGGTGACTTAATGGGTGTCCACTCTCACCCACCGCTTGCTTGACCGGTGGAGGGTCGTTAGCCGAACGGGTAAGACAAGGACTTACAAATTCTCATTCAAAGTATGATGAATATTATAAAGTAACTAAATGTTTTATTAAATTCCCAATCTTAGTTACTTTAGGAAAAATGTGAATAAGGTGCTAATCCATGAAATTACACTTTACACTTTGTTTAAGTCGTTGGTGGAGCGTGTGTGGTTAACCGGCACACTAACTTGGACTTAACAAGGTAGGTAAAGGGTGACTTAGGGTTTATTATAGTATCGATGGAGCGTGTGTGGTTTACCGGCACATCGATTGAGTGATAAACTTTAAGGGTACCAAGTGATTTGCATGGTTACTTCACACCTCGTTTTGTGATCCTCGGTATCCCAGTCACAAAACTTGGAGGGCACACTCGAGATTGAAACATGCCTTTGAAAAGTTCATTGAATCTCAAAGAATCTAGGAATTTCTAAGAACCATTCAAAAACCTAATACTAAAATATTGCGGTTTTCGTGGTGGAAATTGGTGAATCGTCATTCACCTACCTTTCAAATATGATATAGCTTAGATTACGGCATACCTCTTCTAAGTTATATTATATTGTGATTGGATCCTAGCCTTAATATTACATTTGGGTGTCTTATTAAGGACTCTCTTATATCTAAACTAACCTTGTTCTCTTCTCTTCAGATGTCTTTCAACAATGCTTCTGGCTCTAATCCTAATGGCTCCTTTACCCTTATGAACTTGTGTGGGAAAGTCACCTTTGATGGATCCAACTTCAATGAGTGGATCAGAAACATCAGGATGATTACCCGCTACGAGGACAAAGAATATGTCCTTGACAAGGAGCTTAAGGAGATTGATGAGACCACTGCAACTCCTCAGGAGATCGCTGACTTTCGGGCACATGAAAGGGATGCTACGAAAGTGGCTTGCATCATGATGGCCACGATGACAGCGGAGCTCCAAAAGTCTTATGAGGATTTCTACCCTTATGAAATGCACCAAGATTTGATGGAAAGATACCATCAAAGTGCAAGACAAGAGAGGTATGAAATCATCTGCTCCATGATAACAACCATGATGAAGGATGGGGAATCCGTCATGAGCCACATGCAGAAAATGCAAAGGTATGTGGATCGTTTGCTGAAGCTTAATGTGAACTTCCCGGAGGATCTTGCAATAGATATCATTTTGCACTCCTTACCATCGTGCTATGATCAATTCCGCATGACATATCACATGAACAAGGAAGAAGTCACCCTCAGCAAACTTCAGGGACTTCTCAAGACCGCAGAATCAGGTCTTAAAGGGAAGTCGGTTGCTATCACTCTTACTCCAAACTCAACTCCGGTTTTGGCAATCGGGAAAAGTCGAGGGAGGAAGAGAAAGAGATCTTTGAAGGGTACCAAGGCTCGGACCCTTGATGGCTCTTCCTCGAGTGGAACCAAGAAAGGTTTCATTACTCCTTCTTCTGACCCAAAAGAGGCTGAATGCTTCTATTGCCATGAAAAGGCTCATTGGAAGCGGAACTGCCCAAAGTACCAACAGGATGTGAAGGATGGGAAAGTCAAACCCAACCATGCAGGTATTTACACTATCATTTCTAATAACTCACCCCATTCTAATTCTTGGGTCCTTGATACCGGTTGTGGTATTCATATTTGCTGTGACTTGCAGGGACTAAGAAGAAGTGAGGATGTGGAGCAAGGAAGAATAAACTTGATCATGGGGAATAGGAAAGCTTTACCTGTTACCAAGATTGGAGTTTATACTTTATCGCTAAGTAGTGGGTTTAGTTTAGATTTGAATAAATGTTGTTACTTGCCAGGAATGGCAAGAAATATTATTTCCTTTCATGCTTTGTACAAACAAGGGTTTACCTTTTCGTTTAATAATGAAGTTGGTTCTATTGATGCTTTCTTTAATAATGTTCTTTATTTTAAAGCATTACCTTGTGATGGTGTGTATGAAGCTGTGTCTGTTGTAGATAACTTAGGAAATAATGTTTTGTGTATTGATTCTACTACTAATAATAACTTGGATAAAGCATCATTATGGCATTGTCGCCTTGGACATATAAGCAAGAAACGCATAGGCCAACTCTAAAAGGATGGAGTCTTGGAGTCGTTTGACCTAAAGTCAGATGATAGTTGCGAATCATGCTTACATGGAAAAATGACAAAGTCACCCTTCACAGGCTCGTGTGAAAGGGGTGAAGGTTTGTTGGACCTTATACACACGGATGTGTGTGGACCATTCAAACATGCCACAAGGGATGCTAATCGTTATTATTTGACTTTTACTGATGATTATAGTAGATATGGATATGTCTACTTGATCAAGCATAAGTCAGAGACTTTCGAGATGTTTAAGGAATTTAAACAGGAAGTCGAGAATCAATTGGGCAGGAACATTAAGATGCTTCGATCCGATCGAGGAGGTGAGTATCTTAGTTCATAGTTCCTTGACTATCTAAGGGAATGTGGGATAGTCTCACAATTGACACCTCCCAGGACACCACAGTTGAATGGTGTGGCTGAGAGGCGTAATCGAACCTTGTTAGATATGGTTCGTTCCATGATGAGTCGAGCTTCGCTACCAATCTCATTCTGGGGGTATGCCTTAGAGACTGCCGCCCATATCCTTAATCTAGTCCCTACAAAGAAAGTTGCCAAAACTCCTCACGAGATGTGGACTGGTAAAGTACCTAAACTAGACCACATCAAGATTTGGGGTTGTGAGGCTTTCGTGAGACGCGAGACTCATGATAAGCTCGAACCTCGAAGCGAGAGGTGTATTTTCATCGGTTACCCACAGTGATCCTTTGGTTACCTCTTCTACAGACCTAGTGACAATGTGGTCTTTGTAGCAAGAAGAGGAGTCTTTCGAGAAAGAGAGTTTATAAGCCAAGGAGACAGTGGGAGGAAAATTGATCTTGAAGAAATTCAAGAATCAAGTGGTGAAGGAACTTCAAACTCTAGCCCTCAACTTGAGGAGGAAACTCCTGTTGAGCCAATTGACAAATCTGTACCTCTGAGGTGTTCCACGAGAGTTAGGAGTGCACCTGAGCATTACTATGGATTCCATATTACTGCAAAAGGTGAGACACTTATTAGTGATGGGACACTAGTAAGTCAAGATGACCCTAACAGCTACGAGGAAGCCATGGCAGGCCCCGAGTCTGCTAAATGGAAAGAGGCTATGGATAGCGAGATACAATCCATGTATGACAATCAAGTTTGGAACTTGGTTGAAAATGTACCAGGTCGTAACACAGTAGGGTGCAAATGGGTCTTCAAGAAGAAGACCGACATGGATGGTAAAGTACACACTTATAAGGCTAGACTGGTTGCAAAGGGCTTCTCTCAAATTCCTGGAGTGGATTATGATGAGACCTTTTCTCTGGTAGCCAAGATTAAGTCTATTCGGGTTCTGTTAGCCATAGCTACATTTCATGACTATGAAATATGGCAGATGGATGTCAAAACCGCTTTCCTTAATGGAAAGTTGGCTGAAGATGTTTACATGAGTCAGCCAGAGGGTTTTGTCAGCAATGAGTACCCTAATAGAGTGTGTAAACTTGAGAAATCCATTTATGGATTGAAGCAAGCACCTCGCAGATGGAATCTTTGCTTTGATGAGAAGGTCAAGGAATTTGGCTTTACTAGGAGTGAAGATGAATCTTGTGTGTATGTCAAGGCTAGTGGGAGTATAGTTAGCTTTTTGGTATTGTATGTGGATGACATACTACTCATAGGAAACGACATTCCAACCCTGCAGGAAGTAAAGTCCTGGCTTGGGAAGTGTTTCGCTATGAAGGACCTTGGTGAAGCTGCCTATATTTTAGGGATAAGGATCTTGAGAGATCGGAGTAAAAGACTAATTGGACTTAGTCAGAGTACCTACTTGGATAAGGTGCTGAAGAGATTCAGCATGCAGGATTCCAAGAAAGGAGAGTTACCCATCCAGAGTAACACCAGATTGAGTAAGACACAAAGCCCTAGCACTGAGGCTGAGATAGCAGAAATGAGTCGAACACCTTATGCTTCGGCTGTAGGATCGATCATGTATGCTATGACGTGTACTCGACCCGATGTAGCCTTTTCCCTGAGCATGGTTAGCAGGTATCAGGCGAACCCTGGCAAGGCACACTGGACTGCGGTAAAGAATATCCTCAAGTACCTACGAAGGACTAAGGACTGGGTCCTTACCCTCGGTGGGAGTGATGACTTGAGAGTAGTAGGGTACAGTGATGCTAGCTTCCAGACTGATAGGGATAATTTCCGCTCTCAGTCAGGATGGGTCTTTACCCTAAACGGAGGAGCAATTTCTTGGAAGAGTTCCAAGCAAGAGACAGTGGCAGATTCTACTTGTGAATCAGAGTATATTGCAGCTAGCGAGGTAGCAAAGGAGGCGATATGGCTGAAGAACTTCATTGGAGACCTTGGAGTTGTACCAGCTATTAAAGAGCCAATGGAAATTTTCTGTGATAGTGAAAGTGCTGTTGCCTTAGCCAAGGAACCAAGGGATCACGGGAGATCCAGACACATCGACAGAAAATACCATTTCATCAGACATCGGATCGAAGAAGGACTCCTCGTGGCAAAGAGGGTATCATCAGATGAGAATCCGGCAGATCCCCTCACAAAGGGACTGACTCGGGTTAAGCATCTTCAGCATGCTCGGAGCATAGGGCTGAAGGATGATATTAGATTTAGTAGTTAGATAACCTCGAAATTTGTAAAGTGTAATTGACATTTGATGATGAATAAAAAAATGTTTTATTTATGAGTAAGGTGTTGCTATCTCTTGTCGATTGTTTACTATATTTCTTTTGCATGTTTTGACTTCCAGAATAATTTTGTTTGGTATAACATATTATTCAAACCTCCACAGTCAGTCATATGTCGGAAGTAGGTATGAATCAAGACTGTCATGTTTGGTTGTAGAGGTCTTGGACAAGGCTACAGCAATCATGAGTGCTCATAAGTTCTGAGCATTGGACTCAACCCACGCTCACTGGAATCACTTCATGGAATTCTATCTCGAGTGATCGTGAGACGATAATATCGTATAAGTCTTCAAACCTAGAGATATGATTTGTTACTTACAAGTTGGTTATGCATTGACTGTACGAAAACGCATTGGTAACTCGATGCTATAAAACGTACTTTTGTGTGTAATTCAATGAGTGGTAGAACAAACATATGAGTCGAAGTTTATCTGTTCCTTCTTGGATTAGAAGCTGATATCTGGGCCCCTCGATGATTTTGTTTTGACCCATGTATCGGGCCCGGTCAAAACTAAGTTGATGTGTTTAATTAAGTTCTTTGTCAAACAAATCGGAAATCGGGAAACAAATGCTGGACAATAAGCAAGACAATGTTCCATGTATTTGTCTGGCTGATATCTAGAACGGAGGATTATATGATCACTTATCTTAAATGCCGTACCATCATCTTTTCAGTTCCGAGAGACCTTGAAAGAGCTACGATTGCCGGTCGGTTCCTGAAGTACTAGAGATATAGTTATTAGACTTATCCAAGTGGGAGACTGTTGGATAAGGTGTCTAAGTCCATAACTATTTCGGGTGTGTACTTGACCCGACCCGGCATGGTCCATTTGGGTTGCATGGCACCATGCAATTGGATAGACTAAATGAGAGAAATAACACTTGGAGATTATTAATATATTATAAGTTCTAATATATTAATAACATTATTTGATTAGTTTGATCAATAATTAATTTAGAATTAATTAAGTGGTCAAAAGGAAACTAATTAAATATATGGGTTGATTATGTAAATCATCCATATCTTGTATAGTGGGCTAAGAGGCTCCATGGATTATCAAGTTGGGTTCTACCCATAGGATGCTCCATGGGAGTTACAAACCCATGGGTCATGGAAATGAAGAATCATGACACATTAGGGTTTACATGGTGTAACCCTAGATGTGTCAACACTATATAAGAATCATATTCTCCACCAAAATCGGCTACACTAAGAAACTAGAGGGCTTGGCCGATTTTAAGAAGTGTGTATTATCTCAAGAGTCTTTCCAAGAGCATTTGGTGTTGTGTGAAGCATTTGAGGCATCACACTTGGGGTGCTAGGCTCACAAGGTTTCAAGGAACACAAGCATCAACAAGGTAAGTTATTCTATCTATTATTCAAGTTAAAATTGTTCCCCATGTATGCTAGATAGGAATATAACCTTGGAAATTCAACTTTGCATGATAATTAGACAAACATAGATCCAAGGTTATTAGGGTTGCATGTACACTTAGGAAGTGTTAGAATGCTCAAAACCCATCAATTGGAAGATAATGCTAAAGTGTTGTAAGTCTGCGAGTGTAGCATAAGTCTACGGGTGTAGCCGCAACATTCACTAGGTTAGTAAATAGCATGAGAGTGTGTTGGATCATAGAGGGAACAGTGGTACCCCCAGTCCTGGTGCAACTGCAAGGGCATGGCAAATCCACAGATTGATTTACGGAATTCCCAACATGAATTAGACCTATTTGAGCCAGTGATAAGACCGTAGGAACATAACTGGAGTTATGGGATCAAGGAAGCGATGGACCATTTAAGGTCGTTTGTGATATACGGCTACCCTTGGTCATGTAACAATCACTTTTAGCGTTGGATTTGGTGACGTCAGGACTCAATATATGAACTCGATAAGCTAGATCAGAACGTCGTTAGAGCCACGGGGCAAGATAACTAGTGGCAACTATTGACACGCGAGGATTTCGTTTGGAAGTCGGAAAGGGCAACTATGTGAGAGTCTTTTGGCTTCGCAACTAGGCCAGAACCCGGTATTTCAGCTGACTGGCAAACAAATTGAGACCAGGGAGGTCTTAGTGGATTTTGAAAGGCACCCAGGATGCATCATACTGTTTCAGGCAGTTCAGTGTTCGGGCAGTTTCAGTGTCATGGGCGGTATTAGTGATCTAAGTTTGCAAGTATGAATGGGTAACATATTGCTTGGGTTATGCTAAACCACTCACAACAGGATTATCTAAGCCTTGGCCAAGTATAAGTGATCTGCAAGGACAATTGGGTCTATAATTATGTTTTCTAATGGGAACCTCGAGTTATTAAAAGTTGAGTAGTCAGTTGAGAGATAACTGGACTGGATTCAACAATAATGATTCTATATGGGCGGTCTGTCAGGGAGTCAGACCATCTCAAGAATCCAGATTTCAGATTGAGTAAAGGCGGTCATGTTGCGAGGAATTCGTTTATCTTCGAGTTCTAGAATCCTGTGAGGGATGATTTAGATTGCCTTGGGAAGGCTAGAGTTAAGCTCGGGATTGTGGCCATGTCGTTCAAGTTATTGGGCGTGTAAGGGATGGTAGGAAATGATTTCGAGGAAGAAATAAAATTAAAGTGGGGGATAGTTGTAACATCCCGTTTATTAAATAAATAAATACATAAAATTGATGAATGAATAGTAGCCCTAATATCCATAATATTTAGCAGGGTGTTGGTTTTGGGGAGCCGAATGTTATAATTTGGATTATTCGGGGTCAAATTGTAATTTCAGGATTTATTTTGTAAAGAATTTTAGAAGACATCGAGTGTTTGGTAAGTATTGGAATTATCATGAAAGGATTTAAAAACTGAGGGCTTTTAGGTAAATTTCAGACTTTATTTGAAAGGAATTTAAGAAGGCAGGGTATAAATGGTAAATTATGGACTTTGTTTGAAGAGATTGTGAATGGGAGGGACCGGTTCTGCCATTTTCATTATAAGTTTTCATAGAGACGAGATTTAAAACCTGATACCCTACATACCCGTCGGATGGACGCACCCCATGTAACCCTAATCCTAAGTAATAGCTCCCGCTGCCACCTTATGTCTCCCACCACCGGCCGCCACCCTCCTTCTTCAACATCTGGTCCCGCTACCATGTCGTTTCCGATCAGAAAACGACAACAAGGACCACAGGACTCCTCCATCCTTACTATTCCTTTCGTTTCTGTAGCTGGTAGCCGTTGCTGCCACCACCGTCGCTTGTAAACTCTAGCCGCCTCCTTACCAGTTGAAGCCGGAGTCGACCACCAGCCATTGCCGCGGTGCTTCTCACGAGGGCAAGGCCGATGAAATGCAATGTTGTGGCTGGGTGCTATCATTCTCGGACGCGCTTCCTCCGTCCTTTCTGCCTAGCCGTTGCTGATGTCACCGCTGCAGCTATTTCCGTCACCATCCTCCTCCAAGAACGTTGTGTGGTTGCATGGTGGGTATTTTTTCCTGTGTGTATGTGTGTTCCTGTATCCCTTAGCAGTTGTGTTTGGCCGTAGATCGAGAAAAACCACCATGGCTGCCAGCCATGGTGGCTACCGCCACTTTTCCTTTTCTGCCACCTTATACCACCACCGACCAGCACAAGGGTGGTTGTGCATGAGTGTATGTGTGTGCTATATTGGGTGTGTGTGTGTGTGTGTGATTTAGGATATTGATGTATAATGTATCATTTTGCCAAAAAAACCCAAAGAAAACCCACCACCTCCACAATAAGGTGGTGGTTGCCACCCTTTGTCGCCACCAGTCACCGTGTTCAGCGGCGGTGTACATTTAAATGATTAGAGTGATATTTTTTGGATGTTTGATCAACTTTTAGTTTAGAATCATAACCACCACCGTTAGCCGCCATTGACCGCCACTAACTTCATTAATGATTAATTAATCTAAAAACTTAACAAATGGATTAACTAGAACATGATTGGGTTGGAAACCCTAATTAGGGTTTAGAAAACCTAGTTTGGATTGGGCCTTGATTTGGGCCTTTCTTTTGGGCTTTGGTGATTGGGCTACTGATGGGCCATCCAAGAACAGGCATATGGACTAGAATATTGGATGAGCTTTAGGGTAAGGCCCATGTGAGGGGTTTGGGCCCAATTTGGAAAATTAGGCCATAGATGGGCGATATTTGGGCCTTGATAATTATGAGATATTGGACCATCAGAATGCCAAGCATTGGACCAAGAATAAATGGTTGGGCCTTAAGGTAAGACCATGTAGGGGTTTGGGCCCAATTTGGAAAATTGGGCCATATGTTGGGCTTTGGTTCATAGTTTGACTTTTGGGATTTTGGATTGGGCCTTGAGCCTGAATCAAGCTAAGATGGGAGTAAAGTAGTCTTTTACCCCAAGCATGGACTTATGGTTATGTGTTGGTACCCAATTATTAATTGGGTGTTATTTTGATGTTGATAGTTCAAGAATCTATCATCTAGTAGCTAGGGTTTTGTCCACAGGACTCTAGCAGTGTGAAGTGAGTATTCTCCTATAGGAATGGATCTAAGGCACCAAGGTCGGCCCGTTTATGTGTGTTAGCGTATGTCGTACATCAGTCCGATGTTGGGGTTAGCTCGATGTAGATTATATGTTTCCGGACTTCGGTCCGATGCTGATGCAACCCAGAGGAATGTTTGTATGCTTAATGTCTTCATGATTCTTACATGTGTGTTATGTGTTCTGGACTTCGGTTCGATGCCAGCACAAGCCCGAGGAATATTTAGCTTATTTGTTATGTGTTATGTGTTCCGGACTTTGATCTGATGTCAGGTCAAGCCCGAGGAATGTTTATTTGTTTATATTTATTGTTTATGATATATGTTTGTTGATATGTTATATGTATACCAGACTTCGGTTCGATGTCCGGCGACGCCCGATGCCGGATGCGTCCGATGTTGGGTGGGGCGCGATGTAGCGGGCAAGGCCCAATGTATGTTATTATGTGATTATGTGTATGGTATGTGGTAGTTTTGGGAGACTCACTAAGCTTCGTGCTTACAGTTTTCAGTTTTGGTTTCGGGTACTTTCGGTAGCAAGGGGAAGAGCTCGGGATGATTGCAGTGTACACAATATTTGTTTAGCCTGGGATGTTTATACTCTCATATATTTTGGCAGATGTTATGATATTTTGAGCTAATTATGATTTTTATTTGATGTATGATGATTATGATTTTCTTAATAATTAAAAACAAGATTTTTTGGACTGTATTTTAGGATGTTACAATTGGATAGAAACTTCCTAATTTCAATGACGCCTTATGATATAGGGAATTGCTTGCTATATGTTACTTGATTGTGCAATTGTTGTGTGTATGTTGATTAGTTTTATATGGTCAGGATTAAGTAGCCTTAGAATGATCAACTTAACCCTACTTCATGTTCCTTGTTTGGTTGTGGACTTAGAGCAGAGTCAATTATTCGACAGTCTGTCTGACCATGTATTGTGTACGACAAGCATGCACAAAAGCAACCAATTAAGCGAGAGTGAGGGTAATCCTAGGAGGAGTACCTAGAGATTTAGTTGTAGCCAGTAGAATTTTGTATCAGTTAGCATGCCTAGGAGTGGTCTAGTGTAGTGCCTTAGGACATTGGGATAAATTCTGATTCGACTGCGGATATGTGTGGAAGGTAGTATGGACACGTACTACTGAAAGCAAAAGATCCATATGAGATTCAGGAGGAACCTCGAGGTAAATAAGGAACTAATAGAAGGGTATCTTGGTGTGTTAAGCACTGTGTTTAATGTCTGACCTTTGCATAGTGTATTTTTCAGTATGGCGGCTATTGAAGATTCGGGATCGGAATCTGCTGGTACTGGGGGAGTAGGTTTGAGTGAGGAGGAGATCTGCATGATCGTTGCTACCAATGTGGCCGAGGTGATCAAGTAGGTGATTCTAGAGTTGTTTGGGTTAGTGAAGACCGCTTTGATTGAGGAGTTTGACTAGCACTATGTCGACGTCACGCGGGTAGTTGTTGTGGTAGCCACAACAGTTGTTTCCATTTCAAGATCTCAGGGAGGCGGGGTGATGCAGTATCGAGGGTTTAGTTATACGAAGCCTCCATAGTTCAGAGGCAATAGGGACCCGATCATCGCTTCAAGACGGATTTCTGAAGTGGAGGGATTTTTCTTCAAAATCAAGTCTTCATCTCCCGAGGCCCAAAAGGTGAAATTTTCACTAAATATTCTTCGTTAAGGTGCGAAGGATTGGTGGGAGTTTTTGAACCAAGGATTTTCGTAGGCAGAGCGAATTGTAGTGACTTGGGAGCAGTTTTTGGATATGTTCCGAGTAAAGTATGTTCCTCTTATGGGGCGGGAGCGACTAGCACAGGAGTACCTGTCGCTCAAGTAGACGGCTGAGTCGGTCATGGAGATCACCAAGATGTTCACATAGAGGGCTCTTTTCCGCCCTAAGCATGCCATTTTAGAGCAAGTGAAGATGTCACGATACCTGAGTATGCTCAAGACAGACATTCGAGCATTTTTATCTACTCAGCAATACCAGACCTTGACCGAGATGCAGTCAAGCGCCAGGAGGGAGATTGAGTTGGAGATTCAGCAGAAGGGGGAAGTGTAACAATTGAGAATTTTACATCAATAATCGTTACTAGGACTTAGGATCGACTCATAATAACAAAAAAAAATTCTCATATTTAAGAATAATATGGAAAGTTTAGACGAAAATAAAGTAATCAAAAAGTTAAAATGGTTAGTGTATTTAAAAAATACACGACCTAATGATCCCAAAAATATAAATGGCTAAAAAATCTAACTCAGATTTGAAGAGTTATGATTTTATGACGAATAGAAACCAACCACGTTAATACCGCTATTGACATAAAAAATAGAAAAAAGATAACGGTTGAGTTTCGGCTAACACTACAAAAAGAAAATTTGTAGTAAAGCATGAGATAAGAACTTGGGAAGGAAGGAGGGAAAAATGGAAGTCTTGTGAAGGAGATACGATTTTTATAAAATATAAAAATGTGGGTTAAACATGAAAGCTAAAATTAGAAGATGCAACCTAAAGGATAGTTGTAGTTCTAAGAAAGAGCTACACAAATATATAAAGAGGGTAAGAAACAAAGTTCATATGAAGAAGTATGAATTTTTAAAACGGATTTAAGGGTGCGCGTCAATATGCACGTCATGCCCATTGCGCACATCTGACCACCAGACTCGTCGGAGATTTGGATACGTAGACCACCAGAAGGGTGACACGTGGCAAGATTTGCACGAGCCATGATGCAAGTGCACGCCGTGCAGGAGAGTGCCCGACACGCACAATCACTATAAATAAAGGTGCTTGCTTCCTGGTTTTTCATCTCAAACCAACCTTCAAACTCTCTTTCTATACTTCAATACCCTCTTGAGGGCAAGAATCTCTGGTTGCAAAGGTTCTGGCACTTCTCGATATGCTATTAGAGTGAGGTCACGACCCTTGTTTTACTGTTTTAAAATGTTTTCATGGGGGATACATGATTAATAAATGATTTTATAAAAATATTTATTTTATAAATATTAATACATCTTATAATAAGCTAAATGCCTTAGGATAGTATAATTATAGATACTATGCCTAGATTTAAGCTATGATGTGTGTATAAAAGATATGATGCCCAATAATCAAGGAGTAGGTATTACCTAGATGTTATAATGGTCAAATCCCTAGGAAACCTTAAGTACCTAGGAGTTATGCTAGATAAGATTTAGGATATGCACTGTATTTTGTTGTTACGCTGCCCAAATGAATCATTAGATGATTCAAAATTAAGATGATTCATAAGAAAAAAAAATCCAGAATAAAACATTTTCATGATTCATTTTTAGGTAAATCAATAATAAAATTCACTTTTATGACAATTTTAGTGAATATCAACAAAATCATCGTAAAAATGAATCATCGAAATGTTTTTCGGGATTTTTTTTGTGAATCATGTTATTATTGATTCATCTAATGATTCATTTGTTTTGTTCGCCAAAAAAATAAGCCGAAAAAAAAATTCTTACCTTCCTACCAAAAAAATTTTCTTACTGGATCTATATATATATATATATATATATATATATATATATATATATATATATATATGGGTAATTATGATAAAGATCAAAAACTAAAAGATAAAAGATAAAAGCCTATGGTTAATGGGTTACTAAGTTGGTTATTCATCCAAAATCCTTGATTAAATTCGGCAAATCCCCAATACCTATAATCGTTAATCTTGCGAAAGCTAGAAAGTTATGTATATCTATACGAGGCCATGACAACCTCACCTGCGATTGCTAGTTACAATCCCGGCATAATACCTTCAATATAAGTTACTATTCGATGCACTATGAAGCGTCATGATTAGGGGTACATTTACGGTCGTAGCGTCGATTATAGGGGCTCAGGTTAATACATTAAAAATCGCCTTAGAGCTTAGATTACCATTAGGGACGCTTGGTATGGTATTTAAAATATGTTAGGATTGTTATAAATCCATAAAAGATAGTAAATTAGGGTTAACAAAAGATAATCCTAATTAAAATACGTTAGGATCGTTAGATATCCTGAAAAGATAGTCATTTAAGATTTATAAAAGATGCACTAAAAAGATAGAAGGCTAGGTAAACAAATAAGAAAGCTTTTCATAAAATAAAATTATGCTTAAAGGAATTCAAAAATAAAAACTCAAGAACTCACCAACATTATGTTGACTTTCAAAATGCATATATTCTCTGGTTAATAGGATTGACGCTCTTTATACCGTCACACAACTCAGTGTTTTTGCCAAAGGCCGGGCAGGGGGTGTGATTGAGATGGTATCATAACATAGGTTAAGATATAGTGATTTAGTATTTCCTTAGGAATAGCGACGTAGTATTTCTTTAGAAATTACGACAATAGCTTAGGTCAAATACACTGATTGGGTTTGTTATCAAACCTATAACTAAGAATTTTATACCATAAAATTTTTTACTGATAGATTATGTATTGGAAAGGTGACTAGACTGGAACTGTGACATTAGGTTGTTGGATTTCAAAACAACTATATGCCAAAATGGTCCTGCCCACCGACTTTTCCTACCTAACCAATCCGTACACTGTCTAGAAGTATAAAAAAAATAAACCACCAATCACAAATAAACATATACAGAAATGCAACAAATAAAGATAAATATCCTGGAAATTCAGTGTGTAAAAGTTGAGTCACCCTAATTATAGTCTGATTAACTATGTTTAATCTTGACAGAACCAAAACATCATCTGAAATAGGATAGACAAATGAAACATAAAATCTGTAAATATATAAATACAATCCCAAACCAAATAAAATATGTTAGAATACATCATAAAGTATCAAAATACAAAATAAAACCCACAAATCTATTCCTCACTACCCTTCGAATCTGTCTCGGTCTCCTTGTCATCGTCATCTTCATCATCGTCGTCATTGTCATTTGTGTCTCTAGGATGCATGCCTGAAGGACCGGGACAATCCTAACCAATGTTGTGTGGCTGAGAAGGGGGGTGGTACAACGGGATCCACATTAGGAAAGGGCAGATTGTCCATCCTTAGATGATGCCAAACGGGTCAAGTCCGTTGACCCAGGTTCAGGATCATCTTAGGGGAGGTGTTTCGAGTGTGGCAGGTGCGAGGAGTTTCATAATGGAAGATGTCGATCGTTTATATGTCGCAGGTATAGCGATGAGGGTCATTTTGGTAGGGATTATAGGCGGAGTTTATGGACTTGTTTCCATTGTGGCCAAGGGGTCACATCAAAGCTCGGTGTCCCTTTCTTGTTTTAGGTGAGGTGTTGGACCCTACATCCTAGCTTGGCAATTACCCGACGGTCATTATTGGACGATCGAAATATTGGAGACCGAGGTTTTAGTTATCAATTCTTCTATTTGGCAATTATTGTAATGTTGGTATTCATCTGTAATTCCAGTTTGTGTTTCAAAGTTCAGTTGTAAACTTGGATGATTAGTTGAATGAAATTGTAAAATCCCAAAAATCATGACCAAAAATTTCATTTTTAATTATTAAATAAACCATAGTTATTAAAATCATTCCATCCAAAAACATAAATCATAGTATCATATCAGAGTATAATATCAAAACATCAGAGTGAACATCCCAGGCTAAACATTGTGGTTTGTGCAATGCAGTCATCTCGAGCTCTTCCATTTGCTATCGAAAGTACCTGAAATAAAAACTAAAAACTGTAAGCACGAAGCTTAGTGAATTCGCTCCAAACTACCACATATCATCCACATATCATCCTATTAGGAGATACGGGCCCCACCGACACTCAAGGAGATATGAGCCCCGCCAACACTCGGCTAACTAGGAGATACATGCCTCGCCCACACTCCACTAACTATGAGATACGGGCCTCACCCACACTGAACTATTTATGAGATACGAGCCTCGCCTACACTCAACTAATAATGAGATATGGGCCTCGCCCACACTCAGCTAATAATGAGATACAGGCCTCGCCCACACTCATCTAATAATGAGATACGAGCCTTGCCCAAACTCAACTAACTAAGCACACATACAAGTATCACACAGACAACAAGTATAACAAAATCTACCAATCCATTCCATATTCATACTCAAACAATGCTAAGATACGGGCCCTGCCCACACTTACCTACTAATCAACACACATAACATATAGGGGTCGACATTGGTGCCTTCTACCCATTCAATTCAAGAGGAAAGGCAACTCAAATGTCAGATGATAGCTGAAACGTCTCTGCCCAGAAACAACTCTACTCACTCCCTGAACCAAAACAACCCCTTAGATACCATCCATACTCATAACCCTTAAGGGTCAAATCCGGTCAACTCAAGTCAAAGTCAATGCTCCAAGTTGACTAAACTCGTTGAGTTTACCCTTCAACTCGCCGAGTTCCCATGAATCACAATATCATGAAATCGTGATCCAACTCGTCGAGTTTTCCTCCAAATCGCTGAGTTCCTTCTTCTCAATATAAATGAAACTTTCCCAGTACAACTTGTCGAGTTCCCTTGTGGACTCGTCGAGTTCCTTCAACAAAATCGGGAACATTCAAAACCAACTCGTCGAGTTTATCACTCTGTCAACCCTTCTTATTGCATTAAGTCCTTATTCTTCAAATCCAAGTCTCATATTCCAGATCTAGAATGGAAATGCCTCTAGAAGGGTAAAGCTTCCAACTTTACCCCTCGATACCCTTCCTAATGAGATTAATCTCAAACCCTAACCCAAAAAGGCCAAATTCTTCATCCAAAGACCACCAAAACTACAAGATAGACCATGAGGTTATAGATCTGGACTCTAGGGACTAAATAACCATGAAAAGTCTTAAACTTTACCCACATGCATGGCCCTAGAAGCTTCAAAAGACCAAAATGATGGTTTAAAGGTTGCATGGGGCTTCCATGGCCATAAAGTTGGCACCATTATGCCATGAAAACTCCTTAAGGCCCTAGATCTAAAGTGTTCTCCACTTGGGATGTCCAAATCCCAAGAATCATATCATTTGGATCAAAATAAGTAAGGAACTTCGAAAATGGAGATCTAAATGACCACAAGGCAAGGTTTAAGCTTTATACCAGCAAAGTGTCATGGTTGAAGCAAGGGTTCTAGATCTACAAACTCCTTCTTGTGTCTCTAAGCTCTTCCTTCTTCCAATAGCTTCAAATACACACCAAAACACTTAAAAATAGCTCACAGACACTCAAAGGGTTTAGGGTTTTCGAGATTTAGGGTTTTGGACTTGGAGGCGGGAAATGAGGCCAGCATGAAAGGTTTAAGACGTTTAAATAGGGTGTAAACCCCAGAAATTAGGGTTTCATCCCTGTCAGCCTACTCATCGAGTTGAGGCCTCCTAACTCGTTGAATAGGTTACTTAAATTACGCAGACCTTATGATCTCTACTCGATGAGTTTGGGGCTCCCAAATCATCGAGTTGCTCTATAAAATGGAATAAATTTAAGTTAAATATGTACCATGAACCAGGTGTTATAGAAATTATCTTATTTAGCTATGTTAATTTTGATTTCTTGTTGTGAATGGATTAGTTATCTTTTTCCATGGTTGTATGTGTATTAAAATCTGCAATATTATATGGGTTTTGATTTTCTAGTGTATCTGGATATCAGTGGTTGGGATCAAGTGATAGAGTTCAGGTTAGTCTAGGTATCGAAGGATTGTGAATTTTCCAGATTCTAGCATATTTCAAGTGGGGGAGAGTGGAACCTCGAAGCATGAAGACCTTATGCTAAGGTTTGGTTCTCATTCGGATTTCTCAAAGTTCAAGACTTTCGCGCTACTGAATCTTCTGATTTCACGCTAATATGTTCATCACTTGTTGGATTTCCCTTTGACTCGTATTAGTTTTAGTTGTGATAACATCTGTGGGGTGTGCTTGTGCTTTAGACTTTAGGGTGTTAGGAGCCCAGTTTGAGGGATGTAATGAGGGATTCCTTGGCTGTTCTTGTTTTATTGGGGCTTGGAGGTCTGAATTACGGCCTGAAGACCTAGTAGGATAAGTTAAGTCTTGTTGAGCCTGAGCGATATTGTTGGTTAGTGGATCGGGGGTAGGCCAGAGTGTTGTTGTTGATTAGTGGATCTGGGGTAGGCCTGAGTGCTATTGTTAGTTAGTGGACCGGGGTAAGCCCGAGTGTTGTTGTTAGTTAATGTATCAAAGGTAAGCATAAGTGTTGCAGTGGATAGCTAAGTTGAGCTGTCGGAGCCAAGAAGGATTGTAGACTAGTTTAGTATGTGACGAGTTGGTTTTCATTGTGGTAGTGCATTTATGTGTGGGATTAGCTTGATAGAGTTTGGCCAAGAAGATTTTGTGTCGATCAAATCTATGGATTTTTGGTCAGATTATAGGATTTACAGGTTCCGAGTAAGGAAGTGCGGTGCCTTCCATCATGATTTAAGGAAGTTGTGTGAGACAGTTTCTATAGACCACATGGTATCACCAAATTTCTAGGCTGGCAGAATTTTCGAGAAGTAGGAGCAAGACTCTGTTTGGAGGATGAAATCTAATTTAATGGGGGAGAATTATAACATCTTGTTTCCTGTCATTTATTGTTTCAGGGTCGTGAGCTGATAGTCGACTGTGTAAAACATTTGGCCTTAAGGAAGTAATGTTTAGTCATTGTGGAAGGAGGTAATGATGGTTAAGAGATTTAACCCTTGAACTATATATATTGGGCTGAAGGGTAGAAAGGGAAATTCATAGGTCGGGTTCTTGCATGAAATATGGATTTTTGTTCAAGAAGTATTTAGTCCAAGATATTTTGATAATATCTTGGGGCTCTTCAATACCTTTCCGTGGATATAAAGATCATCGAAAATGGAGTTGGAACGATGAAGTTAAGACCGTTAGAAGTTAGGAAGGTTTTGGGTTTAGTCCAATATGTTGGGCGTATAGGGTGTACGTTGGGCATACTAGGCATAACCAATCGCAGAAGTTCAACCTCGTATGTTGGGTGTACTAGGAGCACCCTGGGCGTACACGATTAGAACCCAAACCCTAATTTCGGGGTTTTGAACCCTATTTAAGCTCCTTAACTTCCCCAAACCCTTTCTATTCTCAGTCTCCATCTCTCCAACGTCCTCCCTTGAAACCCTAACCCTAGTTTGAGCCTTGTGAGCAAAAGAAGGTGTTTTTAAGTGCTTTGGAATGTTCTTGGTGCATCTTGATGAAAAAGGAGTTTATTGGAGAAGTGTTGGTTGCATTGGAGCTTGTAGATCCAGACCTTTTTCACCTTGATCTTTCTTCTGGAGGAATAAAGCTTGAATCTTGATGAT
This sequence comes from Lactuca sativa, assembly GCF_002870075.4. NCBI lineage: Eukaryota > Viridiplantae > Streptophyta > Magnoliopsida > Asterales > Asteraceae > Lactuca > Lactuca sativa. The sequence continues at coordinate 82,879,301 of NC_056625.2, read as the reverse complement.
GTATTTGTTAGATCTTTCTAGTTTTGGGTGTTATGAGCTTTTAGTCACTTTAGTGCATAAAATTTGATCTTGAAGGTTTATGACCTTGTTATGGATAAAGTTGGAAACTTTATCCATCTAAACATCATATTGATTCAAATATGAAGGTTAGAGACTTGGACTTATTGGATTAAGTTGAGAAAGATGCATGTTTGGTCCCTTTGAGACTTAAAGACTAGATCTTGGTTTTTTGGACCATCCTAATGGATAAGGTTGGAAACTTTATCCATTATGGAGCTATTAGGAACCATAGCAATGTGATATTGGTGCTTTTATCCCTTTCATTCAAGAGCTGTGATGTCCTAATGCATTAATAAGTTAGGGTTTTAGCTTTTGGACCTTTTCTAACCATGAAAAGTCATAAAGGTGGAAACTTTATGACTTAAGTCAATGTTTTGAGTCTAGATCTAAGCTTTTGACAAAATACCTTAAGGGATAAAGGGCTTAATGAAGGAGTGAAATCAAGTCGCGTACGTTAGGTACGTCAGGGGTACTCAACAGCCTTGGACTTGACTTTCATTAACTTCCATTGACCATTGACTTTTTGACCAAGTTGGACTTTAGGTCAAACTTAAGGATTTTGGGCTATTAATTAAGATTCAATCTAGTTATGGTGTTAGCGGATTCGTGGGTGCAAGAAGTACAAAAAAGGGATTGTATCGCAATGTTTTAGAGTTCTTCGATTCAGGTGAGTTTTCCTCACTGTACTTGTGGGTTGAAGGCACCAATACCGGCCCACTAGGTTATGTATCCTGGTATATAGGATGTTGTTATATTGTGATGATCTGTTAGATCTGTATCCTGGTATATGGAATGTTGTTGTGCTATAGTATTCTACTAGATCTGTGTATATATCCTTATATGTTAGGATGCTATAGTAGTGGTATGTTGGTTAGAGTGCTAGTAGACTGATTATCATCTAATGGAGTGCCCTAGGGGCTATATGTAGTCATATAGGATAGCATAAGAGATCTTTATCTAGGATTTCTTGCATGTTCCTTGTTTGGTTGTGGCTTTAGAGTATAATCATTTGTTCGGGTGGCTATCTCACATCTGGTTAGTTATGGTTATGCACTTCATGGAAGTTAGTTGGTAGCGAGACAGTGTGCTGTGAGAGGACTAGTAGGTGTTAGTGAGATGTATGAAAGATTTTTACATGTATTATGTGCCTAGTTGATGCTTGATTGTTTATATGTTGACATATGGTGGTAGTGAGTTGAGGCGATTCTACTCTATACGAAAGCCAACAAACCTGGGAGCAAGTCAGACTTATGTTGTGGGCTCGGGAGCAAGCCAGACATAAGTTGTGGGCTCGAGAGGCAAACCAGACTTATAATGTGGGCTCGAGAATATGCCAGACAAGAGTTGTGGGCTAGTAGACAAGCCAGACTCATGCTGAGGACTTAGGGGTAATCCAATCTGTTAGCTATGGACCCAGTATGTATGCTTTTATATGTTTGTGTTGTAGTATTTTGGAGGAACTCACTAAACTTTGTACTTACCCAGTTGTTTATGTCTTTTTTTTCTTCAGGTTTTATCAGTGATCGTAGGAAGACGAATGCAAGACTGTACACACTCATCATTAGCATTTCGCATTTCTTATATATATTACTCCGATTTTCAATAAATGTATTTTAGAATAATCGATTTTCTTAATAATAGATTTACAATTTGGAAGTTTTATCTTAATAAAAAAGATAATTTTTGGTTATGAAAATAGACGTTACTATATATATATATATATATATATATATATATATATATATATATATATATATATATGTATGTATGTATGTATGTATGTATGTATGTATGTATGTTGGGCAACAAATTGCTAGAATTATGGACCCTTTCCATCAAAGAAACAATTGCCGGAAGCGATGTTAAAAAAGTTGGTGTGGATCGTGATAGAGAGGTGGATGCTAGCGGGGAAGCGATGTTAAAAAAGTTGGTGTGGATCGTGATAGAGAGGTGGATGCTAGCGGGAATGGCAGACGTGTTGTCGAGCCATAAAAAGTATGGTTTTAATTGCATGATAACATGATTTACAGTAATGGGTTGGAGATCGATCAA